>NC_064923.1:239499110-240749110 GCF_023897955.1 Schistocerca gregaria
AGAAGTAAAGAGTCTGGATGTCGCTTTGAATGAGCACCTCATCTGTGGGAAATTACCATCGTTACATGTAGTAAATATTTATCTTGCCTCTATGGCTTCCAGAAGTATTAGAGATTATGTCCACAGGCTGTGCAATCTACACTTGTCCAAGCACTCGATTTGTCGAACCTCCACTGCTGCAATGTAATTCGACGCGATACGAATATTGATGAAATGTAGGCGGTTATAATTGACCGTAAATGATTGTGTGTATTATACCTTCAATACCAGTTTATTTGATCAGGTCAGTGCCTTATACACTCAGTTTGGATGGATGCCGCTAGACGGGTTACATACATGAAATACAATACACTATTGATGTTTCCTAGTCTCCCTAATGTGGATGGACCTCTAAACCTACAACAGCCATCAAGTACCAGACATCTGAGCATAATCGCAACACAAGGTCTCAGCTACCTAGTAACGAAAGAGTGCCCACCCATAAAATAAAAACTTTAGCGAACTGCTTCTCTGTGTTGCTATTTTGTTTGTCTCTGGAACAAGATATCCTGCACTTAGTGCAGAGTTCATTGCGCTGATGTATTTAAAAAAGAGATGAAGCACTTCCAACCTCCTTACTTTCTTTTTTATTTTAGTCGTCAGTCTTCTAACTAGTGTGATGCTGCCCTCCTAAATTCCTCCTCTCCTTTGCTACCTTTTTCATCTAAGAGTAGCAATTGCAACCTACATCTCCAATTATTTGCTGGATGTATCCCAGTCTACATCTACCTCTTCAATTTTTACCCTCTACAGCTCCATCTAGTACCATAGAAGTCATTCCATGATATCTTAACAGATGTCCTATCATCCTGTCACTTCTTGTCAGTGTTTCCCTTATATTCCTTTCCTCGCCGCTTCTGTCGAGAACCTACTAATTCTTTAGCTTATCAGTCCAACAATTTTGAGAATTTTTCTGTAGCATCACATCTCAAATGCTTCGATTCTCTTCTGCTCTGGTTTTTCCACAGTCGATGCTTCACTATCAACCTGTGTCTAAATGTATAGTCTCAGAAATTTATTTCTCAAGTTAAAGCCTGTCTTTGCTACACGCCCTCTTCTCTCGTTCAAGAATGCAGTTTTTGTCAAAGCTAGTGTGCTTTTTATGTCCTTCTTGCTTCGTCCATCGTGGGACAGCAGAATTTCTTACGTTAGTTTACTTCGTGATCCCCAATTCTGATGTTAACTTTCTCGCTGTTCTTTTTTCTCCTGCTTCTCATTACTTTCGTCTTTCTGCGATTTACTCTCAATCCACATTGCTTACTCATTAGACTGTTCATTCTATTCAACAGATCCCGTAATTCTTCCTCACTTTCATTCAAGATAGCGATGTTATTAGAGATTGTTCTCGTTGAAATCCTTTCGCCCTGAATTTTAATCCCACTCTTGAAAGTTTATTTTATTTATGCCATTGATTCTTAGGCATATAGACCGAACATTAGGGCAAAAGACTTCATCCCCGTCGTACATCCTTTTTAATCTTAGCCTACGTTCTTGGTCTTCTAGTCTTACTGTACCCTCTTCATAGCCTCGTAACTGTTCCCAAAAAAGTAAACAGATAATGCCAGTTTTCTGTCAAACAGCAAGATCCGTTTTCTCCTCTTACAGCTTCTTTGTCGTCTCATTTCTCAGTCACTACCGCCACTTTCTTTTCGCCTCTCTTCATCACTCACGTTCTGTCGCGTTTCTCTTCCTCTCATTTTCCCGCACCTCCCGTCATTTCGATTTTTCCCAGTGCCCTCTGTTTAAATGTCTTTGTTGGGTTACTTGTCATGACTAATATAAATAGGCCTACTGGTACTTTTCTACGGTAAGTTATACTTTCCACTACTTATTATGTAATTGTTTCTGAGTATTGTATTGCATGTTAAACACGCGATCTAGTGTGTTATGTGAGCAAAGTGTGAGATATCTAAAATGTCTGCTTAGAAGTGAGAGAGGACCTTGTTGCCACAATCTTCTCAACAAAAGTAAATCAACAAATGAAAACAATGACTTCCGAAGCTTTCACAGTAATCAACAGATGGTGCTGCATCCTGCAAATTTGTCTGTAATGCCAACATTTAAATCTAAGCTAACGGTGCTCATCTAGCTATTACGCCTCGTAACTTAGCAGATGTGCCAGTAAACTGACTTACGGGAATAGAATATTCTGTAAACTGCTTCCCTCGTATCGTAAATATAATGTTCAGGCTGATAGGGATAGGTGGACGGCGGTGTAATTATTCGATACGTACTTCAATCTCGAGGCAAATTTTACGAGTTTAATTAGCGGTGCGGCAGACCTTGTGGCTGCTTGCCTCAGCGTGAATTTCGGCAGGTACTCCGAATTGTACACGGCAGGGGGCACTCCCTTTTTTGTTGCCTCAGTACGATGAGGAGATTTTCTAAATCTGAGCTTAGCGTGACATCCGAGGATGTTTTCATTCCGTTTGTATCACGTGACTTCGCAGGAACTTTGGTTGTAACAAGTAAGCCGGCCTGGGTGGCCGAGCAGTTCTACGCGCTACAGTCTGGAACCGCGCGACCGCTACGGTTGCAGGTTCGAATCCTGCCTCGGGCATGGATGTGTGGGGTGCCCTAAGGTTGGTTCGGTTTAAATAGTTCTAAGTTCGAGGGGACTGATGACCTCAGAAGTTAAGTCACATAGTGCTCAAAGCTGTTTTTGTAACAGGTAAGGTGTTGATGATATCTGTGGAAGTGGCAGAGCCATCGGGGTGCCAGTGAGGGAGCTTTCTGCAGGTACAATCCGGAGCACACACACATACGCACACACAGACACAGACACACACACACACACACACACACACACACACACACACACACACACACACACACACACACACGCGCGCGCGCGCGCACACACACACACACACACACACACACACACACACATATATATATATATATATATATATATATATATATATATATATATATAATCGAGTAGTCGAGATATCGTTCGCGGGCCGTTGTGGAAGGATGATCCGGCGGCACTTGGGCGTAGAGAGTCATGTCAGTTTCCTGATTCTGCAAACCTATTTTACTGTTTTAATGCTGGCTTGCCGATTTTATTACAGAAGATTTGCTGTTTTGATAACTCATTTACAGTTGTGATTTTCAAAATCAACTGTGCGGTATTCAGCGAAAGCTTCGGCGACAGTTCCGAGTAGCATCAGAGATGTAACTGTTAGCTGGCAGAATTGCAGACACAAGAAAACGAACTTGGTGAGGTTGATGGAACTGTAAATGAACCTCATTATTACCAAGAAAACTGTATGCGTAATTCTGGTGTGACTTTCAGACCAGATCCTTGAATTGTTAACCCGGGCATTTTTTCTTTGCCGAGGGACTCGAAAAGAGCCATTCGCCAGTTGAATGGAGATTGTTACGTAATTATTAACCAGTGAATGTTGGAATTTGTCTGGCTGCAACTGGAATATTACGGGGTAGTAGTGTTACAAATGCGACTTTTAACATTGCCTCGTAGGCAATACTTGTCTGGTAACCCTTTATCTGATGTAATGTGCAAAACGATGCGAGTGGACCGATTAAGAGTTCCTACGCTAACAGTGACGAAATTATGTTTAATAAAAACGGAGAACGGGTAAACAATGACATGAACGTGACTTCGAGAAATTACACTGTTACGAATATAGCAAGCACAACATGTAACCTTCATTTCGTACTTCATTTGTCCAATAACTTATTAACTTTAAAAGTAAACGTTGTTATCTGTAACTATGTAGAAAAATTAGCCTACAGGCAGCCAGAACAACGTTCAAATTAGTTCATTAATAGTGTTCATTAACACTGAAATTCCTCCACACAAAGTGGGACGGAATCATAATGCGACTATACGTGCCCAGAATTTCTGTTTCTGAAACTGAATACTATTAGCGATATGCTCCAACCTATCACAGAATAAGCCTGAGTAGCACATATGTCAGCAACTTCATCTGTAAACCATAGGGACCTTTCTGAGAAACTCATTGTAAACAGGAGACAGTTGCTCTAAATTCTTTTCTCTTAACGAATCTACCGTAAATAGTCGCTTTGAAATTAATTTAATTCGTAAGCCAGAGCTGTTTATTAAAGAGATATGTCTGCCGGTCTTGGCTGATACTATATCATGAAATTTAGTAAGCTGCCTGTTACTTATGTTTCGCTCACACTTTGCTCCGGCAGTATATTCCATGTATCTTTTGTAGCCTCAACTCAGCAAAATATGAAAGCTGCTTCCTATCAGTGATCGCGTAGTTCAAGTGCAATCTGCGCTACAGTAATGTGAATTCCAAGTCATAGATCTAGTCTTGTTGGCAAGCCAGGTAACATGTTATAAAATACAACGCATTGCATAGAAATATCCAATAAGTGCTACATTGATGTTCAACTGTATGTTATTAAGCCATCTGATATGATGGTCAAACAGGGACCCTACTATGATCAATCGAAAAACTCGCACCTGGCTATGACGCGAGCCTGAAGTTAGGTATCATACACAAATTTAGTGTTAACAGTAACATAACCAGAGTCACAAAACGTGTCTCACCTTGATAAGTTGGAATCCAGCCGAAAAAAAGTTGTGTGAAATGTGTGTTCGCTCAGAGTCAAATTACGTTTTTCAGTGATAAACACTATCTAGGGCCGATGAAGATGGGCGCAGTAGCTCGATGTACGTCGTATCGGAAAGATCGTAAGAGCCATTGTAGGTGGGTACCAACAGAATGTTTTCGCAATCGGAGGAGAAAACTGGTGATTGAAATTTCATGAGAAAATCACGAAACAACGAAAAACGCCTTCGTTTTAATGATTGCCACTGTAATTCACGTATTATGTCTGTGACTCTACCTCCCCTATTTTGCGATAATACAAAACGAGATGCTCTTCTTTGTACTTTTTCCACGTCATCCGTCAGCCCCACCTGATGTGGATCCCACACTGCACAGCAATACTCCAGAATAGGGCGGACAAGCGTGGTGTAACCAGTCTCTTTAGTAGACCTGTTGCACCACATAATCAGGTGCCTACGGCTCTAGTACCACCTTGCTGTATAGGAGTTCAGTCACTATCAATTTCTATTTTTTCTTGTTGTGAGAGGCACCTGATGATGCGAGTATAAGCCACGAAACAAGTAGTGGCTCAACAGAACTGGTTGAAAATACGTCTGTTGCTGAGTTCTTGCTAAAAAATATTTATTACAGGCCTCATATTTGTAACGCTGGGAGCAGCGGCGATACTGGAACCTGTGTGTCGGAGCCAGTGGCAACAACCCGGCGGCCGGAAGCGGCAGAGGCTACTTCGCATTGCGGACTTCCCTCCCACGCGTGTGTGGGTGGCTTGGCTTTCCGATGAGGCGGCACCGCTGGGCACCTGTGCCAGGCCGGGACCCAAGGTGGCCTCACGTGCGCCAGCCTACCTACACCTGGCCCAGCCGTTGCAGACTTCGCGGAATACGTAACGCCGCTGGCCCTCAGAGGCAGCACGCAGCGTGCGGCAGCCGACTACTAAACCAAAGTGCACGTGGCCTTGGACGTGTTTCGCAAGGCCCCTGCTCTTCCATAATCATTTGCGCAGATCCACAGTATCCATCGGCGCAATAGTTAATAATTGGCAACCAATGCAACGAACCATAAAAATGATCGCAGGCCTCAGAAGGGATTTTATGTCCTGTATATCGGTGCAATAGCGTTGAGTGCCTGTTTCTGGAAGTGTGAGGTAGATGTGAAATATTGTTGAAGATCCTGATTTTTACGGTATGTCTGAAGAAGATTGTAGCCTCGGCATTCTTTTTAGGTTATACTGTAGGGCTACATTTATGGAAATGTGAATGAACTGCTAATTGGAGAAAAGAGAACGGGTCCTCTTTTGCAAATTTGGCGGGAGAGAGGAAAAAATTGCTTTCTGTAAAAACTCGAAAGCAAATTTTTTTATAAACATATGCCGTTGTACGTTTGTTTAGAATACGTAATTTTTATGCACCTTTTTCTTTGCAAATGGACGTGTTTCCTTTTTGCAGCAAGGAATGTGGAATAATATTTTTTTTTCACAAAACGAAATACTTTCAACATAATTACATCAGAATAAATTCACGGGTTTAAATATGTCCTTCGTGCTGTCAAAATTTGATTCCAAACCTACATCTTTTCTTTCGGAAGGTAAATTAACATTTTTTAAATACCATTAATTTTTAAAATTTTTACGGTTACCATGGCTTTGTAGGCAGGTTCCTTGTGAAGTTCTAGATTCTTCTGAATATTCCGTAAATAAAAGCTATCAGCTCTCTGGTCATTGATCTTTGTCTTACACTGAGCTACCTGTGTTATATTTGTGCTGAAACTAACAGGTAGAGCCTTTGCTCCTTTGAAACATGTTTTCCTTATTGGCCACCAAGTCTTGCAATCTATAAATTCTTCTGTTCTCATGAGAACAACACTGAATCTGTCGTTCTTCATTTCATTAACAGTGTGATATCGTTCCTTTCTTCTCAGTTTTCTCCTGATGATGCTTAAACCCCTACCATCCCCATCGCTTTCTACAGTAACCGGTGGGTTACAGCTGTTGCTAGAGACGAATTATGGATTCTGGACAAGCTCAGTATCTGCAGTACGCGATGGTCTTACCCAGTTGCATTTCTTTGATACAATGTAACGAATTTTGAAAATTTTGGATATGTTTCCTTTCTGTAGTTAGCAATTCACATACAGACAGAAAAAGTGAAGTGCCCAAAAGGGGAGGAGGAAACAAAAATGAAACTTAATAGATCGAGAAGATATATTATGTTACTGCAGTTATTAAAGTATCGATTCAAATTTAGGAATAACTTGATAGTATGAGTCCAATTATCCGTAAGACACAGCACCTCCTCTCGTTTGGGTGCATTCGGTTGAGAATAATGTTATAAGCAGCTGCAGCCCCCTGTGATGTAAGATGGTACAGAACAATTGTAACTAATCCTTGATACCCTGGTTAAATCGACCTGGTCCCACATAAGTTCTATGGGGTACAAGTGTGATAATTTTACTCCGCACAGGAGTACCTGAGCTCCATGCTGACAGTTCATAGATACACGTGACATGTGTGGGTGAGGGTTGTCCTCTTGAAAAGTGGCACCGAAGTACTGTCATATGAGAGGTCCCTTTGTCAATACCAGCCGTGACCTGAAATTATAGCCGATGTCTCCACACACCATGACACCGGGAGTAGCACCTCAGTACCTTTCCGAAACATTGGAAGCATACTACCTATCCCCATGTCGCAGCTATACTAGCAGACGATGTACTGCACGACCGTGATCCATCGCTGACCACTGTTCGATGTCAGCCATGTCTTCCGGTCACTGGACCACTCCAAACACAGCCGTTTGTCTTCTGGCGTTAACGGCAGCCTACGCATGGGTCGGTGATTTCCTAATACGACTGCTGCTACTCTCCGAGGGATGATACATAATGTTGTAGGCAGTTCATTACTCGCAGCATGTCGATGGGTATGGCGAGCCTCACTTTCCCATGCAGAACAATGTCAGGCAAATGACACACTTGCATGTTCCACAGACCTGGACATTGGTTTCTTGAAGGCCAAATGAAGCCCCAAAATTTCAAACTCTGCGAGGTGCTGATAATGCTATCTCATATGAGTACTCGCCATCTCCATTTTCTCCACAACGATCTCACATTATCTGTCGTGATTCACGACCCCTTATATACTGTACTAGGTCTGATAACAACACTAAAAACGAACAACACTAATACACTCTAGTGGATTTTCTGCCTGTGACAGGGAATTCTAACTCTAATCATTAACGTGCCGGCCGATTGTGTGGACATGTACGAGATTACATTGACATCCAACTGTGTCCTCTTGCTACTTCACTTTTTCCGTCAGGCAGTGTATACAAGGTGTTCCCATAATAGCGTTCAAATATGTGACTGGACATAGAGAATGCTCGATTGAACAATTTTAGGTACGGAACCTTGGGTCGCAGAAGCCAGCTTAAGGAGATATGGAAGTAAACTTCTCTACCGCTTTGTCTAGCATTGCTGTTTTCCGGTTTATTTACAACTAACATAAGTACAAGTTTACATGTACTGTGATATACATGAACAGTCTTTATTTCTTGCAAGGAAATAAGGAGGACAAGCCTGATTTACTAGGAAGTCATGATGCAGGTTTTGTTTATTTGTCTATAAGGCGGCTCTTTTGTGTTGTATTTTCATAGACCCATGACAGTAGGTGCTATGAATCAACGACAGACCATTTCATTACTTAGTGCTATTTGAGACGTACCGGTACAGTTTCGTGTAATTCGCTCATATTATTGTGTTTGGGGAGGTACGTTGCAACGTTCTCGCTACTGAAAGGCTGCGTCGGGAACGATTTCGTAACAGGAGTCATCCATCGCAAAGCTGTGGTTCCGGTCGCTGGATTGGAAGGGGAGGTTCTATTCCACGGACTGCGAGGTTACCTGTCCTGTATCTCCTTGATTATTTTCTATGGAGATATCTGAAGCCACTTGTATGTAAGACCCCAGCGAATACGGAGATAGAGTTAGCTGCCAGAATTGTAGCTGCCTGTGATGTGATTCGAAACGCACCTGGCCGGCCATGTTGGCCGAGCGGTTCTAGGCGCTACAGTCTGGAACGGCGTGATCGCTACGGTCGCAGGTTCGAATTCTGCCTCGGGCATGGATGTGTGCGATGTCCTTAGGTTAGTTAGGTCTAAGTAGTCCTACGTTCCAGGGGACTGATGACCTCAGAAGTTAAGTCCCATAGTGCTCAGAGCCATCTCAACCATTTCTTCGGACTTCGGTTCATTTATTCAGGCTTAGTTTCCTGGTATTCGTTTTCGGATAGTTACGGTTGTTATTCGCAACAGAGCCAGTTGTGAGCCGGTTTGCCACAAAATTTTGCATTGTAGACTTTGCTGCAGGTTTTACCAAAACACTTCCGATCATAAACTCTTGACAATCAGTTATGCCTCTGAGAGGCGTCGGACTACAGGCAGTCTGTGCTTTTCATTTGCTAAGGGTGTTGCCTATATGTCACTCATCTGCTCTGTGTCACAAGAGGTAGGCTGAGCAACTAACATGTCTTTGTCCGCTTAGATACACTCATTCTTAAGGTTTCCTTGTAGAAAAAATCTCTATCAATTTACAGGGACAGGTATTACGCAGATGCAGCACATCTGCTTAACAGACTCTGCCTATTCAATGAAATCTCGCCGTCCCAGGGCTGGCGTACTCTTTAAAGCGCTGCCCCTTTTCACCGAGAAGCATCAGTGAACATTTTGACTTCAATAAAAATTTAGGAATTTGTGGTAAGTGATATGGGATGAAACTGCTGAGGTCATCGGTCACTAAGCTTACATGATACGTATTCTAACTTTAACTACGCTAAGGAGAACACAGACACCCCTCCCCGAGGGAGGACTAGAATCTCCGAAGGGGAAGCCGTGCCAACCGTGGCAAGGCGCCTAGACCGCGCGGCTATCCCACGCGGCTTTAATAAAAGTTGTTCCCAATCACGTCATCTATGATTCCGAGACGATTGTCGTAAAGACTTTGAAATACCCTGTAAGTAGGTAGCAATGTAGAAATAAAATCTTAGCAGGGTAAAATTCACGTGCATCAAGTTATTAACTAACGTCGATCGCTTAACTACAGCGGGTGTCTAGGAAGTAACTTCCGACTCGACGCGAAATGGAAACTACAATGAAAATCCGATGAAAATATGCCCAAATGTTCTGGACAGTAGATCGAGTTACGTTTCTTCAGCTCTGAGCGCACAGTGAGCACGTAGAGCTGCTTAGAAAATAGTGTCTCTCGCCAAGTATGCCGCCTGGTTTCATGCAAAGCCATATAATGTAATGTAACTGTCACGCCTTTCCTTCTGCATGACAATTTTCGGCCGGACACTACGTTCCCGCCGCTTTTTCGATGGAAAGTGTCTGACCACCGACCATCTCAGTTTCACTTCTGCTCACATGAACTGCTGACTATGAAGACAACATTTTGCCATAGACAACGAGCTGCAGCAGACCAGCGTAGAGAATTGGCGCGAAGTACAAGCGGCTGCCTTTTATGGCGAGGGTAGTGGAAAGCTGGTACGGCGCTACGGCAAACGACAAAGTCGGAGAGGCGCCTAAGTAGGCAAATAGTTGGAAGATGTAACGAATTATCGCAAATAAAATATTCTCCATTTCGCGACCGATCGAAACTTTCTTTATTGACAGTTTCCGTAAGATGGCTCGAATGGGCACATTGAAAAATATCAATCACTGTCATTAGACGTAAAGACTAGGTTAAATAGAAGTGTAAGAAGCGAAAGTTTGAGACTGGAAGTCGTGAGCTGATGTTAGTCAAGAATGCCTTTAAGGCGACAAAGACGCCATTAACGACACCTCACTGACATTGAACGAGGTCGTGTAATAGGGCTGCTAGACGCTGGATGTTCCTTCTGCGATATTGCAGAATGACTTAGCAGGAACTTGACTGTGGCAGTGGTGGTCGTGCGAATGTACGGTCGCAAGGAGCCCGGCATTAACACGAGGGACGACCATCGTGTTCGGCGTAACGCTGTGGCTCATGATACCGCATCTGCAGCAGCAATCTGAGCAGCAGATGAGACCACAATGACACAACGAATGTTTATGATTCGGTTACTTCAATGACATTTGCGAGCAGACGCCCTGCGGTGTGCATTGCACTGGACCCAACCTACCACCATTTGCGATTCAGTGGTGGCAAGCGAGAGTCCATTCGAGGGAAGGGTGGAGGACTGTTGTGTTTTCCAATGAAGCTAGTTCCGCTTCGGTGCCAGTGATGGCCACGTGTTCGCTAGAAGGAGATGAGTTGTACACCTGCAACCAATCCCTCTGCGTGCTAGACACACTGGATCTACACCTCTAGTTATGGTCTGGGGTGCTACTGTGCGTGGTAGCAGGAGCGTTCTCGTGGTTGCAACTTTGTAGGCCAATCTGGTCGTTCGACCTGTTGTGATGCCATTCTTGAACAACACACCAACAGGACAACGCTCGTCCGCGTACAGCTGTTGTAACTCAACATGCTCTACAGGGTGCCGACATGTTTGCTTAGCCTTCCCGATCACTAGACTCATCTCCAGTCGGTCACATGTGGGATATGATCGAACGATAACTTCAGCATCACCCACAAACAGCATGAACTCTCCCTGCATTGACCGACTAAGGGCAACAGGCATTTAACTCAATCCCACAAACTGACACCAGCACCAGTACAATACAAAGTATGCAAGTTTGAATGCTTCCATTCAACGTCCTGGCGATTATACTGGTTATTAACGTACCAGCATTTCACATTTGTAGAGGCTTATCTCACATTAACATGTGATCTTGCAGTGTTAATCACTCAGATATGATACACAATTATGTGAATTTTCGTTGCTGAACGTTAGTTGTTTTTTGTGTTGCGATTGTTTTCCCTCAGTGTAATAATCACCTTGTAAGCAGGGCTGTGACGTAGCGGATTAATGTTTGTTTTCCGAAGCGTCGGTCTTGTAGAATTAAGTACGAAGACTGGTTCCAAATTCAGTACGCTAGTTTGCCCTGTAAACATCTCTTCATAATAAGTACAACCTGATGTGTTTCCATAGGAACCTGTTAGCTGTACTGCACCTCAACAACAGTATTACCCAGCCCCCCTTCCCCCTTTTTTGACACGCTTTCCTCCGTTACCCAACTAACTGTTTCATGACGCTGCAGGGTGCGCCCTACTAATTTGCATCTTTCTTTAGTCTAGTTACACCGTGAAAATCTCTTTTCCTTGACTCAACTCAGTACCTCTTCATCAGTTAATCGAATCTATTTGCAGAAAAGAAAGGTAAATACCTCCAGGAACCTAATCTAACCATCTCCATGAAAACGAATCGCTAACTTAAACTTATATTCTATATTAGCATATAGCTATTTTGCAGAACCTTTTTTCTTGCTGATTCTAGCATGTATTTGCACACGCTCTTCTACATCAGTTTTCTGCTACCGAATACGAAAGGTCGTCTTCTATTTTCCGTATCTCATTCCCTAATGAAAATTCCTCATCACCACTTATTTAATTCGGTTACACTCTGTTACGTTTAATTTACGACGACGTTTATTTTTTCCACGCATTTTCGATGCTGTTTAACGATTTTTAAGTTTTATTTATTTCCTCTCCCTGAACTTTAATTCTGTCTTTGAATAACTCCTTAGCTGCCTTTACTGCTGCTCGTTGCACAGACTGAATGACATGTGTGACGTGCCGCGCGGGGTAGCCCCCCCCCCTCCGTGGGAGGTTCGAGTCCTCCCTCAGGCATGGGTGTGCGTAAGTTAGTTTAATTTATATAAAATAGTGTGTAAGTTTAGGGACCGATGACATCAGCAGTTTGGTCCCATAAGACCTTAACACAAATTTCCCAATTTACATGTGTGACGTGTTGTAACTCTGTTTCACTCCACTTTGTGTTGCTTGATTCCTCTCATGTCCTTCAACTATTATAATTGCATTCCGGTTTCTGTATAATTCGTACATAATCTTTCGTACCTTACCTCAACCGTGAAAATTTCAGCATAGTAAACGGTGTATTCCACTTTTAACACCTACCCCTCCATCAGTTTCTACCCTTTATTACGATATAAAATGTGGAAATAATTTAAATATTGTTCTGGAATTATTATTAGTCGAATTCAAATGGCCAAAGTGACCCACGTGAACCTAAGTCATCGGACTGTGACAGGGGTTGGGTGTTGCTTTGCTGCCGGCCGCCGTGGTCTTGCGGTTCTAGGCGCGCAGTCCGGAACCGCGCGACTGCTACGGTCGCAGGTTCGAATCCTGCCACGGGCATGGATGTGTGTGACGACCTTAGGTTAGTTAGGTTTAAGTAGTTCTAAGTTCTAGGGTACTGATGACCTCAGATGTCAAGTCCCATAGTGCTCAGAGCCATTTGAACCACTTTTTTGCTGCTTTGCTGCACACTATGCATGATACTTTCTTTCCGCACCCTCGGCAGGCATCCTCAATTTTATAAATGGCACCTGTACTATAGAAGACACCGGCGGCGATTTGCCGCAACAGGCATCAATGCTCAAACTAAAGTTTTATTCGGTGGTTTTGATCAAGTTAGAATTAGAATATTATTATAATGAAGTTTTAATACCACCTTACAGAGTTTATTAAATGAAATATGCCCATGAGTGGGACATAGACAGGTGATTAACTGAAATACGCATACCAAATATTCTGTGAAATGATAAGGGAATATGTTGTAGCTGGGAGAAGTCACAGTAACATATTTCTACAATAACACAATCACATTTATCCACCAAACATTACCATCTCAAATATTCCCTCTCACTTATCACGGTATGCTGGCGTGATACAAATAGTATAATATCTAAGTAAACTTAGTTAAACATCCGGCTAACATATGCCGTGAATCGACAATGACTACCGCCTGCACATTTCTATCATCATTTAGCCACACATACACACACACACATACACACACACACACACACACACACACACACACTAACATTCACTCTATTCCTTTTATCTAGCAGATAAAAGAGGAAGGTTCCCATACACCAAGTGGGACAACATCGGGGGAGAGCACATGGTTCCAACTGTAACCTTAGTTCGGGCAAGTCCCGTCTTCACGTTTCACTAACTCCGCGAGTTTTACTGGATATTATGAAGGAACAGTTAAATCACACGCGTGAATTTACGTAGAAGATCCAGCTCGATCACGAAATGTGATTACGTCGAACTGAAGCTTCTCACCAAGAAATGCACGGGGTCTGCGGACCACGTGTTACCAATCTCTCCACAGTCAGTAGTCAATAAACATATTTAAATGAAATACACTTTGCATATATACTTCACACTCACACTGAAATGCAAATTGAGCAATTCTGAGTATTACTCGGCAATGAGCGCCTGTTCACTCCCAAGTGCAGTGAACACAAATTCTCATGAAATTACTTGGCGAGAGAAATCATCTCCCTATCTCTCCTAACCGAGATGAGTCTAGGAAATACCATAGTGTCTTTCCTCAGCAGGGAAGCTGCTTCCAAGTTCAAAGTGAACATGGAATTCTAAATCTTCGCAAACTATCGGAGCGTTAGAGCAGAGCGTGCTTACTCACCCAGGTCTTCCCAGCAACAACCCCGATACGGTCTCCTTCGTCCGGGTTCACACATCGTGGCCGCAAGGACTCAGAGATACCGCACACGGTTATTTGCCAACCTAACGAGCGGAGGTGTGTCATTTATCTATCTGATTTTTTACTGAGTTTATTACACATCCTCCTCATCTGCTCCATAGAACATAGTATTCACATTCAAAATCAGACTACAAAATTTAACCTTCAAAACCCTCACACATGGTTATCTCCTTCTTGAGTAATTTCGTCCTTACTCTCCTAACTTTCATGTGCGACTTGTCTGCTCATTGATCATATAGTACATCTTATTGCTCGGAATAGAATTTATCCTAATACATTTTACACACAACATATCCTCTAAATCTCTTTTACCTATATTCTATTGTTCCACAGTTTTAATTCAATGAGGGGTTTCACGTTTGATACATGATAAAGCCCTCTCGATTTTCTCGTCCTCATTGTCTGTACTTCTATTGCGTTCGGATGAGGGATACGGCACACACGGTACGGACCATTGTAGAGGCTTAGGAACTTCTTGCAGATTCCCTTACCTCTGTTTGACAGTTTGTGTGACCGAACCCACACCTTCTGCCCAATGAAGAGTTTTATGTTTCTCGTTTTCTTTTGGTACGCCTTTTGCCTCCGGTCTGCCGCACTCTTGATATTCTCTAGCGCGGGATCAACGACCTCCTTGTGTCTTGGTTGTCTTTCCTTTGGCCAAGGTATGACTTCCCTTATTCGATTATGGGGATCCTTATTCTTTAGCACTAACACTGGTGGCAAGATCGTGGAGGCATTTGGCAGTTCATTTAAGATCTCCTGAAACGCCTTTAGGTGTATGTCCCACGTTTTATGCTTCCTATAACAGTACAGCCTGCACAGCCGCCCTAATTCCTTCATTATTCTCTCGTCGGGATTAGAAGACTGGTGGAACAAGGATATAAAATTCGGCTTTATTTTCCTCCGCCTCAACATCCGTAGCCAATATTTATATCGGAATTGTGGTCCGTTATCCGATATCACTCGTTTCACCGGCCCGACCTCTCACACAAAATCGTTCGCGAATGCCGCCGCCACCGTTTTCCCGGTTGCTTTCCTCAGCGGAGTGAAGAAAACGAACTTCGACGTCAATTCCACGGCTACAAGAATGAACGCGTAGCCAGACTTCGTTCGAGTTATTGGCCCGAACAAGTCCACCGCGGCGACCTCTCGCAACCTGCTTGGAATGATCGGGTACATCGGTGCAGCAAAAGATGTGGTGGGCGGTTTCGTCCTTTGACATGGTTTACACACTCTAATTACCCGCTGTATCCTCTTTAGCATGTTATTGAAGTAACAGGCCTCTCGTAACTTCTGGAAGCACTTCCGTGCTCCGAAGTGTCCGTAACTTAGGTGTATATACCACACTAGCTTATTCATCAGCTCCTCAGGTATTACCACCAGCCATCGCGGATCTTCTATGCTCCGTTTCCGGAAGAGGATTCCGTTCTCTATTCGGTAGTACTGCCGAATAGCCGCTTGGGACCTGTCTTTCCACTTCTCTTTCACCTCCTTTAGTATCGGGTCCTTCTCTTGTTCGCGCCCGACATTCTTTAGTGACATCGTCACAAAGTTTTCGAAAGTGACGTTTTTCAGGTAGAGAATACTGAAATTATTTTCGCCCGGGTCACCGTCTATGCCGTGTTTTAGGCCTATCGGAGCCCGAGACAACGCATCTGCTATCAGGTTTTTTTCTCCTGGAATGTATTTAATTGTGAAATCGAACTCCTGTAGATACAGCGCCCAGCGAGCTAACCTGCCGTGGGCCAACTTTGCCGACGTCAGAAATTGTAATGCCCGATGGTCGGTGAACACTTTAGTATTTCTCCCATACAGGAAGTACCGAAATTTGCTAAACGCAAAGATGACAGCGAGACCCTCGAGTTCCGTCACCGAGTAATTTCTCTCTGCCCTCGACAGAACTCTACTTGCGAAAGATACGGGCTTCCATGTCAACACATCCTTCTCGTCTTCCCCTGGGAAGAGAACCGCGCCGAGGCCGTTTAACGAGCTATCCGTTATCAGATAGAATTTCCTACTCAAATCTGGATGCGCGAGAATCGGTGCATTCGCCAATGCTTTCTTTAACCTCACGAACTCATTCTGTGCTTGCTCGTCCCAGTACCAGCTCGTGTTCTTGCCAGTAAGCGCGCAAAGACGTGGACAGCACACTTGGGTTTACAAATTTCTTAAAGAAATTCGCTACTCCTAAGAATCCTCTTAGTTGTCGTTTAGTCGTGGGTCTTGGGAACTCCGCAATTGCCTTGATTTTGTCCGGATCCGTTTGTATCCCGTCCACCGAAACTATATGTCCCAGGAACTTTATCTTCTGGCGCCCGAACTGCGACTTTTCCATGTTTACGGTTATTCCTGCTCTTTCGATTTAATACTTCATTATGTTCCTCCCAGGAACTTTCCGAGATTAATACGTCGTCGACGTAGATCGTAATTCTTTCACGCAGGTCTTCCGGAAGAATGCTGTTCAAGCCTCGTATGAACGCCGCCGCCGAAACTTTCAACCCGAACGGAAGCCGTTTGAATTGGTAGCAGTTACCGTAGCATAAAAACGCGGTATACTGCCTACACTCTTGATGCAACACGATTTGCCAGTAACTAGCTCGCAGGTCTATGGAGGATAACACCTTCACTCCATGAAACCGTTGCAATAATTGCTCCAGGCTTCCCGGTATGTCTGTTTCTGTCTTTATTACCGTATTTATTTGTCGAGAATCCAGCACCAACCTGACCGATCCGCCCCTTTTCGGTACTACTAGGAGTGGTGAGTTGTATGTACTCACGGCGCGTTCTATAACGTCTTGTTCTAACATCTTCGCAATCTGCTTCTTGACCTTTTCTTTATGCGCTGGTGAAATCGGGTATGGCCTGACGAAGAACCTTTTATGTTCTCGTATTTGGAATTTGTACTCGAAGTTCCTTATCGCACCCGGTGCGTCTGAGAATATTTTCTCATGGTTCCTCAGAACTTCTAATAATCGCATACGGGCATCCTCTGGCATGTCTCCTACATTGAGCATGCTTTCCTCAATTATTCGCTCGAAGACCTCATCCCTTCCACGCGTGGAGGACGGTAAACTCACGCCATTTACACAGTTTATGAGGATCTCCGGCTCAGGGCGCAATTCCGGGTAAGTGAGAATTCGTAGGCAGCTAGTTTCCTCTCCGTCCCATAGGACCAAATTATTGAACTTTAATTCTACGGGGTTTCCACCCTGTTCAGAGACATGATGCCTCCACCCAGGTCTACAATTGCATGGTGACCGCTCATAAAATCCATCCCGAGAATCATTTTTGTGTTCATTAGGGCCACAATGAGGAAGTTCGCCTCGAACTCTTTGCCCTGGCATTGGAACGTAATCCTAGTCTCCCACTTGACTTATACACTTTTCCCGTATATCGCTCCCTTCACCTTTGTACCTCGCAACGGCAAAGTCGGCAAAGTTCCCGTCTCCTCTCATTTCTGGAATGCGGCCTCACTAACGGACGAAACCGGGCTTCCCGTGTCGACTAGGCAGTCCAGTGAAATTCCTTTCACCGAGATCGCAATTACTGGGCTGACGGCCGAAATCCGGTTATCCGTCTGCTCCTCCAGTAATGTATCCCTAATGTCGTCCTGACCAATGTACCTTACCTCGCGGTTATTCGTTATCGGGGGTCGACTAAGGTTGTCTCCCTCGATTGACACAGGTCATAATGTTTGATTTCCTCCTGCTTCTGGAGCATTCCTCCGTGGATCGGCCGATCTGATTTCTACGTCGTCGGTGATATTTTCCCTTCTTTTTCTCCCTGTGGCCTGCTCGCTTCCTTCACCCCTATGTTGTGGTGAATTCGCACGATTGCCGTGGCTGTTCCTACCTTTATCCTGGTTATCGTGCCCGTCGTGCCGGCCATTGTGTCCCTGGGCTTTGTAGTAGCCGTGCTTGTTACCATTTTTCCAATTCGCCTTGTATGGATGGAAACTGGTATTCGCATGCTCCGCCACGTGTGAGCTTGTACGCTTCCGCGTCTTACTGCGGCCGCGACTCACTCTCCTATTTCTTCCTGCGTTCTCTTCTCCTGCGGTCTGTACACTTTCCGGTATACATTGTCCTATATCATACTCCAATTCTTGTAGGTAATAAAGAAAGACGGCAAGCATGAATTTAGCATATTCAGAAAACCTACGTGTACACATCTCGTTATCAATGAGAGCTCTTGTCACCCACCGCAGTACAAATGGGCATATTTTACTTCGATGGTATACAGGCTACTAAGATTGCCACTAAGCCAACAGGAAGTAGCAAAGGAGTTAAGTGTTTTAAAACAAGTGGCCGTAGCGTACGGATATACGTGTAAGCAGGTAATGAATATTTATAGGAAGATAAAGAAGAGACAAATGGAACAAATAAAAGGAAGTCAAGTAGCAGTTAAGAGGAACAACAAGAAAAAATATGTAGCTCTCACTTACAATGGAAGCATTACAGATAAAATTGAAAGATGCTTTCTTAAATCCGACGTTAAAATAGGGTTCCGAACAAATAACACGTTAAAATTGAAGCTCCGGCATAGAATATGTAATAGTAGGAATAAATTTCAGGATTCAGGTGTATATAAGATTACATGTAATGACTGCTGTAAACAATATATAGGGCAGACTGGTAGGAACTTTGAAACCAGATTCAGGGAGCACACCTACTCTCAAAACAAAACAGCTTTTGGGGCGCATATGGCTGCTACAAAGCACTCAGTCACGAACATTGAACACAATTTAGACATCCTGCATAGAGCCCATAAGGGACGGTTTCTTAACATTTTGGAAGAAATTGAAATATACACCCACAAAAATAAAGATCCGGATTTAATCCTCAACGAGCAAAGCGAATTCAATCATAACGCCTATTTTAGCATTTATGACGACCTACTAAGATGACAACTGTGGCGGGTGGAGATCCAGGCCGAGGGATGAGAGATGGTGCGCGGTGGAGAAGCCGGGAGACGCGTGCAGTGCCTGGCGTCGTTGACGGGGCCCCCCTGTGCGGCCCTCTTGCCCGCGGCGATGGACATCAGACGACTGAGCGGACCGCGGCACAACACCGAAATGGCGGGAAATACGCAAGCAGACCGTAGAGGAAAACAAGTTCACACCATCACCATAGATATACAAATCGCACTATGTTTTTTAAATCGTATAAAAATGATAATTTTACTGTTTTTTTATTAATGCTGACAAGTACAGATTTTAACCTTGACATCTACATATTTTAATTAAGTATTTTTAATTAATAAAAAAAGATCTACTGAATATAGTATGTGCAAATGGAATGTAACAATGTACCAGACGCCACCTGTCGGTAATGGTGTTTTAATTAATATAAATGAGGTGCACTCTGCCAACCAATTTTATGTGACGTAGCATGTGAAAACTGCTGGATTTGGACGGGTTATTCCTGTAACTCAAATATCAGGTACGCTCTGGTACATTTGATGTTGATTAGATAGGATGAAAAAGATTTGCTTCCGTGAAATAGTAAATTAGTATCATTATTTTTACAGATCTGAAGATGGTTCTGAATGAACCGAAACCGGTCATATGAATAAAAATATTTGCAATCAAGACGGTTTTTAAGTAACATTATAATTTCACTGATTGCTGTTGTCCCATAAGACATTATGTCTGTTTTTGCAAAATTCTTGTAGGAGTAATTTAAACGCCCGGCTAATATGATATGGCGAAGCTGCGCTGGAAGCTTCATTATACATAGCCCTATCAATTCGCCCGGACTGTAAGGGTTGTACAAGAAATGGTTATTCTGCAACATGTTTTCAAACAGTCTTGCAGGACTCGCGAAACCGGATTGACTAAGACTCGGCAGCATCATCATATGATGTTTCACCCGATCTTGCGCAGCTTCGGACCAATATGCCGAGAGAAATTCACGCTGAAATTCCTTCTCCGTTTTACAATTTCTCGCTATGGCTCTCATCCGTACTGCGGGTTCAGCCTCAAGATGCCCGCACATGAACTCGATTTTATACTCATCCGGCCAACTGGGCGCAAGACAGAATTGGTACTGTTCCAAGAAAGCCCGTGGGTGGATTCCGTTCACAGAATTTCTAAAGACTCCGAACTTCCGTACGGAGAGAAAGTGCTTATAGTCGAAGCCTTCCACTTGCCTCCGGTATGGATCTGCGCACGGTTTTAGGTGTCGTTCCCGACACCTCCCTACATTTCTGCGTCCGCCAGCCTCCTCGTGATCATCCTCGCGTCCGGAATCGCGTCCTTCGCTTTCGCACGTGCCCTTGAGCACATGGTCCTCCCTCTCGTCACCGCGAGTGAGGAGATTTTCCACGTGGGCCATGCGTTCACATATGTCATTGGTAACTATCCGTTGCCGCCTATTGACTTCGCATTGGCCTTCTTGAAATTTTCGCAATGCCTCGAGTTCCGAATTGCAGCACTCTCGCTTCCCTCTGATATTGTTAAGTCCGCAACCTTCTCCGCGAGTTTTACTGGATATTATGAAGGAACAGTTAAATCACACGCGTGAATTTACGTAGAAGATCCAGCTCGATCACGAAATGTGATTACGTCGAACTGAAGCTTCTCACCAAGAAATGCACGGGGTCTGCGCCCCACGTGTTACCAATCTCTCCACAGTCAGTAGTCAATAAACACATTTAAATAAAATACACTTTGCATATATACTTCACACTCACACTGAAATGCAAATTGAGCAATTCTGAGTATTACTCGGCAATGAGCGCCTGTTCACTCCCAAGTGCAGTGAACACAAATTCTCATGAAATTACTTGGCGAGAGAAATCATCTCCCTATCTCTCCTAACCGAGATGAGTCTAGGAAATACCATAGTGTCTTTCCTCAGCAGGGAAGCTGCTTCCAAGTTCAAAGTGAACATGGAATTCTAAATCTTCGCTAACTATAGGAGCGATAGAGCAGAGCGTGCTTACTTACCCACGTCTTCCCAGCAACAACCCCGATACGGTCTCCTTCGTCCGGGTCCACACATCGTGGCCGCAAGGACTCAGAGATACAGCACACGGTTATTTGCCAACCTAACGAGCGCAAATGACGCACGTGGAGCTTATGCCTCTCTGGTCCAGTGCAGTAGCGCTCTACTAGATTCGAGGTTGGCTACACTTCCACTATGCCTATGGCACACCCACAGCCGACATCTCACTCATACCTCAGCGTACATTCGCATTGACACTTTGCAGACAATTACCATATCTAATATTAAAATGATCGTCTATATTTAAATAACCCTATCTTACTAATTATCATCAGGCTCTTCCCTGAGTGTCGGAAGGGTACTCAGGTGTCTTTAGTTGTGGGGTCGAGCCATGTAGCGGCTTACATGGAGCCGTTACAACTAATTCAATGAATTAATTGGTTCAATCTGTCACTTGTCTAAGGAGTGCAGTGTGCAATATTGACATTACTTCATAACCACTTACAGAACCAAAATAGTTAATTTGCCGATGAAAGCAGCTCCCACGACATGTCGTTAACTTTACATGTCTTTTCAAAATTAACATAATAATGAACAACTTGACTTTTGTCGCCAAGACTTACGTGAATAAACCAGTCCAAATGCACAAACAACATAAAAAAATCCACAAAAACACAGGTAAAATGTTATTTAATCCTATGCATCAGTTGTCTGAACTTTGAATACTTGTCTTGTCCATATATTTGCCGGCCGCTGTGGCCGTGCGGTTATTGGAGCTTCAGTCCGGAACCGCGCTGCTGCTATAGTCGCAGGTTCGAATCCTGCCTCGGGCATGGATGTGTGTGATGTCCTTAGGTTAGTTAGGTTTAAGTAGTTCTAAATTTAGGGGATTGATGACCTCAGATGTTTAATCCCATAGTGCTTAGAGTCATTTTGATCCATATATTTGAGAATGGAACTCAGTTCATAAACTACAACATCACCTCATGTAAAGCTTCTGTAAAGTGAGTATGTTTAGTGTCTCAGGTGTGTTAGAACTGCATTTCTGTATAAATTTAGAGAATGTAAGTTATATCAAAATAAATTGTAGTTGCCAGTAAACTCGAAATAAGTATACATCAAAATAGTCACAGTACCTGCTCGATGCAGCACTCTTTCGCTTATGTATTGTAGGTTATCCTTTTACATAAACACAACTCGTAGAATGTACAGTCTCCACAGATCTGCTATCTTACCAACAAAATCGCGATCTATTCTACTTTCATTTGGTGCACTGAAAATGTTCTATATTATGAAAGTGCAAAAATAGCATCAAGTACCTGTTTTATAGGCAACAACATTTATTATAAAAATTTAAAATGGTTAGTCGAACTCTTAGTTCATGTCGCTGTTAAGCACAGTTACACTACAGTAACTTTTAGAACTTGCGACAAAGATCAACATGTACCGTTTTAACTCCATCTTCTGTGAACGACGTCTCTGAGTGCTAGTAATAAAAATAATGAGATGGGGTGTGGCTGCCTTCATTTTACTGCTTCAGCCAAATATCAATGATACATTATTCAGATCACATGTATTTAGCCACCAAAGATATTTTCAACCCCACGCATCTTAGGACGTCTTAAAAAAATCTTCTCACCAGTACAAGAAGTCTTTCCACAGCGGGAGAGAACTCACTTCATCTATACACCAAGTTACTGTGTCTTTGACAGCTCTAAACATCATAATATTTCTCAGCAACTACTCGCTCAGTACGTAGCGTCTCTTCCCTCTTTAGACACCTTAACACTTCCTCGCACCGAAAAGTAGCGCCTTCCCACTCGACACAGCTTCCCAATCTCTAATATTCATCGTGCTGCCAACTCTGAATAAGAGTAACTAGTCACCTCCTAAATTATTTCAACTGTTTCCCGCTCACTACAAATTTATGAAGTGTTTTCTCGCCACTATTAAGTTAACAAATTATAAATGCTAAAGTTTCATATGTCAATACAGCTTATTGATTTTAACGTGTCACTCTGTTAGGCCGATAAGGTACATGAGCGGTAGCGCCGCTTGGGAATTGCCAGTGAGTTTGGTGCAGTAAGTTGCACTACATGACAGAGATTTCGCAGGTGAATAATGTTTGTCACAAGCCAGAAGCGGTGGCAGTGGGGGAGGGTGGAGGGGCTATGAGGGCTATAGTCTCCCTAAATGAAGCATCATACTACACTGGATAAAATGGCTTCAGAAATCAGCGAATATATTACTCAACAGATTCATTCATTTTGTTTTATAATTACGTAGCAATATAGGCTGCAATGTACTTCTAACACATAGTTAACAGAAAAGTAAGAGCAAAAAATAGCTTACTATCTAAACCAATAAATGTCATTTAACTTAAAACGGGCGTCTTATTATTTAATAATACATTTTTTTTTACCCTGAACTCCAAAACAGTTACCGGAAATTACTCCAAGCAAAACGAAATTTTACCAATTTGTCGGTGGTGGACCCCAACTCTCCTTTTGTTAAGCGATATTTCATTCCCCCCAAACCCCCTCCTCCACCCCCCCCTTAGCACCCCCCTCCCTCTTGACCGACGTCTACAATCGCCCCTGTCATAAGCGCTTCTGGTCCTTTCTCATGCATCTACACATTTCTACCGGGCGTCGCCATCGTTTGTTGGCATTTTCTGGCTGGCGTCAATAGTGTTCAGCACACACAGCTAAAAAGGAGAAGACTCCAGGTAAATAATTTTCTTTCCTATACTTACGAGCCCACTTTTCATATGTCTACTATAACGATTTCGGTTTTTTTACTAGCAACTTAAACTTCAAACTTTTTGATAATTTTTGCAAATTTACGAAGTATATTCTAAACATTTCTTTCAGTTATTAAGGTTATCTATTAAGGTAATCATCCACAAATTTTATACCTGTTATTAGTCTCCTTCTTCAAATACTGGTTTTTGTGTCGGTTTAATATTGTTTTTCTATATTTTCAGTATAAATGCGCATCTTTCATGGTAATGATGTACGAGGTGATTATAGTTAAGGTGGATCTTCTCACGCCGCACCGTGTCTCTTGTAATTATCGTATGGCAGCAAAAGTTGGTAAATACTGTAATGCGTTACGTGAAAAAACAATTAGTTCCAGTTTTAGTCACCAGGTGCAAATCTGGCGCTGTGAATGCAAGAAAGAGGTTTAGAAATTAGTCCAGTAATGAAATAGGAATGGAATACGAGCAGAGAAGTTCATACATATGACAAAGGAATAATGTTGTTTTTATTATTTACCGCCGCTTACACGGCTTATTCAGTATGAGGTCCGCAGACGTCGACGAGGCGCTGCATCTGTAAAACGGCGTGATGGACAGCTGGTCGCCACAGTTTCCTGAATATTGGTCTTCGGTCAGATACCCAATGTGTACCTGGTAAATGCGTTCTACAGATACCTCTACCGACAATAGTAACAAGGATTCAGATGGCGTGTTCTTGCAATTCATGCACCTCGAAAGCGCCTGGAGATAGCAGGTTGCGTAAAGCAGATCGTTCGCTGTGGGAGCGAGGCTAATTGTTGCCACATCTTGCATGAACAGTAGTTTACACACAGTTGCGCTCTTTCAAAACAGGAATCATATGTTCTACAAGGAGGTTTCGATAACATGCAAATGTTAGTGTACACCTGACAGGCCCTCTGGATGAAGTCGCTTAAAAAAAAAAAGAACGGATCGTGATCAAAAGTGCCTTTGAATCCATACCAAACTGTCACATACGGCAAGTGCAATGGCTCTTCGTGCACAACACGCTGTTTAAGAGTACTCCAAATTCGGCGTTTCTGTTTATTCACTGCACCCAGTAGTGTAAATTGTGCCTCGTCACTCCATGGAAGAAAAGTCCCCGGCCACGTGACATCAATTTCGATCTGTGCCAGAAACGGGAGAACAAATGTAGATCATTGCTGCGGATCGTAAGGTTTCAGTTGTTGCACCGTCTCAATATTGTACAGGTACCAGTGAAATCAGATATCAAACCTTCCTGTACTGTTGACCGTGAGGTGGAAGATTCTCGTGACACAGCACGAGCAATGGCATTGTCCGGGGCATTTGCTGCATGGTCAGTTATAGCGACAGAAACCTCGTCAATAACTTCCACGTGTCACACCAATGTCACCAGTGTTTTCGCATTTCGTTATCATCTTCTTTAAACCATTTAATGACACCGCGCCCTGCCGGCCGTCGTGGCCGAGCGGTTCTAGGCGCTGTAGTCCGGAACCACGTGACTGATACGGTCGCAGGTTCGAATTTTGCCTTTGGCATGGATGCGTGTGCTGTCCTTAGATTAGTTAGGTTTAAGTAGTTCTAAGTTCTAGGGGACTTATGACCTCAGATGTCAAGTCCCGTAGTGCTCAGAGCCATTTGAACCATTTTGACACCGGACCTATACACAGACCTTTCATCGGTGAAAACACTGATCAACAATGGAAATGTTTCTGGTACAAAGATAGTTAATGCTTATGTGTTTCCATCTGCTGAATTCAAAAATCCCTATAAAAACGACGGACGGAGGTAAAGAGACATTTCACTCTTACAGTCAACATTTTCAGTTTTTGGGAAATTCTGTTTTCGGAGTTGGTACACATGTACAATAACAAAACACAAATTCACTTAAGCTGTTAGTAAGTCATAAGCACAGACTCTGATAACAAAGTAAGTATCTAGGATACGTAATTTTTTTGTGATATGTTACAATACAGAATCACCGGGGTATTGCGGTCTAACTGTGTTGGAGAGGCGTATTTTAATGTTGCAACATATGTTCATTTAAACTGCGAGAATTGCTGAAAAACGATATATGGCTTTTGCTGTACCAATGGTTTGGTGGGAGCCTGCAAACAATACAGATAACTACTATTCCTGCTTGACTTCACCTATGAATGCAGTATTGTCTATGAAGAAAAGAATAGTTCTGTACCCGAATCTTCCATCTGTTAATCAACCCATTCCACATTAAGATAGTTTACCATTTCCTACACCACCCGAAAATTTCGTGTTTGAAGTCGAAAATGAAGACAGTGTAGGACAAGAAGGAGAAGAAGAAAAAGAAGAAGAAGAAGAACCAAACAAGTCTCCCATATTCCGTGGCCCTGATTTTGAGGTAAAAGATGATAAACCGCACAGACTGAGTCAAGCTCTCATTAGAGAGCTTGACCTGTCAGAGGAGAAGGCAGAAGTTCTTGGATCTCGACTACAGCAATGGCATCTTCTCGATAGTGATGTCACAGTCTCACATTACAGAAAACGTCACATGGAACTGCTTGCCTTTTTGGGGAAGAAAAACAATCTTGTTGTTTGCTGCGGCATTAATGGCTTTATGCAATCTCTGAATTTGACCCTTGATCCAACTGAATGGAGGCTATTCATAGACTCCTCCAAGCTTAGTTTCAAAGCTGTGTTACTTTACAATGGCAATGGTTTCCCTTCGATTCCTATTAGTCTTGCAGTTCACATGAAGGAGACGTAATGGAAATACGACAGCCCTCTTGGACTCAATCAAATATCGTGAACACAAATGGAAGATATGTGGTGATCTAAAAGTCATAGCCATACTCTTAGGAATGCAGCTGGGGTGCACAAAACAATGCTGCTTCTTATATATGTGGGACATTAGGAGTAGGAAATCGCATTATATCCGAGCAGACTGGTCTGCAATTAGCCTTAAACGTGGCGATAAAAATGTAGTTGCCGAGCCTCTCGTGGACCCAAAAGATGTTTTTCTTTCACTCGTGCATGTCAAGATGGGTTTGATGAAAAATTTTGTCAGGGTATGACACAAGAAGGACAGGCCTTCAAGTAGATAAGAAAGAGATTTCCCAAATTAAGTTATGCAGAATTTAAGAAAGATGTTCTGGTTTGGCCATAAATTCGAGAAATTGTAAAGGATCCTGCATTTGAGAAGTTTTGTAGGGGAAAGAAAAGGAAGCTTGGGAAACCTTCAAAGATTTTTTTGGTGGATTTTTAGGGAAAAAGAGTTGATATCTACACTTAACTGGCGACATTGTTGCTGCAAAAATACCATAACCTTGGTTGCAACATGTCTCTTAAAATCCCACCTAGACTTTTTCCCCTCCTAATAGTGGAGTTGTCAGTGATGAACATGGAGAAAGATTCCATCAGGACATTTCTGTTATGGAACAAAGATATCAGGGCCATTGGAATGAAGCAATGGTTGCGGATCATTGTTTGTCTTTGTGTAGGGACGCTCCAGAGCTCCGTTACAACAGGCAAGCTAAAAGACGACGATCTCTTGCAGTCACCACATGATTCTCTTCAGACCTAACTACATGAGAGGTATACTTCCCACAATTCAGAACACTTAATATGTAATAACCATTGCAAGGGGGCTTAATTAAAAAGAATAGACTAATATTAATGAATAAATGCAATAATTTTATAGCTGTGTGAGCGGTTACGAAGTCTCGTTGGCCCTGACTAGTATTAGCACGCAATCTGACTGCATAAAATAAAAATACAGAATCACAAGGAATTTCCATTAAAACAACTGATTAATTAAGTCCCCTGCAGCTATAGAAGCTACGAAACAACAAAGCACAAGTCTAACTGTTCTGTCTGTGGTAGTGTGAGTCAACGCACATGTATCTGGCTCGATTCTTTCTCAATATGACAAAATATTGTAAACACCATTTACAATGAATTGAAATACCAGAAGTACTATAATTCCACATAGAAACCAGAATTACAAGTCTAATAACAACACGAGCCAGATGCTTTGTTGACTGTACCTGTGAGCAAGAGGGACTGTTATTAAAGAAAACTGTAATACATTTTTACCTCATTATATATTGACGAAAATATTCCATTACACCAGCATCATAAATCAAAAGCCCATCTCCATTCTCAAATATATTCTGACAATTGCATCTTCTTCCATCTATACATTACACCTACCGAACAGTAAAACATCTCAGTCAACACTCAGATCGACTACTCTCTCGCCCAACAGAACGACGACTGCTCTCGACTCCTCTGAACTACTACTGCCCCTTTGGTGCAGTCTCTGGCACTGTGACTCAGTGTAGCCACCATTCACCATTTAAAACATTCAAGTACACTTTTAGTGGTAGCATACGTAATTAGAATGTATCTTTTTCTCTTAATCTGTTAATATGATAGATTGTAGCACAGAAACTAGAGCTAAGGAAAAATATTCAACGAAAAATTAGTAAGAACTAATTCATGAAGCGCAGAAAACACTAAAATTTTTTTTTTTTTTTTTTTTTTTTTTTTTGGCGGCCAGTGTAATCTCTCAATGCAGTTTCACTAACAGCGCACAGTCTCACTTCTCGACAGCCATAATGTTCACTCAGGTTACGTCTTGTCAAATGACATCGTGTGTGCCACACACTCATACAAGCACTGTACAGCGAAAGATTTACGGGTGGTGGCCAAAACTGGAACTATTTTTTTCCAGTGGAAATCGGTTACGCATTAACGTATTAGCATATCTACCAAGTTTCCCTATGATAAGATACCTAAAGCCCACACTGGACATCCGTGAGTAGCTGCATTTTAATTACATTACTGGCCATTAAAATTGCTATACCAAGAAGAAATGCAGATCATAAACGGGTGCTGATTGGACTAATATATTTTACTAAAACTGACATGTGATTACATTTTCACGCAATTTGGGTGCTTAGATCCTGAGAAATCAATACTGAGAACAACCACCTCTGGCCATAATAACGGCCTTGATACGCCTGGGCATTGAGTGATACGAGGCCGTTGGAATCCAGCACGGCGTTCCGTATTACGCTCCTGAACCCTAGGATTCCATATTCTGCTAACAGTCATTGGATCTCGACCAACGCGAGCTGCAATGTCGTGATACGATAAACCGCAATCGCGATAGGCTAGAATCCGACCTTTATCAAAGTCGGAAACGTGATGGTACGCATTTCTCCTCCTTACATGAGGCATCACAACAACGTTTCAACAGGCAACGCCGGTGAACTGCTGTTTGTGTATGAGAAATCGGTTGGGAACTTTCCTCACGTCTGCACGTTGTAGGTTCGACACCGGTGCCAACCATGTGTGAATGTTCTGAAAAGCTAATCATTTTCATATCACAGCATCTTCTTCCTGTCAGTTAAATTTCGCATCTGTAGCAGGCTATGTTCGTGGTGTAGCAGTTTTAGTGGCCATTAGTGTATAATAATAAAGAATTTATTCCAGCTTCTGAATCCACGGTGACAAATTCAAGATGTAACGGAGACGCTGATGCTGGTGCTTATCTGACAAGGTGAAAACCGACGGCGCTCTCAGTATTTTTCTGCGGATTCTCTTCTGCGTGACCAAATTACATTTCCAGTTATCAGCGTACATAAAATGCGGAGTCGAGTACCGTGCACGAGGGAAAAGTGGTTTCCAGGGAAGGGCGAGTTTCCTCTGGCAGAGGGGCGCTGCGGCTCTTTCGCGAACCCTTGGCGGACCGGCGGCGGCGGCGGGCAGTTTGTTAGCATCCGTCGGCGGCAGACAGCTCCATTAGTACGTGGCCATTACTGGGGCCGGCGGCGACGCTGCTGCCACCTGGCCGCCGCAGCCAGTTTCCGCCGCCCTCGTCGGCCATGCAGCGCGTTGTCGAGGCAGAACTTTTTTTTTGTCTTTTTTTTTCCCTGTGTGTTTTTTTTCCCTCCTCTCTTTCCATGCTCTTGGCACCTCCGTTTTAATAGTTTTTCATTAGGGGGTAATGGCAGCGCCACCAATGAAGTAGGAAGCCCTCCTCCGCGCGAAAATTAAATTTGCCCTCGCGCTGACGCGGCGCGCGTGAGAAGACCGCTCCGAGCCGCGGGGGCCGCCAGCCTTCCGGCGCGGCCGTTACTACCTGTTTGTAGGCCCGTCGTATTACTTAACGCCCAGCCCCGTAATGTTCTCAGACTTTGTATAAACACTCTCCGCGAAAAAAGCATCTGCTGCCTCTTTAATGTGCGCAGTCACTCCCTGCACCGTAATGTGTAGTTTGCCAGTTCCGCGAAGTACGTGTAACCTATTATCTTTAAAAAATGACTTTAATTACGTGGCAACGCCTTAAGAAATACTACATACTACAATTACGATGCATTATGTACACAAGGGTCGAAAACTCTAAATTTAAAACTCGAAGACTTTTTTCCTCGAAGCAGTTTCTCACTTTTCGACAGAACAGTTGTGACGCCTTCTAAAATACTTGTTTCCGTAGTCCTTTCTTTTACGTCAATAGTTGGTGGAAACTCTTCGCTTTCATTAACTGTTGCGGGAAATACGAGAAGGAATGGCAGGCCACTCCACTTACTAAGAGTTCTTTCTTTCTTTCACTGGTGCCATGTCACGTGCTGACGCAGGGTCGGTATTGTTAGGAACGGATTTGGCCAGGTTCGTGGAAAGGGGTGGCCGGATGCCCTTTCTGCCGCCACCCCGTACCCCCCGGGATAGAATGAGTGTACCCATACTGTCTGCATCAAGTGTAATGAATGGAATAGTGCGAGCGTGTTCAGATGTCTGCGAGTCGTGTAACTGAGGCGGAACGTGGGGACCAGCCCAGTATTCACCTAGCGGGATGTGGAAAACCACCTAAAAACCACATCCCGGCAGGTCGGTACACAGGCCCTCTTCGATAATCTTCCGAGCGGATTCGATCCGGGGCCGGCGCGCCTACCCGAGTCCAGGAAGCAGGGCGTTAGCGCTCTCGGCTACCGTGGCGCGTTACTCCACTTACTAAGAGTAATCCAACAAACGTACAAGCGAGACTGTCGAAAAAGGAGAATATTAAACTAACAACAAATATAGGCTTTCAGCAATGCAGCAATTTTCCTCCAGTAGTTTTTCGATGTATTTGTTGATAGTTTGTGGAGACAATGGCAAAAAAAGCGTTTTATACCTACTACACTAACCAACGAAATTATATAATGACAACGCACTCTGCAGATGACCAATTTCTTATAGCCGACGGTGTGGGCACTCTTCAACATACTATTTAAACACAGACATGCTGTAAAGTAATGGCTCCGAATTTTTTAGTGAAAACTCTTAAATCATTTTAAATAAAACAAACCTCATTAACATTCTACACCTTCATGCTTCGTGCCTACACATTTATTTCTCAAAGTGACTAGCCTGGTGACGAATACATTTATCCCAACGAAAGACCAGTTTGTTGATACAGTTGCTGTAGAATGTATGGAATTGTTGACGGAGCCGCAGCCGCACATGTGCTTCCTTTGCTTCAGCATTATCAAAATGAAATCTTCGAAGGCATTCTTTAAGTTTTGGAAATAGATGAAAATCAGATGGGGCCAAGTCGGGGTTGTATGGAGAATGATCGATGACACTGAACTCATGGTGTCAGATTGTTCCAGATGTCGCATCGGTCATGTGTGGTCTGAGAATATTACCCTGAAGAAGAAAGTGCTTCATGTGTGGACGAACTCTTAGAATTGGAAACTCGATTACAGCACGCTGTTTCTCACGCACCGACTTCGTTACATTACAGACTGACATGTTACACGCTACAATTTGGGGCCCTATAGCGGCTGAAAATATGAAGAAATGAAGCATAGAAGAGTAGAAAGTTAATAATCTTTATTTAATTTCAAAATTTTCGAGTTTTCACTTAAAAATTTTGGAAACGTTAGTTTTCAGCACGACCTCGTAAATTAAATATATCTTTCAAAAGCTGTAACTTTTCAGTCTGGACCAAAAAACAAAAGTCAAGGCTTTTAAAGATCAAAACCCAAGCAAAATAATAATAAACCATCACCCTATGTTAGATATGCCCTTCATATACAGAATCCTGAATGAAAAGATGAGGAAGGACCATAATGACGTTCTACAAAGTGATGGCAGTGCCGTCCATACATTATGACAGTGCCATTTAGACAATAACACCCGAAATTGAGGTTCAAATGGTTCAAATTGCTCTGAGCACTATGGAACTCAACTGCTGTAGTCATCAGTCCCCTAGAACTTAGAACTACTTAAACCTAACTAACCTAAGGACATCACACACATCCATGCCCGAGGCAGGATTCGAACCTGCGACCGTAGCAGTCGCACGGTTCCGGACTGCGCGCCTAGAATCGTGAGACCACCGCGGCCGGCGAAATTAACGAAGAATACAAGCTGCGGAAGTGAAGTTTTTAAGAAGTGCAGCTGGCTATAGACTATCTGACATGAAAAGGATTATTACAAACATACATGAGCTATGACTTGAAAGCACGAATGGACAGTTCATCGAGTACAGAAATAAATGGAGAGAGCATGTCACAAGAATGAATCAAAGGAAAGGCCCCAACATAATAACGAATGAGTGACTAATAGGCAAAAGTTCAACAGCGGACCAAGAAAGAGGCGGTGAGATCAAAAATAACCTAACCACAGATGATAAAGACACTGAGTAACAGTACGTAACAGACAAATGCCTAACATTCGAAGAAAGAAGAAGAAAATGAAGAAGAAAATTGGTGGAAACTCCTGACTCGTCTGTTATTACAACATTTTTCTGGTTCGTGGGTTAAAATGTAATTTCAATACGTGTAGTTTTCTTCAAAGGAACTTTCACTACATGGGCTACATACTGAACAACAGTTGCGTAAGGTCCCTGTCTTCTCGTTTGTAAGTGATTGGAAATCTCTCTCTGTGCCCAAAGTTTTGAAGGAATTCCAGACGTACATGGGCTAGCTAGATAGACAATGATCTGAAAATTTTTACTGAATGTTGTGCAGATCTCACGCCCCCCTCTATCAGTCTCGGGAAAAAGGGGATCACTTAACGTTTCTGAAGCTGTTGTACAGCAGAACAGTTCCGTTAGGGAAGACAGAAAATTTCAAAGTTCACCAGTAAATTTACCACGGCGTGTGTAATAAGCGAATACGCTGGCAGAAACAGAAGCTCAGCAAGGCAGTGTGTGTGACTGTGAGCGATTCAGCATGAAGTGTGCGACAGAGAGAGAGAGAGAGCTGGGAGAGATTCGGTGCGCCTTCGTAACGTGATGCAAGAAGCACGATTCGCTTTGCAACTTCACTCGTGAGGCGTGTGCGGCTCGCGTTGATGCCGTTCATAGCTTGGCATCTTGTGATAGCGATAGTGGCGTCTCGTTTTCTTAGTGTGTTCACTGGCGCCACTACATTTACTAGCCTTGTATGTCCGTGAGCGGCAGAAGTAGCACTTATCGATAGCGCGTACTGTGGTACCATCTTTGGAGCGGCCTCTAGTACACTCCTGGAAATTGAAATAAGAACACCGTGAATTCATTGTCCCAGGAAGGGGAAACTTTATTGACACATTCCTGGGGTCAGATACATCACATGATCACACTGACAGAACCACAGGCACATAGACACAGGCAACAGAGCACGCACAATGTCGGCACTAGTACAGTGTATATCCAAATTTCACAGCAATGCAGGCTGCTATTCTCCCATGGAGACGATCTAGAGATGCTGGATGTAGTCATGTGGAACGGCTTGCCATGCCATTTCCACCTGGCGCCTCAGTTGGACCAGCGTTCGTGCTGTACGTGCAGACCGCGTGAGACGACGCTTCATCCAGTCCCAAACATGCTCAATGGGGGACAGATCCGGAGATCTTGCTGGCCAGGGTAGTTGACTTACACCTTCTAGAGCACGTTGGGTGGCACGGGATACATGCGGACGTGCATTGTCCTGTTGGAACAGCAAGTTCCATTGCCGGTCTAGGAATGGTAGAACGATGGGTTCGATGACGGTTTGGATGTACCGTGCACTATTCAGTGTCCCCTCGACGATCACCAGAGGTGTACGGCCAGTGTAGGAGATCGCTCCCCACACCATGATGCCGGGTGTTGGCCCTGTGTGCCTTGGTCGCATGCAGTCCTGATTGTGGCGCTCACCTGCACGGCGCCAAACACGCATACGACCATCATTGGCACCAAGGCAGAAGCGACTCTCATCGCTGAAGACGACACGTCTCCATTCGTCCCTCCATTCACGCCTGTCGCGACACCACTGGAGGCGGGCTGCACGATGTTGGGGCGTGAGCGGAAGACGGCCTAACGGTGTGCGGGACCGTAGCCCAGCTTCATGGAGACGGTTGCGAATGGTCCTCGCCGATACCCCAGGAGCAACAGTGTCCCTAATTTGCTGGGAAGTGGCGGTGCGGTCCCCTACGGCACTGCGTAGGATCCTACGGTCTTGGCGTGCATCCATGCGTCGCTGCGGTCCGGTCCCAGGTCGACGGGCACGTGCACCTTCCGCCGACCACTGGCGACAACATCGATGTACTGTGGAGACCTCACGCCCCACGTGTTGAGCAATTCGGCGGTACGTCCACCCGGCCTCCCGCATGCCTACTATACGCCCTCGCTCAAAGTCCGTCAACTGAACATACGGTTCACGTCCACGCTGTCGCGGCATGCTACCTGTGTTAAAGACTGCGATGGAGCTCCGTATGCCACGGCAAACTGGCTGACACTGACGGCGGCGGTGCACAAATGCTGCGCAGCTAGCGCCATTCGACGGCCAACACCGCGGTTCCTGGTGTGTCCGCTGTACCGTGCGTGTGGTCATTGCTTGTACAGCCCTCTCGCAGTGTCCGGAGCAAGTATGGTGAGTCTGACACACCGGTGTCAATGTGTTCTTTTTTCCATTTCCAGGAGTGTATTTCTGGGCCGCCGTGTGTCGAGCGAGTTGAGCTGGGACGGAGCAGCAGTGAGGTCCGGACAGCCAGTACTTACCCGTCCACTGGTAACACACATGCACTCTCCGACGGAAGGATGTGATCGCGAGAGTGCACCAGCACATCAAGGACCGTATTTAGCGAGTTTTAGTTGAATGGACCGTGATACTCGAGTAGCGCAACTTTCACTTGTGTGTGTGTGTCTCTCTGTCGAAGTGCCCTCGTGGCAATAAGTTGTCAGTCGACGATTTATACTGGAATCGTGGTTGGTCGTTTGGTATGGCTTCTCTGTGTTTGTGCCGATTATAATTCATCCATTTTCTTTCTCAATGACGGGTTTTAGTATTGTGAGTTGTTGGTGGAATTGTTTTCCCCGATCCGTGTATATCTTGTGGTTTTGAATGAGCAGTTATTTTAATGCTGTCTGCGTACTGGATTTGGTGAGGGGATGCGAACGGGCATCAATTCAGTTGGGGCGCAGCAGCGAGCAGGTCTGGGCAGCGCGATGGCAAGCCAGGGCCGCAGGCATCGTGCTGCCACTGCCGGATCGAGGAGGGGTAGCTGCTGAACAGCAACGAATTCGTTGCGCACCGAACCCTGGACGTTTAAGTTGACTGAAGAGTTAACTGCTAATGCAACCTCGACTATTCTGAGATCTCGTCTTTGGTCTGCGGGTTGCTGCTCCCAGGGCCGCTGAGCCTGGCGGCAACGAGTGAAGTGTTTCGAGGCGGTGAAGTATTGCAGCCCTCTTTCTCTATTAGTTATTCAACATTGAATTTAGTATTGTTATTATTGGTGAAGTGCAACCAGCGGTATTTTCTGCCTTGTGGCTTGTAACGCTCGAGTTACTTGCCCTGGAGGTTAACGTACTTTTCCGGCACTGTACCTTTCCTCTTCGTGTTGATGCTGTCCGACACGGCGTGTAGCTCGACAGCCTCTTGTGTGATACTGTGCATATCTTTTTTTTTTTTGAGGTCTACCTCGGTTCTAAAGTTTCATTGGGCCTTGGGTGCTTTCTGAAGACGTAGTGTTGTCAGTCTCTTCGCCCTTGCCTAAAAATATTCCATCGTTGTACCGGTGATCGCATGTTAGTCGGATTGGTTAGTTGGTCGGTCGGCCCTTAAGCTGCCAATAGTTTGAGTTGTCATTCTGTTACGTGAGTACCACTCTTGCCAGCCTGTCTCACCTTACCTTATGATGGAGTTACCTTCCCAGGCCGAGCTTTGGAACGCTTGCTGGGGACCGCTTGTCTTGATTCTCATAGTAAAGTCCCAATCAGCCACGGACATCGTGCACTATGGCGTGGAGGCCGGTTCATGGGCACCATATTGTTATTTAATGTGGACGCTCTCTCCAGTTCAAATTCTTAAACCTAAGGACATCACACAACACCCAGTCATTACGAGGCAGAGACGTGTGTTATCAACGGCCTCGGCAGTTTTAGCTGCGAGCAATAGCGACGATTTCCGGCTTTGGGGGATACCTCATGGTGATAACTGACTGTGGATCGCAGCTCACATAGGGCGAGTTCCTCCTGTCGTGAGAATGAAATGACATTAACACACCTCAGCACCACCCTTTTCCACCTAGCGTCGGCCTCTGAACAGAACGCCCGATTAGAACGTTCAGGGTCAAACAAGAAAAATGTTTGCTCCTCTAAACGGTGACGTCTAAATCCACATCTACAGACTTACTTCGCAAGCCAGCGTATGTTGCTTGGCGGAGGGTACCTTGTACTAGTAGTGTATTTTCCTGTTCCATTCCCAGGAAGAGGCACGCCTCCGTATGAGTCCTGATTTCTGGTATCTTATCTTGGTGGCCCTTAGGCGAAATATTTGTTGGCGGCAGTAGGATCGTTCTGCAGTCAGATTAAAATGCCGTTTCTTTAAATTCTCTCAGTAATGTTCCTCGAAAAGAGCGTCGTATTCCCTCCACGGATTCCCATTTGAGTTCTCGAAGCATCTCCGTAACACTTCCGTATGGTTCGAACCTACCGCTAAGAAATACAGCAGTCCACTTCGATGTCTTCCTTCAATTCGATCTTGCGCGGATCCTAAGCATTCGAGCGGTACTCAAGAAATAGGTCGCACTAGCGCCCTATATGCGGTCTCCTTTACAGATAACAGATATTTTCATTCTATCAATAAACCTAAGTCGACCATTCGCCTTCTCTATCAAAGTCCTCACATGCTCATTTCATTTCACATCTCTTTTCAGGGTAGTGCCAAATATTTAAACGACGTGACTGTGTCAAGCAGAACACTACTGATGCTGTATCCTAATGCTACAGATTTGTGTTTCCTTCTCATTTACATTAACTTTTTAAAACTCTATTGTTAACTGCAAGACTACAAATCAAGCTCTTAATCTTGTACAGTATTTAGTTATTACGTGTACTCTCAGGTAAGGAGGCTGTAATAATAAAGGAACAATAGTTGTCGTCGTGTTCCTTTCAAGCAAGACAAACAAAATAATTCCCATCTTTTACGAGCTCTTCCAGTATCTCTTTCTTCATTCGGATTGTATTTCACCGGATCTTCTGGAGAATTCGGTAAAGTAAACAAAGAAATTAAAAGAATTAATGATTATCTGAATGCGCTTCCGTTCGCTAATGATATAGTTATTATTCAGAAGAACGAAGATGTCCTCCAAGGATCAGTACATCAACTGAACGAAAAAAGCTGTAACAACAGTTTTAAGTGGAAAACTAGCTTCATAAAAGAAATGTATAATTTCAGATTCAACAATCGTAGTATGGGAATCAATAACGGACTTTGTACCAAAAGACAGATTCGGAGTTATTCAGCCTCTTTTGATAAAGATATTTTAAAGGATAATCCTCAATAATATTTTTCGTTTATAGTCAGGGGTGAGAGTCACACTATTATTGCAATTTTCCTTTTATCATTGAAAATAAATATTTTATTCTAAAAAGTGCAGAACGTTCTAAATGCCATACATATATCGATGTAAGTGCTAATCAATGGAATCTCAAGCATTCATCACTTTTGTTAGAAATAAAACTTTTACAGATAAATTTTGCAGATACATTGTCCGGTGATTAAATTATTTTTAATCCTTCTTTTAAACTTATAGAATCACAATGCTATTTTAATTGATTAACTTTTCGAAAACTATTCAATTAGCTGCTTTCAGTTACGGCGGCATCTGTTGCAGAAACTTGTTCTTGCTAGCTGACATGTTGTTCTTGATTGTTATGACGGTAAAACGAAGTTCTTTATTATGTCAGAGGTAATCCCTGTATTGAAAATCTTGTAATGATCCGTCTGTAAGTTAGTTAAACATTGTTCTCATCTTGGTAATACCAGGTGCAATTTTCTTTTTACTTGTGGAAATATTTACTTTCATTTTTTTTAAATATATGTATCGCCTGCTTTTCTAAAATAAAAAGTTCACGGTCTCGAGCGTAGTAAAAACAAATAGTTTGTTTTATTTCTTAGAAGTTTAAGGTCTTTAGGTATTTGACACTGACATTCTTCCAGCCTCTAACGTTTTTTAGTCCGGGCAAGATCTCTGTCACACGCTGCAAACAGTTACAAAGCCTTGTGGGAATTAGCTCGCTTTAGCCTCAATAGTGGACCAGCACGTACCGCTCATGCTATCTTTCGTGCCTTATATGCACTAGTGGAAATCATTGTAGCCTTTAGACCACATTTCAGGTTGTTAGCAACGGCACTTAGTTTGGTTTTTTGGATCTAACAAAAAAAAAATTTCACGACTTTGTCAGTTATTGATTTCCATATTTGTATTATCATTGTTGATAATGAATCCATTCTTATCAAACATCTACAGAAGAATTAATTTGTTTTAAAATTAAGTCATAGATAATCTGTTGTATTCAGAAATACCAATATGATACAAACATTTTAACGACAAAAATCCTCCCTTGCAGCTATCCGAAGATATTAAAATGCCAGGCACGTGGGATGTGTGCCTTGATTTTCTGTGCCGGACAGGGCGGGTGCCAAAACGAGCTATTGGTGATCTTGCAAGCTTAGCTATTGTAGGAAACGATAATTTTTTTGTGTCTTAAAATACATTGAAAATCTCACTAGGCACCTGACATGCATTCGCAACACACCAATGTGTCGAGGCATGGCGGTTGAGAAATTCTGGTTTAGCAAAGGCTTCGCTACAATTATTGTCTCATAACCCACTTGATTCCATCAGCAACTGCTGTGCACAGAAACGTAGACTGTTATGTGGAAGGATAGTAACACAGTAATCAATCGCAGTCCCATCGCTTGTTATTATTTTTGCATCTAAAGATTTCACCTATAGACAGCAGTCACTCAGGTGAACTCAGTGTGGCTGCTTATAGCTTAAATCTGGATATGCAAGAGTAATAAAAACTAATGTCAGTGCGACTGATTGCTTTGTTCCTATCCTTCCTTATAATACTGTTTCACTAAAACACAGAATAAAGGGAAATTAGAGTAATACAGCAGTAACTATAGAGCACCAGTAATTGGAACTAACGTTTATCAGAGAGAAATGGCACTTTACGATATGGACAAGGCAGAGACAAATAACATCTCTGAATATAAATGTATATTAGAAAGTAATATCAAAGGCAAAGTCCAGGGATGGCTCTCTCGTGATTACCTCTCGCTCCTTAAGAAGTGCTGACATACATGTAAGCGTCTTCTGCACAGGGTTCTCTCTCTCTCTCTCTCTCTCTGTCTCTCTCTCTGTCTCTCTCTCTCTCTCTCACTTACACAAAGTATTTTTCTTCAAGCGCAGATTTGGTGTGGTGGCACTGACTTTTCATGTGGTCTTCATGGACTAAAGGAGGCGGAGTTGTATGCCGTCTTGTCAGCTGATAACGTTGTTAAACTTGTTTCTGCCCACAAAACGTATCTTTCAGTTTGAGTTGTGAGAGTTTCGTGGGTGGAATTACTGTGAGTCATTTGTTAAAACCGGTAGTGGTTTAGACATTCTGACAGTTGCAATGCTGTGCTACTGCTTTTCAGAATGCCTTTGAAATACGGATGAAATGTACTCACATGTAATGTAATCACATGGTTTGTAGGAGTGGTCACACTCCTGCCTGTCCGCTCATAACATGCGAGTCAACCGTTGCCTTCAGAGTTCAAAATGGTTCAAATGGCTCTGAGCACTATGGGACTTACCATCTGAGGTCATCAGTTCCCTAGAACTTAGAACTACTTAAACATAACTAACGTGACGTCACACACATCCATGCCCGAGGCATGATTCGAACCTGCGACCGTAGCGGTCGTGAGGTTCCAGACAAGCGCGCAGAACCGCTCGGCCACACCGGCCGGCCTTCAGAAGACACATAAGCTGATGGACCAAGGGGGTTTCTAACCATAAGCACCTTGATTTAGAGCATGACTGTCCTGTTTGCGTGTAAAACTCACGATATTAATTTATGTTGCAGGCTTTCACTGCTGCACAATGTTCAACATATTTCAAAGAGTCGAATACAGGAAGAGAACTAAGACGTGTATTAGTTTACATTACCATTTATTTTTATTAATCAGTATGCAGTAAACAGGTACAAAAAGGTTACAAGCAGGGGAAAGCTATCTAAATCTTGTAAAGAGAAAGGTATTGTCGATTATACGTGGTGGACATAATAATAGCAAAATTTCGTAGCGTCTCTCCCCCCTCCTCCCTTACAGGACCTTCTCGTAATTTTCGTCATCCACGATCCTGTACTTGTTCTTCCTGTAGTTCTGCAGGTCCTTGAGGAAGTCGAAGCCGACGGCGTCGAACAAGTTGTGGTAGTAACGCGGCGTGAGGCTGGCGCCCGACAGCTCAGCCAGCCGGTCGACGTACTCTCGCTGGAAGGCGGCCATGTTGTGCGGCAGCACCCCCTGCGAGCGCCGCCGCTCCACGTCCTCCTGCTCCTGGAGGCGCATCGCGGCCGGGTCTGGCAGCCGACACCTGCCGTCCAGCACCGCCACCCAGAACTGCGCCTGCGGTGCACATTCGTAGTCACCGCACTGGCCAGAATGCCTACTTGTGACTGAAAGCATTCACTGCACAAGCGGGTAAGCGCATCGGACAAAACATTTTACAGCGTGTCCTAAAACGTAGGGACAGACATCGACGGGTTGTAGAGGCTGTGCTGAGGAACAAATCGTCATCCAACGAGGCCACAGAGTGTCGAATTTGTGGACGCCGGAGCCCACCACTAGACCAGTCTTTGGCAGCAAATGTCATTGTGTACAGTGTTTGTTAGCCAGTGACGGCGACTGATTCCCATGACTTCCATTGGAGAGAATGGTGCTAGCTGATGCATTGTCTCCTATGAATGTTATGCTCTGTTGCCTCGGTGGATAACGGTTTTGGACGTGGGTTTCCTGTATACGGAAAAAAATTCGAGATTTTAGAGGGTTTCAGGAGAAAACCGCAGATGGAAACTGATATCCGAAATCGTCAACAGAGTATCGCTTTCGTAGGAGACAATGCTTTTATAGGCAGCAGCTAGCTCCAGCTTCTCCGCTGGCCATCGTGGCTATCAGTCGCGATCACTGAATAAGAAACAAAATTGCTAGATGGTCCTCCTACAGTGAGTCAATGTACGAAGTCGCGTTTACTGCCGAAGGTGTGTCCTAGTGGCTCGCACCAGTGCCTTTAAATCCGACGGTCTGTAACGTCGGTGGACGACTTTTTAGGACACGAATTTCAACGCTCGATTTGTTTCTCAATACAGCCTCTACAACCCTTCAAAATTTATAGCAGTGTTTCTGGGACACCCAATATACAGGGAAACAGGAGAATAAATTGCGATATTGTGATGATTGGTACCTCTATACCTTGATTTTTCTCGGCATCAAACAGTCTTCTTACCAACACACCATGTACACTACGGGCCATTAAAATTGCTACATCGCGAAGATGACGTGCTAAAGACGCGAAATTTAACCGACAGGAAGAAGACGCAGTGATATGCAAATGAGTAGCTTTTCACAGCATTCACACAAGGTTGGCGCCGGCGGGGACACCTACAACGTGTTGACATGAAGAACGTATCCAACCGATTTCTCATACACAAACAGCAGTTGACCGGCGTTGCCTGGTGAAACGTTGCTGTGATGTGTAAGAAGGAGAAATGCGTACCTTCACGTTTCCGACTTTGATAAAGGTCGGATTGTAGCCTACCCCGATTGCAGTTTATCGTATCGCGACATTGCTGCTCGCGTTGGTCTAAATCCAATGACTGTTAGCAGAATATGGAATCTGTGGGTTCAGGAAGGTAATACGGAAACCCGTGCTGGATTCCAACGGTCTCGTATCACTAGCAGTCGAGATGACAGGCATCTTATCCTCATAGCTGTAACGGATAGTCCGCCACGTCTCGATCCCTGAGTCAACAGATGGGGACGTTTACAAGACAACAACCATATGCACGAACAGTTGGACAACGTTTGCAGCAGCATGGACTATCAGCTCGGAGACAATGGCTCCGGTTACCCTTGACGCTGCTTCACAGACAGGAGCGCATGCGGTGGTGAACTCAACGACGAACCTGGGTGCACGTAGGGCAAAACGTAATTTTTTCGGATGAATCCAGGTGCTGTTTACAGCATCATGATGGTCGCATCCGTGTTTGGCGACATCGCGATGAACGCACGTTGGAAGCGTCTATTCGTAATCGCCATAGTGGCGTATCACCCGGCGTGATGGTATGGAGTGCCATTGGTTACACGTCTCTGTCACCTCTCGTTCGCATTGACGGCACTTTGAACAGTTATATTTCAGATGTGTTACGACCCTGGCTCTACACTTCATTCGATTCCAGCGAAACCCTACCTTCAGCAGGATAATGAGCGACCGCATGTTGCAGGTCCTCTATGGGCCTTTCTGGATAGAGAAAATGTACGACTGCTGCCCCAGCCAGCACATTATCCAGATCTCTCACCAACTTAAAACGTGTGGTCAATGGTGGCCGAGCAACTGGCTCGTCTCAATACGCCAGTCACTACTCTTGATTAAACATGGTATCGTGTTGAAGCTGCATGGGCAGCAGGACCTGTACACGTCATCCAAGCTCTGTTTGACTCAATGTCCAGGCGTATCAAGGCCGTTATTACGGCCAGAGATGGTTGTTCTGGGTACTGATTTCTCAGGATGTATGCAACCACATTGCTTGAAAATATAATCACATGTCAGTTCTGGTATAATATATTTGTCCAATGAATACCCGTTTATCATCTGCATTTCTTCTTGGTGTAGCAATTTTAATAGCCATTAGTGTTAATTGCATGGTTTGCACGTGCACCACTAAGTGGACTACGCCTGCAGTATAGACTAACCGTTTGGCAACCATCCATCCATCCACCCTTCAGGAACTGACCTATTGCCAGGAGAAAATAAGTATTAATGGCTTGCTCTTGCCACATGTACTTGGAGCTGCTCACCAATCTAAAGGTGTACCGCTCCTAACAGCTTCAATTACTAGTCTGCAAATGAAGTACTGTTGTAATATTGCCCAGTACAGTGTCCTCTGACACCAATAAAAATATCTGCACTTATGCTCGTTATACCCTGTACAGATAGAGTCAAATTAGTTATCACTCAAAAGGTAGCGGGCAGGACTGCTACCGCAAGGAAAACTCCAATAGGAGCTATTTTGCCATGTTTTGGTATCACTGTGTTGCAACTTACGATCCGCTGCTTGTAGCAGTGTCCTAGCCAGTCTTCCTGCGTCGTTGCATTAAGCGATTCTGGTGATTTTTAGTTTCTAGTATCTTACAATGAATGATGCAACCAGTCGAAGGAGGGGCAGTCCGAGTGCACGCAATCACAATCATAGGACACTTTCAAAAAGTGTGGGACGCGGCCTGGTTATACGTCATCATTCGCTTGAATTCATATGTTCCTTGAGGGAGTATCTTGGAATACAGAGAGGGATCCAGGAGCAACTCGCTTTCATTTGGACAAAGTGGCGAACTGTAGCTGACCTACCGATCAGTGAACAATCAGTAATAAGAATTATCAAGGATAAATTTGCGAAAGTTAGATGAATCGTCTAAATTGGCGACGCCTGAGAGGAACAGACAATTCGTAAAAAGGATATAAAACGAGTCTCTTTGCAGCAAGATGTAATTCATCATGAAATATACGCGCTCTGTTCAAGGAAGTTACAGCTGATACACAGAAAGTTACAAGGTAGAAAATCGTCCTTGCTAATAGCTGCAAAATCGTTAGGATTCCACTTTAAATCTGTTTGTAGTCGCAAGCTATTAAAACCTAGTGCTGCTGCTTTCTTTGGGAATTAGTAGGGATAAGTTTTGACGATATCGTTTAGCTTCGTGAACTTGGGTGAATACAGAACATAATTTCACATGTTTACGCCGGCGCAGAGAAATGTGATTCTCGCTGTGCGACGGCATACGTATACTTTCCTTCATCTGACAGCGTTGCTTTCCCTGTTTCGTGCCATGGGCCAGCGATCATATTCAAACGCCCTAGGTTACTGCCTTAACATAATGTTTTGTTTTGAAATTATCTTAAGTCCATTGTATGAATGCAGAGTCTCGCGGCGATAACACTGAAGAAAATGGTCTCGGGTTTCCAACCGCGTCAATTGGTTAAAACTACACGAGCTTTCGGCCAAGCACTCCTTGGCCATTGTCAAGTTTTATGACTGCCAGTGGGCTGTTGGTGCGCACTTATATACGCTAGCTGCCGGCTGTGACGTCACTGGTGCCCGTGACATTGCTGTATTTGGGCATGTTTTGAGTCGGCGTTCGATGTGACCTCTTCAACCGCGTGATCGCTGGATCCCACGCAGCGCTGATCTGTAAGCCACCGTCTCTATTCAGGGTGTTTGTGGTAATTTTTATTTTAGTAGCTTGCTGTATTAAACTGTCCCAGAAGCCGTTTGTGCGAAGCACGACAGAGGTATCGTCAAATTTTATGTGGTGACCGTTTTCTAATACATGCTCAGCTAACGCAGATTTCTCGGGATAGCGTAGGCGATAATTCCTCTCATGTTCTTACCTGCGTTGTTCCACAGTGCGCACAGCGTTACAAACATTGGTGCATCGTGCACGAGTAATATCTGACGACGATAACCTGCCTCATGAACTGAGCCACCTGCACAAGATTTTCAGGAATAACGCCTACAGCGCCCATCAAGTGAAAGAAGTGATTTCTGGGAAATATCAGAAAAAGACCACCGACGAAGAGCAGGAAAAGAAACTTGCTTTGCTGCCGTTCTGTGGTTCTGTGTCGGGCAAGATAAGCCGCCTGTTGAAGAGACACAAGATCAAATCAATCTTCAGGCCTCCAACGAAAATCCTCAATTACTGAGACCAGTTAAAGACGCTATAGGTCTCAGAACACCTGGAGTCTACGAAATACCTTGTGAGTGTGGCAGGAAGAACTTCGGACAAACAGCGCGCACTGTGGAACAGCTCAGGAAAGAACGTGAGAGGAATTATCGCCTGCGCTATCCTGACAAATCTGCGTTACCTGAGCATGCATTAGAAAACGGTCACCACATAATATTTGACGATACCTCTGTCGTGGCTCTCACAAACGGCTCTGGGACAGTTTAATACAGGAAGCTATTAAAATAAAAAAATTACCACAAACACCCTGAATAGAGACGGTGGTTTACAGTTGAGCGCTGCGTGGGATCCAGCGATCGCACGGTTGAAGAGGGCACATCGAACGCAGACTCAAAACGTGCCCATATATCGCAATGTCACGGGCACCAGTGACGTCACAGCCGGCAGCTAGCGTTTATAAGATCGCACCAACAGCTCACTGGCAGTCATAGCACTTGACAATGGCCAAGAGTGCTTGGCCGAAAGCTCGTGTAGTTTTAACCAACTGACGCGGTTGGAAACCCGAGAGCATTTTATTCTATCTTAAGTCCATTATTTCAAAACAACGAGAGACCTTAAAAAATGATTTTGCACTAAATTAATCACAAATTATAGCATGCCATATGTTCGGAAAGCTCTCTCTTTGAAGGGTCGCACAAACCTGCACAGGATGATGCAAATAAAAGTGACCCGAACGAGTGGATACTATTTGTGGCAACCGTAACGAAGGGGGAAAGCGGCTACAGTTATTTCCAACAGGATACAGCAATTGCGCGTACAGCCGGCCGAACCTTGGAGCTCACGTACGCAATCTTCGCGCCTGACGGAGTTGTTACCAGAGTTCAGTCTTGCCGTGGCCCTAACTGGCAACCCATGTCACCTGATATGTTACTGTGCAATTATGTTGTGCCCGTCAAGTCTAAGCTATATCGCAACAACCCTCATAGGCTTCAAGAGCTGCTACAGAATATTTCGGATGAGATTGTAGCGATTCCATTAGTTTGGCAATGATCCGCCTCCAGTAACTTGCTGACCAGGCCCGAAATTGCCAATGCATAATGGTGGCCACTTTCAGTATCTGCTATAATTGGGTTACTACTGTATTTCCTTTCCTCTGCTGTGTTTCTTTCGTACCTTGGAGCTCTGATCTCCGGGCCATTTTTATTTGCCGCACCCTGTATTCACTGCTGTTCGTTGCACCGGCTGATAGGTAATACATCGTGCTTTAGCGTAATGCTGGTAGCGTAAGTGACAGTCGAGTATGAGCCACTGCAGGTACACGCTGTCCGATGTGAGGATCTATCGTGAGTCACCGGTGATACACGCCGGCGTGAAAGTGTTAAGGAAAGAGTGGACAGCTGTAATACAGCAGCTCCGATCGGCAATGCAAACAGAATAACTGCAGCGCTTGCCGGATATTCAAAATGTTTCATTTCTAGCTGTTATTCTGTTCAAATAAGACGTACGACTAACACGAAGAGATGAACAACAATACTTTGGTGACATAGTTAGGATACCCTAATTTGAAACGTAACGAAAAATTCCACGATTGATATAGCGCTTCATATCGTTCGATTATACATAGTAAGGCGTCCACGTAAGTAACGAGAAATAAATACAACGTCAGATGGCTGGAGGAACGTTAAAAACGGGTTGACAGAAAAAAAAAGAAAACGACCATGAAGTGCTAAGGTTTCCTTCCAACAGTTGCCATTTCAACGCAATTGCTATTCAGAATTAAAAGAAAAAGCGCCGACTGAAGTAGAACGCCCTTTGTATGATGAAACTGAAAAAGCGACACCAAAAAGACACAAAAATCAGTGAAACATATGAAATGAGTGATAGAAGTAATATGGAGTAGTGGAACAGTGAGCCGAAGATTTCATTAAATCTCACACCACGAGCAGAGACTCCGATAGTTCCACAGTCTCTGTCTCTGACGCTGAAATGCGTTGTTTTCCCATTGTCTGACTTGTGTATAGTGTACTTAAATGAACTTCTTACTCCCATTAAATATTACGTTTGTGCATTTATTTCTGTCGCTGTCTCTTCCTTTTTGTGAGACTATGGAATATTGTTCACCCAACACTCACAACGTCCTTATTGTAAGTTGTACTACATTTTAACTATATTTAATTTTGTTTGGACACCAAGTTATTATTCAGCGAATGCCATTGTTTTCAAGATATAAAGTGGAGAAGGAAACTTCTTCGGACGCGATAATTTTTGCTATTTCAATAATCAACATAGTAACGGGCGTAATTACAGTTAATGAAATATTTTTGGCGTGTTAGCGATACTCCTGAGAGGAATACCAACATGAATTTCAGGATTCTTACGTTGCTTTTGTATGAGTTAGAGTTAAAAACTTCACATTTGTTTCGTGCTAAATACTGACACAACTGCACAAAAACGCATTTTCAGACCTTTGTATTTGCAGGAAACGCAATGCAGTACACAACATTGAAAATATTTGTTTCTGAGAGAGATATTTTAGTAATAAACAAAAAAATATTGCTTTTTGATCAATAGCTTTTGAGACTGGACGTTATAAGTGTGGCACTTCTGATAACGTTACATTTATTTAATTAATGCTGACAAAGTTATAAAATTGCTGATAACTGCAAAACAGCTGAAATAATTCATGTTTTTAAAAAGGGCCAAAGGAAGGTGTGTGACAATTAAAGAGGTATAAATCTCAAGAAAACAATTTATAAATCTTACTTAAAAATAAAAAATAATCGCTGAGAAATAATAAAAGATGCACGTTTCGGAGAAGAGCAACTTGGGTTCAGGAAAGGAGTCTCGTGCAGGTATCATATTTTTACCATAAAGAGAAGTCAGTATAGGAAATGTTCCTTTCACTGACTTCGAAAATACCTTTGAATCAGGCATTAGAAACAGAAAATGGACAACAATGATTAAGCGAGGACACCGTATGCATCTTGTGCAGGTAATGAGAAGTATACGTGAACACCAAGATAATTATAAATACAGCATCTTCAAGAACAGAAAAAACAAATTTCGTTTACTTTATGTCTATGCTCACAAGCTTTTTGCCAACAGATTACCGGTTTCGGTGTATAATGACCTTCTTCAGGTCTGTTTTATGAAAACCATGTCCTAAAGTACTGCAGCCATAGTGGCATTTAACATTTGACGATGCAACTATGGCCGGAAAGAAATTACTCTCTAAGTGCTATTCTGTATGCAGACGGAAAACAAAATACATAGGTAGGCTTACAACACTCTGTGCGTAAGGTAGTAAAAGTTATGTGAGTTGGGAAGAAAATATTACAGTCGAAAAATCTGTTGTATAAACAAAAGTTATGGCCCACTACAGAAAATACGCAGTTCTATCTAAAATTGCTATCGAAAACAAGGTACCGGGTAGTTATAATAAATTGTAGTGCAGCTACAACTACAAAAGTATCATCCAAATAACGCCGGAAGACGTTTGGCTTAAGTTCTGCCGAATCAAGTGCACTCTCTTCATTGTCTTCCATAAAAAAGTTTGCTGTCAGGGGCGACAGAGGACAACCCATGGCAACACCTTCAATTCGTTCAAAGTATTCACTGTTGAGTAATAAGCAGGTGGAGGAAAGAGTGTGATTAAACAGTGCAGTCATATCAGCTTGGAACTTACTTTCGATGAGTGACAAGAAGTCCATGACAAGCAACATTATGAAGAGCGAGACACCCAACTCGTTGAGTCGAAGTGACTTCAGTCTATTAATAATGTCACCGGAGCTGTCAATACAAAGTGAACACATTTCCAAAAATTGCCTCAGTAAAGACGCAGAACGTGTAAGTCTTACGTTGGAGCTCCCATATTGTTCACAATAGGACGTAATGGAAGACCTTTTTTGTTTATTTTTGGAAGAATGGAGCTGTGAGGCCTTAATATTTTCTCAATTTCTTGCAGAAGGGGAGAAGAATTCAGCAACGCTGTCGATTTTCTTTCTACTCTCCCTGTGGGGTCTTTATCAATATTCCTGTACGTTGATTCAGTCAGCCAGCAATAAATCTTCTCGTCATAGCCCCCACGTGGGAACAGCATACAGGCGTTTCCCTTATTCGCTGTAAAGACCGCCGTATAAGGTTCTTATCGTAGCAGCCACCATCCATCACAAATGTCTTTCGAACGTTCGTTCGCCGGGAACATGTTGTATCTGATGCAGACAGCCTTGCATAGGAGCTGGAACACATACGATCAGTGTTCAAAGACAATGGACATTCCCCATGTCAGATCAGCACAGCTTTAAGGAAGAAGAAACGTGACCACACATGCGGTCAAGAGGAGAAGTAGCGAGTCAAGTTCTAGGCATTCTTCCCGTACGTCGGCTAGGCAATATTTCGTCGTAATTAGGCAGAAGAGAATTCGGCTCTTCTCGTTTCGGCAGAGGACGATGTGGGACTGCGGAAGACTGAAATCTACAGAATACCTTGGCAGTGCAGCAAAGTTGACATTGATCAGATAACTCGCGGAAGTACTTGAAATAAGCGTTGAACGTGATCACCACACTCGCCTTTCGCTGCCCAATGAGTCACCCATAACCGAACATTGTATCTCCACAGGACATTCCATTTGCCCAATACGGACTGCATGTAATCAATCACATACATTCATTTTGACGTTTGAAATTTGACTCCGCCAATACGCAGTCCGACTGAGAGCGAGCGTTTGCCTGCGCGCAATAAATGAAGCAATATTCGAAGCTGCCACGTAACTCGACGGAGGTCTGTCATGTAGCGGCTGCCTTTGCACATGATTCTTCGGGCCAATTTTTTGTATAAAGGTAGTGATGTGAACTAGCAATCTCCAGCGCAAAACACGACCCTGAAGATACATGAATGGTGGTCAGCCGAAACATAGTGGCAAGAAGTCTACATTATCCGGTTGCGAACCCGAAACTTTATGGAGTACTCGTTATGCCGGGAGAATCTCAAGACTCTCGTTATTATTCTTGCTATTATTGGCAGTGGCCAGACACAAATCCTTGGCAGCCTGAAGCCTTTCAATTTCTGTCAGTTTCGAAATAAGGTGTCCAACTATAATGTGATTTACAAGCGGTAAGTATAGTGTACGTATCCTAGCTCGGTTGATTTTATGTGGGGGTGCATGGTGTGATGAAGCAAGAGTCGTAAGGGAAGAAAGTGGTGCATTCAAAATGGTTGAAATGGCTCTGAGCACTATGGGACTTAACATCTGAGGTCATCAGTCCCCTAGAACTTAGAACTACTTAAACCTAACTAACCTAAGGACATCACACACGTCCATGCCCTAGGCAGGATTCGAACCTGCTACCGTAGCGGTCGGGCGGTTCCAGACTGAAGCGCCTAGAACCGCTCGGTCACACCATCCGGCGAAATGGTGCATTCGAAGGGTGTTCTGTAGTAAGTGTCTGCCCTCAGTGTAGACAGTTGGCTTTCTTTTCTGAGAAGGTATTGTAAGTATAAATCGCGATCCACTGAGAACTTGTTCATCGTTTCAGAAAAAGGTTAGTAGAAATAACCGACACGAATTGTCTCACTGACTCATTAATTCGTGGTTTAATAAATCACCTACAGACACTAAATCTCGTTTGTCTTTCGTCATTCTAAAACTAAAAAGGTTCAAATAATTTTTTTTTTCATTTCTAATTTTAGTTACGCGCTAATATTGATGGCCGAGGGTGAGGGAATGGAGGAGTGAGGGCAACTGAGGGGGGTGGGTTGTGGGTACTAGATAACATATGATTACACTCATGGCATAAGGATTTCGGAAATGATGGAAACCACTCATCTAGCCGAACTCATGCTACGAAGACATCTAAACTACGTTGACTTTTTTACTGCAAAGAACTGTCTCCATTATAATGTTAAACCATAGACTTGACTGACTCATGAACTTTTTCTTAATTAACTGTGTTCTTCATGATTTAAATAAGCAATATTATTTAATATTATTTAATTAATTTCTGGCTTTGCTGAAACAATGAATACGACGAACGAAATTAACTCTGTAATGTTGTAGCTTGTTGAAACACGGATAATTACTATTTTTTCTCATCCATATCTCAGGAGCAAAATTAGTAAGAAACTCCTATTTTTCCTTAAGTACAGGGTTCGGTGGGGCTCGACAGCTCCATGAACCTGAACGTCGCCTTTCAGTGTTTTTGTTTAAAGCTTTGTATTCAGAGCTCAGGTTAATGTGTGGTGGAAGGAATAATTTATATTACAACTCTCAACGTATCCGTGCTGTTCGTCACTGCCCCAAACAGTATAGAACAAAAGTGGTATGGAAGCAAGGATAGCCAGCCTGTTACCGGCGACCAGGAAGTGTCGTGGCAGTAAATTTTATCATTTAAAAACCTACAGTAACAGATGATAAAAATGGGACGAGAATGTTCATTGAATTAGTACTTAACTTTGAGGATGATGAATCATAAAATTATTGAAGCTGAGACGGATAGAGATGTAGTCTTTCGCCCCCAACTGCTCGATCTGTATGTCGAAGAAGCACTGTCGGAAATTCAGGAAAGCTTCAAGAACGGAACTAACACTCAAGATGAAAGGATATCAATGATAAGATTCCCTGATGACATTGGTACACTCCGTGAAAGAGGAGAGTTGCACGATCTGCTAAACGGAATGAACAGTACAGATTATGGACTGAGAGCACATCAAAGAAAGACGAAAGTAACGAGAAGCTTTACTTACTAATTGATGGTCGAAGCAGATGAAGTTAAGGAATTTTCCTACCTAGAAAGCAAAATAACCAGTGACAGATGGAGCAAGGAGAACATCAAAAGCAGATTATCACAGGCAAAAATGAGATCCCTGGCTAAGAGAAATCTACTACTATTAAACATAGGTCTTAATTTTAGGAATAAATTTCTGAGAATGTGTGTTAGTGGAACATGCACTGTGGGAAAACAGCAACACAGGAGAATCAAAGCCTTTGTGATGTGGCACTACGGACTAATGTTGAAAATTAGATGGACTGATAAAGTAAGGAATGAGACGGCTCAGTGCAGAATCGGAGAGGAGAGGAATACGTAGAAAATACTGACAAGGAGAAGGGACAGGATGATAGGACATGTGTTAGGACGTGAGAGAACGTGTTCAGTGGTACTAGAGGGAGCCGTAGAGGGCTAAAACTGCAGAGGAAGACAGAGGTTGGAATACATCCAGTAAATAATTGACGACCTAGGTTTCAAATGCTACCCTGAGATGAAGATGTAGGCTCAAGAGTGGAGTTCATGCCAGGCTGCATCAAACCAGTCAGAGGACTGATGACTTTAAAAAAATGCTCGATGGCATCCATGTCGGGCGACCTCCGCGGCCAAATCATTTGCTTGATTTGTTCAGAACCAATCACGAACAATTGTGACTCAGTGACATGGTGCACCGCCATCCATAAAAATTCCATCGTTGCTGGGGACATGAACATCCAGAGGACCCAGTCCATTCCACGTAAACACAGCCCATACCATTACGGTGCCACCAGCAGCTTGCACAGTGCCTTGTTGACGTCTGGGGTTCATGGCTTTGTTGGGTCTGCACAGCGCTGGAACCCGACCATCAGCTCTTTCCTCTGAAATCGTGATTTATCTGACCAGGCCACGGTCTTCCTGTCGTCTTCCGTCTCACCGATATGGTTAACAGTCCAGGAGAGGCGCTGCGGGAGATGCCCTGCTGTTAGCAAAGGCACTCACGTTGGTCATCTGCTGTGCACTGCCCCAGCGGATACGTTCGATTTGAGTCCCTCATTGATTCTTGCGGTTATTTCGCGCTGTGTTGCTTGTCTATTAGCACTGACAATTTTGTGCAAACCAGCAGCCTAGTGAAGACCATCGGCAACTGCGTTGCCCGTGGTGAGGGGTAGTGACTGAAATTTAGTATTCTCGGCACACTCTTCACATTGTGAGATTCCCTAACGATTTTCGAAACTGATTGGCCCATGGGTCTAGCTCCAGCTACCATTCGGCGTTCAAAGACTGTCAATTCTCGTCTTGCGGCCATAATGACGCCGGAAACATTATTCTGTGAGCCGCCTGAGTACAGGTGGCAACCCCACAAATGCACTGTACCTTCATACCTTCTGTATTCGATGCTACAGCCATCTGGATATGCGCTTATCGCTATCCCATGCTCATTGAATATCCCCACTGAAGACATGAAGATTTATGTGCCGATGTGTGGCATGGAATGTTGCGAAATAGCTCCACATTTCCTTTGCGTGCAGTTCCCTTCGCAACGAGATTCACATGCACTCACTAACAACAGAAATTCCTGCCGAGGTAGAGAGTGACACTCGTCTCCAAACCTTGTCGGTTAGCAGCACTTCACGATCACAGTTTTTACGCCACGTTGCATGGCTTCGGTTTGTGCATCATTCCTTGAATACACATAAGACCGTTCGCTTTGACACCAACTCATGCGTGTGGTAATGAACACGTCCAAACATAATAGTTCCATTCTACCGCTCGCTCATGTCTTCACGTCCACCCATCTTACTGCACAGATTGCAAACATCTGACTAACACACATACACCACTTCACTGCCTTGGTAACACCATCTACAGCGCCCCCATGCGACGAGTGTGCCCTTTTAAGGTATGACTAACATTTTGTACAGAGAACTTACAAAAGAAGGAGCGCAGTCTACTTTCGTCGTCTTTGTTAAAGCAAGGAGAACGCATGTGCTGGTCACACAACTGACCCCACGTAATTATCAACAACAACGCAGTAGAGAGTGAATACTGCTGCGCACGTAAACTGCTGTTTCCAAGAGTACTTCAGTCTTGAAGAAAGAACGACTGTATTGTTCATGCAAGACAGTTCTTCCGTAAAATTAAAAGCAGTTACCACATGTGTGCTACTGGTTAAGCTAGTTAATATCATGATACATTGTGTGATCAAAAATATCCGGACACCCACAAAAACACACGTTTTCCATATTAGGTGCATTGTGCTGCCACCTACCGCCAGGTACTCCATATCAGCGACATCAGTAGTCATCAGACATCGTGAGAGACCCGAATGGGGCGCTGCAGGAAACTCACGAAGCTCGAACGTGGTCACGTGACTGTGTGTCAGTTGTATCATACGTCAGTACGCGAGAGTTCCACACTTCCCTAGGTCCACTGTTTTCTATGTGATAGTGAAGTGGAAACGTGAAGAAACACGTATAGCATAAAAGCGTACAGGCCGACCTCGTCTGTTGACTGACAGAGACCGCCGACAGTTGAAGAGGGTCGCAATGTGTAATAGGCAGACATCTATCCAGACCATTACACAGGAATTCCAAACTGTACCCCAGGATCCATTGCAAGTACTACGACAATTAGGCGGGGGGAGAGAAAAGATCAATTTCATTATCAAGCGGCTGCTCAAAAGCCACACATCACAACGGTAAATGCCAAACGACCTCTCGCTTGGTAAGGAGCGTAAACATTGGACGATTGAACAGTGGAAAAACGTGTGGAGTGACGAATCACGGTACACAACGTGGCGATCCGATGGCAGGTGTGGGTATGGCGAAAGCCCGGTGAACGTCATCTGCCAGCGTGTGTAGTGCCAACAGTAAAATTCGGAGGCGGTGGTGTTATGGTGTGGTCGTGTTTTACATGGACGAGGCTTGTACCCCTCGTTGTTTAGCGTGGCACTGGCAAATCCCAAATCTACATTGATGTTATAAGCACAATCTTCCTTCCCACGGTCGAAAAGCAATTCGGGGATGGCGATTGCATCTTTCAACACGATCGAGCATCTGTTCGTAGTGCACGGCCTGTGGCGGAGTGGTTACATGTCAATAACATCCCTGAAATGGACTGGCCTACACAGAGTCCTGACCTGAATATTATAGTACCCCTTTGGGATGGTTTGGAACCCCGACTTCGTGCCAGGCCTCAACGACCCACATCGATACCTCTCCTCAGTATAGCAGTCCGTGAAGAATGGGATGCCATTCCCCAAGAAACTTTCCAGCACCTGACTGAAAGAATGCTTACGATAGTGGAAGCTGCCATCAAGACTAAGGGTTGGCCAACATCATATTGAATTCCAGCATTACCAATGGAGGCCTCCACAAACTTGTAAGTCACTTTCAGCCAGGTGTCCGGATACTTTTGATCACATAGTATATCATAGGCTACTCAGATGGACTATTCACTCAGAAGAGAAAATTATATCTTAGAATGATGCACAGCACTGTAAGAGGGAAGATAAGTGACACTTTGTAGCGTTGGTAACCTACCTGCGCGTCGAAGAGCATGCAAGGACATGCGTAGTATGGCACACCGATAAAGGCCATCGTCGGGCGGTCGATGTGTACCACCTGGTGGTACAGAGGGCGCACATGCCTGTCTTCCACAATGACCCCGCACTCCGGAGTCAAGAATGGGTATCTGTACCGGTATCCTGGTAAACAAACGGTAAAGTCTATCAGCATTGTGACTCAGGATCCCTAATATGCAGTGAAAAGTAGTTCCGTGAGTCGCTACTGCCATTTACCGAACACTGTAAAACATTGACAATTTTCTTGTGTGACTGTGTATATGGATGTAATTATTAATATTAAGTGTGGAATAATTGCGGATAAGAGGCTGCATTAACTTGTCGTTAGCAGGCCTACTCTTAGTCGAATTATGTCATATTTAAAGCCTATTCACGAAAAAAAGTGGGAATTTCGCCATTGTCACATCTAGCAATGTGCCAATCTTCATACCTTTTGGAAAACTTAAGAAAAACTAAATATTATTTCAGTTTTACAATTCAAAACCGTGTCATATCAATTGAGGCATGTCAATATGCTGTTATCCTTCGACGAACATGTATATAGACGACCTAAACAAGACCTACCACGAAGAGATGAGTTCATCATAACGTTGGTGCGCTAAGGAATTCAGCTACTTTTATACATATTCGAAGTTGTCGTATTTCTGTATAACCTAACTATATTCAGGCCATTCTAAACGTCAATAATAATGTATGAAATAGGTTTCCTTCACTATGAATCTCTCGGAAAGTGATGAATTTTAGCAATGGCAAGAAAATTGTCTGACTTGAAGTTTAGCACTATTATTAATATAAAATACGCGTCTAACCCATCACTTCACTTTTTGTCTCCTTAGTGTCATTTCTATACCATTAATCAAGTAAGTTTAAGTCTCTTTTTAGGAATAGCATTTTTATCTTGGGTGTAAATTTGTCGAATTTGTTAGAATTTTTTCTTGAGTACTTCGATTCAGATTCAAATTTCCTTTATCTGATTATAACGAAACATATCCCAGAGAAACGTACAGATGACAGAAACATACTGCGACACTCACCAGTGCAGTAACAAACATCATCTATCTCTGCGGATGTTCCATCTTGGAAAGTGGCAGCGTACTCAGAAAGAGATACCAACGTCGGTTTCTCTATGACATTATCGGGGAACTGGCCTTTCTCAGCAGTTTCTGGATGGTAACTGATGATTACCTGGATAAAAAATATCACATTCATGAGAAAGACCTTTAATATTGTTTTGCATAGAGTAGTATATAAAAAAATGTTACCGGAGAAATTTTAATAGTTATACAACTTACGTGTCACAGAAAGTGCATTTTCATTTCATAATAGGAAGCCAATTTTACGCGATACAGTTTCCAGACTACCAAGATTTAGCCCTCCACCAGAAGGAGACAACGGTACAATGAAAGAAGAACATGTGACACAGACCAAGGAAACTAGAGAAAGCGAGTAAGCTCATCAAGTATTCTTTAAAGATAAAAGAAAAAGAATTCTTCATTAATAAACGGAAATATAGTGTTTCGAAAAGAATGACCTGATATTGTACGGTTCAATTACGAAACATGGGATGTGCGAGCAAGGAAATGTATGTTGTTTCAGTAGGCGGGTCTTAGAGTTCCAGAAAATCGCCGTTAGATATCAGTCGGAAGTAAGATGGTGTCCGCTCAATACAGGGCATTATGGGTGCTGCAGATTGCAAAGAGTGAATCAGTTATTTCGGTCCATCGAGCTATTCGTCGACGTATGCGAATTCATCCGCCTGCACCCTAAAATATTCGTCGTTGGTATAGCCAATTTGAAAACACAGGATGCTTGGGCAAAGGTTAGTTAATTTACAGTTGATTCAATTAAAATAAATACGGAGTTTTTCAGTTAGGAGACTCTTTTGGAAGCACTCTGAAGTCTTGACGATTATGATCTATTTCTTTCCCCCAGCGTTCATCCAACATATTACGAGACGGGATTTGGCAAATTTTACTTTTTACTTAACTTTGTGACTGGATGCCCTTCGTGGTACCACAGTAATCGTGATAACCTAAGGGCGGATGTCATGTGCACTACTTGGCCATAGAGCACGTAAACGTGTACGTGTCTTACACGAGGAAGGTCTGACACGTGGGTCACCGGTTTTCATCAAGTTTTACAAGAACGTTCTGTACTGAAAACAGAACAGACACGCGCTTCGGCTTTTCTTTAGATGCTCCCTAGTTTTTGAAACGGTCGAAGTCAAAATTGATGAGTGAAAGTCATATTTTCGCTGCTATACTTCCAAACATCGTCTAAAAGCAAGTGTTTTGCTTTAACATAATATGGAGACCAAAGTTGATAATGTTGGAGTTGTTAAGGTTTTTGTGTTTTCTTGGTGAAACTTGGGTACCCTTCATTCTGTGCATCTAACAGAGTATGGTTGGCAGTCGAGTCGTCTACGTGTTAGACTACCAAACCGGATGCGGTGTCCCCGTCATTGCCCTCGCCGAATGCCTCCTTTTCCGTAGGTCTAAGCTGTCCGTGAATTGCGAACGGGATGATTAAAAAATGCAAATGGCAAATGGCGGTTGGACAGCAACACTCTTGCACACCTCATGAAACAGATGTGTTGCTTAAGAAACTAATGCATAACCGCAAGGCAAGAGTTCACGAAGAACAATTGGTGCCTGATTTCTAAATTTATGAAGTTTTTTGAGGAGTTAAAAGATAAAGTTTTAAATGTAGTCTAAAATATGCCGGATTATGAGACTTACTAGACTGCATTGTGTAAAGCAAGTAGCGGAGCTCCTGGGACGTCCCAGAACTCTGACCCCAGTTTGGAGATTCAGTTGAGCGACGATATTTAGAAATTACCAGAATAGTTTTTTGAAAACTGACCATGAGTGTGTTCCTGACAAAAGAGTTTTGCAGCATAGCTGAAATGGAGAAAATCTTGAGTGAAAATGGACATCTTGTTGTGGAGTGGATATTTGACGATCGAAAAAGGTTGTACACCATACACGTTGACATCGGAATCACATGAGAATAGGCGGACGTATTTCCAGTGTTATTAACTTTGCTCCGTGAAAAGTAAAAATAAACTGAAAGATTTTTTTGGATTGAAGGATGAGATGCCTGAGTAGCCATCGAAACCTCTGGTTTCTGGTTAGAAATGTCTAAAATTAAAACTATGAAAGCAGTGATCCTCGAAACATACCTTTCCGTTTGCAGTTTTTACTTTGGCTGTCTGTGAAAGAAAATACGATAACTGGATTTAACGGCGGAATACAGGGGTAGAGAAGAAGTGCCATTGTTTTGCCGCATGTGTTCTGCAGTGGTACATGTTCGTACAAACAGTGTTGCTGAAGCGTGGATGATAATAGTGGAAGAAATGCGCAGTAAGGAAAAGGTCATGAAATTCACAACTATATAGTCAACCGATGGATGGAAAATCATAGCATACTAACTGAAATGTGAAATGTTGCTAACCAGCGGCAGGGGGCCAGTGTCTAAGGTTGGAAAAAATGGGGGGAACAGTAAATGGTGTATTTGAAATTGAAAAAAGATTACATGGGTCTGCCTCTTTAAATAAGAGGAGAAAGATACGACAGGTTAATTCACTATAAGAAATATAAAGATTCGAGGAATTTAAGATGTTTAAGCTATCTGACTTTCTTACAAAAAACTTAGTGAGAAATTAAATTTCATTAAATAAGACAAGAAGTTTAATCATATACTGCAGTAGAAGGATGAAAAGGTAAAAAAGGAGGCAATTAAACATGGTTATTTTATCATGTGAATAGCCAGCCCAAAATCTGTATGAAACGTAAAGTTTTTTTTTCATTTTTTTATTATTACAGAACGATTCTCAGCCTCCACCGCAGCTGCGGCTCCCTTTGACACTTGGAGATAACAAGGCCAGAATGTTCATGGTCGGAAACATCACGTTGGCATCACGATCGGAAAGCCCATGACACGATTCTTCTTCCGCCACGCATCAGGAAGTTCAAACTCTTGCGAAACTGGTGAACTAATTGACGCTGCTCATCTTCTCGTCTTTTCTTTGGCCATAGTAATGGCGTTCGACCTCTCATTCCAATTGATTTATCCAATTTGCTCTTGTATAACCGGCATTCTTCTTATAAATCTCGCTTCCTCGAATAAAACAGCATCAAACTACTAATTTCCTTTCAAATGAGTTAATGTGTTAAATATTTGACGTTAAGCATTTAAGGAAGAAGAAGTTCAGTAAAAGTTTGTAATTATGTTTATACTTAGTCGGAAGTCGCTAAGTGTTCTCATTATGAAAAACGACGGATGAGTACAGTGACGATGATGTGTGCTCCATCTTAAGCCAGAGCTGGTTTTTCAAGAATCTCAATGATTTCGATGCCATATCTCATGAGCTATGTGTCGTACAGTGATATAAATTTGAAGGTGCTTAGTGATACACGTGGATTCCGCAGGAAAAATGTTTTACGAATAGAGTTAGCAGTACACAACCAGTAAATTAAAGCTTCATCCATGATGCTGAAGTTCTACTGCGAGAGCAGTGAAAATTTAGTAAGTGATTTTTTTTCTTCAACCTGTTTTTGGGTTTGTCATAGAAGTGAAGTTTCATAAAGGCTTGAAATTAGATTTAAAGTTTGTTGGAAGTCTGTAAGTGCTCTCACTGTCTAATGCTGGAAGAATATTATCGACATAATCTTCGCATAGTGATCTACGCTACTTCAAAATATATACAAAGTAATACAGTACTTGTCTCAGGGTGTGTTAAACCTTTATCATAATATTATACAGCGTTTTGATTTCTTACATTCGATCGATAAGTATGCGATCTTTCGAAAATATATTTTTTTGTTGCCTTTGAGGCCGATAGATAGGGAACCTGAAACTCGGATCATGAGCCATGAAACATCTACCATGAACCGGTTTAGTTTGTTAGTAACAAAGATTACGTGCTGTTGATATAATTTAATCCTTTTTATATAGTTTCAATGGCCGTTTCTTCTATGAAGGATACAGTGTGTCCGAACCATGACAAATGAACCATGAACCGGTTTAGTTTGTTACTAACAAAGATTACGCGGTGTTAATTTGATTTAATCTTTTTTGTTGATTTTCAGTGACCGTTTCTTTTATGAAGGATACAGTGTGTCCTAAACAAATAATTTATTCCTTTCTGTTGTTTTTTATGTTATAGTGCTGTGAATGTTTTGCCTTTACTCTTATTACTCGAGATACTAAGATAAAGTATGTTGACTACAGGATCTGAACAGTTTGTGAATTGATCTTTATAATGATTCCTCATTATCAGCTAATACAAGCTAAACCTGAGTTACTGTTAGAATTGGGTGTATAATAAAGTCATCTCTTCATGAAGTAACAAAAATTTAAGGAGGGTTCAAAGCGCAGTAGTGCTAGAGTATTGGGGTTGATCTATGAAGCAAGGGTGAGAGAGAAATATTTGTTGCATTACTGGAGAGTACTTCCAGAAATGATAAGTAATGCGGAGATTTTTCAAAGGTATACAATGCATGTGGCGAAGCCACAACGGCTGTCCATAGCAGTTCTCAACACAAAGAAAGAGTGTTTCTCGGATAATTCCAAATTCATTTGTAGGAATTGGAGACTTGACAGCCAGTTAATTAAAGGCCATTAAAATAAATCTTTCATTTTATGTAGTAACTTTTCTCTGACTAGCCAACGGATAATACCCTTGGCTTGCCTGAATGGACAACCATCGACTGATGGGTGTCAATTAGTTTTCACACTCACCAGTTGGTTAACTTAGAAATTATGCAATATGGCGAAACTCCTCAAAGATTTGGAGCCATTATATCGGAATTTAAGTTGCCAACACTGGGAGGAATTTATTCCTCCCTGTTCCCAGAAATGGGGCCAAGACAGATCTCTCAACTTGTGGGCCTAGAAGGCGTGCCGCTCCGTCTATCTGTGGCAGCAGAGGCAGTTCAGCCTTCATCCCCGTTCATTGGCAATGGAAAACTATTTGTATCCATAGGAGAACACTATTGTAATCCCCTTTCGGCTGCATATTCTGGACGTCTTCACATCGTGGATAGTAGTAGTGTGCAAATTATCACAATTTTAATACACAAGCACTGTCGTCCGTTATCTTGGGAGCAGCTTTGCGTGAAGGCAGTCTTGTTCGATTAGCATGTTTCGTTGATAGCATGTGCGCAGCAACTATGCTGCTTGCTAACGTTCAATCACACCATTTTCACCGCGAGCATCTGGCATAGCAGTTCTACCGATAGGAATGTGATAAGCTTCGTCAATCATCCAGTGTCTTTGTGATTTTATTTCGGAACTCATAACTAACATCTTAACTTTTCTTAATTCATTTCAGTTCAGCAGTTCTCGTTCTCTCTAGGGACTAGAGACATTCTTGTTTAGCTTCCATTGTATCTTGGTGTATTTTCTATTTCATTATTTGTCCTACAGCAAAGTGGCATCTTGACATGTCATTCAGAATATGAGTGGACTCGATAAGACATCACGACAGCACTATCTCACATGTTGCCTTAGTTTGCAATATATTGGATGATAAATTACTGTCAATCAGTGACCTGCAGCTTTCCACTGTCACTTTTCTTTAATTGCATCATCAATTTCGGCAACGAAACTTTAGGTAAAGAAGATGGATGTTTCCATGGGCTGGGGGCAAGAATACCAGGTGAATGGATTTTTCTGGCTCGTAGGAAACAGGAATAGAGATTAAAATCTCAGCGTCAATCAACTTTCTCTAGAGACCTGACGACAGACAAGGTACAGTTCCTACCTCAAGCGCCATAAATCCTGAGTATCCTACGATGCTTGAAAGGTGCGTTCTTTACGTTTAGCTTCCCGTGGAAGCTGTACAATTCATTTCTTCAACAAGGCCATGAACAACTGTTATATTTCCTTCATAAAATTGTGTGCAACAGCTTGCATAAAACGCATTTTGCTGTAAAATAACCACAACCAGCTACTAAAAATTTGTTTCATTACACCGCATTTAGTCTCGACCTAATTGTTAACATCTGACAGAACGTTTTTTTTAAAAAAGTATGGTGTATATCACGATTCTATAACTTTGGAAAGTAATCTGTGATTACCTTCAGTATTATGAATATGTGGGTTTTGTATCTAGTGTGCCATCGTTCCAAACATGAGGATGTCACACTGTATGTAAGAGCCACGCATTCTCTCAGCGACAAGTAATTAATAATTACTTTTCAAAATTACAAACATCACAACATTACACTTGAGTGTCAGTGATGAAAAGATCCAGAAAACTATCACAGTTAAGGAACTGACAGTCGTCATGAACTGAGTGAATCTGGGAGAACACCATAGCCACTGGAGTGGGAAGACTCGTTTGGTATCGGAGAGCGTCAGTTAGCTGATAAGAAAGTGACCCACATCTTTAGCGAACGGCGCGGTCACGTGCGGCAAGATAACGAGTGTTTTCTCTGTACAGTAAGAGCAGTTTAACTGAATTATTTTTCAGTTTTTAACCTTTGTGTTTATACTACGGAATGAAACACGATATGATCACCAGAAGTGAACCAGGTGATAACCAAGCATGTAATCTTCAATATGTATCCAATGCAATTTTGTTCTAACTACAGCATGGTTGCAGCACCATTCTTAAATGAAAACTGACGTGTGAGTCTGACTTTTTCAGGTCGAATGCAAGTGACACAGACACCGATAACCACGGTATGGATGTCGTACAATAACGTTTATGACAGAATACGGAACATAAAAAAACTCTCTGTATAACTGCAAGCATACTTGAGTTGTGGAAGCATGTATAACTATTGATATTCAAATATGGCGATCACTTCGAGAACACTTGTTCCACTATTACAAAGAAGAACAGCAGAATAACGTTAAGATAAGTAGATTTAATATAGGTCGTTGGTTTACAGATTAGTGACTAGATTTAGTCGTGTTTCGGGTAATTAAGGTTTTAGTAATTAATTTAGATTGTAGTAACAAACTAATTAGACCAATTACAAATGAGGAGTTCATTGCATCAATTAAAATCCATTGTAATTTATTAGATGTTTACGGAATAATCGTACAATAAGCATAAATTGTATATTTTAGGTTTTAAGTAAACTGCGCATTAACTTGTATATTAACTCTGTTTATCCCACGCCCAAAAATAACAGCCCTCAGAGGCGGTTACTTTGGATTCCCGGTAGATCATACTGTGTAGCAAGTAATGATGAAAGTGCATTTACAAATACGTAGTTTCGGGAAGGTAGCACAGGGTACTTGAAATGGTAAAGCAACAGAGACAAATAGGAATGGAGACATGCGACCAGTAGTGGGACAATTTTTGCAGCAATTGGTTTTCGGCCGTTGGGCTAGTTTTCGTTAGTGAGCTATCAGCTGCAGGCCTCTTTATTAGTTATTCGATCTACCCACCTCATCTTCAGCAATATTCTCTTCTTGTCTGAACTGTTAATAAACAACTGTTCACTTATGTGCAGGGCTGTCGTCAACACAAATTTCTTCAAAAAAGACTCTTTAAGTATTAAATTTATGTTCTATGTTAGCAAATTAATCTTTTTCAGAAATGTTTTATCTTACTACCTCTGTAAGCCTGAATTTCATTTTCTCTCCAGTTCCCCCATCGTCAGTTATTTTTCTGCCCAATGAACAAAACCCATCTACTACTTTCTAGTGTAGCATTCCTTCAGCATCGCCTGATTTGATCCTAAAATATTCCATTATCGTTGTTTCATTATTTTTAATGTTCATCTTGTGCCCTCTTTTCAAGATCTTAACCATTCCGTTCAGTTGTTCTTCCAAATTGTTTACTGCCTCTCACAGAGTTGCAATTTAATCGGCGAATCTAAATCTTTTATTTCTTTACCATGAACTGAAGTGACCTCCCCCCATTTCTTCTTGGTTTCCTTTACTGCTTGCTCAAAGTACAGACTATAGACTGAATACACAGGGGATAGGCTCCAACTCTGACCTTTTTCTGTTCTATCCCTGCTGGCTTCGGATCTCTGTTAATGTTTTCCAGTCAACATTATCAAAGGATTTCGCTATACCTACAACTTCGCTAAACTTTAGTATCTCTTTCTTCACGTATCTTCTAACATAAGTCGCATGTTCCTACATTACTCCGGACCCAAATTGATTTTCCTGGAGGCAGTTTTCTACCAGTTCTGGAACTGTTCTGTAAACAGATCGTATTAGTGTTATGCAACCATAACTTATTAATCTGACAGTTCTGAAAAGAAAAGAAAAGTTGAAGAATGGCATTAACATTCAGATGAAAGGATGTTAATTATATTTTCGTTAATGACACTATTATCGTCAGTGCATGAGAAGAAGAATAAAGAACGTGTTGGATGGAATGAACAGTGTAATGAGTACAGAGTACGGATTGCTAATAAACCGATGGAAGGTTAAGGTAATAAGCAGCAGCAGAATGGGGACAGCTATAAATTTAATATTAATATAGATGACCACGAACTATACGAAATTGACGAATTCTGCTTTCTTGGAAGCTTGCCGAAAGCGGCGAGGTGAACATAAAATGCAATTTAGCACAGGTAAAGAGCGACTTCCTCGCCAAAAGAAATCTACTTGTATCAAAAATAGGTCTTAATTTCAGGCAGAAATTTCCGGAAATGTTCGCTTGGAGTATAGTAGTACAGGAGTGGTGTGCCGTACCTGCTCTGCCACGGCCGATATGTTGAGGGCGAGGTCGAAGCCGGAGGGCCCGCCGCCCACCACCAGTACGCGGCGGCCCTTGAAGGGCTCCGGCCTTCGGTACTCGTGGGAGTGCGTCTGCCGGCCGCGGAACAGGTCGCGACCCTCCACCGATGGGTACTTGGGGCACCAGAACTGCCTGCGAACAGGGTTCGGCTATCTCACTTCAGAGTTATCTCTTACATAAGGAAGAGAATGACATAGAATTCGTTCTGCAATTCCAGTTAAAGATCACAACCAAACTTGACTCAGACTGTCGATTTCGGCGCATAATCACCATATCTGACGAAAAGACAACAAAATACAGCAACTGAAATATACAAAGGGAACATAAATAAAGCCGACACAATGCAGGGACGGATTCTTTGTTTTTTTTTTTTTTTAAATCGTATGGCTAGGGCCCCCAGTCGGGCAGACCGTTCGCCGGGTGCCGGTCTTTCAAGTTGACGCTACTTCGGCGACCTGCAGTCGACGAGAATGATAAGATGATTATGAGGGTAACACAACACCCAGTCCCTGGGTGGAGAAAATTCCCCGACCCAGCCGAGAATCGAACCCGGGCCCTGAGGATTGAAAATTCGTCACGCTGGGATTCCTTACTGGGAATGGAGGAAAAACTTACTTTGAACTGCATCTTTGCCACAGTAGATCGCACTAACTGACGAATGACACTTCCTCTGACCACGTTTCTCGTGTGTTGCAGGTTATGTGATTGATGCAGCGTACTGTAAGCAGCAGAATGGACCGGTATTCAAGTCCAGAACAGACAATACCTGTGTGCGGCCAAGCTGACGAAATCGGTCGAGAGGCAGCGCAGCTATACCAAAATAAGTACCGTCACAGGCACCAACCACATCACATAACGTTTCAAGCCCTTTTAGGGAATTTGTGTGATGATGAGTCCTTTCAGACAGTTGAGCGTGCAGAGAGGCGGCAGATTGTGCGTACATCAGATTTGGAGGACCGGATTCTGCAGGATAGTGAGACGAACCCTTGTACAACTTCCAGGCAAGCGGTCCGCATACACGGTTTATGCCGAAGTACGATTACGTGTAACCTGCATACCAAACAGTTCTATCCCTTTCACCTGCAGTACGATGGAGGCGACTTTTAACGTGTATTGTGACATGGATGCAATGCAACTCTTTACTGTGTTCAGGGACGATTTAATGTCATTTGGACACTGTCCATTTGCAGACACATGTTCCATGGACCTCTTTTCCTCCATTTCCTGTCAGGCATTTGTCCCTGCAGATTTTCGCTTTTATTAATGTTCACCCTGTATACCTCTTGTAAACAATAAACTATAAAATAATGAATTGCCAGTAATTTAATATAGATAGAATACTCGGGGTTAAAAATTTGTTGCGACGCACGTGAATAAAGCGAAAGAAGCCTTACTATATTTCCATATGATTAATCCAAAAAATCGCGTCACACGTATATAATTATGCAGTGCAGGCAGGGTCAAAATGAGAACTGTTCTCAGCGAACAGGAGTACAGTTGCAAAATGCGAAATAGGTTTATGACGTAAACTCGTCAGATGTCTCTCCTGCACACATACTTCACGAGTACGTACTGTTATATGCAATTAAGTGAAAATCTATTCATTAACTAAAATGTGTTATGAGTTGTCACAGTAATAATATAAAATATAATAAAAATAGATAAACAGACTTTTTTAAAAAAAATTGTTAAAAGAAAATGTGTCAATAACTGACTATATGTGATGGCAAAAATATGGCGGTAACTTATATAACTGTAATAATAAGAAGAATATCGAGCTTACAAAATAATCCGAGTAACTCGTTCTTGTTCTTCCCTTCTTATTGTTTCTTCTTGGCGTTTGCATGTATTGTACATTAACCGTCTTTCCCTACAGCTTACACAATTTTTGTGAATATTTCTTGAACCAATTTGCATTGTCCAGAGCGTTTTGTAGGTCGACAAATCGTAAAACCGTATCTTGATTTTTCTTTATTCTTGCTTCAATTATTAAGCGCAACTTCCGAACCCTTCCTAAAGCAAATACAGACAATCATCATGGTACTTAGAAGACGGAACAAATCTTCGAAAGACATTGCGAACACTACGTTAGTTCATCGCCTTCGCGATTATTCTTGCGCATGTAATGTCCTTACCAGGCAGGATTGACGGAGGACATTGAAAAACTGCAAAGAACGGTATCTTGTTTTGTACTGCCGCAAACTGGGGAGAGAGTGTCACAGGTACGATGAGTCCGCGTTCCAATCACTAAGACATAAGGTGTTTTTCGTTGGGGCGATATCGTTTAACGGGAGTTCGGTCACCGACTTTCTCAAAAATGGTTCAAATGGCTCTGAGCACTATGGGACTTAACTTCTGAGGTCATCAGTCCCCTAGAACTTAGTACTACTTTAACCTAACTAACCTAAGGACATCACACAAGGGGGAATCACCATCACAATATAGTATATCAAATCAGGGCTGGCATGGGAAAGTTTGGTTATTCACACATGCTGTTCGGGAGTGGAAAGGTCGAGAAATACACTCCTGGAAATTGAAATAAGAACACCGTGAATTCATTGTCCCAGGAAGGGGAAACTTTATTGACACATTCCTGGGGTCAGATATATCACATGATCACACTGACAGAACCACAGGCACATAGACACAGGCAACAGAGCATGCACAATGTGGGCACTAGTACAGTGTATATCCACCTTTCGCAGCAATGCAGGCTGCTATTCTCCCATGGAGACGATCGTAGAGATGCTGGATGTAGTCCTGTGGAACGGCTTGCCATGCCATTTCCACCAGGAGCCTCAGTTGGACCAGCGTTCGTGCTGGACGTGCAGACCGCGTGAGACGACGCTTCATCCAGTCCCAAACATGCTCAATGGGGGACAGATCCGGAGATCTTGCTGGCCAGGGTATTTGACTTACACCTTCTAGAGCACGTTGGTTGGCACGGGATACATGCGGACGTGCATTGTCCTGTTGGAACAGCAAGTTCCCTTGCCGGTCTATGAATGGTAGAACGATGGGTTCGATGACGGTTTGGATGTACCGTGCACTATTCAGTGTCCCCTCGACGATCACCAGAGGTGTACGGCCAGTGTAGGAGATCGCTCCCCACACCATGATGCCGGGTGTTGGCCCTGTGTGCCTCGGTCGTATGCAGTCCTGATTGTGGCGCTCACCTGCACGGCGACAAACACGCATACGACCATCATTGGCACCAAGGCAGAAGCGACTCTCATCGCTGAAGACGACACGTCTCCATTCGTCCCTCCATTCACGCCAGTCGCGACACCACTGGAGGCGGGCTGCACGATGTTGGGGCGTGATCGGAAGACAGCCTAACGGTGTGCGGGACCGTAGCCCAGCTTCATGGAGACGGTTGCGAATGGTCCTCGCCGATACCCCAGGAGCAACAGTGTCCCTAATTTGCTGGGAAGTGGCGGTGCGGTCCCCTACGTCACTGAGTAGGGTCGTACGGTCTTGGCGTGCATCCGTGCGTCGCTGCGGTCCGGTCCCAGGTCGACGGGCACGTGCACCTTCCGCCGACCACTGGCGACAACATCGATGTACTGTGGAGACCTCACGCCCCACGTGTTGAACAATTCGGCGGTACGTCCACCCGGCCTCCCGCATGCCCACTATACGCCCTCGCTCAAAGTCCGTCAACTGCACATACGGTTCACGTCCACGCTGTCGCGGCATGCTACCAGTGTTAAAGACTGCGATGGAGCTCCGTATGCCACGGCAAACTGGCTGACACTGACGGCGGCGGTGCACAGATGCTGCGCAGCTAGCGCCATTCGATGGCCAACACCGCGGTTCCTGGTGTGTCCGCTGTGCCGTGCGTGTGATCATTGCTTTTACAGCCCTCTCGCAGTGTCCGTAGCAAGTATGGTGGGTCTGACACACCGGTGTCAATGTGTTCTTTTTTCCATTTCCAGGAGTGTAGTTTGATAGTGGCTGTATGAACTCTCTCACAAAGTGTGACTTGCAGAGGAGTCATGTATATGTAGATGACTGTTGTTCGGAGCTTCATTTGACCCCACAGAATTTATAGGTGCAAAAGGGATAAATATAATTGCTTTTAGATATGATTATGTGCATGCACGGCATGTTTCCCTGATCTGTACACATTATAAATTAAAGTCGATCGTCGCACGGCGGTAGATATTTCGTGCTTGTTGGGCGAAGCTGGGGCAGGTAGGTCTATAGTCTAATATACGGTAGCTTTCTGTGAGGTTGTATCAGAGATTATTACTTTTCTATTATTTGCCCTTTATGCTGAACTTCATTTCTGTTGTAAGCAAACTGTACTTTTCATCTCACAATTTTCTGCGACATTAGTTATTTTTAAGCTAAAGCGTAATGTTATGCGCTAACTACAGTGTCTATTCTCTTTGCTCTTGTATCCTTGTTAGGTCTTACAAGAGACTAAAACAGCTCATCCATTTAGGAATTTATTAGCGGCTAATATAATGGCTCACTGGAAAATGCAATCGAACAAGCATAACTGAAAAGTAGTATATAGCGCTGAGTTTCTCACCCGGTACACACAGCAACGGAGTCGAATTCGTAGGTGTGCAACTCACGTGTCCGCAGGTCGGTGACTTCCACGGCCCAGCGTGAGCCGCGTGGGCTCACCTTCTCCACGTGCTGCTGGAACTGCCAACAAAGAAATGACCTCTCACCACAAAATATTTATCCTCTGAGCAATTCAGCTGTCTTTGGCATTTGCGTACCAACACCCAGTCATTCTCTTTCAACGTGATTTGATACACTTCAGGAAAAGAACAATCGTGAGGCCTTGCGTGTTCTGGTCGTGAAGAAGTACTTAAGCCACTGTTCCTGAATGCTCATGGGAAGGTCGGGTTTAGAATAATCGGTTCCTTGAAAGTAAAATAAGTTACTATCCCTTTCCCTTTGCTTGGTAATTCACACCAAAAACAACCATCTACCTTCTATTCGTCTACCAGTATAGACGAGTATATAAAGAAGAGAGTCCGTTTGTTCGTTTGTTTGCTTGTAATTCATACTAATCAACAGTTTTACTGCGACCTAGATTAAACTTGTCCTTCAGGACAAGAGGAAGATCATTGTCTACATAAGATTTCATAATCCGATTTGAAACATATACAGGGTGGTCCATTGACCGTGACCGGGCCAAATATCTCACGAAATAAGCATCAAACGAAAAAACTACAAAGAACGAAACTTGCCTAGCTTGAAGGGGGAAACCAGACGGCGCTATGGTTGGCCCGCTAGATGGAGCTGCCATAGGTCAAACGGATATCAACTGCGTTTTTTTTTAAATAGGAACACCCATTTTTTATTACATATTCATGTAGGACGTAAATAAATATGAATGTTTCAGTTGCACCACTTTCTTCGCTTTGTGATAGATGGCGCTGTAATAGTCACAATTTTAGACGAACAGTTGGTAACAGGTAGGTTTTTTTAAATTAAAATAAGGAATGTAGGTACGTTTGAACGTTTTATTTCGGTTGTTCCATTGTGATACATGTACCTTTGTGAACTTACCATTTCTGAGAACGCAAGCTGTTACAGCGTGAGTACCTGTAAATACCACATTAATGCAATAAATGCTCAAAATGATGTACGTCAACCTCAATGCAATTGGCAATACATGTAACGACATTCCTCTCAACAGCGAATAGTTCGCCTTCCGTAATGTTCGCACATGCATTGACAATGCACCGACGCATGTTGTCAGGCATTCACGGTGGTTCACGACAGCAAATACCCTTCAACTTTCCCCACAGAAAGAAATCCAGGGACGTCAGATAAGGTGAACGTACGAGCCATGGTATGGTGCTTCGACGACCAATCCACCTGCCATGACATATGCTATTCAATACCGCTTCAACCGCACGCGAGCTATGTGCCGGACATCCATCATGTTGGCAGTACATCGCCATTCTGTCATGCAGTGAAACATCTTGTAGTAACATCGGTAGAACATTACGTAGGAAATCAGTATATATTGCACGATTTAGATTGCCTACGATAAAATGGGGGCCAATTATTCTTCCTCCCATAATGCCGCACCATTCATAAACCCGCCAAGGTCGCTGATGTTCTACTTGTCGCAGCCATAGTGATTTCTTCGTTGCCCAATAGCGCATATTATGCCGGTTTACGTTGGTGAATGAGGCTTCGTCGCTCAATAGAACGCGTGCAAAAAATCCGTCACCGTCCCGTAGTTTCTCTTGTGCCCAGTGTCACAACTGCACACGACGTTGAAAGTCGTCGCCATGCAATTACTGGTCTATAAAAATATGGTGCGGGTGCAATCGATGTTGGTGTAGCATTCTCAACAAGACGTTTTTGAGATTCCCGATTCTCGAGCAATTTGTCTGCTACTGATGTGCGGATTAGCCGCGACAGCAGCTAAAACACCTACTTGGGCATCATCATTTATTGCAGGTCGTGGTTGACGTTTCACATGTAGCTGAAAGATTCCTGTTTCCTTAAATAACATAACTATCCGGCGAACAGTCCGGACACTTGATGTCGTCCAGGATACCGAGCAGCATACATAGCACATGCCCGTTGGGCATTTTGATCGCAATAGCCATACATCAACACGATATCGAGCTTTTCCGCAACTGGTAAACGGTCAATTTTAACACGGGTAATGTATCACGAAGCAAATACCATCCGCACTGGAGAAATGTTACGTGATACCATGTACTTATACGCTTGTGACTATTACAGCTCCATCTATCACAATACGAAAAAAGTGGTCCAGCTAAAACATTCATATATCTTTACGTACTACACGAACATGTAATAAAAGATGGGGGTTCCTATTTTGACCTATGGCAGCACCATCTAGCGGGCCAACCATAGCGCCATCTGGTTTCCCCCTTCAAGTTAAACAAATTTCGTTCTTTGTAGATTTTTCGTTTTACGCTTATTTCGTGAGATATTTTGGCCAGTCACTATGAATGGACCACCCTGTATATATTATATATAATATACACACAAGAAAAAAAGTGCAATACTGGGAAAGAGTTGTGCGACAGGCGTATTTCTCAATCTGCAAGATGTTTTCTATTCAAATTTCATGCCGGTAGCATAAGAGTGGTGGTAATAGCGCAACTAAGAGGATGCAAATCAGGTTTGCTTTAAATACACTCTGTAACCGGCATCAGAGTCGGTTAGCTTCGAGACTGGACGTAGTGAGCTGATGTTAGTCAAGAATCCCTTTATGACAACAAAGATGCCGTTATAGACACCTCACTAACTTTGAACTAGGTCGTGTTACAAGTCTACGAGAATCTGGATGTTCCTCCTTTGATACTGCAGAAAGACTTGACAGGAATGTAGCCATTGTACCTGATTGCCGGTGTTCATGAGAATGTGCGGTTCAAGAAGACCGGGCTGCGGATGGCATGTGGCGCTTTCGAGAAGGAAGACCATACGGTTCGGCATATGGCACTGATGCATCGCACTGCATCTGCAGCAGCAATTACAACAGCAATTGGCACCACAGTGACACACGGACTTAATATAAATCGGTCAATTCAACGGCAGATCCGAGCCAGACACCCTGTAGCGTGCATTCCACCGATCTCAAACCACCGCCATTTGCGACTTCAGTGGTGTAAAGGGGAGAGCTAATTGCAGGGCAGGGTGACGGTCTGTCGTGTTTTCTGACGAAAGCTGGTTCCGCTTCGATGCCAGAGAGGCGTTTTGTAGGTTATAAGTAGCCCAGCTGAGGACCTGCAACCAACCTGTCTGCGTGCTGGACGCACTGGACCTATACTTGTGGTTGTGGCCTGGGGTGCGATTCCGTATCACGACAGGAGCGCTCTCGTAGTTCTACCACGCACTCGGAGTGGGTGATTCGGCCGGTTGGGTTGCCATTCATAAACAGCATTCCATCGGGTGTTTTACAACACGTTAGCGCTCGCTCATGAGCAGCTGTTATAACCCAAGGTGCTCTACAGAGTGCCAACGTATCGTCTTGACCTGCCGGATGGAAAGATCTTTCTCCAAAAGAGTGTGTTTGGGCATGGATCTTCGTTCCACAAACTGACATCCGACAACTGTACAACACAATGCATGCACGTTTGCATGTTTGCGTTCAGCATTCTCTCGTATACACCGGCTGTTAATCTAGTAGCATTTCACATTTGAGAAGGCCTACCATGCTCTTTCATAACTCTGTGATCTTGCAGTTTTAATCGGTTATACAGGGTGTTACAAAAAGGTACGGCCAAACTTTCAGGAAACATTCCTCACACACAAATAAAGAAAAGATGTTATGTGGGCATGTGTCCGGAAACGCTTATTTTCCATGTTGTAGCTCATTTTAGTTTCGTTCACCTACGCTCAATGGAGCACGTTATCATGATTTCATACGGGATACTCTACCTGTGCTGCTAGAACATGTGCCCTTACAAGTACGACACAACATGTGGATCATTCACGATGGAGCTCCTGCACGTTTCAGTCGAAGTGTTCGTACGCTTCTCAACAACAGATTCGGTGACCGATGGATGGGTAAAGGCGGACCAATTCCATGGCCTCCACGCTCTCCTGACCTCAACCCTCTTGACTTTCATTTATGGGGGCATTTGAAAGCTTGTCTACGCAAACCCGGTACCAAATGTAGGGACTCTTCGTGCTCGTATTGTGGAGAGCTGTAATACAATACGCCATTCTCCAGGGCTGCATCAGCACATCAGGGATTCTATGCGACGGAGGGTGGATGCATGTATCCTCGCTAACGGAGGATATTTTGAACATTTCCTGCAACAAAGTGTTTGAAGTCACGCTGGTACATTCTGTTGCTGTGTGTTTCCATTCCATGATTAATGTGATTTGAAGAGAAGTAATAAAATGAGCTCTAACATGGAAAGTAAGCGTTTCCGGACACATTTCCACATAACATATTTTCTCTCTTTGTGTGTGGGGAATGTTTCCTGAAAGTTTGGCAGTACCTTTTTGTAACACCCTGTATACATTAGCTAGACAAATGCATTTCCGTAATTTCATTGCTCAACATTAATTATTTTTATATGGATATGGTTTCCTTTTTTTCGGTCATGTCCGAAAGAGCAGACACCACTGATGACCTGCAGCCGTCTAGAACGTAATTAGAATTATATATTAATACCTTCAGCTGCTGACGGCCGTGTTGGGTAGGGACACTACGAATGTAGTGTGTTGGCATATAAGGTGAGAATGTGGGGCTCGCGGGAGACGTGCGCGAGATAGGCCCTGCAGACGCACTATCCGCAGTGCCCTCGGTGACTCAGATGGAGAGTCGTCTTTCGGCACGTTAGCGGCACGGACGTCTTGTTTACGTCCTCGACACGAAGCTCTCTCGCAGAGTTGTTTACGTAATTCTGCCGTCTTAGCGCGCTTTATTTCCTTCCACTGAAGATTAGATTTGCACCTGAATATGCACTGGAAATCGAACAGTTTATCAGAGATGAAGTCAAGATTGACTGCAACGATCTTCTTGGCATCCACCTGTCTGTAGTGAGCAGTGTGGTATACGTGAAATTTGTTAACGAAGACATATGTGACAAAATTCTAAGTGCAACTCAAAGTGGTCTTAAGTTTCGTCACTCTGACAGACACATCGGTGACGTAACAAGCGGGACTTGGATTGCGGACCATACGTGTATTTGAACTCCCTTTCGAGTTGCCTTCAGAGGTAGTGGTATCTGCATTCCGCCGATATGGAAAGGTGATTAGTCATAATGCTGAAAAGTGGGTTCAGTTCGCTATATAGCGAATGGAGTACGACAGATCCGCATAGAGCTAACCAAACATGTGTAACCTTACTTATTTATTGGTGCTCGGGATGTGGCAAAGAAGGATATCTCCGTTCCAGGTGTCTGCAACGCAGAATCACACGGTTACCGCCTGGGGACCTGCCGGACATGACCACTCCGACGACGCTACCGCTGACGTTTGTCGAAGTTCTCCATATCGATCCCCGAGCACGATCACCACTGGCGCTTACTACTGCCACAACGTCGTCTCCGGTAATGCCTCCTCCTCCCGACATGTGCATTGCCGAGCAATCCCTAGGACGGGGACGGCTCTTGACTCCATGGTTGTGCCTACCGATGCTTTTGTGCCCGAATATCAGGATCCCCAGCCGTCTTCGGACATTGAAGATCACGTGCGCAAACTACGGTCGCCGAGGACACGTCGGAAATGGCGGATCGCCCCGTCTGACACCTGCAGGACGCAGTCTCAAGACGATGAGGATTACTTCTATAAAGATGTTGCCCCGATAGACGATTCCGTGGTGGAAGCACCAGTCTGCACCCCGTCGGAAGCACAACCATCTTGGCATACACCAGACGCTGTTGCTATGGACGTTGAACAGTAGCTGAGCCAGCACCACTCTTCCACCGCTGATGTGACGCCGCCTTCGGACTCCACAGGTACTCAACCGGACTCACACCATCCACGCACCTTTGCGTGGTCCGACGATATAGACGACAAAACACTCACCGTTGAGATAGCAGCGAATGTTGCTGCTCCAACCCACTACTTCTAATCGACAGTTTTGCTGGACGGGGATGTGCAGCCTACTGGGACAACATTCCTGTTCGCTGCTGCTCTTCGTGCCTCCATGAGCGTCCCAAAAGTCCCAATTCCACGACAAGCTTACAGGATGGGCTCCATCAATGTCAACACCATTGGCACCCCTGTCAAACTGCAATTGCTCCCTGAATTGCCTAATATCTATGGCTATGTTTCCTACCTCACGCCATGTGCTGACGGAGGCAGTGGGACAGGTATTCCTTTAAAGGAAGGCATTGAGGTAGACTACGTGATTTACCTATCTCCGGCTAGGTGTCTTACTGTGACTTCCCACGGTGTCCGAGTCATAAATGTTTACGCTCCCTCGGGCACAGCCAAACGACGGGAACGGTCGCGATTCTATTCAGAACAGGTCGCTCCTTTGTTTGTAGGCCGCTACGACCATATTATTCTTGGCGACGACTTCAATTGTGTGTTATTCCAGAAGGACCAACATCCCCATTCCACTACATGTCTGGAACTCAAGCTGCTCGTGCATGACCTGAACCTCACCGATACTTGGGACCGCTTGCATGGTGATCGGCCTGGATATACGTCCGTCAACAGCCATTAAGCAACTCTGAGTTATGGCCCTCCGCCTTTTCCGACCATATGGCCTACATTTGTACTGTTTCGCTCCAGAGGCAGAAGGTGTGGCGCGGTCGAGACCTGTGGAAGCTGAATGTCGCCCATCTCAAGGATCCGGAAAGAAGGCAGGTCGTAGAATATCTGTGTGAGACGCCTTCCAGCGTATCCTTCTACTCTCGGGTGGTGGCTCGACTGCACCAAGCCTGCCTTACGTCGTTCGATGCTGAATTACGGTCGCAACAAAATGCTGTGGCAACGACATACCATGGAGTGCTGTTTCGTAATTCTCAGGGAGCTCTTAAACCATGCTCCCTCGGTTCAACGACAGGTTGAAGTTCAACGTATTAAGACGAAGATAATTTCTCTTATGTGTCACCGCCTGGAAGGCACAATAGATGGCATACCTGCAGAGATGCTGAAGGAGGGAAGGGCTACTCTACAAGTGAGACTATACCACTTAATCTCCTTAATTTGGAAGAAGGAAAGAATCCCAGAAAAATGAAAGGAGTTTGTCATCTGCCCTATACTAAAGAAAGTAGAACCAATGAGATGTAACAACTACAGAGGAATCACACTACTATGTACCGCTTATAAGATGTTGAGCATGTTGTTACGGAAGCGACTAACACGACATGTCGAGAAAGTACTGGGATTCCAACAAGCAGGTTTCAGAAAGGGAAAGTCAACTGTATTTATATACAACACGGCAAGTGCCAGCAAAGGGCTGGGAATCACGCAAAAATGTTCACTGCCTTTTTGTGGACTTCCAAAAAGCATATGATAGAGTGAATAGACAAGATATATGGCAAGGACACGAAAGGGCTCAAGTTCCCAGAAAACTCACAAAACTGACACAAATATGCACCCAGGAGACAACATGCACTGTGAAAGTAAATGGAAACATATCAAAGTTCAAGGTGAGGAGTGGAGTGCGACAAGGAGACTGTCTCTCCCCTCTTCTGTTTAACCTGGTACTGGAGAGAGCCCTGAGAAAAGCAGCAAATCTAGAGACAGGAATACAGCTGGAAGAAGGATCAACACCCTGGCCTATCGGATGATGTAGTTTTAATAGCAGAGAAAGAGCAAGACCTGGTTCATATGACAAGAATTTTAATGGAAGGGGAATGAGAGTTGGCCTGAACTTGAATATAGATAAGACAAAACACCTCTTAGTTAGCAGAGGAAATGTTGACGGACCCCTGAAGGTGGAGGACGAAGCCTTTGAAAGGATAAAAGACGTTAAATATCTTACGGCTATACTCAATGAAAGAAACGAGATACACCAGGAAAATACCGCACGAATACAAGCAGGAAACAGGTCAAGGTTTGCTCTGGGAAAGATTTTAAAGTCCAGGCTTCTATCGAGATCCTCAAAGACCAAGATCTGAAAGGCAGTAATACAACCTGTAGTCTTATATGGAGCAGAGACCTAGAACATCACCCAAAAGATGGAAAGAAAACTCCTGACATTTGAGAATGCCATCCTCAGGCAGGTTTTTGGGCCAGTGAAAGATGGAGATGAATGGAGGAAAAGAAACAACTGTGAACTGCAGGAGCTATACAGGTCGATGGAAATCGTGGCAGTGATCAAAGAAAGAAAACTAAAGTGATATGGACACATAATGTGTCGAAAAGGCCAGATCATCAAGCGCGTAGTGGAGGGAGATATTAGAGGCAAAAGACCATTGTAAGACCAAGATTCCGATGGATTGATTAGGTCAGAGAGAATATGATTATGCTGGAGCTGTCTGAATAAGAATATATGGACCAAGAACGGTAGAGCAAGCTGATTGGTGAGGCCAAAGACCGCCTGCCGGTTGTGTGGCCAACGCAGTAGTAGTAGTACTAGCAGCAGTAAGTATTCACTTTGTTAAGGGTAGTATTGTTCAGACCAATGTTAAGTGTGAAGATGACGCGAAGTATTACTCAGACTAAAATCGTTATCATGGCGTATCATTTCATAAGAATACTTACTCTCCCCACTCCACTGTTTATTATTACGCATTACCGCTACAGTTCGAACATGAATTTAGAAACAGAAGTATAGCTTAGCCGCTGCCTGCATGCTGTCTGCCGCTGTACTTTCGAGAAATCTGCAACAGTGTTGTCAAGACGTGAGGTACGTGGCAAGTTTGATTACTTACCTCCGTTAAGTATTTAATACAAACACAACCTGCATCCAGATCAGTTAAAATTCAGTTGATATTAAGTTCTGTAAGTTGGGTTCAATTCCAGACAGAGAAAAATATAAGAGCAATTTACAACTCCATACCTAAAACCATAACCTATCCCAACGCAACTCCAACCAACTATCTCTCCCAGACAATGAGATCCGCCATGATATAAACTACAGGCCATTAAAACTGCTACACGAAAAAGAAATGCAGATGATAAACGGTTATTCATTTGACAAATATACTATACTAGAACTGACATGTGATTACATTTTCACGCAATTTGGGTGCATACATCCTGAGAAATCAGTACCCAGAACACCCACCTCTCGCCGTAATAACGGCCTTGATACGCCTGGGCATTGAGTCAGAGCTTGAATGGCATGTACAGGTACAGCTGCCAATGCAGCTTCAACACGATACCACAGTTCATCAAGAGCAATGACTGGTGTATTGTGACGAGCCAGTTGCTCGGCCACCATTGGCCAGACGATTTCAGTTGGTGAGAGATGTGGAGAATGTGCTGACCAGGGCAGCAGTCGAACATTTTCTGTATCCAGAAAGGCCCGTATAGGACCTGCAACATGCGGTCGTGCTTTATACTGCTGAAATAAAGGGTTTCGCAGGGATCGAATGAAGGGTAGACCCACTGGTCGTAACACATCTGGAATGTAACGTCCAATTTTCAAAGTGCCGTCAATGCGAACAAGAGGTGACCAAGACGTGTAACCAATGGCACCCCATACCATCACGCCGAGTGATACGCCAGTATGGGGATGACGAATACACGCTTCCAATGTTCGTTCCCCGCGATGTCGCCAAATACGGATGCAACCATCATAATGCCATAAACAGAACCTGGAATCATCCGAAAAAATGACGTTTTGCCCTTCGTGCACCCAAGTTCGTAGTTGAGTACACCGTCGCAGGCGCTCCTGTCTGTCAAGGGTAACCGCAGCCATGGTCTCCGAGCTGATAGTCCATGCTGCTGGAAACGTCGTCTAACTGTTCGTGCAGATGGTTGTTGTCTTGCATACGTCCTCATCTGTTGACTCAGGGATCGAGACGTGGCTGCACGATCCGTTACAGCCATGCGGATAAGATGCCTGTCATCTCGAGGCCGTTGCGATCCAGCACGGCGTTCCGTATTACCCTCCTGAACCCACCGATTCCATATTCTGCTAACAGTCATTGGATCTCGACTAACGCTAGCAGCAATGTCGTGATACGATAAACTGCAATGGCGATAGGCTACAATCCGACCTTTATCAAAGTCGGAAACGTGATGGTACGCATTTCTCTTCCTTACACGAGGCATCACAACAACGTTTCAGCAGGCCACGCCGGTCAAATGCTGTTTATGTATGAGAAATCGGTTGGAAACTGTCCTCATGTCAGCACGTTGTAGGCGTCGCCACGGGCGCGAACCTTGTGTGAATGCTCTGAAGAGCTAATCATTTGCATATCACAGCATCTTCTTGCTGTCGATTAAATTTCGCGTCTGTAGCACGTAATCTTCGTGGTGTAGCAATTTTAATGGCCAGTAGTGTATAACCCGCACACCGGCTTTAACTCTTGCCCACCTGTCCCACCCCTCCGCAGGGCTTTTCTCTCCTTTCCCTTTCCATCTCTTTCCACTTTCAACCCCTGCGCTATCGACACGACACATTACTCCTCACTCTCTATATTTCGCACCGACAGTATTTCCCACCATCCACTTCAGCTCCTACATGTCATCTTCACAGTCTGGTTTTTCGTACCTAACAGACCCCTGTTTTTCTACCCACCACCAGTGATCCCTAGGGATCTTACTTTTTCCTCCGACAATACCTCTCACCATAGTGCAGGTCCATCACTTTTTAAGTGAAATTACAGTGGTTCTGTGTGTTTATCAGAATTTCACCTCCCTGCATTGTGTCTTTAAAAAATGTATATTTCCGTTTTTAAATGTGTCTTTGAATTTTAATTTAAAAAACAAGAGAAGACAAGTTCTGTTTATATTTTCTCCTTGAATTTTTTTTAATTCGCTTGTCTAAAGAGTGGAGAATTGGACAGCCGACAGCCAATATGGAGCGAGGGAGATGAAATAAATGAGGTAAAAACTACATGAGCCATTTCTTCCATTTTCTAGAGCCTCTTCTGACTTCCGAGCGGGTGCTGGTGGTCTCATCGTCTCAGGACGCTGTCGAAGCCCTTCGTTGGGACCAACTCCGCTTCTCTCAACTTTCTGCTTTAAGGACAGACTTTTCTGTGCCCGTGTTGTACCTAATCAAAGCGACAGTCTCGGAACTTGGATTATTTCCCTGCAAGTATATTTTCCTACCGAGCTGCTACTGGTGTTGCTACATACTAGAAGCAGTTAGGCGATTTTTAGATAGTTCCTCTGTGAACCTCTGTACCAGTATGTAGTGAGACGCAGTTTTTTGTGTCTTTTGTTCTCACCGTCGAAGCAGGCATATTTTGCTGTTGCTAAACTTGTTTTCTCTGTGTCCTCTTGAGAGACACTTCATTATTCTGTCAGTTGAAATACAGGAAGTGCGCAGAAGCAAGCATTCGTGGAATGTTACTGTCTTCGACATCTCAGATGCTTTTGCCAGTACACTAAGAAAGTGCACTGAAGAATGAAGGAATCATTTCTTCAGCAGCAATATGTCTGCTACATTGCACTACAGTCAACAAACTAACATATTCTTGTAACCCATGGTGCCTTTGTTGGTAAATAGACAAAATTATTTCCTCACAGTTGGTAAACGCAAACCTATTCATCTCCTGTGATACTATGAGATTTTATCTGTAATGGAGTGACATTCTTTAAATGTGTTGAACTTATGCATTAAATAATTCTGATAAATTGCATCGGGAAGATTTACCTCGACGTGTGTTATACCATCACAGTCGTAGGAAGAGGTGTCGATTGCCATGCCACGAATACTGGATGAGAGAGGAATATGGAAAAGAAAACAGGCAAATCATGAAGCACCATATATCAGACAGATGGTGTTAGGTGCAGTCATAAAATAATACCCCTGTCTAACGCAGTCTGGGCGAAAATCAAGACAGAATGGCTTGTGTTGCTAACATGTGTCTGCATTTCATTTCCTAAAATGTATTTTAGTGTACGATGTCTATTAACAAATGTTTCTCTTCTACTCCCCAGTTGGGTAAACGCGACGACTCTCGTTCGAGGTTGTGGGCTGCAAATACTGTGGTATCCATTAATATCAACGTGCTCTACGAGTCTATGAAAACCACAAGGATTAACCGTACGGTATGTAGCCCCAATGTTTTCTGCGGTGTGTCTAGTCCCACGTAGTAGCCGTATACTGCGACTACTCAACTGTACTTATCGCCGTTTACTAGCATCCAGGAGTAGCTTTAGACTCGTGCCAAATGAAACATCCGTTTATACAATCGCAGCTCACACGACTTCGGTTAGCTCTGAAACTTCACGTCACTGTAACTTAAGCAAATATATTACGTACTTCTTGCTTATATAAATAAATGAACAACGAACGGTTTATGGAGCTGACCGAAATTTAAAAGACACTTAATAGGGAAAACCACTGGAAACTAAAGAACGTTTAGCTGAGAAAACCGTTTTGTAGCCCTACACACACTAGCGCTGTTAGGTGCTGGAAAATTAGATAAAACAAAGCAAAGAAGAAAACATAGGGCCTACATTACCTCTGCCGTCAATTTTAATTTACACAAAATCTACGACTTACCTTGATCAGTTTCTTGATTTCAAATTTGTCGGCGAAACTGTTGATATATTTTAGTATTTCTTCAGAACGCACGTATGAGTCATCCACATCATGGAAGGGGAAGTCTGGAAATGTCATCAGCTGCTTCGGAAGGTTGGTGCTGCGAAAAAGCAACAGCTTTTGAAAATACGTGAGATTTGGCTACTGACTAGCACTATAATTAAAGAACAGCGGTTTCAGATAAGCAAAAGTGTGCCATTTTCAGAAAAAAACGAAGTATAAATATGGCAAAATTATATTAATGTAGATATTTCAGATAATATATGTTTGATGAATGAATTTGCGAGAATGCAAAACATGTAACATAAGTGGCTGTATCTTTGGAATGCTTTTACTTAGAAGCTTAAGCTTTTTACACCTCTAAGAGCCACAGACTTTTTTAATTAAACTTGATACCTTTACCCGTTCCTTGAGAAAAAAGGGGTGTTAAGAGAGAGTCAGACAGACAGACGGGATAACAAATGACAAAAAGTGTTTTTATGAAATATATATACAAATTAACGATCTTCGGGTTTACACAGAAGTTTTCTTCTTGCCAAATTTCATGATTCTACAGCCACCGAAATTCCAATGAATGATTTAGCGAGTTTCAAAATATTTGACATAGATGGCCGCAGCTAATGACTCTGCTGACTTCGAAGCTTAAACATTATTACCGTCAAGGGACAGTAGCTTTCAGTATTTGACATAAATTTCAACTTGATACTTCTGTCTATCCCTTAAGAAAAAAGAGTCTTAACAGACGGACAGACAGACGAAAAACAAATTGCCCCTATAAATACCAAAGTTCAGGAAAGATATACATAGAGTTTCGCTCATAGATCAAAGGGTGGTATGCTTATTCCCTTTTAACAGCTGTGGCATTGTCGTAGTGGCTGTTTCTCATAAAGGGCACTATTAAATACATTTTATTGGGAATTAAGGGAGTAAAAGATTCCAGTATCCCGTAAACGATGTTTCACAAGATATATCTAGGCCCCTGTGAGTTTTTTTACGGTGGAGTGGAAATGACAAGGAAGCACAAAGACTGCCCCTCATTCTAGCAGGATCAATGTATTAACTGCAGTGGGCTCTGAAACCTAAAACGTAATGAACGAACGGAAGTTAAAAGGTCTTGTCAGATGTAAAGAACTTCCGTGATATGCCCCGTGAAGACCTCAGTGACACAACGGTCCGTCAAGGTGTGACTGAGCTTGATCTTCAGGATCTTACTGTGACAAGCTTGTAGCACCTTGGTATTGGTCGAGAAATGTGGAGTGGATTCATTCAGCTGGTCTGCTCGCCGTCCTGACATAAACCACATCCTTCATCTTTTAGATGAACTAGAAACTGGTTACGTGTCACAATAAATTAACCAAAACGGTGTCAATAATTTTTCAATATGAGGGAAGCTGAAGACAAATTGCGAGTGAAATATAGCAGGAAAACACTTTACCGAAGCTAAAACTTCTACTCGCAGAAGAACGCAATTGTTTGCGAAGCTGATGTGTTTGGAACGAACAGTAATGCAGACCGAGAACTTTGTACCGTATAACGTGCTAGAGGGCCTTGCGCTTTGAGCGCCCTGAAATAGAACCGATATATCGACCTCTGCCGCGGTTGTCAGCAGTCCTGATTACTGGATAACCTAGATTTTGTCTAGTTTTCGGCGATACTGCAGTGCATCTTGAGCAAATAATTAGGTTTATACACTTTGACACAATTGATCCCCATGCTAACTAATTACAAGAAGTTTCCGCCTTCGAAAACGGACCCAAAGTATCTGAGGGTTTTCCCCAGTTGTGTGGCGAGTTATGAGACTAGTAATTGCCATCCACGGATTCACAAGTGGAAACGTAACTCCCTCCTCCCACTACTGCCCCCCCCCCCCCCTCCTGGTTCTACTCCGATTTGAAAAGACCAAAGCACTAGATCTCAAACAAACTACCTTTCATATTGTGATTAAAAGGATAAAATAATAGTAATTATCTATGTTAGGACAATCAAACAGCAAAAACGTGAACAGAAATTCTTAAATAAACAGCAGAATGCGTAGGACTCCAAATACCAACGAAAAAAAATCTAGTAACAGCCCGGCATACTGTTCTAAGAAGTAACTAGGCGAAAATCGACGGAGTTCCTCAGTTCCAATATTTAGGCGAAACGATTCCATAATTGAAATAGTTTCGAAATTAGTCAGGGAATGGAAACACCTTTAACCTTACAAAAGATGTCTAACAATGAAGACTCTGCAGCGCAATAACAAATGAGAGTTTCATTAACGGGTTGAAATACACACTAAAACAGAAAGAGAGACATTAAACATTTTTAAAGCAGAAAACGGAAAGTAATTATGAAATCGTTATGTGAAGACGGAACGTGCAGACTGTAAGCAAATAAATAAATTGAGAAGTGTATCAAAATATACTTGGACATAAAAATGCGCAGGTTAAAATTTGGGGTCGCGAGAAAATACTGGAAACGAATGGATTAACCAGACAAGTTGTGGAAATCTACGAAATTACAGTAAAGTTAAAATAGGAACTCCAGAATGGATCGGTGCAGCAAAAGGAGATGTGAAGGAAGCAAGAGTAGCGCAACTTGATGAACCAGAAACAATAATTTTTAGGCAGAAATTTCACAACTGGACTGTTGGCCCGGCAGATAAACCCAAAAATTACGGAACAACTTGGTCTAACGAACGGAAAAGGGCCCGTTCTCAGAGAATGAAAGTGATGTCGGGCACAAAGAAAAGCAAAAATAGAATACAGAATAATAATAATAATAATAATAATAATAAAGGTTGAGACACTAATGAGCTCAGATGGTGCTCAATATCATCTGACAATCTTAAGCGTTGAGGTACTGTAGAAAATCGTAGCTATTCGATAAGCATTACAATAATTATACTGTGGCAGCCATCATACAATTTCTTTGAGAATTCTCCAGAGTACATTCAGAAAGTTTGGTAAATATGTAGATTATTATGGGTGATAATACGTTTATCTATAACATTTCTGCGCTTGGAAACAAATTAATGTGGTGATAGGCATATATCAAATATAGTTCTTAATTTAATCTGAAACCAAAGAGGCAGTGAGCTTTCAGAAGACATAAGAAAACAGTGGAGTCTTGTTAAGAATTTATAAGCTTAGCTCTGGGTAGCATAGTGACTGTCTTGTATCTGCTGCAGTGTGTGAGTTTGTGAACCCGCCCTAGTTTTTCAGTGTCTCCAGACCTGGTGAAAACATGAGTGACGTAGCGGAGAACAGTCAACTACATTGCAAAGCGAGCAGACAGAACGGTAGCTGCTGAATAAACATCTCCTGGTGGCTCACGCTACGTTAATAATTAGCGTTACTCGGTGGCGGGAGAGCTCTTCTTGTGAATAATGAATACATATTTCTACTAGGCGGAGAATTAGGATATATGAAAGACTCCAATGAAACTCAATGGACTAGAAACGCGATCCCAGTAGCTGTACTGACAGTTTAGGAAAACAGTAAGGAAAATACCGCTACGGTTATAATGCCTCAGCATGCTTCATTATTATGTCGTCTCAGTCGTCAAGCTGAAGGTAAATTCCCCCCCCCCCCCTTAAAAAACTACAAATTTTAAACAATGTCGAAGACGATCTTGAAAATACTCGCTTGATACTGAGAAGCTGGAACGAAGAAAGTAGACCCCTTTAAATCAAGTTTACAGAAAGATATTAAAAATGAATAACGACAGATGAAATACATTATTAGAAGAGAGAAAAAAGGTACTGAATGAAGAAAGTAAAAGAAAAGTATCCTCGCTATTGGACAGGTGTTATTTAAAACTGTTAAGCATGCAGGACTGGTTAATTCAAATGGCTCTGAGCACTATGGGACCTAACTGCTGTGGTCATCAGTTCCCTAGAACTTAGAACTAATTAAACCTAACTAACCTAAGGACATCACACACATCCATGCCCGAGGCAGGATTCGAACCTGCGACCGTAGCAGTCGCGCGGTTCCGTACTGAGCGCCTAGAACCGCTAGACCACCGCGGCCGGCTGACTGGTTAATTGAACAACAGGAGAGAATGAAGGTAAAATGTACAGGATGATTCCATGATGATGTTACAGACTTTTAAGGATGATGGAGAAGGGTGAATGTGTCAATCTGAGGTAAGTGACCCTGGTCCGGAAACGATCGAGTCGAAATTTACACTACTAGCGATTAAAATTGCTACACCACGAAGATGCCGTGCTACAGACGCGAAACTTAATCGACATGAAGAAGTTGCTGTGATATGCAAATGATTAGCTTTTCAGAGCATTCACACAAGGTTGGCGCTGGTGGCGACACGTACAACGTGCTGACATGAGGACAGTTTCCAACCGATTTCTCATACACAAACAGCACTCGACCGGCGTTGTTGAGATGCCTCGTGTAAGGAGGAGAAATGCGTGCCATGACGTTTCCGACTTTGATAAAGGTAGGATTGTAACCTATCACGATTGCCGTTTATCGTATCAAGACATTGGTGCTAGCGTTGGTCGAGAGTGAATGACTGTTAGCACAATAGGGAATCGGTGGGTTCAGGAGTGTAATACGGAACGCAGTGCTGGATCCCAACGGCCACGTATCACTAGCAGTCGAGATGACAGGCATCTTATCCGCATGGCTGTAACGGATCGTGCAGCCACGTCTCGATCCCTGAGTCAACAAATGGGGATGTTTGCAAGACAGCAACCATCTGCACGAACAGTTAGACTACGTTTGCAGCAGCATGGATTGTCAGCTGGGAGACCATGGCTGCGGTTACCATTAATGCTGCATCACAGACAGGAGCGTCTGTGATGGTGTACTCAACGACGAACCTGGGTGTACGAATGGCAAAACGTCATTTTTCGGACAAATCCAGGTTCTGTTTACAGCACCATGATGGTCGCATCCGTGTTTGGCGACATCGCGGTGAACGCTCATTGGAAGCGTGTATTCGTCATCGCCATACTGGCGTATCACTCGGCGTGATAGTATGGGGTGCCATTGGTTACACGTCTCAGTCACCTGTTTGCATTTGACAGCACTTTGAACAGTGAACGTTACATTTTAGATGTGTTACGACCCGTGGCTCTACCCTTCATTCGATCCCTGCGAAATCCTACATTTCAGCAGGATAATGCACGACCGCATGTTGCAGGTCCTGTACGGGCCTTTCTGGATACAGAAAATGTTCGACTGCTGCCCTGGCCAGCACATTCTCCAGATCTCTCACCAACTGAAACGTCCGGTCAATGGTGGCCGAGCATCTGGTTCGTCACAATACGCCAGCCACTACTCTTTATGAACTGTGGAATCGTGTTGAAGCTGCATGGGCAGCTGTACCTGTACACGCCATCCAAGCTCTGTTTGACTTAAAGTCCAGGCGCATCAAGGGCGTTATTACGGCCAGCGGTGGTTGTTCTGGGTACTGATTTCTCAGGATCTATGCACCCAAACTGCGTAAAAATGTAATCACATGTCAGTTTTAGTATAATATATTTGTCCAATGAATACCCGTTTATCATCTGCATTTCATCTTGCTGCAGCAATTTTAATCGCCAGTAGTGTATAACCCAAAATTGTTCCGATATCTCTGACGGTGAAACTCTTTTGCTGCAAACGCTTTGTTTTCCGTATTTTGAGAGATCGTACTCTTGACTAAAACAAGTAAAAAATTGCAGTTAACACGAGCCTAAAGTACGTACATTATGAGATATGAAAACCTGTTCTTCTTTGCTACTGTGAAACACATCTACAAGACAAGTGAACATAGCTCTTAACGTATGCACTTCAGAGCCCATTTTATTAGACACTTTTTACTTGTTTCAGTCCATAATTCATCCTCGAAAAATTTAGAAAGCAAAGAGCTTGGAGTAGAAGAGGCCCATTGCCATAACGAGTTTCGCGTATAACTTTCGACTCTGTCGTTTTCGTGTCAGTGACCCTTTACCTGACTCGAACGGCATCGCGGATTCATCCTTTATATGCATCACAGATAGCTGTGTCTCCAGCACCGATTACAAGGAAGCTCTGTCTAGCGTATACACAGAAGTAGAGAAACATATCGATGGTGAGAAAAGAAATGCAGAAGTACAACTAACTGGTCGTAAGATTCCCCTGGATTGTTGCAGATGGAAATTTACGGTAATCTAAATTAGAGATACAATGCAAAAGGAAACCATATTTCCTTAAACTGCATTTCACGATTGATTAGTGCTACGACTTCAGATACACAAACTATCATTCTTGTTGTGTTTTTTGTACTCACACCAAGTTCTCATACATGCTGGTGTACACTGGTCTGCCGTCATCATCCAGCCACGTGCTGGGAGTGTATGCCCAAGTACCGCCCACCTTATCTGATCGTTCAAACACCGTGACCTGCAAAGTGAAGTAGGAAATATCCTTTGTACATCATTCCTCATTATTTATTGTGCAATGAACACTTCATTTAGGTAGCAAAACAAAAACACACACACAGACACCGACGGCTGAAAACTCTGCACTCCCTTCAGACAATATGGGACAATATTTTTATAGCATAACAATACATAATAGTCTTTTATGTTTGGAGAAACATGAAGGACATTACAGCGTCCTCACATCGGTATCTGCTGGCCTATAGAAGTCCAAATCTAGCTACGTAAGTCACTCCCACGCGGAGTGCACTGACATACAGTACGTAGTTGTAGGCTGCTTGATAATATTCTCAATACATACATTTGTGTTCTTTTGAGGTCCCGCTTTATTCACAGGTCTAAGGTAATAGTATACTGAAATAAACATAAAAAATTGCCTTGTATGCATTCAGGTGCTACAGGTCCAGTAAATCAGACTGCTTACACCACGCTTGTCCGCCCTATTCTGGAGTATTGCTGTGCGATGTGGGGTCAGTATCAGGTGTGACTGACGGATGGCATCGAAAAAGTTCAAAGAAATGCGCATCGTTTTTACTATTGTGAAATAGGGGAGACATCATACGTGAACTGGAGTGGCAATCATTAAAACAAAGCCGTTTTTCGTTGCGACGGGATCTTCTCATCAAATTTCAATCACCAATTTTTCCTTCCGATTGCGAAAGCATTATGTTGGCACCCACCTACATAGGGAGAAATGATAGTCACGAAAATACAAAAGAAATCAGGGCTCGCACAGAAAAATTTAAGTGCTCGTCTCTCCCCGCGCGTCGTTCGAGAGTGAAGCGGTTCAATGAACCCTCTGCCATGCACTTTATTCTGAATAGCAGAGTAATCACGTAGATGTGGATGTACGTACAATTACATGAGCAGTCTGGAAGGAAGCTGCACAACGTTTAAAGCAAATTACCACACTTCGCTCCTTTTTAAAATCTTAACGAAATCTGAATGAATATTTGTGCAGCTTCCTTCCAGACTGCTCATTTCTTTTGGACTGTGCAGTTCTCAAAACACAGAAACAGAGTTCATTTGAGTACTGTATCGACGAGTCATAATTGGAATCAGTCAGCTCATTTAAACTCTGGGTGTAGCATTTTATGGGACTATTAAGCGAAATAATTACACAGTGGTCAGATATTGGGAAAATATTTTCGGTCTACAACGTCGATTGCTTACAAAGCTCTTGTGCGACCCATTCTAGAAAATTGCACAAGTGTGTAGGACCAAAATCAAACGGATGTAACAAGTGTTCTTATTTGTATAGCAAGAATAACATCGTCGTAGGTTTACTTGACAGTGTCACGGAAGATACCCATTATTACTCGAAAGACAACTAACAACGTTTAAAGAACAACATTTAAGTGAGAAATTTAGTAATACGACAGCCCCTGTGGATCGTTCCCGTACTAAGAGCACAGACAGTATTAGCTTAATTACAACGCCCAGAAGGACTTTAAAATAGTCATTCTTTCTGTGCTCCACCCGTGAATGGAACGTAGGAATATGTCATATCGGTTGCTCTAGGAAATATCCTATGCTATGGACTTCACAGTTGTTTGCAGATATGGATGTTGACGTAGATAACTTCAGGATCAGATACAAGAAACAAACAAAGAAAACCAAATAACCATATTCGATATGGAACACTGTTTACAAATACCGTTTACGGAAGATACGAAAACATTAGGGACAGATTGCACGACACTCTTGGTTTCTCTACTCAACGTTCACGAGAAACAAATTGTCACTATTAATAGACTCATAGGAGGTCACAAGAATACTAATAAATCGAGACGTGTGTTGAAATTTATGTTGTCTACAGGTTGTGATTCCTGATTTATTGACGAGGGCATTGTGTACATACTAACAGAAGGTAATAAGTAGTATCGTTCAAGAACAACTAGTCTGCACAATAATTTAAAAGATAAGGATTATTTTTCTGTTAGAGTAGTTGAAACGTCCCCTTAGAAAGATTATTACAAGACTGTGCTTAAACTGAAACACAATATTTTTTTTTAGCGCAACGCTATCTGACTTTCAAAAATCCCTACGAAAGAATGGCCCTGACTATCATTAACCTATACGTTTCACAAATCACTTACCTCACAAAAATCTTCGTTGCTCAAGCTACTGCAATACAGCGAGCGCCACTACTGCCAGCTAAATAAAAGATTCAAACTACTGAAGGCACTAACTACTGATAGGCATAGTTAGCAAATGAAAGATTTTAATAGAGAACAAACAATGTATTTACCTCACTAGTCATAATATATATAGCAGTTCATGACACCAATTCTTACAAATTTCAAAACACCTCCATCTCTCTCCCCACGTCCACCACTGCTGGCGGCTCACCTCCAACTGCGCAACGCTACCCGCTGTTAGCATCCAGCTGCCGCTGCCCAACACTACAATGGCAGACAACAATGCAAACCAGCCACAGACTGCACACGTCACAGCCAGTGATTTTTCATACAGAGCGCTACGTGGTGTTGGCGTTACCAATAAAAATACTTAAACAGCCTACTTACATAGTTACTACCGGTATGTATGGATCAGTTGGCAAATGTATTTGCCACTTTATCCGCCTTTGTAAATATGAATATTGAGGAGATGGTATTATTGATGATTAAATCTTATGAGTCGTGAGACGGCGCCATGTTCCTCTACAAACATGTTCCTCATTCAACGTTTCGGACACACCGCTGGGGTCTTCTTCAGGGTTCCAGTGGTGTTCACGGATGATTGCACATGTAGCCTAATGACTAAGAAGATTTTACCATATGTGACAAATTTCACGAAAGCCTTCAGACTGATATGGCGTTTATTAAGCTTGTCTACATTCGTACACATAATGAAGCATAAGAAAAAAAATTGAAAATTTTAAAGTTTATTTTAAAAATCTTTGAATTTTATTATAATGGTGCAGGTCTGGTTGTAGTAACAAGATGAGTCGATCGAATACTAAGGACAAGTAGCTTAGTAACGTAAGAGCAGAACAGAGACGCTGCGAAGTTACAAACGGTAAACACCCAAAGAATGAAGCCTAATTCCTCGCTTAAACCTACTTAGAACGTTCCATGAATCGGTCTCCAAAGCCTTAGACACCAATCTCACAAGGACGCTAAACATAAAATTAAACTAATAATAGTTTGCACACATGCTCATAGAATCATTCTTCCCTCATTCCATCTGTAGAGGTAACAGAAAAAAACCTAAAAGGTGGAACAATGAAAATATTCTTTGTCTCTCACTGTTTAACGATTTGTAGAGCATAAAAACGGAGACTGGAAAGAAAACAGTGCGCTGTTTAGTCCAAAGGAGCCTGAAGACTCCACATACCTGGTAACCAGCATCGTTCAGACGTCTGGCGGTCGCCAGGCCCGAGATTCCTGCTCCGAGAACCGCGACGTGACTCATCTTTCACCTCAGTCGCTAGCAGACTGTCGCTGTCCTGCTCCTCGGGTCTATTTGAATCCTCCGGGATTCTGCACAGTAACGACAAGTCGCGAGGATCTTTTTAGAGACGTCACCCCGGTATCGGCCACTGGCCTCAAAAATTTCGAGCAAGTCGATCACTGTTCACTGACCGTGCAGATTTCGTCGTCACGGTCTTAAATTTCGCGTCATGCAGCAGTACTACAGCCGCCGTCTGCCTATCTGCGAAGCAGAGTGCTCTGTGGTAGCAGGAACGATGAGTGCTATGGAATAAGATTGTATAACAGACGTTACGTAAGTCCTCTCGTTTGATGCGGTGACCTCGGCGGGGCTACGGAGCTGCACGTTTGTTTTGCTCTCACTATCCTTGCTGTGATAATCTTTTGTTTGCTGGCTGACATACTTCATTCGAAAGCGGAAGATCTGGCAAGGAGTTCTTTATGTGCCGGAGTACCTCTGGACAAAACTCAGTCGCTAAATGGGCAACGTAGCTGTTTTCCAAGCGGACGGCAATGATATTCAACCATTTACATCTACGCACATACATACGCTAACTACTGTACATGCATGGTGTCGTCCCAAACAGACCTGAACTTTTCGAATCAGTTAACATAGACTTGTGGTGCGATATGATGTCGCGTAGGAGAAATGCGACGATTATGTAAACATGAATCTTTAACCACTTCTGAATAGCACAGTAAATAATTATGCACTTTTCTGTTCAGAAGTGATACGTTGACGCGTTTCGGTCTCTGCCCATCTTCAGAAATATCAAAATTAAGATAAAGTCTTCAGACAGAGTATGGAGTTATGTGTATAACCATCGTGATTTCCTGTCAGGAAGGTCGCAGTTCGTAGTAATAGACGGCAAATCATCGAGTAAAACTGAAGTGATATCAGGTGTTCCCCAGGGAAGCGTCCTGGGACCTCTACTGTTCCTGATCTATATAAATGACCTGGGTGACAATCTGAGCAGTTCTCTTAGGTTGTTCGCAGATGATGCTGTAATTTACCGTCTAGTAAGGTCATCCGAAGACCAGTATCAGCTGCAAAGCGATTTAGAAAAGATTGCTGTATGGTGTGTCAGGTGGCAGTTGACGCTAAATAACGAAAAGTGTGAGATGATCCACATGAGTTCCAAAAGAAATCCGTTGGAATTCGATTACTCGATAAATAGTACAATTCTCAAGGCTGTCAATTCAACTAAGTACCTGGGTGTTAAAATTACGAACAACTTCAGTTGGAAGGACCACATAGATAATATTGTCGGGAAGGCGAGCCAAAGGTTGCGTTTCATTGGCAGGACACTTAGAAGATGCAACAAGTCCACTAAAGAGACAGCTTACACTACACTCGTTCGTCCTCTGTTAGAATATTGCTGAGCGGTGTGGGATCCTTACCAGGTGGGATTGACGGAGGACATCGAGAGGGTGCAAAGAAGGGCAGCTCGTTTTGTATTATCGCGTTATAGGGGAGAGAGTGTGGCAGATATGATACACGAGTTGGGATGGAAGTCATTACAGCATAGACGTTTTTCGTCGCGGCGAGAGCTTTTTACGAAATTTCAGTCACCAACTTTCTCTTCCGAATGCGAAGATAGGTAGGAATGATCATCAAAATAAAATAAGAGAAATCAGAGCTCGAACAGAAAGGTTTAGGTGTTCGTTTTTCCCGCTCGCTGTTCGGGAGTGGAATAGTAGAGAGATAGTATGATTGTGGTTCGATGAACCCTCTGCCAAGCACTTAAATGTGAATTGCAGAGTAGTCATGTAGATGTAGATGTAGATGTATCAGGAGTTCCGAAACTGATGGCTGATGCCACAGAAGTGTTTTCTTGTTGGAGCTGGTATGCTGCTGCCTTTCTGCAACCCTTGAACTGACCTAACCACACAGTTGTAGGAGGAGTTGTATTTTAATATTGACTCCGAGTCACGATATAACGTGAACGTCTTAGAACGACCAGGGATCGAGCTTGTGGAAGCCGTAATTGTGATTGTAATTTTAGGGCCGAAGGGGGGGGGGGGGGGACAGATGTTTCAGTGCTCAAAATCTGGATTACTGGTTATAATGAAGACTGTGAGCAGCACACGTAGTGAGATTAATGACTTTTAGATGAATGGCTATTAGAGAATCAAGCAAGCGTTTAGCTTGATTCCAAGAGATAAGAAAGGATCGAGAATTCTGCATTATGGAAGATGGACAGATGGAATGTGCAAACATTCAGAAGCACCTCGAATGTGTGCAGGCGAAGAGCCTAAAGCGTAAGTGGTTTGTTACGTCGCAACTAATATTTACCAGCTTTTGCGTACGAGAGCTACGTTCATATACATTAAAGTTTAGTCAGACACCGTTACGCTCAAGTCGCGAATATGTTATCTGAAATTTCAACATAAAAGATTTCTGTGTGCGAGAGAGAGGCTACGCGCTCTGTGGTACGCAGCGCTTCTCTTTGAATTTTGTTACTAAGCGATTAATGTATTATGAAATATTATTGTGGTGCTAGTTCTCCGATGGAGTACACATACAATGAATTCTTGTCTGAAGCTAATTTAATGCACTGCTGAAAGTCAGATGCGAGGGTTGGAACTTTAATAGTGGCAACTATTTATTTAGAGCTCATACAAAATAGATAGGTGTTTCAAAGTTTTACTGGCCTTCAAAGTAGTCACCAGCATTGTGTATAACTCGTTGCCAGCGATGTGGAAGTCGTAGGATACAATTAGCGGTTGTGTTAACAGTTTGACCGGCGGTGTCTACTGCCAGACGAATTTGTAGCAGTTCTGAAGTGAATGCCGTGAAGTGTTTCCTTCAGTTCAAATCAAGTTGAACTCACGAGGGCTATGTCAGGGGAGTGCAGTAGGTGGTATAGCTCTTAGCAGCCCAATCAGTGAAACAAATCAGTAACAGCTTGCACTGTACGTGCTTGAGCATTGTCCTGCAATATGATTGTGATGACCTGCAGAAAATGTCATCACCTCTGTCTCTAAGCTGGTCGTAGGTTGTGTTCCAAAAATGAACAGCATAGAGACAGAAGTGTGGGCACTTCCTCCAGGACCTCACCATGCAGGACAATGCTCAAGCACGTACAGTGCAAGCTGTTATTGATTTGTTTGACTGATGGGGCTGCTAAGAGCTATACCACCTACTGCACTCCCTTGACTTAAGCCCTCGTAAGTGCAACTCGATTTTTAAACTGAAGGAAACACTTCATTTCATTCGCTTCAGAACTGATACAAATTCGTCGGGCAATAGACCGCACCGCTCGAACTGTCAACACAACTGGCACTGCTAAGAGTATCCTACGACTTCCACATCGCTGGCAACGGGCTATACACAATGTTGGTGACTACTTTGAAGGTCAGTAAAGTTTTGAAACACGTAGTTATTTTGTACGAGCTGTAAATAAATAGTTGCCATAATTAAAGTTCCAATCCTCGTATTTTCATAGAAAGTTCGATATTTTGCGAAAATTGTAGGAATGAGAGACAAGCGAAATGTGTTGCTACACAAGAAGAATATAGGAAAATATACTAAATCTTAATATGTATGGGTAACTATTTTATTTTAGTAATACAGCACATATGAATTCCGACGTATTGCTCATCAGAACAGACCTTCGGAAGCATGCACTTTGGTAGCGAAAGAAGAGCCTGCGCATGGTCTGAACATTTCTAGGAGAATGTTTATTCACCACAAAAGTATTTTTCTCCTGTTTGATGTTTTACAAGGACGGATAATGCTTACCAGAATCCAGTATGGAAAACTATCACTGCATTGACAATTTCCAAACCGAGTATTAAGATCAGTCTAATCTATTCCTGAGTTGTACACTACGACGAAATTAGAAGCGTGGCGTTGGACAGCAGAAGAACTGCCGAGCTGCAGATGGAAGTTTCTTCCAATACCAGAAAGGACTACCACTTAATAAACGCACTAATACATATACTGATAGGACAATATACTTGGGATGCCTCCTAATATTCTGTCGGACCTCCTTTTCCCCGGGGTAGTGCGGCAACTCCCGGTGGCATGATCTTAAGAAGTCATTGGCAGTTCTCAGCCGAAATAACGAATCAATGCCGCATCTATGCCCGTCCATAATTGAGAAAGAGTTGCCGAGTCAGGCTTTTGTTCGATGAAATTCATATTGTGGGATCTGGGTGGCCAAATCATTCGCCCAAATTGTCCAGAATGTTCTCAAACCAATCTCTTAAATCTGTGTCCTAGTGACAAGGCGCGTCGTTGTAAGGGAACATTAAATCTATGGGTGGCTACAGATTGGCTCCAAGTCGCCGAAAATAATCATTTCCAGTCAGTGATCTGTTTAGTTGAACATGAGGACCCTGTCCATTCTATCTAAACACATTGCACATCACAATGGAGACACCATCAGATTGCACAGAGCCTTGTCAACAACTTGGGTCCGTGGCTTCGTGTGGTCCGCGCCACTCTCGAACCATTACATCAGATCTTATGAATTGAAATACGGACTCATTTTAACAGGCCACTGTTTTCCAGTTGTCGGTAATCCAACCGATATGGCTACGAGATTAAGGAGAGGCGCTGCAGGCGACGTCGCGCTGTTAGCAAAGATACTCGCGTCGGCCATTTGCTGCCACAGCCCATTAACGCCCGATTTCGCCGCACTGTCGGAACGGATAGATTCGTCACAGTTCCACACTGGGTTATGCTGTTAATTCACGCAGTGTTGCTTGTCTGTTAGCACTGGCAACTCTACCCAAACGCCGTTGGTCTTGGTCTTTAAGTGAAGGCCGTCGGGCACTGCGTAGTCCGTGGCGAGCGGTACTGCCTGAAATCTGATATTCTCAGCACACTCTTGAGGCTATGGATCTTGGAATACCGAATTTCCTATCCATTTCCGAAGTGGAATGTCCCTTGCATCTAGCTCCAACTGCCATTCCACCTTCAAAGCCTGTCAATTCTAGTCACGCGGCCATAAACACGTCGGAACCCTTTTCATATGACTCATCTGAGTGCCAATGAAAGCTCCGCCAATAAACTGCCGTTTTATATCGTGTATGGGTGATACTACAGCTATCCGTATACCTGCACACCACTATTCCACGACTTTTGACCCCTCATGATGTAACAAACTTTACAAAAGTGCAATTTTATTTCTTGATTGCTAGTTGGGTCGTTATCTATGATATTAAAAGAGTAACTGAATCCAAATTTAATTCAAGTTGATAAATATTTTCGTTCATAAATAATTCACTTTTTGTGGAGAAGGTGACTGTCTACCAGTGAACATTAAATTCCGATTATGTTATGATTAAGGCTCGATGAATCTGAAAGGGAATTATTGAAACGACAAGAGTCCTTCCTTTTGACTGCATCCATAGACGAATGATTAGCTTCGCTGTCTTCGATGGCGAAGGTCTGATTCCCGGTACCTCCACAGATTTTTTCTGGGGCAGGGAGGTCTGGAACGAGTCATCTCTGCCTCGTAAGGCCAAATGAGGAGTTGCTTGCTTAAAGAGGCAATATCACCATCTGCATTCGTCTACTTTCAGTAACGGCTATAGGGACTGGAGACATGCCGTTCATATATCCCACGGTCGTAGATCGCTGCTCGTACTGACCTGTAGGCAGCAGTCGGCCATTTCGAACAGCCCTAAAGTCTGATCCACGAATGGAGTTCCTATTATAGTTTTAAAATCAATTTATCGAATCCCGTGCCTTAGTTTCATAAATGACAGTAGGGTGAACGAGGTAGTGACCTGTAACTCTAGATTTTTTACCTAGCAAAGTGAACAGCAGATGACTCGTTACAGGGTGGTGCTGCCATAATAGGGTTTGTATCTTTCCCTGAACTGATTAAGACAAATACTGGGGCGATTCACCATGAAAAAAGATATACGACCGATATCCTGCTTCATTCCCGTCCATTACAGACTTGTGCTCCATTTCTAATGACGTCGTCGTTGATATGAAGTTCACGCATTTATTTTCATTCCGTTCCAACTTCATTGTAGAATCACTTCCCTCCGCTAAGCTTCAAGAGAAGATTTGGGCATACAATTCGAGAGGAATTACTTCGCATGACCAGATTAAGCAGATGAATTCTCTTATTACATCAATTCAAAGCGTAGTATTCATTAATTTTTTATTTAGATCAGCCATTTATCAGGTTTCGTGGGACCATGCGAGCCAAAGACACTTGATCATGGAACGAGTCAGTAGATACAATGATGATCATAAAATTTTCAGAGAATTATAAAACCAATAACAAATGTCTTAGAAAAGTTCTCAACTACTGTTCGTTCACAATAAAAGGATTGCGCCACAAGGAAATCTTTCCGGTTGGATCTGAATACTTGAGGTTTATCGCTCAATGCTTTCGGTTCTACTGGAAGCCTGTTATAAGTGAAACCTGCTGAATATTGCTCTTCTTCCTGTATAATGCTCAAGAAGGTGTTAACCAAGTGCATGTTGTTTTTCCATCCGTTTCTCACTGAATTTCGTTTGAATGTGTCAGCACTGACAACTGAAGAGCAGCCTTCACCAAGTTCCCGAAATGACACCGCCAGTCATCCTGAGAGCAATTTCTGGACCAAGAACATTCTTTGTGCGTCCTGCCCAAAGCATAACACTGTATGACATAACATAATGAAAATAAGAAAACTAACAAGATTTCGTGTACCAGTATCAGAGAATGGGGGAATGGTTCATATAGTGAATACAGCAACATTCATTTGAACTTTCCATTGTGATAGGAACCAGGTAAGCAACCCTGTGATTAGAGTGTGTGGAAAAATTTGCCCCTGACTGCGAAAATCATCTGCTGTTGCCCTTTATTTTTATTTTATTTTTTATTCAAATGGCTCTGGGCACTATGGGACTTAACTTTTTAAAGTCATCAGTCCCCTAGAACTTAGAGCTACTTAAACCTAACAAACCTAAGGACGTCACACACATCCATGCCCGAGGCAGGATTCGAACCTGCGACCTTAGCTGACGTGCGGTTCCAGACTGAAGCTTGACCACAGCGGCCGGCTATTTTTATTTATTTCACCTGATCTGATTAAGGCCCTCAGGCCCTCTCTTTCATCCGATCAGGCTTTCACACATACAGTGCCTTTTTTACGTCCTAGTTATCTCAGAAATAACATTTTCATATGACAGATGGTTTTAAAATTGAGTGCCTATCGGGGCAATATGGGTAAATGGTACTGCATAAGGACTAATAGAGTTAATATTGGTAATATTTATACCACTGCTGCTGCTGCCACTAACAGTGATAATAATAATAACAATGCAGTAATGATAGTGGCAGTTACAGAAATAGTTTGTAGGTGTATAAGATGGATGTTTCCTGATATAGCGAATTCTGAGGAAAGGAAATTTAAGGAGGCTGCACCAGCCAAAAATACTGGGAAATGAAGATCTTGTTTGAAAGAAGGATATACAAACCCAACAAGTGCGTGCAGAGGCTACGGTAATCATTATTATTGCTTTAGTAGATATGTCTTTAACTGTCTTCTGAAACTGGAGATATTATTCAGCTCTCTAATATGATGCAGGAAGTTATTCCAGAGTCGTGTTCCTGCTACTGAGAAAGACTTCGAGAGAATAGGTGAACGATGGATTGGGACACGAAGGATTTTCTTCTGGTATGGGAATGCTATGTTGTTCAGACAAGAGCGTTAAGGTCGAGGGATCAGTGTTCGTCGAAAAGGAAATAGAGAAGACAGAGGCTATTGAAATCTCTGCTCTTGTGTGCAAGCAGCCAAGTGAGTTTTGCATTCGATGGTGAAATAGGATCAGAGTCAAGCATCACAGATATAAGGAACACAGACTTTCATAAACAGTGCCAGACACCATGAGCTTTCCTGAGAAAGGCTTTGCTTAGTAACAGATACAACTGGAGCCCATCAAGTAGGACAAAGCTGATGTCACTCAATGATATCCAGTGAAAAGCATGTAAGACCTAATACCAGATCCTGAGGGATGCCTGATACTACCTTTCTCCGATGTGATTTTATGGTGTGGGATATGACATCAGGTATGACCAATTTGGGTGTGAAGACAGGCTCTGATGAGCCGAAACTTTATGATCACCTGAATAATAGCTTGTCTGTCCCTCTTCAGAACGAAAAATATAACTGATTCTGCGTATTAGGGATTCGACAGTATGTTAGTAGCTTTGTGGAGGTATGTGTCTGCGCACAAGTCATGTAATTCACGTAATTAAGGTTCAAAAAATTGTGCAAATGGCTGAGAGCACTATGCGACTGAACTTCTGAGGTCATCAGTCGCCTAGAACTTAGCACTAATTCGGTGTAACTAGCCCAAGGGCATCACACACATCCATGGCCGAGGCAGGATTCGAACCTGTGACCGTAACGGTCGCTCGGCTCCAGACTGTGGCGCCTAGAACCGCTCGGCCACTCTGGCCGCTGATTTGCGTACGCAGTGATGGCGCTCAGTAGCGACCCAGATGCCTTCAATAGGATTTGCATCAGGCGAATTTGGTCGCTGAGGCATCAGCGTGGGGTCACTATAATGCCACTCGAACCACTGTAGTGCGGTTCTGGCTCCGAGACACGGACAATTATATTGCAGAAAGATGACATCGCTGACGGAGAAGACGTAAACCTTTAAGGGATGCAGACGGTTCGCAGATCTCAGTGTGTCTACAGATCCCTTGCAAGCACAGGAGAATGTCTGCTATAGCATAATACTGCTCCCACCAGCCAGCGTCTGTGGCGCTCTGCTCATTTCGAGCCGCCGTTCACCTCGACGATGTTACTTATGGGATGACCAGCGACCTAGTGTAGCGAAAAAGTGATTCACCCGAAGATCCGACGCGTTTCCATTGATCGACAGTCGAATCCCAATAGTCCCGTGCCCACTGCAATCGTAATATACGAACAGGCAAGGGCAGTCTGCTGTGGAGCTCCACGTTCAACAGCGTACAATGAACGGTGTGCTCCGAAACACGTGCGTGCGCTAGCGTTGTGCTCTTTTGGCAGAGATGCTACAGATCACCATCTATCCTACCTTACAGACCAGACAAGCCACCAATCCCCACGTTCTGTGAAGAGTCGTGGACGTCCAACTACTTAGTGCCTAGTAGTTAGTAGTTTCACTGCCCTTCTAACTCTTTCTGTAGATGCTCATGACAGTAGTAAGCGAACATTCGGCCAGCTTCGCTATTTTCGAGATACTCTGCAGAATAATAATCTACCCTTTGTCCGACTCGCTTATCTCCTAGGATTTCCCTATGTGCAGCCCACATCTTCGCCGGGGTGATACCCGTCCATATCTGCTCCGCTTATATACTTTTGTTACCGCGTCACCGCAACGCCACCAAGCGGCTCCAATGAGGTGGTGGGAAGTGCTTATAATGTTTTGGCTCATGGGTGTATGTTGCAAGCGGTAAAGGCTCTGGACAAAGAAATCTGTGAAAAATGCTTTGCTTCTCTATATTATAAACGTAGATCACAAGTGCGACCAGAACATTATAACGTGGCAAAGATGAGACCCTTTTTTTATATTTTTTGAGTCATCAGTCTTCTGACTGCTTTGATGCGGCTCAACACTAATTTCTCTCCTGTGCCATCCTCTTCGTCTTAAGAGTAACACTTGCACTCTACGTCCTCAATTATTTGTTGGACATATTTCAAACTGTGTCTTATGTCCTGACATCGCGTCACATCTTCTTGTCAATGCTTTCTGCATATTCCTTTCTTCACTGATTCTGGGGAAAACTTTCTGGCTTCTTACCCTAGCATTGCACCTAGCTTTCAATAATCTTCTGTGGCACCAAATGACAAACGCTTCAATCCTCATCCTTTCTGATTTTCGCACAGTACATTATACACTGTCATACAGTATTGTACTCCAAACCCCGTATAATATCAGGGTTTTCTTCCCATAATTAAGGTCTATGTGTGATATAAATAGGCTTAGTTTCACCATCAATGCCCTCTTTGCCAGTGCTAGTCTGCATTTTATGTGCTTCTTGCTTATTCCATCATGTGTTAAACGTAGCAGAATTCCTTAACTTCGTCTACTTTCTGAACACCAATTTTTATGTTGCATTTCTCACTGCTCTCATTTCTGTTCCTTCTCATTACCTTCGGCTTTTTTCTGGTTTACACTCAGTACATATTCTATGCTAATTAGACTATTCACTCCGTTCAACACATCTCGTACTTCTTTTTAATCTTTACTGTGGATAGCAATCTCATCAGCGAATCTTATTATTGGAATCCATCCACTCTGAATTTTAATGCCACTGTTGAACCATTCTTTTATGTCCGGCACTGCTTCTTCGACATTTGCATTGAACAGCAGGGGCAAAAGATGTCATCTCTGTCTTACATAGATTTCAGTCCTAGCAAATCATTCTCTGTCATCCAGCTTTGTTGGTCCCTCTTGATTCTTGTACATATTGTATATTACACGTCATTCGCTGTTCCTTACTCTTGTTTTTCGCACACACCAATCTGAATGGTATGGTTGGTGCTTCCCCCAATGCATTTAGAAATTCCGATGGAATTTTGTGCATCCCTTCCGTCTTATTTAATCTCATGTCTTCGAAAGCTCTTTCAAACTCTGATTCTACTATTAAATCCCCACTATCTTATGTTTTCTATAATTTCTTCTTTCGTCAAGTCATCAGACAATTCGACCTTTTCACAGAGGCCTGTAATATACTCTTTTCACCTATCCCGTCTCTCTCTGCCGTTAACAGTGAAATTACCATTGCACTCTTGACGCTGCAGCACTTGATTTTAATTTCATCGAAGATTATTTTGACATTTCTGTATGCTGAGTGAGTTCATTCAACGATAATTTCATTTTAGATTTCTTCACATTTTTCCTGCTTCCGTTTCACTTTTTCTTACCTGCGCTTGTTCTTTGTTTCAATCCTGAGTGACCTATATGGTGATGGTGCACCTGTCTCACCGTGATCATTTATATTCCTAGTAGCTGTGTTTTTGTTTCCAATTCCGTCCTTACAAAGAGTGTGACTGCTCTTTTCAGAGATGTCCACTCTTCTTTAATTGAACTGTATACAATGGTGTTCCTTATAGCAGTATCCACATTCTTAGCGAACTTTAAACGCGACTCGTCATTCGTCAGTACTTTAGTATCCCACTTCCTTTTACACAGATTATCTTAAATTTGAGTCTGCTCTTCATCATTACTATATAAATTGTGATCAGATTTTATATCAGGCCCAAGTTACGCCTTGCTGTTTAGTATCTAATTTCGGAAACTCTGTCTAACCGTGGTGTAATACACCTGGAATCTTCTCGAATCTCCGGCCCTCTACCAAATATATCATCTCCTTTTGTGGTCTTTGAACAATATATTTGATATTATTGACTGAAATTTATTGCAGAACACAAATAGCCTTTCTCCTCTCTTATTTCTGATATTATGCCCATATTCTTCCACAACGCTTTCATCTTTTCCTTCCCCCTACAACCGCGTCCAGTCCTCTACGATTACTGGATTTTCATCTCCCTTTGCGCACTGAATTACCCGCTCAGTATATTTCCGCTATCAATTCATCTTTCGCTCGCGATCTCGGCAAGTAAATCTGAACTGCTTTTGTTGGCCTTCCTTCTACTCCTTCCCCTGCAACCGCATTCAAATCCCCTATGACTGTTAGATTTTCACCTCCCTCTACGTACCACTTGTTCAGTATCCTCATATACTTCGTCCGTCTCTCCATCTTCAATCTGACACGTACACATGAATATCTGAATTGTCTTGTCGGTATTGGTTTGCTGCAGAATCTGATGAGAAGATCGCTAACACTTAACTGTTCCCAGTAACTCACTCTCTGTCCTACCTTCCCCTTCGTAAGGAAACCTACTCCACATATGTAATTTTTACTGCTATTAATAGTATCCTATATTCATCTGATCATAAATCCTTACCTTCTATCCATTTCTCTCCACTGACCACCAATGTATCTTTGCGTTTCCCTTTTCAGATTTTCTAGCTTCCTTGCCACTTAATGACCCCTGACATTACACGCTACGATTTGACAACCTTAGGCTTTCTTTGGTTATTCAGTCCTTTTCTCATGGTTACCTCCCCCTTGGCAGTCCCCTCCGTGAGATTCAAATGGGGCAAAACTTCGGAAACTTTTGCCAGTAGAGAGAGCGTCATGACCCTTTTTCATTTCCATACCACCCGTCTTGTGGATACATCTCTTGTGTGCTTAATGCAATGGTTTAGTGATTTCCACTGCCTTCTGCGTCCTCATGCCCCTGATCATTGCTGATTCTTCCATCTTTTAGGGACAGTTTCCCACGCGAAGGGCTGCTTTTCTCTCTTTGAGAAGGCCGTAGAGCCTTCGCTTACGTTGCTGGTGATTTCTGTTCAAAAAAATCGAGCAGTGGCTTATTCCAAATCCCCGATCAATGATGTTTTGATTATCAATTAAAGACGCTGCCCCTGGAACATGGCCTCTGCCTAAATCCATTTTTATCGTTATTACTTATTGCAATGAAGAGCCAAAGAAACTGGTACATCTGCCTAATATAGTGTAGGGCCCTCGAGAGCACAACGCGGCATGGGATCGCCTAAGGTCTGAAGTAACGCTGGATGGAACTGACATCATGAAAACTGCAGGGCTATCCATAAATCCATAAGAGTACGACGGGGTGGAGATCTCTTCTGAACAGCACGTTGCAAGGCACCCTGGATATACTCAATAATCGTGATTGGGGAGTTAGGTGGGCAGTGGAAGCTTTTAAACTCAGACGTGTGTTCCTAGACCAACTCTGGGGCAATTCTGGACGTGTTGGGCGTTTCATTGTCCTGCTGTAATTGCCCAAGTCCGTCGGAATGAACAATGGACATGAATAGACGCATGTGATCTGACAGGATGCTTACGTACTTGAGACCTACCAGAGTGTTATCTAGACGTGTCGGGGGTCCCGTATCACTCCAACTGCACACGGCCCACACCATTACAGAGCCTCCACCAGCCTGAACAGTTCCCTGCTGACATGCAGGATCCATGGAATCATGACGATGTCTCCGTACCGGTACACGTCCATCCGCTCGACACAATTACAAACGATACTCGTCCGACCAGACAATATGTTTCTGCTCACCAACAGTCCAGTGTCGGTGATGAAGGGCCCAGGCGAGGTGTAAAGCATTGTGTCGTGCGATCATCACTGGTAAACGAGTGAGTCTTCGGCTCCGAAAGCCCATATCGATGATGCACCGTTGAATGGTTTGCACGCTGGCCCTTTTTGATGGCCCAGCATTGAAATCTGCAGCAATTAGCGGAACGGTTACACTTCTGTCACGCAGAAAGATTCGCTTCAGGCGTCGTTGGTCCCGTTCTTCCAGGGTCTTTTTCCGGCAGCAACTATGTCGGAATTTAATGTTTTGCCGGATTCCTGATATTCACGGTGCACTCGTGAAATGGTAGTACTGGATAATCGCCACTTCATCGCTACCTCGGAGACACTATGTCCCATCGCTCGTACGCCGATTATAACACCACGTTCAAACTCACTTACATCTTGATAACCTGCCATTGTGGCATCAGTATACGATCTAACAATTGCGTTAGACACTTGGTGTCTTATATGGGCGGTGCCGACCTCGCACCATATTCTGCCTGTTTGGGTATCTCTGTATGTGAATACGTATGCCTATACCAGTTTCTTTGGAGCCTCAGTGTACAACTGCCTCTTCTGCAGTACCACTATTCGTTTCTATACTTGTCCGAACTTTGTATTGTCCACGTTCTACTTCCGTACAAGGCTACATTCCATACAAATTCCTTCAGAAAAGACTTCCTAATACTCGCATTTATATTGGATGTTAACAAATTTCTGTTATGCAGAAATATTTTTCTTGCTACTGCCAGTCTGCCGTTTATATCCTCTCTACATCCGCTTTGGTTAGTTAATTTCCTAACCACATTATAAAAGTCGAATATTTTTTTGCCTCACTTACTAATCAATTCACTCATAAACAACAGTTTTAGTTAGGTTACAATCCATTGCTCCTGATTTATTTGTGTTGGTGTTCATCTTACAATCCCTTTTCGGGGCAGCACTGCCCACTCCGACTAACTGCTCTTTCCAGCTCTTTGCTGTCTCTAACAGATTTACGGTTTACATCGAGAAACCTGAAAGGTTCTACAACTTCTCCCTGAATGCACAGTTCATTTTCAGAATCTCTGGTTGGTTTCCCGTACCGCTTGAACATTGTGCAAAATGAATAACACCAGAGATAGTCTACAACCAGCTCTCAGTCCTGTCTCTACTACTAATTCTCTTTCATATCCTTTTATATTATTTCTTCATGAACTCCTACATTCCTTAGGACCCAGAATGCTCTTCCATACTGCAGCAAATCATATTGGCTAGAAACGTATCCCTTTTTTTGTGACAGTATTAATAACACATGGTTTATCATTTTTGTTACTACTTAATGGTGTTAGAGCGCATCAAAATCGCATAAATATTGCAGGAAACTGTGAGAATATTCTTTGCCTGTTGCATTTCTGGATATTATTTGTTTCTTATCATGTGACACTACGTGAGATAATTTAAATCATTTCCCTACTATTAATCTCTGTTTTCAATCGCGTGACTTTTCTGATGAAAATGTTCCATTTGATTACATAATAACAATTCCACTCTCTGGACAGACGTTTATGAAGATCCGAAGGGACCTTTTAAGCTAGACACATACGGGCATATCATTAGTATTTCAGATTTCTGCGGCTGCACAAGTAGAGAAGCTAGATAACAGTGACCGTGCGTTTTTTAGCTTATCCAGTAACTGGCAGTAGCTACGTCAAGATGAAAGCTGTCTACTGTGTTGTGTATGTGAAAAGAGATAGCGGTACCCACTTAAGATTTGTAATAACAACCAGGCACAGCTGCGTACTGAGTAGATAAGGAGGATGAAGCACATTTTTTAGGAATACAGACACTATGTGTTACATAACAGTTGTTGGAGTGGCGATACTGCGTATACAGTTCACATTTGTGTTTAATTTGTAGCAGTCAGCAATATTTTTCTTTAAATGACAACCGAATTTCTTGGCATAATTGACAGCATTAATTACTTTCCGTTTCAGATTTCGACTTTTCCATTCTACTCGTACTTAGGTGTCTATCCGTATTAGAAGATGAGCTGACGGAAAGACACTACTGATTAAACTACATACGTCCAGATTTAATCAAAACAGAATGCAAAAGAAATACTATTGTCAAGGCCACGACACGGTTTAGTTTCGGAGATTGACGGATCGAGTGTTAAAATCATATTTGCTGCTCACGAAACAAGTGACAGTAAAGAACGTCGTACCTTCTCCTCTTTCGTATTTTTCTCCCGAAGTAACTGAAATATACATTAGCCGCAATCCTGTTTGCTCTCAGCTTGGAATAACTAGAAACAACCAGATTCTGTAAGTCAAAGAAAAGATTTTCAATTTTTATCTGTTGAATCATTATTTCGACAGCGATTTTAATAACGTCCTTCGTCTCTCAGTCAATCACAAACTAAAACCAACATCCATCGCAAACCTATTTCCGTATTATAACCTTTGTCTTTCCCAAGCTCTTTCCGCTACTATGAATTTCACTAAAGTCGTCATCAACATTGGATAAATGTAAACACCGCACAATGAAATTTTCTCCCATCCAAAAATCTGTGAAATATGGCCGGTATTCCTGTAAACTGCCTGCTCTAATTCACTGCCTCAGTATCGTACCGAGGTGATCCTATTCCTTCGGAAGAACTGCCAAAGCTGCCCGACCCCTGTCTTTCGTCCCTCTCAACCACACCTTTTCCCTCCGTACACAACTACTTTTCTATAATGTTTTCTAAGCAGAGTAAACAAATGTTATAATTTTTTAAGAAGTTTTAATACAAAAGACTCACTACTGAAAAAAATTACTGGGCTGAACTAACCATAATGATAAAACCTGTTCCACACAACAAATTAAATGTATAATTATAGTAAACAGTTTACCAATTTTGAGAACTCTCTAAAAATATTGCTTGTAAATAAATGTACATCTTATCGTTTTGGGCGACTACTGCACATTGGTGTTAATATGAAATATAATGAAGAACATAATTTATTTGCCCTTTATCGGTAGTGCATAAATTATTAAGGAACAGGGTTATAACTGAGAGCTGAGATAACATCCCATGCCTGGAATTGTATTTATTGTAATTTTACTTTGCATTTCCATGCTTTGAGCGGAGCAAACTGATTGATTGTGTCGTTGTGGCGAGGTATAGCAGCTATGTCCTGTTCTACTGACAAAATTTGGCAGCCTGCGTTCAACTATACTTCATTTCGAGTAGCTTTTATCATCTATAATTTGTTGAAACTATATTCAGAAGATGCTGCAGTTACTGGTGTCCTTAATGTCTGAACATGTGTATTGCAAACCATTCTTTAAAACAAATTTCAAAGTATCTAAACATGAATCCCTGTCAATGCTCTTGATCACCTCTTTTACCTGGCACTTCGAAGCAAATCTTTAGTTAACTAGCTGCGCTGTATCAGTACGTCACATTTGACACCAAAATCGGCTGGACGTTTTTCAGGTTAGATATAGAGCTTTCATTTAAGGAATTTCCTGACAGGCAATTAAGATCAGGTGAAGTGAAATGATGCAAACATGGTCTGTTTTCAATATCACCTTGCGTTTCTTAATTCTTTGAAGCAATAGGATGAGTCCGGGAAAGCTGGACCACTTTCTTTGTTCCAGCATAGATTTTGTGTGTTTTCCAACTTTTTTTAAATTTATGACAGCAGGTGACTCCTATCTTTTGATGTGCTTGAGATCAAAAATATGTTTGTTGATGAGCTTTGAAGAGGTTTTTTGGTCTGTGTGTGTGAGATACTGCTCTTCCGTTTGCTGGTACAGACTGTCTTCCGACAAATAAGGAGTGTCCGAGACTGGGGCCATCTTCACTGAGATTAATTCACATGTCTTGAAACAAAATTTAATTGTGCTCCATCTATTCCACATTGAAACAAGTGGTCCACCTGTCCCAAATAACACTGGTTGCCTGGGAGAGATGGACCACCCCGACCTCTGTCTGCATGTAGCGGACTCAGTGGCCAGTTTAGATTAGTTTCATGTTCGCACAAAAAAAAAACTGCATCAACATTGTGCAAACTAAGTGTTAATACTAAAATTATGTAGCAAGATGATAAAACTTTTCGACTTACCGGAACAGGGAACATGATCTTCCTCCAGAACTAACGCCAAAATGACGGTATCACTTTTGCAACACGTTTGTTTACAAAATAGCTATCTTGCGAACAGCGAAAGCGTCTCTGTAGCTGTGCATTTGTGAAATACGCCACTGCTCCGTCTCAGTTAGTTCCAACTCTTCCAGACTGACCATACAGTTCAAGTCTCTGTAGCGGCGCATTTGCGAAGTACGCTACTGCTCCGTCTCAGCTAGTGTCCAACTCTTCCAGTCTTACCACATAGTTCAAGCAGTGAGCCGACAGATATCATCTAAAGTCGAAAGCCTTCAAGCAAATAGAATATTTGTCCCCGCACTCGCTAGCCTATCTTTGATATCCGACAATACCGTAGCGAAGCGGCAACAGTAACGCCGTTGTATAAGATGAGCGAGCTGCGTGGGAGGCAGATGTTTGAAAGTGGCGGAATCATGCCATATAAGATCATGTTAGCGATAAACATCTGTTCGAAAGTTGTCGTTTCTTTGTAATATTACGTGGACGAAAGAGTACTGTAGAAATGATGAATGAAATTGCGCTGAAGAAATGACAATCTGACAACAGCATATATTTACTGTAGGGGGCTCAGCGGAGGCTTCTTATTTTGGTCAGAAGACAAGGGTAGGAGTAAAAAAAAAAAGCATTGGCCAGTCAGGCAGAGACATATCAACTAGGCTGGCTGAACATGAACGCAGCTGGAGGTTGCAGAATTCAGACTCTGTATTTGCTGAGCATGTACTGAGAGAGGGTCACAACTACCAGCCGGTGTCCCGTGTACTTCAGTTAGCAAACAAAGGCCATAAACGAAACCTGCTCGAAGCCCTGGAAAGTAACAAACATCTTGCTCACAGTCCAGATCTCATGCTAAATGACGAGACACAACTCAACACTTCCCCTCTCCTATACTTCATATATTCATCATTGTTGTTGATCACTTCCCACACTGTCTCTTCCTACATATTCCCATTTTCCTGTATTAATTAAATTGTTTTATTTGTTGAAAATGTCTTTGTATTCCACATAGATTGTAGTTTCAATAGTCAAGGCTTTCTTTTAACTGGTACTTGTATTGCTACCCATGTTTAACAGCCCTTGTAGTTGTCTCATCAAATACTGTTCATATTTTACTTTGCTCGTTTATTTAATGAAAACTGGTACACAGCCACTGCTTTGATTATAATGTTAATGTTCAAATGCAGTACCACCACACTCTCAAACTATAGTTTCCCTCAAACACCTCCATTTTCCTGCATTTATTAATTTCTATTTATCTTATTGATATTGCCTAAGTTCCTTATGTATTCTGTATTTACATTGACAACTGTCTCTTCTTTTAATTGGTTGGTCACTCTCCATGTTTCATACCTCCTGATACAGCCATGTCTAGTACTAATTTTATTTTATTAGATTTTTTTAATTAATAGAAACTGTTATGTAGGCATGCTATTCCTATTTCGTGTTAAAGGTTTTTCTGTCTACTCCATTGTTATTTATGTAGTGTTCAGTTTTTACTTTTTCATTGCAAAGATGTTACTTACTGTATGTTTCTACTACAGTCTAGATGTGTTACTTCTCTTCCAATGTTGTCTGCTAACATTTAACTTCCTTGGTGATAATACTCAGTAAAATAATACTCAGTAAATGTCTGAAGATGGCTTTGTAAGCCGAAAACCGATTAACAATAAAAGAAATATTGCAGAGCAAAAGCAAACTGGTGCTTTTCATTTATTAAGGGTAGGAGAATTCACGAACCTCCTCCAGTTAATTCCTAAACGGTCTTTGTGGTCTAATCCAGAGATCACGATGCCACACAAATGTCAGTGAGTCACACCGACATCATAGACATTAGCGACATCAGGCCGAAATGAGGAATGGGAGGCATTGTGAAAACAGGCCCTCTATCTCAGCACAGCAGCCCCCTCACATGGAGGTCAATATAAAGTCGAGCATGAAAGCGCTCTTCCCCAGTTTCTGACCTCAATTGAAGCAGGCAACATGATTGAGTACGATTAAAGTGGTATTTAAATCTTAGATATATTCGTCCTCTTGTAAATGTTGAACATTTTGCCTGAAAAGAAGAATTTATTAACTGGTGCATCACGTGATGCTTTAACCCTTGTGTCCACATTGGGTTATCTGGGTAACCTTTATAACTACAACAGCCAGTTTTTCAGGGGTATTGAACCGTGTGAGGTGCCCCAGTGTTTAGCACACTTGACTCGGATTCGGGAGGACGACGGTTCAAACCCGCGCCCGGCCATCCTGATTTAGGTTTTCCGTGTTTTCCCTAAATAGCTCTAGGCAAATTACGGATTAGTTCTTTAAAGGGCCTATTCTAAAGTCATTTCTTGCATATGTCAATTGTTTAATAGTTATATATTTACCACTACGCATAAATTCATCTTTGACAACACAATGTATAAAAACATTTGTAAAGTGTTTATGAACTTGTGTGTGAAAATGTACATATTGAGTGGAGTGACATGTACTAAAACGACGGAGAAAAGAATGTTTGCCCGTACTAAAACGTTAAAAATGCTTTCCTTGGATGCTGTGGTAAGTTTACACTGTTCATTTTCCACTATTTTGCACATATTTTCCGCGTTCAACTTACGAAATTCATAACCTAACATTAAACCTTTTCTTGACAGGGACATGCATTTCACCTCATTCAGAGAAGAAATATAACTTGTATTAAGACAAATTACACGTGACGATGGACCCACTGGGCCAGAAATGCATCGTGTAGTTAATAAAACATGAAAAAGTCGTGGCTGAAGGCGTTGTTTAATTTATACCCCCAATGTTTATACAATGTTATAGGTATATCACCTGGTCTTGAAGCCTTTCCACTACTAAGCGATTGTGTCTGTCTTTCAATTCCGCCATCGGTTATCTCAATATCTGCCATTTCGACGTTCGCAAGTCTATTGAAAAGAGGGACAGTGTTACAATCTTCCGCTGTGAAACGCCTTCGGAAGAGCGAAGTCAGTATTTCGGACTCCTCTCTGTTATCTTCCGTTTCTGTGCTTGTGTGGTAGTTCAGACAATGAGTAGATGATTTTGACACACTTACTGATTTTACATACGACCAGAATCTCTTAGGGTTTTTACTCAGGTCGGTTGACAACGTCTTGCTTTCGAAACCATTGAACGCTACTCTCGTTGCTCTCCTTACACTCGTTTTCGCTTCGTTCAGTATTTGCTTGTCAGCTCGGTTTTTACTTCTCTTCAATCTGAGACGAAGTGCTCTTTGTTTACGTAGCGCCTTTCTAACACGGCCATTAAACCATTGCGGATCTTTCCCATTCCTTAAAACCAAACTCGGAACATTCTTTTCTAGGGTATATTGAACGATGCCTTTGATTTTTTTGCATTTGTTCTCCACATCTTCGTCCTTATCACAGAATATTTGATGCTGACTGCTGAGCTATTCTTAAATTTGTATCCTACCACCATTGATGAGCAAATATATCTTCCTACCTTTCTTAACATTCCTTGTAGGATCCGTCGTCATACATGCTGTCACAGCCTTATGACTGACACCTTCATTTATGTTAACTTATTCGATAAGTTCGGATCTGTTTGTTGCCAGAAGATCCAAGACGTTACCCTCACGAGTTGGTTCCCTATCTGCTCAAGGTAATTTTCGGACCTTTATTCAGAAGAATGCCACACGATTTCCTGTCTCTGGCACCAGTTTTGATGGCATAACACTCCCATTCCATACCTGGCAAGTTGAAGCCACCTCCTATTACAACAGCATGATCAGGAAAATTATTAATGATATTCTGCAAGCTCCGTCTGAAGTGCTCTACAACTACAGATTCTGACCCAGGTGGTTAATAAAAGCATCCGATCACCGTTTTTGACCGTTCTTTGATACTTAGTTCCACCCAGATTAATTCACATTCGGAATCCCTGATAATCTTGCTAGATTTTATCGAATTTTGTGCTGCAATAAACACTGAAATGCCTGGGCTAGCAGGAGAGAGCGGATTAGGTTGTGGAAAGCGGCCAAAATAAGCTGCTGTCAGTTGCACTCAACCAACTTTGTTCATCAACACATAATATTACAACAAGGAAGTAAAGCACTCAAAACTTTAATCGACCTCCTTTGATTAACACTCAAAGTCCAAGACGCAAGGCCTAAGCAAGACATTGAAATACAAGGTTCTTCTGGAGGTTTCACCCAAGAATATTTTCTAAATCTTCAATCTAAACAGACTGAAGGCCTCAGCAATTTAATTTTAACAGATCTTGGTTGGAGGCCACATTTTAAGCAATAAGAAGAGTTTCAATCAAAAGTCAGAAAGCCTTATCTTAAAACATTTCATGCAACATTCGACTGAAGGCCCCATACAAAAGCATAACAATCTTATGCATTAAGGACAAGACAAGAACATTAATTTAAGAGATATTAAAAGCCGGCTGAAGGTCGTACATCAACAAATAATTTAACGGCTTAAGCCCTAGAAAGAGGAGTCTCAATTTTAAACCGCACTGCTTCTGCGTCCACTGCAGTGGAGAGCCTGTGACCCATCGCACGTTGGCTGGGGCGAGGCAGCACACACAGTTAAGTAGTGTTATTGACTTGGTACGGATGTACCGTGTAATGTTAATAAATTTTATGGGGACCTGCCGTTGTGGGTGTTCATATTAGAAATTGACTATGCCCATTTAGGCAAGCTGTTTTTTATTTTGTTCTGAAGAAGGCGTGGTTATCCACGTTGAAACCTGGGTAAACACCGGGAATTTTCGCAATCGAGGCGGATTATTCATAATTTATTTAGATAAATACAATTGCTGACGCACTGCAATGCTGAAAGTTCTTAAATAACTAATACCCAAACAGGGAAATTACTATGTAACACACAAGGAATGGCGCTCACAAGTTACCAAGAGTCAGCTGGGATTGTAACTCTAATGCCCGTTTAGGTGAGACAGGCAGCCTGTCCAGAGACTTCTTAATCTGAAGGCACCCGAATCAACAGACAGCCAACTGGCCAATCAACAAAATCAGTTCCGCTCCACGCAACTATCAAAACGACCACAAGATTTCAGTACAGCGACACACAGAATATTGGCGCCCACAACTACCACTCAGCTATCGAACTACATGCCACGCTGGACAGCAACAACACGACGAGGAACATTCACTGCCGAAAGTTACGTCAGTGACCAGGGCAGGTAAGCAGAACGCCAAAGGCCACAAGGCAGAAGATACCGCTGGTCAACTTCAATAACGGAACAAATTAAGTTAAGTTAAACTCCACAGGAAGACAGCTGGAATCTTAGCCGACTTGAAGGCACACACGTTGTTGCTCACGGGAATGTCCCAAAAGCGACAACCTGGAACAAACGAAGAAATGTAAAGAATTGAGGCTCGATAGTAAGTTAAGTGAGGACTTAACTTTCATGTCCGAGACCGGTGGGCGACGAACTTCGTAGCTCTCGCAAGCAGCACCTCACACTCCAAGTGTGTGTGCACACCGCCAGCAGCCCCGGCCAGAGGACGCCCGACGGAGACTTCTTCACTGCTCCACGACAACCGACAGACTGCCCAAGCCTGGAAACGGTGAAAGGACCAAATATACAACGGCCGTTGAGACGACCAACCGAATGACCAACCTACGGTCGTTCCACTCCAATCTCACTCCGTCGGACAGTTCATGAGTGTCACCAGCGGTCGGCGAGCACTGGCTCTCCGCGACTCACCGGCGCTCCGTCCCCGACTTCACTGCTTCTGCGTCCCGGTTACACTGCTGGTCCATCTCCAACTGACTGCCAGACACACGACGATCCGGAAATACTATCGGTCACTCCAAAGACGGTACGACAGTGTACTTATCGATACGCGCTGCTGCTGACGCTCACGGGCAAGTAAGCCAGGAAGTTAGTGACACCAGTAAATGGATTAGAAAAACGAGACCGCAGTACCGTAATAGAAGATGACAAACAATAAATGGCATGAACAGAAGCTCTGCACGGCTCAAACACGCTACCACAATTGACGACTAACCTATCCTTGCGATAAAAATTCCAGCCTGAACGTAGGATTTCGTTTTTATCGATGTGTGGGTTCAACCAGATTTCTGTTCCCAATAATATCTGTGCATTATAATCTTCAACAAGCGATACTAATTCTGGGACCTTTCCTTGGATGCTTATACATTTACGAAAATCATATACATATTTTGTATTTCTGATCTGCGAGGACCTAGATTCTCTGAGGTCGCTGTGGCTGATTTAACAGGAAAATCGTGTTTGCTCTCAAGGGACGGGTACACTAACCTTGTGCCCACCACACGTACTCCGCTACCATAGTAGCCGCTTCCTGCGTGCAGTGCACACCTGACTTACTAAGGGCAACCCTATAATTCTGCACCCGATTGCGGAGGTCAAGAAATTCGCTTCCGATACCGCCGCCGAGCTGTTTGAGCCTCTCATTTAGACGTTCCAGTCTGCTACAAATCAGAGGACCGCAATCAAACCCGGGTAAGATGCTACAAATAGACAGCTTAGCCAGCACCCCTCGTGCGTTGCTAGTTGCTTTCACCAAATGAGCCAGCCGCCGAAAGGAGCCGAGGATGGCCCCAGAACCCAAGCAGCAGGCGTCATTTGTGCCGACATGTGCCAGCACATGCAGCCCGTTGCACTCAGTGCGCTCGATAGCCGCCAGCAGGACCTCCTACACATCACGGATGAGACCTCCCAGCAAACATACCGAGTGCACACTAGAGTTCTTTCTCGCCTTGCCTGCTATCTCCCTGACGGGCTCCATCACCTACCTAACATTGGAGCTCCCAACGACTAGCACACCCAACCTGTGTACTTATCCAGACTGGTCAGGAAAATCGACCGCTGGTCCAACAGGAGAGACATCCCGCCCTGAATCAATCATCAACACTGTGAAGCACCTCGTACCCGTTACTAAGGCGTAGGGAGCCAGCCGCACGGCCTGCTCCCTCTTTCGCCTTCCACCCGGTGACACGCGAACCCACCACGGTCTGCCACCCACTCTGGAGTGAGGACGGACCGGTCAGATGTTGCGTATCGGAAGCCGCAGTGAAGTCCGGGCCACCACTGATGCTCCGACGTCACCGCAATTTCGAGCAATAGCTAGAAGCTTGTCGACGGTAGCCACTGCAGCTTCCAGATGTTTACGGACAGCAGCCAACTCTCCTTGTGTCCACTCACCACAAGCACAGTCCTTAGCCTGTCGTACTGTGTATAAGAAGCACTCTGTCTTCAGGCCACAGGTGGCCCAACGGGACCACCCGGCCGCCGTGTCATCCTCAGCTGAGGATGCGGATAGGAGGGACGTGTGGTCAGCATACCGCTCTCCCGGTCGTCATGATGGTTTTCTATGACCAGAGCCGCTACCATTCGGTCGAGTAGCTCCTCAGTTGCCTTCACGAGGCTGAGTGCACCTCAAAAAATGGCAACAGAAGATGACGGCCCGGATGGTCACCCATCCAAGTGCCGGCTATTCCCGACAGCGCTTAACTTTGGTGAGCTGATGGTACCCGGTGTAACCACTGCGGCAAGGCCGTCGACTTGTACTATGCATACAATAGAGATAAGGTCTCAAATCGCGCTACTGAGTTTGAAAATATACCAAATGAGAAGAAGTAACACTAAAAGTTGGTGTGCAGATTTCTCACTGTGACCACGAACTGTTGTCCGCAGCTCTTGGTCGTGCGGTAGCGTTCTCGCTTCCCGCGCCCGGGTTCCCGGGTTCGATTCCTGGCGGTATCAGGGATTTTCTCTGCCTCGTGATGGCTGGGTGTTGTGTGATGTCCTTAGGTTAGTTAGGTTTAAGTAGTTGTAAGTTCTAGGGGAGTGATGACCATAGATGTTAAGTCCCATAGTGCTCAGAGCCATTTTGAACCCGCGAACTGTTAAACAGAAATAAATTTCTCTACACGGAAAGTTTACACTAGGAAGCCGCCCTGCACAAGGATGTTAACAAGACTATCGCAAAAAACCAAAACTGCGATTAATTTTCTAACCACTAGTCTACACAGTAAAATACACGAACAGTTAACTTCTTTGCAGAAGCATGTGAACAATAAACAACCACTGAATTAATTTACCGTTTATCACACATGGGACCGATCACCTCGCTGTTTGGTCCACTACACTCAAATCAACGAACAAATCAGGTGTATTAAAACTAGTATACACAAGTCAAAGGTTATTCCTAATTTGCATGTTTGTAAATGTCATAATAAATTCAAAATTTAAACACATTCAAAAAAGAGCATTTAAGTTCGGAAGTATATATATTCGTGTTATCCATGAAACCACATTTCTCCGTTAGAAAAGGTGTGAAATACTTTGAAATATACGTTATTTTATTTTATTTATAGCTTTGTTATTTATTAGACAACCAAGCAATAATACCACAGATACAGTCATAAATACGTGCAAAATATATCAATTTTTTTACTATATGTGACAGAGAAAATTCCATAATATTGTATAGGTACTAAGTTTTCCTGCTCGTAACAGTGGAAGGATAAACTTATTTATTCGTGAAGTCTGCACACTGTTGTTGTAATACAATGTTCATCACATATTGAAGCTTTACATTTTATGGAACTTTTTCTTGTTTTTCGCTTCTTTTTGCTTACTTGAGAGCTGTATAGAAAACAGTCACCAACGATTATCAGCCGTCCAGAAGCATCTTGTTTTAGCGGAGCCTCCACTTGATAAAGAACCTCCTACTATGCACTCAATAACCGACTTCACGGAAAATTTCTCAGGAAATTAGGATTTAATGATCTAGAGACAATGGAAGGCATTTCCAAATGTTTTGCCGGATCCAGTAGAAAGAGTCTGTGTCTATGAGCCACATTTTGTGCTTGAGGATTGTTTTATGTGTAAATAAATTAAGCCGATAAGCAAGTGATATGAAGAATGTTGTAAAAAATGCTAGCAGCCACCTCTGTGTCCTTTCTACTCTGTAACGAGAACACAACTTGTCCATCTTATCAATACTCCCTTCTGTGCTGTTATAATAATGCATAATATCTTGCTTTTAAATGGGGCACAAGTTGCAGCAATATAAATCATTGTGGACAACATGCTTCCCTCTTTTGTGGAACATATCCATACAGAGAAACGTTATCTTCACTGAATCCAAATATAGATGACAGTTCTTGGTTTGAAGAGGAAGGTTTGCATTTGTGGAGGTATATAGGCCTTGTTTCCTTTCACAGTACCAACTATGTACATACCTCAAGTCATCAATAGCCTTATTAATAGTAGAGTTGTGAAAAAATTATCAGCGACTACATTTCTGCCAGTACCTTTGAAATGATAACAAAAATTTTACTACCCTGGTTCCCATGATTAGTTTCTCTTTCGGAAGCAGATTTACCTGTATAAATTTGGCCAATTATTGATAAGACTTTCGCGACTCATAAACCCATCAAAACCTCAAGTCGTATTTGGCTGGCTTTGAGATCGTGTATTGACTACAGCTGCTAATCAACAGTGAGGCAGTCAGAACGCACATAATTTTTACGAAGATTTGAATTTAGCATTTCAGATATGTCAGATATTCCGGTAGCTATGTCACTTTTCAAACACTCAGCCCTGCTGTTCACACTGTCAGGTCTTAAAAATATACTTATCTGCCGAAATTTGTTGAAAAATAAGGCTGCCGATACAATGTGAATACATTTGTTTTCCACATTTCCTTTGTGTGTTCAGTGTTACAGAATCTTATTCCAGCTGTAATCAGTATAACAAATTACCAATCAAGTTCTTCAGTTGTTAATTGCTTCTACATTTTCGCTACTACTTCTGAACTGATGTTTGTGAATACCTGATTTGCCTCCCTGTTGGTTTCACGTGCTACTATATCACAAATTTCTTCCGTAAATATAACTCTCGAAGGTGTCTTTTGTAGAAAGAAGCTTTGTTGTATGCTTTGGATCATCCCTTTCCCGCAAAATATTATGCTTCAGCAACCTTCTTATGCCAAAAGCTTCCTTATGCCACTTAGTTCCATCTCTACCACGTAGTATGTCTCCTGAAAACACAATCGCTTAACTATTTTCGCCAGCTCTATTTTCGTCGCTACTATTATCACTTGTCTCTCTTTCAACTTCAATATCACTAAAAGCACCAATAGCATCTTCAATATCTGTAGCAGTATCATCTTCCTTACGCGGGATTCATTTTTCTGTAGAATATTCGTCGCTGAAATCTATAGTGTCATCCTCTTGTGTATGAACAGTAAACTTTCTAATATACTCCTTTTTCGCTTCATAGCTTTATTTGCGGTACTGAGATTTAGAAAGATACCGTTTATCATCCACGAGAAATCAGAGTTGAGGTTTTTAATAGAAAAGCTAACATAGTGATGAACCGCTCATAATGTTGTGCAGCAGCAGCAAGAGTGGCCAGCAACATTGTCTCGTTGCAACGATTTCGTATATACCCAGAGATGAGTGTTGCCAACCGTGAGTGTACGACAGTAGATCTATTGGATTATCCAGGTAAGCTGGTTATGGAGCAAAGTATAATTTTTTGAGTGTCGACACAATGGTTAATAGTTAGTGACACTGGTAAATTATCAAGTACTCCTGTGGCAAAAGATTGTATCAAGTTATGTAAATATTTTTATTCCTTCATCTAATAAATTGAGCTAATATTTCATATTTTGTAGTTCCTATAAAACATGTCCCTGAGCAATCGAAGAATACACGTTATGACAGGACGATTGTAGTTTTGTCCAGTTATAACAGTCTTTCTTGTTGCTCTTTTTCATCACATGATCAGATCCGCACCCCCTGTGTGCTTACACCCTTGGCAAGTCCCTGCTTCACTCTGTCCTCTCTATGACCCTGCACGACCTACCTGCAACCCCAAACGCCTTGGCCACCTGAAACGCTCCGTAGGTCCACAATGTGTTGCCGCGGTGACGTCATCCAGAATACCAGCAACATAAACATCCTGCAGCCCGAAGGAGAGAGTAATGACAAGAATCAGTTTGAGAGATGATAAATGTGATGATTCTGAGACAGATTGTGTATTGTAGCAGTGCTAACAGAATTTTACGGCACAGGCTGCAGTTCAATTAACTCTGTGCTATGCGAGCTAGAGAATTAACGTATTTGCTGCTGCGAAAGAAGAATTTTCGAATAAACTCCGTGTGGGAGATGCCACTCTTTGCTGATGTAGCATCCTTGACACTAGATGAATAACACTTTTCACTATTCCTTGAGATATTGGAATAGAAAGACGGGCTGTAGGAAAGGATTTAATAATGTTGTTGCCCGACACCCATTATAGAATTAGTTAGAGAATTATGTTTATTTAAATGCTGAGGTGTAATATCTTGCGGAAAGAAGTACCAAAGTGGTTGTCTTGTTAAAGAGAACTATCGTCTAAATAAATGCTTAGCCAAGTGAGTAACTTAATCATTTTAGAGACATGGGAAATTTGTACTTCAGTCTACGTATACGCACTATTACAACATCTTATCTGCGGCTTTATGGGTGTTAGTTCGAGCCTGCGCGCTGTCTTGTTACGACGCAGTAGGCCATCTTAGCACTGGAACCCAAAAACTGAGACTACTATGTACAATTGTAGGTGGCCACACATGTCTAACATGAGAAACTTAAATAAGCTTTTCAAAAGAGCGGCGTGCAACAGTAGCGGTTCGGAATGCGGGAACTACATCTTCGTATCGATACAAAAAAAAAAAAAAAAAAAATGGTCAAATGGCTCTGAGCACTATGGGACAACATCTGAGGTCATTAGTCCACTAGAACTTGGAACTACTGAAACCTATTTAACCTAAGGACATCACACACATCCGCGCCCGATGGAGGATTCGAACCTGATACCGTAGCGGTCGCGCGGTTCGAGACTGAAGCGCCTAGAACCGCTCGGTCACCCATACCGGTACCACTTGATCATTGCGGCGACTGCACGAAGCTACATCATACAAGTAAACTTATTAAACATGGGAATAGCTGGACAGTCCTGAAAGCTAGACCCATTTAAAAACACTCTCAATATAAGGGGAAAACTTCTTTGTTAAGCACATTAACATTTAACCCATTCCTACATTAACACTTCAATATTCACTGAAGTAAATCACAATTTAAGTTTCTCGCCCTTTACTTTTCTGTCGCGATAAGAGCGCCACCAACGTAACGTTCTTTACATCCACTACATTGGTTCTAGAAGTTTTAACGTCTGAATGCTGCCTTTCCTTCTTTTACGATGCACACCATGTCGTAGCACAATAAAACAGTGTTATTCTATTTCTCCAAAATGAAATTTTTACCCTGCAGCGGAGTGTGGGCTGATATGAAACTTCCTAGCAGATTATTACTGTGTGGCGGATCGAGACTCGAAATCGGGACCTTTGCTTTTCGCGGGCAAGTGCTCTACCATTTATCTTTGTCACTTTAAAATTTTGTTTGTTTGTTAGTATCCAAATTATTTTGTGGAGCATTCCAAGAATTTTTTACATAATATAAAATTTTATGGTACTGGCGCACATACAGAGCTAGTAATGGAAGATGGGCTTTATACAGTTTATGTCTCCTGTATATGTGACTGATCCTGGCTTTTCAGTTAGTGTGGCAACGCATCTTTTGTATATGCTCATCCATGAGTATGTTTCACATTTTATTTTATATATTTTTAAAACATTTTTGACAAGTAGAAGAGATAGGGTTTTAAAATTCCATTTGTAAATCAGTATTTTACATTGTAGTTTCTGAAGTCTTGGCCAAAATTAAAATTTTTGTAACTGCGTCTGATAGAAAATGAAACAAAATTATCACAACTGGACTCATGTGTCATAGAGGGTTCTGTGCGATTTTTATTCGTACAAAACGTGTTTGCCTTCAGTTTGTCAGTCGCGGTTTTTATTTCAAAATAACCGGTTCTGGGCCATTAAACCGTCTTCAGATGTGTTAAACAATTAAAATAACGTAGAATTTGGCCCTACTACTGTGTTTATAGTATTACAAAGCTAAAAACGTTTCTGTCTGATTACTCTATAGAAGTTGTATGCCACTCCGTATCTCGTAGTTACAGGGTAACAAGTGTTAACGGAACTGCCAGTTCCACTGCCATATACCAAATCATACCTGCATGCTGTCGCTTTGTATTAAAATTTTAAAAGAAATTTGATTGGTGTAAAAACTCGTGTGTATTATGCTAAAAGTGTCCTCTACATGTACTAACGGATTGAAACTACAAGAGAGAAATAACTTATAATAAAATAATCCAAAATATTAAACATAACACATTAATAAAGATTTCCGAGATACACAAACATATTTTTTATTAAAAGGAAAAGCTTTTAACCATGTTCTTAAATGAAATCCTTCCGATTCAGTGTGTTAAAACATTGTTTACGCACAATCCATTCGTGTGAAGATACGATTCTTGCGTGACTCCAATAGACATACGGTAAGCGAATATAGGTCTGGTTTTGCCTGAAAAACTTTGTAATTGTTCATCAACTCAGCTGAATATTTTATGCTCTTTAGAGACCCAAATTGCTACTGGATTCTTTCATTCGTATAGTTCATACAGATAATATGAGCTAGTACAGTCGGTGCAATATGTATGGTATTTTACGTAAATCTGGTTTTGTAAGCGACATGCCGATGTATCACATTGTTCATGTTCTAGGAACTACGTATAACGACTGAATGTGATGTATGGTACATATGATAGGGGTGTATTTACACAAGAGTCTGTTATGAAATCTCAGATTTGCCGAAACCGGTCAGTTGAAATAAAACTGTTACTAGCCAACTTGACTGTTGAAGTTTTTAAATCTGTGTTTCAGAGACAATAAGTGTTTTATGAACACTGCGATGACAAAGACGATGAATCCTGGCGTAAAACAGTGTCAAATGACAGTGAGATAGAAGCTTTCAGGGTAATTCACGAATGAGTCGACGCCGCCATAATTAACAACGTTTGTTAGTTAATAGACTTCTCATATGGAGCTAACGTCATTTTGTCTCACATTTCATGTCCGACAGTTGTTAATGAACTTTCAGACTGGCATAACAGTATTCCACTCAGCTGTTGTAATTAAATGCCATTGTCAGAAACGAGAAGGTGATAACATATGGTGTAATTGCGGCAGTACACTTCCCAGTTAATTAGCGGATACAGGCGCAATAAACGAACGCGGCCGGACAAAGCGCTTCTAAACGCTTCCAGGAACACAGCAACGTTACAACAGTCGGCGTTAATTAACGTACAATGGACTGTCATTGGCACTGTGGGCGTAATATTCTCCAGAAAAGATGTAACTACGGATTGTCATCCCGTTGCTTATTTCCTGTTTTTAGGCAGTTAGTTTCATTCAGGTGATATAAGACTCCATATACTTGGTTGCTAAACTGTTGATTGTGAATCGTCCACTGCATAAGGATGCCAATATCAGTGCTCCCTGTTGGAGTGTCACCCTGGGTTTTACCATCTTCCTCTCTCTGATTCAATACTAAGCCATTATAGCACACCCAGTTCACATACTTATCGACAGGTGATGGGAAGACAATTATAAAACACTTCAACAAGTATTTACCTTGGGAACAACACGGAGCATTCTTGATGTCGCTATACTTGAAACGTCCCCTTAGAAAATTTAAGAATGACAGTGCTGGTGTACCTCTTACGTTATCTGATTTTCAAACAGCTGAGCAAACCAGAACGTACTCAGACATTTCTCTCTTTACTTATTCTGATCAACAGTAAACTGACACCCTTTTTTTTTTAGCGCAACGCAATTTGACTTTCAATAATCCCTACAAAAGAATGGCCCTGACTGACAATGACCTACATCTTTCATGAATCACTTACTTCACAAAAACCTCGTTACTCGAACTACTGCAATACAGAAAGCGCCAATACTGCCAGCTAAATAAAAGAATCAAACTACTGAAGGCAGTAACTACTGACGGCACTAACTACTGATAGGCATGTAGTTAGCAAATGAAAGATTTTGATAGAGAACAAACAATGTATGTACCATAATAATGTTCGAAAGTCATCTCTCTCTCTCTCTCTCTCTCTCACACACACACACACACACACACACACACACACACACACACACACACACACATATATATATATATATATATATATATATATATATATATATATATATATATATATATATATATATATTGGCTAAACAGGGATGGCTAGAGGACAAATGTAAGGATGTAGAAGCTTATCTCACTAGGGGTAAGATAGATACTGCCTACAGGAAAATTAAAGAGACCTTTGGAGAGAAGAGAACCACGTGTATGAATATCAAGAGCTCAGATGGCAGCCCAGTTCTAAGCAAAGAAGGGAAGGCAGAAAGGTGGAAGGAGTATATAGAAGGTTTATATAAGGGCGATGTACTTGAGGACAATATTATGGAAATAGAAGAGGATGTAGATGAAGACGAAATGGGAGATACGATACTGCGTGAAGAGTTTGACAGAGCACTGAAAGACCTGAGTCGAAACAAGGCCCCCGGAGTAGACAACATTCCATTAGAACTACTGACGGCCTTGGGAGAGCCAGTCATGACAAAACTCTACCAGCTGGTGAGCAAGATGTATGAGGCAGGCGAAATACCCTCAGACTTCAAGAAGAATATAATAATTCCAATCCCAAAGAAAGCAGGTGCTGACAGATGTGAAAATTACCGAACTATCAGTTTAATAAGCCACGGCTGCAAAATACTAACGCGAATTCTTTACAGACGAATGGAAAAACTGGTAGATGCAGACCTCGGGGAGGATCAGTTTGGATTCCGTCGAAATGTTGGAACACGTGAGGCAATACTGACCTTACGACTTATCTTAGAAGAAAGATTAAGAAAAGGCAAACCTACGTTTCTAGCATTTGTTGACTTAGAGAAAGCTTTTGACAATGTTGACTGGAATACTCTTTTTCAAATTCTAAAGGTGGCAGGGGTAAAATACAGGGAGCGAAAGGCTATTTATAATTTGTACAGAAACCAGATGGCAGTAATAAGAGTCGAGGGGCATGAAAGGGAAGCAGTGGTTGGGAAAGGAGTGAGACAGGGTTGTAGCCTCTCCCCGATGTTATTCAATCTGTATATTGAGCAAGCAGTAAAGGAAACAAAACAAAAATTTGGAGTAGGTATTAAAATTCATGGAGACGAAGTAAAAACTTTGAGGTTCGCCGATGACATTGTAATTCTGTCAGAGACGGCAAAGGACTTGGAAGAGCAGTTGAACGGAATGGACAGTGTCTTAAAAGGAGGATATAAGATGAACATTAACAAAAGCAAAACGAGGATAATGGAATGTAGTCAAATTAAATCGGGTGATGCTGAGGGAATTAGATTAGGAAATGAGACACTTAAAGTAGTAAAGGAGTTTTGCTATTTAGGAAGTAAAATAACTGATGATGGTCGAGGTAGAGAGGATATAAAATGTAGACTGGCAATGGCAAGGAAAGCATTTCTGAAGAAGAGAAATTTGTTAACATCGAATATAGATTTATGTATCAGGAAGTCGTTTCTGAAAGTATTTGTTTGGAGTGTAGCCATGTATGGAAGTGAAACATGGACGGTAACTAGTTTGGACAAGAAGAGAATAGAAGCTTTCGAAATGTGGTGCTACAGAAGAATACTGAAGATAAGGTGGATAGATCACGTAACTAATTAGGAGGTATTGAATAGGATTGGGGAGAAGAGAAGTTTGTGGCACAACTTGACTAGAAGAAGGGATCGGTTGGTAGGACATGTTTTGAGGCATCAAGGGATCACAAATTTAGCATTGGAGGGCAGCGTGGAGGGTAAAAATCGTAGAGGGAGACCGAGAGATGAGTACACTAAGCAGATTCAGAAGGATGTAGGTTGCAGTAGGTACTGGGAGATGAAGCAGCTTGCACAGGATAGAGTAGCATGGAGAGCTGCATCAAACCAGACTCAGGACTAAAGACAACAACAACATATATATATATATATATATATATATATATATATATATATATATATATATATATATATATATATATTCCTAGAAATGGAAAAAAGAACACATTGACACCGGTGTGTCAGACCCACCATACTTGCTCCGGACACTGCGAGAGGGCTGTACAAGCAATGATCACACGCACGCCACAGCGGACACACCAGGAACCGCGGTGTTGGCCGTCGAATGGCGCTAGCTGCGCAGCATTTGCGTACCGCCGCCGTCAGTGTCAGCCAGTTTGCCGTGGCATACGGAGCTCCATCGCAGTCTTTAACACTGGTAGCATGCCGCGACAGTGTGGACGTTAACCGTATGTGCAGTTGACGGACTTTGAGCGAGGGCGTATAGTGGGCATGCGGGAGGCCGGGTGGACGTACCGCCAATTGCTCAACACGTGGGGCGTGAGGTCTCCACAGTACATCGATGTTGTCGCCAGTGGTCGGCGGAAGGTGCACGTGCCCGTCGACCTGGGACCGGACCGCACGCCAAGACCGTAGGATCCTACTCAGTGCCATAGGGGACCGCACCGCCACTTCCCAGCAAATTAGGGACACTGTTGCTCCTGGGGTATCGGCGAGGACCATTCGCAACCGTCTCCATGAAGCTGCGCTACGGTCCCGCACACCGCTCACGCCCCAACATCGTGCACCCCGCCTCCAGTGGTGTCGCGACAGGCGTGAATGAAGACGTGTCGTCTTCAGCGATGAGAGTCCCTTCTGCCTTGGTGCCAATGATGGTCGTATGCGTGTTTGGCGCCGTGCAGGTGAGCGCCACAATCAGGACTGCATACGACCGAGGCACACAGGGCCAACACCCGGCATCATGGTGTGGGGAGCGATATCTTACACACACCTCTGGTGATCGTCGAGGGGACACAGAATAGTGCACGGTACATCCAAACCGTCATCGAACCCATCGTTCTTCCATTCCTAGACCGGCAAGGGAACTTTCTGTTCCAACAGGACAATGCACGTCCGCATGTATCCCGTGCCACCCAACGTGCTCTAGAAGGTGTAAGTCAACAACCCTGGCCAGCAAGATCTCCGGATCTGTCCCCCATTGAGCATGTTTGGGACTGGATGAAGCGTCGTCTCACGCGGTCTGCACGTCCAGCACGAACGCTGGTCCAACTGAGGCGCCAGGCGGAAATGGCATGGCAAGCCGTTCCACAGGTCTACATCCAGCATCTCTACGATCGTCTCCATGGGAGAATAGCAGCCTGCATTGCTGCGAAAGGTGGATATACACTGTACTAGTGCCGACATTGTGCATGCTCTGTTGCCTGTGTCTATGTGCCTGTGGTTCTGTCAGTGTGATCATTTGATGTATCTGACCCCAGGAATGAGTCAATAAAGTTTCCCCTTCCTGGGACAATGAATTCACGGTGTTCTTATTTCAATTTCCAGGAGTATATATATATATAATCAGTTCATGACATCCAGTCTTACAAATTTCCTTTTTCTGACGGACACACGTCCATATTGTCCGCTCTCAAAATTCTGCCATTTCTATCCCCGCATCCACCACTGCTCGCGGCTCACTTCCAACTGCACAACGCTATGCGCTGTTCACCTCCAACATCCCAACACTACAATAGCGAATATTCCAACAACGCAAACCAGCCACAGACTGCACACAGCACAGTCAGTGATTTTCATACAGAGCGCTACCTGACGTTACCAACAGAAAAACCTAAACAGCCTGCTTACATAGCCCCCATGCTCCCCACAAAAAGTTTTACAGATTTTTTTGGGCAGTGCCCAATAAAGATCTGAAATTTTATTCATAATTACGATAACAAAGATATCAAATGCACACACTCATTGATACACTGTTGGTCGAAAGCAAAAATTGTTCTCATAATGACAGTCCTGATCATTCATCACAGTAGTAATTGCTGTTTTTTTTCTTAAAGTCTGAACAGTGAAAGGAAATGCACACGGAAGTAATGGACTTCCATGCAGTCTTGAAGAGGTTGTGTTGTCCTTCAAACGGAAAGACAGTGCTAACTCTTGACGTGCAGACAGGTAATGGGCTACAACAGAGCAAACCCACAGCAGAGACAGTCGAAGTTTTGAAAAATATTGGTAGGTATGTCATCACAGAGCAGATCCACTGTAGTCCTGGTAGAGTTTATCTTATTGGTGGGCCACCAGAGGTGCAGACCCCTTGCAGTCCTTGTAGAACTAATGGTATTGGTGAGCCATGAAAAGTGTAAATCTTAAAGGACACAGCAGATACTCTGAAAATGGGTTCAGAAAGACACATGGAGGAAATCAGTTCATTATCAGAGAAAGTAGTCGAACTTTCGGAACAGTTAAATAATTTATTTACGAAGGTAGATGATAATCTGAATGACACAAGACCGGTAGAAATACGGGAAGTACAAGATCAGTTGGCACAAGTAATACAAGAATTACATATTTCAGACGAGACTCGAGCTCCAACACGAGAAGAGGGACTTAGAAATACGGAAAAGCCGCAAAATAATAACACAGGGCATTTCGGAAATTATGAAAGAAATTGGCAAGGTGCCCCGAATTTTTAGATGGAAGCGCCGAAAGACTTAACAATGACCGATATGCGACTCGCCGACACGTAAATTTAAAATACACTCCTGGAAATTGAAATAAGAACACCGTGAATTCATTGTCTCAGGAAGGGGAAACTTTATTGACTCATTCCTGGGGTCAGATACATCACATGATCACACTGACAGAACCACAGGCACATAGACACAGGCAACAGAGCATGCACAATGTCGGCACTAGTACAGTGTATATCCACCTTTCGCAGCAATGCAGGCTGCTATTCTCCCATGGAGACGATCATAGAGATGCTGGATGTAGTCCTGTGGAACGGCTTGCCATGCCATTTCCACCTGGCGCTCAGTTGGACCAGCGTTCGTGCTGGACGTGCAGACCGCGTGAGACGGCGCATCATCCAGTCCCAAACATGCTCAATGGGGGACAGATCCGGAGATCTTGCTGGCCAGGGTAGTTGACTTACACCTTCTAGAGCACGTTGGGTGGCACGGGATACATGCGGACGTGCATTGTCCTGTTGGAACAGCAAGTTCCCTTGCCGGTCTAGGAATGGTAGAACGATGGGTTCGATGACGGTTTGGATGTACCGTGCACTATTCTGTGTCCACTCGACGATCACCAGAGTTGTGTGTAAGATATCGCTCCCCACACCATGATGCCGGGTGTTGGCCCTGTGTGCCTCGGTCGTATGCAGTCCTGATTGTGGCGCTCACCTGCACGGCGCCAAACACGCATATGACCATCATTGGCACCAAGGCAGAAGCGACTCTCATCGCTGAAGACGACACGTCTCCATTCGTCCCTCCATTCACGTCTGTCGCGACACCACTGGAGGCGGGCTGCACGATCTTGGGGCGTGAGCGGAAGACGGCCTAACGGTGTGCGGGACCGTAGCCCAGCTTCATGGAGACGGTTGCGAATGGTCCTCGCCGATACCCCAGGAGCAACAGTGTTCCTAATTTGCTGGGAAGTGGCGGTGCCCTCACGCCCCACGTGTTGGGCAATTCGGCGGTACGTCCACCCGGCCTCCCGCATGCCTACTATACGCCCTCGCTCAAAGTCCGTCAACTGCCCATACGGTTCACGTCCACGCTGTCGCGGCATGCTACCAGTGTTAAAGACTGCGATGGAGCTCCGTATGCCACGGCAAACTGGCTGACACTGACGGCGGCGGTGCACAAATGCTGCGCAGCTAGCGCCATTCGACGGCTAACACCGCGGTTCCTGGTGTGTCAGCTGTGCCGTGCATGTGATCATTGCTTGTACAGCCCTGTCGCAGTGTCCGGAGCAAGTATGGTGGGTCTGACACACCGGTGTCAATGTGTTCTTTTTTCCATTTCCAGGAGGGTATTTAAGAATTCTGGCAACGACATTCATCAACAGGCGTGACTTCATCAATTCTCTCATTGGTTTCCTCGCAACTGGTAGTTAGAGCACAGACTAGGATTTATGTGGCGGCTACTTAGATAATGAACCAGCTGTAAGAATGCGATCGGTCAGTCACGATTGTCACAGCGAAGAAGAATTTTATCATGCCTTCCTCTCAGCTTATTGGTCTCAAGCTACTCAAGATCGTGTAAACCATAGCATCGTAATGATGAAACATTTCGAACAGTCTGAATTCTCTAGTCTTGTCAAATAATTTGAAGACATGTTACATAAGAATCAGTACCTGTCAAACCCATAGAGCCCCTCCGAACTTCCTGCATTTGCTTAATTAGCTTGCCTGAACTTTTACAACATATTATTTTGGCAGGACGTTGCAAAGACGACATCGAAGATTTTAAGGGCTGTTACAAGAATTAGGAATTGACACTGACAGTTCCAGGACCCGAAAACAGGAACACAACAATTACAGGTCTTATCCAACATAATTCCGCGATGACAGAAATAATAACTGGACACGACAAGGCTATTCTTATAACGCAAATCGTCACCAAAATAAACACTACCCGTATGACAACCTTTGGCAGAGTAATAATAATTACAAGGAAAGATCACCTCTCTGCGGTAATGACTATAACAGAGACAATCAGAGAAACAGAAAATATGGGAACCAACATAATTATTATCAAGGGAGACAGAATAGCTTCAGACGCAACGGTCCACCGCACAGTTACGATTCAGGGAGAAGTTCTCCACCACGTGACCGACAAGAAAGAAATTACAGAAACTTTCGACATGGCGACAGGCGATATAATCTTAACAACAGACCATGACTTATATGCTAACCTTGAGAAAAATTTCAGCATTCTTTACCGATATACATCACATGATAATTGCGTTCAAGCTGAAACTCTGCGTACTAGGAATAGTAAAGGTTACACCACATTTCACATGTAACATCGTTTATTGAGAGATAATCTGCTTTTTAGCCTAGTCTTCATCATAAAATTTTTCACTTCATGTTACTAGTACGTTTTGTCACACTTAGAAACTGTTAACATACAACAATGTTTGAAATTAACTATCGAGTCAAGAAAATAGAGAACCTTTTTAGACAGCAATTACGAATACATTGTTATAGTGAACAGACTACGCAGTGTTACTGTGTGTACATTCTTAACTGTTCGTTGCACGATTACGTAACGACTATAAGACTTACATACTTTTAACTTATACCGGTATTGCTAATGAGATTTTAATGCAAGATTTTGGTTTACTAGAAAATACAATCTGGATTTAAAGTACTTTTGTGAGATTACAGATGACTTAGTATTTGTTTCGTTTGACAGCTACATGATTATATCACGACGCTACTAATGAGTGACACAATTTATATTATTGCTTTTGTGCTGTATCTGTTTTATATGTACACAGCTTTTCTGAATTCTTCTGGTAAGTAAAACATGTTTTAGCAGCAACTGTTGTGGTATAGCTACAATGCGACAGGCGTTACACAACAAAACTTTACAGTACAGTACTTTTTTGATCACGTTAATGTACATAATAACTACAATATCGCCGGCCGGGGTGGCCGACCTGTTCTAGGCGCTACAATCTGGAACAGCGCTACTGCTACGGTCGCAGGTTCGAATCCTGCCTCGGGCATGGGCGTGTGTAATGTCCTTAGGTTAGTTAGGTTTAAGTAGTTCAAAATAGTAGGGGACTGATGACCTCAGAAGTTAAGTCCCATAGTGCTCAGAGCCATGTTTCAACTACGATACCTATACGCAAAGCATTTCACTTTTGTTTATGACAAGGTAAGTACATTGAATTCTGTAGAACTTTGCTTACGGAGGACGATAACTACGAGACTTCCACACCACAGAATTATCTTACAGCGAGACGTACAGTTTAGCGCTACGTGGCTTTACCAACATAAAAACCTTAACAGCCTTCTTACATACTACGTCACTGAGTACAAGGTTTCAGGGTAAGTTTGTGCAAGGACCTATCGACTTCCGTATGAAAATAGTTGATATATTACAATATATGACTTAGTGCGAGGCCGGCCACTGTGGCCGAACGGTTCTAGGTGCTTCAGTCCGGAACTGCGCTGTTGCTACGGTCGGAAGTTCGAATCCTGTCTCGGGCATGGATGCGTGCGATGCCCTTAGGTTAGTTAGGTTAAAATAGTTTTAAGTCTAGTGGACTGATGACCTGAGATGTTAAGTCTCTTCCTTAGTGCTTTGAGCCATTTGATAACATAATCTGTTATTACTAGTGTAAAACGTAGGATAACCTGCAGGCTATACCGAATCATGCTGCGAGAAATCACCAGCCCCTTTCACTAAAACCAGATGAGTAAAAATAGGCTTTCGAATGATAAATATGCATGTACGAACGTGCTCAAAATTCATGCCTCAGAATTTTTTGTGTCAAATTCCTTAAGGCTTTTTAAATGAAATAAACATTATTAACATACTACATCTTAATTCTGTATGCTTACATTTTAGTTCTCAGGCCACGAGCACATATTTCTCAACGTAAGAGCAATATGTTAGTATCGCCACTATATAATGTTTGACTGCTTGCACTGCTTCATCACTACCAAAGTGCAGTCCTCGAAGGTGATGTTTAAGAAAATTGGATGGGGCCAAGTCGGGACTGTATGGTGGATGATCGATGACAGTGAAGTCAAGGCTTCTTATTGTTGCAGATGTCAAAACGTCTGGAATTGATAGTCTGAAGGAGAGAGCGTTCCACCTGTGGACAAACTCTACGAATTCGAAATTCGTTTACAGTAAGCTGTTCCTCACGCACCGATGTATATATGTTACGCACAGTCATGTTACATGCTACAATGCGGACCCCTCTAGTGGCACAGAGCTGCAAAGATGTAGAGATGAAGGTTAAAGATGTTGAAAATGTTTGTATTATTTAAAAAGCTTTGAGTTTTCACATCAAAAATTCGGAAGCATTACCCTTCAGCACCCCCTCGTACACGTAGATACTGTAATGTGTTCTTTCAGAATAATAGCGGCACACCCCTCACAATAATGGCAATAATTAATCGCTACGTTATACGAAGAGTGTTAAAGTACGCGTGTTAAAACGTACCGAATAATACGCAACAAAAAGCAGCTGGAGGCCCAGCTATCAACAGCAGCCCGAGGACGACGCTGTCACCGATCACTGGTTCCAATCAAGACCTCAGGAACCACAGACAAAAATTAGTTTTGTCTCCTTTGCATGCGGTGTTAATGGATGAATATTAAACGTATTGGTTTGAACTCGTCCCTAAAATACAGAAGTGAGACATACATTAACATTAAGACAGACTGCAAAGACACTTCTGTAACCATAATCATCGCAATGCTGAGAGACTTGTGCGAATATGTGAGGACACCATAGTTCATCGTTCAAATGCAAATTATTTCGTATTCGGTCAGTGATAAAACTTTCACTAAATATATTTGTGAATAAAATAGTGGTGAGACCGGAGCAGTACGTAAATATAGGAAGCGATTCCACCTTTAACACTGCCATTTCAACTATTGATAACACCCAGGGTTATAAATTGCCAATTGTCCAGCACACTGATTCCATTGTCCAGTCCTCGGTGCCAGTGAATCTTCAGTTTTATGAGGCCTGAAATACGAATTGGAATAAATATGCTTCCGATATTGTGACGAAACAGCATGGTATGCTATAGAATCCATTCGCTACCGAAAGACAGATAGCCGGACGGTATATTAAAAAAGGATCCGAATATACTCGATAAACCTTAACTTCACTGACTGTATTTCTGAGTTTGTACAGAGGTGTTCTATGAGAGATTTGGTATAAGTGACACCGGTCTCCGGAAGCTCCGTACAGAGTAGTTACGGAATTACGATTTATTCGATTCGTTACTCCAAGATATTTTGTTTCCGTGAAGATACCTCTATAAAAGTGGTGAAGCCATTAATATGTTATCACCACAGCGTATAACAGGAAACCCAGAGTGATGTGACAGCTATCAGCCCAACGCAGAGGTACTGTGTGGTGGTTGCCGTCACTACAGGAACAGTCTCAAGGGGACCGTCTGAGCTACTGTAGTGTAACGACGTAAGTTTTGTATAAATGATTTTCTTGTGACATATGACCATGTGCAGACTTCGTCACCAATGTCAGTCACAAAACACTTCAGAATTATTTAACTCTTTTTATAAGTGGTCGCTGAATGGTTCTTGAACAACACTGTAATTAAAACATCATCATTTGAGTCGTATGCGCATAATTACGTCACTCAGTCCAATTGCTTAGAGCAAACTTTTTCAATTTAGATATCATTTGTTTTTTCTCAGACATGATATTAACGCAAGAATCAGCTTTAATAAATATTAAAACCACATTGAATAAACTTTTAAGACTCAAACTTGCGATGAACCTTGTCAAAATTAATAATCTTGTCAAATAAATCAATAATTCTTCATAAATAAATTCTCGGAACACGTATTTAAACTTTAGTAGTACACACTAGTTTATTATCTTCCTATATACTACATATAGACGTGAACCTGAGCCTTGACAAGATATGACTGAACATTTACAACGTGATTAAACTTTCTAGGACGTCATTGTTGTAGAACCATACAAATTCTTATTTTTTCAGTTTTTAGAAGCACGACGCAACATCTCGGTTTCAGGATCTTCTGTTGCTCTTTGGCTGTCGACCCACGACGTATAGTGGCCAGCAATTTTCTTTCTGGTCCTGGCAGCGAAGATGCTATCTCCGTTCGTTGCGCCGCCCTCTCCGTACATGAAACATAAAAATAAATAAAAAACTTTAGATAATTCACAACAATTATAAATATTACAAAATACCTAAAAGAAACACTAAATTAAACTTACATTCACCTGCAAACCGGACTGACACTGGTGGATGGTTGACGCTTCAATTTCACGTCCCACTACACTACCCCTCAACAATTTGAATAATATTGGCAGAGTGTGTGGGGCACGAGTAGCTTATGTAAGCAAGAAGGCGAAACTGTCTCCGAGTTTAAAGAAAATCGAATTTCAAAATTTGGGCGTGGTTGCGTACCTCGTATGGTCGCGACTGTTAGACGATTTCGAAGTTGAACGAGCGAGCGCTTGATTTCATAAAAGCGAAGTCTGTGGATCAAATCCCACTGCCGATACTCTTTTTAGGGTTCCATGCCTCAATCTGTAGAAACGGAATCCTTATGGGATATCTCTATTGTCTGTCTGCCTACCCGTATGTTAAGAACCCATTTTCTCAGGAACGACTACACGTTAACAAGCTCGAATTTGTGTCACATACACTGCGTGATCAAAAGTATCCAGACACCCCCGAAAACATACGTTTTTCGTATTATGTGCATTGTACTGCCACCTACTGCCAGTTACTCCATATCAGCGACCTCAGTAGTCATTAGACATCGTGAGAGAGAAGAATGGGGCGCTCCGCGGAACTGACGACTTCAAACATGGTCAGGTGATTGAGTGTCACTTGTGTCATAGGTCTGTACGCGACATTTCCACACTCCTAAACATCCCTAAGTTCACTGTTTCCTACGTGATAGTGATAGGAAAGGTGAAATGGAAACATGAAGGAACACGTGCAGCACAAAAGCGTACAGGTCGACCTCGCCTGTTGACTAACAGAGGCCTCCGACAGTTGAAGAGGGTCGTAATGTGTAATGGGCAGACATCTATCCAGACCATCAAGGAGAAATTCCAAACTGCACCAGGATCCACTGAAAGTATTATAACAGTTACACGGGAGGTGAGAAAACTTGGAATCCATGGTCGAGAGGCTGCTCATAAGCCAAACGTCACGCCGGTAAATGCCAAACGACACCTAAGGAGCTTAAACATTCGACGATTGAACAGTGTAAAACGTTGTGTGGAGTGACGATTCGCGGTACACAATATGGCGATCCGAAGGCAGGGTGCAGGTATAGCGTATGGCCGGTGAACGTCATCTGCTAGCGTGTGTAGCGCCAACAGGAAATTCAGAGGCGGTGGTGTTATGGTATGGTGGTGTTTTTTACGGAGGGGGCATGCACCCCTTGTTGTTTTGCGTGGTACTACCACAACGCAGGCCTTCATTGATGTTCAAAACATGTGTGTGAAATCTTATGGCACTTGACTCCTAAGGTCATCAGTCCCTAAGCTTACACACTACTTAACCTAAATTATTCTAAGGAAAAACACACACACCCACGCCCGAGGGAAGACTCGAACCTCCGCTGGAACCAGCCGCACAATCCATGACTGCAGCGCCTTAGACCGCTCGGCTAACCCACATTGATGTTCTAAGCATAAGCACCTACTTGCTTCCCACTGTTGAAGAGCAATTCGGGGATGGCAATTGCATCTTTCACTACGATCCAGCACTTGTTCATAACGCACGGCCTTTGACGAACTGGTTACTCGAAAGTAATATCCCTGTAATGAATTGACCTGCACAGGGTCCTGACCTGAATGTTACAGAACACCTTTGGGATGTTTTGGAACACCGACTTCGTTCCAGGCCTCACCGACCGACATCGATACCTCTCCTCAGTGCAGCACTCTGTGAAGAATTAGCTGCCACACCCCAAGAAACCTGACAGCACTGAGTGAACGTATGCCTGCGAGAATGGAAGCTGTCATGAAGGCTAAGGGTGGGCCAACACCGTATTGAATTCCAGCATTACTGATGGAGGGTCTTAAAACAAATCAAAATGTAAATAACTTACTTACAGACCACTGGTGATGCTTTACCTCAACAAACAAAAACGCGTCCAGTGAAAAAATTACGCTTTTTTTGTAGTTGCAACGACGGAACAAAAATACCCTCAAGAAAAATACTTAAGAATCTCGATTCGCAGGACAGATGAACTATATACATAATTAGGTTTGTGCGGAACCCTTGGTACTCGTGTCCTTCTGGCACTTGCCCATCTTTTTTCATTCGCACGCTCTTATAAAAACAGATATGCTTGGTAAACAAAGAAATTGTTTGATGACAGAGAACTGTTTACGATTGTAAACCAGTTTTATTTGCAATAGACACATTACAAAATCATGCACATGAAAACTTCGGCGTTAACTACAATTCCGGTACGTAGCAATATTCATTGTTTCCCCAATTTCTCCGGTGAGCGTAATCGCGGTTCGTGCAGTGCAGCCGGCCGCTGTGACCGAGCTGTTGTAGGCGCTTCAGTCTGGAACCATGCGATCGGTATGGTTGCAGGTTCGAATCCTGCCTCGGGAATGGATGTGTGTGATGTCCTTAGGTTAGTTAGGTTTAAGTAGTTCTTTCTAGAGGACTGATGACCTCAGATGTTAAGTCCCATAGTGCTCAGAGCCATTTGAACAATTTTGTGCACCATAGGTTACCCTGACACAAATGTAAGTACAGCAGTATAAATAAAATGACTGTACAGATTTATAGAAAGCAAGGGTCACTCTATCCTAGTAGCTGTCCTCTCTGAATTTATGAGACCCAGTCATGAGGCTGTGGACATTGTCGTGTGAGAACTTGCAGTCGACGTAAAGACATCAGATCGCAGCGCTGTAATAATAGTTTTGTTTCGTAGTGGGGAAGAGAGAGTTTCACGTTGTCATTAGAGTTTGAAAATGACGCACTATTTTTCGTGGGATTCTCTGTTGGACGGCATTCTCATGACTGGACCACTGTGGTTCGTAATTTTGCGATTGGTAACTGGCACCCTATGGCGGCAGGCAGTACGGTGGGCGCAAGCGGGCGCATTGAGGGGAGCAGATGTGTGTAGGGTGGGAGAGTGTTCACATCAAATTCACCATAGCAAGCTGTCGTGTCCTGATCGACTTGGTGTAGCACAGCGACAACGGAAGCGACATCTTGGGAGTTCCACAAAGGGTTTGACGACCCTGCCATCGTGAATCGATCAGCACGTCTGCAGCACACAGCTCGGCGCCACAGTCATACTTATGATGAGCATACGTCACCACACCGGTAGAGTAGTTCCATTTCATTTCAAACTTTTGGAATCCAGGACGACCGCCTGTCTGTCTTCTTTTGCACTGGTAATAAATGTGTGGACTATTGGGTTTTTGTCACTAACTTCCAGTCAATTTTCCAATTCAGAATTACAGTATTAAAAAGATGTGAACTTGGGAGACAGTACAGTCTTAACTGGCCAAGATGTACATTAACTGATAGGGGAGTGCTACGGCTTTCCATTTAATCTTCAAATTTGGATACATATAATTGTCAGAGGTTTTTGATTATTCAACTTCTTTGTTGATTCCGCAATTGTGTTTACGAGTAAATGGGGGTTCTGCATTTAATAATTTTTTCTGTCTGACCCATTCACTTTAAGCTGTAGGCTTTTTTGTATTCTGTGTCGAGGAAGATAATAGCAATCAGGTCAAAATCATAATCGACATGTTACTCCAGTGATATAACGTTAGTCAGAGTCAGATATTTATTTTGCAATTTCCCTGCATTAAGAACTGTGTCGAAGGCCATAACTATTTCGATATCCACTTGAGCGCAAAATGTAGAACTTAGTTTTTAAAGAGGTGGTACCAGATTACAAATATTTTCAAGCCCAGTGCATGTCTTAGCCAAGTGATAGAGGATGTAGGATCATTGTGCAAGGGTTTTACAAAGTAGGAACATGTTGTGGTCACCATCTCCAGCAAGAATAAAAAGAATGCATTCGAAAACAAGTATTAACAGAATTTACCAATAACACTGTGTGACTGTGACGTGGCTGAATTACTATAAATTAATTATGTCACAATGTTTTCTGATGAACTCCAACATATGAGCACCTCCTATCGCTATCTATATTTTGACTAGTTTTTCCCAATTTTTAAGATCACCACTCAAAGGCTCAAGTCAGTATGGGATTGAACAAATAGCGCAACATAATATCTTAACAGGCATACCCATATCCCACATTAAACATATAACACACTGCAACAAATACTTACTAAGTCAACGAGGAAAAACTGGTTCAAATGGCTCTGAGCACTATGGGAATTAACACTTGTGGTCATCAGTCCCCTAGAACTTAGAACTACTTAAACCTAACTAACGTAAGGACATCACACACATCCATGCCGGAGGCATGCGTGGTTCCAGACTGAAGCGCCTAGAACCGCTCGGCCACAGCGCCCGGTGGTCTACGAGGAGCTCACTCTTGTATTATTACTGTGTCACAAAACAATCACATCAGTATAAAGTTGCCCTAGAGGAACGTGACACTGCAGGATTGTAGCAGACCTGTAAATAACGTTGGAAAAAATTTGCTCGCAACACATAAGTAAATATCCGCTGTAAGCTATAAATACCAGCACCACGAAAACTAGATAGGAGTAAATGGAAGGCCCACACGTTTCCGCATGGAGCTTAGCATATAATGCTGCCCGCCACCTACGGCAGAAACTGAACTCTTGATAATAGCATACAGGACCCAAGTAGCAGGCACCACACGCTTTAGCTCCACCGTCCAGCTACTGCCAAAATCGCCTAGGCATCTGGTAGATGAAGAAAGGCGTCTGAGGTATTCTCGGAAATTACCCTTCACGCCTCGCTTGCTCTCTGACCATTAAATGAGATAGCAACCAGCCAAGTATACCAAGTTCACAATTATCACTATCTTGCCGGTGGAAGCAATGCAATTCGATAAGAGAAAAACACACCATTACCTACAGGTATGTTGAGCATTCAACACAGGACGATAATGTGTGCATTTGTTCTTAAACTACTCTAATAATCTTTCATTAATTGTCTCCCCAGTTCTTGAGGATATTTCCAGTAATAAATCATTATTAACATACCACATGCTGGCAAAGTCCTGCTACGTAGTAACAATTTTTTTAAGTGGAATGAAATAAAAATTGCTCTGGGACATAAGCAATGAGAATTATAGGACAAGCTGGTTTATGGTGACAGCCTCATCATGACTAACAAGCTTGATTGAATCGATGAGTTTGTATACAGAATATGCAATGGAAATAAGTCTTTAAGGACGATTGTCAGAAGGATGCAGGTAATTGCAAATATATTCTACTGACTTTAGTCTGTTGTTGCTATTTATTTAGGTAACGGAAAGCTACTCTGAAGGAGGGAGTACTGATTCTAGTAGTGCTGATCCTAGTCCGCTTGCTTTATTCATGTACGAGTTCTTGAGGACTTAGACTGCTACGTTCAGGCACACAAGATGCCTCATTTTTTTTTTTTCACTTCATATCGCACGTTTACAGAAGTGCCTGTTGTGCGTTGGCATCTTTCTCATAGCTACCTGTCGTGCACATGGGTATAGGTTCCACTGCATACGTCTACTGGAAGCTGACGTCTTAATCACACAGGTGTGATTTAATTACTACATTATAATGCTTTCAAGTTGTATTCATCTATTACTCTCCTGGTTTATGTATTGATTTAGTAGAGGTCTTTTGATAGTTACTAGATGCTCTTGTACTGACATTGTTACTACAAAATTAACTGTTTATCTTATGTCTGAAGTATTATATAAGCTAAGGTGTGTATTAACTTTTTTACATGTACGACAATGTGCCTCACTATCCCACAAAATCAGTTAATTTAACATCAAAATACTTCATTAGCCACATATCATAGTTGTTTTGAAGCGTTACGCCTTCAGGAGTATCCATTACAGATCCAGACGTTTGGATAAAATACTGCCCACCGCGACATTCGCATATAACGCAGCGAATCCCGACACTGCAGCCTTCACATTGTTCTTTCTGTTCCACGGTCATGAGACCCAAGCGATAACGGATACACTGTCACCGTTGCAGCTGGATGTTAAACAGGATGACTACATAAAAACATCACCACTAAGTCAAAAGAAGCAAAGCAGACCCTAAACGCCCATGAGAAAAGCCGAAGGGTGCTATAACACCTGACACCAGCAAGTGAGATACGGCCTGACAGACTTGGTACGTTTCTACGCATCTGTATAGAAAGTCGGTTTGCCGGAAAAGTTCCTAAAACGCTACTTTGAACTTCATCACTTTCTTCATCGCTTGTTGGATGTCGCTTATTACATTGAAGATTACGAATTCATGAAGAAGGCAAAACTGCAGACACGTCGTTCTCTTTCTGTGCATTAAGTCCTACTGCAGTCCAGAAGCGCTGCTAGACGATGGGGGTTCACCGAAACTGTAGATCCACTCGACGATCGCGAAGCTTCAACGGGAAAGGCTACCTTTGATACTTTTCCTAGTGAAGAACATGTCAAGTCATGACTGGAATGCGAGGATGCGCTAGTGCTTCTATACAGGACCACTGACAAGATCAATGTTACGGCGTAAAGTCAAGCGCCGGTACGCCAGCCTGGAACGTTAGACCACAGAAGGCTGTGGACAAGACGTCAGCCAATTGCACGCTGACTGACCTCTCTCCAGGACGACAACGCGACGCAGCGCCCTCTGTGTGAAGACAACAATAGTGCTGCACCCGACTGACCACAGCCAGTTCTACAGAAGCGTCAAGACCCGCGATCCGGACAGAGGCGTGAACTGCATTACTTCACTTGTATGAGGAATTGTATATACTGAAGAGATTTCTTATTTGCATGCGGCACTTCTGTGTTATTGTCAAATTGAAGTATTGTCATTGATTCATTTCATAATAAAACTCTTTAGTACGATTTGCTTGAACTGTTGCCTAGTGATCCAAGAAGCAGTTTTCCCAGTACCTCCTCTTTGACAAGTAGGCAGGATACAACATTGGCGACGAGTTATCGAAAGAATCCAGGGTCTAGGGCAACCACTGATTCTCTATTTTGTTTTGTTGTGGAATATTGTGGTTTTCTGGCGCCTTAATACTACTTTTTTTTCTTTGCATGGGTGTGTTTCCTTGCTGTAATAGTGTTTCTTATAGTATTTTTGCCAATCAGAGTTTGCAGGTTGACGTTGAGGTTTTTTCTTTTTTTCTTTTTGTTTGCTTGCTTTTCAACTTACTTTTATTGCTTGCCTTATCTGTTTATTGCATTTGCCTCTCTCACAATGAACCTGCTCAGGCGCCACAGCTGCAAGCGATAGATGCAGTGCAGCTAACACAGATGGTTCAGTTTCAGAGTCAACAAAGTGCAACACTACTAAATACATTACGGCAGCTACTCACCCCTCAAGCTACCAATGCAGTGCAGCAAGCACCTACAGTATCTCTGAGTGCCATAGCGCCTTTTCTCCAGTTTAATGAACAACAAGAGTAATGGCTCGAGTGGTTGCAACAGTATGAAGCCCAAGTAATTGCTCGCAAGGTAGAAGGGACTGTGAAACTCCATTATTTACTGCCAGTTGTGGGAAGCGCAGTGTTCCCTAATACAACTCCGAGTGAACTTCCTTATGATCAGGTTGAAGATTCAATGACTAACTATTATGACCAACAAGTGAATGTGTTAGCAGCTACGTGATGATGATGAGGTCCCTTACTACCGAAGAGCGCAGGGGACGATGCGGGAGCCCGACATGTAGCTATGTATCAATTCTTTAACTGCAAGAAACGGTCAGAACAAATTTATCGCGAGTTGCTAAATGATTCTAGGGTATGATGAGCAAATTGAAATTCGTATGTGTTTGCGCTGCTTTATATTCAGGTATTATGTTGCGCGATGCGATTGTGTACAGTATAATTGATGTCAAACTTAGAGAATAGATTTTGAAAGAGTCCTATCCTCCATTTCAGCACATAGTGCAAATATTAAATCAGTGCAATTCAGGCACAGTCCCAGTAGGAAGTTCGAGTCCTCCCTCGGACATGGGTGTGTGAGTTGTCCGTTGCATAATTTAGTTTAAGTTAGGTTAAGTAGTGTGTAAACCCAGGGACTGATGACCTCAGCGGTTTGGTCCCATAGGAACTTACAACAAAATTACAAAAAATGAAGAGAAAAAGAGAAAATTGTGTGTGACTTAAGGCCGCAGCTAATGCAGACGTGCACACATATGGCATGTCCTATGTCATGAGACACAGTGCCATCGCACGCGGGATGGTGTGGTCAGTGTCATTTTCCGCTCTCAGCTCTCTCCAGCGGCAATTGTCAGCTTTATTTGGCTTGCAAACAATAAAGTTCGTCGACAAACATTGACGAGTTTAAAATTTCTACGTCAACTCTATTAAAACGCAGATTTCCTCACTTGTGCATATGCACATCATGTTGTTCTGTCTGTGATATACATAAATAAAAACTTCAATATCCATGAACAGGCAATAAGACAAAAAAAAGGAAAGCTACATATCCATTCAGTAAAGACATCAGCTTATAGAAGTTCACCAGATCGAACAAACGCCTCCTCATAGAGGTTGTACTTGTATTTACATAATATCAAGTGTCACAGAATTTGGTTCTATTAATTTCGTAAGAAAGTCCCACAAGCTTTTAGAAAACGCGAAGGAGGAAAAGAATTTAGACAGAGAAGGATTCTGTCTACCTACTGTCTGTTCTGTAATGTGATGCTTCTGCCTGTTACACAAGGCTTCGTGTTAAGCAACTTAGAATTTAATGTTATAGTCATTTATAGCCTTCAATTTCTTAAATTACATTTAATGGTAACAGGTGCAAGTAACAACGACAGGTTTCTTATGAATCTTCAATATGCCATTGCCTTAAAACAGCTTACTCTTATAACACGCGTGTTAGAATGCTATGGTAACTAAATACGAACATTGTTTAACCAACAATATAAAGTTTTCAGCCGATTTCTTACAACAAATCGGACATTTAACGGACATTTAACGATTCAATGTGCTCGTGGGGTATAAGGCATAATTTAAAGCAACTCTAATATGTACTTCTAGCGGATACTACAAATACAATATGATATCTTGCTTCCCGCTGGCCTCAAGCTTTCTGCTTGTGAAACTTCAATGTAGATGACCATCAACTGTTTATTATTTATTGTAACAACAGCTATGTTATTTTAACCAACATCAAAGATGTTCACTTCAAATTTTGTACTGACAAGCTGGTTACGCTTTGCTTCGGCTTGATAATGGTCTTTTGAAAAGAAACCGGTAGCAATGAGGATAAAAATAAACAGTTGATTGGCATATACAATAAAGTTTACAAATATTTGACAGCGGTGAATCGGCTCCTCGACGTTAATGTTTCTGCATGTAACTCAGAGAATGTTCTGGCTTCATATTGGTTCTACTTTACATGAGACGTTGCAGAAATATCGCAGAACTTATTTTGTGTTTCATTTGAGGAAATGGTACCTCAACATGAATTTGCGGGAAGTGATGTAAGAAAACACGCAGAGCGCCACTCAGCACAAGCTAACTCGTCCCGTGTGCCGACGTGTTAGTAGTAATCATTTCTGGAAGTGATGTTTGATAGTCTGGAGCGTTAGATGTCTGTGTAAATATCAGCGTTGTGGAACATTCTACATTTGTATGAATAGCAACAATCTCCGTTCAGAAGTTCAGTTCTGTTGTGTTTGTACTTTGGTGCTCGTAATATAGAGTCTTTCAGTGCTAAGGGTTCCATTTCACTGACTTCCCTACTCTCGGAATTGGACTTCAGTGTGGTTGTGACTTGAATAAATATAGCTATATTAACTGTACTAATTGTTTCTAAGATACGTTTAATTTATGTCACAACGATGAAAGAAGATGAATTTTTTCGTTTATGGCCTTTATTCCAGAAAATGGTTGGTGCAATTCTTCACTCTGACCTATCGTGTGAAAAACTTCTCGACTCCACATAACTGTTGCAACATACATCCAACTGATGTATATAAACGAAATAAACTTCCTGTATGGGCCTACAATCAGGCCCGATTAGGCATAGGCTGTAATATTGACACTGAATCTATTTTCGCGAGTTCAAAGTTTTTTGATGTCAGATGTGGCAGTCCTCGAGATAGCGTAATAAATGAATAAATATATTTAATTACGGATCGGAACGGTTTTAGTTACAAACTACACATTCAGTTGAACCATCTTACTCTATTCAAGTGTGGTATCCCTCTACAATTTTTACCATCCAGTACCTTCATGCGGTAACGAATGAACTATTGCTTGATACCCCATGAAGTGTTCTATGAATCGATCTTTCCTTTTAACCAGGTTGTGCCACAAATTTATGTTCTCCCCGAATCGACTGAGTACCTTTTCATTAGTTTTCCAATAGACCATATAATCTTCAGCATCCTCTACCACCACTCGTTAAAAGCTTCCGTTCCTTTCTTGTGCGTACTATTTGCCATCTGCGTTTGAAACTCATAAAAATCAGCATTGCAGACAAATACCTTCGGAAAATACGTCCTAAGCCCAAAAATTGTTTTATAAAAAACAGCCCTTCGTTTTAAAAAAAAACAAATTTTTTTACAGTCTGTTTTTTATTTTTACTTTACTTTTATTAGCATTAATAGATTAGCTCCCCAAATAACATATCTCTTCTACAACACTGTGGCTCATTTCCTAAGCGTCGAATTCCCTCAACATCATAACATCTTATGATACAATTCGGCTAAATGTCATTATTCGTGCTTTAGTTTAGCTGATTTACTTTTTATAGTTTCTTTTCAAGACAGTATCCATTTCAAGTCCTTTACTGTCTCTGGAGGAATTACACTGTCATCAGCAAAACATAGAGCTTGTGTTTCTTCTCACCGCATTTTATCCCTTTTCCATATTTCTTCGTCGTTACCATTGCTGTCTGTTTCAGGTTCAGACTGAGTGGCAAGGGAGTAGCTATCAGTACTCTCTCACTCCCCTCTCAATTAACGGTCCGTCTCATGTGCTTCGCCTTTTAGAACTGCAGTATGGATTCAGCATAAGTTGTAGTAAATATATCGGTCCTTCGTATTTATGCCCCATCCTCAGAATTTCAGAATGAATTCCTGACAAATGGTCACAATCTTTCTCGAGATCTGCAGACCCTGTAAATATCCTATAAATGCAGCTTTCCCTTGCTCCAACCAGTCGTCTAAGATAAATTGTAGAATCAATATTGCCTCAAGAGTTCTTACATTTCTTCAGAACCCAGACTGACATTATCTCATATTAGCTTCAACAACTGTTTGATTTCTGTAGGCAATGCGTGTTAGTAGGGAGAAGAAGTTCTACAGATCGACATGGCAATTTAGCCTGGAAGTGTTTACTGATGAAGACGCCGGCCGTGAAAGCCTACACGGGATGATTAGTACATTCATTTGGCGTGGCGGGACTAATCTCTTAAAGGATTATTCTGAACAGAAAACCGTCACGTACAGAATCCTAGTGACAACGTGCTTGTGAGTTTCATACATATTAAACGAAGTTCTTTCTATAGATCTGTTCCCAGAGCTCATAGGAAACGGATGTGGACTGTAAGAAGGCACCCAAGATTAAGATAATCCTGGACACACTCTATGGATAATGAGGTTGAGTTAGCGAGCTGAGCATTTCAGATACTGAATATATTATTGCGGAAAATAACCATCGACATCTGAGACAGATGTTAACCTTCCTCTAGTATTAAATAGTCACCTAATGCACAGATATTCAGAAACGTCAAAAATATATCCTAAGTATATGATTATTGTCAGTCCAGATGGGGAAATGTGGATGTAATCGATCTCCAGATACAGACGCGACTTAGATTGAAGGATGTTTGATGAATGGGTTCCATATTTCGGGCGGCGTATGATACATGGATGCTGTTTGATCCAATTCACTCTTCTCGCAGCAGGAACCACCCTCCTGTTCCTAGACATTTGTCTGTAATATACAGATGATGCAAGCGGATTGCGTGTATTACGTTTGCAGTGTACTACTTCGGCCACAAAATGCTTTGCTTCTCTCTCAAATACCTTAGTTTCTCCCGAGCTACTGCTTCCTAATTTACTGAAATTAGAACATGACAGTGCGAGCGCTGAAGTTATATGATTCCATGTCTGCATTAGAACAACACTGACTGTATAATGAGAACGTATATTCGTAAAATACTAGCCGTAAATATACCTGCATATTAACACTCAGTTTAATGAGCGAATGAGCGAGGAGTAACCATAGTGAGCAGAACGTGTACGAAAGAGCAGTAAATGTGAAAATTTCTCGACTCAACAATTCTGCTAAACCTATCAAACCTAAGGGCTTCACACAATGGTGTGCTACTGAAGCATGTGAATATGTCTAAAAAAGATGAAACTAAGTTGTAATACAAAAGTTAGTTTTTCGAGGTGGCATTTACTGACGACAGAGAAGCGCTGTTATAAAGAAAGTCATAGCGACTGAAAAACGATATTCCCGTCTCACACCAGTGGTTAATAGCAACACATTTCACTGCAAGCGTCCCATAGTCTTCGTGTGTAAAAATTATGTCTTCAGTGGAGATCTCTTTTATTGTCTTCCCAGTTATTACTCAGATAGTCTGCATGGGAGTACAATGAAAAAGAAATGGCTCGTCGTAACAGTAATATTCCAGAAAAATCATCGGTTTTAAATGTGGGCTCATCAGAGATTTCATAGACTCCTAGGCTTTACGAAAGAATATGTTTCAGAACTTTAAAACCGTAATCGTTATAGCAAAGAAAACAATTATTTGGATTGCTACTGAACTCAGCCAGCATTATAGTCCACAATCAACAATATTCAACAACACATTTACCACAAAATGGAGAATTTTATGATTCTGACTGATAACGAAAAAGGAGCCTGCGTATCGAAGTCTGCACCTACATTTTACAGTCATGTGAGAATGTAAGCTGTAAGCTTGTGGGTTATTGTTGACTGCCAAGTGCGTAGACTTCAGAGATTCATTTCTCAATACTTCTTCATGTTAGCTGGTGGGTTAAGTTGACCAGAGCCACTTAAGAATCTGAGTTGTAGTTTTAATTGATGACCAGAAGGAAAATATTTGCATTTATTGAAAACAAATCCTGAAATACTCTCATGGTGTGGGTATAATGGTTATATTCTTTTTATTTAGTCACTCTGTACTGAAGTGAAGTTACTTTGCATCGTCTGAGCTCTGCCTTCAGAATGGATGTTCCCAATAAAATCGAAATAGTGTACTTTGATGGGAAGGAGCCACGAAGTCTTGCATTTAAATACGATGTACTGTTTTTGACATATGACAAAATTCAGTCTCTATCTAGTAGTTATGATAAGTGACCTCTTCCTGTTCATGGTCATCAGAATGCTTCACCGCCGAATCCCACCTTGTGAAGGTCTTTTCTGAGCAAGTTATCGAGTGGCGGCACTGTGAGAGTGCTTCTCGTGTGTAACTAGCGCGTTTTAGAATGAAGGAATGGTGTGGGCCGTCGAGCAACTGAGAGGTACTCTAAAGACAACTAAGATGAGAGTTTCCAGGACTTACACAGCCATTCTCAGCAGTGCATTACCGTAGACACTGATTACTTCAAAGTTCTGTAACTTTTATTTCAGATAAGCCAACAATCAATTCGCAGTATTGGTACATTCACCTAGCTTCATGGATTTTCGTTTAACAAAATGCCCCTTTACAAGTTTTCGAAATTTAATGTTTCATGTTTGTCATCTAGTTATATTTATTTCGTAAGTAACAACGTTTCTCGCGTCGTTTTCAGAACGTAAATTTGTGTAAACTGATATCTTCTCCTTGGAGGCCTACCACTTCAGCGGCTATACACCTGTACCTCCACTTGTATCTCAGAATTCAGTTAACATCAGGCACATTGTCAGACTGTTACAGCTTTCATGACATGCAAAAAATGAACTAATATCTAAGAAAATCTACAGGCGCTTATAATCAAGCAATCTCTTGGAAAGTTTCGCTGTCTACTATTCGGAAATTATGACGGCGGTAGTTGGCCAGGTCCTCGTACAGCCGGTAGGCGACGGTCTCGAAGAGCTTAAACACCACCGGCGGCAGGCGCCGCGCCCCAGCCAGGTCTGCCAGTCGGTTGAGGTAGGGCACCTGCTCCTGCCCCAGGTAGTGAGGCCGTATGCCCTCCTCTCGGCGGCGACGCCTCTCCGCCTCGGCGTCGCGTCTCAAAGTGTCGGTGTCGGGCAGGCTGCAGCGACCGTCCAGCACCGCAACGAAGAACCGCGACTGTAACAGAGGGCGCCGAATGAGCAGAAATGTACCGCAAATTCAGTGCTCCACTTTCTTCGGCGGGGAAGCAAGCTGCATTGCCACTTGACAAACTGTACGAAGTATTCAGAATGAGATTTTCACTCTGCAGAGGGGTGTGCGCTGATATGAAACTTCCTGGCAGATTAAAACTGTGCCCCAGACTGAGACTCGAAGTCAGGACCTTTGCCTTTCGCGGGCAAGTGCTCTAGCAACTGAGCTACCCAAGCACGACTCACGCCCCGTCCGCACAGCTTTACTTCTGCCAGTACCTTGCCTCCTACCTACCAAACTTAACAGAAGCTCTCCTGCTGTGAGGACGGGGCGTGAGTCGTGCTTGGGTAGCTCAGGTGATAGAGCACTTGCCCGCGAAAGGCAAAGGTCCCGAGTTCGAGTCTCCGTCCGGCACACAGTTTTAATCTGTACGAAGTATTAAAGAAAAGTCAATTTTTGTTGTTTGGAAGTTTTAAAGTTTTAATCATGCTGTTTCTCAGAAACCGTGTATAATTTTTCAAACACAGGTATTATACAGCCAACCGGTTGCAAATAACTATTTGGTACACTAACCTAGGTTTCGACACCTACTAGTGGTGGCTTCATCAGTACGAAATTGTGAGAAACCGTAACTACGAGGGTCAGTCAAAAAGTAATGCCTCCTATTTTTTTTTCTACGTTTAATTGTCAGGAAATTTAAATGCAATTACATAGGTTGAAAACCACAACATTGAGGATCATTTTGTCATTTTTCAATGTAATCTCCGCCCATCTCTATAGTTTTGGTCCATCTTTGAACAAGGGCATGTATCCCAGCACGGTAAAAATCACAGCTCTGCTTCCTAAGCCACTGACGCACGGATGTTTTGACGGCCTCCTCATCTTCAAAATGAATCCCACGATGAGCTTCTTTTAGTGGCCCGAACAGATGGAAGTCTGATGGTGCCAGGTCAGGGCTGTATGGGGGATGAGGCAAAACTTCCCATCCAATTTTGACAATCTCGTCAGAGGTGTGACGACTGGTGCGTGGTCTTGCATTGTCATGCAAAAGAAGAACATCTGCCATTGATTTTGTTGGGCGAACTCGCTGAAGACGTGCTTTAAGTTTTTTGAGGGTTGTGACGTATTGAACAGAATTTATTGTGCATCCCTGCTCCAAAAAATCAACCAGAATCACACCCTCTGCATCCCAGAAAACTGTTGCCATAACTTTCCCTGCCGATCGCACAGTTTTGAATTTTTTCTTCCTCGGCGAGCTTGTGTGACGCCACTCCATTGACTGCCTCTTTGATTCGGGTTCAAAAAAATGCACCCATGTTTCGTCCCCGGTCACCATTTTTTTTCAGAAACTCATCTCCCTCGAAACGGAAGCGCTGCAAATGTTGGGAGGCTATTGTTTTCCTTGCCTCTTTATTCTGATCGGTTAACATTCTTGGAACCCACCGTGCACAAACTTTTGAGTATCCCAATTGTTTAATAATCGTGATCACACTGCCTTTACTGAGAGAAATAATGCGACACACTTCATCTGCAGTCACCCGACGGTCACCACGAATGATGTCATCAACTTGCTGAATGTTGTGTGGAGTCACTGCACTCACCGGCCTGCCGCTCCGCTTTTCGTCAGTCAACGGTGTTTGCCCTTCAGCTTCCTTACAACGACGAACCCATCGTCTAACAGTGCTGACATCCACTGTCACAACACCATACACCTTCTTCAGTCTTTCATGAATGCGTATGGGCGTTTCACCTTCTGCATTCAAGAATTCAGTCACACAACGCTGTCTCAAACGAACATCGATGTCGGCCATCTTACAAACTTCTGCGGTGCTGCCACCTGTTGACACAGAAAGTTACTACTGCAGTGGATTGCAGAAGAAGGTTTGAGGAATGGCGCCAAATTCAAGTTTTTCACTTAACTTAATTTTTTTAAGTAGAAAAAAAATGGGAGGCATTACTTTTTGACCGACCCTCGTACATTGCTAGAAAGCAATGAAAAGAATTTAGAGCAGCTAACTCAAAAACAAAATAAAGTCTTTTCCAGCCTTGTCACGTATGCCTAGCTAGGAACATCAGACACACGTCGGCAAGCTTTTCACGTGGTACACCGGAATATGCAGCTCTAAAAATGCACTGTCCTTTTATACCTTCTGTACGTGATGCTATCATCATCTGTGCATGTGCATATTGCTATCCCATGACTTTTTGTCACCTCACTCTAATGCTCGCATAGCCTTCGGCAACAAAGCTTTGTACCATCAGCAGTGGCCTAAATTGCTACAAATTACGGGACTAATCTGCGATTTCCTAGCTGGTTATGTGACGAGAAGTGGGCACCTGCCACACACAACCAGTTGGAGAAAGTGTAAATGCTTCGCACTCAGTCATTAGCAGCACTTCTGGCTACGACTGTGTCTCAGCGTGTTTGACCAAGCAGTTAGAGACACTTGGAGCAGCCTCCTCAAGCAGGTGAAGCCTCTGGTGTAAGAGCCACCAGCTAGCCCTGATTGTTCCAGGATGGTACTTCCAAGGCTAGGTCGTCCATTGGGTGCCATTTTCTGATACACTAGTCAGTCTCTGAGGATCCTGGGTTCACCGTGTGGCGTCTGCACACCCCTACCAGCGGCCTGGGGTTACTAGCTGTAAACGTGTGTCCAGGCATCAGCTACTCGCTGCCGAGCTCACTCCAGTCTTGCGCCAAAAGGAAGTAAGACTGGGCTTAACGTCTGTTCGACATCTATGATGTCGTCAGTCATACGACCACACCGCTGCCTGAGAGATCGATCCGACGGATACGATTCTCTCGATAAACGGAACAGAAGAACGGCTGTGTTAGCCAAACAGTACACAGCCAGTTGCAGTGCTTATGCTCGCCGCGAAGCGCCGCTACGTCACTTCATGTGTAGCAGGGGTATACTGCAGTTGTGCCAGTCTAGAGTTCGTAGCCGCCCTCAGTGATCGGCCAACGCTGATGTTAGTCAGTCATCGTCTGCAGCTCAGTCATTGCTGCAATCAAGTCATTGTAGCCTAGTTCCCAGTTAGTCTTCAGATTCACCAGATTCGACATTCAAGATTACGAGAGATTAATTCGTCACTGTAAGATTTTGTGACTTGTAAATTATGTCATTCTACAGACGCTTAGTCTAGTCGCATCCTCTGTAATTGTCAACCAACAGATGACGGACTACAACAAAGTTAAGTAGTAAATAATTTCTTATTTTGTACTCTTGCTAATTAATTGTGTTTTCTTGTTGTATCTACCAAGCAGTCTTGGCATTGTAGAACCCACGTTTCCACCTCCTTGGCTACCTCATATTTGCTACCTGATGTTGATGGACTCGGTTATGCTGGAAGATCGAGAGCCACCAACATCGATGCCATTAGAGATGGAGCACAAGCACACATTGTGTCAAGGATGGTGAAGTAAATCGACCTTCCCCTTTCAAAGGAACCGTCCCAGCATTTCCGTCGAGTCATTTAGGAAAATCACGGAAACCTAACTGGATGGCCGGAAACGTGTTTGAACGATCCTCCTCTGGCATGCGAGGCCATCATCATCACCATCTATGCGCATGTCGCGGAAGTGGTGACAAATAAGACTACTTACACCAGGTGGATGAACTCCCCGGAACGGGACTCCCAGCCAGAAATTCCATACGCATACATCACATTTGAAGGCTATACACGGCACCGGCTGCTGTTTCGCGGCGGCTTCAGTCTGCTGCCTTTGTGAATACAGTCGACGCGCGCTAAGCGGTGGCTCCTGAGCGATGTCGTCGACCCCGACTTCCTGGATGGAAGCAATGATTAAACTGTTATCATTTGGGAAGCATTCTGGACTTTCCGCTCGCTGAGGCGCTGGAGGATCCCATCCCACTAGGTGCGCACACACCTCTCTCCGGAAGAGATGCTCATCTTCAGCGCTAGACCTAGCGTAACGGATTACATACACACGACAGACTGTTACAGTCTTGTGTCAGAAACGAAGAACACAGTGCGCGTAACCTTCATCTTACAGCATCCGTCAAGCTGTTTTCGATCTTGCACTGAGAGCATTTAGTCTTAGTTTGGCTGTCATACGCGTAAACCCATACTACATCACCTGTTATGACACGTTTCAGAAGCTCTGCATAGTTATGTACTCCTTATGTACTCCTTGTACTCCTTATGTACTCCTTAGCAATTCCCATTCTCCGCTGTTTTTATTCGAAAGTGTTTTTAACTCGTTAATGAAGAAGTAGGTGATCTTTAGTTAGCTAGAACGGGCTTCCATTTCTTTAGAATCACTTTTTTGTAAAATCTAGCGATAGGAATCCGCTTGCAGCGCTAGAGTATGCACGTCATCTTCCACAACTGTCTAATAAAACGTGTACACAGCTTGCTTTGCAAACTGTCCGCAAACAAGTCATCGATGCTAATGGGGTGACTGTTGCCACGATTAGCGTCGTTGCTATTCCAATGTCAACAACAATCTCTCGTACCCTTTTCCCATAACGGTTTCTCAAGTTCCACTGGTTAGGACTCTAAGTGGTCTGGACAACATTCCTGTGCGTGGCTGTGCAACAAGCTAGTAACCCAGAAATTTGGAGTGGTGTCTTCCCATGCTGTAGCAAAGCTACCTCGCATTCAGAATTGTTTTAAACGTTGAGTATGTAATTATTACATTGATTTACTGTTCGTATATAGCTAGTTTGTGGCCTTCCACCTGTCCTTTATTATATAACTATTTCTGGAGGAAACACCTGTTGTAGGTTCGACCTCAGAAGCTGCCATTGTCAGAGCACAGATCTGCAGATCAGATGTCTTTTATCTGCTGACGGGGAAGTGGCAACAGATTGGACAGCTAACTCAATAAATTATTCTCACCCAAAAATGATTCAAATGGCTTTGAGCACTATAGGACTTAACATCTGAGGTCATCAGTCACCTAGAACTTAGAACTACTTAAACCTAACTAACCTAAGGACCTCACACACATCCAACGCAAGATTCGAACCTGCTACAGTAGCAGTCGGGAGATTTTGCACCTAAGCGCCTAGAACTTCTCGGCCACCGCGGCCGGCTATTCTCACCTATCTCTCCTTATAGATATTACCCACACTGCAAGATGGATATTACTATCAGTAAAGCATATTTGTAGAATGGAAATCAAGAACGGACTAAGTGCTAAACAACTGTTTCGAATTATCAAGCTTTTTTTGTTTTGACAAAAATATTTTAATGAAGAAACCTTAACAATACGTTTTTATTTGTCTACAGTAAGAGCAACACAAATACTGCAATTTTTTTATGTTTCTTTCCTGTTATCAATGAAAATAAATATTGTATTATCAAAAACACAGAATGTGCTTCGTGCCATACGGGTATCTGCAAAAACGAGGTCAGTGCCAATGAAAGAAATCTCAAGCAATTGTCAGTTTCTTTTAGTAATAAACATTATGCAGATCTTACTGATACAGTGCCTCGCAATTCAGTAGTTTTTTATTCTTCTTTTAATTTCATAGGGCACAGAGCAAGTTTAATTCATTAACTGTTCGAAAAATGTTCTATTAGCGACTTTCAAATACGTCAGCATCTGTCGCAGATATCCTTTTTCTTTCCAGCTGACAAGTTGTTTCTGCATTGTAGCGACGGTAAAATTAAGTTCTTTATTATGTCAGTACTAATTCCTTTCTTGAAATTCTTGTAAGTGCTCCAGTTTTCAAATTCGTTAAACATGATTCTCGTCTCGACTTCACCAGGTGCATTTTTTTTTGCAACTTGAATCAAACTGCATTTGTAAGTATTTATTTTCGTTGTGTCAATATGTGTATCGAGTGATTATGTAAAATAAAGTTGTCGACAGGCGGGAGCATAGTAATGACAAATGGGTTGGTTGGTGTCGTATTCTCCGTAAGATTCACAAGTTCCTTAGGAACGTGACATTCCAACATTCTCCCAGCCTCTTACGTTTTTCAATCTGGGCAAAATCTCTGTCACACGCTGCAAACTACTACAAAACTTTGTGGCACTTATCCATCATTAGTCTCACTGGTCGACCGTCGCAAACTGCTCATGTTATCCTTCGGGCCTTATATGCACTGCTACAAATGGTCGTTGCTTTTCAGGTTGTTTTCAACAGAACTTAGCTTGGTTTTTTGGTTCTTACTTAAAAATATTTTTTCGGCATCTAACCTGTTATTTATTTCCGCTCTACATTTGTAGATTTTGAGAAACAATTGAGTGCGGTCAAAATTAAGAGGAGATAAATTACAGAGTTACTATAGCATAATACACATTTCTCAAAAACCGAAATTTGGTAACATCGAATATAAATTTCAGCTTTTGACAATGGTGACTGGAATACTATCTTTCAAATTCTGAAGATGGCAGGGGTAAAATACAAGGTGCGAAAGGCTATTTACTATTTGTACAGAAACCAGATGGCAGATGTAAAAGTCGAGGGGCATCAAAGGGAAGCACTGCTTGGGAAGGGAGTGGGGCACGGTTGTAGCCTATCCCCGATGTTATTCAATCTGTATGTTGAGCAAGCAGTGAAGGAAATAAAAGAAAAATTCGGAGTAGGAATTAAAATCCATGGAGAAGAAATTTAAACTTTGAGGTTCACCGATGACATTGTAATTCTGTTAGAGACAGCAAAGGACTTGTAAGAGCAGTTGAACAGAATGGAGAGTGTCTTGAAAGGAGTATATAAGATGAACATCAACAAAAGCTAAACGAGGATAATGGAATGTAATCGAATTAAATCGGGCGATGCTGCGGGAAATAGATTAGGAAATGAGACGCTTAAAGTAGTAAATGAGTTTCGTTATTTAGGGAGCAACAGAGCTGATGATGGTCGAAGTAGAGAGGATATAAAATGAAGACTGGAAATGGCAAGGAAAGCATTTCTGAAGAAGAGAAATTTGTTAACATCGAGCATAGATTTAAGTGTCAGGAAGTCTTTTCTGAAAGTATTTGTATGGAGTGTAGCCATGTATGGAAGTGAAACGTGGACAATAAATAGTTTAGACAAAAAGAGAATAGAAGCTTTGTAAATGCTGTGCTACAGAAGAATGCTGAAGATTAGATGGGTAGATCACATAACTAATGAGGAGGTATTGAAAATAGAATTGAGCAGAAGAGAAATTTGTGGCCCAATTTTACTAGAAGAAGAGATCGGTTGGTAACACATATTCTGAGGCATCAAGGGATCACCAAATTAGTATTCGAGGGCAGCGCGCAGGGGAAAAATCGAAAAGGGAGACCAAAAGATGAATATACTAAACAGATTCAGAAGGATGTAGGCTGCAGTAGGTACTGGGAGATGAAGAGGCTTGCACATGATAGGGATCATGGGGAGCTGCATCAAACCAGTCTGCGGACTGAAGACCACAACAACAGCAAGGGTTAATATAGTATGTAGTAGTACGAATAAAGGCAAAAATGAAAATGGAAGTTAACGATAATGTCACTGAAAGTATCACTGATGGTGAAACGACTTCTTTTTCGGCAGAGAAATCAAAGTTGCTGTTGGAATACGGAAGATGAGAGTATTAAAGAAAACCATCGACAGAGTCACGTTTATCGAACTACTTTCCATTAGGAATGTGGGTGTGCTCAATTACCGTGAAGTGACTTTCAAACGATAGAGCACAGAAATAAATCGTTCTTTCCTTTCAGATTTTATTAAGCAAATCTAGATTTTGGCTTGCACCTAGCCATTATCAACGCACTATTTCACAGTATCAATGTGCGTCCTAGTACATCAGTTCTATGTTGTGCGGGCTTCTGTCACACTTTGTTCGAGACGTCTTCAACAAACTGTGACAGAAGCCCGAACAACAGGGGACTGACAATCCCAGGACATGCATTGAGACTATGAAATAGTACACTGGTAATGGCTAGACACTAGCCGAAATGTAATTTGCCTAGTAAAGTCTGAAAGGAGAAGACGACTGATTGCTGTGCTGAATCATTTTAAAGGGATGCATTCGGCTGCAAATGAAATCTGTTCTTGGCGTACACTGGTCACTACTTGAGGGAAAGGCAGACAACACGCCACCGCTCACCTGCAGGTCGAAGAGAGCGAACGGGCAGACGATGAAGGGGAGGCCGATGAAGGCCAGCGTGGGCCGCTCCACACTGACCACGTGCATCAGCAGCGGGTGCACCTCGTCCGCCTCCACCTGGACGCCGCAGTCCGGCGCCAGGAACGGGAACGAGTAGCTGTAGCCTGCGCCGGGAGAACAGAAACCACAGGGGCGAAGAGTGAGCTGGCAGAGCGTCCAAAACAATGCAAAAAACTGTACATAAGGGAAAACAATGACAAGAAAGTAAGTGTTATCAACGCAGCAGGCTGTAGCTCGCATTTCAGTCTCCTGTTTTTTGTGTTCTTTAGTCGGAAGACTGGCGTGAGGCAACTACTCAGCATGTCTACATCTACATCTACATACATACTCCGCAATCCACCATAGAGTGCGTAGCGGACGGTACTCGCACCACAACTAGCATCTTCTCTCCCTGTTTCACTCCCTAACAGAACGAGGGAAATATAAGTTGGTGGCAATCCAGTTGTACTGCAGTCATTCTCAAATGCTGATTCTCTAAATTTCCTCAGTAACGATTCACGAAAAGAACGCCTCCTTTCCTCCAGAGACTCCCACCCGAGTTCCTGAAGCATTTCCGTAACACTCGCGTGATGATCAAACCTACCAGTAACAAATCTAGCAACCCGCCTGTGAATTGCTTAAATGTCCTCCCTTAATCCGACCTGATAGGGATCCCAAACGCTCGAGCAGTACTCAAGAATAGGTCGTATTAGTGTTTTATATGCGGTCTCCTTTACAGATGAACCACATCTTCCCAAAATTCTACCAATGAACCGAAGACGACTACCCGCCTTCCCCACAACTGCCATTACGTGCTTGCCCCACTTCATATCACTGTGCAATGTTACGCCCAAATATTAAATCGACGTGACTGTGTCAAGCGCTACACCACTAATGGTGTATTCAAACACTATGGGATTCTTCTTCCTATTCATCTGCATTAATGTACATTTATCTACACTCCTGGAAATGGAAAAAAGAACACATTGACACCGGTGTGTCAGACCCACCATACTTGCTCCGGACACTGCGAGAGGGCTGTACAAGCAATGATCACACGCACGGCACAGCGGACACACCAGGAACCGCGGTGTTGGCCGTCGAATGGCGCTAGCTGCGCAGCATTTGTGCACCGCCGCCGTCAGTGTCAGCCAGTTTGCCGTGGCATACGGAGCTCCATCGCAGTCTTTAACACTGGTAGCATGCCGCGACAGTGTGGACGTGAACCGTATGTGCAGTTGACGGACTTTGAGCGAGGGCGTATAGTGGGCATGCGGGAGGCCGGGTGGACGTACCGCCAATTGCTCAACACGTGGGGCGTGAGGTCTCCACAGTACATCGATGTTGTCGCCAGTGGTCGGCGGAAGGTGCACGTGCCCGTCGACCTGGGACCGGACCGCAGCGACGCACGGATGCACACCAAGACCGTAGGATCCTACGCAGTGCCGTAGGGGACCGCACCGCCACTTCCCAGTAAATTAGGGACACTGTTGCTCTTGGGGTATCGGCGAGGACCATTCGCAACCGTCTCCATGAAGCTGGGCGACGGTCCCGCACACCGTTAGGCCTTCTTCCGCTCACGCCCCAACATCGTGCAGCCCGCCTCCAGTGGTGTCGCGACAGGCGTGAATGGAGGGACGAATGGAGACGTGTCGTCTTCAGCGATGAGAGTCGCTTCTGCCTTGGTGCCAATGATGGTCGTATGCGTGTTTGGCGCCGAGCAGGTGTGCGCCACAATCAGGACTGCATACGACCGAGGCACACAGGGGCAACACCCGTCATCATGGTGTGGGGAGCGATCTCCTACACTGGCCGTACACCTCTGGTGATCGTCGAGGGGACACTGAATAGTGCACGGTACATCCAAACCGTCATCGAACCCATCGTTCTACCATTCCTAGACAGGTAAGGGAACTTGCTGTTCCAACAGGACAATGCACGTCCGCATGTATCCCGTGCCACCCAACGTGCTCTAGAAGTTGTAAGTCAACTAACCTGTCCAGCAAGATCTCCCGATCTGTCCCCCATTGAGCATGTTTGGGACTGGATGAAGCGTCGTCTCACGCGGTCTGCACGTCCAGCACGAACGCTGGTCCAAGTGAGGCGCCAGGTGGAAATGGCATGGCAAGCCGTTCCACAGGACTACATCCAGCATCTCTACGATCGTCTGCATGGGAGAATAGCAGCCTGCATTGCTGCGAAAGGTGGATATACACTGTACTAGTGCCGACATTGTGCATGCTATGTTGCCTGTGTCTATGTGCCTGAGGTTCTGTCAGTGATGTATCTGACCCCAGGAATGTGTCAATAAAGTTTCCCCTTCCTGGGACAATGAATTCACGGTGTTCTTATTTCAATTTCCAGGAGTGTATATTTAGAGTTAGCTGCCATTCTTTACACCAATCACAAATCGTATCCAAGTCATCTTGTATCCTCCTACAGTCACTCAACGACAACACCTTCCCGTACACCACAGCATCATCAGCAAACAGCCGAACATCGCTATCCACCCTATCCAAAAGATCATTTATGTAGATAGAAAACAACAGTGGACCTACCACACTTCCCTGGGGCACTCCAGATGATACCCTCACCTGCGATGAACACTCACCATCGAGGAGAACATACTGGGTTCTATTACTGAAGAAGTGTTCGAGCCACTCACATACTTGGGAACAAACCCCATATGCTCGTACCTTAGTTAGGAGTCTGCAGTGGTGCGCCGAGTCAAACGCTTTCCGTCTGATACCCTTCATCCATGGTTCGAATGATATCATGCTAGTCCTCCGTCCCTCCTACATCCTCCCTCCACAAATTTGACCATTTATTGATGCCTGAGGGTGCACTCTGTATCGTCCTGTTTCTATCAACTGCCATAAATTTATTTTCTTCATCTCTTTAATTGCTCCATCCATCCACCTAATCAGCAGCTTTCTTTTGTAGAACTAACTATCAAAAGATTCTATTGTCTTAATTGAGCAATTTATCACCCACGTTTCTTCCGCAGTAGGCTACACTCCTGACAAACACTTTCATGAAATAGTTTTTAACACTTAAATTTACATATAGTGTCAGCAAAATGTATGTTCTTCAGGAATGGTTTTCTTGCTGTTGGTGTATGCATGTTATTTCCTCTCTACCTTCGCCGTAGTCAGACATTTTGCTGCTCAAGAAGCAAGAGTCATCCACCAATTTTACTTGTAACATTTTAATCGACTGATCTAATTCGACTACAATCCATTACTCGTGTTTTAATTTTGTTGATGTTCGCCTTGAAAACCGGTTTAATGACACTATTCGTTGTATGTCCTTTGCAGTCCTGGGGGAATTATTTCACAGGAAATCTTAGAAGTTTTAATTTCTGTTTCATGAACTTAATTTCCCTTCCAAATTTATTTTGGTTTCCGTTATAGCTTTCTCAATGTGCAGACTGAATAACATCAGGGCTAGGATTCCCTTTCATGTTCTGAGAGTTTTATAACTGCAGTGTGATTTCTGTAAAAGTTGTGAATAATCTTACGCTCCTTGTATTTTAGCCCTGCTAAGATAAGAGTTTCAGACATTGTATTCCTGACAAAGCTGTAAATAGATTTGTCTAAACGTGCAAATACTATAAGTTTACGTTTGCCACAATTTAATAAATATTCTACAGGAAGTCCTAGTGTCAGTATCGCCTAACTTATTCCTGCAGCTCTTCGGAACTCAGACTGGTGTTTCTTGGTTTCCTCCCTGCAAATATTTCGTGTCAGCTTTTTTCAACCATGCATTATTAAATTGATGTTTCGGTAGCATTCACGCCTGTCAAAATGTGCCTTCTTTGGAACTGCAATCACTCTTTTTGATTATGAGTGTATTTCGTCTCTGTCATATATGTCCCGTATCAGGTACACTAGCTTTGTTTGATACACAAAAAATTATGTTCTACTATTTAAGACGTACAAAACGAAAAAGATGAAAGAATGTGGTAAAAGGTTCGACGGCAAAATCAACAAAGGTATGTATACATTTATATCATATAGCAATATTAGGTCTGCAGTAAAGTAAACATTGAGCTACGTTCGCTATAAGACATGATAAAGTACAAAGCTGTGTTACACACAGAGGAAGTAATATGGCCATCACTCTGTCAGGTGGGGTTTCGACTACGCGATTCAGAGACTCAACTTACGAGTAACGTCTTCTGACATGTTCGTGCGGATCTTTTGGACGTGCAACCACGGAGGAATGGGTATGTTGGAGATATCATTACCAGAGCGTAAGAATTGTTTCCGAACTGAGACGTACGAGAGATCTTTGTAGACCGACAGTGTTCATTCGTTAGTCGCATTTGGATGGCACAGTTGGTATAGCGTTGTTAGAGAAAGACGAATGTAAGTGCAACAGTGCTGATTTCGGGTTTATTCCGACAACGTGTCTAATTTTAGACTCGCACCTTTCTTGTGTGAGAGTTGTCGTGAGTACTTCACTTTTGATATTCGATAGCAACCACATAATTGCCCGGTTTTTGACAACGAGAAACGTTTAAACCATAGCTTTTCTGCATAAGAGTTTGATATTCTCACAGTTCTACCTCTCTCTCAAGATTCGACAGCAAACAGTTAAAAAATTTCTTGCTCAGCATGTTTAACTTCGTAGTGCAGGGCCTATAAGTGTAGAGTTACTTGGAGAAAATGTAGAGTGGAATGGAAAGCATTGCATTGTCAGTGGCAATTTTTCCTAATATGGTGTTTTCAGTTCTGTTGTGTTCTCGGTTCTCTGTTGCATGTCCCTTGATTTCATTCAGGTGTTAAACCGTAAGGAAAGTCTTTGAGACATGCATCAGTAGATGGCAGACTTCCCTTCGTATTTACAAAATTTGAAGGATATGAAAAGTGATTTTTGTTGACTACAATTCAGCTTGTAAAAAACCCGAGGCCGTATTTCTGTACTTAGATTGTGACAAATAAAACGAGTGTCTCAATATTAATGGCACTTGAAGCCAAAATTTTCTTCCCACTGTTTTGTCGAAACCTGACATTTTTTAGACCGTGGTTGCCTACAAAATACAGCTGCAACCAGCCACTGTTAGCAGTGCTACTTATTTACATAAATAGCATCGTTACTGAGTTCGAACCGATGGTTGCTCTTCAGAGGGTTCTTCGTATTTACATAAAGTTTTTGTTGTTGTTTACGTTAGCTGTTGAAAAAACAGAGAAAAACTAACGAAATGTTGTTTGCATTATTTCTTGTAAAAGCAGCCAAAAAAGTAAACAACAATATTTACATTTAGATTTGGTTATGAGCCGAGTCTCAACTTTCGTACAGTGGCTACCACACTGGACTCGCATTCGGGACGACGACGGTTGAATCCCGCGTCCGACCATCCTGATTTAGGTTTTGCGTGATTTCTCTAAATCGCTCCAGGCAAATGCTGGGATGGTTCCTTTGAAAGGGCACGGCCAACTTCCTTCCCTGTCCTTCCCTAATCCGGTGAGACCGATAACCTCGCTGTCTGGTTTTCTCCCTCAAACAACCCAACTCCCAACCCAAACTTCGTAGCTAAATGCAGACGGAGTAATAGAAAATAAATAAGTCTAGAGATGGCGTCGCAACTTCGAGTGGAGTAATAACGTTTTCAAATAGAAGACACATTTAATCTGGATTTCCTATGTTGCTCATGGTGCAACTTCACTTCGCTCATTACATCATAACAGTAACTTATTTTATGTGTGTCTCATATTTTTTATGTCACAATCCCATATTAAATCGAGAATTCCAGTGATACAAATTAACTTTAATTGCGTTTAAATTTTAAAATCTGGTTCGTTATGAGCAATAACTGACTACAAAAACAAATAAAAACCTCATATTTCCGAATTATTTTAATTTCTTCCATCCCAGGCAGACGTTGTCACAGCCGTAATTATGTGGACAGATTGGCAACACTGCTTATCACTAAAAAAATGCAGTACTTCTATCCTTGGTAGACGATCTTAAATTGAACACCTTGCTACGTGTAAATGAAAGTGCAAGTCACTTACACAGATGTGGGCTGAAGCCATTATATACTGACGTAAAATATGTTACTTTTGAATATCAATGGCATATTCATAGCTATGTCGATAAACCGTGAATAAAATCCACAGAGCCAGTAAATTAATTGAGAAGGTTACCTGTGCAGTAACAAATGTCGTCCACCTCACAGAATGTACCATCTCTGAAGTTAGCACCCGTCTCTGTGATCGATGTCACATCTGGCTTTTCAATCACGTTCGATGGAAACAAATGACCAATGGACTTATCAAGATGATGACTAAGAATGACCTGTAGAATCACCAAATAAAATCTGTTAAGAATGTTTTAGTGATGTTTTCTGTATTGTCATTAAAATTAATACTTGAACGAATACACAATGCATGATTCAGGTAAGATTTTTGTGAACAGAAAATTTATTTCAAAAGTTCAACGTAGGTTACGTTACTTTTTCTGCAGAGTTGTGGACATAAATTATTTAGCTATTTTCTATAGAGTTACAAGAACGATTTATAATATTTTATACACAACATAAACTTTTTAAGTCATGTAGTACATGTATTTAAACCACAGATTACATGTCTATTTAAGTCCAATTTCTTTCAGTTTTAATTAGGAGCTAGAAACGTCCTAAGTTTTAGCGGTGCCTACCACATCCTGAACCTAATTGGATATGTTCAGATGGAGGTTCTGATGGCGGGAGATTCATTTAAATAAATTGTTTAAGCGAGTATCCATTTCATGAACGCAGCTCATTAGGCCTTTTAACTACCGACAGTTAGTTAGTTAGTAATTGATGTGGTTACTTACTATCCAGCCCACTTATCACCAAGTGAAACTCCAAAACAATGGCCTGTCATCTATGACATCATAATCGTCAAAATGACGTCATGAGATACACCCACTTACTACAAAGCAAATAATCAGTTATCTATGATACCATCATCATCACAATGACGTCTTGAGCTACACCCCTGCAAAACAGGAAATTATAGTGCAGCATTTTATTAGGCATTGATATAAAAAGTCAATCACAGTGCACTATTTTACCAGCTAATAACATAAAAGATTCAGTATGTAGTCACCATCTTGGCCACGTTCAAAGGCATCGGAAGACTCTGCCCTATTTATTCATAAATATATACGTAGACATAGCATAATGTTCCAACTCTGTCATATTTATTATGTGAAATACTGTACTGCCCTGTCCGTAACTTTATTTCCCTGTCTCTGTTTTGTTCTTCAGTAGAAATGTTTATGTCAAAAATCATATTGACTCATCAGTAAATTTCTTCTCACTCTGCAATTATTACTTTCTCCGCCAGTGCATAACACATTAGCAGGCAACTGACACGTCATCTTAGGCCTAAACGAGAGGATGGATCAAAGCCGGCTGGGGTGGCCGAGCGGTTCTAGGCGCTACAGTCTGGAACCGCGAGACCGCTACGGCCGCAGGTTCGAATCCTGCCTCGGGCATGGATGTGTGTGATGTCCATAGGTTAGTTAGGCTTAAGTAGTTCTAGGGGACTGATGACCTCAGCAGTTAACTCCCATAGTGCTCAGAGCCATTTGAACAATTTTGACATATAAAAAAACATATTACAAAGCCTATAATTGTACAAAACGAATGTTGGCTACAATTCTACGCTGAAAAGGCAAAAAGTGATAGGTAACACAAACAAATAGGCATTCTGAATTTCTGTTTTATAAGTGTAAGCTATGGAAAAATTGTAGTTAATGTCTAACTTACAGTTGCTGCCTAAAACATGATTGTAGACTCTCAAATTAAGTTCTACAATGCTATTTCCCTATTTGAATTGTTCTATAATAGTACAATACACTTATGGCTAATAATAACACGTCAAAAAGGCAGCTGACTCTTCGTTTTATGCCTAAATGAGGCTCTGTGCAAAAAAGAAGCTGGTTAAGCCTGTAACTGTGAAAAACAGATATTGGTTTCTACATCTACATCTACATTTATAATCCGCAAGCCACCGTAGGGTGTGTCGTGGAGGGCACTTTACGTGCCACTGTCATAACTTCCCTTTCCTGTTCCAGTCGAGTATGGTTCACGGGAAGAACGACTGCTGGGAAGCCTCCGTGAGCTCGCGAATTTCTCTAATTTTAAATTCTTGATCTCCTGGGGATGTATAAGTAGGGGGAAGCTGTTTATTCGATGCCTCATCCAGAAACGCACCCTCTCGAAACCTGGGCAACAAGCTACACCGCGATGCAGAGCGCCACTCTTGCAGAGTCTGCCACTTGAGTTTGCTAAACATATCCGTAACGCTATCACACTTAACTAAATAACATTGTGACGAAACGCGCCGCTCATCTTTGGATCTTCTCTATCTTCTCTGTCAACCCGACCTGGTACGGATCCCACACTGATGAGCAATACTCAAGTAACTGCTACCAGTGTTGGTTCCGCTATCATATAATCATACATTAAAGGATTCTTCTTTCTCTGTATTCGCAATACATTACATTTCTCTTTGCTAAGGGTAAGTTGCCACTCCCTGCACCAAGTGCCTATACGCTACAGACCTTCCTGCATTTCGCTGCAATTTTCTTAAGTGCTATCCCAAGCTTGCAAGCAGTGATAGTTGATTCAAACAAACAGGCAGTCCGAATAACTATTCTGTAACTGCTAGCTACTGGAAGAGTGCAATTAATGACTAATTTGATGCCTTAAAAACATAACTGTGAACCATTAAATCAATTGCTACAATGTTAATTCCATATGTAACTTGTCTGTAATATTTATGAAAATAAATAAAGATACTGACATTTTGATCTTAGGCTTGCCTTAGCCAGTGTGTTCATGGTACAAAATATTTGATATCCAGAAGCTGACCCAACTGTCAGGTTATCACATACTATCACTATATATTTGTGGTAATGGTAGTTAGCATGAGCGATAGACAATGGTACTTGAAGCTTATGTGCAACATGGTTATGTAGTACGATATGTTACAAATTTGATGTATCAGGGGAATTCGATATTGTTTTGATGTAACAGGGACAAATCGCAACAATTTTACTGTAACATGATGATGTATGTAGCAATCTCGTGCAGTTTTGTTATAATATGTCAATATATGGGGCAATTTGTTACTATTTTACTATAACCTTGCTATGTATTGGTTTATTTGTTGCTATTTTGGTTTAACAGGACGATTCATTACAATTTTGCTATAAAAGAAAGATATATTGTGCAATGTGTTATAATTTTGTTGTGAAATAACGATGTGTTGGTTCAAAGTGGCATCTAGTTTCCAATGTGTTGTTGTATGTCAGCATAATCAGCAGAAGAAATCTTTCTTACTGCAAGATTATGTTCTAGCACGGAGATGCTATAGCAACTGGGTGCCTTCGGAAAGTTGTTAGATGTATAGATGAATGTGAAACAATCTTTATTTATTGTTTATATGAATGTGTATGACAGTAGTTTAGCATTTTATTTCATTGACATTACCATTATTTCCACTACGTCACAGCATAAGTCAGTGCTTCGCAAGTGCAATTTCACCTATATGTTAGATCAGTAGCGCCATCTGTGTTTTCGTAATTAATACAGACGATTTTTCGATTTGCTTAGGTTGTAGTAGAATGATCGAATTATTGAAAAAGCACTGACGAGGCTCATTGACAGTCACTGTCCTTTAATAAGTCACGTTACGAATGTAAATAACTTGGGCCAGGTTCGTCCTAACCATTCTAGTAATGTACATTTCTTACCTTCAAGTGTCAGTGATATATAAGGGAAGCTTCATCAGTAAAGAGGTTTCTTTGAAGAAAGAACTTATCTTATTGTCCTGATGTCGCTTGAGAGTCGACTGAAATCCATGAATCCTGCTGAATAATCTGGTGGCGAAGTGACGCATGACATGGATGGCAGCTACCTGCGACCAAATGTGAACTCCGATTGACTGACTTACTTCAGAAACAGTCCCAATATCTCCGAACTAACGTGTGAATTATGAACAACAGCTACCAGATCATCAATTATGTTCGCTCTGCTTGTAGTAGACTTGCTCCTTACCCTCTGGAAAGTATTTCAGTTGTCTTCCAATAACAAAAATTTTATAAGTCCGCTGAATTATCACTTGTTGTCCATCGTCTACCGGGATAATTTTGTGCGTACAACTCAACAGTACTCTTCACGCACCTAGTGAATTCTCCATAAAGAAGAAGCATTCCTAGTTTATCTCGACTGACGAATGACATCTGGGTTTTCAGAGTGACCGGTGCTTTATAGACGCTGAACGACGCAGACGAAATTAAAGCTACTTTTCCTTTGTGCTCGTCTAATACAGGCCTCGCTGCAGTGCAACAGTGTTCTCATATTGACTGATATTCTGCAGCAGTGTTGCCACCATTAAATTCAGGCCCTCGTATTTTCACTCTTATACATATTGTTATGTATTGCTTTATTTGTTGGGATATCCCAACGCGTGGATTCAGTCACCTATCGTAAATCGTGGTCTTCCTCCGCGAACATTGGTCCATTTTATTGTGGATGTTGAGAGCTGTGTCGTACGCGTGTTTGTAGAGTGTAGGTGAGTGCAATGGATAGTGTGTAGTGTAATATTAAGTTTGTGTTGTATGATGTCAATGACGGAGAGGGTGGAATCTGGTGCCAGCACATTGTGTATTATTATAGAATAACACCAGGGCGCCGGCGAGCTTAATGTTCACAACCAATGGACAGATCACCATCAACAGTATCACATGGCTACGACACTGACGTAAAATTGCGGGAACCTTGCTTCATCACATCTGCTCCACTTGCTGGAGAAATACTTACAGTGAGAATTTCATCCACAACAAGGATTCGAATCGACTTACTTTGGTGTCGAGCGCCCTGCACATGTTAGCGATGTTGGCTACAGAGGCAGTCTTTTCATTTGTTATTTGATTGAAACTATTTTTATGTTACGAAAAATTTACCGTCGCCTGCAGTGCGGCCTACCTGCTGAGCGACAGATGCGACTTCCAGCGCTAGGTCCATGCCAGAAGGCCCGGAGCCGATAAGGAGCACTCTCCGCCCCCTGTAGGCGTCTGGGTGGCGGTAGTTGTGGGCGTGGCTCTGCCGGCCGCGGAACTCTCGCGAACCCCTCAGCTGTGGCCTCTTCTCCTTCCAGTAGTGCCTGTACGAGTTCGTAACGGCATTTTCAGCTATTAAGTCGTAGATGAACGTTATTAACCCTTTAACTGCTCTGGACGAGTTAAGCGGCGCGTGCATTTGTGCCTGTCCCCGTGTGCTCTGAACGTGTTTATGCGTGCCAGGCCGCACGGGATTAGCCGAGCGCTGCAGTCGTAGACTGTGCGGCAGATCCCGGCGGAGGTTCGAGTCCTCCCTCGGGCATGAGTGTGTGTGTTTGTTTATCCTTAGCATAATTTAGGTTAAGTAGAGTGTAAACTTAGGGACTGATGACCTTAGCAGTTAAGTCCCACAAGATTTCATACACTTTTTTAGTCCTTCTACCTGGTAGTCTGAACACGGCTACGCGCAGGTACAAGGGCGCGCTCGTTAACACGTCGAGAGCAGTTGAAGGGTTAATCAGTCTAATACCATTACTAAACTGTCACGAAGCGAATCAATTCTTGTAGAACTGTACAATTTTATTTGGAGATACGGGGGTTCTGAAATGAAAACCTTAAAACGGTCATAAACATTCGACTTCCTGCGCTATTGTTCTGTACATTGGTAGTGTTTTTACATGTGCTTCAAAGGACTTTCAGCAGGAGGCAGGATACTGTAGGCAAGCGAAACACTGCCACAATAGCAGTTTGCAGTGACTGCTTGCTTGCGATAGACATCAACGAAGAACAATATACTGTTATAAGTTTTCTGGACTGTGAACGTTCGAAACATATTGAAATTTTTTTATGATAATACTGTCAGACATATTTATCAGTGCAGCAAGAGCATGATAGGAACGGGAAGTTCAGAAACGTCGTGACTTGGGTGGCGGATGGTCTCCGCTTAGGGCAAGTAAACCGCTTCCGGACATCAGAGCTGACGACACTGTGATGGGCAATCGCCGTGTGATGATGGATGAAATAGCCGCAGATCGTAAAATTCGCCGTAACTGAACACACAATACTGTTCGTGGCGTGCTTGGGTTTTGCAGTGTGTTTGCAAGGCAGATGCTACGGCATCTCACTCCAGAACTGAAACAGTAACGCGTTGACGTCTATAAAGAACTTCTGAGGCGCTGTGAAGCTGTATGTCATTGCTTCCTTGCGAAAATCGTTCCAGGAGGCGAGACCCAGGTTAACTACTACCAACTCTAAGAGAGCAAGCATGGAATGGCATCATTTCCCACCGTCAAAAACCAAGTAATTATTGGCGTAAAGACAATTAGGAAGAAACTTCCTGGCAGATTAAAACTGTGTGCCGGACCGAGACTCGAACTCGGGAACTTTGCCTGTCGCGGGCAAGTGCTCTACCGACTGAGCTACCCAAGCATGACTCACGCCCCCTCCTCACTGCTTTAATTCCGCCAGTACCTCATCTCCTACCTTCCAGACTTCACAGAAGCTCTCCTGCGAACCCTGCAGAAATAGCTTTCCTGGAAGAAAGGATATTGCGGAGACATGGCTTATCCACAGCCTGGGGGATGTTTCTGGAATGAAACTTTCTTTCTTCCAGGAGTGCTAGTTCTGCAGGATTCGCAGGAGAGCTTCTGTGAAGTTTGGAAGGTAGGAGACGAGGTACTGGCGGAAATAAAGCTGTGAGGAAGGGGCGTGAGTCGTGCTTGGGTATCTAAGTCGAGCACTTGCCCCCGAAAGGCAAAGTTCCTGAGTTCGAGTCTCGGTCCGTGACACAGTTTTAATCTGACAGGAAGTTCCATATCGGTACACACTCCGCTGTAGAGAGAAAATTCATTCTACAATTAGGAAGAGTTTTACAGACTCTCTTTTGGGTTGAAATGGCCTTTATGTCGGAAAACAATAGGCCTAGGCGAAGCACCATTCACAGAACTTCACATTTCGAATTGTTGGATTCATCTTCGGACTCAAATGTGATCATTTCAACTTGAACCTGTGACTATAGTTGTGATTTTGCTAGATGACAATGATTGTCCTCATACTGCTCGTGCATCACTGACATGCGATTTCATACCCACATCCGCCATTTTCGACAGACCTCGTACCAAGTAATTATCACGTGTCTGGTCCACCCTGACAGGGGATGGGAGGAAACGAATTTCATTTCGATGAAGAGGTGCGCCATGTGATACTCGAAAGGCAGCTCACATGCCCACAATAATTATTTTTTTCCAGAGGATTCCGTACCTTTTCCTGCGTTGGAGGAATTGTGTTGAACGTCATGGAGACTATATCGAAAACGATACCCTTTCGTCACACCTTTGTTGAGCAAATCGCATGCAGAAACTTATTTAAGGTTTTCATTTCACTCAACCTCGTACTCTTATCTCTAAATGAAATCTGCTGCCGCAGAAGTTTGTTGTAGAATAGATGGGTTGATGGGATCGATGATGAGGTTTTGTACAGAAGTGAGCAAAACAGACGTTTATGGAACAACGTCACTAAAAGAAGGGTTCAATTGATAGGACATATCCTAAGGCATCAAAAAATTGTGAGTTTGGTAACTAAGGGAAGTATCGTCGTTGGGGGGGAAGGGGCCGTGGGTGTGAAAACTGAAAACTGTAGAGCACAGTTTGAGTGCAGTGGTAAGTTGAAATGGATGTAGGTTGCAGTTATTGTGCAGCGATGAAGGGAAGACTTGTACAGGGCAGACTAGCTTGGAGAGTGGCATCAAGTCAGTCTTCGGACTGAAGATAGTACTTTTCGGTTGTACTTTTTGGTTTCTGCTATCATTAGTTAAATGTCACTTGTCATAAAGCCTTCAGCGATATTCATGTAGGTACTTGGATTAAAATTTCTCATAATGAGAAATGAAAAGAAGCCATCTGTATGTACTTCAAAGAATTTCTTATAGCCAATAACGCGTTCAAAACTACATTTTACTAGCCATTGTCGACATGTCTTACCTGTCGAAACCGGACAATAAAAAGTAATTCTGATGGCAAACTTGCCTACAAATAGTTTCTTCACTTAATTGCCTTCCGACAGAAAACCATCGTGAATCAATACATAAACTGTAACAATGCTAAATTAACATGACTTACCCACTGCACACCATTACAGAGTCAAACTGGTAAGTGGTGACTTCAGCTGTATCCACATTTGTAGTTGACACTTCCCACACAGAGCCACGTGGCTGCACTCGTTCCACATGCTGCCGGAACTGCGGAAATAGATCGTTCTTCTAATTATCTATTATTATTGTTGTTTTTATTTATCTGTTGTATCTGATTGACCTCACTGATGGGTCACATACATGATCGAATCTTTTATTAGACAGAAATCGAATGAAAACCGTCAGTAGTGTAAAATCAAAGTAATTTCATCTAAATGTCTATAAACAAACTAAAGTAAAATCTTTCGCAACCTCTCTATGACATTAGTTTATTTATACGTTGACACAAACTTTTGTTTATGAATATTTTGTAACTCTCCTCTGAGAGCAGGAATAAAGTATATTTCTAGTAAATAAACATGTATGTATGTATTTTTGTTGTAGAGGCAATCACTCAGGAAACACATCATTCACGTAACGTGATACGTTATTCGAAATTTAATTGAATTTCTGGAATATTCATTTATAGTCTACCTTGGTTCCCTCATTGTTACTAAGGTACAATGGATTTGATATGATCCCATGATAGAAAGAATATTTAAAGTTGTGTCCCCGCGATACTTTGGTTAAAAGCAGCTCCGGTAGAGTAGTTAGGCAGTAGACATATAGTTTCGTCCTTAAGCCTAGTACAAACTGGACATCAAATTAATAGCAAGACGTGGCTGCTAGCAACATGTATACCGTCAACTAGCAATGAGGTCACAGATACTCGTCAACATGAGGCGGTATAAGATCAAAGAAATCCGTTTACTGTTGCATGTACCCAAGTCTTCCATTTCAAATGCGAAACATCGTCCAGTGCAGACGTGGCGAAAGTACAGTTTCAGCAGGATAGCAGGTACGTTATTATTTGAGCATATTTTATTATTTGTGTTATGTAGTTCTTGACTTGGACTGCCATTCAGCAACATGTTTCAACTTTGCCTTCGCTAAAGGTTGAATATAACCTTGGTTTGTGACGACGTGAACTAGTCATGATGTGGACGAAAGACCTAATTATAGAGCTCATCGAAATGCTGAGAGCTGGTCACGGATTGTGAGACATTAAGTCCAAGGAATACCAGACTAGAAATCGAAAATACGATGAAACGTCGAAAACATGTTCGCACTTTAAAACAAATGCGTGAGAAATATCCAGGAAAACTAAGTTCATGAGAACTCTGTATTTCGTATTTCCTGGAACGGAAGAAAATACAGGAGAAAAGAAAAAGTGGAACTGGTACTATTTCTGAAGACAGTATATGGCTTATATATAATATGATGCTATTTCTCGTAGAAAGGGCGGTACTATTGAGGCACCTATTTATTTATTTCATTGACTTAGGTTTAAAAAGAAGTAATGCCACAACAATTGTGTTATTCTATTAGACGCAACTACATACTGCACAGACGATCACTAAAAGCTGTAATCACGCAGATATTTACTTTTATTTCAAATCAACAAAGGCAAAAAGTAGTAATGATGTAAAATTTAAAAAGGCAAAGAAAAGTAGGCAAATTTATTTTGCCACGGTATTTCCCTTTATTCTGAAACAAAATGTAAGGCGAATATTTTCCTGATTTTTCTTGCTTCCTGAGATTCATTTCTAGGGATTTGCTGCAGTTCCAGGAAACCCTCACAAACCCGTCGTCACTGTACCAGTGTCTAAATCTTCCCTGTAAAATTACGAGGCGGTGTGTATGTCAGTACTGATTTTGCTTTTCGTCTAAGACGGTTTTGTGGAGAAACGCAAGCAAGTACCACATTTTCAACTGTTCTTGGATGTAATGAAACAGGAGTTCCAAACACTCTGACAAAAATTGCCAGCAAGCCTGATACATTCCCGTTAATGAGATAATTAAAAGTCCTTTCTAGGGAACCCTTTATATATGGGCCTCGGTAGTTTATCGTGAGGTTCTGGCATAGTGCAAATGCTTTATCTACTACTAACACAAAAGGAATAATCGCTTGACTTTTCACTGATATAAACATAAGTTGTGGATGTTACAGTTATTTTTAATAAACTTCTTATAAAATGTTTTATTCCCGAAAACACCACAGTATGAGATTCTCCACTTGGATCCCACACAGGCATACCGAATTCTGTAGTCAGAATCTTTAACATGTATGTTCCATGATAGTTGTAATATATGCTTCCTCTGTTTCCTGGTACTTCAGTCAGTACATGATTCTCATCAACTGGGCAAATGCAGCGGGGAAAATTCCATTTTAAATTAAATCTGTTTGCAATTTCTCTTCATTCTTCCTCAACGTGGGGTCTGCAAACAGTACAGAATACATACGTCCTGGTACAACAGATTTAGGTAGATCCTCTTCTTTGCTGACGAAACTTGTTGCTAAACACAATTTCCACGTGTTGTGTGTTAAATAAATAAATGATAATAATGACGCATTTTAGGAAGACGAGGAAGCAGATGCAAACTACGATGATGACAGTGATGGCGCCTTTGTTTCATTCACCGAACAAGACAGGAAAGATGGAACACAAAAGGAGAGTGATGATTTCATTGCAAATAAATCATTCGCATCTATAACATCTCAAGCTACAACGGCTCAACCTACACGTTCAGCTGTCAAAAAACCCAAAATAAAAACAAATGGTGATGCCATGGTTAACAAAGCCGACAAATTTATGCGACGTATTCAAGAAAACGTGAAATCAAAATGTTGTTTTGCCGTTAACGGTGAAAACGTAGCCAGTGGAATGCGGGGCTCAAAACAATGTACAACAAAAACTCGCACAGGTAATTTTCTCTTCCTACGGGTAACGGGTGAATTTACAGCGCATGAATTGATAACGTCTAATCCTTAAAGGTCACCTGCGATCAGTTTCCAAGTTATCAGTGGAACAAAGACTATAGACATCATTCAGAAGTTTGCTATTCTCCTGCAGCATTAGTTACAGCGTCTTCAGCTTCACTGCCGTCATCTATAATAATAACTCAGCACCCTATCGGTCACTGTTGACGGCAAGTCAGTAAATGCGCTCTTTTCCTACGGCTCAACCAAAATATCCGTCAAGACCTAAAACTTGTAATTCAGAATCTCAGACAGAAGTGTTTTCACAACCACGTTCATATTATAATACGCCAGAAAATCAACAGCCTCAATCGCAGAAGTCTTTGTAGCAATAATGTTTAAATACTCTTGAAACTCAACAGCCTCAGCCACAGTATATATCTCTGCAATGACAAACGTATACCATAATATCGCTTTATTTTGGTAATAACAGACCTTCACGAGCACCTCTTTCTTCAAGGGAAATCTCAATATCAAACCATATGAGTATAATATTTCATTTTTTCCACTACAATACAATCACCTGAAGTCAATAAATTCTTTGTACAATATTTAGTAATATGTAATTTGTATTTTGGTTGTATGCTTACTTGGCAGCGTCCTTTAAGACCGTCAATGGTGGCTTCGCTCGCTTCGGGTACAGTTAAGGGAACTGAGCGTTTCGGTAATTGAAACAAACTTTTCAGACTACCAAACAAATCACCTGTAACTAAGTATCGCAGAGTAACCGCCAGTCTTATTGATGGTGGAATAGCAGCAAGGTTGTTTATGTTCTTCCTGGAGATGTTACGGGCTACCAAACAAAGAAGTTCTCCGAAATCAGGTTTTGTTAACCTGACGAAATTGAGGAACGAGCTACCATCGTTCAGACATTAATTATTCGCCATAGGTTGTCCCTCTTTTCAAAAATTTCTCTCTGACACCACCTTCGTTTTTTTTTCTGGGCATGGGCAGTTATTATGATAAAAGTAGCACTTACAACAGCAATTACAATCTCTTCCATCCTGTACCCAACACTGGGTTTGGTTTGCACGTGCAACATCGTTAACAACATGTATGCAGATGCAAATTGCTACGTCCAACAAATATGTTGCCAACATTCGTCAACATGTTGGTAACATTTTGTTGGCCGGACTGTGTAGAGTAGCTAGACTGCTGTAAGGAACGTACCTGTGAAACACAACTTGAGTAGAAGTTATTTGAACACTTGGATTATTCACTTGTTGTTACTGATCAATGTATTCGTTTCATTTATTACTTATTGAACTAACCCTGGAGCTGCTGGCTACCTACGTTACTTGATTACAGCCACTTCATTCCATCCTTTAATCCTCTAAACATAAATGCGGATGTTTGCACACTTGTGTACAGAGAGACAATTATCATTTCAGAACATAATTTCTACTCTCACCTTCAACTCGTCGGTGTGCTAGGGGTGTAAATCATTTCTGAGGTAATTTCGGTCGCATTTGCTTATTCTAGAACACACACAAACACACACACACACACACACACACACACACACACACACACACACACACACACTGGTCCCGGCGGAGGTTCGAGTCCTCCCTCGGGCATGGGTGTGTGTGTTTGTCCTTAGGATAATTTAGGTTAAGTAGTGTGTAACCTTAGGGACTGATGACCTTAGGTGTTAAGTCCCATAAGATTTCACACACATTTGCACATTTGAACACACACACGCACACACACACACACACACACACACTCACACACACACACACACACACACACACACCTGCCCGCGCGTACAAAGATGGACGTGGTGATATGCTTACCTTAATGCAACGACGAAGTCCAAAGTGATCTGCATATGCGTTGAGGTATTTCAGTACATCGCCAGCCGGTAGATAGGATTGCTCGCCCTCAGGAAAAGGGTAATCTGGAAATGCCATTACCTCCTTGGGCAGATTCGTCCTGCAACATCAAACAACTGTAACTACGAGTATGTGAAGCATTTTCTGTATAATAATTGAATCTTTTATGTGGGCGACTTCGTCCATAATTAATAACATTTACTGAAACCGGACCTAATATAACTAATCTGAAGCAATTTCCCAAAGTGTTATGTAATTATCACATTTGAAAAATGTATGTCTTCGTAAAAATTCTTAAAATCTCGTATATTATTACTATTAATTCTGGCAAGATATATACTAAAAACTTCGAAATTGAAGATATTATTATCCCATATAGGCTGTCTTATTCACAAAGAGGAATAGTATCTAGTGTTGTATCTCGGCGGAACAGTTGATAACTGGCAAAACAGAGAAGCATACTAGCATACAAGGAAGGATTTTAACGCACACTGTGACGGTAAATCGCAGAACGTTATCACACCTGCTCGTCATAAAACAAGAGAAATTAAAATCTGTCCTTACTGTAAGAACTCACCAACCTAGAGGGGAAGGTGACTGGTTAAAAGTCACTTATTTATAAAGCGATGACTACAGTGGTGAACGAATTAGGATCATGCAAATGTTGATAACATGGTGCGATGATACGTTCACTGGTGTGCAGTGTGACAATCCATTCCTGTTTTTAAATTAGGCACGTGATGGTGGAGAATTAATGAACGTCAGTTACTAAAAAGCAGTTATATTTACCAAGGTCTGTACCATATGTTACAGATTTAGAAGATTGTATCACCAATAGATAGCCTCTTGCCCTTGTCAGCATGGTCCAGTGTTCGGTAACTGTGCCTGAGCGCTTTGAAGGCTAACGCCAGGACCGCATTTACGATTTCAAAAGAATTCTTTCGAAATTTCATTCTATAATCACTTGTCATTTTAATGTTTACATTGTACTAGTACTTGAAGGGAAACAGCAGTTTCATTGTTGGACCATTGTTATTAGTGGTATGCACGTAATGTGCTTCAGATCGTGGCTGTGACATCGTCAGTAATGTTATATAATCGAATATGCAGCGTAGAGGCTGCAAGTACAGCAGCGAAAGATGGAAAATGATGTCTCATGAGCCACAGGATGTCGGGCTATCTGAAGTAGAAACAGCTTACAAAGTGCGTAAAAGTTGTCAAACTTGTTTGTCATTCTGTCTGCAGATAATACTGTTTTATAAACACACACCAATTTAACAGGATCTGTTGTTAATAAGTGCACATACTGTGATTGTTAGGAACAAATTATTTATTCTTCCACCTGTCATACTGTTAATGTTGTTTAATTTTAATACAGTGCGACTGGTTTGGATCATGCATTGTCTATCATCGGGTTTTGTCGTACACGTATCGAAAAGTTGCTAATCTAGTATTCATTATGCGAAACATATTTACGCAAGTGATTCTTTTGTGACGATGATGAGGAGTTAGAGTGGAGAGTTTAGAAAGCGACGTCAAATAGTGTTAATTTCGCGGTTATTGTATCTGATGTCGAGATGTAAGGCTCAGAACGCCGAGCCCCACGCAGCAACGGCAGCTCACACTATTAGTCGCTATGTTTTCACCCTCCTATGCTCCATTCACCTCGCACAGCCCCATTTTCCCACTAGAACCAACTGATTAAGCATTACAGTCAACATAATTTAAAAGTTATCACGTAGTTAGCGGTAAATTAACTTAGTTACCTTTGTTGTCAGTTTATACAAAAAAGGAAAAATCCTATGGATGAGTAAGGCAGGATCGAACGGATCGAAATGTGCTAAATTGAAACAAGGCAGGCAATATGTCTGTCAGCAAAACATATTTTACCTCAAGATCAAGATGCACACCGGGGTCATTTTGTGTGCTTCTCTGTGGAGCACTGAGTGCTTTGTGAAAACAATGGAATCTGACACGAGTCCATACTACGGAGATTCACAAGTTAGATTCTATAACGACTTCTACGAAGACCGTGGCACCAGCAGAAGCTTTCAGCAGATACTTCGTACAACTCCCGCGGCTTTGCTGGCTGGAACATGCTACCGGTGCAGCCGCTGCTGTTACACTGACCATAACTCTGTATAATTAGGTAAATTCAAGAACGACTCCACGCAAAGCACATCGCTTATAACAAGTATAACCAGATCCCATAAATCGTAGAAGGGAAGTTTTGTTGTTGTTGTTGTTGTTGTTGCGGTCTTCAGTCCTGAGACTGGTTTGATGCAGCTCTCCATGCTACTCTATCCTGTGCAAGCTTCTTCATCTCCCAGTACCTACTGCAACCTACATCCTTCTCAATCGGCTTAGTGTATTCATCTCTTGGTCTCCCTATACGATTTTTACCCTCCACGCTGCCCTCCAATACCAAATTGGTAACCCCTTGATGCCTCATGTCCTATCAACCGATCCCTTCTTCTGGTCAAGTTGTGCCATAAACTTCTCTTCTCCCCAATCCTATTCAATACTTCCTCATTAGTTATGTGATCTACCCATCTAATCTTCAGCATTCTTCTGTAGCACCACATTTCGAAAGCTTCTATTCTCTTCTTGTCCAAACTATTTATCGTCCATGTTTCATTTCTATACATGGCTACACTCCACACAAATACTTTCAGAAATGACTTCCTGATACCTGAATCTATACTCGATGTTAACAAATTTCTCTTCTTCAGAAACGCTTTCCTTGCCATTGCCAGTCTACCTTTTATATCCTCTCTACTTCGACCATCATCAGTTATTTTGTTCCCCAAATAACAAAACTCCTTTACTACTTTCAGTGTCTCATTTCCTAATCTAATTCCCTCAGCATCACCGGACTTCATTCGACTACATTCCATTATCCTCGTTTTGCTTTTGTTGATGTTCATCTTATATCCTCCTTTCAAGACACTGTCCATTCCATTCAACTGCTCTTCCAAGTCCTTTGCTGTCTCTGACAGAATTACAATGTCATCGGCAAACCTCAAAGATTTTATTTCTTCTCCGTGGATTTTATACCTATTCCGAATTTTTCTTTTGTTTCCTTTACTGCTTGCTCAATACACAGATTGAATAACATCGGGGAGAGGCTACAACCCTGTCTTACTCCCTTCCCGACCACTGCTTCCCTTTCATGTCCCTCGACTCTTATAACTGCCATCTGGTTTCTGTACAAATTGTACATAGACTATCGCTCCCTGTATTTTACCCCTGCCACCTTCCGAATTTGAAAGAGAGTATTCCAGTCAATATTGTCAAAAGCTGTCTCTAAGTCTACAAATTCTAGAAATGTAGCTTTGCCTTTCCTTAATCTTTCTTCTAAGATAAGTCGTAGGGTCAGTACTGCCTCACGTGTTCCAGTGTTTCTACGGAATCCAAACTGATCTTCCCCGAGGTCGGCTTCTACTAGTTTTTCCATTCGTCTGTAAAGAATTCGTGTTAGTATTTTGCAGCTGTGGCTTATTAACTGATTGTTCGGTAATTTTCACATCTGCCAACACCTGCGTTCTTTGGGATTGGAATTATTATATTCTTCTTGAAGTCTGAGGGTATTTCGCCTGTTTCAAACATCTTGCTCACCAGATGGTAGAGTTTTGTCAGGACTAACTCTCCCAAGGCCGTCAGTAGTTCTAATGGAATGTTGTCTACTCCGGGGGCCTTGTTTCGACTCAGGTCTTTCAGTACTCTGTAAAACTCTTCACGCAGTATGGTATCTCCTATTTCACCTTCATCTACATCCTCTTCCATTTCCATAATATTGTCCTCAAGTACATCGCCCTTGTATAGACCCTCTATATACTCCTCCCACCTTTCTGCTTTCCCATCTTTGCTTAGAACTGGGTTTCCATCTGAGCTCTTGATGTTCATACTAGTGGTTCTCTTCTCTCCGAAGGTCTCTTTAATTTTTCTGTAGGCAGTATCTATCTTACCCCTAGTGAGATAAGCTTCTACATTCTTACATTTGTCCTCTAGACATCCCTGCTTAGCCATTTTGCACTTCCTGTCGATCTCATTTTTGAGACGTTTGTATTCCGTTTTGCCTGCTTCATTTATTGCATTTTTATATTTTTTCCTTTCATCAGTTAAATTCAATATTTCTTCTGTTACCCAAGGATTTCTACTAGCCCTCGTCTTTTTACCTACTTGATCCTCTTCTGCCTTCACTACTTCATCCCTCAAAGCTACCCATTCTTCTTCTACTGTATTTCTTTCCCCATTCCTGTCAATTGTTCCCTTATGGTCTCTCTGAAACTTTGTACAACCTCTGGTTCTTTCAGTTTATCCAGATCCCATCTCCATAAAATCCAACCTTTTTGCAATTTCTTCAGTTTTAATCCTCAGCTCATAACTAATTGGTTGTGGTCAGTGTCCACATCTGCCCCTGGAAATGTCTTACAATTTAAAACATGGTCCCTAAATCTCTGTATTACCATTATATAATCTATCTGATACCTTTTAGTATCTCCAGGGTTCTTCCATGTATACAACCTTCTTTCATGATTCTTAAACCAATTGTTAGCTATGATTAAGTTGTGCTCTGTGCAAAATTCTACCAGGCGGCATCCTCTTTCATTTCATACCCCCAATTCATATTCACCTACTATGTTTCCTTCTCTCCCTTTTCCTACACTCGAATTCCAGTCACCCATGACTATTAAATTTTCGTCTCCCTTCACTATCTAAATAATTTCTTTTATTTCATCATACATTTCTTCAATTTCTTCGTCATCTGCAGAGCTAGTTGGCATATAAACTTGTACTACTGTAGTAGGTATGGGCTTCGTATCTATCTTGGCCACAATAATGCGTTCACTATGCTGTTTGTAGTAGCTTACCCGCATTCCTATTTTCCTATTCATTATTAAACCGACTCCTACATTACCCCTATTTGATTTTGTGTTTATAACCCTGTAGTCACCTGACCAGAAGTCTTGTTCCTCCTGCCACCGAACTTCACTAATTCCACTATATCTAAGTTTAAACGATCCATTTCCCTTTTTAACATTTCTAACCTACCTGCCCAATTAAGGGATCTGACATTCCACGCTCCGATCCGTAGAACGCCAGTTTTCTTTCTCCTGATAACGACATCCTCTTGAGTAGTCCCCGCCCGGAGATCCGAATGGTGCACTATTTTACCTCCGGAATATTTTACCCAAGAGACGCCATCATCATTTAATCATACAGTAAAGCTGCATGCCCTCTGGAAAAATTATGGTCGTAGTTTCCCCTTGCTTTCAGCCGTTCGCAGTACCAGCACAGCAAAGCCGTTTTGGTTATTGTTGCAAGGCCAGATCAGTCAATCATCCAGACTGTTGCCCTTGCAACTACTGAAAAGGCTGCTGCCCCTCTTCAGGAACCACACGTTTGTCTGGCCTCTCAACAGATACCCCTCCGTTGTGGTTGCACCTACGGTACGGCCATCTGTATCGCTGAGGCACGCAAGCCTCCCCACCAACGGCAAGGTCCATGGTTCATGGGGAGGGGGGGGGGGGGTGAGGGAAGTCTTAAAACAGAAAAAACGTTGCATGAAGAAGAAGTCAGTATCACAAAGTCATGGAGCGTCCTGTTATTCGTACAGAATATTTAAACCCAGCTGGGAAAATTTCATAACTCAGTAGAAATTTCCGTTAGCAGATTCTTCGAGTTTGGAGCACCTAACCATTTTCACCTTTTACTCTCACACTTTCCTACGGACAAACCACCTTACAGAACTACGATGCCAGTGTGTTGTGGTAGGACCGCTTATAACATTTACATCTACGTTGGTGAGCCAAGACATTAAGACCACTGCCCAGCGCGAGAGTCACTGCTGCGGGCGTTTCGGGCAGCTGACGCGATAAAGAAAGTTTGCGGCGCATGGAAAATCGTTCCAGCTACGATACGGGCCACAAGTTGGGAACCTCACTGACTAGGGTGAGTTTGACAAAGGGTAGTTTGTTATGGCCCGGCGCTAGGGAACGAACATTTCGGAAACGGCAAAACTAGCCGACCAACCAGTCGACAGTAAGGTGTACTTACTGTAGTTAACATCTAAGACAAATGGATGAAGGACAGTGAAAACACGAGAAAGTGGACAAGGCGTTGGACGTTCACGTGTCATCATAGAGTGTGGAGGTTGCAGACTTGTCCGCACTGTAAATAAGGATAACCAACGGTATGTGGCAGGCCTGTCGACAGGGCACAGTGCTGGTTCGAGCTCAAGAGTTTGCAGCCCTACGTGTTCTCATTTTGACCCAGCGGCATCGTAAGTTACGGTTATAATGGTTATGGGATCAACGAGATTGGACCGTGGAATATACTACATGTCACCTAATCGCATGAATGGCATTTCTTGTTACAACATTTCGATTGTCTCTTTGACATGTAGTCATCTGGCCGAAAGGCGGCTCGAAACATGCATACTTCCACCTACGCAGTCCTGTGGGTATCGAAATATACTTTGGGGGACTGTCACCTGGAATTCCATGGGAGATGTGGCAGCAACAGGTAACACAATGACGTGAATATTATTACACACCACCTCCATCCCTTCATGAGTGATGTCCTCAAATAGTTCAAATGGCTCTGAGCACTATGGAAGTCAACTGCTGTGGTCATCAGTCCCCTAGAACTTAGAACTACTTAAACCTAACTAACCTAAGGACATCACGCACATCCATGCCCGAGGCAGGATTCGAACCTGCGACCGTAGCAGCCCCACAGTTCCGGACTGCTCGCCTAGAACCGCGAGACCACCGCGGCCGGCGTGATGTCCTCCCCGACGGAGATGGCAACTTCGGTGGTACGAAAAACACTCCGCTAAACATCACAGAACCATCTCCAGCCTCAACAGTGCACTCTACACTCTGCAAGTTGAACACCTCATTTAGCCATCTCTGGAATCAACGCCTTGCATCATTTGAAAACAGGCAAAATCTAACTCGAAAAACCACAGTACACAGCTGCAGTCAGATAGTTGTAAGTAGGTTGTTTAGGTTTTTATATTGGTAACGCCATGTAGCGCTCTAAAAATCACTGGCTGTGCTGTGTGCAGTCTGTGGCTGGTTGCAATTGTTGTAATACTCGCCATTGTAGTGTTGGACAGTTGGCTGTTAACAGCGCGTAGCGTTGCGCAGTTGGAGGTGAGCCGCCAGTAGTGGTGGATGTGGGGAGAGAGATGGCGGGGTTTTGAAATTTGTAAGACAGGATGTCATAAACTGCTATATACATTATGAGTTTTGAACACTATTGGGGTAAGACATTGTTTGTTCTCTATCAAAATCTTTCATTTGCTAACCATGCCTATCAGTAGCTAGTGCCTTCAGTAGTTTGAATCTTTTATTTAGCTGGCAGTAGTGGCGCTCGCTGTATTGCAGTAGTTCGAGTAACGAAGATTTATGTGAGGTAAGTGATTTGTGAAACGTATAGGTTAATGTTAGTCAGGGCCATCCTCTTGTAGGGATTTTTGAAAGTCAGATTGCGTTGCGCTAAAAATAATGTGTGTCAGTTTAAGCACAGTCATGTATAATTTTTCTAAGGGGACGTCTCATATGTCGACCCTTAGCCGAGGATACGTCACTGGAATCTTCTGATTTTTTCTTGTAGTTTGTGTAATTAGTGTAACTTTTGTTTATTGCTAGCGCGTAATTGTAGAGAGAATCTCCTTTGTAGTGGCAGTCTTTCATTGTTGTATAGTAGAACAGTTGTGGCATGCATGTAGATTTGCACCAAGTATTTCACAGCTGCCCTTGCAGTTAACTAGATATTATTTTCAGTGCTATGTTAATGTGTTCTCTTATTTTTGCTCTTCAAATTGTGCTATTCTGTGTTGTCGTGTGAAATATTGAGACAATAATGGCGTGTGAAAAACGTAATAACGTAATACTAGGCTCCAAAGTAAACTGAGAAATTACAGTGGAGACGAAAGCAATGTGGACTCAGTTGCATCCACCGATTCGCTTACGCAACTTGCAAAAACTCAGGAAAACTTAAAGGACACATTAGATTCGATTTCAACACAAATGGACACTCTGAAACGTGGTTCAGAAAAACACACTGAGAAAATGTGTTCACTATCGAAGAAAGTAGCACAACTTTCGGATTAGTTCACTAACTTATCTACAAAGGTAGATGATGATCTGAGTGACACAAGACCAGTAGCCTTCACTGACACAGAAGAGTATGAACAAATTAGAAAATTCAAACAAAATCAAACCAAATCAATACACAGTACAAAAGAGAAATCCGGGAAGTACAAGATCAGTTGACGCAGGTAATACAAAAATTACATATTTCAGAGGACACTCGCGCTACAAAACGGCAAGAGGGATTTAGAAATACGGAAAAGCCACAAAATAATAACGCCGGGCATTTCGGAAATTATGAAAGAAATTGGCAAGGTGCACCGAATTTTGAGATGGAATCGCCGACACGATGTAACAAAGACCGATATGCGACTCGCCGACACGATGATTTTGACTATAAGCTGTTCATTACTACACGTAAATTCAAAACATTTAAGAATTCTGACAACGACATTCATCCACAAGGATGGCTTCATCAATTCTCTCATTGTTTTCCTCCCAACTGGTCATTGGAGCATAGGTTAGAATTTATGTGTGGCTACTTGGAGAATGAACCAGCTGTAAGAATGCGATCGGTCATTCACGATTATCACAGTGAAGGAGAATTTTCTCATGCCTTCCTCTCAGCGTATTGGTCTCAAGCTACACAAGACCGAGTAAAACATAGCATCATAATGATGAAACATTTCGAACAATCTGAATTTTCCAGTCTTGTGAAATATTTTGAAGAAATGTTGCACCAGAATCAGTACCTATCAGATCCATACAGCCCCTCATAACTCCCGCATTTGCTTAACCAAATTACCTGAACATTTATGACATATTTGTTTGGTAGGACGTTGCAAAGACGTCATTGAAGCTTTTCAGGGACTCTTACAATAATTAGAAATTGACACTGACAATCGCGGAAAGCGAAAACAGGAACTCAACAATTACAGGTCACATCCGTCGCAATTCCGCGATGAAAGAAGTAATAACTGGACACGACAAGGCTATTCTTACAACGTAAATCGTGACCAAAACAGACACCACCCGTATGACAACCACTGGCAGAGTGATAGTTACAGAGAAAGATCGCGTTTCTGTAGTAATGAATTTGACAGAGACAATCATAGAAACAGACAATATGGCAACCAGAACTATTATTATCACGGGAGACAGAATAATGTCAGACCCAACGATCCACCGTGCAGTGATAATTCAGGGAGAAATTTTCCACCACTTAACCGACAAGAAAGAAACTATGGAATCTACCGACATGACGACAGACGATATGATCGTAACGACAGACCTGAATTGCATCAGAACTGGCGGGATTCCAACAGAGCAGGGCCCTCTCGACAAGGTGAATTTGTAGAAGTTAGGTCTCCTAATCCTAATAATGACGCACGCCAACAAAGAGACAGACAATGACTCGCACAGCAGGCAGCCGCGTGCGCCGGCTGGCTCAGAGAAAAATAACATAGACGCTGCTAACCTTGAGAAATATTCCAGTATTATTTACCGACACATACTGCATGATAATTGCGTTCTAGCTGAAACTCTGAGTACTATGAAGTGTAAAGGATTGCACCACATTTTACATGTAAAACCGTTTATTGAGAGATAATCTGCTTTTTAACTTTGTCTTTGCCATATAACTTTTCACTTTACATTACTAGTATGCTTTATCAGACTTAGAATGTGCTAACATGCAACAATGTTTGAAGTTAAATATCCAGTCAAGAACCAAGAGAACTTATTTAAACAGAAATAACGAATGCATTGTTATTGTGAACAGACGACACAGTGTTATTGTGTGTGTACATTCTTGCTTGTTAGTTGCACGATTACGTAACGTCTATAAGGCTCACATACTTAGAACATTTACTGCTAAAGAGATTTTAATGCAACATTTTGGTTTACTTGAAAATACATTCTGGATTTGAAGTACTTTCTGTGAGATACCAGATGACACAGTACCATCCGTTACCATGACCAAATGAATCATTAATATCTAAACTAAAATTAAGTCGGCACCCACAGAAAACAGAAGGTCCGTCCAGCAAGGCTTGAGCAGCAACAGACTTGACTGGTATACGATTCTTCTTGTCTCCAGATGTTGTAGCAAACTCAATGTTCTCGATCGTTTTGTACACTGTCTGTTTAGAACGGCGACGGTATCTTCTGTACGGCATATGTGACAGCTACACGATTATATCAGGACGCTACTAATGAGTGACAATTTACAATGTTGCTTTTGCGGTGTATCTGTTTTATATCTGCACAGTTTTTCTGAATTATTCTGGAAAGTAAAATATGTTTTACTAGTAACTTTTGTGGTATAGTTACAATGAGACAGCCTTTTCCGTAGCACAACAATACGTTACATTATAGTACTTTCTTGATCACGATAAGGTACGTAATAACTACAATATCTATACGCATAGCATTTTACTTTTTTTTATCATGAGGTAAGTACATTGACTTCTGCAGAACTTAGCTTTCGGAGGACGACAACTACGACACTTCCACAAAGATTATCTTACAACAAGATGCACAGTTTAGCGCTACAGTACACGTATTTGAGTGATTAATTTTGTACTTAAAACATTTATTTTTAAAGATATTTGAAGTAAAATGATACAAAGGTTTTCTGTGAAACATTTCATTCCATTGCTGTAATCTGTAACACCTGAGAATATAATTACATTAATCCTCAAGGGGTTGTGTACCATGTCTTTGGCAAGGACAAGGAGCCCTAGCTAATATGGTATTTGCTTATACAACTTTACACATCGGTACCATATTTCTCTAACACATAAATTACACGGCTATCTCATCATTTAACTGAGAGAGACAAACATTTTTTTTTTACTATGTCAGTGACAGATGTTTACGCAATTACACAGTTGGATAACTTCACACTTATGAAACTATTTTGTCTGTACTTTGTGAACTGTTCATATTTTTTTTTGGAACCATTGTGATACTATGAGAGCTTTGAATGTTGCATTTGGTATGGGGTCATGATTTTTAAAGTAAGTTTGAGGTAGATGACTCTATTGAAATAAGCAGAGATTTTTTTTAGGTTTTGAAATTTTTACAGAAAGCTACGACGTTTTTGAGATTTGGATGAGGCGTTATGGTGTTATTTTTACGAAGGCGATGTGTATTATGCTTTTGAGGTATGTTTATGATCAATAAGCTGATGCTATATGAGGAATTTGATTATGCTATGTATATATTATGATGAGATATTGAAGTGTCGCCGCAAGATTGACGTGTCGGCGAATATAAGGATGTTGGAAACCAAGAATCATACTTTAAGAGTTATGAAATGTGTGTATATGCATGAATGTATCACTATGCTGGCGAAAAAAAATGGTTCAAATGGCTCTGAGCACTATGGGACTTAACATCTGTGGTCATCAGTCGCCTAGAACTTAGAACTACTTAAACCTAACTAACCTAAGGACATCATACACATCCATGCCCGAGGCAGGATTCGAACCTGCGATCGTAGCAGTCGCGCGGTTCCGGACTGAGCGCCTAGAACCGCTAGACCACCGCGGCCAGCCTGCTGGCGAATATTTTTTGGACACTGTTATATTTGTAGGATTTTGTTTCTACAGATTTGCAACGCAAATTCTCGAACTGTCACTTTAGTGCAAACTGGTGTCGTAAATATTTCGGTAAGAAAGTTAAGTGACCACCTGCTGGTAATGCGTCGTGGGCACCCAGCTGCACGGCAGTCACCTGGAGAAAAGCATTAGTGTGTGCCTTTCAGAGGCACAGGTGGAGGAAAAAAAAGAGGCCATTATCCTCGCTATTGACATTTCTTTGTAGAAAGCATTTCAAATACGACATGCTCAAACTTGAAAACATATGATTATACTGTGGAGCTCATAATTTGTGATATTTACTAAAATGCCTAATGAAATGATGAGAAACATTTCATGGCTATGGTCTTGCTAGTTGAGAGAAATGCCATATGGCTTGCTTTATGTATTTATTTACTCATTTTGTTTAATATCTAGTTTCTAGCTGCACTGCAACATTGGTTAAAATGAAATTTTTTATGGATTTACTAATATAGTTATTTTATGCCTACAGATCCAGTCAATAATAAATTTATGATCTACTTCCAAGAAAACGAGGGCACATAAATAGACATTTCCCTTCACCAGAATTACATAAATACTTTTTTTTATGATTTGGTAACTTATCTGCTAGTGTAAGTTCTTGTGATGCATCACCCTAGTGTTAAGATGTGACATAGGTATTAAACATGGCCATTATTACTGAAATATTTTTTCTGCTTGAGCTTTGTCATGTTTAGATATAAGTTATTGCACTTTCTGCTGCTTGCTTTGCCAATTTCCATTTTTTTGTCATTGCTCTTTGTGTTAATTTTTTGTGCTGCTGCATTGATTTTAGCATCTCAGCTCAGTAGATTTAAGTTAGCTTAAGAGGGGGTAGACTATATAAGAGAATGAGTTGCGATGAATTGGAAGGAATGCATTGAGAAGCTATAAGGAAATGCACAAAAGTATTTTGAAAGAGGATATGAACAAAAAAAGTAGGGTTTAGGGACAACCAGTTTAGGTAAGATTTTCTTGGAAATAAATGATGAGGTAAGATAATGTAAAATAAATAATGAGGTAAGAAATATGTGAACATATAAATACAGAAATCATGATTGGATAGGATTTTTTTGGTGGAAACAAATGTTGAAATAAGACGAAAGATCTATGGAATGAAGTTTTGGGTTGGACTGCAGTATCAAATGTTACACTGAAAACAAACCCTGTCCTGTATTTTTGTATTATTAGGCTATGTGAATTTGTGTTTTTCTTCTCTGTATGTGTTTAGCTAATGAGATTTATGTTGTAGAATTATGTTATTATATGTTATTTACCTTCTAAAGATGCTTAGACATTATTTATTCTGTTTTTATTTTAATGCTCATGTGTGAAGTTTATGTTTCAAAAATTATTCTGATCTTTTATGTGTGTACTTATGTCATAATTCTTGTAACACTGATTTACATGTTTATTTATATTCTTTTGTAAAGCCTGTTTTACTGCAAATGTTATCTGTATTGTTATGTTCTTTAATGATGTATTTTGTACCTTTGTTATTGTATTCTTATGTTATAAAATTGTAATTGACACCAGTTCATCAACTTAAGTAACTTGTAAGTTACATTTCAATGCACCCGTTTCTGTTGGTCATAGTATATGGACAATATGTGAGACGTAGGGACTGATAGTGTTTGCACGTGTGTTAATAATTCAGCAAGGGACTGGATAACAGCATTTCTGGTTCTAAGGACCATTCCAAAAACTTTGTGCGTGCACAAGTGGTGGTTTATGGACTGGCTATATTGTCTGCAAGACTCTTCGATGGTGATTGTGCACCTGCACAGTCGCAACAAATGGTTGCTGGCCGTCTCTACATGGACTACATTTGGTATGCATCTTTGATGGCCCACCAATACCATTATCTATACAAGGAGTATAGTGTGTCCGCATTTTTGATGGCCCACCAATACCGTAATCTCTACCAGGACTACAATGGGTCTACTCTGTGATGACCTACCTACCAATATTCTTCAAAACTTCGAATGGCTCTGCTGTGGGTTTGCTCTGTTGTGGCCCATTACCTGTCTGCATGTCAAGAGTCAGCACTGTCTTTCCGTTGGAAGGACAACACTACTTCGTCAAGAAGTGGAAATCCACTACTTCCATGTGCATTGTCTTTTACTGCTCACACATTGAGAAAAAAAAGCACTGCAATTTTACTGTGATGAATGATCAGGACTATCTTTATGGACTGTGAAAAAATTTTAGCTTTTGACAAACATTGTATTAATAACTGTGTGCCTTTGATATCTTTCTTACTGTAACTATTAAAAAAATTTCAAATCTGTATTGGCCAGTGCGCAAAACAATTTGTAAAATTTTTTGTAGGGGGCATGGGGGCCATGTAAGTAGGTTATTTAGGTTTTTATATTGGTAACGCCATGTAGCGCTCTGAAAATCACTGGCTATGCTGTGTGCAGTCTGTGGCTGGTCGCCATTGTTGTAATACTCGCCATTGTAGTGTTGGGCAGTTGGCTGTTAACAGCGCGTAGCGTTGCGCAGTTGGAGGAGAGCCGCCAGTAGTGGTGGATGTGGGGAGAGAGATGGCGGAGTTTTGAAATTTGTAAGACTGGATGTCATGAACTGCTATATACATTATGACTTTTGAACACTATTGAGGTAAATACATTTTTTGTTCTCTATCAAAATCTTACATTTGCTAACTATGCCTATCAGTAGCTAGTGCCTTCAGTAGTTTGAATCTTTTATTTAGCTGGCAGTAGTGGAGCTCGCTGTATGGCAGTAGTTCGAGTAACGAAGATTTTGTGAGGTAAGTGATTTGTGAATCGTATAGGTTAATGTTAGTCAGGGCCACTCTTTTGTAAGAATTTTTTAAATTCAGATTGCGTTGCGCTAAAAATAATGTGTGTCAGTTTAAGCACAGTCATGTATAATTGTTCAAAGTGGACGTCTCATAGTGACCAATTTTCGAGTCGTGATGTGCCGCTTTATGTGCCATTGTCATCATGAACTTTTGCGAGCTACGTGATTCCAAATATCAGCAAGATGCAGTTCAGTTCGCTATGTTCGTTCGGGCATTGGTTGACATGGAACTCATTCCTGTCACTTGGCGACACATTGTCGTTAATGTGAACTGTTGTGAGGTTTGGCTCTGTGCTGTGGCATCTCCTGTGTGATTCGACGAACAGGAAGGTTATCTGGAGGAGCAGTAAGTTAAAGCTGTCAGCACATGGGTCAATGAACGAAAATGGGATAGCTAATGACGCGAGTCACAGCGCCGGCGGCACGCGGCATGAGCTGGTTAATGCTGTTTTGTATTCTCAGCGCTCTCCAGCCGCAATTATCGACATTATTTGGCTTGAAAACCACACGGTTTGTTCATGGAAATGGAAGCACGTAAAATTCCTACGTTAGCTCTATTTAAATGCACATTTCCTTTCTTGACTAAATGCTCGTTGTGTTGCTCTGTCTGTGGTATATGTAAATAAAAACTTTAACAACCGTAAACATGTAATAAGACAAAAATAAAAGATACGTCTCCACTCAGGAAGGACATCAGTTTGCAAAAGTTCATCAAATAGAGCAAACTCACTCCTGACATTGTGCACACTTATATTTACGTAACATCAAATATCACAGAAATTATTTCTACTAATTTCTTGGGAAACTTCCACAACTTTTACAAAATGCTAACGTGGAAAAAGTAATTGTATGCAGCAGGATATGATTCATCTACTGGTCTACTTTCAGTTTCGTAATGTGGCGCCTTAGCTAATGACGGTGTGCTCTGCTACCACTCAAATGGCTCAAATGCCTCTGAGCACTATTCCACGTAACATCTGAGATCATCAGTCCCCTGGAACTTAGAACTACTTAAACTTAATGACATCGCACACATCCATGCCCGAGGTAAGATTCGAACCTGCGACCGTAGCAGTCGCGCGGTTCCGAACTGAAGCGCGTAGAACCGCTCGGCCACCACGGCCGTCTCTGCTACCACTGACTTCATATTTCAAGTTATAGTTTTCTAAGGATTTAATCGCTTAAACGTTATTCACATTTAATTGTAACAAACCCTAAAAAGAACGACATCTTTAGTGGGTCATTGCCTTAAAATGGTTTGCCATCATAATATGCGAGGTATACAGCGAAAATAACCAAATACGAAAATTATTTGAAATTATTTAAGCACCAATATGACGCTTCCCGTCCTTTTATTACAACAAATCGTACCAATAACGATCGTTTTCGAGTCATTCAATGTGCTGGTGCTAAGAAACAGCACTTATTCATAGGGTGTAACGTATAACATAAAATCCACCGAATATGGGCTTCTGCTGAAACCGACAAATACATTAGTATGGCGTCTTGCTTTCTGCTTGTGACTCTGGGAGCGTTCTTGTTTCTTATTGGTCCTACTCTACGTGGAACGCTACTGCAATATCGTAAAGCTTATTTAGTGCTTCACGTGAGGAAATGGCTCGTCAACGAGAAATAGTAGGAAGTGACTTCTCAGGACTCGTAAATATCCATTTCAACTTTAGATAACTCGTCCCTTTTGCCGGTGGCTTAAATGCAGAGGATAACAGTGTGAACTCTGTGTGTTATTTTACTTTGCATGAAGTGGACCACCATAGCGGTATCTGAAGCACGCCGCTAGTTTTCATCTGTCCTGGAATTTGGATTACCATCCTGGTGCTGTTTGTATGCGAAACCAGGCTTCTCAATCAAACTTTGACCCATCTGTCAATAGTCGAATTTCCAGAAGGGTGCATATTGTGAATAGGTGCACTCTACACGACTAAATTTACAATGCAAACGGTGCTTTCTGCCTTTTGTATACAGATGGCTGCTTAGTTGTAGACCGGGTTTCAAGTGTGTCCACTCATAACATGTGGTCTTGGGAGAGTATTCCGAGACTTAGTTTTTTGACTCATGGTGTTTTTCTTGTTCAAAATGATAGATCAGATCTCGCAAGAGGCGCCCCATCGGATTGGTTACCTTCGTTACGGACGCAGCTCGTGATCACTACGATCAGTGTTGACGAAGCTCATGGCTGTAGAGAGCGTTGTGCATAAGTGGTTCATGGCACATTTGTAAGAAGTGATGTATTGACTCAAGATTTAACCTGGTACTTGCTATTTAAGCTTACTGTAATTCTGGACCACAGGGGTGCTCTATTAAGTATTTAAACCACACAAATACTTCGTTGTCGTTATTAATTACATGTTTCAAGAAGTGTGATATCCTATGTTGCCTTCGTGTTTCGAAAATAAAATGGAGCTCCACCTCCTAGTTATTTTGTGGTGTGTTATTTTAGGTTGTTTATTAACATGCCTGTTAAATATGAAACACCGAGATGGGAGGGTGCTTTTTAAAATTATGTTGTTCTGTACATGCTAGTCATTTTACGAAGTGTTATTTGTTTGTTCACTACCATATCGTTAAGTTTTAAATGTTGAGCTTCATCATGTGGGTAGAAAATAATTGCCACAGGTGTGAGAGCTTAGTTGGTACAGGGATTCTAGCCTTACGTCTTGGCCAAACTCTATTGTAATTTCTTTTGCCGGTGAGCGCAGTATCCATTATCCATAGCGTTTGAGGGAGTGATCAAGAAAGACCCAATGATTGGCTACTTCTGCCTTCACTTCCAAGGAGCTACGGAAGCTACTCATTATATTAAACGAAGACAGGTTGTGGTTGGTCGGTTGATTCGGGGAAGGGAACCAAATAGGGAGGTTATAGGACCCATCGGATTCGAGAAGGATGAGGAAGGCGGTAGACCGTGCCCTTTCGAAGGAACCATCCGGGCATTTGCCTGAAGCAGTTTCAGGGAAATCACGGAAAATCTGTATCAGGAGGCCGGACACGGGTACGAACTGTCATCCTCCCCAGTGGGAGTCCATTGTGCTAACCACTGTGTCACCTCTCTCGGTAAGCTGGCTATGGAGTCTTTATTATGCCACAAAACTATTTAAATTTTGAGTCTCAGAAGTTTTCTCATTTTAAGTCATCCGGTAAAACTTGTTAATGCACTGCCACGCTATTTGTGACATCAACTGACACATAGAGCCCGTACAGCGTCTTAAAAATTTTATACATTGTACGTCTATATAGTTTTTATCGTTACGGTCAATAACTTCAGAGATTCGCCGTTTAAGCTGTGCTTGTAGTAAAATGTTGTATTTTTCTTCAAGTACAGGTTTCACGGCAAATCTCTTTTTGCAGACTGATTTTAACGAAAATAGTCACACAGACGTTTCATTGTGTACAAAGTTTTCTTACAACTCTGTACATCCTCCATGTTTCAATTGCTGTCACAGATAACGTGGCAGAATATAAGCGACTTTATGTGAGGCTTTAAAATACGAATGTTATGGATGATCGGCAACGGCGTTGTGCTTTGCTAGTTGCATTTATAACACTACATGGTCTGACGATGGTAGGTAATCTCTCGAACCTGGTCATCACTTTGCACAAATTTTTAATTTTAAATACCAGTATGACAATACATTGAAAATTTTGAGATGTTTTATACAAAGTTTTTTTAAGTTATAATAATTTTATATTTGATTATCTCCTGTTGGGTTTGAAACCGATTGCCACTGACACAGCGTGACATGTATCCCTGGTCGCTGTTGATGAGGAACCTTTAACGACCACTGTTTTTACTCCGTGCTACATTTCTGCATGTTGTGCACCATTACTTGTAGACACGGTGGAGAGTGCGTCATAATCCCCCGAAAAATCGGGCAGTTTCACTCACAGTACGATAATCAGCAAGTAAACCCGCGATACCTCTTTTTTTCTTTTTGTCATTCAAAAGCGTCTCTACGTCCACCCATTTTACTCTGGTGATGTCCGCCCCCTGGTAGCTGAGTGGTCAGCTCAACAGAATGCCAATCCTAAGGCCCGAGTTCGATTCCCGGCTGAGTCGGCGATTTTCTCCACTGAGAGACTAGGTGTTGTGTTGTCCTAATCGTCGTCAGTTTATCCCCTAGTCGCTGAAGTCGCGTTAAATCGAAAGACTTGCACCCGGCTAACGGTCTACCCGACGGGAGGCCCTAGTCATACGACATAAAAAAAACTGTAATGATTCGATACAAGTACGGTGACATGTACAGAACTACACATCTGTGGCGAAGATCCATATAATCCATACAGTTCGCAGGACAAGTGGGATGAATAATGCGAGGCGCGTTCAATAAGCACCGCAACATTTTTATTTCGCAGCCAATGTCCCACGACATCGCGGAATATTCCCGCTTCAGTCCCTATATTTTCATGAAATTCCGATATGTGACGGTGCAATATGTAGTCTTCAAAATTACGACTGTAACGGAGTTGCGCTCCAAGCAGAGAACTGGTAATAAATTTTTTTTCCGAATGGCTACGGAGATCTGCCAGCGAACAAAAGCACATTGAGACGTTGGGCGAAGGGGCTGCCATGATCACAACACTGGCCTATCTCCCGTGTGGCGGCCGCACACAGCTGTGACTACTGCACATTCATTCGAGGTGGTCAAAAGGTCACAGTCAAACATCTGTCGGCACAACTGGACATCTCTGATGATAGTGCTGTCACACTCATTTACCAATTGGTGAAATCAAAGGAGTGTGCCTGTTGGATTCCTCACAACCAAAGATCACAAAGAGAAGCGAAGCGCAGTGTTTGCGGTATTGTTACGAGGCTAATCGTGTCGAATACCGGCATAGACGATGAAAGATAGTCTCATCACTTCGGCCACGAAACGAAACGGCAATCCAAGGAGCGGCGCCAGATCACCTCTCCTCCGAAGATAAAGTTCAGAGCCCCACGCTAAGAAAGTAAAGTCGTGGAACTCTGAAGGTGATATTCTGTTGACGTCCTACATCACAGTACAACGGTCAACCCTGAACTGTACTACGCTACGTTCAGGAAACTGAAGAAACGATTTCAGCGTGGTCCTCGCCACAAAAAAGAAACGAAATTCTTGTCAATGACTGTTCTTCCGGCGGCCGGGGTGACCGAGCGGCTGTAGGAACTTCAGTCTGGAACAGCGCTACCACTACGGTCGCAGGTTCGAATCCTGCCTCGGGCATGAATGTGTGTGATGTCCTTAGGTTAGTTAGGTTTAGTTAGTTCTAGGGGACTGATGACCTTAGAAGTTAAGTCCCATAGTGCTCAGAGCCATTTGAACCATTTGAACTGTTCTTCCTCATCCACCCATACAGACCAGATTTAGCAACTTCTGACTTCCAACTGTTTGGTCCAATGTAGGGTACACTCTCTGCGAGAAACTGTATGTGAATTACGGGGAGATTTATTGATGCAGCAAGACATTCGCCCCTACGTCGACCGGTAGAGTTCTACCACGCGAACACACATCCCCCCTCCAAGTAAGGTCGAGTAAGATCGTCGCTCTGAAAGGAGAGAGAGAATAGAGAGAATATGATGAAAAATATTGTTTTGTAGCAAAATAAAAAAAAGTGTGAAATATTATGGGCCTTAACTGCTAAGTTCATCGGTCCCTAAGTTTACACACTACTGATCTTAAATTATCGTAAGGACAAACACACACACCCATACCCGAGGGAGGACTCGAACCTCCGCTGGGACCAGCCGCACAGTCCATGACTGCAGCGCATTAGAGTAACCAGAAGAGCCGGGAATTGTACAGTGTATTGGAATCCTGAATTGAACCAAACTGCTTTCAGAAGAAATGGATGTTGCATTACTTGTTGAATGCCCCTCGCCTTTGATGTGATGAACTTTGGTGAGAATGGTAAAACGAGGCCTCTTGCTGGCGACCTAACTCACTCGAGGCTGCGGTACATGCTGCTGTGGACCGGTCGGCCGTCCACGTCGATTCCCGTCTTCTCCGTGAAGACCCACGTGCCACCCAGCTGGTCGCCTCGCTCGAAGACGGTGACGCTGTGACCCCGCGGAGACTCCAGCAGGTGCCTGGCCGCCGCCAACCCGGAGGCTCCAGCGCCAATCACCGCCACCTGCATCTTCATCCGACGTTGCGCTCCAACTGTTAAACAAGCTGCACGCTAATTCCCCGGGGTTATCGTGTTATAAAAAGTCGTGGCTGACGCAACACTACAGCTTCGCCTGTTATCACACAGGCCAGCGACAGACCTATTTCCACTGGCACTAGAGCGTCACCAGAGGTTATCGAGTTCCAATAAGTATGCTCACGTAATACAATTATAGAATGAATTCAAAAGTCCGCTGTAGCAAACCAGAAGTTTAAATCAAACACTTGCACTGCTAGTTCCAAGACGCTGTTTTTTATCATAATTGTTTACACAGGGTGTTACAAAAAGGTACGGTCAAACTTTAAGGAACCATTCCTGACACACAAAGAAAGGAAATATATTATGTGGACATGTGTCCGGAAACGCTTACTTTCCATGTTAGAGCTCATTTTATTCCTTCTCTTCAAATCACATTAATCATGGAATGGAAACACACAGTAACAGAACGTACCAGCGTGACTTCAAACACTTTGTTACAGGAAATGTTCAAAATGTCCTCCGTTAGCGACGATACATGCATCCACCCTCCGTCGCATGGAATCCCTGATGCGCTGATGCAGCCCTGGAGAATGGCGTATTGTATCACACCCGTCCACAATACGAGCACGAAGAGTCTCTACATTTGGTACCGGGGTTGCGTAGACAAGAGCTTTCAAGTGCCCCCACAAATAAAAATCAAGAGGGTTGAGGTCAGGAGAGCGTGGAGGCCATGGAATTCGTCCGCCTCTACCATTCCATCGGTCACCGAATCTGTTGTTGAGATGCTTACGAACACTTCGACTGAAATGTGCAGGAGCTCCATCGTGCATGAGTCACATGTTGTGTCGTACTTGTAAAGGCACATGTTCTAGCAGCACAGGTAGAGTATCCCGTGTGAAATCATGGAGGTAAATCGAGGAACTACAGTACATACTGACGAGAATAAAATGAGCTCTAACATGGAAATTAAGCGTTTCCGGACACATGTCCACATAACATCTTTTCTTTATTTGTGTCTGAGGAATGTTTCCTGAGAGTTTGGCAGTACCTTTTTGTAACACCCTGTATAGACCTACATTTTTATCTACATACATAGTTCGCAAACGTGCGTACGGTACACGGCGGTGGATACCTTCTGCCACAATTAAACATTCCCTTTCCTGTTACACTCGCTAATTAAGTGAGGGGGAAAGCGACTGTAAAAGCCCTAATTTCTATTATTTGTCTTCGCCGTCCTTAAGCGAAATGTAGATTGACGGCAATAGAATCCTTCAGCAGTCATCAGCAAAAGCTCATTATCTAACTTTTAACAGTATCGCTTTCGTCCAGGGATTCCCATTTGAGTCCACGGGGCACTTCCGCAACACTCCTGTGTAGATCGAATCTAACAGGTACAATTCCAGAAGCACTCCTGTGAATTACTTCTCTTACTTTCTTTAATCCAACATGGTGTGAGTTTCAAACAGACGATTAGTTCTTCAGACTTTGTCACACTAGTTTTTATGCTCTGCAGATACGTTACACTTCTTACGTTTCTTCCAATAAGCAAAAGTCCGAAATCTGCCTTCCCCTGAACAGACCTCGCGTGAACGTTCTACACTGCTTGGAACTAACTACCCTCAAGTATAGGAGGAAACGAAATGAAACTTCACAGTTTGACAAGATATGTGTTGTTACTTCAGTGGTTGCGATATCGAGTAGAACTTGACAGTATGAGCCCACTTATCCGTATTACATTGTACCCGCTCTGGGCTGGATGCATGCACTGATTAGGTTGGGAAGGGTATCATGAAGCAGTTGTACCCTCTCCGGAGGCAAGCTGGCCGACTACTGTTGTAACTGGTCCTTTAATATCCTATATACTGACGCTGAGACTGAGTTCGAGCTGGTGCCACACATGTTCTATCGGGGGCTGATCTGGGGATATTGCTATTCACGGGAGTACCTCAACATCAAACAGACGTTTCGTAGAGACACTTGCCATTTGTGGACGAGCATTGTCCTGTTGAAAGATTGCACCGCAATACTTCACATGAGAGGTACCATATGACGACAGAGAAAATACCGTTGCCTTAGTCACAGCTAGCAGCGACCTAAAGTCATATACTATGACTCCCCATTCCATAATGTCAGGTCTAATACTGCTGATCCTCTTCAAATAATTGTAAGAATGGATTCTCTCTCAGTGCCACCTCTGTACTTTCGGACGATGGTCATGTGGGGCAGTGCAGAATCGCGACTCATTGCTCAATACAGTGACATACCATTCGTCAGCTGCCCATGATTCTCGTTCATGGGACAACTCCATACTCAGCCGTTTGTGTTGTAGTGTTAAGGGCATCCTATGCATGGAGCGGTAATTCCGTAGTCCAGCTGTTGCTAGTCTCTGACCAGTCGTGCGAAATGACACAAAATATTGCAGGGAGTCCATTTCTTGTTCTCGTATGGCAGCAGCAGATGTGGAGGGTTATCATGAGCTTGGTGCACAACACGACGAAGCCCCCCTCAGGTCGTCAGACGCTGCAGACAAGTATGCCTGCCCTTACATACCCAGGCAGTCCATAGGGCCACTGTAACATCGAATGCCCCACAAATCTTGATATTGTGCTACTCGACCAGCCAGCCAAATGGTGACTCACAGTGAGACCCTTTTCGAATGTCAGGTGCCGATAACACTGTCTTACAGGATTACGTGACAGCCCCTTATCCCTCACAGTCTTCATTCAGCACACGCTGTACAAGCGTCGTATATACCAGACGTGCTAAAGACACTAAACACGGACAACAGTAATGCTCTCTAGTGGTAGCTCCACCTGTCATGGACGACTGATACTTTTATCATTTACAGATTTGCTGATGGTGTATCCGTGTACGAACGTACATGGACATCGTGTGCCTAGGTACACTCCAACACAAAAATAAATTAACAAAACCGGAAGACTCACTACGAAGGAATTATCCGAACGGGACGAAAACCTATAGATGTAACGTAAATGTGTGGACAAACAGATCATTAAAATTGCAAGAAAAACTGGATCATTTATTTAACAGAAAGAGCTTCACAAAATGAGCAAGTCAGTAACGCATTGGTCCACTCTGTCATTTACGGAGTTAATTATTCGGCTCGGCATCGATTGATACAGTTGTTGGGTGTCCTTCTGAGGGACATCGTGCGAAATTCTGTCCATTTGGCCTATTAGAACATCAAAAGCCAGAGCAGATTAGAGGGTCCTGCCTGTAATGCTCCATACGTTCTCAGTTGTGGAGAGATCCGATGACCTTTCAAGCACGTAAATAAACGTGCTCTAACCTTTTGCGGGTGGTCATTGTCTTACTGAAATCTAAGGCCATAATGGCATGCCATGAAAGCCAACAAAATGGGTCATAGAATATCGCCGGCGTACCGCTGTGCTGTAAGTAGGCCATGGGATCCTGCTATGCAAAGCACTCCAAACCATAATTTCTGGTTGTCGGGCTTTAGGGAGGGAAGGACGGGTGACATTTAGTTTGGTTGGTTCAAAAGGCTCTGAGCACTACGGGACTTAACTTCTGTGGTCATCAGTCCCTAGAAATTGGATCTACTTAAACCTAACTAACCTAAGGACATCACACACATCCATGCCCGAGGCAGGATGCGAACCTGCGACCGTAGCGGTCACGCGGTTCCAGACTGTAGCGCCTAGAACCGCTCGGCCACTCCGACCGGCATTTAGTTTGCTATCCCATCGCTGTCCATGGCGTCTCTTGGCACGTCTTCAGCCTGCAATCTCATTTACTGGAGTAGAATTGTCTTCAGTAATGAGTTTTGGTTCAAACTGCACCTCGATGAACAGCGAAGATTTCGCTGGAGACGCCCTGGAGAGCGGTGGAATGCCAACCCGACTGTTACCTGCCATACGATCGGAAAGTCCGAAGTGGTGGTTTGGCGTGCCATTTCTTTTCATAGCAGGACCCCTCTGGTACCCTTACATTCCAGCAAGATATTGCCAGAGAGAGTTTCTACTGCTTGTCTTCGTGCTTACCAAATATTTCCTTGCGCAGCAATGTCACTGGATCTCTCCGGAGTTGGCAACGTTTTGAAAATTATGGGCAGGGCCATCCAACCAATTCGGGATTTTGACGATCTAACATGCCAATTGAAGAGAATGCGAGACGATATCCCTCAAAAGGACATCCAGTTACTGTATCAATCGATGCCAAGCCGAATAACTACTTGGAAAAATGGTTCAAATGGCTCTGAGCACTATGGGACTTAACGTCGGAGGTCATCAGTCCCCTAGAACTTAGAACTACTTAAATCTAACTAACCTAAGGACATCACACACATCCCTTCCCGTGGCAAGATTCGAACCAGTGACCGCAGCAGTCTCGTGGTTCCGGACTAAAGCACCTAGAACCGCTCGGCCACCGCGGCCGGCTAACAACTTGCATATGGGTCAGAGGTGGACCAACGCATTGTTGACTTCCTCAGTTTGTGAAACCTTTGTCTTCAACAAACATGTACATCATACTACCCATTAATTACCGTTCGTTTCTGCTAATTTCTTTCCGTTGCGTCCGGTTTTTGTTTTTTTTTTTCCTTTTTTTGTCTTGGAGTGTATTTAATCGACGTGACTGTGTCAAGTATCACGTCACTAATATCACATTAGAATATTAATGGAATTTCTTTTACTCATCTGGAGTAACTTAAATTTTTCTACATTAGAAGCAAGCACCATTCATCACAACTAAAACAAATTCAGTCTAGGTCATTCCGATACTCCTATAGTCACTGGATGACGATACTTTCACGTAAACTGCAGTGTCATCAGTAAACTGTTGTAGACTGGTCCCTATCCATCACATCGTTTATGTACTGTATATAGAGAACAGGAGCGGGGTCTATCGCACTCCTTAGGGAGCTCCTGGCGAAATCGTTGTCTCTGATGAACACTCGCACAGGACTAAGTACTGGCTTCTGTTCGATAATACTTCATCGAGATACTTACATATCTGAGAAACTATTCTGTACGTTCGGATCTCCGGTAACAGCCTGCAGTAGAACACTACGTCAAAGCCTTTCCAGGAATCTAGCAATAAGGAACCTTCCTTCTGGCCCTCCCCCATGATTTACAGGATACCATTCGAAGCGTTACTCCCCCTGGACAGAAGTCGGCATTGTGCCTTTTGTATTCAATCCCCATGCAAATTCTGTGCTCATCGTCAATGTGAAGGCCAAGGGTTACAGTAAACCTGCAGTGGTGCATCGGAATCGTCTACTGGACTCCCAGGAAAGGTTCGAAGCACAGACTGTTTGAAGCGTCACTCCCCCTGGACATAAGTCGGTATTGTGCATTTTATAATCAATCCCCACTCAATTTCTGTGTTTCATCGTCAATGTGAAGGTCCAAGGGTTACAGTAAACATGCAGTGGTGCATCGGAATCTAATACTGGTCTCCCATAATACACCAGTCGCCCTTGCGTATGTACAGCGGAAAATCAAACGACGTACATAAACGCTGTATGGGATTGTAAAGTTACGCGCCATTTAGATGCAAATCTGTGTCCAGGAGATGAACTTACTTCCCCGCAGCTTACCAAAGACATCAGAATCACTACTAAGTCTTACTTACAATTATCAAATTATAAAGATTTCGGGGGTATGCTTTTCCTAATGCTCATTGACTGCAAAATGCCGAAACATTTCACACACGAACCTAAACAAAGAGGATAGTAACGAAACACCGTACTTCCTCTGACGTTAGCCAGGCACTGCTACGAGACCGTAGGTCTCTGGTTGGATAAATCGAATAGATCAATGACACACAACTAGTGGAAGTGGCGTCCATTTGAAAACTTTACAGCTGGCGTCGAGCCAGAGGCAGTTATTCTTATCGTGCTTGAGCTAAAACACTGTCTCTTCCAGTATCCATACAGTTAGTTATTGAGTAAACTTTTCAAATAAAAGCCGGATGGAGTGGCCGTGCGGTTCTGGGCGCTACAGTTTTGAGCCGAGCGAGCGCTACGGTCGAAGGTTCGAATCCTGCCTCGGGCATGGATGTGTGCGCTGTCCTTAGGTTAGTTAGGTTTAATTCTAAGTTCTGGGTGACTGATGACCTCAGAAGTTAAGTCGCATAGTGCTCAGAGCCATTTTTCAAATAAAAACAAAACGTGGAAGAGGAATAATATCTGCAAACTCTCTGTTAGTTGTGCAAACGACAGAATCGGTAGCAGAAAGCGACATGGAAGTACTAGTGTCGCGCCACGGAGCTGGCTGTAAGAACAGACGAACAGGCGGGCCGGAGTCAGATAGCTGCCCTGCCACGGTGACTGAGACAGACCTGGTGGTCCTGCTCCATCAGGGTGCCGGCAATTTGTCTCAACTAGGCGGCATTAAGTTATAGAAAAAGTAGCGCGACTGTGGTACTTGTGCGTGTTGGAGCTTCACAGTGTCAGCAAACAGCTAGTCTATTTCGGATGCAGCTACTCAACAGTAGTAGATCAGTACCTGGCATGAAACGACTGTTTTTACTGTTGGTTTCAATAAATTATGAGACCTTATCTATTGGCAGCCCCCCGCTCGGATCTCCGGGAGAGCAATGTCAAGGGGTATGTGACCATGAGAGAAAGATTGAAGAAACCACGAAAGGACAACGTTCTACGAGTTGGTCGTGGAATATCAGAAGTTTTAACGTGGTAGGGAAGCTTGTAAATCTGGAAAGGGAAATGCAAAGGCTCAATCTAGGGTCAGTGAAGGGAATGGGAAGCTGAGAAGGATTGCTGGTCAGACGAGTACAGGGTAATACCACCAGCAGCAGAAAATGCTAGGATCCTTTGTGAATAAGAACATGTGGCAGAGAATGCGTTACAGTGAACAGCTCAGTAATAAGGTTCTTCTTATCACAATCAACAGCAAACCAACAGCGACATCTATAGTTCACGTATGCGCACCGACGTCTCCAACAGCGAATGAAGACATGCCGAAAGTATATGAGGATACTGAACGGCTTGTTCAGTACTTAAATGGTGACTGGAATGCTTTCATGGACGACTGCTGACGAAAGAATATGGACTTGGTACTAGGAATGAGAGATGAGAAAGACTGATTGATTTTTGCAAAACAATTCAGCAAGTAATAGGGCATACTCTAATAATAGGAAAGGAAGAGGTTGGAGGTATACTTATAAAAGGCTGGGACATACGGGAAGATTTCAGTTAGATTACATCATGGTCAGACTGAGATTCCGAAATCAGATACTGGATTCTAAGGCCAGCAGCCGACACAGACTCATATCACAATTTACAATGATGTGTAGTAGGCTGAAGCATAAGAGACAAGTCAGGAATAATCAATAAGTAAAGAAGTGAGGTACATATCTAACAAGGTATGAAGAGGTACACTTGATGTTCTCTAAGGCCATAGGTTTCGAAATAAGACAGTTCGGCTGAAGAGGACTGGGCATCTCTAAAATGTGTAAACACGGAGGTTGGGATGAAAACATAGGTACATAGAAGATAAATGTGGATAAACCATGGTTAACGGACGAAATACTTCAGTTGATTGATGAAAGGAGGGAGTTCAAAAATGTTCAGGGAAATTCAGGAAGACAGAAATACAAGTCGCTGAGGAACGAAATAGACAGAAAGTCCAGGGAAGCTAAGACGAAATGGGTGTATGAAAAATGTGAAGAAATCGAAAAAAATATGATTTTCAGAAGAGTGACTCAGCATATAGGAAAGTAAAAACAACCTTCGGTGAACTTAAAAGCAAGGGTGGAAACATTAAGCGCGCAATGGAAATTCCACTGTTAAATTCAGGGGAGAAAGCGGGTAGGTGGGAAGAGCACGTTGATGGGTTCCATCAGGGAAAAGACATGTCTGATTACACGTTAGAAGAAGAAGAGACAGAAGATCAAATAATAGAAATATAAACTTAAGGAGCTTCAGTAGATTTACATCAAATAAAGCTCAAGGGATGGACAAAATTCCATCACAATTTCTAAAATCATTCGGGGAAGTGAGAACAAAACGATTATTCATCATGAAGTGTAGAGTGGCTATAGAACATGTGACTTGCAGTAAAACGTCATCCACACATTTTCGAAGATTACAAGACCCGACAAGTGCGAGATTTATTGCACATTCATTTTAACAGCTCTGGCATCAAAGTTGCTAACAGATATAATTTTACATAAGAATGGAAAAGAGAATTGAGGATCTGTTAGATAGTGATCAGTTTGGCTTTAGGAAACGCAAAGGCTCCAGAGTGGCAATTCTGCTGATGCGGTTGATATAGGAAGCAACTAAAGAAAAATCGAGACACGTTCAAGGGCTTTATCGACTGGAAAAAGCGTTCGAAGATGTCAAATGCCGAAAAGTCTTCGAAATTATGAGGAAGATAGGGGTCAGTTATAGGGATAGACGGGTAGTATACAATGTGTACAAGAGCCAAGAGGGAATAATAAGAGTGGGCGACCAAGAATGAAGTGCTCGGATTAAAAATGTGTAAGACAGGTATGTTGTCTTTCACCCCTACTGTCTAATATGTACACTGAAGAAGCAATGATGGAAATAAAAGAAAGTTTCAGGGATGGAATTAAAATTCAAGATCAGAAGATATCAATGACACGATTCGATGATCACATTGCTATCCCGAGTGAAAGTTAAAAAGAATTACACGATCTGCTGAATAGAATTAACAGTTTCATGAGTACTGAATACGGACTGAGAGTAAACAGAAGAAAGACGAAAATAATGAGAAGTAGGAGAAATTAGAACTGCGAGAAACGTAACATCAGGATTAATGGTCACAAAGTAGAAGTTAAGGAATTCTACTACTTAGGCAGCAAAATACCCAGTAACATACAGAGCCAGGAGAACAACCAAAACCTCCTAGGACTGGCAAAAAGAGCATTCCTGACCAAGAGACAGCTGCTAGTATAAAATATAGGCCTTAATTTGAAGAAGGAATTTCTGACAATGTACGTTTGGAGAACAGAATTGTATGGTAGTGAAATATGGACTGTGGGAAAACAAGAACAGAAGAGAAGTGAGGTATTTGAGATGTGGTGCTAGAGACGAATGTTGGAAATTAAGTTGACTGATAAGGTAAGTATGAAGAGTCTGCACAGTGTTGGAAAGGAAAGGAATATATGGAAAACACTGACAAGCGGAAGAGTCAGGATGATAGAACATCTGTTCTGACATTAGGGCATAACCTCCATGATGCTAGAGGGATCTGTAGAGGGCAAAAACAGTAGAGGAAGACAGAGATCGGAATACATCCACCAAATAATTGAGGACGCCGTATGATGTCTCTAGTATGAAATGAAGAGGTTGGTACAGGAAGAAACTCGTGGCGGGCTGATTACTCAAAAAAAAAAAAAAAAAAAAAAAAAAAAAAAAAAAAAAAAAAAAAAAAAAAAAAAAAATTTACTATTTTCATGTTTAGATATTAATGACCTCCCGCTGTCTAGTTACTGCAATATATTGAAGATTGAAATGAAGATAAAGAAACATTTTCAGGAAATTTTGAGGTAAAATTTTATACTTGTACGAACTGTTTTCTCACCAAATATCTAAAAATGATCGCTAAATTTTCTACATGGAAATGTAAAGTTATGCGAACCAAATCACCTGTTTTCATTAGGAAACAGATCTTACTATCCACACACATACATACGACTAGATTCTGGACTTTTATTTCGTACGTCGAAAAGACTACAAAATTCATTAAATTACAAAAACAGCTCTCTACTAATCTTATTCATAGAACTTACGGTTGCTCAAGTGAAAAAGAATGCATGATACAGACCTGGTACTTACCCTACCGAATATTGACTATTTTCATGTTTCAATTGTCTGGCTGAGATAATCTGTTATATGATACGTGTAAGGGTGTTGCTAAAAGAATCAGCGTAGCTACGACGCCGCATTTAGCATTACTCACCTGTACAGTGCATAATTACTATATAGTTTAAAGTCATTTTTTACATGTGGAATGGATTTCCCTTAAATTAAAATTACTGCATCTAATGAAGATAGTGGTTTGTGCTGTTACTCTGCTACCATGCACTTGTTGCCTATCAGGATGGCGACCGCACTGTTCCTGAAAATTCAGAGTTTCTGCCTCGCTATATATTTAATTTTTCGTTGTAGTTGTATGTGGCCCGTTCATTTTTTTACGACCAATTGTGTTGGAATCACATGTGCAACTCGAATGTGGTATATGATTTTGGGAAGCGTTCCAAGAATTTGAGAGAGGTAAGAGCTTAATATTTTCACAAGTTCTGTAATGTTTAATGGAAATCCAAAAACATCCAATGGTAAGACCAGTTCGGATGAAGCATATTTAGGTGTACTTGAAGGTGCTATACCCATGTTCAGCGAGTTAGTATAGTTCATAGTTTTAATCTAGTACGGCTTTCGTGCGGGTGATTATTTAGTCGAATATTACTCCGAGATATTTGGGTACAATGAGTAGTTCATCCTTTCGTTAGTACTTGGGTTTTAGCGTGATTGACTGCTAGATAGTAGCGAAATTATTAGGTTGTAATTGATGGGATTTTTCGGGAAGCCGCAGGTTTTGACGGGAGAAAGGATACTGCTGTGAATAGTATTTCCCGTTAACCGTGAAGTTTAATTCCATCCCTGAACCTGTCTTTTATTTTCAACATTACTTCTTCAATGTATAAATTGAACATTAGGGGCGAATGGCTACATCCCTGTCTTACACCTTCTTTAATCAGAGCGCTTCGCTCTTGGTCGTCAACACTTATTATTCCCTCTTAGCTCTTATGCGTATTATGTATTACCCGCCTCTCCCTATAGCTTATCCCAACTTTTCTCAGAATTTCGAACATCTTGCACCACTTGAATTACTCTTTTTCCAGGTCGAAAATCCTGTGAACATGTCTTAATTTTTTTTTCAGTCTTGCTTCCAATATCAATTTCAACGTAAGAATTGTCATTCTTGTGTCTTCACCTTTCCTAAAGGCAAACTGATCGTCATCTAACACATTCTCAATTTTCTTTTCCACTCTTCTGTATATTATTCCTGTAAATGACTTTGATGAACGAGCCGGCCGCGGTGGTCTCGCGGTTCTAGGCGCGCAGTCCGGAACCGTGCGACTGCTACGGTCGCAGGTTCGAATCCTGCCTCGGGCATGAATGTGTGTCATGTCCTTAGGTTAGTTAGGTTTAAGTAGTTCTAAGTTCTAGGGGACTAATGACCACAGTAGTTGAGGCCCATAGTGCTCAGAGCCATTTGAACCTTTTTTTTTTTTTTTGATGAATGAGATGTTAAGCTGTCTGTACGATAATTCTTACATTTCTCAGCTCTTGCAGCCTTAGGAATTGTGTGGATGATATTTTTCCGGAAGTGAGATGATGTGTCCACACGCTGATACATTCTACTCATCAACGTGAATAGTCGTTTTGTTTCCCCTAATATTTTTAGAAGTTCTGATGGTATGTTATCTATCCCATCTTCTTTATTTCATCTTAAGACCTCTCTCAAATTATGATTCTAATACTGGATCCCCTATCTCTTCTAACTCGACTCCTGTTTCTTCTTCTATCACATCAGATGAAACTTCCGTCTCATAAATGCCTTCAATGTACACATTCGTCCAAACCGTTCTCTCCTCTGCATTTAACAGTGTCATTTACATTGCACTCTTAGTGTGACCGTCCTTAATTTAATTCCACAGAAGGTTGATTTGACTTTCTTATGTGCGGAGCCCGTCTTCCGACAAACATTTTTTTTTTATTTTTTCACATTATTCCTGCAGCCATTCCGTCTTACCTTCACTGCCCTTCCTATTTATTTCATTCCTCAACGACGTGTATTTCAGGATTTCCAGGAATATTTTTATACCTTCTCCTTTCATTGATCAACTGAAGTATTTCTTCTGTTACCCTTGCTTTCTTCGCAGCCCTTGACCTCTTTCTATTTGACTTTACTGACTCCTACTGCATCTAGATTGAGGTTTCGCATTTCCCTTTACAGATTTTCTAGCTTCCATACTACGTTCAAGCTTCTGACATTCACGTCCTGATTCGTGGAATGTTATCCTTCTTCTGGTTTTGCAATTTTTTTCTTATGCTCACCTCCCGCTTTGGCAGTCCCCTCCCGGAGATCCGCATGGGGAATTATTCAGGCATCTTTAACCGATGAAGAGATCCTCTTGACACTTTTTCAGTTACAGGTCACATGTTCTGTAGATGAACATTATGTGTTTTTAATGCAGTGATTTACATTGCTTTCTACATCCTCATGCCGTTGATCATTGCTGATTCTTTCGCTTTAGGAGCAGTTTTCGACCACTAGGACAAGAAATCTTTCCCTTCTCTGCCCTCTTTTACAAGGCCGTGGACAGAATAAGGGCGATTTCTTATGCCAGAAGTCTTCGGTCGACAGTCCCGATTAATAACCAAAATTGAAGCGGTGGTGGATTTCGAACCCAGGGCCGACATTATTTTGATCACTGATCAATGATCTGACCTTTTTTTTTATTTAGTCGTAGTGGCCGTCACATGACATCCGTTGAAGTTAGTTGTTGATCCCTTCAATCAATTTTTTTTATTACAGAGACCAGCCAGATCTCTGACCGAACACGCTGAGCTACCGGCTCACCCAATAGACTACAGGTTCTTCCCAATAGGTCTCCATATCCTTCATTGAATACTGTTCTTTGAATTTGTAAATATGCCACGGGATGATCGTCATCTGTCTTGTAGTGGTTTTCAGGTTGTTCACTTATGTGGCGCTCTCTGTTGCACCAAATAAACCTGCGACTTTTCGTGCCTCCCTTCCTTAAATACCTTTTCTATTTTTAGTCCTATATAGAATGGGTTCCACACTCTTGAACAATATTATAAGGTAGGATGCACAATTAATTTGTCAACAGACTCCTTTTCCAGAGTGACTGTATGTTCCCAGATAAACTCAGTCTGCAATGTGCCTTACTTACGATTGGCCACATGTAAGGAGGGAATTTGAACATGTGTAGCTATTGTCAGGGGCGTAAATACAATTTTTATTTTTCATGTTTGTTTTACTAACTTAGCCGCTTGTGGGCTTTACCGAAATATCATCTCAATCTTCAGCCAGTAGGTTTAAATAGACATAAAGTCAAAAATATTTACAGATGTATTTTTTTCAGATTGTTAAAGGAATGACTTTCATAGTTGGCACTAGAAACAGTTTAGACTGGAATTTCCATCTTTTTAATTAAGTAAAACATATAGATCTATTGTATAAGATATTAAAGCGATGCCTTAAACAGGCAGCAGAAGCTGCACTGGAAAAGGATAGCTGAGAACGGAATATGTTATACTTTCTGAAGGGTCTATGAGTATTCGCAGAAACAAGAAACTCCGGTGGAGTGTAAATGTGGAGAAGAGGATGGGTGTATGGGCGAATGATCAGTTGGAGACTGAGTAACAGTGGTGCAGTAGGAGACGTAACAGTCAGGGAGTATGGTAAAGAGGAGATGCAGATGGAAAGAGGAGCCTTGACGAGCGGTGGGATAGGAAGAAAAGCTTCAGAGATGATAGGATTGATAAATATAGGGATGAATTTCACTGTCTTCTTTGTTTCGTATTTAAATGGGAGTAGGACGAAGATGCTGGCTAATTAATAGGGGAAATGAGTCTCCTGTATGAGTCCGCGACCTTTCGGCACTTGTCATCACCGAACATCTGCAATCAAGCCAGGCCTTTGCTATGCAACAAAAACTATAAACGATGAAAACGAAAACATTAAGAAAAAAGAGTTTTAAAATGACACTCACGTGAAAACCTTGAAACTTACAGAGCAAAGTTACAGTATTAAAAACTGTTATTAATCAAGGTGTCAACCAACAGTTGGCTCAAAAATCTGTGGCGCCAGTGTAGTGGACGTTATCTTCAAATTTCATTTTATTATTCATATTTTTGTCTATCTTCATACTTATAAAAACACAGCTGGTCTTAAAAATTTAAATGTCAACGTAAAAATTTAAATCTTTGTTTATATGAGTATATCTACTTACTCATGAAATTAGCTTTTGAGATAGCACCAGTTTGCTGCTGTAGAATTCATTAATCTTTTTAAAACTGTTAATCGTTTGTAGATCGTTGTATATCAGACTCCTGTCGTTCTTTATATTCCTGTGATCATAACGGCATATACTGAAGATGGCAGTAGCCTAAACGTCATATTAAATAAAGAAAATTTAAGTAGCATCGAGACGATTTTATTCACAAAATGTTACAATCTTTCGCCACTACTGTTCAGTCTATACGCCTAAAAAGGAGTGACGAAAATAGAAGAAATGTTCTTAAGTGAGACGAAACTTCAGAAGAAGTACGGGACCTGTTGAATGGATTGAACAGTCTGATGAGTACAGGATATGTATTGCAGGTAAACCGGAGAAAGTTAGGAGGAGTAACATAAAGGATATTAGCAATAAACTTGACATAAAAAGTAGTGATTTAAAATAAGTTAAATTGCGAATCGCCTTTGGAAGTGAATTGACACGTAACGGACGAAGCAAAGAAGCAATAAGCACATAAAATAAATGGTATCACATGATAAGAGGGCATTTTTGGCTAAAATAAGTATACTACCATTAAACTTTGGCTTTAATTTCAGCAAGAAATTTATGAGAGCGTATGTTTGTATCACAGAGTGGCAGTGAGTTTTCGCTGTGGGAAAACTGGAGAAGAAGATAATGGAAGCGACTGGAGTGTGGTGCTAAAGGAAGACGTTGAAAATTTGGTGGGCTGGTAAGAAATGAGTAGATTCTCCATAGAATCGTCGATTAAAGTAACATATGAAAATAGTGACAAGAAGAAGGAACAAGATGGTAGGACATGTCTGAAGACATCAGCGAATAACTTACATGATACTAGGGGGAACTTTATTGGGTAAAAACTGTTGGGTAACAGAGAGATCTAAATACATCGAACAAATAGTTGAGGACGTAGCGTCCAAGGAGTAATCTAAAATGAAGAGGTTGGCTTGATAGAATTCCTGGCGTACCACGCTAAGGCTGTAGATACTGTGGTAAGCAATAGCTCAGTAGGTAGTTCAGCTGAAGGGGAAACCATATCTCTAAAGAGAGCAATCACAGAAATTGGAAATAGAACATAGGGACTAAGAAGGTAAGAGAAGAAATACTTCGTTTGATTGACGAAATAAGGAAGTATAAAAATGCTTAGGGAAATTCAGGAAAACAGAAATACAAGTCACTTAGTAATGAAATAAATCAGAAGTGGAGGGAAGCTAAGACGACATGCTGCATGTAAAATGTGAAGAAATCGAAAAATATATGGTTGCTGTCCCAACACCATCAACATTTGTCTTCAAATAACAGCCCCGGTCTCCAACCATGCCATCATATGACAAAATTGCACAAAGATGTGATTTTTGGAAGGGCAGCCACAGCATAGAAAATGTCAAAACAAGCTTTAGTGAAATTAAAAGGTAGGAGGGTAACATTAAGAGCGTAATGGGAATTCCTCCGTTAAATGCAGGGGAGTGAGCAGTTAGCCGGAAAGAGTTCACTGAAGGCCTCTTTGAGAGAGGAAGACTGGTCTGATGACGTGAGAGAAGAAGAAACAGGATTAAAAGAACTTTGGAAGACTTAAGAGCAAATAAGGTAGAAGGGATAGATAACATTTCATCATAATTTCTAATACCATTGGGGAAATGTCAACAGAGCGACTTCGGGTTGGTGTGTAGACTCGTTGGTTGGTTGGCTGATTTGTGGGAAGGAACCAAGCAGCCACTCAACGGTCCCATTGGATTAGGGAAGGATGGGGAAGGAAGTCGGACGTGTACTTTCAAAGGAACCATCCAGGCATTTGCGTGAAACCTAAATCTGAATGGCCAGATGCGCTCTTCAACCATCGTCCTCCCGAATGCGAGTCCAGTGTTGTGTAGAATCTATTAGTCTGGCGATATAGCATCTGGTTTTCGGAAAAACATCATCCACATAACTTTAAAGACTGCAAGAGCATCCAAGTTGCTGACAAGAATAGTATACAGAAGAATGAAAAAGAAAAGGCGCCAAACAGGCCTTTCTTATGGGGCAGTGGATAATGGAAGCAAGACTAAAGAAAAATAAAGATACTTTCATAGGGCTTGTATACATGGAAACAGCGTTCTACAACATAAAATGGTGCAAGATCTTCGAAATTCTGGGAACAATAGGGGGTAAACTATAGGGAAAGACTGGTAATATTCAGTATGTATAAGAGCCAAGAGGGAACAATGATAGTGGAAGACTAAGGACGAAGTGGTGGAATTAAAAAGGGTGTTAGACAAGTATGCAGTCTTTTGCCCGTGCTGTTCAATCTGCACATCAAAGAAGCACTGACAGAAATAAAAGAAATGTTCAAGAATTAGACTGAAATGTTCAAAAATTAGAGGAACATTCGTGATGAAAGGGTATCAGTGACAGGATTTGGTGATACACTGCTGTTTTCAGTGAAAGTGAAGAAGAATCCCAGGACCTATTGAAGGGAATGAGTAGACAAAATGGATTGAGTATAAATCGAAGAAAGATGAAAGTACTGAGAAGTAGGAGAAATGAGAACAGCGAGAAGCTTAACATGAAAATGGATAGTTACGAAGTACACGCAGTTAAGGAAATTTGCTACCTTCGAACCAAAACAGTCGATGGCGAACGAAGAAAAGAGGACGTAAGAGGCAGACTAGCACAGGAAAAGAGGGCTTTCGTAGCAAAGGGAAGTCTACTAGTGTCAAACATAGGCCTCCATTTAAGGAAGAGATTTCTGAGAATGTACGTTTGGAGCACTGCATTATATGGTAGTGAAACATGGACTCGGGAAAACGGGAACAGAAAAGAATCGAAGCATTTGAGACGCAATGTTACGGACAAACATTGAAAATTGGGTGGACTGATAAGGTAAGAAATGAGAGGGTTCTCTGCAGAGTCTGCAAGCAAAGAAATATACCGAAAACACCGAGAAGATGAAGGGAGAGGATGCTAGAACATCCGAAAAGACATCACCGAATAACTTTCATGGCACTAAAGCGAGTTGTAGAGGGTAATAACTGTAGAGGAAGGCAGAGCTTTGAATATAGCCACCAAATAATTGATGGCATAGGTTGAGACGAAGAGGTTGGCACAGGAGAGGGATTCGTGGCAGGCTGCATCAATTTAGGGCGTCGGGGGAGGCTCTCATCGGCATTCTGGAGGAAACAGGAGGATGTGGTTAGCGCAGAAACACAATGTGTCGTATGAACAACACATAAAAATGAAACAGTAAATAGGTTGGCGCTAGTAGCTATACTTTCAGTTTTACATTTCTTGCAATTTTATCCTTTTTTCGGACGTTATACGGTGACTTTTGTGGCACGTGAAGTTTTGCTTGCTTTGCAGACTTGCGCCGCACGTGGATGCGACGTGTGCTGCGGCTACTGTGCTGCGCTCTGGTGGTGGGCCGCGTTGCGTGAGCCAGAGGCGGCCGGTGAGAGGATCACGGGGATTACCCTGTAATTTGTTGATGTTGCCGTAATGAGTTTCATAACAATCTGTATACATATTTCAACAAGGGCGCTTTCCTGGAGGTACGGCGCTAATCTAGGAGTCGCTAATATCACGCACTAATATTTAATGCAAGTGTGTGGCTCCCACGCAGAGGTTTCCTAGGATTCCACTTTGGCCACAGTAATAATGCCCCTAAAAGCAGTGTGTGAAATCTGTATGACCACCCCATCTACGTCTATAATGCTCTTTTAGAGTATAAAAATGTTTATCTCTGATCTCACATGACACATGTAGCAACCAATGACTAGTATAATTATTAACATTTGCATACAGTTTCGTTAATAACTTCAATTACGTTTCATCACAAAAATAAGAAAACTTCCGTCTTCTGAAACTAAAATTTATTCTTGAGTACCAGACAAGTTTCGCCTAATCAAGTTAAGCATCTTCCGTGGTGGAGCACGTTTACTTAATTATACATTTTTTGATGTGGGACTTGCAGTGGTTCTTTGGGAGTTTGTTTGGATTTAGCTATTTCTGTTTACAGTTTTAAATTTATGTTTTTTAGTTACGTTCATTTTTGTATCTTGTTCATGCATCCATTCGTTCCTCTATATATGCTAAATTCACAAGCTATCGTTTCCTTCCAGAAAATATTAGTTTCTTCCAGTAAATATTTCTTTGCAAATAACACCACTGTAGAAAACAGCATATGGTTCCACAGCCTTTGGTCACTTGATTTAGAACTAACTGAGGGATCGTGGGAGTCTCGAGTGGGTTGTTGGACTGAGGGAATGGAGGAATGGTGGGTGATGCGCTAGTGGTTCAAATGGCTTTAAGCACTATGGGACATAACATCTGAGGTCATCAGTTCGCTAGATTTAGAACTACTTAAACCTAACTAACCTAAGGACGTTACACACATCCATGCCCGAGGCAGAATTCGAACCTGCGACCGTAGCATCGGTGTGGTTCCGGACTGAAGCACCTAGAACCTCTCGACCACAGCGGCCGGCCGATGCGTCAGAATATATATATATATATATATATATATATATATATATATATATATATATATATATATATATATATATCTACAATATAGATGGTTTGCCAAGAAATATTTACTGAAGGAACACGGATCCATGCGCAGTTTGCACGTATAGAACGACGCATGGCTGCCTGAACAGGACACAGACATGAATGAGGTAAAAAACAGAAACATATAATTGGAAACAGATATAGCCAGATCGAAACAGTCTTCCAAAGAATCACTACAAAAGTCACTTAAAAATAAGAATAATTAAGTAATTTTATATGTACTGTAGACCACTGAGGACGTATGACATAACTAAGCGAAACATGTCTGACCCTCAAGAATAAATTAAATTTGCAAAAAATGGAAGTTTTGTTATCTTTATGATAAAACACAGTTGAAGTTAATAGCCTACATTTTGCACCATAATGGGTCCCGTAGCCTCCGTCAATTCGTTCTGACCTACGCTCTTGATACAGGTGGGATCATAATAATATACAACACATTTTCAATTAAAATTGTTACAGCCACCTCACAGAACTGGACTCGGCAGGTTATACCACATGTTATCGACTGCCTATATAAGGCGACTGTCAGCCAGTGATGAATGAAAGAAAATAATTTATTCCAATCACGTGAAGGGACGACTGTCGTCTTTTGCGGAAATACAAAGGCAAGGGCAGGAGAAGGCTGGGGAGAAGTTGCTAACAGTGGAAGACGACAAAGTCTGTGAGGCATTTAAGTACCTTTGTGGATTCTGAAAAGTGTTGCGGAAATTACAAAAAAAAAATGGTTCAAATTGCTCTGAGCGCTATGGGACTTAACATCTGAGGTCATCAGTGCCCTAGAACTTAGAACTACTTAAACCTAACTAACCTAAGGACATCACACACATCCATGCCCGAGGCAGGATTCGAACCTGCGACCGTAGCATTCGCGCGGTTCCAGACTGAAGCGCCTGGAACCGCTCGGCCACACCGGTCGGCGCGGAAATTACACAATTCCGTGTATCATTGATGGTATGAATGTCAGGTCCGAGTGTAGGGGATGTGCAAACGACAAGCTTCATTGCAGTAGGTCAGTGTTCAAATGTGAAGACGGCTACCGTAATTTCTCTTATCGGAAAAGTTCAGTGAAGCTTTCTTCATAAATTGCCTGAATACAAATGAATGTTATCAGTGGCCATTACGCAAATGGAAGATTTTTTTTAAAGAAATTTGCTCCAGAGAGTCTGAAGGTTGCCGAACAGTTTCAAATGAAGTAACCACCGGTAATCTCCGAACATTAGAAGAAAAAAGGAAAAAAAAAACATGAACCCAGAAACGGAAGAATTATTTAACGATTGGCTAGTTCATTAATGATTATTGTGGTATACTATTCCTTCATAAAATTTGCATAATCTGATCATCCCATAGCAGAGCACAAAGAGAGACAATTAGAGTTAATGTGAGCTTTATTGCTCAATAAGGTCGTTAAGCATTTGGCTATCGTTCCTGATTAACGGAACACTATTTTTTCAGTTTTTTGGTTGATTTGACGGTGTTCCTCGCCTCTTGCAGTGGCGTGCTCATTTCAAGTCATCACAGCTACACTAAATGTTCCCGAGAGCGTGCTCTGTATAATACAGTCTGTATTGACTGCTACAGTTTTGGCCTTTTGCAGTGTGCTGCCATTCTACGGTCGTTGGCCATGCAAACCATATAAGGTATCCCATCTACTCACGACTTCATCTGAAGCTAATATACAGGGTGTCTCACCTAACTCTGACACCTCAAATATCTCTGGAACAACAACAGATATTCAAAAACTGTTTTCACGAGCGTGGACGCACGGCAGGAAACCAAATACTATACGAAATTTTAAAACGTAAACAAATACTATTTTCAACATAAACCTGTGTATTTTTAAATGAGCACCCTAATTTTATTTCGTATGGAATCAATAGCATGAAAAATCACAAAAATAATCTCTTCGGTTGCATCCCAATACGTCAATTACATCCCAAAGAATTGCGAAGTTGACGTTGAAATAAACGAAGCGCACAGCTAGTGTACGATCTGAGACTCAAGCGTGCTCCTCACGCTGCCTGTGACAGGGGCTCACACAATGGGAAGGTATGCACAATCCACAAAAAGAAACAAATAACACGTCCAAAGCAAAGTTACGTTTTTTTCAAATTGTAAATGTATGTTTATTCGAGCGAAATGACAACTAGAGCTATAATTAGAGATAAACCACTTGAATTCACTTAGCTAAACACATTTACTACCGCCCTGTCGCCTACATAAACTGTATTGTTGTCCATTCATTACATCCGACATAGAAAATATAGCCACATCCTGACCAATGAAATTGTGTCATGTCGACATACGTTCGAAGTGCCCTCAGTTTGTATCAATACACGTTTGCAGACGGTTAATGAGAGAGTGTTTCACAGATTGTCGGGTTTCTACAGATATTGCCGCACACGGCGCAGTAATACGATGGTGAAAATCGTTTGTGGATATATTTTGTTCTCCAAAGTTATTTCAGGTGGCAGTGTTAGCGTCTAGAACCACTCGGCCACATCGGCCGGCAGCAAATCGTTACTATCTTTCGGGGTTGCTACTTCTTATAGACATCCTCATCATCTGCGAGAATCCCTAGAGAGCATGTGACGCTGTTTACTATATTATTTATATAATGGTCCTGTCACAATTCTTTGGGGCACTCCGAAAATTGCCTTTAAATCTGTCGATTTTGTTCCGTTAAGAGTGACGTGTTGATTTCTGTCTTCAACGAAGTCTTGAATCCAGTCGCAAATATCCTCCGATACTTTTTATAAGCTCGTATCCTTTCGACTAAATGGCAGTACTGGACGGTGTCTAATGACTTCCTGAAGTCAAGGAACACAACATTAGTCTCAGCGCCGGAGTCTACGGCGCTGTGGACCTCATGGAGGAACAGAGTGAGCTGACTTCCGCAGGGTCTCTGTTTGCGGAAACCATGCTGATTATAATAGTCGAGATTTTCCTTCTCCAAGAATATCACAAAAAATGTTCCATAATTCTACGACAAGTTGACGTCAGTGGTGTAGGTCTGTAAATTTGTGTATCTGTCCTACGGCCCTTCTTAAAAACTGGACAGACCTTCGCTGTCTTCTAGTCCCTCAGTACCCTTCGTTGCTGAAGCGCTCTGCAAAAATTACTGCAAGAAGGGAGCAAGATCTTTCGGTTAATCTTTGTAGAATCTTATACACTCCTGGAAATTGAAATAAGAACACCGTGAATTCATTGTCCCAGGAAGCGGAAACTTTATTGACACATTCCTGGGGTCAGATACATCACATGATCACACTGACAGAACCACAGGCACATAGACACAGGCAACAGAGCATGCACAATGTCGGCACTAGTACAGTGTATATCCATCTTTCGCAGCAATGCAGGCTGCTATTCTCCCATGGAGACGATCGTAGAGATGCTGGATGTAGTCCCGTGGAACGGCTTGCCATGCCATTTCCACCTGGCGCCTCAGTTGGACCAGCGTTCGTGCTGGACGTGCAGACCGCGTGAGACGACGCTTCATCCAGTCCCAAACATGCTCAATGGGGGACAGATCCGGAGATCTTGCTGGCCAGGGTAGTTGACTTACACCTTCTAGAGCACGTTGGGTGGCACGGGATACATGCGGACGTGCATTGTCCTGTTGGAACAGCAAGTTCCCTTCCCGGTCTAGGAATGGTACAACGATGGGTTCGATGACGGTTTGGATGTACCGTGCACTATTCAGTGTCCCCTCGACGATCACCAGAGGTGTACGGCCAGTGTAGGAGATCGCTCCCCACACCATGATGCCGGGTGTTGGCCCTGTGTGCCTCGGTCGTATGCAGTCCTGATTGTGGCGCTCACCTGCACGGCACCAAACACGCATACGACCATCATTGGCACCAAGGCAGAAGCGACTCTCATCGCTGAAGACGACTCGTCTTCATTCGTCCCTCCATTCACGCCTGTCGCGACACCACTGGAGGCGGGCTGCACGATGTTGGGGCGTGAGCGGAAGACTGCCTAACGGTGTGCGGGACCGTAGCCCAGCTTCATGGAGACGGTTGCGAATGGTCCTCGCCGATACCCCAGGAGCAATAGTGTCCCTAATTTGCTGGGAAGTGGCAGTGCAGTCCCCTACGGCACTGCGTAGGATCCTACGGTCTTGGCGTGCATCCGTGCGTCGCTGCGGTCCGGTCCCAGGTCGACGGGCACGTGCACCTTCCGCCGACCACTGGCGACAACATCGATGTACTGTGGAGACCTCACGCCCCACGTGTTGAGCAATTGGGCGGTACGTCCACCCGGCCTCCCGCATGCCCACTATACGCCCTCGCTCAAAGTCCGTCAACTGCACATACGGTTCACGTCCACGCTGTCGCGGCATGCTACCAGTGTTAAAGACTGCGATGGAGCTCCTTATGCCACGGCAAACTGGCTGACACTGACGGCGGCGGTGCACAAATACCGCGCAGCAAGCGCCATTCGACGGCCAACACCGCGGTTCCTGGTGTGTCCGCTGTGCCGTGCGTGTGATCATTGCTTGTACAGCCGTCTCGCAGTGTCCGGAGCAAGTATGGTGGGTCTGACACACCGGTGTCAATGTGTTCTTTTTTCCATTTCCAGGAGTGTCGTTATCTTTCCACTGTTAAGTGACTTTCGATTGTTAGTAGCTCAATCATGGACTGCCTGTGAATCGTAGTCAAGCTACCACATGGGACCACCACAATGGAGAGTCACCGTATTGTGCACTAGGTTCCTCGTTACCCCGTTCACATCTGCATTGTGATGGGTTCCACCAACATTCTGTGTCGCCCAGCAGCGTTGCTCTGAGACCGGGAGCAGCTGGACTAAGCAATTACCGTCCCATGCATAAGACTACAACACAAACGGATGCAGTTCCGTAGCTGAGAAGCACTGCCACGATGGAGACGACCTGGGGTACCTTTAATTCTTCCATTGTTTTATAGGGGAACAGTGATGTTACTCGTGGTGTCATGGTGGCGGGAGGCACCCGAGAAGACTGCAGCCCACGACTGTTGGTAACAGAGGAGACTCTGACCACTTGATGATGAGTCAAATACGTGCTACGTTTTAATTGGTTACTTCTCATGCGAGAGTCTCGATGCCGTTTTTCGACAGGACAATTCTGGTTCACACATCAGAGATGTCTCTATGAATTGTCTGCAGGGTGTTGAGGTACTCCTGTGGCCACCAAGATCCCAGATCTGTCAGCGATAGAACATGCTAATGTGAGGCCAGTGCCCATGACGTCAAGTGCCAGAGACAGCAGTTGTGAGTCCGCTTGCCTCAGAAGTAGATAAAACGTCTTCGTGACACCCTTCCCAACAGATTCAGTGCATGCACCCGGCCAGAGGAGGTGCAACGCGTATTAATAGGCAGGATCATACTGCCAACTTCTTTGTAAATTTGAAGTCTTTTTGTAATCACTGAAATAATATTACTTAGTCTGTCAACCTGTAAAGTTCAATTTCGTTTCTACTGCCCCTTTGGGTGGTTCAGTTTTTATTTTATTTTATTTATTTATTTTTTTGTCAGGCGTTGTGCCAGATCCAATAAAGTGGCTCCTTGTGTGGATAGCCAATAATCACTAGTACCCTGCCATGCTACTTTAACCAGTAGGTAGAGTAATTTAAAATTTTCAGGAAAGTTTTTAATATCTTTTCGAAAAATAAGAAATCTAAGAGAAACCAGAGCTTGTAGCTTGCCAGGAATAATAGTTTCATACATGAAGTGGTACGTCAGGATATCAGTGGTTATCCGCAACTACACAAGGAAGTGAGAGTGATTTCAGGTGTGCCGCGAGGGAGTGTCGTAGGACCGCAGCTATTCACAATATACATAAATGACCTTGTGGATGACATCGGAAGTTCACTGAGGCTTTTTGCGGATGATGCTGTGGTGTATCGAGAGGTTGTAATAATGGAAAATTCAACTGAAATTCTGGAAGATCTGCAGCGAATTGACGCATGGTGCAGGGAATGGCAATTGAATGTCAATGTAGACAAGTGTAATGTGCTGCGAATTTTCAGAAAGAAACATCCTTCATCATTTAGCTACAATATAGCAGGTCAGCAACTGGAAGCAGTTAATTACATAAATTATCTGGGAGTACGCCTTAGGAGTGATTTAAAATGGAATGATCATATAAAGTTGATCGTCGGTAAAGCAGATGCCAGACTGAGATTCATTGGAAGAGTCCTAAGAAAATGCAATCCGAAAACAAAGGAAGTAGGTCACAGTACGCTTGTTCGCCCACTGCTTGAATATTGCTTAGCAGTGTGGGATCCGTACCAGATAGGGTTGATAGAAGAGATAGAGAAGATCCAACGGAGAGCAGCGCGCTTCGTTACAGGATCATTTAGTAATCGTGGAAGCGTTACGGAGATGATGGATAAACTCCAGTGGAAGACTCTGCAGGAGAGACGCTCAGTAGCTCGGTACGGGCTGTTGTTGAAGTTTCGAGAACATACCTTCACCGAAGAGTCAAGCAGTACATTGCTCCCTCCTACGTATATCTCGCGAAGAGACCATGAGGATAAAATCAGAGAGATTAGAGCCCACACAGAGTCATACCGACAATCCTTCTTTCCACGAACAATACGAGACTGGAATAGAAGGGAGAACCGATAGAGGTACTCAAGGTACCCTCCGCCACACACCGTCAGGTGGCTTGCGGAGTATGAATGTAGATGTAGAAAATTAGCTGTCATAAATGTGATTAGTGTCTCAGATACTTCTGACGATGTAGTGGATCATATATGTTGTTTAATTAATCAACAACAGTAAAGTGCAGGCTGAGGAAGTTTGAAATCTTTCACACAAAAAACTGATACAGAATATACGAACCAAACAAAATTATTCAGAAACCTTTGAAAATCTCCATCATAAATTACGACGACGAAACTCGAAAAGTGTGAAAACTAAACTGGCTTTTACGCTGGGTTTGCGTGACATTCCACTAGCCAGGTAATCGGATGAAATTAGTATGACGACAGAATACAGTGTTGAACTGTACACATAGTACACCATTTAAAGGAAAACGCAAACGACACGTTACCAGGAGAACACATTACCCATATTACCAAACGATTTTATGTAACTATTCGGACATGGAGAAGTTAAAAGCTCTTTGTAATGATGGGATAATGTTAGTAACGACAGAAACAGCTCCTTCTTAAAAGCAACAGCGAATTGATCCCTTACCTTATGTCCTGTCAGCCTGTCCCTTCACCTTGTCAGTGTTTCCCTTACGCTCCTTGCTTCGCCGAGTCTGCAGAGAACTCTCTCATCCCTTATCGGTCCACCTGATTTTTCAACATTTTCCTGCAGCACCCTATCCAGTACGCTTCGATTGTCTTCTGTTCCGTCTTTCTCAATATCCGTGGTACACTACTATACAATGATGTGCTGCAAACGAGGATTCTCAGAAATTTCTTCCTCAGTTTGAGGCCTATGTTTGACACCAGTAGACTTCTCTTGGCCAAAAATGCCCTATTTGACCGGGTTAGTCTTCTTACGATCTCCTAGTTCGTTCATCATGGGGTGCTTCTTTGGCAGCAGATTTCCCTATCTTCGTCTACTTTGTAATCAATCATTTTGATGTTGAACTCGTTTCTGTCGCTCCTGCTACTTCTCATTATTGTTGTCTTTTTCCTGTCATAGTCCACATTCTGCACTCACTAGAACGTTCATTCCATTCCACAGATCCTTCGATTCTTCAGTTTCACTGACGACAGCAGTATGATCATCTAATGTTATCATTGATGTTCTTTCACACTGATTTTTATTTACACTAATGAACATTTGTTTTATTTTTGTCATTACTTGTTGGATGTGTAGATTGAACAGTAAGATGAAATACTGCACCCTGTCTTACTCCCTTATTAATCTGAGCATTTCGTTCTTTGTTTTCCAGTCTTATTGCCCCGTCTCGGTTCTTGTACGTACTGTATATCATCCGTCTTTCCCAACGATTTACTCACATTTTTTCTCATAATTACGAGCATCGTGTACCGTCGTGTACCATTCCACACTGTCGAACGCTTTTTCTATTCCACATATCTTATAAACGCATCTGGATTTTTCTCCAGTCTTGCTTCCATTACCAAAGGTATAGTCAGAGCTGCCTCTTTGGTGCCTTCATCTTTCGTAAAACCAAACTGATCGTCCTCTAACAGGGATGTCTTATGAAAGGTAAAAGATAGCACAGTAGGTAAGTTCGTATTTCGTTTATCATGAGCTAACAGGTATTTTATTTAATCTCCGGCGCGAATTACTAGCCGTTCTGAGCACTGAAGAGTCGATAAAGAAGATTTTTGTTTTGAGTCATCAGTCTTCTGACTGAATGCTGTCCTGTGCTAAACTCTTTCTCTCATTTATTTGCTGGATATATTCCAATCTCTGTAGATACAGCATAAGCTAGTCACGTAACTTATCTGGCCGCAACGCTCCCAATTGTGAGTATGAGGTACTAATCTCGTATACAGGCGAATGTTGTCAAGCATACAAGCATTCCTGGTTATTTCAAACCATCTACTCTTTTAACTAGTAACGTCTTGTTGAATAACCACAATAGTGACTCTTCGGAAGAACGAGTGATTGCACAAGTTAACATTCACATAATGCGGAAATATGTTCCGAAACATTTTGAGGACACAGAGGCAAATGAAAGTCTTCTTGCACATAGCAACAGTGACGATGATGTTTCGTTTGTGGGGTGCTCAACTCCGCGATCATCAGCGCCTCTACAAAGTTCCAGTTTTACACAGTCGATTTTCTTTTCACAATCCAAACTTGGCCGTGAATCTAACACGGGACCCCGTGATGTAGAGGCAGCAACGTTAGCCCCTAGACCACGAGCTGCGGGACACATAGCAACAGTAATTTCTGCTTTGTTTGGGATACTCATCCAAAATTATTCACCCAAGTTTTACACTACTTCTGATACTTGGTTAAATTACCGTCCAGCAAGACAGAAGGTAATTTTTCGCGGTATATCGAACTTATTACCTTCTTATGGGGTACTGAAATGGAATGTCGTGTGGCGAGGGCCTCCCGTCGGGTAGACCGGTCACCTCGGGCAAGTCTTTTTAGTTGATGCCACTTCGGCCATTTGTTTTTCGATGGGGATGATATGATGATGATGAACGCAACACTACTCCCAGTCCGTGAGCGGAGAAAACCTCCGACCTAGCCGGGAATCGAACCCGGGCCCCTGTTTGCACGGCATCCTGCCACGATGGCCACTTAGCTCTCGAGGTGGACATGGAGTACTAATTTTACTTGTGACTTTTTTTGCAGTTAGACCAGGTCTCAGGTCTTGCGCCCATGTTTCTACTGAAGACAAATCACGAACTACCATGTAGCTGGGACGTCTACAGTTGTGGTAGTACATCTTATAGCAAGAACATCATCGGGTGTGTATCAAAATAACAAAAAATAAACAGTGATCGTGATTGAACCCGGCCACGTTGTTTAATACATTTTCATTTTTGAAAGTACACTTGTGTTTTGACCTGTTCCCATAATTATGGCTATAAACGTATGTTACAGATAGATGCCGTCTTCTTTATCCCGAGCCTTACGAACTACAATGTATCTAATACTAAGCTGATCACGTTGTCATTAACTTCAAATTCCCTAGGTAGCTCTGCCTACCTGTGAGTGACGTCCGATGCTTTCCCTCTCTGGCCACTTTACGCTTATGTTGCTGCACCTTTGGTTATAACGTGCTGTACTAACATGCTAGGATGAATTGTTGCCTCACTGTCTGCCATTGACAGAAAATACATTCGATCGGGTCTGCTGACTGACTGACGCCAAATGTCTGACACATGAAGAACGACGCTTGACGCGTAATGCATGATTCCCAACACTCGATGCCTGACAGCTCTGTGAGGAACTGACACATGCGCACACACGATAGTGCAATTGAACTAAGAGTTTACAGTTTCACTTTAAGAACAAGTAAATTTGGAAGTAAAGAGTGGAAGATCATATGGTCAGAACTTAAGACATCTTTGATTTTTAGAGTGTTAAAGAAAGCTTGGTGGTCGAAACCGAACAGTCTTCTGTGGTAGTGGGATAGTATGTGTTAACATCTTTCAGCTCCTGGGGAAGAAGACGATATCAAGCAACGAATGCTTTGGTTTGTGGTTATTACTGGAGAACCTGGACAATAGTGTTATGGATATTGGCAGTATAAGTCATACAAAAAATGGCCCACTTCGTAGAAGGAAGAATTCAAGAGGGCTTAGACCAATTACAGAACCGTTTTGCTATAACATAATGGTTGCCAAATGTCTAAATCTATGGTCGGTGGATCATCAGGATCAAGTAGAGAAAGTGATGGGTGGACCAATTAAGTATTATCTTCGTAGTAGGTTCTCCAAGTTCGTCACTGTGATACATGATGTCAGGCAAAGCTACTTTTTCTCTTACACGGGAACAACAGTGTGACAGCAAGAGAAATACTGGCAAAATTGGCAAGGTAGCAGTGGAAACCATTCTGTAGAAATATAAACAAGCTATGGCTATACCGTATAAAGTGGAACTAGCCAACGTTAAATACGATGTTCTAATGAAAGAGTTGTTAGGAATATTCCAGCAGCTATGTGTGGATGAATATTACCTTTGGATTTCGACATAACCCAAGATTATGCTGGAATTTCTAATAAATGGAGATTTGTGATAACCTAATACCCAACCCCCCCGCCCCCTCCCCCCCCCCCCCCCCCCCATGAACCATGGACCTTGCTGTTGGTGACGAGGCTTGAGTGCCTCAGCGGTAAACTTGTGGTTCCTGAAGAGGGGCAGCAGCCTTTTCAGTAGTTGCAAGGGTAACAGTCTGGATGATTGACTGATCTGGCCTTGCAACATTAACCAATACGGCCTTGCTGTGCTGGTAGTGCGAACGGCTGAAAGCTAGGGGAAACTACGGCCGTAAATTTTCCCGAGGGCATGCAGCTTTACTGTATGGTCAAATGATGATGGCGTCATATTGGGTAAAATATTCCGGAGGTAAAATAGTCCACCATTCGGATCTCCGGGCGGGGACTACCCAAGAGGATGTCGTTATCAGGAGAAAGAAAACTGGCGTTCTATGGATCGGAGCGTGGAATGTCAGATCCCTTAATCGGGCAGGTAGGTTAGAAAATTTAAAAAGGCAAATGAATAGGTTAACGTTAGATACAGTGGGATAAGTGAAGTTCGGTGGCAGGAGGAACAAGACTTCTGGTCAGGTGGCTACAGGGTTATAAACACAAAATCAAATAGGGGTAATGCTGGAGTAGGTTTAGTAATGAATAGGAAAATAGGAATGCGGGTAATCTACTACAAACAGCATAGTGAAGGCATTATTGTGGCCAAGATAGATACGAAGCCCACACCTACCACAGTAGTACAAGCTTATATGCCAACTAGCTCTGCAGATGACGAAGAAATTGAAGAAATGTAAGATGAAATAAAAGAAGTTATTCAGATAGTGAAGGGAGATGAAAATTTAATAGTCATGGGTGACTGGAATTCGACAGTAGGAAAAGGGAGAGAAGGAAACATAGTAGGTGTATATGGATTGGGGCTAAGAAATGAAAGAGGAAGCCGCCTGGTAGAATTTTGAACAGAGCACAACTTAATCATAGCTAACACTTGGTTTAAGAATCATGAACGAAGGTTGTATACATGGAAGAACCCTGGAGATACTAAAAGGTATCAGATAGCTTATATAATGGTAAGACAGAGATTTAGGAACCATGTTTTAAATTGTAAGACATTTCCAGGGGCAGATGTGGACACTGACCACATCTATTGGTTACGACCTGTAGATTAAAACTGAAGAAACTGCAAAAAGGTGGGAATTTGAGGAGATGGGACCTGGATAAACTGACTAAAGCAGAGGTTGTACAGAGTTTCAGGGAGAGCATAAGGGAACAGTTGACAGGAATGGGGGAAAGATATACAGTAGAAGAAGAATGGGTAGCTTTGAGAGATGAAATAGTGAAGGCAGCAGAGGATCAAGTAGGTAAAAGACGAGGGCTAGTAGAAAACCTTGGGTAACAGAAGAAATATTGAATTTAACTGATGAAAGGAGAAAATATAAAAATGCAATAAATGAAGCAGGCAAAACGGAATACAAACGTCTCAAAAATGAGATCGACACGAAGTGCAAAATGGCTAAGCAGGGATGTCTAGAGGACAAATGTAAGGATGTAGAAGCTTATCTCACTAGGGGTAAGATAGATACTGCCTACAGAAAAATTAAAGAGATCTTTGGAGATAAGAGAAGAACTTGTATTAACATCAAGAGCTCAATTGGAAACCCAGTTCTAAGCAAAGATGGGAAAGCAGAAAGGTGGAAGGTGTATATGGAGGGTCTCTACAAGGGCGATGTACTTGAGGACAATATTATGGAAATGGAAGAGGATATAGATGAAGACGAAATGAGGGATATGATACTGCGTGAAGAGTTTTACAGAGCCCTGAAAGACCTGAGTCGAACAAGGCCCCCGGAGTAGACAATATTCCATTAGAACTACTAACAGCATTGCGAGAGCCAGTCCTGACAAAACTCTACCAGCTGGTGAGCAAGATGTATGAGACAGGCGAAATACCCTCAGACTTCAAGAAGAATATAATAATTCCAATTCCAAAGAAAGCAGGTGTTGAGAGATGTGGAAATTGCCGAACTATGAGTTTAATAAGTCACTGCTGCAAAATACTAACGCGAATTCTTTACAGACGAATAGAAAAACTGATAGAAGCCGACCTCGGGGAAGATCATTTTGGGTTCCGTAGAAATGTTGGAACACGTGAGGCAATACTGACCCTACGACTTATCATAGAAGAAGGATTAAGGAAAGGCAAACCTAGGTATCTAGCATTTGTAGACTTAGAGAAAGCTTTTGACAATGTGGACTGGAATACTCTCTTTCAAATTCTGAAGGTGGCAGGGGTAAAATACAGGGAGAGAAGGGCTATTTACAATTTGTACAGAAAGCAGATGGCAGTTATAAGAGTCGAGGGACATGAAAGGGAAGCAGTGGTGGGGAAGGGAGTAAGACAGGGTGGTAGCCTCTCCCCGATGTTATTCAATCTGTATATTGAGGAAGCAGTAAAGGAAACAAAAGAAAAATTCGGAGTAGGTAATAAAATCAATGGAGAATTAATAAAAACTTTGAGGTTCGCCGATGACATTGTAATTCTGTCAGAGACAGCAAAGGACTTGGAAGAGCAGTTGAATGGAATGGACAGTGTCTTGAAAGGAGGATATAAGCCGAACGTCAACAAAAGCAAAACGAGGATAATGGAATGTAGTCGAATTAAGTCGTGTGATGCTGAGGGAATTAGATTAGGAAATGAGACACTTAAAGTAGTAAAGGAGTTTTGCTATTTGGGGAACAAAATAACTGATGATGGTAGAAGTAGAGAGGATATAAAATGTAGACTGGCAATGGCAAGGAAAGTACTTCTGAAGAAGAGAAGTTTGTTAACATCGAGTATAGACTTAATTGTCTGGAAGTCTTTTCTGAAAGTATTTGTATGGAGTGTAGCCGTGTATGGAAGTGAAACATGGACGGTAAATAGTTTGGACAAGAAGAGAATAGCTTTCGAAATGTGGTGCTACAGAAAAATGCTGAAGATTAGATGGGTAGATCACATAACTAATGAGGAGGTATTGAATAGAATTGGGGAGAAGAGGAGTTTATGGCACAACTTGACTAGAAGAAGGGATCAAAGGATCACCAATTTGGTACTGGAGGGCAGCGTGGAGGGTAAATATCGTATAGGGAGACCAAGAGATGAATACACTAAGCAGATTCAGAAGGATGTAGGTTGCAGTAGGTACTGGGAGATGAAGAAGCTTACACAGAATAGAGTAGCATGGAGAGCTGCATCAAACCAGTCTCAGGACTGAAGACCACAACAACAACAACAATATCCAACCACGACTTCTGCATGATGGAGACTGCCAGGGAAACAGCAGTGTGATTGTGGGCAATGGTAAGACAGTTGGGACTGACTGTTTAATGTGTATAACTTTCAATGGTAAACATATGTAGTTATTTTCTATTTCAAATCACAAACCCTTGCATGAACGAAGTTACTGGTAATCACCTTGTAGATTTTATAACGTGATCATACAAGCGACTTCGAGGTCCTTTCACATCCAATTTGGCTAAAGAACGTGATATTACCAGACTCGAGGGAATGATACAGAACATCAGAGATGATCGAGTGTTTGATCGTGTGCAAGACTATTTAGGTGTTTTAAACTCTAACGAACAGTATTTACAAAGTGCTCCACTGTACTCTGTTCCAGTCACATTCATTTGGTGTCAGTTAACAAATAATTGCTGTGTGGCGTTTAACAACGTTCTGCATTTTGTCATTGAAGTAAAGTCAGAGCTGCCGCTTTGGTGCCTTTATCTTTCGTAAAACCAATGTGATCGTTCTCTAACAGGGATGTTTTATGATTGGAAAATCTAGTATACTAGGTAGGTTTGTGTTTCGTTTATCGTGAGCTGAAATAATACGAAAAGACGAAATCTGATTAGTGTACAAATAACCATTCCTGATACTCAAGACAAAGAAACTTTGTTCTGTATGCATACAGTTTCAGTTATCTACCTGTAAACTAAGTGGAGATTCTTAAAACTGAATCCAATAACGGCAACATAAGTAATACGCGTAAGTGCTATATTAAAGCATATTTCTCTCAAACCAGGACATTGTTCTCCTCAATATCACCAGATATGGATATTGCGGAACTGGGACTGGTACCCGCAGACAATTTTATTCCACAAGTCATAAGAAAATACGTTGGGGCGTGTTTGCTACATTAAAGAACACACAAAAACTGTGTTTTCAAAGCTCCATATCCAATTGGATCCGCATAGAAAGGATGGTTACATTATATACAAATGTGGTGGGCTGGATATTGTGCATCTAGCACCGTTTTCAGAGCTGAAAACCATCGGAATAACAACATTTAATTACCAATCGTTGGTAAAAGTTGCAAACATAAAGTTATATACAGAAATTCGACAATAATGTGCAGCAGAAGAGCTGCTACCGTACACCCAGGAAGATGTGGAACGTTACAGCAATTGCGTTATGCAGGAAAATAGAGGTAAAATTAAAATCCATGAATACCCTTGCCTAGAAGAACAGCTGGAAGGAATAGCAGCCATTGTCAAAGCCATAAAAGAAATATTTTACAGGAAAGAACTTAGATCGGCATTGGAATTCGAGAATATACCTTCTGTGTACCTCTCAAATTGCGAGTTAGGGAAATAATTAGGAGAGACCAATAAAGATTTCAATTTAAAGTTTAAAATTAAGCTGGAAGTTATTAAAACTACACAAGGAAATAAAATTTGTGTGCACAAATGTATACACGTATTCAAATTTACTGTGTTTGAGAATATATTATGCTTTCTTAGTCGCTGCCCAGAAAAAATCATGAAAAGCCTCCCATTTAGGCTGAATTGTGTGTGCAGGATGTGGGTAGTTGTACGACTTCGTAAAACAGCTGACTTCGAGGTTCTACATTTCAGCTTTTTTTTTCTTTCGTATAGATAACACGCATGACACCTACGCTTAGCTATACGATATGGCAGTTGAGGTTGCCTGTTTAAATTGAAGGACCTTCAATTGTAGAGTAAAACCTACACAATACATTTGTTTGTTAGATCACAAGCCCAGGAATGAGTAACCATTCAGGATTTTATAATCCCTCCAGACACGCACTTATGGGAAACTGTCTTCCTTGGTAAACAGCATGGTATTACATCTGTATCTACATATATACACATTATGGATAATAGCTCACTTTAATATGTCTTATAATATTTGTTTAGCATTTATAGCAATAGAGGCTTGTCATACAGTGTCTTTCATTAGGTGTTAGGCGTATGTCGATGGCTCATTGTCCTTGCAAGGTATCCAAAAATGTATTTATGTAGCGATTTTGCTTGTATTATAAAAAAATACATTATAATGAGTTATATGAACAATTTAGTTGTTGCAATACTTAATTTATGCTTGCAAAGTGTGAGTTTTGTTTATTTTCTGAGATACCGACTCTGACATTGTACTTGGAAATGTCACATCTCTCAATGTTACTGTCTTTGAGTGGGTGTTTAACTTACAAACAATCAATCCCCCTTTGTAGTTTACATGGTATTTTTGAAATTAAAACACCCTACTCCGGCCTTCCCGAGTAAGACAAACGTGTTGTGTTTATTTTTGTGGCGGTGCAGTTGGTTGCAGTTTTTTGTTGTCGTAAGCCGTAGTTTCTGGAAATACAACTGCACAGACTGAATACACCTTTTATGTACTTAGATACTGTTCCAATGTGAACATGTACTTTTCGCGCTGCTGACGAATTTTTAGACTATTGTGAGAAATGTTAAACCTAAAATACAGTCTATAAAACTTTTAGGTACATCTATTATTATGCATAGCTTTCAGTAGGCCTGTGTCACTTGTAATAATAGCAATAACTGCCAATGAATAGCACCATTCATTCGTCTTCTAATGAGTAACGTGATGCAATATCTTTGTCCCTCCTAAAATGATGCCTGAGAACAATTTTCATGTAAGAATATATTCTCCAAGGGTGTGTGGTGACATCAAGAGTAGGCCTAATTATTTACGTTAAGTCTATTTCCACTTAGCTGCCACGTATTTTTATACAGTGTTTAGCCTGATCTTAACAGTTTTATGACACATGATTATTAGACATTACTTCTACTAAAATGTCAGCTGTTATTATACATGAAAGTCAAACGTAGGGGAACACATTTGAAAATTTTGTGCACTGGTTTGGTGCGCATATGTATGTGTGGAAATTATCTCGTACTTACTTCTACACTGCAGATGTATGTGACATCACATTAACTGATTCAACTTTTATTGCGGCTTTTTATTGAATTAACCTCAACTAGGAAGCTACACATCGCACTTTTTGTGCTGACTGCGTATTTTATAGAGTGTCTAGAATTTCTCAATGTAGTAGATGTGGGTAATAATTGATTTACGACTCTACTGTACTTTGCCACCATAGGTCTGACGGCAAACTACTGTTATTGTACTTAACCTTCAGCATGCTTCTGTCATTTGTAGTAGTAGCAATAATTGGCAGTCAGCAGCGTCCTTTATGTTGTTTTTCATGAATAACATGACATATTATCTTTACTGTGTTGTGACTTTCATTAAAACAGGCCAGATTCGTTACAGTTTGTCTATTTGCCTGCTTAAGAAAGTAGTATTTTAGTTAAGACATGTTTTTCTGCAGTTACAAGTCTGGTGAGATTAGCTTACAGAATAAAATTATTAGACCTACATTCTCATATGGCACAGTTATTAAGCAGTTGAAATATAGCATTGAGGATACGTAATTTCGAATTTTGCGCACTAATTTGGCAGATATGTGTATATGTGGAAATTAGCTCACATTATCTTTTACACTGTAGACATATTTTTGCAATATTGTTATGTCAAGTTAATTTATTTGTGTCTTCAAGAATTTTTTCATGTATGAGTCTCAGTCAATAATCTACACATCCCTCTTTTTGTGATACCAAGGTATTTTTTCAGAGATTTTAGAATACTCTAACATCTCAGCTGTGTAAAATAACTATTTTACGACTGTTTTGCGTTTTTTACTGTACAGATGTCTATTGGTAACATGGGAACTACTTCCACATGATGCAACAAACAAACTAAGTGTGATTTTAACAGTGGAATCATCTATTGATATGGTACATAGATCGAATTGTACTCGATTTTTCAGTGTTGTTATCTGTTGGTGACAGAAGCGACTTAGAGGTAGAACTTGATCAACTGGTTTTTCGTGTATTCTATGTTTGTGAAATAGTATTTAAGGTAATACTCATTTTCAATAAATTCGAATTCCTGTTTCATTATTTACATTTTATAAGAAAATAATGGTTTTTGATTATTTAAAGAGAAATACGCTGTGTGCACGTTCCAGTATTCTAATTGAATGATATATACACTCCTGGAAATGGAAAAAAGAACACATTGACACCGGTGTGTCAGACCCACCATACTTGCTCCGGACACTGCGAGAGGGCTGTACGAGCAATGATCACACGCACGGCACAGCGGACACACCAGGAACCGCGGAGTTGGCCGTCGAATGGCGCTAGCTGCGCAGCACATGTGCACCGCCGCCGTCAGTGTCAGCCAGTTTGCCGTGGCGTAAGGAGCTCCATCGCAGTCTTTAACACTGGTAGCATGCCGCGACAGCGTGGACGTGAACCGTATGTGCAGTTGACGGACTTTGAGCGAGGGCGTATAGTGGGCATGCGGGAGGCCGGGTGGACGTACCGCCGAATTGCTCAACACGTGGGGCGTGAGGTCTCCACAGTACATCGATGTTGTCGCCAGTGGTCGGCGGAAGGTGCACGTGCCCGTCGACCTGGGACCGGACCGCAGCGACGCACGGATGCACGCCAAGACCGTAGGATCCTACGCAGTGCCGTAGGGGACTGCACTGCCACTTCCCAGCAAATTAGGGACACTATTGCTCCTGGGGTATCGGCGAGGACCATTCGCAACCGTCTCCATGAAGCTGGGCTACGGTCCCGCACACCGTTAGGCCGTCTTCCGCTCACGCCCCAACATCGTGCAGCCCGCCTCCAGTGGTCTCGCGACAGGCGTGAATGGAGGGACGTATGGAGACGTGTCGTCTTCAGCGATGAGAGTCGCTTCTGCCTTGGTGCCAATGATGGTCGTATGCGTGTTTGGCGCCGTGCAGGTGAGCGCCACAATCAGGACTGCATACGACCGAGGCACACAGGGCCAACACCCGGCATCATGGTGTGGGGAGCGATCTCCTACACTGGCCGTACACCTCTGGTGATCGTCGAGGAGACACTGAATAGTGCACGGTACATCCAAACCGTCATCGAACCCATCGTTGTACCATTCCTAGACCGGGAAGGGAACTTGCTGTTCCAACAGGACAATGCACGTCCGCATGTATCCCGTGCCACCCAACGTGCTCTAGAAGGTGTAAGTCAACTACCCTGGCCAGCAAGATCTCCGGATCTGTCCCCCATTGAGCATGTTTGGGACTGGATGAAGCGTCGTCTCACGAGGTCTGCACGTCCAGCACGAATGCTGGTCCAACTGAGGCGCCAGGTGGAAATGGCGTGGCAAGCCGTTCCACAGGACTACGTCCAGCATCTCTACGATCGTCTCCATGGGAGAATAGCAGCCTGCATTGCTGCGAAAGGTGGATATACACTGTACTAGTGCCGACATTGTGCATGCTCTGTTGCCTGTGTCTATGTGCCTGTGGTTCTGTCAGTGTGATCATGTGATGTATCTGACCCCAGGAATGTGTCAATAAAGTTTCCCCTTCCTGGGACAATTAATTCACGGTGTTCTTATTTCAATTTCCAGGAGTGTAGCTTTAAATTAAAGTAATCATTGTGACTGGTCAGCCAGTTCTCAAACGAATTTTTGGAAGCGAGTAATGCAAATATGGTTAAAAAAAATTTCAGTAGTTCAGAGATTTTGCTGCTTTTGGGTACAGAATGTAGGTGATCATGGCATTTTTTTTTTTTTTTTTTGGAGTGCAGGGTGTGTGGGAGGGTTCTCCTCTGCCATCTACTTTTTGATCTAGACACATAGTAGATCGTAACTCTTGCACATAGGTAAGTGCTGATGTTGATGTCAGCAAAATATGACATACGTAATTCCTTCAGCTGTTGTATGACACTGGAAGAAAAGTGCTGACAGATGCTGAGTCAGCATTTTGAACCAGAACTCTACTTGCAACCCTACTTACAGGTATGGGAGATGTTATTCCTGAGTAGCTCCGTACACACTGCTGGACGAGAGGAGGAATGCTGATATCAGAAAAGAAATGGGAGCTAAAAGTTGAAATGAACAGATTAAGGAATACAGGAGCTACTGGGATGAACGTATTACAAGACTGAAAGGCCACAAAATACCAAAATTAACATACTGGGCGTTAAAAAAACTGCTCGCGAAAATGCGTTTTTGGGGGCTCGTATCTTGGGTTATATTTATCACAGAGATAAGGAGTCAGGTGTTTTGGATAGCTCGTCGTTTGACAACCATTTGTACACCTGTTGAGAGAACTGTAGCTCTCCTACAGTATAGCATGGAAATTTAAACATTCCAACACAGGACAATTGGACAAATCGGTAGGTTCTTTTGCATTAGATGTGGTGTAGGATGACTTAGAAAACCACACTTGTTCGTGGGCAGACCGTGAGAACACTCTGGAAAACCACGAATTTTTGTAACAAGAAATAATAATTATTGGGGTGGCCATTTATATAATTTCTGTTCTTGACAGATAATCGAAGTTTTTACCCTACGTTCTGGAGACTATATTCTCAGAGAATTACGAAAAATGTTTCGGTATCACTATCTGTTGCTGGGAAACAGAGTTTCATAACTACACTACCTATGCAGAAAACCGCAACCGTCAAGTTTTAATCTTCCTTTATTCTGGGCTACAGTTATCTCAACAACTAATCATAGCAAAAGGCTGAAATTTGAACTGTTCATTTCTTAGATAATCATTTAGAAACGCCATTTTCCTTTCTTCGTAAATTTGTATCCGTTGTCAAGATATACCCAGAAAACCATAAGTTTTGGGAAACAAAAGAATCAGTTGTGGGGATTATCACTTCTATAATTTCTATGTAAGATGAAACTTCAGATTAAAGCTGTGTGACAGACCGAGACTCGAACTTCGGACCTTTGCCTTTCGTGGGCAATTGCTGTACCAACTGAGCTACCCAAGCACGACTCACGCCCCGGCCTCACAGCTTTACTTCTGGCAGTACCTCTCCTCCAACCTTCCAAGATAGTCTAAATGTTTATCATAGGTTCTTAAGATGATGTCAGGGCACCTTGAAACTTTTTTTTGATGTCATTGTACATTACTGAGAGCCAGCGGTTCAAAGTTACCACAAACTATGCACGTAGTATCCGGACTGAGGCATAAAAGTGATTTTAACTGAAGTAATGAACACATGGCAAGAGTTCTAGGGTTAGTGGGAGGGTTCTGTGATTACCAAACTATATTTTTAGCCAGCATTGTTTCAGCAATAAGACTTTATGACATGCTGTCTCTGTATAATGTACTTTTCACACCTATACACGTCCACACAAGGTGATACTGCGGTAACAAGAATAGCCTGAAAGAGTCTCGGCACTTCTGAGAACTACGAAGCAATTTGATAGACTTTAAGGGTGGAGTTGGTTGGTGTTACAGGTGTATGAAGCGTCATGAACTTACAATAACATGCGATCGAACACCAAAATATCTCAGAAAATTCCACAAGAGTGTGAAGAGAATATATTATCTTTCCATTGATTTATTATTCGACATCGAAAGAAAGCAAGTGTGGAACTAAGCAAAATAGCGAATATGGACTAAACTCCTCTGACATTTGATGTGCCGAGTAACAGAACTGTTGCCATGAAACGTGCTAAATCTGTAAGTATAAAAAAAGTGGATTGGAAAAAATGCACTACACTGCTGTCCTTTCATGTGGTTCTGACGTACTATTCTTAATCCAATGACCATTTTCAAGCGTAAAACAATGCCAAACTTTCTGAAATGCCGACAGGTGTTGTTGTTCACGTTCATGACAAGTCTTGGATGGACGAGGCTGGTAAGAATTACCGATTAACAGAGTGTGGGAGAAAAGGAAAAGTGCTACATATAAGGAGAGTTCTCTTCTTGTGCTAGATCAGTTTAGTAGTCATTTGAAAAATTCTGTGAAAGTGAAATTGAGACAGGGAAATACAGAGCTTGCTGTTACTCCGGGAAGACTTACTTCACAACTGCAACCTCTTGATGTCTCGATAAAAATTAAAGCATATATGAGAGAGGGATGGAACAAATTGATGATGGATGAAACCGAACATGAATTCACGTAGAACGGAGCTTTAAAACGACCTAAAACCAAACAAGTGGGTCAGTGGATAAAATAGTAGTGGTCTAGAGCGTAAGGAAACATTGTTGTTAAATCTGTAAAGAAGTGAGGCATAAATAATGCTGTCGATGGCAATGAAGATCATGTTATATGAGTAGACAACGATGACGTCGATGAGGAAGAAGACGAAGAAGAAGGCAGGAGAATGAGAAGAAGAAAGTTAAAAAAAATGGTTCAAATGGCTCTGAGACTATGGGACTTAACATCGGAGGTCATCAGTCCCCTAGAGCTTAGAACTACTTAAACCTAACTCACCTAAGGACATCACACACATCCATGTCCCAGGCAGGATTCGAACCTGCAACCGTAGCGGTCGCTCGGTTCCAGACTGAAGCGCTCGGCCACACCAAAAAAGTGCAGAAGACGATTTTGAGAGATTTTAAAGGTCAGTAAGGTTTTATAATCTAAGATTCTTTTTAGTCGGACTTTGCAATCTACTGGTAAAAACGTTGTTTTCTTTTAAATTGCTTGAAAATTAAGGTGTGCCTTATAGTCCGCAGAATACGATAAAATTTTCCACAACTCTTTCGGAATACGTGAAAGACATTTTAGGTCTTTGCTCGTGGGGAGGGAAACGCCGTAACTGGGCTAATAACTTCACACGGGCGAAGTTAGGACCCCGATCTTGCTCCCTGGTGACCGTGCTGGAGATGGAATGCAATGTTTGTCGATGGGGACCTCATGAAGTGCCACGGCCATAAATCACGAAGCAGTTTATTTTCGAAGGCATTTACGAAAGTTAATTTTCCCGGTAATGGGTTTTAATTTCGACCCGCTACAGTTTTTTTAGCCCTTTCGTTTTTACAACGTCCATCAGGGCAATGGCTTTATGAGGCACCACACAGATTTACGGCCCCATAACATGCTCGCGACGAGAGGGAACGGATTTTACCTCGACGTGATTAGGTGTCGATGAATAACACTAATATGCCAACGGCCGACATGCACGTGCTGCGTGCCGCAGCGAAATGGAAAGAGGGCTGCGCCGTGGGGCACAGCCGCACATTAACGGTCCTTTGATTTTTTGGGCGTGTTTTGCAATGGAAAGTGTGTAGTCAGCAGATGAGTCCTTTTCCGGGCGATAAATGAAAGCCTGCGGCCGTTTCGTTCAAGTTAATGCCCTGTATTTCACAAAATGCGTTTTGCGCTTCCATTCAAATTCGTTCCATCGCGAACCACTTGTCATGTATGTATCTGGCCGTAAAAATAGTGGGCGGATGACAACTCTTTGATCTGCGTTATTCCCTTGCGCCCAAGGAGGTTTCGCGAAGGCTGAGACTCTGGGCACACGTACGGGAGGATCCTGGTTTAAGTCCCGGATGCACAGCTCTGATATCCAGTCACAGTTTTGTTTTTTTAACTTTTTGTGGTTGTGGTCTTACGGCTCTTTTTTTTTTTGGCGGTGCTCTACGCTAGTCTCTCTGCAAGGCTCGTCATATCCTACAGCCCACATCCATTTGATGTTCCTTACTCTACAAAAACCATGCTCGACTTCCTCCCATACCCCATTCCCATCCCCCACACCCCCTGGTTCCATTCCTCATCAAACTGGTAGATACGACATGATAATTAGATGCGTAGATGGAATAACCAACATGGAAGTACTTAACTGAATTGTGGAGAAAATATATTTGCGGCAAAAGTATATATATATATATATATATATATATATATATATATATATATATATATATATATATTCCTGGAAATTGAAATAAGAACACCGTGAATTCATTGTCCCAGGAAGCGGAAACTTTATTGACACATTCCTGGGGTCAGATACATCACATGATCACACTGACAGAACCACAGGCACATAGACACAGGCAACAGAGCATGCACAATGTCGGCACTAGTACAGTGTATATCCACCTTTCGCAGCAATGCAGGCTGCTATTCTCCCATGGAGACGATCGTAGAGATGCTGGATGTAGTCCTGTGGAACGGCTTGCCATGCCATTGCCACCTGGCGCCTCAGTTGGACCAGCGTTCGTGCTGGACGTGCAGACCGCGTGAGACGACGCTTCATCCAGTCCCAAACATGCTCAATGGGGGACAGATCCGGAGATCTTGCTGGCCAGGGTAGTTGACTTACACCTTCTAGAGCACGTTGGGTGGCACGGGATACATGCGGACGTGCATTGTCCTGTTGGAACAGCAAGTTCCCTTCCCGGTCTAGGAATGGTACAACGATGGGTTCGATGACGGTTTGGATGTACCGTGCACTATTCAGTGTCCCCTCGACGATCACCAGAGGTGTACGGCCAGTGTAGGAGATCGCTCCCCACACCATGATGCCGGGTGTTGGCCCTGTGTGCCTCGGTCGTATGCAGTCCTGATTGTGGCGCTCACCTGCACGGCGCCAAACACGCATACGACCATCATTGGCACCAAGGCAGAAGCGACTCTCATCGCTGAAGACGACACGTCTCCATTCGTCCCTCCATTCACACCTGTCGCGACACCACTGGAGGCGGGCTGCACGATGTTGGGGCGTGAGCGGAAGACGGCCTAACGGTGTGCGGGACCGTAGCCCAGCTTCATGGAGACGGTTGCGAATGGTCCTCGCCGATACCCCAGGAGCAACAGTGTCCCTAATTTGCTGGGAAGTGGCGGTGCGGTCCCCTACGGCACTGCGTAGGATCCTACGGTCTTGGCGTGCATCCGTGCGTCGCTGCGGTCCGGTCCCAGGTCGACGGGCACGTGCACCTTCCGCCGACCACTGGCGACAACATCGATGTACTGTGGAGACCTCACGCCCCACGTGTTGAGCAATTCGGCGGTACGTCCACCCGGCCTCCCGCATGCCCACTATACGCCCTCGCTCAAAGTCCGTCAACTGCACATACGGTTCACGTCCACGCTGTCGCGGCATGCTACCAGTGTTAAAAACTGCCATGGAGCTCCGTATGCCACGGCAAACTGGCTGACACTGACGGCGGCGGTGCGCAAATACTGCGCAGCTAGCGCCATTCGACGGCCAACACCGCGGTTGCTGGTGTGTCCGCTGTGCCGTGCGTGTGATCATTGCTTGTACAGCCGTCTCGCAGTGTCCGGAGCAAGTATGGTCGGTCTGACAGACCGGTGTCAATGTGTTCTTTTTTCCATTTCCAGGAGTGTATATATATATTGGTCCATTGATCGTGACCGGGCCAAATAACTTACGATATAAGCGTCAAACGAAAAAACTACAAAGAACGAACCAGGTGGCGCTATGGTTCGCCCGCTAGATGGCGCTGCCATAGGTCAAACGGATATCACCTGCTTTTTTTAAATAGGAACCCCCATTTTTATTACATATTCATGTAGTACGCAAAGAAATATGAATGTTTTAGTAGGATCCCTTTTTCGCTTTGTGATAGATGGCGCTGTAGTTGTCACAAACATATGGCTCACAATTTTAGACCAACAGTTGGTAACAGGTAGGTTCACAGAATGTAGGTACGTTTGAACATTTTATTTCGGTTGTTCCAATGTGATACATGTACCTCTGTGCAGTTATCATTTCTGAGAACGCATGCTGTTACAGTGTGATTACCTGTAAATACCACATTAATGCGATAAATGCTCAAAATGGTGTCCGTCTACCTCAATGCATTTGCAATACGTGTAACGACAGTTCTCTCAATTGCCTTGCCTATTGTTCGCACATGCAGTGACAATACGCTGACGCATGTTGTCAGGCGTTGTCGATGGATCACGAAAGAAAATATCCTACAACTTTCCCCACAGAAAGAATTCCGCGGACGTCAGATCCGGTGAACGTGCGGGCCATGGTATGGTGCTTCGACGACCAATCCACCTGTCTTGAAATATGCTATTCAATATCACTTCAAACACACGCGAGCTATGTGCCGGACATCCATCATGTTGGAAGCACATCGCCATTCTGTGATGCAGTGAAACACCTTGTAGTAACATCGGTAGACCATTATGTAACAAATCAGCATCCATTGCAGCATTTAGATTGCCATCGATAAAATGGGGGCCAATTAGCCTTCCTCTCACAATCCCGCACGATACAGTTACCCGCCAAGGTCGCTGATGTTCCAATTGTCGCGGCAATCGTGGATTTTCCGTTGCCCAACAGTGCATATTATGTCGTTTTACGTTACCACAGTTGGTGAATGACTCTTCGTCGCTAAATAGAACGCGTGCAAAAAATCTGTCATCGTCCCGTAATTTCTCTTATGCCCAGTGCCTGATCTGTACACGACGTTCAAAGTCATCACCATGCAATTCCTGGTACATAGAAATATGGTACGGGTGCGGTCGATTTTGATGTAACATTCTCAACACCGACGTTTTTGAGATTTCCGATTGTCGCGCAATTTGCTACTGAAGTGCGGATTAGCCACGACAGCAGCTAAAACACCTACTTGGGCATCATCATTTGTTGCAGGTCGTGGTGGACGTTTCACATGTGACCGAACACTTCCTGTTTTCTTAAATAACGTAACTACCCGGCGAACCGTCCGAACACTTGGATGATGTCGTCCAGGATACCGAGCAGCATACATAGCACACGCCCGTTGGGCATTTTGATCATAATAGCGATACACCAACATGATATCGACCTTTTCCGCAGTTGGTAAACGGTCCATTTTAACACGGGTAATGTATCACGAAGCAAATACCGTTCGCACTGGCGGAATCTACATCTACATGACTACTCTGCAATTCACATTTAAGTGCTTGGCAGAGGGTTCATCGAACCACAATCATACTATCTCTCTACTATTCCACTCCCGAACAGCGAGAGTGAAAAACGAACACCTAAACCTTTCTGTTCGAGCTCTGATTTCTCATATTTAATTTTGATGATCATTCCTACCTATGTAGGTTGGGCTCAACAAAATATTTTTGTTAAAAGGTCTCGCCGCGACGAAAAACGTCTATGCTGTAATGACTTCCATCCCAACTCGTGTATCATATCTGCCACACTCTCCCCTATAACGCGATAATACAAAACGAGCTGCCCTTCTTTGCACCCTCTCGATGTCCTCCGTCAATCCCACCTGGTAAGGATCCCACACCGCGCAGCAATATTCTAACAGAGGACGAACGAGTGTAGTGTAAGCTGTCTCTTTAGTTGACTTGTTGCATCTTCTAAGTGTCCTGCCAATGAAACGCAACCTTTGGCTTGCCTTCCCGACAATATTATCTATGTGGTCCTTCCAACTGAAGTTGTTCGTAATTTTAACACCCAGGTACTTAGTTGAATTGACAGCCTTGAGAATTGTACTATTTATCGAGTAATCGAATTCCAACGGATTTCTTTTGGAACTCATGTGGATCATCTCACACTTTTCGTTATTTAGCGTCAACTGCCACCTGACACACCATACAGCAATCTTTTCTAAATCGCTTTGCAGCTGATACTGGTCTTCGGATGACCTTACTAGACGGTAAATTACAGCATCATCTGCGAACAGTCTAAGAGAACTGCTCAGGTTGTCACCCAGGTCATTTATATAGATCAGGAACAGTAGAGGTCCCAGGACGCTTCCCTGGGGAACACCTGATATCACTTCAGTTTTACTCGATGATTTGCCGTCTATTACTACGAACTGCGACCTTCCTGACAGGAAAACACGAATCCAGTAACACAACTGAGACGATACCCCATAGCTCCGCAGCTTGATTAGAAGTCGCTTATGAGGAACGGTGTCAAAAGCTTTCCGGAAATCTAGATATACGGAATCAACTTGAGATCCCCTGTCGATAGCGGCCATTACTTCGTGCGAATAAAGAGCTAGCTGCGTTGCACAAGAGCGATGTTTTCTGAAGCCATGCTGATTACGTGTCAACAGATCGTTCCCTTCGAGGTGATTCATAATGTTTGAATACAGTATATGCTCCAAAACCCTACTGCAAATCGACGTCAATGATATAGGTCTGTAGTTAAATGGATTACTCCTACTACCCTTCTTGAACACTGGTGCGAACTGCGCAATTTTCCAATCTGTAGGTACAGATCTATCGGTGAGCGATCGAAGTGAACTTAGTGTTGCAAGTGGTATCGTCTTTGAAGCAAGTTAAATTGCAACAATTCTGATGGCAATCAGTAAAAATGAAATAATAAAATAGATCTGTAGGCTAAGTTGTTCGATCAGTTTATGGTGAAAAACTGTATATTGCCCTTCGGTCCTGCGCGTAACGTACCAGCAGCAGTGTTTCTATTTTCGGCTCCGAATTTATGGAGCAACACATTCGTACCGAAACGTGTGTGTCAAAGTGAAGTGAAGTGGCTGCCTTCCTTTATCCCTTGACAACGGCGGCTGACGCGTTTAGCGTCCCGCGGATTACCGGCTCGCGCGTTAAAGCCGAAGAGCCGATCTGCATTTGCGGCAGGGTGACAGCGGCCGCTACGCGATGCGATGCGATGCGGTGCCGCGCGCGGCGGCGGACGCGCGAATTTCGGGGCAGATGCGATCTGAGAGCCATCTGGTGCCGGTCCGCGCAATTTGTTATCGCTATCGCGGCGGCGGCAAAGCCCCGTGTGCGCGCGCATACACGCGGCCGGCCGATAGCGCGCATTCTCCGCTGGATGCCGCAGATAACGCCGAGCATTAATTAAATACACTGTCCACATAATTCGCCGCAGCCGGTATATCAGTAGCGTCGGCCGCGGGCGTGCGAAAGCCAAAATTTCGGTGCGGTTGCATCTCTGGCTTCATCTCTCGCCCTCTCTCTCTCTTTCGGTATATTTATCACCGCTTATTTCGTTCCAGTCTAATGCGCACGTCAACACGGTATTGGTGTGGTCGGGTGGCGTTCAGGCTAATAAATGACCTGCCGATTTTATGTTTTCATTATGTAACAAATGAGAAAAATAAGATCCGCTACAGCTTATTTGTAAGTGAAACAGAGGGAGATGGGGTAGCAGCTCTATATTGTTTGTACGTTCAATGACGAGTGAGACGGTAGCGAGTGCAGAGCTAATCTGACTTACGCAAATGACTTCATTTCATGTCTCCGTGACTATATTGTTTCTGACGTCATTATGGCCGCACGAGGGAATTAACAGACGAAAGGGGGATGGTAGTTCAAGCTAGACGCATAGGACCGTCCATTTCGGACAAAGTTAGAGAGTTCAATACTCTGAGATCTACAGTGTCAAAAGCATGCCTGGAATACCGACTTTCAGGCGTTACCTCTCACCAAGGGCAATGCAGTGGCCGACGGCTTTATGTTAACGACTGAGGGCAGCGGGGTTTACGTAGAGTTCTCAACGCTAATCGACAAGCAGCACTGAGTGAAATAACCGCAGAAATCAATTAGGGACGTACGACATCGCCTGCAGTGACTCTTCTGGACTCGTGACGATATAGGTAGGACTCAGACCACTGGAAAACCATATCCTGCTCAAATAAGTCTCGATTTCAGTTCATAAGTACTGATGTTAGGGCTCGAGTATGTGTAACACCCACGAGATAAATTTTAGCTACAGTGCGACCGGAGGAAATTATGCCTCTAACAGTTATAAACATTGAAAGTTTCTGGCAGATTAAAACTGTGTGCCGGACCGAGACTCGAACTCGGGACCTTTGCCTTCGCGGGCAAGTGCTCTCTACCAACTGAGCTACCCAAGCACGACTCAGGCCCCGTCCTCACAGCCTTACTTCTGCCAGTACCTCGTCTCCTACTTTCCAAACTTTACAGAAGCTCTCCTGGTAGAGCACATGCCCGCGAAAGGCGAAGGTCTCGAGTTCGAATCTCGGTCCAGCACAAGGTTTTAATCTGCCAGGAAGTTTCATATCAGCGCACACTCAGCTGCAGAGTAAAAATCTCATTCTAGTTATAAACATTATCTATTCGACAAATAGGAAAACAGTGAAATAAAACAAAGCGATCATAAATATTAATTATTTATATAATATTTTATGATGTAATTCGACATATCGATGTATATCATACAACGACAATGATAATTGTAAATACCTTTTATTATCTGCGTTTGTCTTCCTTTGTTTTTACCTTTGTTTGGTTGACTTCTGTAGGTTGCGGACGCAAAACGCATATCAAACTAAGGTCTGTTAAGAAATTGTATTTATTTGTTAATTATTACTTACGAATAGAGTTCATTAGTATTATAAATATGTGTGAATAATTGTTTGTAACTTTAATTCGTCTCCCAATAAGCATTATCTGTGTTAATTATTTCTTTCCGCTTCAAGGGAGGTCCGACAGAATATTAGGAAATACCCTATGACCTTTGTCACCTCAGCATATATGGTTGGGGGTGTTCAATGACGACTGAGGCTGTAACGAGTGCAGAGCTAATTTAAATTTCGGTATTTTCTTTTCTCGCCTCGTGGTTATATAGTGGTAGATGTTGGCTCCGAGAACAAAAGTAACATTGAAACTTCCTGTCAGATTAAAACTGTGTGCCGGACCGAGATTCGAACTCGGGTCCTTTGGCTTTCGCGGGCAAGTGCTCTACCAACCGAACTACCCAAGCACCACTCACGCCCTGTCCTCACAGCTTTACTTCTGCCAATATCTCGTCTTCTACCTTCCAAACTGCGGGGACATGGCTTAGCCTCAGCCTTGAGGATGGCTAAGCCATGTCTCCGCAAGGTTCGGAGGAGAGCTTCTGTAAAGTTTGGAAGGCAGGAGACGAGATACTGGCAGAAGTGAAGCTATGAGGACGGGCCGTCAGTCGTGCTTGGGTAGCTCAGGTGGTAGAGCACTTGCCCGCGAAAGGCAAAGGACCCGAGTTGGAGTCTCGGTCCGGCACACAGTTTTAATCTCCCAGGAAGTTTCATATCAGCGCACACTCCGCTGCATAGTGAAAATCTCATTCCGGAAAAGTAGCAATGATCTTCTTGACATCTGCCTCTTTTTCCCCGCTTGACTGGTTAATTATGTGCTGCTCACCCATTTGAGTTTTATGCAGGATATTCCGACGATCGACCTAGTTGTCTTCCTCAGGTGCGGCAGCTTGTACTCTCTGCCTGCACTTCAACGGACGGTGAACTGTTACTGGTCCCACACTGCTGTTTGCAGACACACTTGGTGGACTAAAACACAAGACATTGCCATTCTTAATACCTTGTACAAAAATCATTGCCATTCACAACGGCTTCTGGTCTCTCGGAACTGATAAATATAGGTCCTCTGTGGTTTTAAAGTGCATCTTATACCATTCTTCCTGCAAGATAGTGGCACGTTATGGTAACAATGAAGGAAGTGGCTAACGATCAGGCACACTTTTCTCCAAAGTGGGCCACAAAAGCTCAGTACTGAAATGTGGCGATGTGGTGGCCAGGTGAAATGCGGAAATTCATCGGCGTGCTCAGGAAACCAGTCCTGGACGATTCGAGCTGTTGGACAGAAGCCTTCCCGTGCATCATCCTGGGGAACAAACATCATACCAGGGAACAGACTTCATCAGCCAAAGTAATCACCGGGCGAGGTGGTGGAGTGGTTAGCACATGGACGCACATTCCGGAGAACGACGGTTCAAACACACAGCTGGCCATACTTATTTAGGTTTTGCGTGATTTCCCTAAATCGCTACTGGCAAACGCCTTGATGGTTCCTTCGAAAGGACGCGGCCGTTTTCATTCCCCATCGCTCCCTAACCCCATAGGACCGATGACCTCGTTGTTTGGTCCCATCCTCCAAATCAACAGCTAACCAAGCAACCAATTAAAATGGTGACATAATCCCTGTCGTTATTGCGACCTTACGGAACCACCACGAGGCCCATGGAACTCCACGATACGGCTGCCCAAATCGTCAACGAACCTCCGCCATGTTCCACACGAAGCGTAAACTCGACCACAAGTTGGAAACAGTATGAACCGAGGCTCATCGGACCAACTGAGTTGCTTCCATTGATCCATAGTCCAGGTTTTCTGGTTTCGGTGTCAGGTTTTCCTATTACGGACGTTTGTCTCACTGATGAGAGGCTCTGGAATTTCATCTTGGCGTGCAATTCTCTGCTTATGTATCTTCTTTCGTTTTGCTTCAGAGCTGACGACATTCTATAGTGCATTATTCACTTCTGCAGTTTTACAGCTGACGTCCTCTTATTTTTTTTCGCAATCCTCTTCACTTACCGTCCATCACGATTACTCACTTTCGACTTAGCGGATGATGTATTTCCGCTTTACCTGCATGCGGTATACCTTTGTTATGGAAGCATTAACCACATGAGACCCAACCTGGTCACTATTGAATGCACTGATCTCAGACAGAATGTACTCACAACTGAGCCGTGCTGCGCCTTTTCTGGCACACCAGCCCTTTAGCGCGACACTATCGTTTACCCGGCTGTACTAGGATCTTTGCCTCTGTTGTGATCTCGTGGGTGTTTTCGCGCTCGTGGCAGTTGGTGTTGCACTCGCTACGAGGCCGAAGGACGTGCTCGCGTGGTCGAAAGAGAAAACACGCGTGCTTGGCCAGCAGCGCCACGGCGAGTCTACGTCGTAAGGCGGTCGCTAGTTTGTGGTGAGCCTGCCTGATTTCAACTCCGGGCGCTGTTCGTCGCATTGCTTTGGTGCCTGTTTTCTCGGAGAGACCCATCCCTGGAGACCATCTCTAACAACGATATCCATCGAAGGTGTCAGTGAGTTTGGTGCTTTCCATTCGTTGAACGATTTGCGTTGCACCGACTGTACTTGCTGCTTGGTTGCCCTAATGTACGTGTTGTTGAAGTAAGAGCAGCCGGCAGAAGGTGTAACCGCATGGGGACCGGGAGCTACTATTTCTTTTTAAAAATATGCTGGTTTGATTACTATTATGAAGCTGATTAGCTCGAGGGTGCGTGTTATATTTTGGTTTTTAGGGAACAGTATCCAGAAGTTTATGTGTCGTCTGTATGACATTTTCAGAGTATTTTGATTGCCTTCAAATCGACGTACCTTGTATATTGCTGTAAAATTTGGGTCACTTCTATTGAAAGCACTTACTCAGTTATTAGTAAGGATTCGTATTGTGTAAAGCCTTATACTCGTACCCTTATTTGAAAGCACTCACTCAGATATTAGTAAAGGCTCGTATTCTATAAAAGGTAATCACTTGTACGTAGGAATTTATTTGGACGCACTTACTCAATATTAGTAAAAGAGCCATTGGTTCTACATTTACTTGTTGTTTATTGATATCTTATATTAATTGATGTTTGGTTGGTGTTTGCCGTGTCTTCTTCGCTGTGTTTGTGTTCCAGTTTTCTGCGACTTGGGGTGTGTGGGAGCGACGCCACGTTCCGCTTCGGTGTACAGAAGCTGTGACGTGCCGTCGAATGGGAAGTGACTCCCGCTTGGGTCCCGGGGTTTAGGTGTTGTTTCGGAGGGCTGGTCTGCTGCTTCCGTCATTTTAAGTCACCTTTCGCCCAGGGCAGCCTGGCGTCATGGCCATATATATATATATATATATATATATATATATATATATATATATATATATATATATATATATATATATATATGTGTGTGTGTGTGTGTGTGTTTTATTTGCTTGGTAATGAATTGTATTAAATTGTAAATTTTGTGCTGCTTGTGTTGTTTGGGTCCTTAACGAACTGGTGTGCTTTCATATTGCCATTAATTGCTCCTTTAAATAAATTATCTGTGCCACATTTCTTTAAATCACTTTCTAATTGTAATTTATTGTTCCTTTAAGTATTGAAATCTCTGTGGCTCATCTCTTTAAGTCAGTTTTCGTAATTGTAATTTGTTACCTTTTTTGAGAAGCAAACTATCTGTGATATTTTGGTATTGTCTGAAAGATGGCCACGTCATGATTGTCTCTTAGCTGTTTTATAAATATTATCTTTGACTAAATTGTGGATTTATTGATTTGGTAGTTGTTGTGTTTAAGGAGTGGCATTATAGTGAGTGGCCTTGACGTTCCGTACTAAGTGTACTCCTCATCCCGACTTCCTCAGTCACAACAACTACGTAGAACTCCTTTCGACCACGGCCGACACTTTCAACGTAATGAGAACTTCGAACAGGTGTCGTTTGTGGTCAGATACCACAGTGCAACATACAGGCTTGGCTGGCATAGGCATTTATGTTCAAGCATGCATTTATTGTGGTTTTTCTTGTTGGTTCCGCTCCCGATACCCGCTACGCTCTTTGATGTCAGTACGTTTTTCACAGCCCTTATCGATGTTCTGTAAAACGCACATTTTCCCAGTGTTTCCCAGTTCTTGTACATGTGGTGGTCGACGATATCTTAATAAATTGAGCGAAAGCACACGATTAATGATTTTCTTATTGACCTTGATGTAAGACTACTTTGCTGTTAATATAGGTGCTTCTTAACAGGTCTTTCGTTGCTGGAAATGAAGTTATTCAGGTCCTCCATCCATACGACGAACCCATTCCTCCAATTAGTACACTAACGCTGCTATGTCTGCTTCAGAGTAAGATCTTTTGTTATTTTATGATGAAAATATAGGGATATGATACTAAGACAGTTTTTGGTTGTTAGTAATGAATAGAGTAGGAGAATAAGATGTATAGGGTATTTTAATTAATTACATTTCCGAGACTAGCTTAATTGAATGTCGTACTTACGAGTAGCTATGTGTACATGTTGCAGATGTTTTGTTGTGGTCTAACGGTCCCGTAATTAACAAAAAAAGAAAAAAAACAGAATTAGGTATTCGACAATAAACTTGAAGAGATGTCAGGTGATGTCCGCCCAGACCAAATGTATCAAAGAAAAGAAGGAAAAAAGGGTTGTGTCTTTGACTAATAACAACACGTCCTGGCGTGAAGCTTTGAAGCCATCAGATACATAAATTTTCAAAAAATATAGCATTAGCAACGGCGGCCAAAGACTTCCGACATAAGCAGTCACAAACTTTCTGCCAACAGCTTTAAAGAGGGTGGAGGAATGGAAAAAGATTTAGCTACGTCTCTGGCACTTGGAGACCATTGCATTAAGGATAGTGCATGCACCAAGTTCTTTTTTAATTTTTATTTTATTTATTCATGTGTTATTTTGCCGAGCATGTACCAGATTTCCTTAACTTTATCTACTGCGTGATCACCAAGATTCTCTCTGCTACTCTCTCTGCTACTTCTCATTACTTTCGTCTTTCTTAGATTTACCATCATCCATGCTCTGACTCATTAAAGAGTTCATTCCATTGAGCAGATCCTGTAATTGTTCTTCACTTTCAATGATACCGGAGTCAACAGAGAATCTTATCATTGATATCCTTTCACCTTGCATTTTAATTCGAATCTTGAACCCTTCTTTTATTTCCGTCATCGCTTCTTCAAAGTTTAATTGAACGGTATTGGCGAAAGGCTGCATCCCTGTCTTACACCGTATTTAATCGGAACACTTCGTTCTTGGTGTCCAACTCTTATTATTCCCTTTTGGCTCTTGTGCATATTGTACATCACACGACTTTCCCTATCCCTTACCACTATTTATCTGAGGATTTCGAGTATCTTGCACCATTTGACATTGTCGAACAGCATTTCCAGGTCGACAAATCCTACGAACGTATCTGGATTCTTCTGTAGTCTTGCTCCCATATAGTCGCAATGTCAGATTTGCCTCTCTGGTGTCTTCACATTTCTGAAGGCCAAAATAACCTTCATTTAAGACATTCTCACTTCCTTTCCCATTCCTGTCAGCAACTTGTTGAGATGATGGTCTGATAATTCTCGCACTTGTCAGCTCTTATAATCTTCTGACGTATGTGGATTTTTCCTGAAGGCAGATGGTATATCGCCAGACTCATACATTTTACACACCAACCTGAAGAGTCATTTTGTTGCAACTTCCAGTGAGTTTAGAAGTTCTGATGGAATGTTATCTATCCGTTTTCCATTATTCGATGGTCTTTCAAAGCTCTTCTAAATTTTGATTCTAATACTGGAACCCCTATCTCTTCTACGTCTACACCTATATCTACATTTACATGGATACCCTGCAAATCACATTTAAGTGCCTGGCAGAGGGTTCATAGAACCACCTTCACAATTCTCAATTATTCCAATCTCGTATAGCGCGCGGAAAGAATGAACACCTATATCTTTCCGTACGAGCTCTGATTTCCCTTATTTTATCGTGGCGATCGTTCCGCCCTATGTACGTGGGTGTCAACAAAATATTTTCGCTTTCGGAGGGGGAAGTTGGTGATTGGAATTTCGTGAGAAGATTCCGTCACAACGAAAAACGCCTTTCTTTTAATGGTTTCCAGTCCAAATCCTGTATCATTTCTGTGACCCTCTCTCCCATATTTCGTGATAATACAAAACTCGCTGCCTTTCTTTGAACTTTTCCGATGTACTCCGTCAGTCCTACCTGGTAAGGATCCTACATCGCGCAGCAGTATTCTAAAAGAGGACGGACAAGCGTAGTGTAGGCACTCTCCTTAGTAGGTCCGTTACATTTTCTAAGTGTCCTGCCAATAAAACGCAGCCTTCCTCACAACATTTTCTATGTGTTCTTTCCAATTTAAAGTGTTCGTAATAGTAATACCTAGATATTTAGTTGAATTTACGGCTTATAGATTACACTGATGTATCGTGTAACCGAAGTTTAACGAGTTCCTTTTAGCACTCATGTGGATGACCTCACACTTTTCGTTATTTAGGGTCAACTGCCACTTTTCGCACATATCGACTCCTGTTCCTTCTTCTATCATGCTATCAGACAAATCCTCCCCCTCATTGAGGCCTTCAGTGTACTATTTTCACCTACCCTCTCTCCTCTGCATTTAACAGTGGAGTTCACGTCGCTCTCTTAATGTTACTACCGTTGCTTTTTTTAATTTTTCTACATGGTGAATCAGTCCTCCGACAGTAATTTCTTTTACGATTTCTTCACATTTTTCATCCAGGAATTTCGCCTTATCCTCGGTGCACTTCCTATTTATTTCATTCTTAAGTGACCTGGTGCAGTTTTGGATTTCCCTGAACTCCTTTTTGTACTTCTTTCTTTCATCGATCAGCTGAAATATTTCTCCTGTTACCCATGGTTTCTTTGCAGTTACTTCTTTGTACTTACGTGTATCTTCCCAGCTTCAGTGGTTGCCCTTTTTAGAGATATTCATTCCTCTTCAATTGATATGCCCCCTGACCTATTCCTGATCGGGCTGTGTCTATGACCTCTAATTGAAGAAAATGTTATAACCTTTCAACCGCAAAAGAAGCTTCCGAATTAATCACACCGGACGGTTGAATATGTTCGAGAAGCTAGATAATCTGAAAAGGGAAATGCAAAGGCTCATTCCCGGTTTAATGCAGGTCAGTGAAGTGAAATGGAACAACGTAAGGATTTCTGATGAAACGAATGTACGGAGGAGCAGAAAATTGTATACCAGGAGTAGGATTCGTGAGGAACAGGAAGGTAGTGCAGGAAGTAAGTTACTGTCAGCTGTTTGGTGATAGGGTTGTTCTCATGAGAATCGACATCTAACCGATGATAACAACGACAGTTCGAGTATATATGCCGACACCACAGGCTGACTGTGAAGACACAGGGAAAGAGTTTTGTGTTGTTGAACGAGTAAGTCAGTAATGGTATGTAAAGGTAGATGAATACTTAATAATGTGGTTCTACAGTCATAATAATGCATCGAACAAATAATTAAGGACTTATGATTCAAGTGGTACTCTATAACGAAGAGGTAGGCACAGTTAGTGAGTTACATGTCCCATCTATCATTTTGCGCGATGGATCGTAATGATGTTGAACGAGTCATTTTACATTCACTTTGCGTATTAATTTCTACATACGGTTACATTCTGAAAGTTTCTAAGGCTGATTTTTCAAAAAGAAGAAAAAATGTAGAGACGTGAGCTAGTAATTTCTACCCACTACCTTTCTTGGACTGCAGTAATAGAGTAATATAAATTCTTCCACGGAATAGAAGGAATCGTCAAGGAGAGGCTTTTACAGCTCGTTATCAAATTTCACTTTGCAGTCAGTGATATTTTATATCACTAGGTAAGTGATCAAAATTTTTGTTGAAAAGTAATACAACCATTTTTTGTACTGAAAACAACTTACTGGAGAGTAATGAATGTCGTTTTTCCTTCTGGTATTGTAATTATCTACCTCATTGTTCCTTTTCATCTGTAGTGGATCATTGTTGTTGTGGTCTACAGTCCAAAGACTTGTTTGAAGAGCTTCTCATACTACTCTATCCTGTACAAGCCTCCTCATTTCCGACTAACTACTGCAACCTACATCCTTCTGAATCTGCTTCGTGTATTCATCTCTTGGTCTCCCTCTACGATTTTTACCCTGCGCACTTCCGTCCAGTACCAAATTGGCGGTCCCTTGATGCCACGGAATGTGTCATACTAACCGATCCCTTCTTCTAGTCAACTTGTGCCACTAATTCCTCTTGTCCCCAATTCTGTTCAATGCCTCCTCATTAGTACGTGATGTGCCCACCTAATCTTCTGCATTCTTCTGTAGCACCACATTCCAAAAGCTTCTATTCTCTTCTTGTCTAAACTGTTTATCGTCCATGTTTTACATCCATAGATGGCTTCACTCCAGACAAATACTTTCAGAAAAAACTTCCTGACGCTTAAGTCTATGCTCGACGTTAACAAGTTTCTCTTCCTCAAAAACGTTTTCCTTGCCATCGCCAGTCTACAATTTATAGCACCTCTACTTCGACCATCCTCAATTACGTTGCTGCCCAAATAGCAAAACACGTCTATTACTTTAAGTGTCTCATTTCCTAATCTGATTCCATCCACATTAAATGATTTAATTCGACTACACTCCATTATCCTCATTCTTTTGTTTTGATATTCATCTAGTATTCTCTTTTCAAGACGCTGTCCATTCCTTTCAACTGCTCTTCCAAGTCCTTTGGTGTCTGTGACACAATTACAATGTCATCGGCAAACCTCAAGGTTTTTGTTTTTTCTCCCTGGATTTTAAATTCTACTCCAAATCCTGTAGTGCATTATTTGCAATAGAAAGTCTGTCTGCTTAGCTGAGTAGTTAGACGATTGCCTCCCATGCAGCGAGCCCGCGCTCGGTTCTCGGCCGGGTTGGAGGTTTTTTCTGCTCGTGGACTGGGTGTTGTGTTGTCCTCATCATCATTTCATCCTTACCAGCGGCACGCAGGTCACCCAATGTGGCGTCGACTGAAATAACACTTGCACTCGCTGGCCAAAGTTCCCCGGATGGGACCTCCCTGGCAACAATGCCACACGCTCATTTCCATCCTGCAGTAAACTTCATGATGGAATAAATATCCTGTGAAGCAGTAGTCAGAATGCCCAACTCTTTAAACTGATGTCTGCAAGATGATAGTGGGTGACCAACACATATTATTCTTACAGAACCCCGCAATAGGCTACAGCAGTCCACTCAACCCTCCGCCGCCCCACATCGAACCTAGTGTTACTTTGCGGTACGGCCCCCAGTGGACCCTTCGCCCCCCCCACCTCCCCACGCTCCCCCCCCCAGGGGGGGGGGGGGGGGAAATCTCACACCAGACGGGTGTAACCCCAATGTTTGCATGTCAGATTAATGATGGTGTACGCTTATATGGAGAAAGTGTTTTGCACAAGAATCACCGGAATAGTGTAACTGAGGCAGAATAAGGGGAACCAGCCCGCATTCGTCGGGGCAGATGGCAAACCGCCTAAAAACCATCCACAGACTGGCCGGTACACCGGCCCTCGACACTAATCCGCCGGGCGGATTCGCGCTGGGGACCGGCGTCGCAATGAAGAAGCCTTTCTTTACTAAAGACTTCATTGGATGCATAGATGCAAAATATGTCAATTTACTGATTTGCCTCTCCCAACGATTTCAATGATTCTAAGAGCAAATATGACTCAACTAACTTGTTTTAAGAGTTCCAAATTGTGTTTATTCCAATTTAATAGGTGAGTAAGTCGCATCAGACCAGTCAGACGACGGATAGCTCTAAAGAAATGAAAATAAATAACAAGAAACACATCTACACATAGTTTGATAAATAAAGCTCTAATGCTCGACGGTGTAACAGCTTTCATTAGCGTCTGTCTTAAACGAGTAAGAAATTATTTTTTTCCACTTTGTACTTCGGACGGCTCGTCCTGAAGTTCTGGATATTAAGTAGGTCTGCAGGAGACGTAGTCAGATGTTTTGTTCCTCTTCAGAGTGGGAACAAATACTGACGATAATGGACGGTCCGAATTTTTACTTAGATTACGAGCAGCGAGCAGGTTTTCAAAAAAAAAAAAAAAAAAAAAAATGAGCGCCGAATGCGTACTTCCCGAAGGTATACGACAGGGATCGAAAAGGGAAGTTATGACAGAGGCTCGGTGCAGCCGCTGCAGGAATGTGATTTCGCTGTCCGAAATGAAAAACGGATGAGAGGAGCGGGCCGGGCGCTGTGTACCGGCGCAGTTTCATTTCCTGCCGGCACCGCGCTGTGCAACCGCGTGGGCGGCGCCGCTGATTGCGCGCCGTGTCGTCCAAACACTCGGCCCGGCCGCAAGCCCGAAATTAGCGCGCCGCTACCTGCCGCCCGCGAGCCGCCAGCCGCCAGCCGCTGTTGTCGCGTCGCGTCGCCCGCTGTTTGCTCGCGCCTGCTCTCACCTGCGCTAAACATGGCCACTGGGCCACTCCCCGTCGCCCACGTCGCGCCGTGACTCGCTGTTGCAAAATGCCCCAAGCGTTCTGCCTTGCTACATCTGCGCTCAGCATTCTGCCGCTAAGTGGATAGCTACCCTATTTCCGCAAGCACAGCAGTTTTGCCGTACAACTCTTCTCGGGGACCGACGAGCTACCATTGTTTCGAAGGAATGTTTCCAGTTGTATTATCGCACCCGTTGTAGGAAAAGCGAATCAAGTCGAAAACAAATGAAAAACAAAAAAAATGATCTGGGCTATTATGCTGTGGTCCAGTGGACTTCACCCTGAACCTCATTGTTTCGTCCCCATCTGCGGAGGACATTTTCAACGTAGACAGTAGCTTCTTCGAGTGTGCGATTCACACCCTGTCTTGTTAATCGGACTCTCGAAGAAGCTGCTATCCACCCAGAAAATGTCCTTCGCAGATAGCGACAAAACGTTGGACTTAAGTGTGAAATCCATTTGACCACGGCATAACAGCCCAAAACTTTTTAAGTGTGACATTTAAGGCCTTGAAAGTTTACATTTTGCAGCAAGTCAAAAAAAAGGCAACTTTTAGTTAATGTCACTGAAAAATACGTGTGAAGTGTCGCAACATGCATGAAAAACGTCACATCTCTATCTCAAAATTTGTCAGCTTTAGAGCAATTTGTGTAAGTTTTGTCGTATTGTAAGCGTATTGTCATATCGCTGGCTTATTTGTGGAATACCTTTTCGGGCAGCCTCGTCTGCAGAGTCGAGCACGGGACACTGAACTGTTGTTGTGGATAGATCTGCATGTGAGAGGCATTGTTAGTATGGAAGTTGAAGTGTTGCTGCAAGTGCTACTACAGCAAGGTGATGAAAAGTGGAAATGATTCAGAGGAAAGTGCGCCAAGAAGTAATTAAAAGATGAACAGTGCCACCGATAACGTATTCGTGTGTCCTCTCGTTGCGTGTCGTGCCGTACAGTATCAATCATCCCCGCCGTGTTCGGCCTCCCAGAATGAACGAATGTGAATCAGTAATACTATTTACCACGAAAGAGAGCATTTAAGAGCCAGTGTCTGGTAGCGAGCGTGAGGACGTGCGTTCGATCATCACGTTCGCGCATTATCAATAATCCACCGCACCGCAACGGTTACGAGCACGCTAGTACAACCGAGAACTGTCAACTGTAAATTTAACTTTGTGAACAGTGTTAAAATATTATTACTAGTGTCAAGGAGGACTGGCACCAAATATCTGTGTATGCGTGACAAGCGTAAGAACTTTCGTGCGCTCATGCGGCTTCCGCATCGTCGACAAACACCCCTGTCGTGTCGGTTACGCGTACGCTAGTCTGAGTGATATTGCGGACTGTTAATCATCCATTAATTGGGATAACAATTCTGAATTAGAATGTAAACAGGGCAACCTGCGACTTCCTTTTATCGTCTCAGAATATAGTTGTTCATACCAGACGTAGAACAGTGTTGTGTTTTGATGTTGACTGGCTTCCATAACTCGCTTGCGTATTTCGATAGATAATTTCAGGCAAGCCAGCAGCAGTGTGGAGCAGGACAATACGACCGCCGCGGGATTATCAGGTGAGTGGTGTGGACAGGATGCACGTCAAGGAACGACAACCAGTTTAAGTGTCCCCCGCCCCTATTAGTACTCCAGGGCGTGTTACAGAATGCCACTGAAAGAGCACTGTCCCTTCAACGTTGCTACTGGCATGTCATGCAAGAAGAGCAGCACATTCTCAGTTGTTACACTTTTCATGTCTAAGGTAGGTTGAATGTAATGTATCATATCATTGATTATTACAGTGTCTGTGTTTATACAGTGTCTGTGTTTTATGTCTGTATTTTACTATGTCCTTCAGACGTGCATGAATTCTGAAGGAACAGACATTGTTTTGACGATTACAACCGTTGTAAACACTATGATATTTCACCCGTTACAGCATACTAGGAAAAATGTAGATTTCTGCTTCGAAGAGGAATCATACTGAACCCCTTGTCCTGATGAAAAGTATTCCGACACTGTATAAACCCATTTATGATTTCATGTTTTCGTAAACTGTGTTCCTTAAGTTGTACCTAATGGGTGTTATTTATTAAACTGCATTAATTTTCATAAATTATAATTTTGCATCTGGTTTTTGTCTAATAATACAATTTCAAATTGCTTTTAATTCTTCATTCTACCTAAACTACTTATTTTTCCTGATGGATATTTGATTGTCGTCTTATATTACTGCAAGTAAGGAAAATGTGTATTATTCGTGGTGGAAATATGGCAAAAGTATTACAGGGGGAGTCTCAACGAAAAGAAAAACGTTTCTAGAAAAGCAATAAAAGTGACTCAACTCAAAGAACTAATTAATATTCGACGAAAACATAGCTACACGTCCATTTTACTGTTGTACAGAATATGATGGGACTTACCTCCAAAAATTTTCATTTGAAGTTTCAAGGAAGTATACACATTTCGGTATAAGGTTTATAGAATTCTTTAAGTCGATTTTTCTCAAGTACTGTATTTTTGAGATATGTCACGGTTTCTTTCAGAGTGCGATGTATCGCAATATCATTTTCACTGTGTGACCACTGAAGTGATGTTAAGGGGACCTGGATATGAAAATGACCGACAAATCGAAATTTTCTTTTCTGTTCAATGCCAAAACAAATGATTTCTGGTAGCCAAATAGTCAGAATGCTAATATAAATGTGTTCAAGAAATCACTTATCTGAATCGGAGTCTTTTCATTAGCTAGGATTCTGTTCTGTACTTTTACCGAGTACAAAAATTCTCTTTTATGGTTTTATTTAAATGTTTCTGGTGATGAAAGTGTAACAGTGAATGTATGTTATACTTAATACAAGGAAGAATAGCAACCCAGAAGTAACACTGTTTTTTATTATTACTGCATATCCCGATTGTAGCTATAAATAGCTTTCTTCAGTCCTAAAATAAAATAAAAGTACTGTATCAGACAGGAAGAAAACTTGAGGTTTGGTGAGTGTGTAGGTTTATATAAACGGGGTATAGTTGAGAGATCCAGTTTGCCTGCCCACCTGGTGGACACACCCTCCACTCTCTGAGGTGAGGTGTCAAGATGTTGCACAAAGCTAAGAAGACCGATTCATGGAATTCCTGGAGGAGACTGCGATATACTGCTATCTGAGGTAATCTGATGTTCGCTTGCACGTTGGCCAGGTGTTCGGAAAGAACAGCCGGTTTTGAAGGCTCTTCAAGTGTCTCCTGCTTTTCGGCAGGAGACGTTACGACCCAAGACTGTATTGATAGTGAAGTTTCCCTTTTTTCCCTTTATTGTTATTTCATTGCAGAAAAACTCATCAATCTGAAATAGATCTGTCTGAGCGAACCACGTGCCAAAGTGAAGATGGTCAGTGGTGTATCTGAGGAATTTGAAATTGTGACAGGACTCAGACAGGGAGATGCTTTGTCCTCTGTCCTGTTCAACTTTACCTTCAAGAAGATCGTACGCGAGACCTTCCTAGAGAACGAAGGGATTGAAATCGTAGGAAAGGGAATGGCATACATAGCCTATGCCGACGACGTTTGTTTACTCCATAGGTCAGAAGAGGACTGGGAGCAAGTGTCCAGAGCACTAAAGGAGGCTGCCAGCAAATTTGTGCTAAACATAAACGAAGCCAAGACAGAGTACCTCGTTACGACGCGTGGTGAAAGTCAGACTGTTCTACAAGAGAGTGCCTGAATTTAAATACCTAGGGGAACTTTTCACTGAGATCTCGTCATGTGAAGCAGAGATCAATGCCAGAATACAAGCAGGAAACCGATCTTACCATGGCCTAGCACAACTGCTTCGGTTCAGATATCTCACCAGACACTTCACGATTCGACTATACAAAACCCTTGTTCAGCCTGTTGTTCTATATTGCTGTGAGGCATGGAGTGTCTGGAAACACGACTCCCAGAAGCTCCTCGTTTTTGAGAGAAAAGTGCTTCGGAAGATCTTCGGTCCGGTTGTGGATGCAGATACAGGACAATGGAGGATCAGATACAACCAGCAGCCCAACATAGCAATAACTGTTAAAGCCAAACGAATGCAGTATGCCAGCTATGTGGCCCAGATGGAAGATCACGGATGGCCTCGGAAGCTCCTGGATTTCACACCTAAAGGAAACAGACCCCCAGGGAGACTCAATAAGCGTTGGAGGGATGGCCTCCATGAAGATTTAAACCAAGCATCAATACACGTGGGCGGATGACGGATAGCAGCAATGGACAGAATATAGTGCAGGAGGAAACTTGTAGCAGCGAGCGGTCCACAGGGCCTAATCACGTATAAGAAGAGAAGATTGTTATTTCATTCCGTTCACCCCAAACAGACGGGGGAGGGGGGGCGGAAGCGGGGGGCGGGGGAGTTTGGTATCACAGCGGTAAAATATTCTTCTCTTCTGTCAAGTGAATGAAGAAATATAGAATGAGAAACAAATATTACAGCTGCTTTCCATTTTAAAATAAAAATCAAGGCTACACAGCTAAAAATGTAAGTATAAACATTTTAGAAACACATCGCAGAATGGTGAAATTCTTCTAAAAAAATAAATAAAACACAACACTGAAATACTGAAAGCTAACTTAAAATCTGAAGAACCTGCACTGGATGAGAAGTATTTTCGGAGGAGTGAAAGTGTTCCATAGGGTTGAGGGGTGTGGGTGAAATGGTAGGGTTCTCTTAGATAGGAAAACTAAGAGATGATAGGCAGGAGTTGAGCTGGATAGTGAGAAATACAGAGACTGAGAAATACAGAGGGTGAGGAGTGGTGTGGTAGGTGGGTAGGTTAGTGGTTACAAGAAGAAAGGGGATGGGTGGAGACGGAGAAGGAGAGAAGAGTTCTTATGTGACGTGGGGCAGGTGGTGAAGAGAGTAGAAGGGATAAATATTAGGCTGACTAATATCGATTTTTTGGCTTTATTGTTATTTTAACCTCATACATCCATTATGGGCAGTGCGTGTAGGGGGCGGGTAGGGGGCTGTTAGCGGTACAGTAAACCTCGTTCTTCTGGCAACTGACAATAAACATTAAATGAGACGAAAACCGAGATACAGAAAGGTGAAATATTATTATGAATTTAAGACCTTCTAAAGGTGAAAATAAAATGGAAGTTTTTACACATGTGAGAAATATGACTTCTCGCACTTGTAGTTAAAGACTGTAATAATAAAGGTAAAACGAAAGAAAATAAGAACACATATAAAAACATCTAAAACATGATGCCAAAATAATGATAAATAAAAGAAGCACGTTCTCGGAACTTAAACTGGAAGAACCTAGCCTGGGATAGGGAGTCTGTTGTTGAACGGGATGAGGTTGGCCAGTGAAGAAAGAAGGAATGTGATGGTATAAGGATGGTATAAGGATGGAGGACTGGTGCATTGTATCCATGGTATACGATTGACAGTTGAGACAGAAGAGGGGTGGAGTAGAGGGAGATATGGGTGAGGCTAATAACTGTTAAGGAAAAGGGAGGAGGTGAAAGAAAATCAAACAGAGAAAAACGGCGGAAAGAAAATGTGGAGAGGTTGGAAAGGGGAAGGAGAGATAGCTCTGAAGAGGGGAGGGGGAGAAATTATAGCTGGAAAGATGGGTAAACGTTGGGGTGGAATACATGATCTGAGAAACAAAGATGGTTAAATTTCTTTGGGAGAGTACGGGGAGAGTGAATAGCTGTAGGTTGCTCAAGGCGTGACAACATACCAGGATTTGAAAGAAGTCGGAAACTATAGGATTACTGGAGTCGGGCTTGCGGATAGTGTATATTGTTCATAAGTGTTGAGTGTGAATAAGGAGAGACGGGAATTTGATGCGTTGGTAAAGAATCCTTGTGGGAGAATGTAAATGGTTGCGGAAAGTGAGGCAAGCGCATGGCGTTGCAGGATGTGAAAGGAACTATAGAACATGGCTGGGGTAGAAATCCATGTAACATTCACACAGCACAATATGTGTCTCATAATATCGAAATTTTGTCCTTCCTTTGACATGGGAAACAAAGCATGATAGTATGTCAGAACAGTGAAGGCGAGATACAAGACAATTTGTTATATCGTTCTTTGCATGCAGCAGACAGCAACTGGAACAACTCCATACGTTACTTTAGAAATTTACGTCAGTAGAGGACATTTGTGTGCTTCTATTAAATGTACCTGATGAATTAGCCTTTCATGTTGACCTTAAGGTAACAGGGCTTCATGAAAACCATTTGTATAAACTTCATTACGTTTCTTTCACCTTACTTATTTAGGTGGAGCACTTAGTAACTATGATACAACTGACTGTGCTACAGTTTATCTTCTGATGAATTTGAAATTGTTGTGGAACTGAATTTAATCTAGACGATCTTAAAAAATTATTAAATTATTTTCTTTCTAATGTGATTTAACAATCTGTGTGGGACAGATGAATGAACGTAGTAATGATCTTTTGCACACCATTTCGCGGATCGCTTCACCACTAATATACGACAAACACATTGTAAATCGGCATATCTTGATAAATTTTAAATATAATAGGCAAATGTATTTGCTGACCTTATTTATTTAAGAAGGCGTTTTAAACTACTACATTGAAACGAACCTTAGTTACGTATTTTTTTAATATACAGGGCATTACTAATACTGTTCGACGCAATTTTAGGCTGCTTTACTTGTAACCAACCACCTGAATTTCCTTCTGCCTGTACAAAGTCGTATGGTGACGTGTACTGCTGCGAGGTTGTTGGATGTTAACTCACCCAAATGATGTGTTGACTAGAATGAATTATTACTATCGGGTAACGTGTTGTTTTATTTATTGTTTGATGTAAAAAAATCTAATTATGTAATTTCCTTTTCTTTTAGCACTGAAGATGTTTATTTTTTACTGGAATCTGGATGTTCAAGAATAATAAAAAAAAACAGTGGGGCTGCTACTGATTACTGTGTTCCTATTCCTCCTTGTAAAAGTCTCTGTGCACAACAGTTCTTAATGTAATCAAGATTACTTACCATAAGGTGTATAGCAATCAGGTTATAACTGCAGCACTTACCAGGTTTACCATGGAGAATTTATCTGTGTATCAAGAGAAACATCTGGCAGTGCTTCCAAAAGAAAACTTTGTTATTCATGAAGATTTTAAAAGCTATTCAGTTGTTGTTAGTGATAAACCATATTTTAATGTCAAAATATAGCTGCAGAGTCTTCATGACATTTCTGGAAGCGAACTGAAAACAGGCTGACCGAAATAAGAAAAGATTTTAGTCTTGGGAAACATGTATAGGAGGAACCCATAGTCGTCTTACATAGAGTGAAACAAACAATCTGATATGTTATTGTGGACCAACAATACGAAACTGCGTGAGGGTTTTTCAGAACACGGGGAAAACATCCGACATAGAATGTGGCTGAAAGGTGAGACCTCATGGTACATGTGGATGAGTTATGCAACAGACAAGTAGCAGAGCCATATATGTACATTTCTTACCTGCCATTGTTATAGCCATATATGCACATTTCTTACCTGCCATTGTTATCAAAGCGATCAATTAAGTACGCCAGGATTCAACACATTTCAGGTTTTTCTCTGCGGGCAATAACACGAAATTTCAACAGCTGTGTATCGAAGCGATTACCGAAAATGATCTTTACTGACTGGAAAGTAAATAGAAGCGATGGGCGCAATAAAATGTTTCAATTTCGTTTTTTTTTATTAATAGGACTAAAAGCTAGATAATCTAGCCATGAACATAGCGAGTACAATGGTAACAGATTGTTGCGAATGTTCATCAAATTGCTTAAGTGACCGCCAAGGAGTCCAGAGTCCAGAAGAGACTCTTTGAAAAGTACAGGAAGAAGAAAATCGACTAGTCAATAGGAATATGTAGCTGGAATGTACTAAAAACCATGTCGTGTCAAAACAATGGTGGTGTTCCCTTGTTTGTGGCAGATCATGACTGTGAGTTAACTGAGAGCAGGCCATATCGCTGTTTGTAGGATTAATGCACTACGTCAATGTGAAGCTTCTTATAGTTTGATTGATGGAAGTACGAGCTTCTTTGCGGGAGAAGTGGGAAGGATATCTCATATTTAAGTGGATTCTCTGCATCTTTTTAGACAGTTGACGTGATGGATACATCGTACTGTCCACTGCTTAACATATTTTGTTCCGGACTTATGCTTAGTCTCTAATGACCACTGTTCTTCGAAACTACGAGGCTGCGAAATTTTGCCTCCCTAATTCCTAATTAACGTAATTAATTTCGTCGATTAGATTAGCATATTTATATCATTTGCGATACACAGATTGGTAGGGTTATCAGTTTAGTAATCGTACTGGTTGACATTGGATAGCCTGAAATTAACAACTGTAGTACTGCAAGCTTTGACAAAGTAATTTTTGTGAGAGAGTCTGAGGAGGTAGCAGACCTTGGGCAGGTTGGGAGCGAGCAGGGAGTTTTTTTTCTCAGCGGCTGAAGGGCAGAATTTTACAGTCCGCCACAAATCCGTCGTGGGGAGCGCCTCAGCCAGTGTCTTCTCTCTTTGTCATGGGCGTGGGCGAAAGTTGAAACGGGGCAGTAAAGATAGCTATCTAAAAAGACTTGCCTGCAGTTTTTTCAGCTCTACTGGAATGCATCTCCTAGGTGTCAACAGTTAAGAGTTCTTCCCACACCGAATAGCACTTTCCCGCCAGTGTATCCAGGAGGCCTTGTGATTATCAAAGTCATTTGGGTGAATCTTGCTTTAAATCGTTCAAGAAACTTCCTCAATAAATTGTATGAACTGCTTGGGGTTTGGCAGAGGTTTCAGCCTAGCAAGAATTGGTAGAAATCGAGTTGTATCGAAGGTCGTCACTGGTTGAGTCGAGAGGCCACATCATTGAACTGGGATTTACTAATATTGAGGCAGAATTTGTGTCGGGACTTTTATGTGCCCAGCCGACACACATCACTGGAGAGTGTATAATTTGTTTGAGATGATTGTTGGCAAAAGATCCTGCGATCACTCTCAAGCTTAGTGTGAGAAAGTGCCGATGTGCCACTTGAAGCAGCATCATTTTGTTTCTCTCTGAGCAGATGAAAAATTGGAGCTTCTTCTTCGAGCTTTAGACCTTCCAGAGTGGTCACATAAGACCGTGCACTTCATTCCAATTGTCTGCTCCTGGCAAGTGTGCAAGCAGTTGGTCTTGACTCTGCACCTGAGTAGCTTCGAACGCCGGAGCTTGTAGGTACAATCAGGCTTTCTCCGAGTACGTAAATTCACATCTGCACATCATACTTTTTTTCCACAGCGACTGAAGCCTTGCACAGACCGTCATGCTATGCGTGCTCTCCACTCAATTATTTATGGTGAGGAATGTGTGACAGCTTGAGAAATAGGTTATTATAACGATAAATATTCAGTTCCACTATCTAAACATTCATGGTGGTGTCTGTTTCTATATCGTGTCTCCCTACCACTTTCGCGCAACGACGCTCTGAGAGTGTTTTTTAGGGAATTGACTAGTTTGAACCTGGGACCTGTCGCTGGTAAGGAGACGCCAGACCACACATGACATGTAGAATTCAGAAGAGTTCAGTGAGACTAGCGATGATATAACCAAATACTTAATGATCTCAGCGTCAGCTCCACTGCACTCCCTGTAAAAGAATCTTAATACTAACTAAATATAGTGGAAAGGGTTCAAGGCTTTCCTATTTTGAGTTAGTTGGTAAAATAACGAAGAAAAAGCAGTTAAGCTTACCATTGATAGTTTTATTCTACTCACAAAACATCGTTTATAAATTGCACTATTGATAAAAGGAAATGTTTTAATACAGGATGGTAAAAACCAACTGCGTTCAACAAAAATGTGAACGAATATTCCCTGAATGGGTTTCCAAGTTCTACAATGGATCGAAGGATGACCTATGCCATATAACATCTATAATCTAGGTTTAATTTAAGTTTCACAAAAGAGAAAACTATCAAAATGGTCTACAGTGACCCTCAATTATCTTTAGTTACTTATCTAACTTGTAAATTACAGTGGCTGATGTGGCTTCTCAATAACTATATAACAGAAAAATCATCGCGTTTCAGATGTTTACTTCAAGGGGCAAATGTAAACACCATGAGTTTTAATTAACGATCGACACTAGTATTACGCAAAAAAGGGGTTGAAAGATGAGTCTTCTGCAGTTCTGAGTGAAGCCTTATGCGCTCAAAAATGAGGCAACGCGTGCGTTCATTACCTTGTCGGTGTTTAGGCAGCGTCAGGGCGACAGCGGCCGGCGCACCAGCCATCCAGCTAGCCGTCTCGGAACTAACTCTCCTCTAACTTCTCCTTACTACATTATACCGAAGTTAGTTTAAAAAAACTATCTGGCTATGTTTTCATCTGACCAATCAGGGTCTCAATGTTAACCTTAAGCTCCGCCTACAAAAATTCTGTCTATCCAATGAGAAACGTTATACTTTTCGTGGTGGGGCAATGTTTATAAAGTTTGCAACGTCACAGAGACGCTAAAAAGTCTCACGCTAAAACCTGCAGCTGGTGTGGTCCTTTTAGCGTTATCGTAAGATCTATACTGTTCTTCTGGAGGGCTCTAGCTTTTAACATGGGCTGGGGGGTGGTCCTTGACGTACCTGAGACGAGAAAAAGTCTCATGCTAAAACGTGCGTGTGGTAGACTTAGAGGAAGGCTGCCGACGTGGGTGTCTGTCCCTTATCGTAGGGCCTTCTAGCTTAACACAGTTCTGCTCTCGGCTTCTGTCCTCGTTTCTCCCCTCGGAACTGCGTCTGCCTCACGGTGGGAAGGTACGACATGAATTTAGGCATTCTTGTGTTAGTCTGTGGTATTCCATTTGCTCACTCGTTACTCGTATTACTCTGGTTAATTTAATGTCACGATTTATTCGTAGCTATGTGACATACTACTAGATTTGCTTATTATGTCAGGGTTTTCATGGAAGGTGTTGGATTTGCCTGACACCTTACAACTACATTGTTCTCTGAGCACTATGCTGTCAGAGTAGAGGTTTTTACTGACAATGAGGCTAGATAGTATCAAGCATTTATTCTTCCTGACATGAAAACAATGGCCGCGAATTTTGCAAAGCAGATAGGTGTTCTCCCAATCTTAATCTTATTCTGGCCAAACGGATTAACTGAATGTTGTAACTGTACAGATTCCATTTTGCAATTTCCTTATTTTTGTGATTAATACCTTTATAGCATCCTAGTGTTAGCCTTGACCCCATTAATCACAACCTATGTCATCAAAAGTATCCAGACACCTTCAAAAACATACGTTTCTCATATTGGGTGCATTGTGCAGCCACATACCGACAGGTACTCCATATCAGGGACATCAGTAATCATTAGACACCGTGAGAGAGCAGAATGGGGCGCTCCGTGGGACTCACAGACTTCGAACGTGGCGGGTGATTGGGTATCGTTTGTGTCAAACGTCTGTACCAGAGACTTCCACATTCCTAAACATCCTTAGGTCCACTGTTTCCGATGTGATGGTGAAGTAGAAACGCGACGGGACACGTTCAGCACAAAAGCGTACAGCCCGACCTTGTGTTTTGACTGACAGAGATCGCCGACAGTTGAAGAGGGTAGCAATGTGATTTAAAAATGGTTAAAATGGCTCTGAGCGCTATGGGGCTTAACTTCTGAGGTCATCAGTCCCCTACAACTAAGAACTACTTGGACTTAACTAACCTCAGGACATCACACACATCAATGCCCGAGGCAGGATTCGAACCTGCGACCGTAGCTGTCGCGTGGGTCCAGACTGTAGCGCCTAGAACCGCTCGGCCACCCCAGCCGGCGTCGTGATGTGTGATCGGTAGACGTCTATCCAGACCATTACACAGGAATTCCAAACTGCATCAGCATCCACTGCAAGTACTATGACAGTTAGGAGGGAGATGAGAAAATTTGGATTTCATGATCGAGCGGCTGGTCATAAGCCACACATCACGCCGGTAAATGGCAAACGACGCCTCGCTTGTGTAAGGAACGTAAACATTGGACGATTGAAAAGGAAAAAATTTTGTGTGGAGTGACTAATCACGGTACATAATGTTGCGATCCGATGTCAGGGTGTGGGTATGGCGAATGCCCGGTGAACATCATCTGCCAGCGTGTGTAATGCCTACAGTAAAATTCGGAGGCGATGTTGTTATGGTGTGGTGGTGTTTTTAATGGAGGGGGCTTGCACCCCTTGTTGTTTTGCGTGGAACTATCGCAGCACAGGCCTACAATGATGTTTTAAGCACCTTCTTGCCTCCCACTGTTGAACAGCAATTCGAGTATGGGGATTCCATCTTTCAACACGATCGAACACCTGTTCATAATGCACGGCCTGTGGCGAAGTGGTTAAAGGACAATAACGTCCCTGTAATGGATATCCTGCACAGAGACCTGACATGAATCCTATAGAACCCCTTTGGGATGTTCTGGAGCGCCGACGTACCAGGTCTCACCGACCGACATCGATACTTCTCCTCAGTTCAGCACTGTGAAGAATGGGCTGGTATTCCCCAAGAAACCTTCCAGCACCTGATTGAACGTATGCCTGCGAGAGTGGAAGCTGTCATGGAGGCTACGGTTGGGCCAACACCATATTGAATACCAGCATTACCGATGGAAGGCGCCACGAACTTGTAAGTTATCTTCAGCCAGGCATCCGGATACTTTTGACCACATAGTGTACATAGTTTATTTAAGAAAGCTAATCAGCTTGGGAAGTCATCTCACGCCAGTCAATCATAGCCAGGCTTGTCAGATCGCATCACAGTAAAAGTACAACCCAACTCAGTGTTACAAAGCCATAATTCTATTCCTCTTTGCCTACTTTCCTTGTGTCAGTATGAGAAGCATTTCTAAGTCGCTCTGTGGCACGCAGTATATAAACAGACGGTCCGCAGGTCTGCCTTTTGTACAGCCCTGTTGACTTACCCTGCAATTTTGTTGGGACAAATACTGGGCAACTGTCCCCAGGATCGAGATGTAGGGAGACAGGGAAGAGAATGTGGAGGGATGGATGACCAAACTCTGTCACAGGTAAATGATGGATGTGATGGAAATGGATTTCAGGTGTGGACCTGGTTTACGGTATTTGCTTATGTGTGTGTGTGTGTGTGTGTGTGTGTGTGTGTGTGTGTGTGTGTGCGCCTGTGTATTGTGATGATAGCGAAGACTGAAGATAGTGGTGTTGTTATCTGGAGCTACTTCTCCTGATTTGAGGTCAGAACTATCAGGTCTGCCCAGTAACGTAATTAAAGCACATAATTACACAAAAACTATACAGCAACAAGACTTGGAATATTACGTACTCTGCACCACCACAATTAATGTTCCTGTCCATATACCACATAGCATGGTGCTTGCAATTCGAGGAAAATTATGTGAATTTACTGCCCGCTGTGCACAACGCCTCGACATCATTTGTAACATCTTTCGGATGAACTACAGCGTCGGATGAGTTTCGCTTCTATTCACTCAAGATCTGGAAGCTGCTGTTATCCATACTTCTAAAAGATCAAAAGCCAGTTTGTCTTTCATTCATCCTTACTTCTTCAAAGTTACAGTGCTGTAAGAACTGGAAACTGAATATCTTAATTCTTTTCATATGTCCAGCTAGCTTGGAACGAACAGCAATGTTTACTCTAAGGCTATTTAGTGAAATGAGTAGTCTAGTACAGCTTGTGTAGTAGGAGATAACATGAAACAATTGTTGCTTGTACTAAGTGAGCCACAACTCCACCGATATTAAAATCTAGAAATTTCTTCAGAAATAATTTCTGAGAATTTTGATGTAAGGAACACATTGTCCCTGATGACTCGTTGAAGGCTAATGTGGTTATAAATCAACTTACCACCCCTGTTGGCTTTACTTACGGGAAAACACCTTCCTAACAGTGACAAATTCTGTAAGCCAGATTAATGTAACAATTCTCAATTATATGCAAAATTAGTGTGATGGGGTTGTCGCCAATGGGAGAGCATCTCAGCATAGCGTCCTTGCGTCGCTATTCCAGAGCACCCTTGCACGACTCTACCTGTGTATCATAGATACAAAACAGTAAACTAAGCCGAGCGAAAAAAAAGAAAGAAAAAAATAGGTCGAAGAATGAAGTGGGGTTTAAGGTTGTCAATAGAAAGTACCATGAGTAAATGGAATAAGTGTTTCCCATCCAAACAGACCGTGTACACTGTAAACATCTGCTGTGTAACACAGTTATTTTCATTGAAATACAGGTACAAAGACAAAGGTGCTCAAGGAATGACACGAAATGCAATAACTGATAAAGAGTCACACGAGACTATGCATCCCTTGTTCCAAAATACTCAAAAAAGATCAATGAATACCCTCCGTAATTTTGCCAGTAGGGTTCTGCTTCACCTTGTATGTAAGGAAACTAGTGATAACCCAAGAACTGAGTCATAATAATCATCTGATGTTATGTCTCTCCATTGCAGTTAATCGTTTTATTGTTTATGACGATCTGTAAGATATGATTCAGATCTTTCCTGACTGGAATGTGGAATTCAAAAAATTGTTTCCTCTTTCGCTATCAAAGTAGATGAAGATACTGACAGCGAGAGAAGCTCTTCTGAAGTGAAGGAGTCTATAGTTGGCGATCGTTAGCGCATTCCATGTCACCGGATAATATTTTCTTCTGGCAGTTTGGTACGGCGATAACTAAAACATGTTTGTTAAATGTCGAATAGTTTACTCTTCATTGAGTATTCAGTTCACAGATATTGCACAACACGTTTTGAGTCCTTTAATAAATGTTAGGCAATGCAAGAGAATGGCTAGTCATTGACAAATAGTTAGATGTGACGTAGACATTTTAAAATGATAATCTTACGGGTGAAATATTACTTTCCGGTTAGTACTTAGCAATTTTCTATTCAATTACTTGTTGTAGGACAAAGGGGCAGTCTTTACTTGCTGGCTGGTGCCATATTTCCCTATCCATCCATTGACCTTACGCAAAAACGACGATTATTATCTACACCTACGTAGAAAATTGTAGCCAATGCGACATTAATTATACGGTCCAGTCACATTAACGTGACCAACGCCTGTGTTTGACGTCAACGTGCGAAACCCACTCACAGTTCCAGCTGTGGAGGGTATGTAAGAGGGCGGGGGGATGCGGAAGACAATGGAGTCACTGCTGTAACGCTGAAACGGAGTGATTTGACGTCCAAAAAGTCATTGGTCTTAGGACGAATGGTGGAAGCCTTTCCGAAATGGCTAAGTTTGTAAACTGCTCGTGCACCGCCACGGTCAACTTACACAGTGCATGGCAAAATGGCCTTATACAAAACTGGTGCTGAGGCAACTGTGGGTGGCCTTACCAGATGAATCACATTTCATGCTCCATCGGACATATGGCTGTTGGCGTGCACAGCTTGCAACGTCTGACTTCTGGTATCCTACAGGACATGGCAAAATGGCGCTATCAAAAACCGGCAGTGAGACAACTGTGGTGCGCCACGGGCCATAGATGACACGTTTGAATAACTTCTTATCTGTCTGCCCAGATGAACCAAGGGGACTTTACTTTTCTTGTTTTTGTCTTCAGCCTTCTGGTTGGTCTGATGCAGCCCGCGTCGAATTTCTCTCCTGTGCCAATCTCTTCATCTCATCGTACCACTTACAACTTACGTCCTCAATTATTTCATGGATTATTTCAATCTGTAAGTAGGCTGTTTAGGTTCTGATATTGGTAACGCCACCGCCACGTAGAGCTCTGTATGAAAATCACTGGCTGTGCTGTGTGTAGTCTTTGGCTGGTTTGCATTGTTGTTGGCTATTGTAATGTTGGGCAGTTGGCTGTTAACAGCGCGTAGCGTTGCGCAGTTGGAGGTGAGCCGCCAGCAGTGGTGGATGTGGGGAGAGAGATGGCGGAATTTTGACAGCGGATGATCTGGACATGTGTCCCTCAGACACAGTACATTTGTAAGAGTAGATGTCATGAACTGCTATAAATATTATGACTTTTGAATACTATTAAGGTAAATACATTGTTCGTTCTGTATCAAAATCTTTCATTTGCTAACTATTCCTATCAGTAGGTAGTGCCTTTAGTAGTTTGAATCTTTTATTTAGCTGGCAGTAGTGGCGCTCGCTGTGTTGCATTCGTTCGAGTAACGAAGATTTTTGTGAGGTAAGTGATTTGTGAAAGGTGGCAGTTATTGTTAGTCAGGTCCATTCTTTTGTAGGGATTATTAAAAGTCAGATTGCGTTGCGCTAAAAATATTGTGTCACTTTAGTGTTGACCAGAATAGGAAAAGAGCGAAATGTCTGAGTACGTTCGGTTCTGCTCAGCTGTTTGCAAATCAAATAATGTAAGAGGATTATCAGTACAGTAGTTCATTAATTTTTCTAAGGGGACGTTTCAAATCCTTGCCTTCGTCTAGAGTTTATGCCCTCCATAGCTTCCTCTAGTACCTCGGGAGTTATTCCCTGATGTCTTAACACATGCGCAGTTATCCTGCCCCTTCTACTTGTCGGTGTTTTCCTTATATTCCTTGCCTCGCTCATTCTCTGGAGAACCTCCCCATTCCTTATCTTTTCAGTTTACCTAATTTAAAACATTCCTCTGTAGCTCCACATCTCAAAAGCATCGACTGTCTTCTGTTCCGGTTTTCCCACAGTCCATGTTTCACTCCCATAGAATGCTGTGCTCCAAACGTGTATTCTCATAAACTTCTTCTTCAAATTAAGCCCTGTGTTTATACTAGTAGACTGCTCTTGACCAGGGATACCCCTTTTGTCAATGGTAGTCTGCTTTGTCCTGCTTGCTCCGTCCGTCATTGGTACTTTAGCTGCCTAGGTAGTAGAATTACTTAACTTCATTTACTTCGTGATTGTCAATCCTGATGCAAGCTTTCTCGCTATTCTCATTTCTGCTACTTCTCATTACTTTCGTCTTTCTTCGATTAAATTCCAATACTAATTCTGTTCTCATCAGAATAATCATTCTTTTCAGCAGATCCTGTAATTCATCTTCACTTTCTCTGACTGTAGGAAAGTCGTCAGCGAATCTTATAATTGATATCCTTTCACCGTGAATTGTAATTCCACTCTGGAACCTTTCTTTTATTTGCAACATTGCTTCTTGGTCACACACAAAAAAAAAAAAATGGTTCAAATGGTTCTGAGCACTATGGGACTCAACTGCTGAGGTCATCAGTCCCCTAGAACTTAGAACTACTTAAACCTAACTAACCTAAGGACATCACACACATCCATGCCCGAGGCAGGATTCGAACCTGCGACCGTAGCAGTCGCACGGTTCCGGACTGCGCGCCTAGAACCTCGAGACCACCGCGGCCGGCTTGGTCACACAGACTGTACAGTTGGGCCGAAAGACTACATCACTGTCTAACATTCTATTTAATCCGAGCACTTCGTTCTTGATCTACCACTCCTGTTATCCCTTGCTGTACATGTTGTCTACAACCCGTCTCTCCCTATAGCCTGTCCGCAGCTGTTGGTCGTGCGGTAGCGTTCTCGCTTCCCACGCCCGGGTTCGATTCCCGGCGGGGTCAGGGATTTTTTCTGCCTCGTGATGACTGGGTGTTGTGTGCTGTCCTTAGGTTTGTTAGATTTAAGTAGTTCTAAGTTCTAGGGGACTGATGACCATAGATGTTAAGTCCCATAGTGCTCAGAGCCATTTGAACCCTATAGCTTACCCCTATTTCCCTCATAACTTCTAAAATCTTGCACCACTTGACACTGTCGAACGCATTTTCCAGGTCAGTAAACTTCATGATTGTGTCTTGATTTGTCTTTTAACCTGCTACCAATATCAACAGCTATGTCAGAATTGGCCGTCTGGTGCTTTACGTTTCCTAAAGCCGAACTAGTTGCCATTTAACAGCCCCTTAATTTTCTTTTCCATTCTTCTGTGTATTATTATTGTCAGAAACTTGGATGCATGAATCATTAAGCTGATTGTGTTACAGCTCTCTCAGTTCTCAGCTCTTGCAGTATTCGGAATTGTGTCAATGACATTTTGCCGAAAGTCAGATGACAGATCTCCACACTCACAAATTCTACACCCCAACGTGAATAATCGTTTTGTCTGCCATTTTCCCCAAATGATTTTAGAAATTCTTTGTGGAATGCTGTCCATCCCCTCTGCCTTACTTGATCACAACTCTTCCAAAGTTCTTCTAAATTTTGATTCTAATACTGGATTCCGACTACTGTTTTCTCTCTCATCACATCAGACAAATCTTGTCCCTTATGAGGCCTCCAATGTACTCCTTCCACGTTTCCACTCTCGCCACTGCATGTAACAGTGGAATTGCAATTGCACACTTACTCCCACCCCTTGCTTTTAATTCAATTTTTTCGATTTTTCCTGCGCCATTGCCCTTCCTGTTTATTTCATTCATCAATGTCTTGTATTTCTATATTCCTGAATTTCCCTGAACATTTTTGTGCTTCCCTCTTGCATAGATCAACTGAAATTCTTATTCTGTTGCTCATGGTTCTTCGGTTTGGTGTTCTTTGTACCTACGTTTTTCTTCCCAAGTTCTGTGATTGCCTTTACTAGAGACGTCCGTTCCTCTTCAACGGGACAGCCTACTGAGCTTTCCTTGTAACATTACCTACAGCCTTAAGAGAACTTCAAGCGTACCTCTTCATTCCATAGTATTTCGCATTCCATTTCTTTAGACATTTATTCGTACAGTCTAATCTCTTAAACTTCAGCTCACTCTGCATCAGTACCAAATTGTTATCTGAATCGATATAAGCTCCTCGGTACCACTAAAATCCATATCTGATTTCGTAATCTCCGTCCCAATGATGTAATCTAACTGAAATGTTCTTGTATCTCCCGGCCCTTTCCAACTGCATCGCTTCTTTTGATTCTTGAACAGGGAATTCGCTGTTACCAGCCGAAATTTATTGCAGAACTCAATTACTCTTCCTTCTCTCTCATTCCTAATAGTAAGCCATGTTTTCCCATAGCCCTTTCTTCTGCTTCCTCCCCTGCTACCGCATTCCAGTCCCGCATGACTGTTAAATTTTCATCTTCCTTTACGTATTGAACTAACCATTCAATGTCCTCATATACTTTCTCTGTCTCTTCATCTTCAACTTGTTGGCATATACACCTAAACCATCGTTGGTGGTGTAGGTTTGCAGTCGTTTCTGATGAGAACACCTCTACCACAGTAACTCACTCTCTGCCCTTTCTTCCTATTTATAACGAATCCAACAACCGTTATACCCTACACTTATCGAACCGTGCGACTACAACGGTCGCAGGTTCGAATCCTGCCTCCGGCATGGATGTGTGTGATGTCCTCAGGTTAGTTAGGTTTAAGTAGTTCTAAGTTCTAGGGGACTGATGACAATAGCAGTTAGGTCCCATAGTACTCAGAGCCATTTGAACCTACACTTATCTCACAAAGAATCCTCGTCTTCCTTCCACTTCACTTCACTGACCCCCACTGAATCTAGACTGAGTTTTGTCATTTTCTTTTCCAGATTTTCTAGCTACTGTACGACGTTCAAGCTTCTGACATTCCACGCACCGACTCGTAGAACGTTATCCTTGCGCTTGTTGTCCAGTCTTTTTCTCATGATCACCTCCCCATTGGCAGACACCTCCCAGAGATCCGATTAGGGGACTATTCCTGACTCTTTTACCAGTTGAGACACCGTTCTGACACTTCCCAGTTACAGGCCACGTGTCAATTGGATACACATGATGTGTGTTTAATGCAGTGGTTTCTCTTGCCTCCTGCGTCATCTTGCTGTTGAACATCGCTGGTTCTTCCGCCTTTAGGGGTAGTTCCTCGCTCCAAGGGGTAGAGAGTACCATGGAACTCGGTCTGCTCCTTCTCCTCATTGAAAAGTACATTGGCAGAATGAGGGTGAATTCTTGTGGCGGAGGTCTTTGTCCACTATTGCCAAGGTGCTACCGTAAGTTTATCCTCAATGACCACACAGTGAACGTTGCTAGGGATGGGACTCCTCAGCAGGCAACTTGTTCATGCACCCATGCTGAATGCCGTTCATCGGCGACCCCACTAACGAATCAAGACATCCACTGAGTGGTGACAGATGTCCTTACCAAATGAATCACGTTTAATGCTGCATTGGACAGATGGCTGTTTTTGTGCACAGCGTGAAACGTCTGAAAGAAAACAGACTGCAATAACGATATGTTTTCGTGGCATTTCCTGGGTGATAATGGATCAACACAAGTATGCATCTATTCTTGGGGACCATGTCCACAGCTACACCGCAGTTTATTTTTGCTCTGTACAATAGACTCTGCACCAGAACTATGTAAATGTCATACAGCTCACAATATATGTGCGTCGTTCCAAGAGCACCAGGATGATTTTTCTTTACTACACTGGACATCAAGCTCCCTGGATTTAAACCCGTTCAAGCATCTTTGGGACCACTTCGATCGTACTGTCGGGCCATGGATTGTCAACCGAGGAACGTAGCATGGCTGGCCACAGCCCTCGAGTCGTCAAGGCTCCACATCCATGTTGGTAGCTTTCAGAATCTCACTGACTCTCTGTGCACGTCACGGAGTGGTCATACTGCAGAAAGTGGTCACTCAGGCTTTTGATACGTGATGTTATTAATGTAACTGAACAGCGTAATAGTGCTGGGCAAACTAAAACAAATCTCTAAAATTTTCAAGCGCCTTAAGATAGGCAATACATCTTACATTATCTGTCCTACGTGTGAATGATGCAAGTTGAGTTGCGTATCTCAATGTGTGTGGAATAATTCTAGACCTGTTTTGTTTGGCTCACCTATACAAATTAAAAAATGGATTGTGTTGGATGAACATATGAATCAACACTCTTGTTTACCAGTATAAGGTAGCCTCAGTTTCATTAAGATACAGATTATTTATTTAATAAACCTTAGACAAGGCTCACCAAGGGTCCAAATCGAAGTGCCTTTCAGAGTTTAAACAGAAAATTTTTGGACGTGCCGACTCTGCCACCTACTTTCCGAATCCGTAGGATAAGGTTATATCCTCAATGACTATCTAAAATATCTCGTTCTACACCTTTAGAATTTTCCACGAGTAACGAACTGGCCATAGTGGCATTTGTATCTTAGGAAGTTATACGGAATAATGCATGGCCTATGTTTTTGACAATGCATAGTGTTATTGTGGTGTAGAAGAATTGTAGTTTAATACCGTCAAGCAAAAAGCAGATACTTAAAGCAGATATTAAATAACTGCTGTTATCATACAGAGTTGTGAGATACATTGAGGTGACAAGTATCATACGAAAAGCTAACAGACTTTATTCACCATGCTGTCTCCTAAAATTTCTATGTCATTACAAAATTTATTCATTCAAAATTTATAAAATTAGGTCTATTAAACAACCAATAATTCTCCTTTGTAACCATCATGCCTAGTGCGTAAAAATATAAAAACTTGCCTATGACTTTGTGTTAAAGTGTTTGTTCGCGTTTCTTCCCGTACTAGCTTTTCAGACGGTTAGTAGCAACTCTTCAACAACCTGATGTCTGAAACTTCCTTGCAGATTAAAACTGCGTATAAGACCGAGAGTCGAACTCGGGACTTTTGGCTTTCACGGGCAAGTGATAAAGCACTTGCCCGCGAAAGGCAAAGGTCTCGAGCTCGAGTCTCGGTCCGGCACACAGTTTTAATCTGCCAGGAAGTTTCATATCAGCGCACACTCCATTGCAGAGTGAAAATCTCATTTTGGAAACCTGATGTCTGCGCAGCGTCTGTTACACCATTTCCCATTGTTGACTGGCGCTGTTATTCTTTCACTGTTAAACAGTGCTCCTTGTGGTAATCACATGTTTATTTTGTTGCCTTACTTCATAACAGTTGTCTGGTCTACGAACAAAAAGAAGACTGGCAGATGAGGAGGGAATGGTTTTACCAGAGCAATCTTCTGATTCTGAAAGCCCACCTAGTAGACGGGAGACTTCATGTGGTGATGACAGTGAGGTCTATTTCGCTGAAAATTTAGAACTACACATAGATATTGATCATGAGGAATTCCTTTAAGAAGGTGGAGAAGACAATTTAATGAAATTTCAATTGAATGTGACTTATTGTTTTCTCATAATTGGAATGAAATATAGTCTAGAACTTCTTAGACTGGAATTTCTGGTAGGCGGACCAAAAAAGGGTGTACTGAAAGAAGAACAGGGTCCTGCAAGTTATTCGATTAGTAACTGTTATAAAGAAAAATCTTGTTTTAAGTTGTTCTTTCGTGTGCCCCTCATTGACAAAGTATGTATGTGAACCAACAAGCAAATTCAAATCGTTTTTGAACACTGGATGGGTATAGATATGTATGAAGTGAAAATTTTTCTTGGTGTTCTCATACTGACTGGAGATTGAAAGTCAAGAAATAAAAAAAGTCAGATTTGGATTGCTGAGAATGGCTGTCCACTGTTAAATGAATTTATTCCTAGCAACCGTTTCAATGCTATTCTGAGGATGTTGCGCTTTGTCAATGCAGCTGTCCGATGTGAATATAGGTCAAGTGACAAATGGGAACCAATCAAAGAAGTTGCGAGATATGGAAAATTACCCTCAGGGTTGTCTGCATTCCAGGATGGTACCTGACTGTGGATGAATGGTTGATCACATTTCGAGGTCGCTGTCCGTTTCGAAGACACATTCCATCAAAATCTGGTAAATACGGAATAAAGTTAGGGGCAGCTTGTGACAGTGAAAGAAGCTACTGCTGGAAGAGTAATGTATGTGGGGAAGGAGGAAGAAACCAGAGTCGTTCCACGTGCAGAGAATGTTGTGAAAACCTTGGTGACCGAATTTAAAAGTGTAGACTTCATATAACCTTTGATAATTTTTTTACGTGTCTTGATTTAGCTAGTCGGCTAGTCGGTACTGTCCGAAAAAAAAGATGAATTGCCTGCCGATTTTATTATGCCTAAATGACGTAAGCTATGCTCTTATTATTTGGTAGCCTATTATGTTCCTCAGAAAAACAAAGTTTTTGCCATCCTTACCTCTCTTCATTTCCAGTCAGTGACGTCACCACCACAAGTGAAGAAGCCTGAAGTTATAATTACATACAATGCCACAAAGGGTGGCGTTTACATCATGGACCAGAAGACGCTATGCTACAGTGTGAAGAGAAACACAAGGTGGAGGCCATTTGGGGTTTTATTGAACATGATCGATGTAAGTGTAATGAATTTATACATAATTTGGACGAAGCTGGCTACCAATAAAAATATGTGACGTCGGAATTTCATCATCAATTTGAAAAAGCAACTCAATGTCAGATAAAAACTAGCAGGGGTAAGGTAGTCAACTAATTCATTGGTAGAACCGGGTCCAAGAAGGGCAGTAAAACCAACAGCTAAGAAAAGAAGAAAATGAGCATAATATGTACATAAGAAAGATAGAAAAAGTTAAATTAGTTGTTACATGTGCACCAAAGCTGTATGCTCGGTACATTTTGCTATTGTCTGTAGAGCCTGAGAGAATTTGCAATAAGACTCAAAGCCACTAGTAAAAGCATAAAAACTGTGTTTTTTAAAACGTAGACTTTAAATAAAATTATTTTAAAAGTATTTGTGTCTCAAAAGTCGTTCACATCATAAGCAGTCAAAATATTGTCAATTTAAATCAATTTAAACATCATGGGCCTGAGAGACCAGATTGTTATACAACGGTAAACAGATTTCGTAGTAAGCAGAGGGTGAAGAATAAATTCAGTTATTGTTGTCCGATTGAAGAGATCTGCATTTATTTTTGGTCTTCATATTAGATTTTGTCCAGTTATCAAAATTAATGTATGTTGATGGGAAGTTTCGACGAAGTCCAAGACTGGTTAACATAATCCTTGAAGAGGACGCCAGTAATATTGTAGCTCATCTGTCGTTTAGGTGGATTAGGCCCTGATACGAGGGCAGCAGAGTTACTTTTTTTATCTGCTCCATTTTCAGTCTCCGACAGAGCACCGTTATCCGGGTCTCCCTCATGCCGCCCCCAATCTTGCTGTATCTCGTATTATTTCAGGGGGAGAAACTTCATCTTATCTTAATATTCATCGCTTTCCTCCGCTCCACTCCTTCCTCCCGCCGCTCGCCGTATATCCGCAGGCCTCTGTCGACGTTCAAGCCAGGCATCAAAAGTTAAATTACGTATTATATTACGCTGCGTCAGAACGTCCGCACAGAAAATGAAAACATTACGAAAAGTTTTCGGGGCTCGGCGGCGGGTCGGCCGACAGTGCACACGTTAATAGAGCCAGAAATTCCTGGCTGTCCCCCGGATAGATGTTAACGAAGTTTTAATAAGGGGAGCGCCGGCCGAGGACGGGGTGGCCGCCAGGGCGGCGCTGAGCCGCTTAATCCGGCCAGCCTCCGCCGCAAGTGCCGGCTGCCAGTGTCGCCAACCTAGCCGCGCGAAATATGCTCACCTAAGTTTGCAAAACACTTCTTTTACACTCAGTTTATGAGCGGTAATTAATTGGCTGTTGTTTACAGCTGATTTCTTCAAAAGTTAACGACATTCACCAAGGTTTCTGTTAACCCTTCGAGCATGAGTGGCTGAACTAGCAAAAATACATGCGAGGACTCTGTAAGACTCCCTACCTTAAAGCAAACACTAAATGTTGGTACTAAAGGAAATATTATAAAGTATCGCTAAGGTCGGCACTACAGAATGAATAAGAAAGTATTTATTACGATTTGTAACTTTCACTTCTGTAAAATATGAAATATAATATAAATTAAGTTATAATTTTACATAGTTTAATAACTGTCAGCTTCACTGATCCATACCAGAATATTAGCTTCTAGAAAGTAATAACTCTCGACAAATAATTTTACAGTGTTCTTTGCGTAAATCTTCTGTGCATTTGCTCTATGACTGATCCATTCCCGTCTTGTAGACAAGGTGTTTTCATTTTGGTGATCTTTCCGTTGCTACAGTCTTCTTCCGTTTGCTACTAACTCCACAACGGGCTGTGGTTTGTACGACTTTATTTTAGAAGCGTGGCTTGTTGATTCTCCCCTGAATATGAGGAAAGTTCTGGTTTTATCAGATTCTTCTTTCACGTAGTAGTGATGCTGCTGCGAAAAGAGACACAAGACATTTATCGTTACTACATCCAATGCGTTTGTCTATAAGATTAAACACCATCTTCTTGACCCTCTCTTCCAACTGTATGTACTTGCCTTCTGGTCAAGAGGATAAACTGATGTACATTTGTTATAGTATAACGTTGTGTTTACATTTTTCATCTACAATGGACCTGTCTTGCAGAGACTTTGCAACATCACCTATTTGCTCTTTTTGAACACACAACACACAACAGTCAAATTCTCCTAAAGACTACAATGTTGATTATAATAGTTCTCAGTTAATGGAAGCCTTCATTTTGAGTGGATTTTCCTTGTTGTTTAGTTACACTGCTTCTTAATAGACAAGGTGAAATTCTCATGATATTGTGTATTCATATTTTCCTAACAAGTGGCAGATTTACCCTACACAGTTCCATCATCACCAATACGGAAATCAGCAGTTCTGTAATCTGTATCATCTAATTCTTCACTTCTTGTTTCACCTGGGATGGCAGAAGAAATGGGCTCGTTATGCTGATGATCATCAGTGTCTGAATATCTGCTGTCTTCTTGATCAACAACAGCTGTACCTTCAAGCCTTTCGCTTGTGCTGAGTTCATAGGTTATTCTATATTTACAGGTAATACGGTATATTATTATGTTCTAAGCAACGAAACAGTGTTTAAATATGTATTCTGTATATAGTACAAAACTTACACTCGTCTGAAAGTGTTTTGGGACTGAGAAATACATTTACCTTCAGTAGAGTCTTGAATGGCGTTTTACAGTGCTTCTAATCTCTCAGTAAATATGGTTATTGTGCCACACTCATACCTTATCATTAATCTAGCTACTTTACCACATAGTCGTGTTATAATGTAAATAAAGTATTAGAAAGGCAGCTGGTTTACTACCGGGTCAGAAAGATCCATGTCACGTGAAATACGAGCAGGACTACAATGTTCATAAAATAAAATAGCTATTTGGCTTGCAATAAACAATGTCTATCGAAGGAAATCAGCCATATTTCCACGGGTTACACAAGACCTCAACTAAAATAAATAAATGTTAACACAATTTCTTGCGACCACTGTTATACATCCGAGTGTTAATTGAACTAGGGCAACGAAAAAATATTCTTTGGTTTCATTTCGTTATATAATATCTTCATGTCATCACCTGAAACACACATCGCGTTTCGGATAAGGTGTTTTTCTCTGAAACTTATAAAATAATAAGCGAAAGGAATTTTTATTTATGTAGGCAAATGTAAGAGGTGCTACTCTTTCTATGGAGTTATGAAAAAAACTCATTTAGTTATTTTAGAGAGGATTACAGCAACAAGTTATAATATTTAAGTGGATCAGAAATTTTGCTATCATGTATCTGATATGTTTAACTATCTGTAAGCCACAAATCAATTAAAATTAAATACATTTAAGGTGGAAACATTCTAAGGGACGATGCGGTATGCTGTACATAATTGGCTGTGTTCAAATGGATCAGGGGTGAAGTGACATACTAGTACTGTAAGCCACAGACCCATGACTGTGCCTACATAAGGGCTGGAACAAAAAGTACTTCTCATGTTTTGTTTCACAAACGTTTTTGGTATGGTATTCAGTCTGAAGAATAGTTTGATGTAGCTGTCCATGCTGCGAGCCTCTTTGTCTCTGAATAACTACTGAAACCTATAAGATTCTGAATCTGCTTCTTATATTCATCTCTCTGTCTGACTCTACGATTTTCGCCCTCCTCACTTCGCTCCAATACTAAATTAGTAATCCTTTGATGTTCCAGAATGTGTCCCATAAACTGATCTCCAGATTTATTGTCTCCCCAATTCTATTCAGTTCCTTCTAATTAGCTGTGCAGTCTGTTAACATATTCTTCCAAATTCTTTTCTAGCACCTAAACTCCTGGAAATGGAAAAAAGAACACATTGACACCGGTGTGTCAGACCCACCATACTTGCTCCGGACACTGCGAGAGGGCTGTACAAGCAATGATCACACGCACGGCACAGCGGACACACCAGGAACCGCGGTGTTGGCCGTCGAATGGCGCTAGCTGCGCAGTATTTGTGCACTGCCGCCGACAGTGTCAGCCAGTTTGCCGTGGCATACGGAGCTCCATCACAGTCTTTAACACTGGTAGCATGCCGCGACAGCGTGGACGTGAACCGTATGTGCAGGTGACGGACTTTGAGCGAGGGCGTATAGTGGGCATGCGGGAGGCCGGGTGGACGTACCGCCCAATTGCTCAACACGTGGGGCGTGAGGTCTCCACAGTACATCGATGTTGTCGCCAGTGGTCGGCGGAAGGTGCACGTGCCCGTCGACCTGGGACCGGACCGCAGCGACGCACGGCTGCACGCCAAGACCGTAGGATCCTACGCAGTGCCGTAGGGGACCGCACTGCCACTTCCCAGCAAATTAGGAAGACTGTTGCTCCTGTGGTATCGGCGAGGACCATTCGCAACCGTCTCCATGAAGCTGGGCTACGGTCCCGCACACCGTTAGGCCGTCTTCCGCTCACGCCCCAACATCGTGCAGCCCGCCTCCAGTGGTGTCGCGACAGGTGTGAATGGAGGGGCGAATGGAGACGTGTCGTCTTCAGCGATGAGAGTCGCTTCTGCCTTTGTGCCAATGATGGTCGTATGCGTGTTTGGCGCAGTGCAGGTAAGCGCCACAATCAGGACTGCATACGACCGAGGCACACAGGGCCAACACCCGGCATCATGGTGTGGGGAGCGATCTCCTACACTGGCCGTACACCTCTGGTGATCGTCGAGGGGACACTGAATAGTGCACGGTACATCCAAACCGTCATCGAACCCATAGTTCTACCATTCCTAGACCGGCAAGGGAACTTGCTGTTCCAACAGGACAATGCACGTCCGCATGTATCCCGTGCCACCCAACGTGCTCTAGAAGGTGTAAGTCAATTACTCTGGCCAGCAAGATCTCCGGATCTGTCCCCCATTGAGCATGTTTGGGACTGGATGAAGCGTCGTCTCACGCGGTCTGCACGTCCAGCACGAACGCTGGTCCAACTGAGGCGCCAGGTGGAAATGGCATGGCAAGCCGTTCCACAGGACTACATCCAGCATCTCTAAGATCGTCTCCATGGGAGAATAGCAGCCTGCATTGCTGCGAAAGGTGGATATACACTGTACTAGTGCCGACATTGTGCATGCTCTGTTGCCTGTGTCTATGGGCCTGTGGTTCTGTCAGTGTGACCATGTGATGTATCTGAACCCAGGAATGTGTCAATAAAGTTTCCCCTTCCTGGGACAATGAATTCACGGTGTTCTTATTTCAATTTCCAGGAGTGTATTTCAAAAGCCTCTATTCTATTCTCATCGAATCTTTACCTACAGAAAATACTTCCTAACACTGGAATCAATGATTGATGATAACAAACTTTTCTCCTTGAGAAACATTTTTCTAGCCACTACATTTTCTACCCCCTCTACTACGCCCATTATCAGTTGTTTTACTGCGCAAGCAGCAAAACTTATCTGCTGCTTTTGCTAATCTAAGGGTGACCCACCATCCGATAAATGGTGAAGCGCATGTGTCCAGTGGGCCATGGTCCTTTCATCCCTCAGAAGGGCTGATTCTGCCCAAGGGGTCATAACTCAACCCTAGAGGATCATAAATCAAATAGCAGAACAATAGGTTAAGGAAGGGAGAGGGGGTCATAAATCAATCAATTTGTATCTGAATGTAGGAAAACTGCAATAAGATGTATAGAACACGGTTGCCCTACTACTGCTGAAACTCTCACGCGTTAACCAAGTATCCGTTCTTTCTGACTTCTTCAAAATAATCGTAGATAAATCAAATATTTTATACCTCTTGTGGTTTGTTCCACCCTTCCTCAGATGATTCTCGAGCTCAATGGGTTTTGACTATTTTTTAGGTTGCTTGTGCTATTTGAAACGATCGTTTCAAACTCCATTTTGGATGAAGTTCGGCATGACTTAACAGTGTTAAACTGTAACTGGAAATGACAGATCGTTCGTTATCTCATGCACTTCCCACCAAAAATTTTGAAATTACATGAAAATCTTATGAACACATTTGCCAAAATTGGTTTCAATTTTGCTTTTATTCCAGTGGGACTGAGCCGATTTCTGGCGTGTATACACTTTTTTTGCGGTGAACTCAGAGGTTTTTCTTCGATGGTTGCATGTTCAGCATGTCATTTATCTGCTTCCCCTGCAGTTTCCTCTGTCTAGCACCACACCTGATAAGATCGACGACATTTTAAATTTCTGTACCCAAGATTTTCGATCGATTAGATTTTATTGTTTATGTTTTATTAATTACATCCAACTCCTCTAGCAGTTCCGTACAACAGTAGAATGCAGAAGTAATTTCTTCTCTTGTTTCAGTGTTCACAGTGTTGCACTAGTTTAGAGAATCCGGTTTCTTCCGTAGCACACACGTCATTAAGATCGGTTTGCATGATCTTTGCAACGAACTCGGTTCCACTATTTTATCGTTTTAATTTTGCTGGAGGCCCTACTGCTGTCTGTTTGTATCGGTAACAAACTTCTAAATAATAAATGTTTTCCTTACTATTAGCTCAAGGGGACAAACCAGCTGGGCATGTCAGGAACGACCCTTCTAGCAGGCTTGCAGTTATAAAGAGGTATAGTTTCTGGTGTACCGAACCCCAATTTTTCGGAGCAAGTACATGACACCAGCAATATTATTGACAACATGCACTATAGGAATTTCAAATAAGTTTCTCGTTCATTTATTGACGTTTTAATTTTTTAAATTCATTCTTCAGTCAGACAATTTGTACACGATTAAGGGTAACGTTATTTCATTACAGACTGGAAAACTCATTCGTGTACTAATCTTCAATGAACATGAAAAAAAGATAATAAAACGGATTTCGAGCAAGTGCCGGAAAATTATGAATCCACGAGGCTGGTCATTATATCACCGCTGGTGATGGAGTTGTCATGCGCTAAAATATACCGAAAGTACGCCGAAAACTTCGACCGTTGTTTTCTCAGAAACGGTCGAGTAACTACGAATTAGCCGAGACACGTGTCGCGCTTATGTTGAAACTTCTTCCACTCAGATAAGTTTCTAGGAAATCGGATTATGACTCTTGCCGTGTTCTCCTAGTGAACAGTACGATAGTTAATAGTACTATGCATTTACGTCCACACAGTCATCTTTAAGTCGTTTCCAACTACGCCAGGAAAAAAAAAATGTTTCTGTTCTTTTGTTTTTCCTTGGTGGAGGATCTTTCCCTTTCAGTCTATGGCTTACTTGTTGTCTTGTGGTTTTCCGGTTCTCTCTATGAACTCACGAGCCGTGTCGGATCTCGTTGACAGTGGCTTTAGTCAGCATGTGGATTTGCGAATCTTCTTGAATGACACCTTGCCAGTATAGCTGCCGACTTCACTGTAACTTGAATGGATTTTTAAGTTTGTTTTATATGCCTGACTTCTAAATTCACCACACAAGTCTCCAGAGTTGAGCAGTTATTGCCCGACGACGACACGCAATACAGTTTGTTAAAGCGAAGTTCGCCGTTATTAATTATATTTTTAGATTTACTTTTATTACACGTACAGAGACTCAACGCTCCTTTGTTTAACAACGTGTCGTCAAAATAAGTATGAAATGCTGATGTCTTTGGACTATTAAGTTAGTACCTACTTTGCCATTTTAGAGAAGAGAAACTTTAAACGCTTCTGTTTCTATAGTCTCAGTATCAGCCCCAGCATTACTAGTTTCATCACAGCAACTAGCAGTCACGTGTTGTAACGCGACTCGTAGCTGTACGGCTTAATCTCGCAGGTGGCGTAACGCGCGCCGGGTGACGCAGGTGCGGCGCGGGATTGCTTGCTCAGCGCCTGCCGACGCCGCCTGCCCTGTGGTGGGCAGCACGCCGGCCGCAGATGCGGGGTGGCGGGTTGGGGGTGCGGGTGGCGGCCGTCCATTGGTATTCCGGGCAGCGGCACGCCCGCCCACACCGCCGCACTCAGGGAATTCTATTAAACGGGGAAGGAATGCCCAACAGCCAAATGTCGGCTTATTGAACGTGCCGCGGCGCCGGTTAAATACTTGTCCGAGGTAGGAGGCGCTCTCCCGCCAGCCGCCCACCTACTTTTGCCTCTTTCCGCAGACGGCTGCCGGTTGGCGCTCCCGAATTAAACTCTCGCCGGCGCGATCCCGAAGAAATTCTGGCCGATACAGGCGAAAATAAATTTCTGAAACCCACCCAGTGTTTTTCGCTTCGTTGCTGTGGAATTTCAGGATCCATTCGTTTAAGCATACACCTCTAAAAAAGTAATGTGCAGGAGGTATCTAATTCTTGCAAAAACTTATTCAAGATGCAAACTTTAAGTAGATTCTTATATGGAGAATATAGGTTTCAGATGTAGCTTTACAAAGGAAAATTTCAGAAATACCGCGCCAAATATTTTCTTACACTACTACAAATATGAGTGATATGGTCAGATAAGCCGGCTGGGGTGGCCGAGCGGTTCTAGGCGCTACAGTCTGGAACCGCGTGACCGCTATGATCGCAGGTTCGAATCCTGCCTCGGACATGGATGTGTGTGATGTCCTTAGGTTAGTTAGGTAGTTCTAAGTTCTAGGGGACAGATGACCTCAGATGTTAAGTCCCATAGTGTTCAGAGCCATTTTTTGAATGATTCCGTTCAACATTCGCCACAACAAAAAAATGGTTCAAATGTCTCTGAGCACTATGGGACTTAACTTCTAAGGTGATCAAATCCCTAGAATTTAGAACTACTTAAACCTAATTAACCTAAAGACACCACACACATCCATGCTCGAGTCAGGATTCGAACCTGCGACCGTAGTGGTCGCGCGGTTCCAGACTGTAGCGCCTAGAACAACTTGGCCATCCCGGCCGGCCACCACAACACGCGTTAATACATTTACCCCACTTGGTGATGAGAGATCAGTTGAGAGATCAGTTCCTGTTTCGTTGAACGCGATCGGCCGATGACGGATCGACAACCGCGCTTGTCATGGTCGCCTGTGGGAAAACGGCGAAAACGGCATCCACGTCTGTCTAACTTCAGGACGCCAGAGATGTGAGAATCACTAGGTGATAGATTCACGCTGTACAGAGGATGTTGCAGTGTTTCCCAACCAAATGACTGTGGCATAACCTTCGTTTAAGGGGGGTAGGACGTCAAACGGGCCGACTTGGAGCAGGAGAGACACCACAGGATATTTTAATTTCTACTGTCTATACTTTTGCAAATAAATTCATAAAATCTTGTCAGCATGACCAGGAAGGATTCAGAATTCACATTCATAGCAGTGGAAGTTCTAAAACATGACGAAGTAATTTTTTTCACTTACTATTTGCAGCATTTGTTGCTATGGGTACACTTTTCTTCATAAGTAAGAGAGATTCTTCGATGAATTTTGCACAGAATACAAACAATACATAAAGGTATATGAGACTCCAGTATTTTCCAAATCTATTAAAAACTGTGGTAAAAAGTGAGGTAATTATCTATATAATTTGTGTTTTTCCTAAATATGAAGTTTTAAATAAAACAGCTCATTCGTTTTTTTCATAAATTAACTAAATTCTAGAGTTTCATACACTTGTAAGTATGATATGTATGCTGTGCAAAATTCATCGAAGAATCTCTCTTACCTATGAAGAAATGTGTACCCATAGCAACAAATGCTGCCATTATTTAGTGAAAAAATAATGAAATTTCGCACGTAAAAAAGAAAATTATTTTGTTATGTTTTCGAACTTCCACTGCAATGAGTGTGAATCCTGAATCCTTCCTGGTGATGATGACAAAGTTTTATGAAATTATTTGTAAAAGTATAGACATTGGAAATAAAAATGTCGTGTGATGCCTCTCGTGCTCCAAGTTGCCCCGTTTGACGTCTTACCCCCCTTAATTGGCAGTGTGGGGGCGAATGTTAAGGTGCGATAAAATGATTCTGTCCGACAGCGTACCTGGGCGCTTTGGCTTGATTATACCGACGAGACGGGTGTTCAGTTTTCATTTGACTATCACACGCATAAACAGACAACCAGTTCACAATATGAAGACAATGGTACATCTTGCAGTTCGTATAACTCTATAGTCAAAGTCGTATAAATTATTGCTAGTTTGAATTTGAAGATCACATTAAAAAAAACGTAGAAACGAAAAAATTAGGACAAAGCTAACCATGTAAGGAAATTTAGACTGGTACATAGCAATCGCTATTGCTTCAGAGCATGAACTCTGCATTGGTATAAGTGCTCCATTGTTTGCTGAACTGTACAGCCCCAAAGGGCTGACGAAGTGGAGAACCCCATTTCTGCAAATTGTCTTTTGACCCTGGAATCCCTGTTCTGATCCAGTTCGTATTTTTCCGTAATTTTCCACAATATGTTGGTATTTTCTGGTGCATTTTGTCTTACAGTCAGACAGTGCTGCTTGAAGGTAAATGTACGGAAATATTAAACCCAATGTATCTGGGCTGGACTTCCTTTGAAACTTTTTAATTAAAACATTTTACTTAAGTAGAAATCTTTTCTACGTTATTTCATTCTGAAAGTGCTGAGTGAAATTGACATGCTGAAACTGCTGTCTCTTTGCTTGTCTTTATCGTTTCAACACTGACCTACAGAATTTGCCCTGATAAACAGAACTCAAAATTTTCCTATCTTCATTACACTAACTACAGCAATGCCGCAAGCACCAGTAACGCCAGCTAAATAACAGAATCTAACCACTGTAGGCTCTAACTACTAGTAGGCATGTGTTTACCAAGGGAAAGATTTTGTTGCAGAGCAAACAATGTATTTACCATTGGAATGTGACAACCAGTTCAAAAATTATATAACCGTCAGTTATAAAGCTCAATGACGGATATACATTCAGACCGTCCGCGCACTATAATACTGCGAACTTTCAACACTGCTAATTGTTAACCTCTAACCTTCATCACTGCTGACTGCTCACTCCTAACTTCCACCACTGCTGGCTATTCACCTCCAACTTCCATCACCTCTGGTTGTTCACCTCCAACAGCTAGTCCGACCAGCCACAGAATCTCTTACAGAGTGCGCACAGCACTGGCAGCGTTATTAAGGCAGAGCGCTACATAGAGCTGCCAACATACAAAGAAACAAACAGCCTAAATCACTCGCAGTTACCTCAGGGCTTGTATATTCCTCGTATTAAATGCAAATATGGGATCTTGTATTTTGTTAGCGAGGACGTTAACTCAGCCGCAAATTCAGTACAGAATCCGACAGAGATTTCACCGGGACCTGCGTCTTCCTTTAGTTTTAACGATTTGAGATGTTTTACAACGTCACTGACACATATCTATTTCACTCATCTTTTCAGTGATACAAGAATTAAATTTCGACAATGCCCCTACGTGTTCCTTTCTACAGGAACATTTGAAAACAGAGATAAGAATTTCTGCTTTTATCTTCATACCCACAGTTTCAGTTCTTGTCTTGTCCATGAGTATGCGGATTCTAAATTTGGTGCCACTAATTGCCTTTACATATGACCAGAATATCTGAAGGCTTTGTGAAAGTTCATTCATAGTATTGTGCTACAGCATTCACTGATGGCTTCACACATTGCTTTCTTGACAGCCGTATGTGGTTAACTGAGTATCTCTGAATGTGTAGTCCTAAGCTTTGATTTATACCTATTATACAGTAGTCTCTGTGTCTTTAGAAGTTTCTTTAAAAGGCTGTATAGCACTGTGTGTCGCTACCACCATAAACTGTTCTAGGTGCATATTTGCTCAGTACATGGTCCACTATTCTTCTAAACTTCAGCTGTTGTTCCTCTACATGTTCCTGTCCTGAGATAAAGTTTTACGTTCTTCATTTGGATATGAAACTACGGTTTCTTTGTCTCATTTACTAAATATACGGATCTTTCTACTTGTTTTAATTATCCTTTTTACTCTGTTTAGAATTCATTGCTGCTCTGTCTTTCTCATGGTCACTGAGAGGTCAGTTTTGTTTGTTGCCACTAGATCTAATAAAAGAATGTGCTTAAAAGGAATGGCTCAGAAATTTATTCAAAATTCTTAAAGCTTTCTTAATAAACCAACTTTATTAATATTGTGCATCTTTATTCAACATGTCTATATGTTTATTTCGCAGCTGGGTCACCCTAGGGATAAACGCATTTCTTCCACTGAGACACCAGTTTTTTGATATCATTACTGTGGACAGTTTAAAATCGTTGAGGGAGGCACAACATTACCTCTGCTTGGAGCGTTATCAAAGTCAACTGCTCGACGGTGTCCTTTAAGGTTTCGAGACATGGAAATCGATTGGGGCCAAAGAGGACGATCGAGCGCAATAAACCGTGTGGTCTGGCATTGTAATGCTGTGGAAAAGGGTCCTGCGTGTGTGGATGAACTCTTCGAATTCCTAATTTTAGGGTTCTGAGCTGTTTCTCAGCTGCCGACATAAATACTTTACACACCGTCATGTTACACGCTACGCTTCAGAGCCTTCTAGCGGCAAAGCGTTGCAACTAGCGTCAGGAAAGTGAGAAAGTCGATCAGATAACATGCTTGACTTGTAATACGTCAGTGTGGCCGAGCGGTTCTAGGCACTTCAGTCTGGAACCGCGCGAACGCTACGGTTGCAGGTTCGGATCCTGCCTCGGGCATGGACGTGTGTGATGTCCTTAGGTTAGTTAGGTTTAAGTAGTTTTAAGTTCTAGGGGACTGATGGCCTTCCACGAGAGAAGAAGACCTTCGAAATAGTCTCCCTATGTGGATCGTCATACATATGGTTGCAGGACCTCGGCTGTTCAGTACAGAAAGTCAAATCAAAACATTTTTCAGCGGCCTAAATTTTCGAATGGGTATTTTGTTGAGCAACAAGTTTCGAGGATACATTACGCCATCTTCAGGCCCCATGAACGACGTGTAGGAAGATACCCACTTCTGGTTCAGTAAAAACAGAGGCCAGAATTCAATGACTAGTATCTGTAGATTTTTGAGGCAGTGATCACTTTCGCCATCAACTGCCAACTATTAGACATTCATTCCCACTAGGTGTAACACTCGGAAGGAAGTTCAAGAGCTACAGGAAAACTAAGTAGAGGACGAAGAGAGAACATTTGAGAAAGCGCCAGAATGAGCCTGCACAAACAGAGGATGAAAACGATGTTCACGGGTGCCTCATATCATTGGGAGTCAGAGATGTCTTGATTAATAATAACAGCATTACGTATATGTTAATATCAGTGGAAGTCAGAAACTGCAGAACTCTCTAAAACTGAGCAACATTCCATGGCCCTGTATAGGGCATAGCTCTTGGGAGACTATATTAATGGACTTTTTTTGGTCTGTGACATCACTCTCTTTTACTGCTATACGATATCAAATCATTTTTCGGCCACAAAAATGGCTCTGAGAACTATGCGACTTAACTTCTGAGGACATCAGTCGCCTAGAACTTAGAACTAATTAAACCTAACTAACCTAAGGACATCACACACATCCATGCCCGAGGCAGGAAGCGAACCTGCGACCGTAGCGGTCGCTCGGTTCCAGACTGTAGCGCCTAGAACCGCACGGTCACTCCGGCCGGCTTTCGGCCACAATTTTGGGCAATGGAAAAATGTAGGCAATGTTCGCACCCTCCTAGCGATGCAGATGATCTCGATACGGTATCAGTTCCCCTTCGTCAGTAGCAGGCAATCTGTGAATCTCATTAGGTTAAGGTGTTGTGTAATTTTAAGGAAGGCAGTCTATAGACCGCTCGTCTGTCATTGTGTGAACTTGACTGTGCAGGCCCATAGGCTGCACAGTGAACTCTGTACAAACCTTGCTGCCCCGTATGAGCATGACATAAATTCAAAGGCTCTAATACCGAGTGCAGAACAGCTGTCTTGGGAGTGTTGATTCCATTGACTAATCCAATGAGACTACACATGACGCCAAGCACATGGGGAGCGCGGGCCATTTAAAGTAATTCGATATAACAGTGCCTGTGCTTTGTGAGAAATATACAGTGCGATGTTCCTCAGGACATTCATGCGTGCATGAAGCCACATCGTAGTTCTGCTATTTGGGGAGCAAAATAACTGATGATGGTCGAAGTAGAGAGGATATAAAATGTAGATTGGCAATGGCAAGGAAAGCGTTTCTGAAGAAGAAAAATTTCTTAACATCGAGTATAGATTTAAATGTCAGAAAGTCGTTTCTGAAAGTATTTGTATGGAGTGTAGCCATGTATGGAAGTGAAACGTGGACGATAAATAGTTTAGACAAGAAGAGAATTGAAGCTTTCGAAATGTGGTGCTACAGAAGAATGCAGAAGATTAGATGGGTAGATTATATCACTAATGAGGAGGTATTGAATAGAATTGGGGAGAAGAGGAGCTTGTGGCACAACTTGCCTAGATGAAGGGATCGGTTGGTAGAACATGTTCTGAGACATCGAGGGATCACCAATTTAGTAATGGAGGGCAGCGTGGAGGGTGAAAATCGTAGAGGGAGACCAAGAGATAAATACACTAAGCAGATTCAGAAGGATGTAGGTTGCAGTAGGTTCTGGGAGATGAAGAAGCTTGCACAGGATAGAGTAGCATGGAGAGCTGCATGAAACCAGTCTCAGGACTGAAGACCACAACAACAACAACATAAAAATTAATTATCCTAATCGTACGGGAGTTACCACATTATTTTTCTATCCACGCATCGTTCACGTTTTGTATCACTTATTGATTTATATTATAATTTATTTTTATGTACAGCAGCTCCCTCTGTTGGACTCTTCGCCCCTCGATGCATTAGTCCCACTTTCTAAAGAGCAGTCTCAGTAGTTTTTGAATTCCATGGCAAGTGCAGTTTTCCTCGTGGCTACCTGCATAGCGCACTGTCTAGTTCATTTATAGCCATGTCCGTATTGGCTCCAGGTGAGGATTTGGTACGTTTTCATTGGTGTTTATATACATTTTCGCTCGCTTTGGGAGGCTTATTATATTCTCTCCACACCAAAAACGTGTTTTATTCTGTTGCAGGGATACTCCCCTTTTATCAGTTTCACACACGATCTAGCGGGTTTTAATTTGTCAGTGATGTCAAGGATTTTGTGACGCTTCAGGACAGCGTAAAATAATGTTGTAGTCACAACGTGTGTAAGTGGCTAATGTACTCCATATAACAATATGTACTATATCACTGTAAAAAGAGACAAAGTGGAACATACTTCCTTTCAAATAGCTTCTTAGGTCACCTGAGGATGCATCTGAACTGGCGTGATATCGAGCATGTTTTCAATAAAAAACTTTCTACAACCTGACCTGATTTTTGCCTTCTTATAAAAAAGAGATTTGTGTTATATTTTGAAATGATTAGTGAAATAACTAAATCGAATTGCTTTCCTATAGCAATAAATATCAGAATATTAGGCTTTTTTCTTTGAGTGATAGTCTTCTGACTGGTATGATGCGGTCAGCCACGAATTCCTCTTCTGTGACTACGTCTTCATATCAGAGAGCTCCAGATGCAAACTACGTCCTGAATTATACGCTGCATATACTCTAGTCAGTGTCTTCTTCTACAGTTTTTACCCTCTACAGCTCCCTAGAGCCATGTAAATTATTCCCTAATGTCTTAACAGATGTCTTACCATCGTGTCCTTTCTTCTTGTCGATGTTTTGCATATACTCCTTCCCTCGCTAATTCCGCAGGACATCCTCATTCCCTATCTTAGTAGTCCACCTAATTTTCAACATTCTTCTGTAGCGCCACATCTGAAGTGCTTCAATTCTCTTCTATTTTGGTTTCCCCACAGACTGTCTTCACAACTATACATGGCTGTCCTCAGAACGTACATTCTCAGATATTTCTTCCTCAAACTAAGATTTATGTTTGATGCTAGCGTACTACTCTTTTTTGGGGTGCTCCTCTGTTTTTTATGTCCTCACTGCTCCGTCCGTCGTAGGTTAAGTTGCTGTCTAGGTATCTGAATTCCTTAACTTCATCTACTTCTTGATTATCAATGCTGATGTTAAGTTTCTAGCTGTTCTCACTTTTGTTACTCCTCATTACTTTCATATTTATTAGATTTAGGGACTGATGACCTTAGCAGTTAAGTCCCATAAGATTTCCCACATTTTTCTTAGATTTATGCTGAATCCACATTCTGTACTCATTAGACTGATTATTACATTTAGCAAATCCTGTAATTCTTCTTCACTTTCAAAAAGCATAGCAATGTCATCAGTGAATGTTATGATTAATACTCTTTCACCTTGAATACCCTTTCACTTTCAATTTTAACTCCACTCCTGAACTTTTCCTTTATTTCCGTCATTGCTTCTTCGATGTATAGACTGATCGGCTGGGGCCGAAGGCAACATCCTTTTTACTATTAATCCCTCTTGGTTGTTGTACACATTATACAGGGTGTAAACGTTACATTGTCAAATCAAAATAACTCGAAAAATAAGTTTCACATGAAAAAATGTGTAGAATCCAAAGTTGATTGTTTTCGAGGGAAACATTTGCTGGTGCTAAAATTAGCCAGCCACCCCAGCCCCTGGGGATGGGGCGCGAGGCAACTTTAAATTTTGAAATGGGAACCCTAATTTTTTTATTGCAGAATGAGATTCTACAGAAAAATCTACGTACATTTTGTCTTAAACATTTGTCTTAATTCCTGCTAGTTGTCACCATATTTCAAGAAAATCCATGTTCTCATTTTTGCGTGCAAAATGGTTATGGATCAATAAAAAATACTTATTTACTTCGTAAATTTTGATTCGCTACAACTAAAACTCTCCCTCTCTCCCCATAAGGTGAGGTCTGAGAGAGAGGAATTAGAGTTTTAGAAATGTTAACCCAAATATTAATTTTTTTCGCAGGTTCGGATAAGCTTTGTTTGTTGCGTGGTCATGAGGCAATACAACTTTTAATTTTCAAATAAATCATCTGACTAGCTAACTAACTAACTAACCAAAGAGCCTGCATACTAACGAGAGAACTCATTGACTAAAAGAAATTAGTTGTATATTGGTCGTCTTTCCCTACGGCTTACACCTATTTTTTACAGAATTTCGAATATCTTGCACCATTTTAAATTGTCGAACGCTTTTTCTAGATCGACAAATCCTATGAACGTATCTTGATTTTTCTTTACTCTTGCATCGATTATGAACAGAAACGTCAGAATTTCCTCTTTCCTAAACCCAAACTGATAGTCATTTAATATATTCTCAACTTCCTCTTCCAGTCTTCTGTTCTAAGCAACCTGGATGCATGAGCTGTTAACCTGACTGTGCAATAATTCTAACACTGATAGCTCTTGCAATTTTCGGAATTGTTTGGATAATATTTTTCCGACGGTGAGACAGTGTATCGCCAGACTCAAACATTCTACATACTAACGTGAAAAGTCGTTTTGTTGCCATCTCTCCCAATGATTTCAGAAATTCTGATAGTATGTGATGTATCCCTATTTCCTTGTTTGATGCTAAGTTTTCCAAAGCTAAATTCTGATTCTAATAGTAGATCCTCTATATCTTGCACATCGACTATTGTTTCTTCTTCTGTGACGTCATCAGACAAAAGCGATAACTCATTACGCTAAAACATTTTATGTAATATGCAGTAACTTGACTAAAAGAAGGGATCGTTTGATAAGAAACGTCCTGAAACGTGAAGGAATCGTATATTTTGTAGTGGAAAGAAGTAGGTGGTGCTGTTTTGGCTGGGGAGTGGGGGGGGGGGGATGTGGTAGGTATTTTGGAGGGGGGTTGGAGGAGGAACATTGCTGGCCATTAAAATTGCTGCACCAAGAAGAAATGCAGACGATAAACGGGTATTCATTGGACAAATACATTATACTAGAACTCACATGTGATTACATTTTCACGCAATTTGGGTGCATAGATCCTGAGAAATCAGTACCCAGAACAACCACCTCGGTAATAACGGCCTTGATACGCCTGGGCATTGAATCAAATAGAGCTTGGATTGCGTGTACAGGTACAGTTGCCCAGGCAGCTTCAACACGATACCACAGTTTAGCAAGAGTAGTTTCTGGCTTATTGTGACGAGTCAGTTGCTCGCCACCATTGACACGACGTTTTCAATTGGTGTGAGATCTGGAGAATGTGCTGGCCAGGACAGAAGTGGAAAATTTTCTGTATCCAGAAAGGCCCGTACAGGACCTGCAACATGTGGTCGTGCATTATGCTGCTGAAATGTATGTAACTTGCGCTGTTCAAAGGGCCGTCAATGCGAAAAAGAGGTCACCAAGACGTGTAACCAATGGCACCCCATATCATAACGCCGGGTGATACGCCAATATGGCGATGACGAATACACGCTTCCACCGCGATGTCGCCGGGTGATACGCCAATATGGCGATGACGAATACACGCTTCAACCGCGATGTCGCCAAACAGGGATGCGACCATCATGATGTAAACAGAACCTGGATTCATCCAAAAATGAAGTTTTGCCATTGAGTGCACCATTGCAGGCGCTCCTGTCTGTGATGCAGCGTCAAGGGTAACCGCAGCGATGGTCTCCGAGCTCATAATCCATGCTGCCGCAAGCCTCGTCGAACTGTTTGTGCAGATGTTCTTGTCTTGGAAAGGTACCCATCTGTTGACTCAGGGATCGAGATGTGGCTGCACGATCCGTTACAGCCATGCGGATAAGATGCCTGTCATCTTGACTGCTAGTGATACGAGGCCATTGGGATCCAGTACGGCGTTCCGTATTACCCTCCTGAACCCACCGATTCCATATTCTGCTAACAGTCAGTGGATCTCGACTAACGCGAGCAGCAATGTCGCGATACGATAAATCGCAATCGCGATATTCTACAATCTGACATTTATCAAAGTCGGAAACGTGATGGTACGCATTTCCGCTCCTTACACGAGGCATCACAACGACGTTTCACCAGGCAACGTCGGTCAACCGGCGCCAACCTTGTGTGAATGCTCTGAAAAACTAATCATATGCGTATCACAGCATGTTCTTCCTGTCGGTTAAATTTCGCGTCTGTAGGACGTCATCTTCGTGATGTAGCAGTTTTAATGGCCAGTAGTGTATATAGGATATATTAGCGTATAGTGCTGCATCGAATCTTTCTGCGGACTGAAAACAGCAACTGCGAAGTAAAAATATTGTATTCCATACGTAAAACGCTGGTCCAGTGTAGGAGAGGACTTGTATGCCCTTGTGTGATCAGGTTGAATAAATAAAATACTTAACTGTCTCAATCTGACACAAAGTTATACCGTCGACGTTGTTGTACTAGGTGATGTCAAATGCAAGAGTAGTCATCAGAGTGTCACGGGAGGCAGTGAAGGAGATGTACGTCGCCCTACCGCTGAATGTTCTGGAATGCTTCAGCGAGGTGGCTGCTGGGCAAGTGCGCAGTGCTCGTCCCTCGGCTGCGGCCGCAGTCGCAACTGACGGCGTGTTGGTGCCGCACAGTGACCACCCTGGCTGGGTCAGCTCTGGCCGGCCGCCCACTGCATCCATCAGTACCGCCCCCGCCACGCCCTGGCTCGCCCTCCGTGGCGCCCGCGGAGAGCCCTGGTCTGCAGCGCAATGCGCACACTGCATTAGCGTCCGCAGCCATCCACAAATCTACTCAGCAACACCCACCATGTAAGTTGTGTGTTAGGTGTGTGATGTTCGTCCTTGTCTAACTTCCACCTGGGGTACATTTCACCTATTAGTCGACGACAATTTTACTGCAACTCGGAGTGACGGGGCTTCGTTCCTCTTATCGTGAGATTTTATTGAGATACTTCACGACGACACGCCGGAGCACTTGATCAGTATATCCACAACTGTCTTGAAATCATTCAGAGTATGTTAAGTTACTGAAGCGTCACCGCGTACTCTGGTAGCGGCCACGAGAGACCAAGTGGAATAATATCGTGGTCAGGCAGTAAGGCTGGGAAAAAAAAAAAAAAATTCCTCTCTAAGCGACACAATCTCAACGGAGCACTGTTCGTGCGGGCCGGGAGGTTTGCTCGCTATGATGACGCTGGGGGCTCTCTCTTGCCGAACAGGTCCTGGCTGAGGAGCCAGATATAGTGTGTTCTTCGACATCTTGTCATTCCCTTACCTTCCGTCACCGCCAAGAGGTGACGAGTGTCTTCCTTTTCTCATTCGTAAAATTAAAATCCGCTTCAGTTGCAAGTAATTTTTGATAATTTATTCGCCGACCGGTTTCGATAGTTAAAGCTTTATCTTCAAATGCTAGCCACTGCTAATACTTGGAGGGGCTACTAACATACTGAACTGTCGAGACAACATATAATTACACCTTTTACGCAACGACACAAACTCAGCACAATAGGCTGTAGCTTGATAAGACTGGACCAAAGTAACACATCGGACACTCATCATCGACAGTTGCACCTAACATTTTATTTGGTACCTTTAAACAAGAGAAGGCCGGCCGAAGTGCCGCAGCGGTTCGAGGCGCTGCAGTCTGCAACCGCGAGACTGCTACGGTCGCAGGTTCCAATCCTGCCTCGGGCATGGATTTGTGTGATGTCCTTAGGTTAGTTAGGTTTAACTAGTTCTAAGTTCTAGGGGACTAATGACCTCAGAAGTTGAGTTCCATAGTGCTCAGAGCCATTTTTTTAAAATAAGACAAGTTGACAAATAAAATCATCACATGTTTAAAACTGCCACACATCTTCAAAATTTACCATTCAGGTTAAAAAGTAAATTAGTTGAATTTTAAACACACAAAAAAACGCGGCACTTGTGGCCTATTACAGATTTACTGAAATGAGTTAAATTTTATAACTAATGTACTCTTTCATCACAACAGTGATTATTATTACCAAAATAATTCAGTTAACTTGGCGTATAGCATATAAAATACCATGTGAGCAAACAGGCTCGTGAGATTCAACAACTACGCTCAGAAAATGGACGCCCGCCCGTTCAGCTGTTTCCAATACAGGCTTGACATGGACCCCCAGACGGGAGCAACAATGATCACGAATGGGCACAAGAAAATCCCAGTATCTACAACACACTGATGACTGCCTTAAATAACTAGAAACACAATAACTCATTACAACTCATCAGTAAAATTAATTCATGGAATTAATTACAATATCGATCTACTGTCATTGAAGCAATTCTAGTACCACCATCAACAGAATCCGTTTCAGGCCATTAAGCACACAGTAAAGACTGGCCTCTCAATGATTGGTAAGAATTTAGGAACCTACTGATTTCAAAACTGTCCCTCAGACACGCTGTTAGTTCAAACAGAAACGTGACAGTAATGTTATTACAATTCAGAGGTAAATATATCCATGGAAATATTTTATATAGGTATCAATAGCGACTAAGCATCATAACTCCGTGGTGTGATATAAATACAATAACCAGGCGGTACTTAAACAAGGACCAGCAAACTGTTTTCAATGGCGATTGAACAACAAGGTTCTACAACTGAATGTCTCATCACTCCAGGCCCTCGTAAATGTTACACATACACCTTAAAACATTACGTATTAAACCAATTAAAATCAACACATTGAAGGCCAGACTTGGTAGGAGCAGTGACGGCCGCCCAAGAAAATACAGTCAACCGCACAGAGCCCAGTAGTGGATTCCGACCACAATTTACAGGTCAAGCAAGGCCCTTACCCTCTTGCTTGTTCGGCGAAGCCAGCCGCCGCATATCCCGATGCCAGGAGAGATGAAGAAAGCGGAAAAACAACACCAACGACTTCCCAGTAACGTCTCTTTCCAAGCTGGCCATATTTGCCAAGGCGCCGTCACCCGGGTAATAAATGTCAAATGTGTGTGAAATGTTATGGGACTTAACTGCTAAGGTCATCAGTCCCTAAGCTTACACATTTCTTAACCTAAATTATCCTAAGGACAAATACACACATCCACGCCCAAGGGAGGACTCGAACCTCGGCCTGAAACAACCGCACAGTCGATGACTGCAGCGCCCTAGACCACTCGGCTGATCCCGCTCGTCAACCCGGGTAACAGCCCCTTTTAATCTTGCCCTGTTTGCTGGCTGACACCGGACCTTAGCTGTCCGCCACAGTTCCCAAAACACCGTCAGTGCTCGGCGTCTCAAAGCAAAATCACCTCCTCTCGCTCCCGATCGGCCCTCTGTGCACACCGCAGGAAAGATGATCCATACCGGTTGCCGTAATATCGCAGACCGAGCCACACGCTTCACCTAATAGTGCTTTGCGGTTGAACTACTAAAATGAAAGGTACACGTGTGGAAACTGACAAACTCACCTGATTATGACAACATAAATGTGTGGCGGTCTTGACACTAATGATCACACCCACGTCAACCAAACACACGGGGTTCGAATAAAACGGTAATTTTGGGGAGGGTTCCGGACAGAAGTGAACTCAATAATACTGTAAATAAATAAGTGAGCTTACGCGTAGGACCATGACCGCAGCGCCCGGTTGGACAACAGTACACGAAAGTGACTAGTGCAGACGGCCCAAAGCCAGTTGACCTCGGCGGCAGAAGTGACCGACGTAGGGGCCAATGAGGTGGGCAAACGGAGTAGATAGCCACAAAAGAGCTGGAAACGGGGACTGAATGGTTCGTCCTCTTACATACGTGTGGTGCACAAGATCGATACAGACAAGAACTACAAATGTAAGAAAAGTAAAATAACATACAAACGTGGGAAAAGCAGCAAAAATACCTAAAAGACAACGCACAGATTACATCATATTAAATAGATAAAAGATAAAAATACAACTAAAACAGTGGGAACGGCTGATACACAAAAATGCATCTACATATTAAGCAATAACACAATGATAGGTGAAGCGTGGTAGAAGAATGATGCAAACTGTTAGAATCGCTACTGTCGTATATAGCAAAAAATCTTACTGCAAAAAGCTTAGTTGGGTTTAAAATGATAATGCAACGGGAATAACTATGTAACCTATACACTGAAGTGGCAAAAAACTGGTATAGGCAGGCGTGTTCAAGTATAGATTTATGTAAACGGGAAGAATACGGCGCTGCCGTCGCCAACGCCTATGTAAGACAATAAGTGTCTGGAGCAGTTGTAGATCGGCTACTGCTGCTACAATGGCAGGTTATCAAGATTTAAATGAGTCTGAACATGATGTTATAGACGCGCACGAGCGATGGGATACAGCATCTCCGAGGTAGTGATGAAGTGAAAATTTTCCCGTAAGACCATTTCACGAGTGAACCGTGAATATAAGGAATCCGGTGCAGCATCAGATCTCCGACATCACTGTGGCTAGAAAAAGATCCTGGAAAAACAGGACCAATGACGACTGAAAAGAACCTTTCAAAATGGTTCAAATGGCTCTGAGCACTATGGGACTTAACATCTGAGGTCATCAGTCCACTAGGCTTAGAACTACTCAAACCTAACTAATCTAAGGACATCACACACTTTCATCCCAGAGGCAGGATTCTAAACTGCGACCGTAGCAGCGCGGTTCCGGACGGAAGCGCCTAGAACCGGTCGGCCACAGCCGCCGGCAGAATTGTTCAACGTGACAGAAGTGCAACCCTTCCGCAAATTGCTGCAGATTTCCGTGATGCGCAATCAACAAGTGGTAGCTTGCAAACCATTCAACGAAACATTAGGAATATGTGTTTTCAGATCTGAAGGCCCACTTGTGTACCCTTGATGACTGCACGACACAAAGCTTTACGCCTCGCCTGGGTCCGTCAACGCCCACATTCAACTGTTAATGACTGGAAACGGACGAGTCTCGTTTCAAATTGTGTCGAGCGGATGGAGAAAATCTCAACTATCCATGGACCCTGCATGTCAGAAGTAGACTCTTCAAGCTGGTGGAGGCTCTGCAATGGTGTGGGGCGTGTGCAGTGGGAATAGTACGGGACCCCTGATACGTCTATATACGACTCAGACAGGTGACACGTACGTAAGCGTCCTGTCTCATCACCTGCATCCATTCATGTGCATTGTGCATTCCGACGGACTTGGCAATGTCAGCAGGACATTCCAAACGTCCAGAATTGCCACATAGTGGCTCCAGGAACACTCTTCCGAGATTAAACACTTCCGCTGGCCACCAAACGTCTCAGACACGAACATTATTGAGCATATCTGGTATGCCTTGCGAAGTGCTGTTCAGAAGAGGTCTTCACCCTCTTGCATTGTTACGGATTAATGGACAGCCGTGCAGGATGCATGGTGTCAGTTCCCTCCAGCATACTTCAGACATTAGTCGCGTCACTTCTGCGTGCTCGCGGGGTCCTACACGATATTAAGCGGGTGTGCCAGTTTCTTTGGCTCCTCGGTGTATAATGTTCTTCAGTTGAGGAAAGATGTAAAATGTCGATTTGCACTACACGTTTCAACAGGATGCCTGGATTTAATTTTCTCGTCCCTGTAAAGTGTGTCTGTTTCATTAGGTCTGGCTGTAAAACTACTGGGACCGATGACCGTAGCAGTCTGGTCCCTTTAATCCCCCAAACCAAACAAGTAAAGCTACTGTATGAAGAAGAATTCGGATAAAATATTAGTTATTCGAGGAAATTTTGCTACCTCGTCCGTCCTAGCTCACAGAACAATAACTGAAAATGCGAAAATATTCAAAGTTTTTTTAGTTTTTTCGCACTCTTACAGTATTCTCACAGTGGCCAGCTCAAGCCCATAACACAGCCGTACGTTTGTTAATGGACTTTTTGAAATTTTAATCCAAGTCTTGATGTTCAACAACGAAAGCGAGCAGATATAGTGTACAATGACGTAGCGTTAGTGATGAAGATGACCGTTATTGCACACATAAACTTCCTGGTTTTACATTTGCCGCTTGCACGTAATGTGCTCGCTTGAGGTCGGCTATATTCCCCCTTTATAAAGGAATAGTTGTCCAACACATCGATAGCAAATGTTCTTGAAAATGGACTGTAACACCGAAGTTTACCAGTAGTGCAAAATTATAAAAAAAACTGAATACTTCTGAAAACCAGCCGAGGTGGAATTCTGAAAAGTGTCCTTTCACTACCTGATATACAATCACTCAAAATTTTTATCAATTAATTACAGTGTTTAAAGATTTTGATGCTTGCTTGGATGCTATGCAGTTGACCACGTCTGTGGACTCTGAAAGTTCAGTTTTGTACAGCATAGCATTCGTTGAAAGAAGGTTTCAGTTTCCACAAAACATTTAGATATTTGTGTAGATATCATCTACGATATCTCAAAAATTTACGATTAATCTAATTCTTCAGGAAACAAATGTTCCACAGTATTAATAAAATTAAGAGTTCCAATCTACATGACCTCGTATCACATGTGCTGACACGGACTCCCAGAGACGAATGTGAAAATCATTTCCCGTTTCCAAAACGCGCAAAGATCTCTTCTCTGAATGGCTGAAATACACAGTGGCCATTTTTCTGTTTCAGCTGCTATTGCAACATGGTAATCTCTGTCTTTTGACCAATGCCTGATCTATATTTGGTTCAAACAAAAATACAAACTAATAAATTACAAAAATCATATAAAACAGAAATACCCCAAACGTCAATCATGTGAACGACAGAAGTAAATATGACATTACTTAATTATTGAAAATTGGCTGCTTTACAGTCTTTATACTGATCAGCGAGAACATTATGACCACCGATGCACTATCGATATAAACCCGTGCGGCCATAGCAGCGTCACCGGGTGAGAACGACTACTAGCCAGACACACGCACAGTGCACATAGTATCAGCGAGCCTGCTATCCGTGTGTAAAATGGGGAAGGCGCGCGAATTATTGTGACCAAGTGCGGACTGTGATGGCCCGGAGGCTTGGCACGAGTATTTCGGAAACTGCTCGACTTATCGGATGTTCAAGCAACGCCGTGGTGAGTGTCTTCAACACCGGGTGAAACCAAGATGAAACCATGTACAGACGTCGTGGGGTTGGGCGGCCACCCCTCATTCCAGATGTCAGACGTTGTAGGCTGTGGCGCAACTAACGGCAGACTCTAATGATGGGCAGAGTATAAGTGTGTCCGAACACAGCTAACGATGGGCCTCCGCATCCGACCACCCATGCATGTGCCAATGTTATCAGGATGACATCGGCAACTACGACTGAAATGGGCATTGGTATTGGATGCTGGCGCATTGGTAGAGTGTTGCATGGTCTGGCGAATCGCGATAGATTCTTGACCACGTCGATTGGGTGCGAATCGATCGTCTTCCAGGGAACAGCTCTTTGACAACAGTACTGCTGGCTGGAGACAATCTGGCGGCGGCTTCACTACGCTCTGGGAAACATTCACATGAGCATTTATAGGTCCAGTGGAAATCGTTGACGGCCCTATGACGGCCAAGGAGTATCGTACAGTGGTTGCAGACCACGTACAACCCTTTATGACGATCATGTTTCCCGATTGCCGTGACATGCTTTAAAAGGATCGGCGAAATGTGGCGAGAGCAACCCAAAAGACTTGGTACTGCTCACATAATTGTTTCACGTGTAAGAGGACTGTTTCGAACCACAGACATTGTCGTTGGAAGGAAATGAGACGGTCGACCACGATGAACTACAACAGGGGGCACATTGTGTAGCTGGCAAGAATGGACCCACGTCAAACAGCGTGTGCAATTTCGACCACATTTAATAGGTCTGCAACGAACGCAGGCTCACCCTCCACAGCTGCACAGCGACTGCGTAAGGATGACATCTGCGCATCGGCGGTAACGTTTCACATTGTGCCAAGAGCACAGAGATCTGATCATGATTAGGGCATATCCTCATATGGCTAGACGTGGGAATACGTAAGGTATTCAGGAACACTGTCGACCATTAACGTTTTGGTGGTCCAGCTGTTACATTGCGGAAATGCATAATTTTGCATGACCTTCAAATCTTTGAACATGGCACACTCACTGGTCAGTGTTATTATGACACCGTACTCCTTCCCCATGTGTGTCCTTCCAGAGGTGCATTTTATGGATGATGCATTCAAGCCTTGCTTAGGTTTTGTGGATGACAAAATATGACCGCATCGAACAGAGCAGATGGAGGAGCTTTTGGAACGAGAGGATATTCGTCAGATGGACTGTCTTGCCCTTTCCATCGAGCACTGTGGGATGCGTTGTGGAGACGAACTGGAGCACGTCCACACGCACCAACGACCATCAAATAGTTGTCATCGGCACTAGTGGAGGATTCGACCGCCCTACCACAAAGGCTACTTATCAGCCTTATAGCCGACACGGGAGCACGTTGCAGTGCAGGTATTACTGTCATTGGTGACCACACACCCTACTAATAACAATATTCAGCCTATAGGAGTGCATAGTTTCACGGTGATTATGTAGTAATGAAAGTTTCTCGGGTTTCCAGCCGTGTCAAGTGGTTTAAAATCCTCGAGCTTTCGTCCAAGTACTCCTCCGCCATTGTCAAGTGGTAACTGTCTTCTGGCTGCTGCTGCCGTTCTTATATAGCCGGGCTGCCTTCCGTGATGTCACTGGTACCCATTCCGGCACCATATATGGTAATGTTTGCGTTCTGCGGCCGCCAGCGCCCTCTTCAACCTTCCGATGGCCGGGTCGCACGCTGTGCTTAGCTGTAGGCAGCCGTCTTTTTTGACCGTGTTGTCACAAATTTTTATTTCGATTGGTTCTTTTATTATGCTCTCCCATAAACTGTTAGTCCGTGGTATAATAGATATCTCGTCGAATGCAATAGATAACCGTTTCCTAATGCATGCTCTGCTACGGGTGATTTCTCCGGGTACCGTAAACGAAAACATCTCTCGTGTTCCATACAGCGCTGTTCAATGGTGCTCACAGTCTTCCGATATAGTACCTCAGTGTAATCACTGTCTTTGAATAATGGCGTCATTTCTGTTCTCCTCCTTGCGTATTTCTTTCAATTATCTACTGTACTGTATTGTAGCAGTTCTTTCTATGAACAGCTTAAGTTTTGTAGGGCTACGTTACTTGTCTGTGAAACACCATACGAAAGTTATATTCGTCCTTACATTTTGCACGCTACTATCAGACAAATCATGCCAATTTCTTCTAAAAACCCTAAGCGGATTTCTGTTACACTCTTTTCATAATAACGGTTGAATTTTTTAATGACGTTCTTGCGGTGTATGCCAATTCGCAAAAAATATTGCATGTGAGTTAGAATTATACTACTATGTTATGCGACATACCCATCTAGCAGAATTACCAACGTGCTGGTTTTCGACTCAAGGGGTGAATTATATGGCCATGTTAAAGATTGGAAGGCCACCATTCTTCATGTGGTTTTAAGCTGTTTGTCACACATTTCTACGCAGATGCTGGACTCATTCCCATACTTTCAGAGTTAGGGAAAATTACCTACAAACCGCAAACCCACACTTGCAAGATTAAAGTAAGTTAGGATTCATAACAGCATGTCTTTTAGTATCATTTGAAATCATTACTGAAGTTCACAAAATGTCACAACAATTTATTTAGATTTTCATAATTAAAAAACCTTAAATACTTTTAATTTTTCCTAGCATAAAATTCAGAAAAGATTGTTATTTAGTTAAAATTCTGTTGTGTGAGTAAACGAGAATTAGTGAGTGTGTATGTTGGACATACGGTACGTAAAGATTCAATATGATACAATGTACAGTATTTCGTAACTGTGTCATGGGAAAGGTGTGTTTTCCCCACTTTACTGATGACGTATGTCCAAGGGTACTTGCGTTTGTAAGCAGGTAGCCAGAACAGTCGTCTGCAAAGTAATAGTTTTCTAAAGTGATTTGAAGATTAGTTTTTCTTTGGTTTCGTTTTGTTAAACATGTTATTAATATTTGCATGATGGCGTAGGACAGTTGTAGCACGAAAATGATCTCGACGGATTGTTTTGATTGGCTGGTCATTTTGAACAACCAATCAGAGTTAAGCAGTTCCCGCGCACTGCTAAGTAGTTATACTGGTAGAGAAGCAGACGGAACCGGAGCAATCGCTGGCTAGCTATCGGACGTGCTGGTCATTTTGAACGTGTCTGAACTGTGAGCTGATGACAGTGATGTTATTCCTTAATTAAATACGGGCTGATCGCAAGTGTTTACTTTAAACCTAAAAAAATAAAAAAACACGTTTGCAGAAGTTTGACATTTTTCTAAAGAGATGAAGCAATTGCCCTGCACCAGCATACGAACGCTTCTTACTAAATCTTTAGTATCTGAACATGTATGGATGCAGCTTACTATGAACACATTGTACTTTGTTTACTTCAGCAAACAAATTGCTGGTATGCTAAACTATATTTCCGGAGCGCCGAAATCGTCTCTCATTGCGGCATATAAGTTTGAAATTTGGCGAAAAGGGACAACAACGTCCGTCACTAATTCGTGGCGCCTTGTGACCTCATCATCGGATTTGGCGTTGCTTCAGACAGGAAGTCGAAACATGTGAAAAAGAGGTCAGAGCCCAAAAGTTCTTATGAGATACAGGGTGGGTCACTGATGCCACATTGGTACCATATGTCACCACAATTCTGCCCAGCGGTATCGTGGACAAGTTACACAATGGGAAGTTTGTCATACCCCCGTTTTACCCATATTTCATCCTTTCTTTCGACGGCTCTGCGATGGAGATCCGAACCGCGATGCCCAGAGTTGAAATCACGCAGTTTACTTGTGGGTGGTCGAGGAATGAATTTCAGACACACCACCGCTTAGATCTTTAGGTGTGGTATAAAAGGCGTTAACAAACTCCCTCCCTCCTTGGGGCGTTGATTCCCACATGACAGGTAGCGGTGTGACAAGCAACAGGACGACATCTTGACATATTTAACACTGGTGACATCTCCCAGACGATGCAAGCTTTATCTAAGGACATTATGGGCCAGTAACCACATTGAACGTTATCGCATCACTTTGCGGTGCAGTGTGACCATAGGTCCTGCTCTCTTATATAGGGTGGAAGTACTAGAGACCGTTCCCAACCATTCCACGACATTTGAAGGCGATACGAAGCAGCAAAGGGTGCTCACGCTTTATCAGACTTCCGTTGTCGGGCCCGCCTGTGGTTGATCACGATGTGGTGCGACAGTGACAAATGCTTGAGTGTAATGGAAAAGGGTCCCTTTAAGACTCCCCGTTTCAGCAGCACTCTCCATGATACACAAGTGCCTCTGTTGAACACTTTAAAAATGTACCTGTACAGACAATCTGCGATAGAGTCCCATGCATCTACACACAGGCAACCCTTTTATACCTCTCCAACTCTGCGCGCCAACCTGCACACACGGCTCGTCACAGTTTATCTCTTTACTGGTATATTTTTAAAATGCTCAACGAACCGCTCTTGGATTACACCGAGGGTGTTGCTGAACCGGCGGGGTCTTAGAGGTACCCTATACCATTTTATTCAGGCATTTGTAAATGTCGTACCGCTACGTGTTCACGTCACAGGATGGCGCGACAGAGATGGGCTAAAAAAGCTTAAGAACCATTTTGCTGCTTAGGACCAATTTCAAATATCGTCGAATGATTTTGAACGGTCGTAGTGATTCCATCCTGTCTACCAGAGCAAAAACTTGGGCCGCACTCCACTCCAAAGCTAAGCAATACTATTCAGTGTGGCTGCTGGCCTGAGATGTACTTACAGAAGGGTTTAATCGTCCAGGGGATGTCAGAAGTGTCAAAGGTTGTCAAGAACGTCGTACTGTTGCTTATCACACTGTGAACTATCGTTCTTGTCTGTGGAAACTGTCGGACTCAACGCCAGCAAGGGAGGGATGGTTTCATTGTCACCCTTCATGTCATCCCCAACGGTCTTTCCGTGACGATTCTAACCGGCGGTGTTTTCCTCAGTCACCAATAAGAAAACGGCGTGATTTCAACCCTGGGCGTCGCGGTTCTGACCTCTACTGCTCAGGCGTCATAAGAAGACGTCAAATGTGGGTTACAGGTGTATGATGGTGTTCGTATAATGTGACATGTGCAGGGTGTCGTGGGACTGAATTGTGGTGAAATTTGGTGCCAATGTCATATCATTAACCCAACGTACACCTCACAAGAACTTCTGACCTCTAGCTTTTTCTTCTTATGTGTTGACACCTTGCTGTTTGAAACGTCGCCGAGCCTTAGGAAGACGGGCGCAGGACGCCTCGCTTTTGCACCATTACGGTAACTCTGAGCCAAATTTCAAACTTCTACATCTCAGCGTTTCGCAAAAATGATTCTTTAGTTGTGTTGCGTACTGTATGTGTGTGAATCGTCGCGCGAAGCGCCCATGGAGTGCTCCTGCAGATGTAGGCCATCCGCGACGCACCGCGTGCAGTGGTGCGCCCTCCGCCCCATTACCACGCAAGCTGGCCGGGGTTAATTGCAGTCCCGGTGGCCAGCACCGGCCATAAATACGCCGGGTGCGCCGTTACGTCTGCCCTGAATGTGGAATCCCTTGGCGGCGGGGGATCCCGCGGCGCCCATCGGGCTTAGCTCGCGCGCTATTGGCACCCAGTGGCCCCGGCCTTAGTCTCCGCTCTGCAACCCATGAATCTGTGAAACCGTGCGTACGCCCATCGCTGCTTGCTAAATTACGTGTGTCTCACAGAGAACAGGCTAATAACCTTTCGCGTAACCTAGAGACCGTTGAAAGCCCTGCATTATTTTTCACTGTGACCTGCGAATTCATACGATTTTACTGCCAAGGTTTATTGCTGCCCTCGAACATGACCCCTTTGTATAGAATATGACCTTTAGATGAATAAACGCAGTCTAACTTTTGTTTTCAAATTTCCAAGGGACCAGAACATTCTCCCAGAGCAACGAAATAATTAAACAATGACAAAACTGAAAACATACTCCCAAAATCATTAGGACGCTTATAGGCATTAAATATTTTTAACAACAATGCACAGGTTTTCTGGTAAAACCAACTGTGAGAAAAATAACGCTGTGTTCCACTGTGCTGTTAAAACGTACGTTTTCTATTTATTTTTCAACGTCAGTTCTAACTAAGACAGTAAGGCCTTTAAACCATTAGAAAAATGGTGTTTCCATAAGTATTTCTTCTTACATGATTTTAAACAAAAATTGTATGAACAAATATGTACTAATGTACTATATTGAAACTTCCTGCCAGATTAAAACTGTGTGACGGACCGAGACTCGAAATCGGGACCTTTGCCTTTCGCGGGCAAGTGCTCTACCAACATACTCTCTTTTTTTTTTTTACTCTCATTTTGTTCGTGTTTGTTCGTTGTATCTGCTCGGGGCGGACGTCGCAAGACACTCGTTTCAGTTCATCGTTGATCCATTTTTTTATTACAGAGGGCAGTCAACCCTCTGACCGAACACGCTGAGCTACCGTGACGGCATCAACTGAGCTACCCAAGCACGACCCACGCCCCGTCCTCACAGCTTTACTTCTGCCAGTACCTCGTCTCCTACCTTCCAAACTTTACAGAACCTCTTCTGCGAACCTTGCAGAGCTAGCACTCCTGAAAGAAAGGATATAGCGGAGACATGGCTTAGCCATGTACTATATTGTTTTCTTTCTCGTAGCCGGTGTTAACAGAAAATAGGAAATCTGTATTTATGCCTCACCAGCTTATGACTAGACTGCTACTACAGAATCCCAAACTTTGTAACCCTGCCCGTTTCCAGACTAAAAACATGCAAAATATTGACACTGAAGCTGCTACCTTCACAGATCCAGCAGCAAAGTATCTCATAGCTCATATGCCAACAATACGAAACTATTCAGTCATTCATTTTAAACTGCTTCATTTAACAATTATGGTTTCGTTGAAACTAACAATTAACAATGCTCAAGGTCACAGAGAAGGGGGGGGGGAGAGGAGACGGATAGATGGGAGGGAGGAAGTGGACTTAGGGAGTGGAATGAATAGATATACAGGGAGATGAGGGAGGAGATGGTGCACAGATAGAGGGGGGAGTAGGAGGTTATGGACAAAGAGAAGGGGAGGAGTAGATGGACAGAGAGATGTGGAAGAAAGAGTTTAGTCCCTATGGCAAACATTTGTTGTAGGTAAGTTACACAGTTACTTGGATCTAATGCGAAAGTATGTACTGAGAAAAAGTAAGCTCCGAGTTAGGGCCAATGAGGACCGCCCTAGAACCGTATCATCATCAGCCAGATGCGATGCTGAGGGGCGTGGGGGTCGGCTCGCCCCTCTCCGGGCCGTTGTCTGCTTTCTTAATCGGCTTTCTTAACCTTGAAGGCGCTACTTCTCACTCAAGTAGCTCCTTCGTTGGCATCACGATGCTGAGTACTCCCTATTCGAGTCCTCCAATTAAGGAAAAATCCCTGGCAGTAGCGAGAATCGAACTCAGATCTTCCGCACAGTAGCCAGACATGCTGACTTCTGAGCTGTGGAGGAGAACAAGATGTACTAAGCGCTGGTGTAAATAAAGTGTTGTTCTCATTTCGTATTTTGCTGGCTTTTATACCACAGGCTTAGAGGGTCAGCATTCTAATTATTGGACTCGGGAATATTAGGGGTAGACGATCAGTGGGTAACCTAGCTGTCGTCACTTCTCCGCCTCCACCTCGGGACGGAATTTATGTACCTCAGCTCTCTGTACCTAGGGTTGTCCCATGAGAATGTGTTTCTGAATCGTGTAATTGAGGTGGGATGTTGGAACATAGTCTGAAGTGGGAAACTAACTAAAAACCACGTCCAAGCTAGCCGGCACAACAGCCATTGTTGTAAATCAGCCAGGCAATTCAATTTGAGGCATGCTCGCCTGACTGAATATCGGAAGTGTCAGATTAGTGTATACATTTATCTGGACGGCTATTATTATTGTTATTATTGTACTGAAACAGTTAATATATTTTATTGCTACTTTTATTTAAATTTTCGGCATCTGCTGAACGCTAAAAGTGAGTGAAACAAAAGTTATGCTTTTTTTGTCTCTTGTTATGGTATAGTTTCACTAAAACTGTTGTGTAAAGAACTTAATAGCCCTCTCTCCAAATTAAATAACCAAATTAAATTCAGATTACTACCTATGTGTGAAAATGTGGGAAACGAACACTAATTGTTACAAAACTAATGACAACTTCTTAGTTTCCTTTAGATTCTGCCAATGAGACATCTCATGTTCCTCTGGAAGTTGGTCCCGTTGGCGGACTGTGTGAAAGCGAGGTGCCTGGCCCCCAACGACTAGTGTGTCGTAACAATCTTCCTAGCTGAAAGGACCAGGTGCCAAGACATGTATTCTGATCGGACAGGCATTGTAAGAGACAATGTCTCATGTGCAGACAAGAGTCTCACAGAACACTGAAGGTGACTCCCACCAGGCTGTGAACTGACATTGTCAGAAACTGGGGAAAGAATGCTTTCGATATGGATACAATTCTGCAAGGGTGTGGGAAAAACATGGACACACAAAGGCCGGGAAGAATCTGCTGGACTCGAAGAATGTCAACAGGAGCTGTTGAAATCTTGTAAGGCAGTCCCAGGTTGGTTCACAAAAATTATTTTAGTAACGAAGGAAGACATACGAGAACATACATGCAACATCTGTCATCGGCTAAAATGTGAAACCGCTCTTACAGTGATAGAGAAGTTCCGCTTTCTGTCCAGTCTCATACAGAAATGAATGGAACTGGCTAATCATGGCAGATTCTTGAGAAGTATGGAGATTGTAGTTATTCTCGTAAACTTTCCGTTTATCTGAAATCTCAAGGTGTACAGCAATTGGCAGAGGAGGATCCAGTGCTGGCAGAGCCAGCAATAATTTTGAGTACGATCCCAGACAGACACATCGCCTTGGGTCATTAGAGGAACAGACGGTTTCACCTTAGGGCTGCAGACACAGAAGACATCGTATGAGAGCTCGCTATAGATGCCAGGGTTGAGCTTACTACTTTCATCTGTCACTGCAGCCATCCTCTACAGCTGGATCTTATAAGAGTGTTAGGAATAAGCTGCATTCATGAGAGTTGTGATGAGGGGACCGCGGAGTTTTTTGTTGCAAGTTAGTCACGTTTTACTAAAATTAATTCACACAATCTGCTAATTAAACTCATCAAGTACTTAGGTAAGGATATTAGACCCTATCTGTACGTTTTTGCCCTCTTTTCATTAGTCTTAATAAATATAAACGTGATCCATAATAGGCTGTAATGCGACATTACGATGTTGTTGTACATAGAGCAAAGTTCAGAATACGTTATTAAAAGGTGTCACTTTAGTGTGGGTCCTTTCCTAGATGACGGAATATAGGTACTTTTTACTTTTAATTAATATTAGAAAATGCCATGAAATACAGATGTTACAAATGTGCTTGGCATTGACACTTACGGAAATTAGCTAATAGCACGATTAAACAAACATCATATAAGTTTATTAAGCATGTGAAGGCTGTGGATACCCACAAAAGAAAATCATTAGTCTGTTGACTAATTCCACAATCATTTTCGGTCATGTGGATCTACTTAATTGTATAATTTCATTCCAGTCACAGACACCTGTACCAAGGTCATGCCCTGTGCCTTTTATAATTCATTTGAATCTTTGTGCACCTTGTTATGTGGACCTACTTAATTGTATCGTATCATTTCCAATCCCAACCACCTGCACCAAGGTCATACCCCGTCCCTTTTATAATTTATTTGAATCTTCGTGGACTTTCTTATTGATTGTTGTATCTGTTGAGTGACTGGATTCCAAGTAAAGTAATTTATTGATAAACAGATTGTTTCGTAGTCTGCTAAACCCCTCTCTCTTTATGTCTATGTACACTGTAATATCCGTATTTTATATGTGATTGGGCCACTTCTGTTTAAATTCGAGTGCTTATTAGTTTCCATTGCACATCTTCTTCCTTAATATTTCATATGATCATGTAATCGACGGTACTCTTGCCTAAGCGCATGATTGTATGAGTTAATTGTAGAAAACCATTACCCTAATTGGCAAGAATGCAACAAAGAACTTCGCTGTCCTCTCGCCACGACTAATGCAAATGGGGCGTATTCCTACCATTGTTCTAAGATTCAGGTGCAGAGGATGGATGCAGTGATACTTAAAAGTCTTAAGTTTAGACCTGACTTCTGTTATGAGCTCCAGGACGACTTCTTGCCCCCCCCCCCCCTGCAGCTGTAAGGTGATAGCATATCTCCCTCTGAGGGCACAAGACGAATTAGCTATCTGCTATCCTACTTAAAATTCTTACTGGATTCCCAGCACCCAATTCTCTTCAGCCAAATGCTGTAGACCTTACGAAATCAGGCCAATGAGACGTTTATAAGAATATTAACAATTTTTCTTGTCCTCAGGTGTATACCATAATTAATCAACACAGCTCGTTTCTCTCTCAGAGAGGGAGAAGGGGGGGGGGCGGAAAGCAGAATTTCCCTCCTATCATGAGAGCGCTTTCAGTGACAAGGGCTCTGTATATTCACTTACAAGTCTTCCCTGTGCTGAAGTTAAGCGCTGTCGGGCTGGGCTAGTACTTGGATGGGTGACCATCCAGTCGGCCGAGCGTTGTTGGCAAGCGGGGTGCACTCGGCCCTTGTTAGGCACACTGAGGAGCTACTTGACTGAGAAGCAGCGGCTCCGGTCTCGGAAACAGACATACGGCCGGGAGAGCGGTGTGAACGCCTGTGGGCTGAGGATGACACGGGGGCCGGTCGGAACCTTTGGGCCTTCATGGCCTGTGCGGGAGGAGTTTAGTTTAGTTTTAATAAAAAGTGAAGCTGAATTACTACCAGCACCAATACCCTGAGCTGTGTCGGAGACTACAGATGCACGAGACTGAAACGCATCTCAGGCCGAATGTACCTGTACCTGTAACGGATGAATCCATGACAGAACAAACCATGATATTTAGACAACAGCGGAAGTCCGGGCAGAGGGTACAGGCAGGCTATCACCAGGAACAACTGACAACAGATTACTTCATCTGGATTTGCCATACGTCGTTTACTCCCGGCTCTATACCACATACAAAAAAGACTTACACGGAGCACCGCCAGAGTCAAATAAGACGTTGCTTGGCATTCTGTGATGTTCGGCGATGAGTTTCTGTTCGTGGGTACCAGATCGAGGCCATTGTGATCGTGAACCGATGAAAAGTCACATGAGGCAGGGTGCTGGGCAGGGTTTGATAACAGGACTCTTTCGGTACTTGCTGAAGGAAGGTTGAATGCTCGCCAGTGTATAACACCAACGGTAAACCCTTTCTTATAATTCCCATGACCAGGGTACTAAAGGGCACATTCCAATTGGATAATGTAACACCCCACATTGTCGTAACACCCACAAACACCTGAGGCACGTACGGGTTATTGAATACCCTACCCGGTCTTCTGATTTGTCTCCTGTCTGGGATGCGACAGGAAGACGTATATTTTAAAACCAGCTTTGGGCCAGAAATCCTCATTACCTATGGAACACTTGTTTCAGTCATGGCAAGCAATTCCTCAGATGAGATCTGGGTCTGCTTCCATGACACAGCGAATGCAAGAGTGTATTGGTGCCAGTGGATCACAAGTCATACTGATGATGATAATGGGCAAACAGCTCCGCATGGAATGCAAGTTTAATAATGTCATACCCGTTATGTGATGACCATCTATGCAGAGTTGCAAAAATATTGGACTACTGTTTCAGGGTTTAATACTTTCCCATTCAGTTCGTGTATTTTCTGCAAGTTCTGGAGTTTGCAATAGATGAAAGAGAAATGTGGTGCTACACGATAATGCTGAAGATCAGTGGGTAGATCGGCAACTAATCTAGAGCCACTGACAGAACAGGGTAGAATATAAATTTGCCGTACAACTTGACCAAAGAAGGAATACATTGATCGGAGAAGTGGCGCGGGAACCACTTGGCAGTGGTAAGTGGCTGGAGGTTGTCTTGGCGTAGCTTCCTAAGCAAATGTAATTCAGTTCATTAATAAGTACAAACAAGTCGAAATGCGTGCGAATAAGCAATTCTTGAGAAACTCAGAGTTCAAGATATCAAAATTATTCAGTAAACCATGAGCTGCGGACACTGGGGAATTATGAAGTACGTTCGAAATGTAATCTGATAATGAACGCCACAACTCGAAGTTCAGTTAAAGAGGTTTTCATATCTTTAATAATCGCTGTTGCATAAGATGGACAAGTAGATACAGGTACAAGGTAGCTAACTGCAAAGAAGCCTTGGATATAAGACGAAATTACCAGCAAAGACGTCTTGGTTCTATTGTAAGTCACTTAAGAATGACGCAAGTAGTAGATGAAGGGAAGCCGAGGTGAAATGGCTGCAGGAAAAATGTGACGAAATAGAAATAGGCGATATCGTCCAAGCAACTGATTCGTTTCATAAAAAATTAAAAAAAGTGCCATGAAACTAAAGATAAAGGTGTCAAAAAAAACTTACAACAGGATTTCCAGTTTCAAACACATAGAAGAGACCGCATATGACAGAGCTTAGGAATACTCTTGATGTACGGGTAGGCTCTTTGACACGTAACAAAAACGTCCTGGATCCCGAGTTCGAACCCCTAAATAAAAATCATCAATAATTGCGACCAAAGACTCCCTACGTAATAACTCTCACGCCTTTTAACAAACAGCCTTGTCAAACAGGACGGAGGAGCTGATAGAGGTTCGGGGCACTTTCTTGACCCTGCAGTGGGTAATTCACCTTTAAAGGTGGATGAATCTCAATGGCTGAAAGTAATGGAAACCAATGCACTAAACAGAACGTAAATCCACTGGATACGTGGCCTGTAGCTGAAAAACTCCGGATTAGTTCTCCGTGAGTATCTCCGGGAGGGGAGTGCCAAGGGGGAGGTGACCATGAGAAATAGGTTAAATAACTAAGGAAGGGATAACGCTCTACGTGTAGGAACATGAAATGTTTGAAGTTTGAAGTTGGCGGGAAAGCTTGACAATCTGAAAAGGGAAATGCTAAGGCTCAATCTAGACATAGTGGGGGTTAGAAGTCATTTGAAAGAAGACATGGATTTCTGGCCAGACTAGTATAGGGTAATACCAACAGCAACAGAAAATGGTAGAGCGCGTGTAGGATTCAGTGTAAATAGGAAAGTAGTTACTGTGAACATTTCAGTGACAGGGTTGTTCTCAAGAGATATGACAGCACACCAACGCCGACAACGATTGATCAGCCATAAATGCTGTCGTCAACAGCCGTCTAAGAACTTAGGACTTTCAGTGCTTTAAGGGAGATGAAAATCTAATAATCATTGTTTGTTGCAAAGCAGTTTCAGGCGAGAAAACAGAAGGAAACGTTACGAGAGAATATGGGCTTGTCATTAGGGATCATAGAGGAGAAAGATCAGTTCAGTTCCTCAATATGTTTCACGCGGTAATAGCGAATACGCTTATCACGAATCACAATAGGAGAAAATATACACTCCTGGAAATTGAAATAAGAACACCGTGAATTCATTGTCCCAGGAAGGGGAAACTTTATTGACACATTCCTGGGTTCAGATACATCACATGGTCACACTGACAGAACCACAGGCCCATAGACACAGGCAACAGAGCATGCACAATGTCGGCATTAGTACAGTGTATATCCACCTTTCGCAGCAATGCAGGCTGCTATTCTCCCATGGAGACGATCGTAGAGATGCTGGATGCAGTCCTGTGGAACGGCTTGCCATGCCATTTCCACCTGGCGCCTCAGTTGGACCAGCGGTCGTGCTGGACGTGCAGACCGCGTGAGACGACGCTTCATCCAGTCCCATACATGCTCAAAGGGGGACAAATCCGGAGATATTGCTGGCCAGGGTAGTTGACTTACACCTTCTAGAGCACGTTGGGTGGCACGAGATACATGCGGACGTGCATTGTCCTGTTGGAACAGCAAGTTCCCTTGTCGGTCTGGGAATGGTAGAACGATGGGTTCGATGACTGTTTAGATGTACCGTGCACTATTCAGTGTCCCCTCGACGATCACCAGAGGTGTACGGCCAGTGTAGGAGATCGCTCCCCACACCTTGATGCCGGGTGTTTGCCCTTTGTGCCTCGGTCGTATGCAGTCCTGATTGTGGCGCTCACCTGCACGGCGCCAAACACGCATACGACCATCATTGGCACCAAGGCAGAAGCGACTCTCATCGCTGAAGACACGTCTCCATTCGTCCCTCCATTCACGTCTGTCGCGACACCACTGGAGGCGGGCTGCACGATGTTGGGGCGTGAGCGGAGACGGCCTAACGGTGTGCGGGACCGTAGCCCAGCTTCATGGAGACGGTTGCGAATGGTCCTCGCCGATACCCCAGGAGCAACAGTGTCCCTAATTTGCTGGGAAGTGGCAGTATGGTCCCCTACGGCACTGCGTAGGATCCTACGGTCTTGGCGTGCATCCGTGCGTCGCTGCGGTCCGGTCGCAGGTCGACGGGCACGTGCACCTTCCGCCGACCACTGGCGACAACATAGATGTACTGTGGAGACCTCACGCCCCACCTGTTGAGCAATTTGGCGGTACGTCCACCCAGCCTCCCGCATGCCCACTATACGCCCTCGCTCAAAGTCCGTCACCTGCACATACGGTTCACGTCCACGCTGTCGCGGCATGCTACCAGTGTTAAAAACTGCCATGGAGCTCCGTATGCCACGGCAAACTGGCTGACACTGACGGCGGCGGTGCACAAATGCTGCGCAGCTAGCGCCATTCGACGGCCAACACCGCGGTTCCTGGTGTGTCCGCTGTGCCGTGCGTGTGATCATTGCTTGTACAGCCCTCTCGCAGTGTCCGGAGCAAGTATGGTGGGTCTGACACACCGGTGTCAATGTGTTCTTTTTTCCATTTCCAGGAGTGTATTACGAAAAGGCCGCGAAATACGGTAAGATCCCACCTGCACTATATCACGGCTATAAAGATTCCGAAACCAGATACTGGATTGTTAGAGACACCCAGGAGAGCATATAGACTCAACCCCAATTCAGTAATAATAAAAAGAAGACTGAAGATGAAGAGAATCATCCAGAAGAATCTGTATGGAGGGAAGTGGGATACTAAAATACTGAGGAAGGATGAGCCTTGTTTGAAGTTTGCTAAAGATGTGGGTACAGCGGTAAGGAATAACATGAGAGTGAACGTCTTTGGGAACGAAAGTCACATACGCCGGAAAGAGAAGCATAGGTATTAGAAGAGTAAATGCGAAGGCAACGTGGGTAAAGGAGGAATTACATCAATTGATTGACGAAAGTACAAAAATTTTCAGGAAAAAGACAGAAATGCAGCAACATGAATCACGAATCACGAATGAAATAGACGGGAACAGCTGAGAAGCCAAGGCGAAAAGGTTGTTGAAATGATGTGAACAAACAAAAATTTCCGTCGGAAAGGTTGACTCAGCATACAGAAAAGGCAAAACAATATCACATGAAACTAAAATCACGGGCGAAAGCATTAACAGTGCAACGCAGATTCCATTTTTAAAAGCAGGGGAGAGCGTAAGTTGTTAGAAAGAGGCCACTTAAGGCCTTCATGAGGGCGAGCAGTAGTCTGACGACGCGGTGGAAGAAACAACTGGCGTACGCTTGGCAGGGGACCCAGCAGTAGAATCATAAATTAAAAGTACTTTGGAAGACTTAAGATCAAATAAGGAAGAAGGGGTAGGTAACATCCTACGGGAATTTCTAAAATGGTTGGAGAAAGTGGCAACCAAATTGCTATTCAAACTGGTGTGTAGAATCAATGAGACATGACTACCGATCTTCAGGAAACAGTTCTGCAAATGGCTAGTGCTGATAAGTTCGTGAACTACCGCACATTGAGCTTCATAGGATATACATCCAAGTTGCTGAGAAGAAAAATATACCGAATAAAGGAAAAGAAAATTGAGGATCTCTCATTTGACGATTAGTTTGGCTTCAGGGAAGATAACTGCGCAAGAGAAGCAGTCCTGACATTGCGATTCATGATGCAAGCAAAAATCTAGATAACCCTGTAGAATTTATCGACCTAGAATCGTAGGTGACGTTGAAGGCAAGGGTGGTAAAATTAAGAGTACAATGGGAAACCCATTCTTAAACGCAGAAGAGTGTGTGTGTGTGAATTCCCAAGGGACCATACTGCTGAGGTCATCAGTCCAAGCGCAGGAGAGAGAGCAGATAAGTGGAAAGAGTACATTGAAGGCTTCTGAGATTGGGAGGACTTGTCTGATGACGTGTTAAAAAAAGAGATGGGAGTCTTTAGGGTTGACAAAGTAGAGCCAGTAGTAATCAGAATTCTGGAAGACTTGTGATCACACAGGAGTGAAAGATAACAGTCCATGGCAATTTATAGTCACTCGAGGAAGAGCATCCAAACGACTCTTCAAGTTAGTATGCAGAATCTGCGAGACTGGGGACGTAACTCCAGACTTTCGGAAAAAGGCAGGAAGGATGGTTAAGTGGGAAAACTATGGCACAATCAGCTTCACAGCTTATGTATCGAAGCTGCTGAGCCGGCCGGGGTGGCCGAGCGGTTCTAGGCGCTACAGTCTGGAACCGAGAGACCGCTACGGTCGCAGGTTCGAACCCTGCCTCGGGCATGTATGTGTGTGATGTCCTTAGGTTAGTTAGGTTTAAGTAGTTCTAAGTTCTAGCGGACTGATGACCTTAGAAGTTAAGTCCCGTAGTGTCCAGAGCCATTTGAACAATTCTTGAAACTGCTGACGATAATAACGTGTAAAAGAATGGAAGAGAAAATTTAGGATCAATAAGCTGACGATCAGTTTGGCCTTACAAAAAGGTGAAAGCATGACTGTACCTTTGCAGCACAGCGCTGTATACTAGTCAATAACGAACTGTGGGAAATCCGGGACAGAAGAGAATCGAAGTGTTTGACATGTAGTGCTACAGAAAAATGTGGAAAATGAAATGGACTTACAAGGTAAGAATTGAAAAGGCACGCCGTAGAATAGGTGAAGAGAGGAACATACGGAAATTTCTGACAAGGGGAGTGGGTAGTGTAGCAGGAAATGTGTTAGGGCATCAGGGAATTAACTCCACTGTATTAGAGGGAGATACAGAGGAAGGAAGTCAGACATTGGAATTCGTCCAACGAATTATTGAGGAAGTTGACTGCAAGTGCTACTATGAGACACTAAAGCAGTGAGAATACTGACAGTTAGACTGTTAAAAAAAATAAGTGTAAGCGTCAAAGCTTCGCTTTCAGAAGCGTAGAATATTGTGACTATGTACAAGTGCCTTCGCCGTATGAACTGTATAAAAAAGGTTCTAAGGAATTTAGGCTGCACCCCCGCAGATGCTCTGTTTTTAACCTGAGTGCCCACCGGATAATTGCCGACGGACAAGCACTTAGTGCTACTAGCTGTAATTGGGACTTTAGCTTACTGTCTTAGTTGGCCTTTTACACTACTAAACTACGGAAGAAGGAAAATTTGTTTTATGTATCTTTTCGGCTCCCTTTTCCTTTTCATCAGCTGATTTCATAACGACAGCCAATATAATAATCGGAGCCAATACGACCAATGTGGAATTTCTCTCCAGTTAGTATACAAATGCACACTGCCGAAGGCAGAAGTTCGTAATTATTTTTTAGTCGGAAATGGAAAACGAGCGATGATATAGCGTCAATAAATATTGGCTGTTGTGCGGTAGACCCCGTTGCCGTGGAAAATGCAGCATTAAATCAGCTAACGGTATCTCTCCACTGTTCCGGAAAATTTCACTTCAAAATATCAGTTGATTACAGTCGGCATAATATCGTTTGCACTAATTATCAGATGAGCTAGCGAATATCCATTACTGGTAATTACGATTATTAAAGAATAATGTGATGAATGCAAGAGATTCCCATGGAGGCTTACTGAAATCTCGGCTAGTTAATCCGTATTATTTATTAGAAATGGGTTTGTTTTATTTAATTCATGTTTTTCGTGTACATAAAAGGTAAGTTCCTGTTTTCGACGAGCGTTACAAACAACCTGTCCAGTTGCGATATCGTTTCTCGGCCTTCACTTTGTTCACCAACCACTCAAATGTATCCGTAATCTTCCTGCTCAGATTAATCATTCCTGTGGCGAACTGGACAGCCGTTCAGTGAATCATCCATATGAGTTTTCTAGCTCTTGTCTGGAAAGGGCTCCAAGCTGGTGACGTACGCTCAAGAACGTTTTCAGCTTTTCAAATGTCCAAACGGCTACATAGCGAAGAACAGCTGAAACCTTTCTTCCTTTCCTCTGAGTGTACGAATGAAATATAATGGACAGACGCGAAATTGTAAGTAGAATGTGATCTACACATTCACTCTGGACTCGTCATTTACTCCGGCAAGCAATGACACAATCATCACTTGTACAAAGAATGAACCGAATTTTTTAACATTCAGTTTCAGTTTTTGCTCCATAAAACATGACGAATATCGCAAAACTCCGCTAACCGCAATGACGGTGAAGAAGGATGTAGTAGTATCTGTTGTCTTGGACAACTGGTCTGGCATTGTAACCTCACTTTGTATGCTTTAGATATCGATGACTACAAGGCACTCTGCACTCCTTCCATCGATCGTCTCTTTGAATGCAAAGGCATCTTTCACTGCTGGATATGTCCTCGGAGAAAGTTGGCAATGATAAAGAAGGACATCACTCCAGACGATATCCTTGACAGATATTTTGCAACGGGTCTATAAACTTTTACCAAAACCATAAAAAGTGCACGCTAGCTACACGTGGACACTGGTCACTTCACTCATTAGATAAAAACTGCTGACTAAGTTTTTCACGTCTAACTTTCTTAACAACAGTGCAATGTAATCTGGAAACGAAAAACCGCTATTTAAACTCTCAGTGCAACGAAGAGAGAAAGTAAGTTAAGCTCGATCGCCTAAATTTAGCTTTCATACAATTTAGGAAACTTTTGGCGAATAAGCCACCGAAGGTTATTTGAGTCCAAATATTTCTCCCTTTCAAGTAAATAAAGGACAACAAAGCATTTACTATAGGAGAAAGAACCTGATTTTATCACACAAGTAATTGTTCAAATGGCTCTGAGCACTATGGGACTTAACTTCTAAGGTCATCAGTCCCCTAGAACTAAGAACTAATTCAACCTAACTAAGGACATTACACACATCTATGCAGGAGGCAGGATTCGAACTTGCGACCGTAGCGGTCGCGCGGTTCCAGACTGTAGCGCCTAGAACCGCTCGGCCACACCGGCGGCTGAAACAAGTAACTTCACGGAGCAATAGAATAAAGGGATCACTTTTTCGAAACCCTCTATTTACCTCCTCTTGCAACTTTGGCACAAAGATGCCTACAACCTTCCTCTGTAATGATGCAAAAGCGTGTCACCCTACGACGTCACCGTCGCTCTAGATGGCGTATCAGATAACAAGATGTCGACGCGTACGAAAGAAAGGCCTCAGCTCAGTTCATATTACGTGTAATGTGGGTAAATGAAGGCAAATTCGCACCTAATATCACCACATTTCTGTTCAACGCCAACATGGACATGTCATACTATGGGAAGGTCGTCAAACCCCTTCTTACACACATTTCACCCCTCCTTTTGACGCCTGTGCGATTGCCAAAATCGCAACGCCCAACGTTTAAATCATGCTGTTTTCTTATGAGTGGCCTAGGAAACGTTCCAGACACTCTGCCGTTAAAAATGACCAGAAGAAGGCCTTACAAGGTGGCATACAGGGCGTCAATGAATCCACCTCTTTCCCTGGGAGGTCGACTCTCAAGCATTCTGCAGTCGAAAATAAGAGTCTGCAGTGAAGTGAGCACCAGGAAGACCTTCTTGACAAACTTTGACATTGACGACACCCTCGGACGTTTCAGTCCTTCGCTAAGGACACTGTGGAGCTATAACCCCGTCGAACGTGATCGCACACCTTTGGTATGCAGAACGACAGCAAGGTTTGTTCTCGTTGCAGGTTGGTACCACTAGCGATCGTTAAAGACCATTCGTCGAACTTTGTACGTGATGCGGAGCAGCAAAGCTTGTTCAGTGCTTCAACTTTTCTAGGCAGTCCTATTTTGCGTCCTCCTACAGCGTGATCACGGGGGTGACATTGATACATGCACGTAGCATGTGAAAACTGCTGGATTTGGACGGGTTACTCCTGTAACTGAAATATCAGATCTGAAGATGGTTCTGAATGAACCGAAACCGGTCTTATGAATAAATATATTTGCAATCAAGACGGTTTTTAAGTAACAGTTACATAAAATAACTTAATGTGCAGCATGCAAAAGGCGTTTTTCTTTTATACTAGCGCAGTTTTATTACAGATTTTTTCATATTACCCTCTTGCGCAAATATCTCACAAGTGATAGTTTACTTTGAAACTAAAATACGCGATGAAAAGCATCCAGACACCTGGCTGAAAATGTCTTACAAGTCGTGGCGCTCTCCATCGGTAATGCTGGAATTCAGTATGGTGTTGGCCCACCCTTAGAATTTGAGTCAGCTTCCGCTCTCGCAGACATACGTTCAGTCAGGTGCTGGAAAGGTTCTTGGGGAATGGCAGCCCATTCTTCGCGGAGTGCTGCACTGAGGAGAGGTATCGATGTCGGTCGGTGAGGCCTGGCATTCCAAAACTTAGGATTGATGTCAGGACTCTGTGCAGGCCAGTCCATTACAGGGATGTTACTGAAGGGTAATCACTCCGCGCGCATTATGAACAGGTGCTGGATCGTGTTGAAAGATGCAGTTGCCATCCCCGAAATGTTCTTCAACAGTGCGAAGCAACAAGGTGCTTAAAACATCAAAATAGGCCTGTACTGTGATAGTGTCACGCAAAACATCAATAGCTGCAAGCCTCCTTCATGAGAAACTCGACCACACCATAACACCACTGCCTTTGAATTTTACTGCTGACACTATACACGCTGGCAGATGGCGTTTACCGGCTATTCACCACACCCAAATCCTGCCATCGGATAGACACATTGTGTACCGTGATTCGTTACTCCACGCAACGTTTTTCCACTGTTCTGTCGTCCAGTGTTCACGCTTCTTACACCAAGTGGGCCGTTGTTTGTCATTTACCGCCATGATGTGTGGCTTATGAGCAGCCTCTAGACCATGAAATCCTAGTTGTCTCACCTCCCGCCTAACTGTCATAGTACCTGCAATGGATCCTGATACAGTTTGAAATTCCTGTGTGATGATTTGGATAAATGTTTGCCAATTACGCATTACGACCCTATTCAACTGTCGGCGTTCTCTGTCAGTCAACAGACGAGGTCGGCCTGTACCCTTTTGTTCTGTACGTGTCCCTTCACGTTTCCACTTCACTACCACGTCGGAAACAATGGTCCTAGGGATATTTAGGAGAGTATGACACAAGCGACACCCAGTCACTTGATCACGATGTCTAATGACTACTGAGGTCGCTGATATGGAATACCTGGCAGTAGGTGGCAACTCAACGCACCAAATATGAAAAACGTATGTTTATGGGGGTGCCGGATACTTTTGATCACATAGTGAATGTGATGACCCCTTGTGCTTTCATTATCACCAGCATCAGCAGCAACAGCGTAATATGTATTTCAAAGATTATCCCTGGGGCACAAGATACATGACCATACACATCATTTTAAAAACCGACAGTTACACTCTTTATGCAGCAGATGCCTGGGACACATACGGTGAACTACACACTCTAGATCACAGGATTCTCTGCTGAACTGTCTCAGCTGTTTAGGAAACTAGTGAACAAAAGCTGAGCGAAATCAATCGAACCGCACCTAACCATTCTGACGGAACAACTATCACGGTAACAGACTTTAAGTAATTCCCTGCCTGCAGGAGATTTGCCGCTACAACGATAGTCGCCCACACAGCTCACTCCATCTGTCACCTGTGACACACCGAGAAACTGTCATGTGTAACATACAACTGGTACCAATATCAAATAACAAGGAAAACACCAAAATGTAAATCATAGCATCAGACAGCATGAAAAAATTCTGACTAGTGTCAGAAAACAGGCAGCTTAAAGTACTGTTTAAGAACAAAATGAAAACGATGGGCTTCTTCTCACCATTAAGAAACAGGAACACGGCGTGTCAAAATCTGGGAAAGACGGCTGCAGCAATCAGGCGAATGAGGCATCCGTTAAGAATGGAGCCTGCTTCCTGGGAAAGCCTAGTCACAGTGAACCTCCAGGTGCGATTACCAGCAATTGACAAACATTATAAATACAGAAATAGGATGACTTATCACGAGTTAAATAGAAATAAAAGGTTCATATTTATAAGTCCACATCACCCTTAGTCGGATCCCAATAGCGTGGTTCAACACTGCAGAATATGCAGTCGAAGGACATGGTAAAGCTGAATTGTCTATTATTCGGTATATTTTAAAAATTTTTGGTCTTCATCGTGGATGTGATGCAGTCTCCTACAACCTGTCACTATCTCAGAAGTTTCATTTCTGTAGTTTGTGCTCTGCCCTTGTCGTTGCCTTTTGGGGTCCATATTTCGTTGCCGCACAAGTTGGGATTGCCATTGTCTTGTATCTACATCTACATCTACATCCATACTCCGCAAGCCACCTGACGGTGTGTGGCGGAAAGTACCTTGAGTACCTCTATCTGTTCTCCTTTCTATTCCAGTCTCGTATTGTTCGCTGAAAGAAGGATTGTCGGTATGTCTCTGTGTGGGCTCTAATATCTCTGTTTTTATCCTCATGGTCTCTTCGCGAGATATACGTAGGAGGGAGCAATATACTGCTTCACTCCTCGGTAAAGGTATGTTCTCGAAACTTCAACAAAAGCCCGTACCGGGCTACTGAGCGTCTATCCTGCAGAGTCTTCCACTGGGGTTTATCTGTCATCTCTGTAACGCTTTCGCGATTACTAAATGATCCTGTAACGAAGCGCGCTGCTCTCCGTTGGATCTTGTCTATCTCTTCTATCAACGCTATCTGGTACGGATCCCACACTGCTGAGCAGTATTCAAGCAGTGGGCGAACAAGTGTACTCTAAGCTAGTTCCTTTGTTTTCGGATTGCATTTCCTTAGGATTCTTCCAATGAATCTCAATCTGGCATCTACTTTACCGAAGATCGACTTTATATGATGATTCCATTTTAAATCTCTCCTAATGCCTACTCCCAGATAATTTATAGAATTAACTGTTTCCATATGCTCACCTGATATATTGTAGCTAAATGATAAGGGATCTTTCTTTCTATGTATTCGCAGCACATTACACTTGTCTACATTGAGATTCAATTGCCATTCCCTGCATCATGCGTCAATTCGTTGCAGATCCTCCTGCATTTCAGTACAATTTTCCATTGTTACAACCTCTCGATATACCACAGCAACATCCGCAAAAAGCCTCAGTGAACTTCCGATGTCATCCACAAGGTCATTTATGTATATTGTGAATAGCAACAGTCCTACGACACTCCCCTGCGGCACACCTGAAATCACTTTTGCTTCGGAAGACTTCTCTCCATTGAGAATGACATGCTGCGTACTGTTATCTAGGAACTCCTCAATCCAATCACACAATTGGTCTGATAGTCCATATGCTCTTTCTTTGTTCATTAAACGACTGTGGGGAACTGTATCAATCGCCTTGCAGAAGTCAAGAAACACGGCATCTACCTGGGAACCCGAGTCTATGGCCCTCTAAGTCTCGTGGGCAAATAGCGCGAGGTGGGTTTCACATGATCGCCTTTTTCGAAACCCATGCTGATTCCTACAGAGTAGATTTCTAATCTCCAGGAAAGTCACTATACTCGAACATAATACGTGTTCCAAAATTCTACAACTGATAAACGTTAGAGATATCGGTCTATAGTTCTGCACATCTGTTCGACGTCCCTTCTTGAAAACGGGGATGACCTGTGCCCTTTTCCCATCGTTTGGAATGCTACGCTCTTCTAGAGACCTACGGTACACCGCTGCAAGAAGGGGGGCAAGTTCCTCCGCGTACTCTGTGTAAAATCGAACTGGTATGCCATCAGGTCCAGCGGCCTTTCCTGTTTTGAGCGATTTTAATTGTTTCTCTATCCCTCTGTCGTCTATTTCGATATCTACCATTTTGTCATCTGTGCGACAATCTAGAGAAGGAACTAAAGTGCAGTCTTCCTCTGTGAAACAGCTTTGGAAAAAGACATTTAGTATTTCGCCTTTAGTTTGTCATCCTCTGTTTCAGTACCATTTTGGTCACAGAGTATCTGGACAGATTGTTTTGATCCACCTACCGCTTTGACATAAGACCAAAATTTCTTAGGATTTTCTGCCAAGTCAGTACATAGAACTTTACTTTCGAATTCATTGAACGCCTCTCGCATAGCCCTCCTCACACTACATTTCGTTTCGCGTAATTTTTGTTTGTCTGCAAGGCTTTGGCTATGTTTATGGTTGCTGTGAAGTTCCCTTTGCTTCCGCATTAGTTTTCTAACGTGGTTGTTGTACCACGGTGGCTCTTTTCCACCTCTTATGATCTTGCTTGGCACATACTTATTTAACGCATATAGTACGGTGGTTTTGAACTTTGTCCATTGATCCTCAACACTATCTGTACTTGAGACAAAATATTTGTGTTGAGCCATCAAGTACTCTACATGTTCTCCGTGTAGAATATCACTTGGCTTTCTGTGATGTAGATTTTTGGCAGTATTCTGATTGTGCCACACTTAATTGAAAAACTATATAACTTGTTCTAATACCCCCCTTCCCCCTCCCCATAATCAAGTATGATATAAAAGTCGAGATAATAGAAGTTCTGTATTCCTTTGAGAGGCCTTTTAATTTAAAGCATATACTCTAATATTTATGGCTTGACGGTTTCTTTTAAGTGTCTTCAGAGGAAACCATAACGGTCTGATTACATCTCTACTGTTAGGCATGAATATCTGCCGGTGATTTTTCTCTCCATTGCTTCAGTATGTCGTCAAAGCATCGAATGAATAGCATGGAGACTTTTAGAAACCTTACCAACATCTTGAGAAGTTAATGCAAGCCTTATGGTCTCGTTGTTGAAGTTGAGTGAGAGACCAGCAGTGTGGGTGTGCAAAGTTTCAGTAATAACTTCCAGGAAGAGTTCTTGCCAGCCATTGCTTTCAGGTAATTCAAAAATCTTTCATTTAAGACTGTCAAAGGATGAGCTGTCATAAACATCAGCTTCAGACTTAACAAACTGACAGAGACCGAGCTAAAAATTTTTACAAATATCTACAGCCATGGCAAAGCTTTCAGTACATGTAGAATCCACTACGAAGTATGTGACGTTGCTCCCTAACGCAATGCTGCAGCGAAGACAGTGCAAGGAATTGTTGTTTTCTAAAGAAGTAGAAAGTATTATGAAGGTCATATCATTTAATGGGAATCAACTCTGCTCATTAAGATGGCATAAACTTGTGTGACAGGAAAAGACTGCAGCAATCCGTGTTTCTCACTAACATACTGTGTCAAATATAATGAAATAGCTGTAAAAGATGTACCACCTGTACTGCCACAAACAAGGTTGAAATTGGTATGTCTTCTTGCGGAAATACAAGAGGTAATTAATAAGTAACCACACGAAGCCACGGCGATGGTACCCACTCTTGTTACTGAGCGAAGTGGCGCAGCGGCCAGCGTATAGCACTCGCATTCGGGAGGACCACGATTCAAACCCGCTTCCGGCTGTCCAGGTTTAGGTTTTCCATGATTTTCCTATAACGCTCTAGCAAAATGATTCCTTTCAAAGGGTACGACTGCTGCTTTCCCATCCTTGACTCAATCCGAGCATATGCTCCATCTCTAATGACATCGATGACGAAGAGACGTTAAACCAAATCCTCCTTTCTTCCCATTCTTATTTTAAAGAATCAAAGGCCGGTTGATAAAACATATAATTAGATTTCCACTCAATGGGAGGAACTGGCGTGTCAGAATTGTTTGCCTGGCAATCAAATACAATGAGAGGCACAGGAGCAGAAGACAGATCGGAAATTACACTCCGTGTCACGCGCTTCGAGATAGGAGACGATCTTCAAGTTAAATGCCATTATCAGAAACAGGAGTTCTTGTGCAATGTGTTTTTAATATATACTCTGGACTGTTTCGATTATGGAGAGTTATTCTCTCAAATGTGGTTGAGAAAGAAACACTGTTGATAGATCACATGACTTTCATTACATGTCCAACCTTAGGAAGTTCCACGATGAGATTGGTGAATGAGGATCTGGAAGGATGGTGTCCAGACTAGTTGTAAAATCAACATTATGTTACTATTTAATTTCTGTTCATAGTTTGTCGTTGAGTCTCAGTCCTTAAAAAATGGTTCAAATGGCTCTGAGCGCTATGGGACTTAACATCTGAGGTAATCAGTCCTCTGGAACTTAGACCTACTTAAGCCTAACTAACCTAAGGACACCACACACATCCATGCGCGAGGCAAGATTCGAACCTGCGACCGTAGCGGTCTCGCGGTTCCGGACTGAAGCGCCTAGAACCGCTCTGCCACTCCGGTCGGCTCAGTCCTTTAAGTGTAGTACTTTCTTTCCAAATTGGTTTGCATGTATCTATGAAATGAGAAAACGATATCGACATTTCTTGCATTGGTAATTGAGATGCATTGTGGAATTTAGGAGCATGCTTCTGTGTTTGCGTCTTTTAAACAGGCTGTGAAGGGACGTCGTAGTGAAGCCACAAGAAGGACTGTTGAAACACAAATATGGACATTATTACGGATGTTAATAAGGGTTTTTGATGATTTTTTTGTCCTTATTTCACGAGTCTGCGAGTCTTGAGGTGTTACAAGTACCTGTGACAAAGGAAGTGCTGTGCTGTGGAACAGAGGTAATTGCCTCCGAGCAGATATATGATAAATCACAGGACAAGAGTACTCTGAGAGCTCGTGGCTGGTATTTACTATTTTTTCTGAGAATTATGATTACGAGTGATCACGAGTGAAGATATCACTAGGGGATTCACTAACCTTGGTGCATGAAGGCCAGACATCTACGGTAATCCAGGAGGTAAAGAGAAGTGCAAATCAAATCATCTGAAGCTCTCAGGCAGAAAATACTGTTCTAAAAATTAAGCTGGATGAAAAGTGATAATTCATTACATTAATTTATTGTTTGTTTGAAGCTCAGTTAACTGAGGTAAGACAAAGCATTAGGTTGGTGCATAAATTCTTAGTGTTTTGTTTTACATGTGTGCATTCTGGCTGCTATTGGATTATTTATATATTGTGTTTTCCATTTGTAGTTCTCTGTTGCTATTCGAGCTTACATATAGTTATTTTATCATTTGAATACAGCCAGTAGAGCTGCGGACGCTAGAAAATGCAGTACAAATTGGAGAAATAGGAACTCTTCCGAAATATCCCTCAGATTGCGTTCAAAAGGGGGGTGACAGCAACTAGGGTAGCCATAAACATTTGTGCCATGTATGAGGATGATGCCTTTGTACAGACTATGATAAGAAAATGATTTGCTCGCTTTAAGGAGGATCGGTTTGGCGTTAGTGTCTCACCACTTTCGGGATGACGTTAGGGGTTTGATGAAGGTAGTTTAAACTAATAGATACACAATGATCCACGTGACTGTACTCGAGTACTGGCAAATGCGATGAAGTGTGATCCATCCGCCGTCGTGGGACATTTGCTTGCAATGGGGAACCTTCAAATATCGGATGTGTTGGTGCCGCATGCTCTAAGCCAAAATCACCAGAAGTTGCCATATGTGCCATTGTGCTTGCTCGTCTTCAACTGAATCGCAAACAACACCGACCGTTCCTATCATGTATCGTTATTGGTGATGGGAAGTGTTGTCTTTATGCTAATATAAGGAAAAGAAAGGAATTGTTGACCCCAAAACCCCAAACATAGCAGCAACTCCCTGTACAAAGACGTCCGCTCATCCTCGAAAGATAATGTTATGGATTTGCTGCAACAGCCACCGCGTGAAGTACTACCCCCCCCCCCCCCCCTCCGGTGTAAACACCACTGTTGACATTTATTGTCAACAACTGTGAAGTCTTGTAGACTCAATCCAAGATCAACGACCAGGAAGACTGCGTGAAGTGATGCTACCCCTCGTGTCCTCTAGCCTGACAGAAAACGCTATACAGGTGTTGTATTGGGAAGTCAGCCCGCACCCACCTCACTCACGTCATCTTGCGCCCTTAGATGTTCACCTTGAACTTTCTTTCTGGATGAAATGAGCCAGCCGCTATGCTCGACCGGTTCTAGGCACTTCAGTCCGGAACCGCGCTGCTGCTGCGGTCGCAGGTTCGAATCCTGCCTCGGGCATGGATGTTAAGTAGTTAAAAGTCTAGGGGACCGATGACCTCAGATGGTACGTCCGATAGTGCTTAGACCCACATAAACATTTTTTCATGAAAATGCACTACGAACATGGCTCGGTGATTTCTTCGCTTCAAAACCACCTGATTTCTACAGTCGTGGTTTCGGAAAGTTACCGCAGCTTTGGGAGACTGTTGTAAATAATGAAGGACGATATAAGACTGACACTAATATCTCTGTAATGTGTTTCTATTGAGTTTATTAAACTTACGAGAAAACGCTACGAATTTATACGCCAACCTGATATAATGATGGGATGGTAAGAATTATACCAAGATCTAAAATGGTACCTAGATGTATACATTTGAGATGAGTAAGACAAGTCAATGCCTCTCGAACAATGAGTGATCCGTGACCTGGGTGACATTACAAATAATATTAGAGCTGTTTCATCCCTGACTATTTGAGGAAGTGTGCCAGGATGAGATTTTTTTGTTTTTTGTTTTCAATAGACTACTGTGGCAAATGCAGATAAAGTCTTGATTACTAACACGTCATCGTAACTATGAAGATGAAATTTTTCCTTTGTGGCTTTATGTTACTATATCTATATGACACTATATCTAAATGTGTAGCCAATTGAGTGTTAGGCGATCGGTCCTTTGGAGAACGCCGGATACAGTGATACAGCGTCAAAGAAAAGGTCACAACTTGGGTGCAACCATTTCAGTAGACTGTAGTGGATACCGGTAGGTGGACCAGTTTTGTATATTTTTGTAATGTGTCATCTGTAGATTATTATAGGTTATTTATTATTTGCATCTTGTAATTAGATAGAGGGAAATATAGCCCGAAGTGAAGAGAAGGTGAAACTAGTCCAGTTTGTGAGATTTATAGTGGGCCTGAATTGGTCATTTCAAGGGAACGGTGATCCGATACTGTGTCGGTGGAGGTTGTGCCAGTTGCAACGATGGATTTCATGTACAGCGTTTCTTGAATGCTGCATGTAGCTAGTGACATTCTGAAGTTTTTTTTTTTTTAATTTTAACCTTTCTTGTCCAAACTGGGATTCACCAACCTACAATATTTCTTGATGTAAAACGAATTATTAAGCTTTTGAACAGGATAGTGATTGAGTAAATCAATTTTTTATTAATAGAAAAGGTGTTGCGTTTCATGTACGTGTATTGTCTTAGAAGGATACCACTAAAGAAAAGCTAAGAAGCATTTGTATACAAATATCATTTGCTGAATTTCACCTGTATACTCTGTAACGAAACAGTGTTGTGTAGTGAGATAATACATACCCCAGTGGCGAAACGGCACCTTCCAGACGATAGAATGTTAATAATTAACGCACTACAATAATTTTCTCTATAACCAAAATTTTCTAATAAATCTTGGCTCTTGTCTTGGTATGGGCAAGTGCCTTGCTGCAGTGCATACACAGGTTCCCGAGAGATCACTGAAGTTAAGCGCTGTCGGGCGTGGTCGGCCCTTGGAAGGGTGACCATCCAGGTCGCCATGCGCTGTTGCCATTTTTCGGGGTGCATTCAGCCTCGTGATGCCAATTGAGGAGCTACTTGATTGAATAGTAGCGGCTTCGGTCAGGAATATCATCATGACGACCGGGAGAGCGATGTGCTATCCTCACGCCCCTCCTATACGCATCCTCCATGAGGATGACACGGCGGTCGGATGGTCCCGGTAGGCCACTTGTAGCCTGACAAAGGAGTGCTTGTCTTGATATTGTTTCACTCTCCGAACTGGATTAAGTAGATGTCATAAAACTTTTTTTCATATAAAACATATTTTCTATAAAACCGGTGATTACGAATAGAAATTGATAACGTTTCTTATAAAAGCGTAATAAATATTTCACACCTATTGTTCAGGAACAGTCTGGAAACTTAATAATTCCTGCTAAACTGACATTTCCTCTTCTCGGGAAAAAAAAGGAATGTAATGAAGGTCAGTAATTTTGTCGTTTGTAAAAGAAAGAGAAACTGAATTACAATGCTTAGACCTGTTTGTTGCCCTCTTAGGTGGGCAAATGTATAAGAGATACCTATCACACAGATATTGGAAATTTCGAAGGAAATATGTAAACCGTATTATTACAAGTGTATTCTCGGACACTGTGCGTCATGCGGCGGCTCGCCCCCGGGAGCAAGTCTTTTTAGTTGAGGCCGTTCAGGCGACTTGCGTGAAGTTAGTGATGAAATTATTATAAAGACAATACAACACTCATTTCCGAGCGGAGAAAATCACCGTCTGACCTGGAATCGAACCCGGGCCCCTACGGTTGGCATCCATCCACATTGAGTCCGCAGCTACTGAGACGGATATACGTAGTATTTCCAATACAATAGCCGGCCGGTGTGGCAGAGAGGTTCTAGGCGCTTCAGTCTGGAACCGTGCGGCCGCTACGGCCGCAGGTTCGAATTCTGCCTGGGGCGTGGATGTGTGTGATGTCCTTAGGTTAATTAGGTTTAAGTAGTTCTAAGTTGTAGGGGACTGATGACCTCACATGTTAAGTCCCATATTCCTCAGAGCTATTTGAACTCAATATAATAAGTAGTTTAGTGGTTAAAATCTATGCTTGATTTTGGCTTCAACTGAGAAAAATTGTAACTATTGGCTCCACTTCGTATAGTGCCAGATGATGGTTTTTGACCTCCTTCAAGTTTCAGACCTCGACACGACAGCGATAGCGTCGTGTGCGAAGCATGTAAATCTGTTGTCTAATTACAAAGATACTAGAAGCCTGACTAGTAGGACAGTTGAAGACTGCACAAGGTATCGTTGAAGGCTTAAGTTCGAGCTCACGCCGCATGAACTCTGAGAACAATTTTCTATATATTTCTTCTTCTTCGTTCGTCGCGCAATATACGATTTAGTCCATTAATGACATTAGACGGATGACGTTGTGAGAACTACGAGGCCAAACCGCAGAAACATATTTTTTAGTTTTTATTTTGTATTTTTCTGTAGTGATAACCTGGAATGTAGAAGCTTTGGAGCTTTGAGAACGTCCTCCGGTAGCGCGGTTCGCAGGGTTGCAGACACGGTAGCTTGACCAGGGGCAAGATATGAACAACTTACGACGTGTAGTAATTTGCACTCACGTTGGGAAACGGGCGTGTTGTCAGCTGTGCGTGTACCCGCCTTCATCTGGCAGCCGCGGGTCGGCCGCGGCGCGTGTAATTCGCCTCTGGCAGTGATATGAGTGGCCGGGACAGGCCACCCCCACCCCCTCCACCCACCCCTGCCTAGCCCGTGGCCCGCGCACCACTTTGCCGCCTGTCAGGGCTGCGACAAGCCGCTGGCAGCGCGCCACGCGGACGCCACCCAAGTCTGCGCACACCACCGACACCGAGATTTACTGCGGCCATTCACCAGATTATCCCATAAGGTTTTTCCCCCGCGCTCCACCACCACCCTCCACGCTCTCTCTCTCCGACTGCTCGTAAAATTCCTTCTGCCACCCTCTTCCCCCCTCGTGGTCTCCTACGTCAAGAAGGAATAAATACTTTATCCTTCAAAATATATATTTATCGCTCCGCGGTGGAACCGCAAATATTTTGTGCTTTTCGTGAGCAGTACTCACTTAAAGTCGCCCGTAAAAATCAAGTAGCTCTCCCAAGAACTGTGCAAGAGGTCGTCCGGTGCGGCAACTGCACCCTTTTTCCAGACAGCCATAAAAGTTTTACCTGAAATCCGCAGTTCTACTACATATAAAAAAAATCGCATGTCTTCAGAATATTTTGCATATTTTTCAGTTTATCCACTAGAACATACTGCGATTAAACATAAAAAAATTGAAACGCGATTTGGAAATCATGTTGCCTTTGTTAGTTTATCAATTCCAAAACGAAAACTTGTAAAAGAGGTTGTTTACAAATTGGTTACATAAAAATAATATTTTGTTTTGAAATGCGTAAATTACAGAAATATTTGACACTGCACTTAATGAAGTATATCTTCCCGCCTAACACTCTTAGTTTCCGACCTTTCCCCTAGTTGCCATGTCCGAATGAGTTATTCAAACAGTCATGAGGTCGTATAATGGTGTAGAGGGTATGCAGTTTAGAGACAATTCAGGTCTAAATATCGCAGGCTACGACCTCGAAGACTAAATGCTATTAATTTATACAATCGACTCTCCGAAACTGGCTGTACATGCTACAGGACACTGGGTCAGCACATCCTATAGTTCTATATTCGTAGTCTGGGTAAATCAACTACACGTGGCAGCTTAGAATGGAATGTGCAAAGTGTTATAGTGTGGATGTTATTACGGGAATGCCTCTCATTGAGACCCTCCCTAATGGAACTGTTGAACGCTTTAAGAAAAGTGGCAAGTAAAAATCAGTTTAGTTTTGTATATGTGGGCACAAGATGATTTTCTTTATAAATCTGTGTTCACTGACGAAGCCACCTTCCATACCTTCTGTACACTGAATCGGCATCATTTTCGGATATAGAGCGATCAGCTAAAAGTAAATATTGAGCTTTAAGCTGTAACAAGCTTTACGGTCCTTTTCTTTTTGCAGAGTCAAATTTAAGTGGCATATAGTGCCTGGGCGTGCTTGAGCATTATATAATGCCCCATTTACAAAAGGATATGAGCACAACATTTATTGTTCGGCAAGATATCACGCCACCACATAATTATTGTGAAGTTGTCGCGCATCTCTGTACGAATTTCCCGACTTTGATTGGACGCGATGGAACAATATTCTGGCCACCAAAATGACCCAATTGAAACCCAGTGGACTTCTGCGTATGGTGTTATATTAAAGACAGCTTTTATTTCTCTGCTTCCAGGGAACATCGACGAGCTGCAACAACCCACAACTCAAGCAGTTGCCACTATACGTCAAATGACTTGCTTCTTAGGATTTGGCAAGAAACTGTTTAGATCTGGGACATTTGTCGTGTTACGAAAAGTAGCCACAACGAACAGTGGCAAATAAATGTTGAAGATATACTGTAGTCAGTGCTGTGCCAAACGTTTCTGTAGGTTTTTTACCTTTTTCGCAACCAAATTTTCCTTTTGTAGAACTAATTTAAAATGAAGAGCCAAAGAAACTGGTACATCTGCCTAATATCGTGTAGGGCTCCCGCTATTACGCAGAAGTGCCGTATCACGACGTGGCATATACTTGACTAATGCCTGAATTAGTGCTGGAGGGAATTGACACTATGAACCCTGCAGGACTGTACATAAGTTCGTAAGAGTACGAGGGGGACCGAATCTCTTCTGAACAGCACGTTGCAAGGCATCCCAGCTATGCTCAATAATTTTCATGTCTGGGGAATTTGGTGACCAGCGAAAGTGTTAAAATTCAGAAGAGTGTTCCTGGAGCCACTCGGTAAAAATTCTGGATGTGTGGGATGTCGTATTGTCCTGCTGGAACTGCGCAAGTTCGTTAGAATGCACAACGGACATGAATGGATGCAGGTGGTCAGTCAGGATGCTTCTGGACGTGTCACCTGTCAGAGTCGTATCTAGACTGTCAGGGGCCCATATTACTCCAACTGCACATGCCCCCTCCACCATCACAGAGTCTCCACCAGCTTGTACAGCCTCTGCTGACATGCGGCATCCATGGATTCATGAGGGTGTCTCCATACCAGTACACTTCCATCCGCTCGATACAATTTGAAACGTGACTCGTCCGACCAGGCAACATGTTTCGTCATCCACAGTCAAATGTCGGTCTAGACAGGCCCAGGCAAGGCGTAAAGCTTTGTGTCGTGGGGTTATCAAGGGCACACGAGTGGGCGTTCGGCTTCGAAAGCCCTTTTCGGTGAAGTTTCGTTGAGTGGCTCGCACGCTGACACTTGTTGATAGCCCAGCATTGAAATTTGCAGCAATTTGCGGAACGGTTGCACTTCTGCCAAGCTGAACGATTCTTTTCAGTCGTCGTTGATACCGATCTTTTTCCGGACGCAGAGATGTAGGAGGTTTGATGTTTTACTGGATTTCTGATATTAATTGTTCACTCGTTAAATGGTTGTACCGGAAAATCCCCACTTCATCTCTACCTCGGAGATGCTGTGTACCATAGTTCGTGCGCCGACTATAGCACCAGTTCAATTTTGATAATGTACTATTGTAGCAGCAGTAACCGATCTAACAACTGCGCCAGACACTTGTTGTCTCATATAGGCGTTGCCGACCGCAGCACCGTATTCTGCGTGTTTACATATCTGTATTTAAATATGCGTGCCTATGCCAGTAAACATACCCTGAACAGGGTGACCCTGGATACACTGAACATTTTTCGGAGGATATTCAGCGATATTTTCCGAGTGTTTTATAAGCGGCAATCAAGAAGTTTCCATTCGAAGGCGGACAGTGGAACATATATGTGAGAATCAGCAAAACTGCTGTGAGTATTGAGGTAACCATTCCATTGACGCACCAGCTTGAAGATATACGACTGGTAGAACATCTTTTCTCGCTGCGTGATGATTTCAGTAACTACCTGCTGAAAATCCTCGTCCTGTAGGAGTAGTCGTGCTTTCTACGCCTTTTCAGAGGTACCAAGGGCGTAATAAACGCATGGAGTGAGATCAGGACTATAGGGCGCGTGCCCTAGTTTCGTCCATTTTAGTTGTCCGTAGCAGATGAGAGTTACCTCTCAAATCTACCGGCGTCTCGTGTCGAATCGCGATCAGCACAGAGGTTGGCGCACCATTGCACAACTGTGGTTTCCGACAGACATGATGCCCCCTACACATTACACATTACAGGCTGAGCCGAGGATGTCTCTGACTTTGTCCGTCAATAGCTAAGAAAGGAATAACAGCAAGTTGGTTTGTACAAATCTGATAATAGCGTCGCCATAGTTCATGTTTCCACTGTTACTGCGTGCACGTCACAAACAAGCGAATGTCACACTAACTCCATCCCTACATGTCGGTGCTTCATTGTCCCTTATAGTATAGGGAACACGTGTCTCCAGTGGCTATGTACACATGAATAATATCGTATGACGTATTCCGTTTGGTACACAACAATGAAAAATCCTGTAACATCACCAAAACGTTCAACACGAAACACAAAGCAATGCTGCAGTTGTCGGATGCAACACTACTGTGATGTGGTTGCCGTCGCTGTGGGAACAGCTCACAAAGCGTTGTTGTGCTTTCCAGTCAAAGCATTCATCACGAAGCGCATATCGGCTAACTCTTTATCAGTAAACCTATCCATGCTGCCATATGCCGCTGTTAACGTACAACTGACACTTCCAGAAAAACGAAGCCAAGGCAGAACCGAGCAGTACTGTATGCAGGCCAAAAGATGGAAGTAAGGTATGTATTACTGTTGACAACAGCAAGTGCCGCAAATGAATGGAACAAGTATTGTGGACGCTTTTTTAGTGCATAACAGATACAAAAACTAAATGGGGAGTGTGGGAGGGGGGGGGGGGGGGGGGGAAGAAATTAAACTAAATGCAGTTATTCTTAAATATTTACTCCTTTTAGAGGAGGAAACTACGACATCAGCGCTGCCAGCAGATATCTTGTCATTCTAACCTTTTCTCCTTCTTTTTCTTCAGCATCTTCATTGTCATCATAATGGCTGCTTCGTTACCCTACTGTGTTTGCATCATCAGTTTCTTCCTCAGTAATCTCATCGAGTTTTGCTCGGTCCAGCTTGTAACGTTCATGAACATGGCCCCTTATGTTCTTCCCAGTTTCAATGAATGGCTGTTTAAAACTGTCAGTGTACTGGGCATGCGACAAAAATACATTAACTTAGGAAATGGCCAGCCACAGCCATTCCTTTCATGTTCGGCGCTTCAGACTTTTTCTGTCGAAGCAAGTCATTGTATACAAATATTGCTTTCGTTAGGACAAGATTAAGTTAATTTTGGGAAGTCAACATCAGCAACCTAACACATAGAAACTGCAACACCAGCATTTTTATTTCTGGCACTTCATGCGTGTTTCCCATTTTTTCTCCTTCTTTTTTTCTAACATTTTAATTAGCTCCAGCATTGAGATATAGTTTGCATACTATCACCTATATTTAGTGTTTTTAATTACTTTACTCTGCACCCGGATATGATTGTTGCTCCTGGTCCCTGGTTAACGCAGAGTCCGTCCTATCAACCACGTCCAAGTACGTTTCCTCTCTGTGGGTTAGTAGTTCTCATCTAGTTGTAGCACAGATGTAGGCTGCGCCATCTTGCTATTCTGTAAATCACAGTAACATTCTTTTTATATAATTGCCATAAGGCGATTTTCTCTCCACAGACGTATGCCTGTGGCACGATGTAGGTACGGTTACACTCTCCACATGTGTAAGCTTCCGGCAGATGTATTCTTTGAAGTTTTACTTCCGATAATATTGTTTCATTGACCATTTTGTACCAAGTTGATCTTATGTCGATTCCTAACACTTAACTGAATAAATATTTTAACATAAGTAACTTTCACTGCCAAGGCCGCAGTCCATATTATACAATTACAGCATGATGACAAGTTTCAGTCGCTTGCAACAACCATTTTCAGATATGTATTACGGGCCAACAAGATTAGGATAGTATGTAGTAAAAAGCACTGTCGAGACCGAGTCATGTTGTATATGTGTCGAAATAATTTTAGACAAGAAGTCTTAATAATCTGATATCCAAATCAGCAATTTTAAAATTGCAAAAATAACAAGGGAATAAATTTAAGGGACATGGAAGTTACAACACGTGGAAGCTGACTTACACAGTTAACTGGCAACACACCATACATGAAAGACAAGTCCTACACAAACACACCATACATGAAAGACAAGTCCTACACAACTATCAAATGATAAAAACCACCTAATGCAGTACAACGCTATAAATGTGAACATCATCCATAATCTCGTGGGATCAGGTAATAAAGAAGAAAAATGATCATTTGCATAAATAAAAATTGCATCAATGCTCACTACACGCATCTGCGTGATAGACATTGCAGCGAGAAAAATATATGCGTTGGTAACAAAAATTATCAGCTGTTCCTTAATCCAAACTGCTTACAAAACAATGATTCATATAGCGTATAAAATAGCCATCCTTACACAATGCGCACAAACTGAAGGCTAAAAGGAAAATGCCACCAGCCAAACCGGCCTCGGGAGACACGTCAAAACGAAGACAAACTGATTTAAGCAAGGACTCATGCTGGACAATCGATGTAGCCAACTAAGCCGACACGTACCGTACTTTATGGTACATGTAGCGTTCGTACAGAAGTAAATAGTAATTACTGATAAAAGTGAAGGTAATGTTTAATTTATACCTAATGCAACATTACCTTCTTTATTATTAGTCGTAATTACGTTGTTTTGTATAAACGCTGCATGTACCACAACGGTTACTCGGCCTTATTGGCCACTTCGGTTGTCCAGTATGAACCTTTCGCAAATCATATCGTCAGACAGGTCTTACCCTCCGTAGAGGCCTTCAGTGCCGTCTTTCCACCTATCTATTCCCTCCTCTGTGCTTAACAGTGAAATTTCCACTGCACTCATTTTTCTTTTAAATTCACCGAATGTTATTTGGCTTTTCTGTTCGTTCAATAACTTCTTCCCTCGACCACTTCCTTTTCGATTTCTACGGATTTTTCGTGCAGCCATTTCGTCTTTGCTTCCCTGCACTTCCTTCTACTTTCATTCCTAAGTGACCTATTTTTGTAGTCCCGAATTTCCTTGACCAATTTGTATTTCCTTCTTTCATTGATCAGTTGAAGTGTTTATGCTGTTACCCAAAGTTTCTTTGTATTACCTTCGTTGTACAACGGTTTGTCTGTCCAACTTCCGCAACTGCCCGTTTTGGAAATGTCCATTCCTCTTCAACTGAACTGGCTACCGTGTCATTTATTATTGGAGTAAATACAGTTTCTTTTTTGTTTTAGGTCTTCTGACTGGTTTGATGCGTCCCGCCACGAATACCTCCCCTGTGCCAACCTTTTGGACTCAGAGTAGCCACTGCAACCTACGTCTCCAGTTACTTTTGAGATGTATTGCAATCTCTAGTCTATGGCCTTAGACAGTTTCAAACGCTTGTCTTCACATATTCCACTTGTTTGCACATTGATTCTGATAATCCTTTCCTACAACACTACTAAATTCTGATCAGTGTCTACATCTGCTAATTGGTACGCCCTACAGTCTAATATCTGATTTCGAAATATCTTTCAGTCAACGAAACAACCAAGCTGGAATCTCCCATACCTCCGGACCTTTACCAAGTATATCTTCTTTTTTGTGAACAATGTATATTGCTAGCTGAAGTTTATTGCAAAACTGAAATAATTTTTCTTTCTTATCGCTCAGTCGAGTGTCTGCCCTACGTGTTTAGCGAGATTGAGGAACTCCTCGAGATGGACACCTATATGTTTAGTGTGTGACCTGTGGCCAGATTAACCATCCGTGGTTGCGAAACCGAAATCCCCACCACCACAATACTCACACATGTAGCAGGCTTGAAATTCCAGCAGATTGATATCTCTCTGGTCACTCGTAGGGTGCAGTGACTTTTTTTCCTTTTCTGCCGTTTGCTGGATTTGTTACTTGCTTTTATTGTTGTTTTCTGTGTGTTTGGACGTTCGCTTTAAACCAACCGGGGACTAATGACCTCAGATGTTAAGTCCTATAGTGCCCAGAGCCATTGAACCATTGGACCATTTAAACCAACCAATCTGTTTCTCATAATGGAATCAAACGGATGCGCGTGCAGGGCATTATGAGTAGCATTTGATACAAATTATCTATAGTTACGGACGGAATTTCAGTTCGGTGTGGATGAAAATACACTTATGTTCAGAAACAAACAGAACACATTGAACAGCTAGAGACAGGACGTTCATATGCACAGGCGATGCACACTAGTAAGTTCTGCAGAAATGATTAGAATTTAAACCATTTCGGCCCGCAGGTTCTAGGTCGACAACGATATCGCTTTGCAACACCAACGACCGGTAGATTGTGCCTGCGGCTCTTGTTGTCGCTATAAACCGAAGGTAATGGATCAGTATGACTGAGCAGACGTGGTGGATGCCTAGCAGTGAGTTTGAAAGAGGGCATGATAGAATGCGATGCATCGATCTGGCAAATTGCTGCTCTTGTGGGACGAAGCGTTACGGCAGTGCAAAGGTGCGTGCAGAATCGTTCACGGCAGGGCGTACAACAAGTTGAGATACGTCACGTGGCACCACCTCCCTCCCCCCCCCCCCCCTCCTAGAAATGCTGCGAATGGCATTCCAAGACAGATCTGCGTCCTCCTCGGCTCTGGCGCAACAGAGAAGCAGTGTAACACATCGTACACTATCAGGGATGACCGACCGTCGCCGTTTATTACGGAATGTGTTACGTGTACGTTGGGTTAAGTGTGCGTTGTCCAGTTCTCCGACTAATTGTTAGGAACATGATAGACGGCAGTAGTGTAAGTAATGGCGTCACTAGATTCCGTTTGTTTCGAAATGATGGCCACATTTTGGTTCATCGCAGACAGGGGAAACGCCTTCACAGTGGCTGCATTCGCAAAAGACGTACAGTACCTACTCAGACCCTTATGGAGCCGCTGTAATTGGGTACAACCACAAATTACAGTTGGTACGTGTATAGGGCACTATGATCAGTGTGATCTACGTGAATGACATCCTGTGACCAGTAGCTATACCATTTCTGCACAACACCCCAGACGCTATGCTTCAGCAAGACAATGCACGACGTCATGATGCTGCACGAACATGGCATTCTTGGTTGTCAGTCTTTTGCCCTAGCCCACCAGACCCCCATTGTCGCCAACTGAAAATGTGTGGGTATGGTGATACGACGGGTGCAGCGCTTTGACCAGTGCCAAGCACAAAAGATGAACTTTTGAACCAGGTGAACGCAGCATGGATGGTTGTAAGACACTTCGCGTCTTATACCCGTTGATGACACCACGCATGGAACAAGTTATAAAGGCCAGTGGCGGACCCAGCGCCTGCAAGGCAACAGGACATCTGCTGAACCGAGGTGACTGAAATGATAATAATTTCTGCAGAACATGCTAATTTCAATGTCCTGTGAACATGAGCCTTCTGTCTCTAGTCGTTCAAGACATTTAGTTTTTTTTAACATGAGTGTATAATTTATTTTTTAGATCTCGTTTACAAAATATTTTCACCCTTCATAGTAAGAAAGTTTCCCTTTTCTTTAAAATTCTGCAACGTACGAGGAAATTTCGTTGTGACAATGAACACTTTAAAATCAGTGGAACGAAATGTAGGGTTACGGATGTATTCCACGCGATGCTTGCCAACTCGGCGTCGCGCTTCGAAGTATCGACCTTAATTTTGGAAACTAGACGTCATTTTAGTTTTGCAGTGAGTAATAAACATGGTGGCTGGGTAGGAAGACGGAGATCACCTTAATAGTCTCTTCTAGCATTCAGATAAGCATGTTTTCTATGAAGGAGAACGCTTTATAGTCGTTCCTAGCGATATTATTACATACTTTCGTTGTGAATATCGACATTAAGGAGATTGACTTGCAGGACTAACTGCTAACTGTTTCACTTAGTAACACAGATGATGTACTTCAGAAAAAACTAGCGTGCATGTTATTTCCTAAAAATTTTCCGGAGATTATTTTCGCTGACCAGTCTATTTTGTGTTTCGCAAAGAATTTCGAACACTAGCGTAACCGTCTTGATCAGATGTTGCGAAAAGTAGTCCTATGTGTGACGTCCAGGTAAAGTGCAACGTATTGCTTGTATAGCCTCCCTATTTATATACCAATTCAACCCTCCAGAACTGCATTAAGGTGCAGTTCTGACTAAACAAGTATCTCGGAAAACTGTTTGCATACGAGAGTGTGATTCCAGTTTATACACAGCTGTGTAACTGCCACCTATGTTATTAAGATTAGGAGGTCCATGTTCTCCGGCATAAGCAATTAACGGTGTGGGGAACTAATTTTCACGCAGCAATTGCGCGTCACCTACTAAAGGGCTAACTGGGCATCAGGAATTATCTTCCACTGCATTTAGTGATGCGACAGCATCATATATTGTTTTTGATAGCTAGTACAGGTAACAAAATATCCCAGTGCAAAATGATGGCGAATAAGACAATCACCTAATTACTGTGCAAAAAAAATTAAATCATCCTCTTATTCATTTATTCATTATTTTCTGTAAATCTTCCCTCTTGTGTGTCTACAGCAGTTCGTATGATACAATGAATACAGTAAATAACTTCTACATAGTGGAACATTTTTTCTACGCTAGAACACTACCAAAGACAGCACTTTATTTATACATGTGTGTGTGTGTGTGTGTGTGTGTGTGTGTGTGTGTGTGTGTGTGTTTCACATCTCCTCTTAAACTACCGGACCGATTTCAACCAAACTTGGAACACATTTACCTTAGTATCAGGTAACCATCGCTGTCGGAGCTAGAACCAACTACGTATCAGAGAGGTCAGGATTTGTGTAGAAAAGCAGCGTAGCCAAAGACGTGTGAATCCCCAGCATTTATACATCCAGTATTTGAGATTGGGAGCACTTACCCTCTAGCAATAAGTTTTTCACATAAATCCAAACCTGTACGATTTTTTTTTCTTGCTGCTAACTCCTACAAAGCGATGTAAGGAAAAATGATTACCATGTACTATCTTTCCGCTGTTTATGCAGTGAGAGCACCACATTACGCATAACTGTTACTTCTTTGTTACTAACGGTATTCGCGGCACGTTTTACAAACAATATCCACGTATACTACTTTATATAAGTATAAGATTATATAATTCTACGAATACAGTTAAGGAGATACGACGCTATAAACGTTAAGTACAAGTCCAGACGCTGCTTGGTAGTACGGCCGTGGATGTACAGCTATAAATACGAGTAAATATCTGGGCAATACCGGGTTTCTCAGCTAGTAAGTATACAGGGTGTTACAAAAAGGTACGGCCAAACTTTCAGGAAACATTCCTCCCACACAAATAAAGAAAAGATGTTATGTGGACATGTGTCCGGAAACGCTTAATTTCCATGTTAGATCTCATTTTAGTTTCGTCAGTATGTTCTTCCACCTACGCTTAATGGAGCACGTTATCATGATGCCATACGGGATACTCTACCTGTGCTGCTAGAACATGTGCCTTTACAAGTACGACACAACATGTGTTTCATGCACGATGGAGCTCCTGCACATTTCACTCGAAGTGTTCGTACGCTTCTCAACAACAGATTCGGTGATCGATGGATTGGTAGAGGCAGACCAATTCCATGCCCTCCACGCTCTCCTGACCTCAACCCTCTTGACTTTCATTTATGGGGGCCTTTGAAAGCTCTTGTCTACGCAACCCTGGTACCAAATGTAGAGACTCTTCATGTTGTATTGTGGACGGCTGTGATACAATACTCCATCCTCCAGAGCTACATCAGCGCATCGTGGATTCCATGCGACGGAGGGTGGATGCATGTATCCTCGCTAACGGAAGAAATTTGGGACATTTCCTGTAACAAAGTGTTTGAAGTCACGCTGGTACGTTCTGTTGCTGTGTGTTTCCATTTCATGATTAATGTGATTTGAAGAGAATTAATGAAATGAGCTCTAACATGGAAAGTAAGCGTTTCCGACGCATGTCCACGTAACGTATTTTCTTTCTTTGTGTGTGAAGAATGTTTCCTGAAAGTTTGGCCGTACCATTTGTAACACCCTGTACAGAGGAACCTAGTTAATTACGACTGGACTGAAATGAAAATAAAAAATAATAATAAAACAAAAACAAATGACAGTGATAAAATTGTGTTAAAATATTTGACGACGTACAATTCTAGTGAGAACATCAAATCTGAGGCTTCCTTGATAATCCTTAAGTATTGCCTTCGCAGCTGGAAAAACCTTCTACGCTGGTGCATTTACTACTTCTACAGATATTGACACTAAGTTACACTGTTCATATTATTTCAATACGAATACACCAGGGTTACTGTGTTATTTGAAATCTCTAGAAGCACAGACTCTGTGTGTGTGCTTGATACATAATTTCATTTGCGTACTACTTATCTGCGTTGCATTTAGGACTGTACTGTCATTAACTTGTTCATCACAATTTCTCTCAGATTAAATGTACTATCCTATAACTATATGATATTATGTGAATGATGAATGTTAAACTAAATAGTTGAAATGGCTCTGAGCACTATGGGACTTAACATCTGTGGTCATCAGTCCCCTAGAACTTAGAACTACTTAAACCTAACTAACCTAAGGCCATCACACACATCCATGCCCGAGGCAGGATTCGAACCTGCGACCGTAGTAGTCGTGCGGTTCCGGACTGAGCGCCTTAACCGCGAGACCACCGCTGCCGGCTTAAACTAAATTATAAAATATGTGCACGGTTCGCATTGGGGAGAAAAATTTGTTACGGGTTAGTACATTTGACCCATGTATGCAACAAGAAGGAGCTGGCAGAATATACCACAATAACGTTGTATACTAATATTCATGTACAGTGTCAGGTCCACTTCTCCAGGAATTTGAACACTGCAATTAAGATCAGTGACGCTTTTAGAAAAGTACTAGTGAACCCGGCAGTACCTCGCAATTGCTAAATATGTTTAGAAATTGGATATATGTCTTAATCTCTTTCACCGTCCTCTCTCTGACCATCTCCGCTTCCCCCTCTCTTTCTCGATCTCCATGCCCGTCAGCTCCTACTCTCTCCTCTCTCTCTCTCTCTCTCTCTCTCTCTCTCTCTCCATTTCTTCCTCTCCCCTATCACTCTCCACCTCCTCCTCTCCACTATTTCTGTCCATCTCCTCTTTCCCCCTGTTTATATCGATTACATTTCCTCCCTCCATCTGCTCATCTTCTCTTCTCTTTCTGACCTTGAGATTTGTCTGTTGTTACTACCGATGAATCCTTGGTTGGAACCTGAAGTCGTTTAAAATGAATACGTAAATCGTATACATGGTGTGACAGACCACTTCCCCCCACCCCACAACCTGTTGCTGCATCTGTGAGGACAGTAGCTTCAGTGACATTATTTCGTAAAATTTTAATATGCGAACGGGTTGAATTAACGAAGCTTCGGACTGTTCAGCTCCCGTAATATTCTACTCATAAGCCGAAAAGCGATAAATACAAATGTCATGTTTTCTATTAAAAGCGTCTTCGAAAAAGAAAATAAAACAGTCCATAGTCCTACATACATTTTTTGTTTAAAATTAAATGAGAGAAGAAAGAGTATGTAAGGAAGATACGGTACGTCTATTGTGTAGTTGCCCAGCTATTGTAGTTAAAACGTCCTGGGGAAAGAAAATGATACCCGACATTTTGACAGCGCAGCAGAGCACAACATTTTATTTCTTACAGTCGGTTTTAGCAGAAAACATGTAGATTATTGATTAGAAAAGATATATTGCTTAAGACCGTCTTAATATATGTTAGAGTTTCGTGTAAAAATTAAATTAAATTTGCCAAGAACTTAATCGGGCAGGTAGGTTAGAAAATTTAAAAAGGGAAATGGATAGGTTAAGGTTAGATATAGTGGGAATTAGTAAAGTTCGGTGGCAGGAGGAACAAGACTTCTGGTCAGGTGAATACAGGGTTATAAACACAGAATCAAATAGGGGTTATGCACGTGTAGGTTTAATAATGAATAGGAAAATACGAATGCGGGTAAGCTACTACAAACAGCATAGTGAACGCATTATTGTGGCCAAGATAGATACGATTCCCACACCTACTACAGCAGTACAAGTTTATATGCCAACTAGCTCTGAAGATGACGAAGACATTGAAGAAATGTATGATGAAATAAAAAAATTATTCAGATAGTGAAGGGGGACAAAAATTTAATAGTCATGGGTGACTGGAATTCGGTAATAGGAAAAGGGAAAGAAGGAAACGTAGTAGGCGAATATGGATTGGGGCTAAGAAATGAAAGAGGAAGCCGCCTGGTAGAATTTTGCACAGAGCACAACTTAATCATAGCTAACACTTGGTTTAAGAATCATGAAAGAAGGCTGTATACATGGAAAAACCCTGGAGATACTAAAAGGTATCAGATAGATTATATAATGGTAAGGCAGAGATTTAGAAACCAGGTTGTAAATTGTAAGACATTTCCAGTGGCAGATGTGGACTCTGACCACAATCTGTTGGTTATGACCTGTAGATTAAAACTGAAGAAACTGCAAAAAGGTGGCAATTTAAGGACATGAGACCTGGATAAACTGAAAGAACCAGAGGTTGTACAGCGTTTCAGGGAGAGCATAAGGGAACAATTGACAGGAATGGGGGACATAAATACAGTAGAAGAAGAATGGGTAGCTTTGAGGGATGAAATAGTGAAGGCAGCAGAGGATCAAGTAGGTAAAAAGCCGAGGGCTAGTACAAATCCTTGGGTAACAGAAGAAATATTGAATTTAATTGATGAAAGGAGAAAATATAAAAATGCAGTAAATGAAGCAGGCAAAACGGAATACAAACGTCTCAAAAATGAGATCGACAGGAAGTGCAAAATGGCTAAGCAGGGATGGCTAGAGGACAAATGTAAGAATGTAGAGGCTTATCTCACGAGGGGCAAGATAGATACTGCCTACAGGAAAATTAAAGAGACCTTCGGAGATAAGAGATCCACTTGTATGAACATCAAGAGCTCAGATGGCAGCCCAGTTCTAAGAAAAGAAGGGAAAGCAGAAAGGTGGAAGGAGTATATAGAGTGTCTATACCAGGGCGAAGTACTTGAGGACAATATTATGGAAATGGAAGAGGATGTAGATGAAGATGAAATGGGAGATACGATACTGCGTGAAGAGTTTGACAGAGCAGTGAAAGACCTGAGTCGAAACAAGGCCCCCGGAGTAGACAACATTCCATTGGAACTACTGACGGCCTTGGGAGAGCCAGTCCTGACAAAACTCTACCATCTGGTGTGCAAAATGTATGTAACAGGGGAAATACCCTCAGACTTCAAGAAGAATATAATAATTCTAATCCCAAAGAAAGCAGGTGTTGACAGATGTGAAAATTACCGAACAATCAATTTAATAAGCCACAGATGCAAAATACTAACACGAATTCTTTACAGACGAATGGAAAAACTAGTAGAAGCCGACCTCGGGGAAGATCAGTTTGGCTTCCGTAGAAATGTTGGAACACGAGAGGCAATACTGACCTGACGGCTTATCTTAGAAGCTAGATTAAGGAAGGGCAAACATACGTTTCTAGCATTTATAGACTTAGAGAAAGCCTTTGACAATTCTGACTGGAATACTCTCTTTCAAATCCTGAAGGTGGCAGGGGTAAAATACAGGGAGCGAAAGGCTATTTACAATTTGTACAGAAACCAGATGGCAGTTATAAGATTCGAGGGGCATGAAATGGAAGCAGTGGTTGGGAAGGGAGTGAGACAGGGTTGTAGCCTCTCCCCGATGTTATTCAATCTGCATATTGAGCAAGCAGTAAAGGAAACAAAAGAAAAATTCGGAGTAGGTATTAAAATCCATGGAGAAGAAATAAAAACTTTGAGGTTAGCCGATGACATTGTAATTCTGTCAGAGACAGCAAAGGACTTGGAAGAGCAGTTGAATGGAATGGACAGTGTCTTCAAAGGAGGATATACGATGAACATCAACAAAAGCAAAATGAGGATAATGGAATGTAGTCGAATTAAGTCGGGTGATGCTGAGGGAATTAGATTAGGAAACGAGACACTCAAAGTAGTAAAGGAGTTTTGTTATTTGGGGAGCAAAATAACTGTTGATGGTCGAAGTTGAGAGGATATAAAATGTAGACTGACAATGGAAAGGAAAGCGTTTCTGAAGAAGATAAATTTGTTAACAACCAGTATAGATTTAAGTGTCAGGAAGTCATTTCTGAAAGTATCTGTATGGAGTGTAGCCATGTATGGAAGTGAAACATGGACGATAAATAGTCTGGACATGAAGAGAATAGAAGCTTTCTAAATGTGGTCTATAGAAGAATGCTGAAGATTAGATGGGTAGATCACATAACTAATGAGGAGGTATTGAATAGGATTGTGGAGAAGAGGAGCTTGTGGCGCAACTTGACCAGAAGAAGGGATCGGTTGGTAGGACATGTTCTGAGGCATCAAGGGATCACCAATTTAGTATTGGAGGGTAGCGTGGAGGGTAAAAATCGTAGAGGGATACCAAGAGATGAATACACTAAGCAGATTCAGAAGGATGTAGGGTGCAGTAGGTACTGGGAGATGAAGAAGCTTGTGCAAAATAGAGTAGCATGGAGAGCTGCATCAAACCAGTCTCAGGACTGAAGACGACAACAACAACAACAACAAGAACTTATCCGTATATAATGTCCGTATAAATATTTATTAGAGAACCACGTAAAAATTTGAAGAAATTCGGCGAAGAGTTTTTCAATATTATCGCGAACAACTTATAAAAACGACTTATGTAAAAATTGAAATAAATCGGGCATATATTTTATGGAGGTGTATATCTACACATACCAAAAAACGTTTTGCATCCCTCCAGTACCCAGAACTCCTGACGATAGTTGTTGACTGTGGATATTGTGTCACTAAACCCGGCCAAAGATGTAAACAAGCACGCATGAGTAGCGCCTATTAGACGGAGGGGTCCGACAGCCGTTCATTTCCAGTCATTCCACCATTCTGTAGTTTAACCATGCATACGGTCAATTCCGCTGTTCGATCTTGTCCGCGTTGTTACTTTATGCCACGAAGGGCTCTCAACAAGGGGAGCGTCAAGGCGTCTCGGAGTGAACCAAAGCGATGCTGTTCGGACATAGAGGAGATACAGGAATAATGATTTTTGTGCAGCCACAGGATGTCATGTTACGACTCAAACTGTGCGCAATAGGCTGCATGATGCGCAGCTTCAATCCGGACGTCCATGGCGAGGTCCATCTTTGAAACGACGACACCATGCAACGCGGCACGGATGGGCCCAACAACATGCCGAATGGACCTCTCAGGGTTGGCATCACGTTCTCTTCACCGATGAGTGTCTCAAATGCCTTCAACCAGACAATCGTCGGACACGTGTTTGGAGTCAACCCGGTCAGGATGAACGCCTTAGACGCACTGTCCAGCGAGTGCAGCAAGGTGGAAGTTGCCTGCTGTTTTGGAGTGGCATTATGTGGGGCTGGAGTACGCCACTGGTAGTCATGGAAGGCGCCGTAATGGCTGTGCAATATGTGAATGCCATTCAACGACCGATAGTGCAACCATATCGGCAGCACATTGGCACAATCGCGCCCCTGTCGTGCACATCTTGGGAATGACATCATTTACGATAATGACATCTCTCGACTAGAGTGGCCAGCATGTTGTCCAGACATGAACCCTAACAGACACGCCTGGGATAGATTGAAAAGGGCTGTTTATGGACGACATGTCCCTCCAACCACTCTGAGGGATCTACGCCGAATTGCTATTGAGGAGTGGGAAAATGTGGACCAACAGTTCCTTGATGAAACTGGGGATAGTATGCCACGACGAATACAACCATGTATCAATGCAATGTATTAGAGGTACCTGTGTGTACAGCAATCTGGACCGGCACCTCTGAAGGTCTCGCTGTATGGTGGTACAAAAAGAAGGGCGAAATGGTTATTATGTTGATCTCTATTCCGATTTTCTGTAGGGGTTGCGGAACTCTCTGAACCGAGTTGATGCAAAACTTTTTTGATGTGTGTATATTCGAATATCGTATTTAAAAAAAATGGTTCAGAATGGTTCAAATGGCTCTGAGCAGTATGGGACTTAACTTCTCACGTCATCAGTCCCCTAGAACTTAGAACTACTTAATCCTAACTAACCTAAGGACATCACACACATCCATGCCCGAGGCAGGATTGGAACCTGCGACTGTAGCGCCTAGAACCGCTTGGCCACACGGGTGGCTTAAAAAAGTGTAGCCTCTGTGTGTTGAACATTTATTACAGTTTCGTGTACAAATCTGAAGTAAATATGTCAATAACTATTGGAGACTTTTGGTAACAATGTTAAACAACGCCTTGCCTTAGTATAGAAGTATAGATTATCATAGCTTTATAAACGTCTGCTCATCTAATAGGTTACTGGTACCAGACCATATGCTTCATAGTAAATCTATACACAAACATCTCACAGTTGTAGCAGACATATGAATGTGCGGGGAAAAAGAGTTACAACAGCACTACCATCTTTAGTCCACCAAGTCTTAGCGACTAGTGGTTGCCACCACTGATTGTCTCTTTGGGAAGCGAGCTGTATCATATCTGTCGAATCATGGAGTGATAGCACTGTTAGGCTCACACTTCTTACGGAGCATCTGCTAATCGTAGCGCTGCGATCTCCTCACTTTACCTTCTTTTGCTATTGGCTTTAAGATTTACTTAAAAGCCTGTTTGTTGTGCCAGTTTTATCTCTGCCTTAATCTACATTTTCCAATTAGGGTTTGGTGGTCTAGTGGGTCTGTGAATCTTGTTTTGCTGTCAGCTAATTGGGGATTGATATTCTACAGATTGTCATTACCACGCTTTTGTTAATGCGCGGGGGAAGGATTGAAAATACGGCTCCTATTGAACGGGCACCGCCGTGGTTTCATCTTAGCCTTCCTGTTCGACCAATGGCGGTGGCGTCCTCGTGGTATCTAGTGGTACCCACCAATCTGTTATCCACCAATGAGCTCATATCGAAGCGAATTGGCACTGACTTAAAAAACAGTTAGCGTTTCTAACTCGATCCGTTAAGACTGCCTTTTCGGGTTGACATCATATAGCATACATACTATATCTACTTTCCGATGACAAAGTCAAATACAACTGCTTGGTCCTTGGGACACCAAGTTCATTAAGTTCTAGATGTAGGGGACGGTAGGGACCCACTCGCCTTCCTCCAGTACATGGCCACTGTATGTTGGAAGTGTTTGCGCCTGCCGTGGTATAGCGACTTAATTAGCCAATATACTGAACCTTCTACTTCGTCGTTAAGGCATTGGTTAACAGGTCCTTATATTCATTCTTCACATGGCTCCTTTTCAGGTGCATTGTTACATAGTAAATTTCATAAATGAGATCCTGCTGTAATAAAATAAATAAAGATAGTTTTATTCTTTTCTGAGTGGCAAGGAGTAAGGTTAAAAAGAGAAGTGCGTGCCTGCAAAACAACAGGTCGTCAAAATAAAAATAAAAGTGGTAAAGCACGCAGATGAAATCGATTTTTGATCGGAGACCAATTTTTCACTCTTCCATAAAAGAAGTTGTAAGCGTCGCTCATCATGGATATAAACTCTCGAGTTCTATTTTTACGTAGAATTTCGGTTGACCGCTAAAATTATTAAAAAGAAAAAAGAAGAAGAAAGAAAAATGCGGTAAAGTGCGTGCCTAGAGAACGTAAGGTGGCGGGATTTATTCCCGGTCAGACACTGGAATTTTTCAGCCTGCCTTTACGCTAGTTTTCTCCTCTGAATAACGTCAAAAAATGCCGGTAGCGATAAGTGGCTCGGACTCCACTTTACACTGTAAGTCCCATCTTCCTAATAATGGTACGTCAAGGCCATGCCAGTTTCCCGCATGCTGTGCAATTGAAATAACTTTCAAACAGTCGGCTTAAAACCGTCTTGATGGGCTCCCACCCAGACATACCATACTAATTTACTTTGCTTTAGTATGTCTCGTTTGTATAACCTATGTCAGTTTTAGGTATTAAGGTCATGCTCTGGGCCTATGCTGGTAGCGGAGACCCATCTGCAACGAAATTCTGCTCTTCTGGACGGTCGCTCCAGAGAATGTATGGCGTCTTTCATCTGCAAGCGGCACGTCGAGCCTCTTGCGGAACCTTTCTCGCCCATCACTAAAACCCCAACCTACAGAATCCCAGTGTCGCGCAGGTTTATTTTTTAATGGCTTTAAGGACTGCATGGGAGGACTGTACAGAAATGGCTGCTATTGTGGAGCAGTACATCACTTACCATACCGCCTGTCTGTGTTATTTCTTGTGTTCATACATGTTTTCAAGATCACCATCTCTTGCATGTGACATTGCGAGCCGGCCATGTGGCCGAGCGGTTCTAGGCGCTCCAGTGTGGAACCGCACTGCTGCTACGGTCGCAGGTTCGAATCCTGCCTCAGGCATGGATGTGTGTGTGATGTCCTTAGGTTTGCTAGGTTTAAGTAGATCTAAGTCTAGGAGACTGATGACCTCAGATGTTAAGTCACAAAGTACTTAGAGCCATTTCAACCATCACATTAGGATATTTACTCCTCGCCATCGGCAGTGATAATATTTGCTCACGATTTCCTCGTCATTTCCATCAACACAATGATACACCTTCACTCTTCTATGAAAATTTAGCAGACTCTACCTTTCTTCCTGCAAAATAGTGGCAAGTTCAGGTAACAACGATAGAAATGAATAATGAACGCGCAACCGTTTCTCCAAAGTAGATCACTAAGGCTAAGCAGTACTGAGATCTGGTGGTCGTGATAGCCAGAGCGGATTCGAAAATCCATTCTTGCGCTAACAAAACGATTCTTGGAACGCAAACTGTATGAATGGGGATCCTGTCGTCTTAAAACACAGCATCGCCTTAAGGTAACAAATACTGAACCTGGGTATGGACCTGATCTGCCAGCCAGTCAGGTAATCCATGACAGTAATGAGTCTTCGGAGAGCAATCATGTGGCACATTAAATGTCGTGATAGGTTGTCCCAATTTCCACCGAACCCTTACCACGTTTACCCTTGCCAGCAAGCAGTCTGTATTGCAGGCTGAGTAAATTCGGCATTTCGTATATCCACAATCTATCCCGCTGTTGACGGATGTGAAAACTACCGAACTATCAGTTTAATAAGTCACAGCTGCAAAATACTAACGCGAATTATTTACAGACGAATGGAAAAACTGGTAGAAGCCGATCTCGGGGAAGATCAGTTTGAATCCGTAGAAATGTTGGAACACGTGAGGCAATACTGACCTTACGACTTATCTTAGAAGCAAGATTAAGGAAGGGCAAACCTACGTTTCTAACATTTGTAGACTTTTGACAATGTTGACTGGAATACTCTCTTCCAAATTCTGAAGGTGGCAAGGGTAAAATACAGGGAGCGAAAGGCTATTTACAATTTGTACACATACCAGATGGCAGTTATAAGAGTCGAGGGACATAAAAGGTAAACATTGATTGGGAAGGGCGTGAGACAGGGTTGTAGCCTCTCCCCAATGCTATGCAATCTGTATATTGAGCAAGCAGTAAAGGAAACAAAAGAAAAATTTGGAGTAGGTATTAAAATCCATGGAGAAGATATAAAAATCTTGATGTTCGCCGCCGACATTGTAATTCTGTCAGAGACAGCAAAGGACTTGGAAGAGTAGTTGAACGGAATGGACAGTGTCTTGAAAGGAAGGTATAAGATGAACATCAACAAAAGCAAAACGAGGATAATGGAATGTAGTCGTATTATTCGGGTGATGCTGAGGGAATTAGATTAGGAAATGAGATACTTAAAGTAGTAAAGGAGTTTTGCTATTTGGGGAGCAAAATAACTGATGATGGTCGAAGTAGAGAGGATATAAAATGTAGACTGGGAATGGCATGGTAAGCGTTTCTGAAGAAGAGAAATTTATTAACATCGAGTATAGCTTTAAGCGTCAGGAAGTCGTTTCTGAAAGTATTTGTATGGAGTGTAGGCATGTATGGAAGTGAAACATGGACGATAAATAGTTTAGACAAGAAGAGAATAGAAGCTTTTGAAATGTTGTGCTACAGAAGAATGCTGAAGATTAGATGGGTAGATCTCATAACTAATGAGGAGGTATTGAAGAGAATTGGGGAGAAAAGGAGGCTGTGGCACAAATTGACTAGAAGGTACCGGTTGGTAGGACATGTTCTGAGGCATCAAGGGATCACAAATTTAGCAGTGGAGAGAAGCGTGGAGGGTAAAAATCGTAGAGGGAGACCAAGAGATGAGTACACTAAGCAGATTGAGAAGGATGTAGGTTGTAGTAAGTACTGGGAGATGAAGAAGCTTACAAAGGATAGAATAGTATGGAGAACTGCATCAAACCAGTCTCCGGACTGAAGACAACAACATGAACAACGGTAACAAATAAACTGTTATCAAAGTTCGAACATGCGATCTGCAACAGATAAACTGATCAAATCCCCATAGTTTAGGAAAGAAACCAAACCCTTTATTCTCCGTCTTTCACATCCGAGACCATTGGCAATATAGAATTACTCGGATATATGTATATAGACATTGGCAGTATATTTTGCGTGGAGAAAATCTATCGTCCTGCCTTTTTAACAATTCGGTGAACCTTCCTCCTTCTCAGTAATAACCTTGAATAAGTTCAAAACAAGCAAGTATTGTGTAAAGTGATTTAAAAATCTTGCAAGCGACTCACCTAGAGAATGGTCAAACGGTTGTAAGCCCAAATATCGGAACTACAATTAATAATATCCCGTATGCATGGCCGGGAGTTCATGGAGTATTCGATCCACCGCGAAAACTCCAGAAACACACGTTCATCGATGGTTTACATTTAGCCTCAGAAAAGTTTTTCAGACTAAACCGCTATTATGAATTTTAACGTGTTTTCCTTCTAGCCGTGCAATTTCAAGAGAAAAAGGAACTACTCTCTTAGAAATAGAGCTAAACTAGAGCGAACTATCGACCGCAGAGGGAGTGTGGTTTGCTGCAGCATGACCTCTGCACAGTGTGAAATGGATTACGCGTTACGACTTCGCTCCACCGTGCAAGCCCCTGCGTTGAAGTATCGTATTGGGAATTATAGGCTTATTACACGCGCTGCCTCTAATATTCGGCTGTAAATTAATTAACCTGTGTTAATGAGATAACGCTTTCGATAGATTTATGCTCTCACAAAGCTGCTTGCGCAAATCTCAGTGCCCGTAATTTACAGAGCCACGGACGAACCCCGTCGCCGCTGCCCTCGCGGGATTACATTTCGCTGAAAGTGACCACATGGCACCGATAACACGGAAGCTCTTTGGGTTCTTATCCACCTGTAATCGAGTCGCCATGTTCCCGAGCCTACTGCGTTTTTATCATTGCTTCCCACTCTGCTGATATTTTCTCTTGGTGTCTCCGAAGCTCAGGAACCGAAAGAAATGGAGGCATGAAAGACGACAAACATGTTTTCGTTACAGCTACTCCTCAAACGTGGGAATAACTATTTAGACATCGCATTAGCAGATAGAGTAAAGGACGTGATTTTGTTTACTTAATTCGGTGACTAATGTCGACCATGGTCTATTTTGACCTTCAGTAATAAAATGCACGCAGCTGGCGCCCGAGGTGTTTTATTTGCTACACCTAAGGACAGTTCATACATCATATGATGTGTTCATTCAAACATAGAGGTAAAGATGGATGAACAAAATTTATCTAATATGTAAAAATGGATACTGCTTTGTTCTTCTTCTACGCTTCCTATACCATTCATCCGAGGGCGATGAAAATTTGATGAGTCGTTGTGCCCATCCCCGTGAAAATTTACATGGCGGTAAGAATGACACAGCGTGGTAAGAGTGAAAATGGGGTGACATAAAAGCTTAATATCTAGAGCAATTTCTATCAAATTCTGTAACTGCGTGATTCATTGCTAGTATAATTATTTGTATGCAAATATTCTGTGATTAATATACCCGAAACCATTCGTAGCGGTGTGGGTAGGAGTGAAAATAGTTGGTATAAATATTCATATAAAAATAATGTACGGGTAATATACCCCAAACTACCACTAGGGGTGTGTGTAGGAGCGAGAAACCCCCAAATGTAAAAATATACATAATGACTAAAATTAGTATCAGATCTGTAGTTTTCGGGGTCGCTAGGTCTCTGGTGGCAGTGACGACGACGATTCTTACCTAATGTTGTCATCATCTTTTAGCACCTTGGAGGAGTCTACGTTGATTCAGCTATCACAGAAAACTGATCAGTTGTGGCAGTCAGGACTATTTCTATACTCTAAATATCCAAGATCTGCTGGTCATCTCTTCTAAATATACTTCTACTAGCAGCCTAGCTGCTAACACCTAGACGAGTTCCACTGTTTTTTTTGTGTCGGTTACGTCTTTGATAGAGTTCAAGGATGCATCCACACAAAACAATACCCTTGGCATAACATTAATGGATGCGCTGTCCGACATTACCTCAGAACTAATATGAGTGGATCCATCCCGAACAATATTCATTTACCTTCGAACATTCCAACCTTATTCCAAACCTATTCTGGACAGATGAAACCCACAAGGGAAACCGACACACAAAATAACGCCATTGAGCTGGGAGTTTGCAGTTGGTCTGTAAGTACAACCATATTTAGAGGGCATGATCAGAAGACCACGTGACCAGAAGTGCTGCCATCGTGGATCTTTAGATTATAAAAGTAGGCTCCACTGCCAAAACTGAACAGTCTTCTGTGATAGCTGAAAGTGTTAACATGGATTCCTCCAAAGTGCTAAACGTCCCTCAGCCATTAGGGAGAAAGATAAGATCAACCGACGAACACTTCGATTTTTGGTAATTACTAGAGAACGTGGACAATCTTTTTATGGATATTCGTGGTATAGATAATAGCGAAAATGACACGCTCCTTAGCAAGCAGTATTTAAACATGCTTGAAAGATATCATGTTTACATTCGTAACAGCAAATGACAATGACATATAAGTGTGTCAGCTTGTATAAAGTAGATATGGCTTAAAGCCAAAACATCTGCACTTGATAATGGCCTAAGGCTGAAACTGCAATAGTGGAAATAAAAAGTTTAACAGTCACTCGAGTAAACATGATGTCTTTCAAGAAATTTCATATGAGTGTGAATCCCAGTTATGAAAAGTTAATTGATTTAAATATGGTCACACCTATAACAATCGCTTAACTATAACATTATGGCAGTTAAAATCTGTGATCAAATGGACTGTCAGGAATAGTTAAGGAAGGGACGATCTGCAGTGTAAAAGAAGGCGATGAGTCTCATTAAACTTTTATCTATGTAGTAAATTCTCTAAGTTTGTCACTACGAGACGTGCTGTCAAGGCTAAGCTACGTTTTCTCTTTCGTGGGAACAACGGCGTGACAGCGAGAGAAATACGGGAAAAAAGAGTCAAGGAAGCGCTGGAAACTATTTCGAGGAAATATAATACCCTGTGGCTTTATGATATAAAGTGGAATTATCCATCGTTAAAATAAATGTTGTTACGGAAGAGCTATCAAGTATAATGCAGCAGCTTTGATAGATGACCTTTACTTTTTACATTTCGAATCAGGCAAGATTTTGTAGGTATTTTTAATAAAGTGGAGATGTGCAATTATCTACCGTAAACCACGACTTCTGCACTGAAGGAGACTGCCAGCGAAACAGCAATATGATTTTGGCCTGTGATAAGACAGTTGGAAGACACTGTTTGTGTGGATGACCTCCAATAGTGGTGTAACGATATATAACAAATTTTTGTGTCCAGTATAAGCCCAGGCGAGAACAAAGTTATCGGCAACAACCTTACAAATTTTATAAGGTGTCTGGACATGCAATTACTAGAAACTTTAACATCCTTCATGGCTAAAGAACATGGTATTATGGCTCTGAGCACCATGGGACTTTACATCTGATGTCATCAGTCCACTAGAACTTAGAACTACTTAAACCTAACTAACCTTAGGACATCACACACATCCATGCCCGAGGCAGGATTCGAACCTGCGACCGTAGCGGTCGCGCTCTGTTCCAGACTGAAGCGCCTGGAACTGCTCGGCCACACCGGCCGGCGAACATGGTATTATCAAACGGGGGGCCACAATCGGCAACTACAAGATGGGTCGCATGCTTGGCCCTGTGCATGATTTCAACACTTTTTAGAGTGTTTTACATTCTAACAAAGAATAGCATTTAGAGCAATGTGGACTGTACCAGATGTACACAACCACTAGGATGGAGAAAAGGCCGTGTGCTGTGTATATCGTCCGACTGTTGTGGCTAGATGAGGCCTCAAGTGTTTGACGAACAGGCATATTGTCGCCTTCGCAAAGCCATGAGCAGACATCGAATGTGTGTTGTGAGTTCATTGTAGAGGGAGCACACACGTATAACACCGCGCACTAAAGTGGCGACCATGACAGGACTATGTTGTACTGCATTTTGTTGCATTATGCTAAGCATTTTATTGTACGTTTGCTGCGTGTCTTGTACTGGTGGAATCAGATGTTTTCTGACTGGGATGTGGGACGCCAGGAGCCCATTTCTATCGGAACTGTACAGCATCTCGCATCAAATTTAGTGCCATTCTATGACTTTTGACCACTATATAACACGAGAATGATTAAGAAATTTCATAACGTCGGGTAAGCAAACAGTACTTCACATACCTTCAATTCTCGTGAAACGCTTTGTGAGCTAAGATACTGAATGTGTCTTTCCACCAGGATACGAGAGAACAGACATTCCAAATTGCTTCCGAAAGAAAGGAAACTATAAAAGGACGCCAGGACGTAACAGACACTTCGATTCCCCTGCCGCATGAGACGCACTACAGACCCCAGGCAGTATGCAAAACGGAAATGTAAATAAATCGCTTAATGAAACGGATTTTTGTCCCTTCCTTTTGCGGCCGGGCCCGCCGCGGCGCAACCGCCGCCGCCACGCGAGTGCTAACAGCGGGCCGGGCGTTCTTGGCCGGAAAAAAAGTAATTACTGCCGGCTGGTGGCAGTGGGCGCGCGGCCCGGCTCGGTGCGCTTAGCATGGAAATGACGCACCACGCCGGCTAGCTGATCAAACAGCGGCGCCACAAAGGGAAGTCACGGCCGGCGTTTGTTTGCCTTCCTTAGCAATTCAGATCCCGGCCGGTAATACCCGCGGGCTGCCGGCCTCCTGTGGAGCCTCCCGGCTGCAGGGCACGTCGATGTTGTGGTCACCTCTGGGCTGACGCGACTCTGCGAGGGTCATCCGCCGTGTAAACAGCAAACTGGTTCATTAAGCACATCTAACGACGCAGGTTGTTCAGAATGTTCTATCCAATAAACACGACAGCGTTCGAATACGCTCCTCTCGATGTCTCGCTGTCACAATCGGCAAGTAGCTACGAATATCAATTCCGGGCTATTCGAGATAGAGTCACCGGACTGACCATGCGAAATCCAAACAGAAATACGTTTCAACATCACAAGCAAGTGCGTGTCATACATTTCAACATCCTAAGCAAGTGCGTGTCATTAATGATGGAGGTTACCAACAAATCTTTTGTGCAGATAATTTTTGAATCGTGTTCAGAAACCTAACACATGATACGACGAAAAAGAAAAGACTGAGAACCTCCAGGGAAAAATGCACTTCTCCTGATGTGGCTATCTAATCACCCCAACAATATCACAGTAACAAACTAATACAATGCACTGAATCTAGTAGTACTTTACTTCCTTTCCGCTCCATTCGTGGATGTCGAATATCAGGAGCGTCAACGGACGGCCAAACCACGCGCGAACTCGATATGCGAGGCATGTGGACCGAATCTTCATTTAGTACTGGGATGCGGCGTTTTTCGTTCGGCATCAGTCTCTTCATGTTGATAGAATCGTGGTGTTAACCTTGTGCTATATGTTTATCGTACAAAAAGAGGCAGTCTAGCGATCTATAGCCACAACGCTTCTTAAATTAATGGTAATGACAGAGTGGAAGAAAGAGATAGTCGATATTTATTTTGCAGTCACATAAACGGCAGGTGCTGCAAATATGTTATGAAACAACATTACGACATCATGCAAAAAGAATTTAAAGATTTAGCTGACAGCGAAGTGTACATCAAGATTTACTTTGTACTGAACTTGGAGTCATGGAGCACGTGAAGAAATTTGTGGTATGAGTAGGTTTCTTCCGCTTATGAAACTAAATGCATAGCAACCTGAATGTAAAAATCTGTGAAGCTGTATCCTTATGTCTGTAAGCTGACGGTTTGTACCATAAAGGGCATAGAGGGCAGAAAACTGCATGTAAACACAAATAGCATCATAAAATACCTGAGGAGGTTGAATGTAAGTCCATTGAGATGAACAGGTTACTCACAGAAGAAGTCGTTGTGTTTCGCATCGTACCAGTCTGGAGACAGATGGCCACCACCCAAAAAGGAAAATAAGTGTTTGTTGTTAGACGAAGCGAGGATCAGATTACTTCCTTTGATATTCACGTTGCGCACTGCTGACGACAGTATAAATGAAGAAATTTGGGCTCTTATCGAGGCTAAACGACGGTATATATTTCCGCATGCTATCTGTGAACAGTCACCACGCTATAGCTGGCGGGATGTCTAAGTTAATGGTGGACGCTAAACAATTCATGTGTGAGGTAAAAAATAAGCCAAAGTGCAGTAGCAAGACAATATTTTACATTAGGCCTAAGCGAGGGGGAGGCTACTAGTATTCTGAACGGACTGGACAGTGTCTTAAAAGGAAGATATGAGATGAACATAAACAAAAGCAAAACGAGGGTAATGGAATGTAGTCGAATGAAATCGGGTGATGCCGCGGAAATTAGGAAATGAAAAGCTTAAACTAGTGAAGGAGATTTGCTATTTGTGGAGCAAAATAACTGATGATGGTCAAAGTAGAGAGGATATAAAATGTAGACTGTCAATGGCAAGAAAAGCGTTTCTGAACAAGTAAAATTTGTTAACATCGAGTATAGATTTAAGTGTCAGGAAGTGGTTTCTGAAAGTATTTGTGTTGAGTGTAGCCATGTATGGAAGTGAAACGTGGACGATAAATAGTTTAGACAAGAAGAGAATAGAAGCTTTCGAAATGTGATGCTACAGAAGAATGCTGAAGATTAGATGGGTAGATCACATAACTAATGAGGAGGTATTGAGCAGAATTGGAGAGAAGAGACATTTGTGGCACAGCTTGACTAGAAGATGGGATCGTCTGGTAGGGCATATTCTGAGGCATCTAGGGATCTCCAATTTAGTATTGGAGGGTAGCGAAGAGGCAGGCCAAGAAATGAATACACCAAATAGATTCAGAAGGATTTAGGTTGCAGTAGTTACTGGAGGATGACGAAACTTGCACGGGATAGAGTAGCATGGAGAGCTGCATCAAACCAGTCTCTGGACTGAAGACACAACAACAACAACGTGGCTAGTATTACTCTGAACTGAAGTAGAAATTGTTGTAGGGTGTACCCGTCATCTAGGGGTAGCGTCGTTGATTCATAATCAAAACGTCTTCGGTTCCGGATTTGATCCCCTTCACTGTCTAAATTTTGATAAATAATCAGCATTGGCGGCCGAAGACTTCCGGCACAAGAAGTCAGCCTCATTATGCCAACGGCCTTGTCAAAGAGGGCGGAGGAGCGCATAGTGGTTCAGGGCACTCTCTTGTCCTACGGGTGGGAAATTGCCCCTAAAGGCGGAAGAATCAGCAATGATCAACCACATGAGGATGCAGAAGGCAATGGAAACCACTGCATTAAAGACACGTAACGTGTATCCACAGGACATGTAGCCAGTTGAAGAAGTGTCATGATGATCTCTCCATTGGCAAAAGATTCCGGAATAGTCTCCCATTCGGATCTCCGGGAAGGGACTGCCAAGGGGGAATAATCAACGAAAGGATAACGTTCTACGAGTCGGGACATGGAGTGTCAGAAGCTTGAACGTGGTATGGAAACTAGAACATCTGAAAAGGGAAATGCAAAGGCTCAATCTAGATATAGTAGGGGTCAGTGAAGTGAAGTGGAAGGAAGACAAGGATTTCTGGTCAGATGAGTATCGGGTAATATCAACAGCAGCAGAAAATGGTATAACAGGTGTAGGATTCGTTATGAATAGGAAGGTAGGGCAGAGGGTGTGTTACTGTGAACAATTCAGTGACCGGGTTGTTCTAATCAGAATCGACAGCAGACCAACACCGACAACGATAGTTCAGGTATACATGCCGACGTCGCAAGCTGAAGATGAACAGATAGAGAAAGTGTATGAGGATATTGAAAGGGTAATGCACTATGTAAAGGGGGACGAAAATCTAATAGTCATGGGCGACTGGAATGCAGTTGTAGGGGAAGGAGTAGAAGAATAGATTCCAGGAGAATATGGGCTTGGGACAAGGAATGAAAGAGGAGAAAGACTAATTGAGTTCTGTAACAGGTTTCAGCTAGTAATAGCGAATACCCTGTTCAAGAATCACAAGAGGAGGAGGTATACTTGGAAAACGCTGGGAGATACGGGAAGATTTCAATTAGATTACATCATGGTCAGACAGAGATTCCGAAATCAGATACTGGATTGTAAATCATACCCAGGAGCAGATATAGACTCAGATCACAATAGAGTAGTGATGAAGAGTAGGCTGAAGTTCAAGACATTAGTCAGGAAGAATCAATACGCTAAGAAGTGGGATACGGAAGTTCTAAGGAATGACGAGATACGTTTGAAGTTCTCTAACGCTATAGATACAGCAATAACGAATAGCGCAGTAGGCAGTACAGTTGAGGAGGTATGGACATCTCTAAAAAGGGCCATCACAGAAGTTGGGAAGGCAAACATAGGTACAAGGAAGGTAGCTGCGAAGAAACCATGGGTAACAGAAGAAATACTTCAGTTGATTGATGAAAGGAGGAAGTACAAACACGTTCGGGGAAAATCAGGAATACAGAAATGCAAGTCACTGAGGCATGAAATAAATAGGAAGTGCAGGGAAGCTAAGACGAAAAGGCTGCAGGAAAAATGTGAAGACATCGAAAAAGATATGATTGTCGGAAGGACAGACTCGACATACAGGAATGTCAAAACAACCTTTGGTGACATTAAAAGCAATGGTGGTAACATTAAGAGTGCAACGGGAATTCCACTGTTAAATGCAGAGGAGAGAGCAGATAGGTGGAAAGAATTCATTGGAAGCCTCTATGAGGGTGAAGATTTGTCTGATGTGATAGAAGAAGAAACAGGAGTCGATTTAGAAGAGATAGGGGATCCAGTATTAGAATCGGAATTTAAAAGAGCTTTGGAGGACTTAGGGTCAAATAAGGCAGAAGGGACAGATAACATTCCATCAGAATTTCTAAAATCATTAGGGGAAGTGGCAACATAACGACTATTCGCGTTGGTATGTATAATATATGAGTCTGGCGACATACCATCTGACTTTCGGAAAAGCATCATCCACACAATTCCGAAGACGGCAAGAGCTGACATTTGCGAGAATTATCGCACAATCAGCTCATGCATCGAAGCTGTTTACAACAATAATATACCGAAGAATGGAGAAGAAAATATAGAATGCGCTGGGTGACGATCAGTTTGGCTTTAGGAAAAGTAAAGGCACGAGAGAGGCAATTCTGACGTTACGGCTAATAATGGAAGCAAGGCTAAAGAAAAATCAAGACACGTTCATAGGATCTGTCGGCCTGGAAAAAGCGTTCGACAATATAAAATGGTGCAAGCTGTTCGAGATACTGAAAAAATTAGGGTAAGCTATAGGGAGAGACGGGTCATATACAATATGTACAACAACCAAGACGGAATAATAAGAGTGGACGATCAAGAACGAAGTGCTCGTATTAAGAAGGGTGTAAGACAGGGCTGTAGCCTTTCCGCCCTATTCTTCAATCTGTACATCGAGGAAGCAATGATGGAAATAAAAGAAAGGTTCAGGAGTGGAATTAAAATACAAGGTGAAAGGATATCAATTATACGCTTCGCTGATGAGATTGCTATCCCGAGTGAAAGTGAAGGAGAATTAAATGATCTGCTGAACGGAATGAGCAGTCTAATGAGTACACAGTATGGTTTGAGAGTAAATCGGAGAAAGACGAAGGTAATGAGATGTAGTAGAAATGAGAACAGCGAGAAACATCAGGATTGATGGTCACGAAGTCAATGAAGTTATGGAATCTGCTACCTAGGCAGTAAAATAACCATTGACGGACGAGCACGGAAGACATCAAAAGCAGATTCGCTATGGCAAAAAAGGCATTTCTGGCCAAGAGAAGTCTACTAACATCAAATACCGGCCTTAATTTGAGGAAGAAATTTCTGAGGATGTACGTCTTGAGTACAGCATTGTACGGTAGTGAAACATGGACTTTGGGAAAACCGGAACAGAAGTGAATCGAAGCATTTTAGATGTGGTGCTATAGACGAATGTTGAAAATTAGGTGGACTGATAAGGTAAGGGATGAGGAGGTTCTACGCTGAATCGGAGAGGAAAGGAATATGTGGAAAACACTGATAAGGAGAAGGGACAGGATGATAGGACATCTGCTAAGACATGAGGGAATGACTTCCATGGTACTAGACGGAGCAGTAGAGGGCAAAAACTGTAGAGGAAGACAGAGATTGGAATACATCCAACAAATAATTGAGGACGTAGGTTGCAAGTGCTACTCCGACAAAAAAATATTAAGTGTCAGGAAGTCGTTGGAAGATAAACAGTTTAGACAAGACGAGAATAGAAGCTTAGAGATGCTAGAGAAGAATGCTGAAGATTAGATCACATAACTAATGAGGAGGTATTGAATAGAATTAGAGAGAAGAGAAATTTGTGGCACAACTTGACTAGTAGTAGGGATCGGTTGGTAGGACACATTCTGAGACATCAAGGGATCACCAATTAAGTATTGGAGGGCAGCGTGGATGGAAAAAATAGTAGTGGGAGACCAAGAGATGAATACACTAAACAGATTCAGAAGGATGTAGGTTGCAGTTGGTACTGGGAGATGAAGAAGAACATGATACAGTAGCATGGAGAGCTGCATCAAACCAGTCTCTGGACTGAAGACCACAACAAGTAGTCACTCACTTTTATCTAAATTTTCCGATAAAGGATTATAGCTACAGCATTGGGTGCATTTGTTTACACTGGAAAGACCTAGGCGATGAGCACCTTCGGCTTTCCTGTGCAATCCGTGGCACTGGTTTTCAGTTGCCACAGGCTGTTTTCCCCAACCGTCTTTACATTGGAAGCATTTTATATACTGAAATAAAACTCATCATTTATTAGATCTTCCCCATGAACCATGGACCTTGCCGTTGGTGGGGAGGCTTGCGTGCCTCAACGATACAGATAGCCGTACCGTAGGTGCAACCACAACGGAGGGGTATTCGTTGAGAGGCCAGACAAACGTGTGGTTCCTGAAGAGGGGCAGCAGCCATTTCAATAGTTGCATGGGCAACAGTTTGGATGATTGACTGATCTGGCTTTGTAATACTAACCAAAATGGCCTTGTTGTTCTGGTACTGCGAACGGTTGAAAGCAAGGGGAAACTACAGCCGTAATTTATCCCGGGGCCATGCAGCTATACTGTATGATTAAATGATAATGGCGTCCTCTTGGGTAAAATATTCCGGACGTAAAATAGTCCCCCATTCGGATCTCCGGGCGGGGACTACTCAAGAGGACCTCGTTATCAGGAGAAAGAAAACTGGTATTCTACGGATCGGAGCGTGGAATGTCAGATCCCTTAATCGGCAGGTAGGTTAGAAAATTTAAAAAGGGAAAAGGATAATTTAAAGTTGGATATAGTGGGAATTAGTGAATTTCGGTGGCAGGAGGAACAAGACTTTTGGTCAGGTGAATACAGGGTTACAAATACAAAATCAAAGAGGGGTAATGCAGAAGTAGGTTTAATAATGAATAAAAATAGGATTACGGGTAAGCTACTACAAACAGCATAGTGAACGTATTATTGTGGCCAAGACAGAAACGAAGGCCACGCCTACTACTTTAGTACAAGTTTATATGCCAACTAGCTCTGCAGATGACGAAGAAATTGATGAAATGTATGATGAGATAAAAGAAATTATTCAGGTAGTGAAGGCAGACGAAAATTTAGTAGTCATGGGTGACTGGAATTGGGGAGTAGGAAAAGGGAGAGAACGAAACATCGTAGGTGAATATGGATTGGGGCTAAGAAATGAAAGAGGAAGCCGCCTGGTAGAATTTTGCACAGAGCATAACTTAATCATAGTTAACACTTGGTTCAAGAATCATGAAGGAAGATTGTATACATGGAAGAAACCTGGACATACTAGTAGGTTTCATATAGATTATATAGTGGTAAGGCAGAGATTTAGGAACCAGGTTTTAAATTAAAGACATTTCCAGGGGCTGATGTGGTCTCTGACCACAACCTATTGGTTATGAACTTAGATTGAAACTGAAGAAACTGCAAGAAGGTGGGAATTTAAGGATATGGGACCTGGATAAACTGAAAGAACCAGAGGTTGTACAGAGTTTCAGGGAGTGCATAAGGGACCAATTGACAGGAAGTGGGGAAAGAATACAGTAGAAGAAGAATGGGTAGCGTTGAGGGATGCAATAGTAAAGGCAGCAGAGGATCAAATAGGTAAAAAGACGAGGGCTAGTAGACAACCCTTGGGTAACAGAAGAAATATTGAATATAATTGATGAAAGGAGAAAATATAAAAATGCAGTAAATAAAGTAGGCATAAAAGGAATACAAACGTCTTAAAAATAAGATCGACAGGAAGTGCAAAATGGCTAAGCAGGGATGGCTAAAGGACAAATGTAAGGCTGTAGAGGCTTATCTCACTAGGGGTACCATAGATACTGCCTACAGGAAAATTAAAGAGACCTTTGGAGGAAGGAGAACCACTTGCAAGAATATCAAGATCTTTGTTGGAAACCCAGTTCTAAGCAAATGAGGGAAAGCAGAAAGGTGGAAGGAGTAGATATAGGGTCTATACATGGGCGATGTACTTGAGGACAATATTATGGAATTGGAAGGGGATGTTGATGAAGATGAAATGGGAGATATTATACTGCGTGAAGAGTTTGACAGAGCAATGAAAGACCTGAGTCGAACAAGGACACCGGAGTAGACAATATTCCATTAGAAATACTGACAGCCTTGGGAGAGCCAGTTCTGACAAAACTCTACCACCTGGTGAGGAAGATGTATGAGACAGGCGAAATACCCTCAGACTTCAAGAAGAATATAATAATTCCAATTCCAAAGAAAGCAGGTGTTGACAGATGTGAAAATTACCGAACTATCAGTTTAATAAGCCACAGTTGCAAAATACTAACGCCAATTATTTACAGACGTATGGAAAAACTGATAGAAGACGACCTCGGGGAAGATCAGTTTGGATTCCGTAGAAATGTTGGAACACGTGAGGCAATACTGAAAATGAAGCTTTGGAATCACGTATGCTTCTTAGTCGGCATTCGTTGTACATCTGTTGATTGTTGTTGTGAAAAAGCGTTTATGGTGCAAGGAAACTGAATGTGAAACATTACTCCGATTTAATAAAGTATTTCTCTTACATATAATTTTCATCATAATCGCATAGTTCTGATGGCAGCCATTGGTTGCATAGTCCGAATTAGTCATCTCGTAATTAACATATAACTACGGTAACAAACTATATGATTCGAGGGGTATGAAACGGAAGCAGCGGTTGGGAAGGGAGTGAGACAGGGTTGTAGCCTGTCCTAGATGTTATTCAATCTGTATATTGAGCAAGCAGTAAGGGAATCAAAAGAAAAATTCGGAGCAGGTATTAAAATCAATGGAGAAGAAATAAAAACGTTGAGGTTCGCCGATGATATTGTAATTCTGTCAGACACAGCAAAGGACTTGGAAGAGCAGTTGAACGGAATGAACAGTGTCTTGAAAGGAGGGTGTAAGATGGACATCAACAAAAACAAAACAAGGATAATGGAATGTAGTCAAAGTAAGTCGGGTGATGCTGAGGGAATTAGATTAGGAAAGGAGACACTTAAAGTGGTAAAGGAGTTTTGATATTTGGGGGGCAAAATAACTGATGATGGTCGAAGTAGAGAGGATATAAAATGTAGACTGGGAATGGCAAGGAAAGCGTCTCTGAAGAAGAGAAATTTATTAACATCGAGTATAGATTTAAGTGTCAGGAAGTCGTTTCTGAAAGTATTTGTATGGAGTGTAGCCATTTGTGGAAGTGAAACATGAACGATAAATAGTTTAGACAAGAATAGAATAGAAGCTTTTGAAATGTGGTGCTACAAAAGAATGCTGAAGATTAGATGGGTAGATCACATAACTAATGAGGAGGTATTGAACAGAATTGGGGAGAAGAGGAGGTTGTGGCACAACTTGACTAGAAGAAGGGATCGGTTGCTAGGACATGTTCTGAGGCATCAAGGGATCACTAATTTAGTACTGGAGGGCACCGTGGAGGGTAAAAATCGAAGAGGGAGACCAAGAGATGAGTACACTACGCAGATTCAGAAGGTTGTAGGCTGCAGTAGGTACTGGGAGATGAAGAAGCTTGCACAGGATAGAGTAGCATGGAGAGCAGCATCAAACCAGTCTCAGGACTGAAGACCACAACAATAACAACATTTATTAGATATCTGTGAAATGCAAAAAAAAAAATGGTTACTGAAACATGGGAAAAAGAGAACAAAACTACATTGACATAACTAGCACTCATAAACAGTAATCTTCGGATATTTACATTCTTATTACGTCTTTGTATTCTTTTATTATTTTTTTATTCGATGCCTTGTGCAGGAACGAAGTTATTTTACTGTCCACACTTTTTCCGCAGTATATAGAAGACTGAGGGTTCTGTGTACTATATGCCGTTTACTATATTCCGTTCTACCCACTAGAACATCGTTAGCTAAAATCTGCCATTCTTCATGTTTTCCCCTTTCAGAAATAATCAACCCGTAAAATCTCTGCTAGAATAGCTTTTGTACAGCCGTTACGACCGTCTGATATTCGGCTAAAGGCTTGCATCTCCTTTTGCATATCCATACTGTGATTATGTACCGCTCGTTACGTCTTCAGAATTCTGTAAAGTAACTTCTGGAGATTGGCTGGCACAGAATTCTTACGCTGAATCAAATAGAGGTGGTGAAATTCTTTCCCGAACTCCCGCCGTCTTGGGGTATTTTCGTTAGAACATGTTCTATCCACCTTTTTTTTTTCGGAAGTTGGATTTCTTTCCTCCTGGCTGGAATCTTATCTAGCGTTCGCTTCCAGATTTGTATTCCCGCCAAATTTGTTACCGTCACACATGTTGTCGTATTTCTTCACTGAGTTTTCACGCAATGCTAGTGTCGACGACAGAATGCGTTTAGTATGAAGAGGACCATATTCGCTTTCGGACTCGCCTGTGGTAAAAAACTCACATCCCTCACTTCTTTTTCTGGGGGTCATGGAGCTTGTGAATCTCGCACTCAATAATTAATTAATCCCGCTAAGGATTCAGTATTCAGAGAAATATCATACAAGGAGTTCGAGGTAGAAGTGACATCTACACCAGTTTGTTTTAGTCAAAATAAGACTGCACCTATAAAACAATAATACAGTACATTCCTTCAGTGATTCCACAGTTAAAAAGACTATCACACAGTTGTATTCTGAGTAGGTCTTGCGGTCGTTGTAGCTGTATACCACAGACATCAGCAACCTTCACATTAGCACCGAAAATGTGCCTTTTAATTCAGTACCATGCCATGTTTTTTGTTGGGAGAACTTCATTTCCTATCAGCAGGCAACTATTTTCTGTGCTCATTCCATCGTGCTTCGTCGGAAGTTTGTTGTAATATACGACATTAACGATTATTTTCTTTGTTAGGAAGGCAATCGAAGGAACCGATTCATCATTACATACAAAATAGAATCTTAGTTTCTAAACGCCAAAAGTACCAAGGGAGCAATTTAATGTCCCACTATATATTGGACGCAGGCAGGAAACACGGAAAAGTTTGTTACTTAAACCTGTTTCTTGTGCGATGAAAGCTTGCTCCTTTGGTGTTTTAAACAACATTGTAGAGGCGGAGGATGCAGGGAGGGGGGGGGGGGGGGGGTCATGGTGAATGTCGAGTGTCACATGATGGGTTTCTGTGATGATACTTTCTTGTAACCATTGTTATGGTTGGATGTTAAATTGATCCGAAGTCAGGAAGAATCCTTGTGTACATACTACATGCATGTATTGACTGGTAACATAGTCATCGTAATAGTTGAGAAATTTGTCTAGCCTCTGGCATAATATAACTATGTGGTGGACAAACTACAATGCCAATGGGGATGGAGGTAGGTGGTGGTGAGGGGAAACGGTATTTCCGGGTTGCAGCCAGCCACACTTTTTAAATGCCCCGCACGCACCTGAAAAACAGGTAACACAATAAGTAAGTGGAGCACGAGAAATAACTACTGTTGGTTGTGCAGCTGGCCACTATTACTCGACTCCCGGAAACGTCAATCACGAAGTCATTTTAATCGAAATATATAACAATTTACCGGTTTCTTTCTACGCAAAGAGACTGCTACGTGTCTGTCGTCTCGTCAGAGTGCCCCGTAGTTCATCATCTGGGTTGACAACTCGTCCGTCCTACCACTTCTTTACCTCCGGAAAGAGGTGCTGGCGAAGCCAGCACTTGGCGGCAAAAGCGGGCAGCGGGGCGGGTAATCCATCACCTTCCATTTGAATCGCTAAAGAAGTTGTCGAGTAAACACGGCAGAATGCTTCAGACCTTTACTTGCGGCAGAGCGACACCTGGCGACAGCACGCTTCGCCATTTATTTTCGATGAGATTACAAAGTAATCAATAAGCCGCCACTCTAATGCTTGTCTTCGGCGGCGTTAATTATTGTGATTTCTCAAATATGGTGCTGCAGGACGCCATAAAACAAGGCTCGCCATTGACTTGGGAAGGGTAGGCAGTATTCTACAAATGCCTTAATCACAATGTAGGTTAGTTCAAGATTAGTCTACACAGGTCACAGCCAAAGCAGTGACCACTGTGTTGTATGCCTCCTGATAGCGTTGCGAGCACATGACGTGGCCACAAAAATGTGTGTGCGAAACAGGCACAGACGGGGGATCACCCTAGTGAAGATATGGATTCCAAATGGGGAAATCCAGGGCAGATTATTATTACGTAGAGGTTATGAGGATTATCTCGAAAACTCTTGTGGAATATTCACGTGTGTTGTGTACATAGTTCAGCGTAGTGACCGCGGACACAACTTTCCCACTAGAGCGCGCCACACTAAGCACAACAGCGCAGGCGCAGCACTCTTCCGTCTCCGCCCTACGAGATGGCGATGTCTTAGAGACGGACTAAATTCTGCTTCCGCCGATCCGCTTATTAATATGTAACGCAATCACTTGCTGCTAACGTAGAACCTTTTCTCCTCGCAGATCACACTCGCGCAGTGATACCTGAACGCGCTAGGTATTATACCGATTGTACAGACCTCCGATTAGTCAGTCTGCATTAGTCTGTATTCAAGTTTCAGTCTGTGCCTAATAAGATTATCATATTCCTGTACATAGCCATGAAGATAAATAACTAGGCATTTTGTCAAGTATCAGAGATATGTGAGAATAAGATTAACGTACCAAGGCCAAAGGAACTTCAGATTGTCAATTGTAAATAGCATCCAGAACCAAGTGTAATTTCTATGCATTTTATTATTTTAATAAATGTGTGTGAAAACTAATCAAGTTCTGTTTAAAGTTGGTCACTGTCAATCTGCTACTCTAAGCGTGCAAGTGACATTTCTATCGCCTGACCTAACGGCAGAAGATAAACACGTCACGATAAGACCACGAGACATATTGTTGACACTCGCCTACTTCTTTAGACCGACAAGTCAAATAATATGGTGGTCTGTGTACCGAAGGTCTTACACTACTCACACCACAGTTGGCTACTGCTTTAAGGATCTACGGGAAGAGGTAGGACAGTGAAAATATCACTGGGGCGTAAGTGGTTGGACGTGCACGACTCTTCGCAGAACGTGGGCCTTGTAAAGTAGGATATAGGGTAATTTGTGACATCTCTGCCGAATCAACTCAATGCTGGCGACTCAAGTTTTCCGGGTCACATAGTTCATCGTACGTTGTTGAACATGGAGCTCCACAGCACACCACCCCACGTGTCCATATGTCGATGCAACGACATCGTCGGTTATGATTGCAGTGGGCACTAGATCATCGGGATTCGACCTCACATTTTTGCTACATTAGGTCGCTTGTCGTCTCCACAAACGCCGTCATCGAGGTGAGCGGCGTCTCGAAACGTGGAGCGCAGCCACGATGCAGGCTGGGCGGAGCGGTATTCATCCACTAGACTCAGAGGGCATTGGCACGGGTTCCCAGGTAGATGCCGTGTTTCTTGACTTCCGCAAGGCGTTCGATACAGTTCCCCATAGTCGTTTAATGAACAAAGTAAGAGCGTATAGACTAACAGACCAATGGTGTGATTGGATTGAGGAGCTCCTAGATAACAGAACGCAAAAGTCTCGCGAAGTAAGAGTGATTTCAGGTGTGCCGCAGGGGAGTGTCGTAGGACCGTTGCTATTCTGAATATACATAAATGACCTTGTGAATGACATCGGAAGTTCACTGAAGCTTTTTTCGGAAGATGCTGTGTAATATCGAGAGGTTGTAACAATGGAAAATTGTACTGAAATGCAGGAGGATCTGCAGCGAATTGACCCATGGTGCAGGGAATGGCAAATGAATCTCAATGTCGACAAGTGTAATGTGCTGCGAATACATTGAAAGAAAGATCCCTTATCATTTAGCTACAGTATAGCAGGTCAGCAACTGGAAGCAGTTAATTACATGAATTATCTGGGAGTACGCATTAGAAGTGATTTAAAATGGAATGATCATATAAAGTTGATCGTCGGTCAAGCAGATGCCAGACTGAGATTCATTGGAAGAGTCCTAAGGAAATGCAAACCGAAAACGAAGTAGGTTACAGTGTGCTTGTTCGCCCACTGCTTGAATACTGCTCCGCAGTGTGGGATCCGTACCAGATGGGGTTGATAGAAGAGATAAACAAGATCCAACGGAGAGTAGCACGCTTCGGTACAGGATCATTTAGTAATCGCGAAAGCGTTACGGAGATGATAGATAAACTCCAGTGGAAGACTCTGCAGGAGAGACGCTCAGTAGCTCGGTACGGGCTTTTGTTGCAGTTTCTAGAACATACCTTCACCAAGGAGTCAAGCAGTATATTGTTCCCTCCTACGTATATCTCGCGAAGAGATCATGAGGATAAAATGAGAGACATTAGAGCCCACACAAAGGCACACCGACAATCCTTCTTTCCACGAACAATACGAGATTGGAATATAAGGGAAAACCGATAGAGGTACTCAAGGTATCCTCCGCCACACACCGTCAGGTGGCTTGCCGAGTATGGATGTGGATGTAGATATTATGCTGTGGTAGACACTCTCGCATTTACATGTGACCTGTGGTAGTAATCGAAGATGAGCTGACAGCTGCGAACCACCTGCTTGATATCTTGCCCGTCGGCGATGTCACCCTTCAACAGTACAACTGCCCGTGTCTCGCTGCCAGAAACATGGTACAGTGAATTAAAGAACAATGTAGTGAACTTGTGTTGATGTCTCACAGACTAAATTCGCCTTGTGTAAACCTAAGGAAACCATCTGGGTCACTGTTGGGCGCCATCAACTCGAACGCAGATCAGCAGCTCGCTATTTACGTGAATTACCTGGAGTGTGCGTATACATCTCATGCCACACACCTCCACAAACTACCAACAATCTCTTGAATTCCTGATACGCAGAATCAGCAATGTATTTCGTTACAAAGACGGACAAACAAGCTATTAAGCAGGTTGTCGCAATGTTTTGGCTCTTCAGTGTATGTAGTATCTGCAAATAAACCTTTTCTGATAATATTATTATTTATTATTAGATACGCTTGGACTCTACCATGTTTCAATATTCGACGTTGCCAAAAAGTTCTCATTTTTCTTCTCCATAGATCCTTTTTCTTTCTTCAGTTCACTCTGTTCCTGAGCCGACGGTAAATTCACATTTGCTAAGGTTTTATCTGGATTAGATTCTTCTGAAAATGTTGATGGATTTGTATGAGGCTTGTAACGGTACGCCTACCGTGGTAGCTAGACCTTTTTCAAAGGAAACGCTTCAGGATGCACAGCTTCCAGAAACTGATGTCCAAACACGAAATTATGGTCGTTTTTGAGAGATGCATATATCGATGGCATACTGAATTACCGAAACTGGTAGCGAAAATAAAACAAAATAACTTCCCAATTTGCACTGCTGTTTGGCGATTTTATTTATTAAATAAATGTTATATATAATGTTACGAGCCAAGCGGTGGTAGCTTTGTTAGCAGGAGTTAAAGCGAAGAGTTGCGGTGAGTGATCCTCTAGACAGCCTGAGCGCCAATGAAACATCTGTCAATTGTTGTTGTTGTGGTCTTCAGTCCAGAGACTGGTTTGGTGCAGCTCTCCATGCTACTCTGTCCTGCGCAAGGTTCTTCATCTCCCAGTACCTACAGTAAGCTACAGCAACAATCACTTATCGGCGAGAGTCTTACAACCACTCTGTCCTCTTCCCAGTTCTTCCTAGGAGCGACATTGCCTCGTCTGCATTGCTAGACAGCGTGAAGTATACGCCAATGCCGGGCGAAGAACTTGCTAAGCACAGGTCTCCATTGCCTGTGGTCAATGCTGTGGTGGGGTCGCAGGAGAATGTGGCGGTCGTGCATACCCGCAGCCTGGTTGTGGATTTCCATCAGAGCCTCAGAGCTCCGAATGCGTAAACCTGCACTTAATCTCAATCCCATAAATATGGATGACCCAATTGTCGTTTGTCGAAATGGCGTGTAGGCAGAAAACGCAGCAGCAACACGAAGGACACACAGCAGGTAAAGCGATACTTGTACTGTCCCGGTAGGGGCGACACGGCGCCCAGCGTCTAAGACGGACAGCGTCTAGACGGACAGACTGGCCGCCATTCTCAGTCAGTCGCCGTTGTAAACGGCAGGATTGTGGTTCGCAGATCCGGTCCAAAGCCAGAGTGCTATCTGTTTGCATCAGTGGAATACGAGGTGGTGGCAACTCGTAGACACCTGTCCAATTTACAAGAGCGTTCTGGAACTTAATAGAGATGGTGTTACATTGGTATCCTTGACGCAAAAAGAATGAGCACGAGAAGGCGGACTTTCATAGGAGGCGATGACGCGATCTCCCATACAATGGCGACCGAATGTGTTCTCTTTTCCTGGGCCTTTCAGAGCTCTGTGGTTTCAGAGCGTTCCTTTATGCTTTACGTCCTGAAATGCGTCCTTACAACATCTCTAAGTAAAGTAAGTACATTCATCCTCGTTACAGTAGCGCATCCTGTCTGTTCCACACTGTTGTCAAAGTGCTTCATCAGTTGTTGTTCGCATTGCTTTCGCAAAGTCTGTCGAAATGGGTTCCCGGGTTGTTTGAACTTAGGGCCTCCCATGCTAACAATCGGTTAAGACACCTCTGCATATCCAGCAAACGCACCCCACTTTGCAACATCTACTAGGGTTTTTTTTTATCATTCCGGTACTTATCTAACATTTTACTGTGCAAGAGTATAAGAATAGAAGGACGTACGTAAAACGTTGCTGAGCGACTAGACGAAATCACAAGTAAGACATCTATGCTGCGCTATTCTTTAATATAAGTGTATTAGAAATCCAATTAGCGACGCCATGCAGCTATCCGCAAGCTCTAATGGAGATAAAAGTTCTCGGCCAGAATGCGTGTGCAGTGAGAGCAGGGCTACAATGCATCCACTCGGCCAAATTTTTATTACGTTTGATGTTGAATTTGAGTTGGATTGTAATATTTAAGGAATAGATAGGGAAAACACGGTCCAGGCATGTGATATTTACTTGAAGAACATATGTGAAAGGTGTTACAGCAGCTATCTTCATTCTTATTCGTTGGTTGAAGTTGGGTGTATGAAAGTAGGGAATTGTGATTATTAGTCTGAAGAATAATTTACACTGCAATCTTTTATTTATTTGGTAATAGACACATAAAAAAATTTTTTGCATAACCTCGCCTTCAAGAGTTAAGAAATCTATACAGAAAACTGGAATACAGATCATCATAATCATCACTTCCGCCCTTTTTATTGCTCATGAAAACCACTCATTGCTCGTTGTATCACCATACATCGAGACCTTCAGAGATGATGGTCCAGATTGCTGTACACACCGATACTTCTAATACCCAGTAGCACGTTCTCTTACATTGATGCATGCCTGTATTCGTCGTAGCCGGCCGCGGTGGTCTCGCGGTTCTAGGCGAGCAGTCCGGAACCGTGCGACTGCTACGGTCGCAGGTTCGAATCCTGCCTCGGGCATGGATGTGTGTGATGTCCTTAGGTTAGTTAGGTTTAAGTAGTTCTAAGTTCTAGGGGACTAATGACCACAGCAGTTGAGTCCCATAGTGCTCAGAACCATTTTTTTGTATTCGTCGTAGCATACTATCTACAAGTTCATCAAGGCGCTATTGATCCATAATGTTCCACTCCTCAACGGCGATTCAGCGTAGATCCCTTAGAATGATTGGTGGGTCACGTCGTCCATAAACTGCCCTTTCAGGCTCTCCCAGGCATCTTCGATAGTGTTCATGTCTGGAGATCATGCTGGCCATTGTAGTCGAGCGATTTCGCTATCATGAGGGAAGGCATTCACAATATGTGCACGATGGGGGAACGGATTGTAGTCCATGAAGACGAATGCTTCGCCTATATGCTGCCGATATGGTTGCACTATCGGTCGGACGATGGCATTCACGTATCGTACAGTCGTTACAGCCCATTCCATGACCACCAGCTATGTACGTCGGCGCCACATAATGGCACCCCAAAACAGCAGGGAACCTCCACCTTGCAGCACTCGCTCGGCACTGTGTCTAAGGCGTTCGGCCTGACCGGGTTGCGTCTCCCACGATTGTTTGGTTGAAGGCATATGCGGCATTCATCGGTGAAGAGAAAGTGATGTCAGTCCTGAGAGGTCCATTCGGGGTGTTGTTGGCCTCATCTGTACCGCGATGCATGGTGTCGTGGTTAAAAAGATGGACATGGCCATGACGTCGGAAGTGAAGTTGCGCATCATACAGCTTGTTGCGTACAGTTTGAGTCGTAACTCGACTTCCTGTGGCTGCACGAAAAGCATTATTCAACATGGTGGCGTTGCTAATAGGGTTCCTCCGAGCCATGATCAATAGGTAGCGCTCATCCACTGCAGTAGTAGACCTTGGGCGGCCTGAGCGAGGCATGTCATCGACAGTTCCTGTCTCCCTGTATCTCCTCCATGACCGAACAACATCGCGTTGGTTCACTCCGAGACGCCTGGCCACTTCCCTTGTTAAGAGCCCTTCCTAGCACAAAGTAACAATCGAACCGCGGTATTGATCGTCTAGACATTGTTGAACTATGGACAACACCAGGCATGTACCCCTTTCATGGTGGAGTGACTGGAACTGATCATGTGTCGGATTCATTCCGTCTAATAGACGCTGCTCATGCATGGTTGTTTATATCTCTGAACAGTCAAAGGGACTGTGTCTGTGATACAATATCCACAGTCCACATCTATCTTCAGCAGTTCTGGGAACTGGTGTGATGCAATACTTTTCTTTTTTTGGTGTGCGTATTTACTTAACTGAAAATTAGAGTTATCACTTGGACTTCAGATATATTCTGAGAGAACCGAAAATTCAGATTTCGCATAGGAAGAAGATGAAACTAAAAATGCTTTCAGGTCAAAATATAGCGCCAAATATTAATATTCAATAAACCGTTGCTCGTATACTGAAGATTTAATGTTAGGACCCTATTGCTGATGTTTCCGCCTGAACCAAATACTTTGATAATTTCAGAAGCATTCACAATCGGGAGTGTGAAAGAAGACAGCTTTACAAACATTCTTAGTCACTTTCTAATGGAAGAAACGCCATAGCATTTTCTAAATCCTGTTTGAACTCCTTTATTCAGGGTCTGGTTTACAGTTATACTATGCACGTCACAATTCTGTGTGCGAATCATCTTGTTGGGAACCTGTAGATATGCTCATAAAATTTCAGTTTTCTTTTAGGCAGCGAGACGGATATTTTTCTGTAGTTTCTTGTTATTATTTCCATTTCCGAATTTTGCGCTATTCTTCTAGGATATTTTCCAGGCCACATTTCTTGCGGAGTACGGCTCACAATTACAATTTATTTAACACTGTCTGATTATGTTTTACAGTTTTAAAGATGTATTAACTCAGACTGTTAATAGTTAACAGAGCTGGATAAAATACATGTACTTAAATGTCACAGATATTCACGTAGACGTATCGCTGTTTCAGCTTCTTGATGATGCAACAGAGTTAGCCAATGTGTTCACTCAACACCTTTTTATACACTTGTTCTGCAGCTTAAGAGGTAAACGAATAATATCGTTGATACTGAAAACAGTTAGTCAGTAACGTAATATAAACTATATGGTTTCAGTACTACAGCTTTTCAGTACAAAAAACGTTTCTGTTACGATGTTCTAGACACACCTGTTGCCTCGGTATTTATGTGCGCAGAACTGTCTTTCATTATTTGTTCATTTCACAAATATTTAATTATTGTAAACTGCTAATTATTTCTAACAATATTTGTTTTAATATTCACTACAGCTACGCTCCACCTCCATATAAAAATCTATGTAGTTCTCGCAAAGTGAATCCACATCGTGTCCTGTCATATGGAGGTAATCAATTCGAAATCAGTTTGAAGAAAGCGAGGACGTGTAGTCGATAAACGTATTGTCTAGTAGGGGGGTGGATCCACATTTATTTGTCTTAAAATCTCAAAACTATTTCACGATTCGCTGTTATTCTCCTTGAAATTACAAACGACACGTGACTGTGGGTCGCAAAAGCTTTATCTAGCGTTATATTTTTAATTTATTATGTTATAAACTAAAAATGGTACATTACCTTCCTGACACGCACGTGATACCACCCCTTTAGTCCAAAAAGTTTCGAGACTGGATTAATGAAAAGAGAGTCAAGTTAATTTTGCGGTTCTAACGCTTAATATAAACTACTCTTTCTGGGCGGACGATGTCCTTAGATAGAAGTCGGTGAAGTGGAAATGCAAGGTGATCCCCCTATCACTTAGGTCTGGATTTTGTGGGGTGTGTAGGAACCACGGATAGCACAAAAAATGGTTCGAATGGCTCTGAGCGCTATGGGACTTAACATCCGAGGTCATCAGTCCCCTAGAACTTAGAACTACTTAAACCTAACTAACCTAAGCACATCACACACACCCATGCCCAAGGCAGGATTGGAACCTGCGACCGTAGCGGTCGCGCGGTTCCAGACTGAAGCGCCTAGAACCGCTCGGCGACATCGGCCGGCCACAGGTAGCACAGTACGGAGGAGTTACTAAGGCGGGACCTGCAACTTCCTTGTATGGCCTGCAACAGAATGAGAAATTTGAGCGCTCTCTAACTTGACTACAAGACAGAAGCGTAGTTGTTCAACCAGCGTCAGCCTAGCGGCGTGATGTAGTGATGATCACTCGTCTTCCACGTGTCTTTGCCAGACTGGGAAAAGAATACATCAACAACAAATCACTTTCCAACATACAACCACTATTAACATTTGAGCGCTGAGCAGTGTAAATGCCAGATCAATGCTCCACTAGAAGAAAATAGTATGTCACTGGACTCCAATTCGGAGGACAATGGCTCAAATCGGTCCGAGTATCTAGTTTTAGGGTTTTCGTGATTCCCTAAGTATCTAAAGGCGAAACGCGGGATAACAGCGTCGAAAGGGCACGGCTGATTCTCGGCCCCAAACTTTTCCTGTGCTTCTTTATTAGCGGGACATTAAACTTTGACCTTCCTTCATTCTAGGAGAGAGCCAATACTCTGCGGCCATCGAGATCATAAGGGAGAGGATTAGTCATCTTACGAAACAGTAGGTCGCCATTCTTCTATGATCCTATGTCGATGTTCTTACGGCAATCGTGTCCTGACGTTGAGTCTGCAATGGCAGTTGTACCTGATGCTGCTGTATATTTTACAAAGTTCAGTGACAGCAATAATCTAAACACTTTTTCCTTCTTTAGTATTACAAATCGCGGTCAGCTCTTATTTGTCACGGCCGCGTCCAATACTTAACACTGCCTGCTCACCACTGACTGGTAAAATGCACATCTGTTGTTTTCAGTTGTTGTTTAAGCTGACACTTCATATACGCCACAAGAAATGAGTCCCGAAACTTTTTGGTCCGACGGTGTGCGTAAAAATCTCTACTGTGTACACTCAGTTAATTACACTGTAGATGGTAGGTACCTACTGTAAAGCGTTAGTATGTTTTGTGACTAATGGTTACTGGTTTCCCATAGTTCCGTTTTTTATTTTGTAGGAGATTCTACTTCGTTCGTTCATCCTTACAATACATCTGAATGCCTAAAACAGTTTCTGTATAACAATGTGGGAAAGTTCAGTCTTAGCGTTAACCTATTGAACACACCATGGAAGTATTGACGTTACACTGGATCACTGGCATTTCACCAACTGTTTGTGATGATACTCATGCCTGTACGATTTTTTTCACACGTTTTGTCTCTGAGAATCGTCTTCTCTGTGAACAAGCTTCGTTGTGGTCCAAGTATCGAGAGTGCTTTCAAAATCAAAAAGTGTCGGTTCTTGGTGAACTTTCGGCATTGTATGTCACCTTCGAACAGCAGACTTCACTACTGTGAAGATCTACGCAGAACTGTCCACCTAAGTAGTAGAGAAAAGCCCCTCGTTACTCCTGCAAAAATATAAAATTATCGTTATACGAGGGTTGGAACCTTAATAGTGGCAACTATTAATTTACAGCTCGTACAAAATATATATGTGTTTCAAAGTTTTACTGACCTTCAAAGAAGTGACTAGCATTGTTTATAACCCGTCGCCAGTGATGTGGAGTCGTAGGATACTCCTAGCAGTGGCTGTTGTGGTGATAGTTCGAGCTGCGCGGTCTATTGACCGACGAATTTGAAGCAATTCTGAAGCGAATGCCTTGAAGTTTTTCCTTCAGTTTAGAAATAGAATTGAATTACCGCGGGCTTAAGTCAGGGGAGTGCAGTAGGTGGTATAGCACTTAGCAGCACCATCAGTCAAACAAATCAGTAGCAGTTTGCACTGTACGTGCTTGAGCGTTGTCCTGCAAAATGATGGTCAGGTCCTGCAGAAAGTGTCATCACTTCTGTCTCTATGCTGTCCATTTTTGGAACACAGCTGACGACCAACTTAGAGACAGAAGTGATGACACTTTCTGCAGGACCTGACCATCATTTTGCAGGACAACGCTCAAGCACGTACAGTGAAAACTGCTACTGATTTGTTTGACTGATATGGCTGCTAAGTGCTATACCACCTACTGCACTCCCTTGGCTTAAGCCCTCATGAGTTCAACTCGATTTCTGAACTAAAGAAAACACTTCACGGCATTTGCTTCAGAGCTGCTACGAATTCGTCGGGCAATATACCGCGCTGCTCGAACTGTCAACACAACTGTCACTGCTCAGAGTGCCCTACGACTTCCACATGGCTGGCAACGGGTTATACACAATGCTGGTGACTGCTTTGAAGGTCAGTAAAACTTCGGAACAGGTGTCTATTTTGTGCGAGCTGTAAATAAATAGTTGCCACTATTAAAATTCCAACCCTCGTATAGTATCAATATTTGCTGGCTGTAAGGCACCACTATCGCCAGAAACGCTTATCACAGCTGAACCTGCCGGCCGCGGTGGTCTCGCGGTTCTAGGCGCGCAGTTCGGAACCGTGCGACTGCTACGGTCGCAGGTTCGAATCCTGCCTCGGGCATGGATGTGTGTGATGTCCTTAGGTTAGTTAGGTTTAAGTAGTTCTAAGTTCTAGGGGACTAATGACCACAGCAGTTGAGTCCCATAGTGCTCAGAGCCATTTGAACCATTTTGAACAGCTGAACCCGGCGACGTCTGGCTGTCAGCACCATATATACAGAAAGTAACTTTGACCAGGCGTCTTCATGCTTGTCAGCTTACAAGCCGACTCCAACTCTTTGTCGTAATAAATAATACAATAATTTACAATGACTGGTTCGTGTTTTTCTACTGTATGTCAGAATTCATATTTATGTAAATGTTAACGGTAAAAGTGTGTACCGTAGGGTCATTTACGAGCATTTAACAAGATGTGATTGGCGATTATTGCTCAGAAGGGGCAACAACATAGTACTGAAAGGTAATAATCTCCAAAGATGTGAGATTTTCTGAAGGTCGCTACTGAAGTTTGGAAAGGCTGTGTTGTTTTGACTATTGTAGAAAACTGATGCGGATGGTATGTAAACAAAAGATTGTTTAGGAGGTGATGGCTGATTAGAGAACGATTCCTACGCAAACTTTCGAAACCACATACTGGCCGAGATAGCTTCGGAAGAACGAAAGCTGTTGTTGTTGCTGGTTGTTGATGTTGTTTTTTTCAGTCCCGAGCCTTGTTTCATGCAGCTTTCCATGCTACGGTCCTATGCAAGCCCCTTCATCTCCAAATAACTACTGCAAGCTACAGCGTTAAAGTGGTGATCCCTTGGTGTCTCCGAATGTGTTCTGTCAACCGGCCTCTTCTTTTATTCAGCTTGCACCACGGATTTCGTTTCTCCCCACATTTTGTTCAGTGCCTCCTCATTAGTTACGTGATCCGCACCACATCTCAAAAGCTATTCTCTTCTAGTTTAAACTGTTTATTGTCCATGTTAATTCCTTCTCCAAATTTTTCTTTGGTTTTCTATACTGGTTGTTCAATATACAAATTAAATAATACTCGGTATAAGCTACAACCTTTTCTCACTCCCTTCTCAACCACTGCTTCCCTTTTATGCCCCCGACTCTCATAGCTGCCATCTTCTTTCTGCACAAGTTGTAAATGATCTTTCGCTCCCTGTATTCTACTTCTGCTACCTTCAGAACGTCAAGTAGAGTACTCAACAATGTCACTTCTTCCTCTAAAGCTACAAATGCTATAAATATAGGTATGCCTTTCCTTAACCTATCTTCTAGAAGGTTCGTAGTGTCAGTACCTCTACATTTCCCGGAACCCAAACTGATCTTCTTGGAATTTTGTTGTACTAGATTTTCCATTCTTCTGTAAATAATACGTGTTGTATTTTGCTATCAAGACTTATTAAACTGACAATTCGGTAATATTCACACTTGTAAACACCTACAGAATTAATTTGATAACTAGATAGAAACACAGCCAACGGCCTTTCCGCGGTGGCAACATCGATTCCCTTCAGATCAGTGAAGTTAAGTGCTGTCGGTGTTGGCTCGTACTTGGATGGGTGACCGACAGGCATGCCGAGCGCTGTTGGCAAGGGGTTGTACTCAGCCCTTGTGAGACAAATTGAGTACTCCACAGAAAAGTAGCGGCTTCGGTCACGAAAACTGACAATGGTCGGGAGAACGGTGTGCTGACCTCACACATGTCTGTATCCGCATCCAGTGACACCCATAGCATTAGGATGACACGGCGGTCGGTCAGTGCCGTAAGGGTTTTCCGGAACCTGTTCGGAGGGTTTTAGAGCTTATGTGTAAATAGAGGTTTGGGAGATGATGGATGTGCTAGACAGAAATTCAGATCACAGCTATTGAAGACACGACGCTACCAAGGCGGAACTGGAAGAATGGAAAGATGCTATGACGAATTTCTTTATTAGGTAGACAAAAAGGAACACATAAAAATGTCTGATTTTTATTGGTTCATCAGAAAATGGTTCAAATGGCTCTGAGGGCTATGGGACTTAATTTCTGTGGTCATCAGTCCCCTAGAACTTAGAACTACTTAAACCTAACTAAGCTAAGGACATCACACACATCCCTGCCCGAGGCAAGATTCGAAACTGCGACCGTAGCGGTCGCGCGGTTCCAGACTGTACAATCGCTCGGCCACCCCGCCGGCATTGGTTCATCACTGTCTGTCTTTCCCAGATAGACTCAACACCAGACATCATCATAAATGACAGGTCATTAATGTTCCGAACGGCACACAATGGGAGAGTGTGCATACACCTGGTTTAATTTCGTCGGCCGCATACACATAAGAATCGTTTACCACTGGCATTCAGGGCTCTGCCGTTTGAGAACAGCCTCATAAAGCACGGAAACCATAGCCATGTAGTATATACTCGTGTTATACAGTGCCACTGCGGCCGCACCCGTCTGATGCACCAGCGCAGGGCGACAATGAGTTCCAAATCAAACATCGAGCGTGTTAAACAGGTCGCGGCAATCAGCGAAATTGCGAGCCGAAATCCAATAACGCGCGAGCGTAAACAAAACAGCGCTCCCGCGCCAGTGCGGCGGGCATTTGGTGCTGATTGTGGCGGTGTGCCAGCGCCGGCCGCGCCCATGTTTGCCGTGTCACGCGGCAAGTGTTCCAGCCAGTCACAAAACTCAGTTTTGTGCCGTTAGCCAGATTTACAGAATTCATTGTCTGCTCTCGACGGTTAGGTGGAATAACTAGTCGAACCACTAATGCTGGAATGCACCATCTGTGCGAGCTCTTGACATTTAGGCTGGAAGTAGTACAACAGCTAGGACTCTGGGTAACAGAGTTCGGGGTCTCGTATCTATACTGATGCTTCGTAGGTCAAAGCCTGATAAGTGAAGGAAGGTGCATAGTACTGGTGCATTCCACAACAGTGTCAAGCTTGGATAGCAAATTTGTCGCTACCTGAAAGCCGTCTTCCATAGTAAATTTCACTGCACGGGTTGTGAGCCACTGACACGTTTCAAAGACTCTCTTTGCGCTTTTCTCGTCTCGAGGGAAATACCATCTTTGACAGTAGAGCAAAAGCACATTTGCACGGTATACTTTAAAGGCAAAACCCTCCCAATTAGTCAAGTAACTAGGTGGTTATAGTTCGTCCAACCTTGAGGGGCTAACACAAAGGAATTCGTCGGCTGATATGGGGCCCACTTGTAAGCTACTTTGCCGCGTGACCTCATTGCACTCTGTCATGGTTTTATGTACTAAGTCCAGACGCTTTTTTGCCGAGATGGTCTCTTCTAAGCAACAACATTCAGAAATGTGTGATGAGCACGTTCCTTGTTAGTGTGCCTTGAGATAGTAAAGGGTGTTTATTACACTACTGGCCATTAAAATTGCAACACCACGAAGAAACGCAGATGACAAACGGGTATTCGTTGGACAAATATACTAGAACTTACATGTGATTAAATTTTCACGTAATTTGGGTGCATAGATCCTGAGAAATCAATGCCCAGAACAACCACCTCTGGCGGTAATAACGGCTTTGATACGCCTGGGCATTGAGTCAAACAGAGCTTGGATGGCGTATACAGGTACAGCTGCCCATGCAGCTTCAACACGATACCACAGTTAATCAAGAGTAGTGACTGGCGTATTGTGACGAGCCAGTTGCTCGGCCACCATTGACCAGACGTTTTCAGTTGGTGAGAGATCTGGAGAATGTACTGGCCAGGGCAGCAGTCGGACATTTTCTGCATGCAGAAAGGCCCGTATAGGACCTGCAACGTGCGGTCGTGCATTATCCTACTGAAATGTAGGGTTTCGCAAGGATCGAATGAAGGATAGAGCCACGGGTCGTAACAGATCTGAAATGTAACGTCCACTGTTCAAAATGCCGTCAATGCGAACTAGAGGTGACTGAGACGTGTAACCAATGGGCTACATACCATCACACCGGGTGATACGCCAGTATGGCGATGACAAATACAATCTTCTAATGCGCATTCACCGCGGTGTCGCTAACACGGATGCAACCATTATGATGCTGTTAGCAGAACCTGTACTCATCCGAAAAAATGACGTTTTGCCATTCGTGCACCGAGCTTCGTCGTTGGGTACACAATCACAGGCGCTCCAGTCTGTTATGCAGCGCCAAGGGTAACCGCAGCCAAGGTCTCCGAGCTGATAACAATGGCTCTGAGCACTATGGCACTCAACTGCTGTGGTCATCAGTCCCCTAGAACTTAGAACTACTTAAACCTAACTAACCTAAGGACATCTCACACATCCATGCCCGAGGCAGGATTCGAACCTGCGACCGTAGCAGTCGCGCGGTTCCGGACTGAGCGCCTAGGAGCGCACGGCCACCGCGGCCGGCTCCGAGCTGATAGTCCATGCTGCTGCAAACTTCGTTGAACTGTTCGTGCAGATGGTTGTTGTCTTGTAAAGGTCCCCATATGAAGACTCATGGATCGAGACGTGGCTGCACAATCCGTTACAGCCATGCGGATAAGATGCCTGTCATCTCGACTGCTAGTGATACGAGGCCGTTGGGTTCCAGCACGGCGTTCCGTATTACCCTCCTGAACCCACCGATTCCATATTCTGCTAACAGTCATTGGATCTCGACCAACGCGAGCAGCAATGTCGCGAGACGATAAACCGCTATCTTGATAGTCTACAATCCGACCTTTATCAAAGTCAGAAACGTGATGGTACGCATTTCTCCTCCTTACACGAGGCATCGCAACAACGTTTCACCAGGCAACGCCGGTCAATAGCTTTTTGTGTATGAGAAATCGGCTGGAATCTTTCCACATATCCGCACTTTGTAGGTGACGTCACCGGCGCCAACGTTGTGTGAATGCTCATCAGTGCTCAGGCTATCAGAAAAAACCTGAAATTCCGCAAAATTCTTATTGAGCAAGTCCATCATGGGAAATCTCTGTTCCGTTTGTCAGCTGGGATTGTGTTTAGAGGTATGTTATCACTGAAGTGAAAATGGCTCTTGATTTCCAGATATCTGCTCCGGCTCATACACTATCGTACTGTCCCCATCTGCATTTCAATATAACTATACATTTGGGACGCAATGGTATCTAGTGAAGAGCAGTATACTTAAGAACTTCTTCATGCATTCTGTGTAGCGTGCCTGACAGTATTACTGGTAATCAAGTTCAGTACTTGGGAATCAAAAAAATTTTCAAAGCAGTCAACTGCGCGACCTTCCTTTTCGTGCTGCTACCAAACTGCAGTTGCTCGGTTCATTTTCTGCTAGACTTGGGTTGGTTTTACTGCAAGTTAATCTCGCGTTGTCCAATTTGATGTGATTAACTTGAAATTTTTATGACGGTCTGCATTTTACTCGTCTTGCCTTACTTTATTAGTACGAACTTCCAAGGTGCCTCTCGCGTCAGCTGGAAGAGTATCTACCAATAAATTTTTTCCAAATCATCACAGTCGATCAGGTCATCTACGCGATATGAAGGGAGCCTGACAATGTCAGTGCCTTCAGTCACTCCACCCTCACCATAGAAGAAGCCAAGAAATTGAGATCCTTTACAATTTCTCCAATTTCTCTTATAGAAAGCGGTTTGTAGCGATTAATTATTATATTCCGCGGGGTCCCTTGGAGGACAATTGCAACTTTATCAACGAATTTTCTTGCTTCGGCATTGAATAATAACAGACATTTGTTTCAGAGTTCTCTTAAATTATTTGATCCTAAAAACATTTATAAAATTTATGGTTTTTATGCTCGTTTCCCATGTGCTCACCTATCCATAGTTTGAGTTCGTACTTGATGTGAGCACAGTTTACTGAATAACTTCTGCCTTCATCTGAACTGCTATTAGGATAAACTGCCGTAAGCAGACACAGTTCTTCTTCTTTTGTATTGTAAGGAAGCCCTGGGGTAGTCAGCATTTCGAGATATGTGCTGTGATTCTTAAGATAACGAGATTAGTTACTTTGAGATTCATGCTCTCTTTTATCATGTGTTACGCAATTCAAGGTGCGTTTTCCACATCTGTATCTAAATCTACATGCGCACTCTTCAATTCAAGCTTAAAGGTCTAGCACAGGATTCACCGAACCACCTTCACAATATATCTGTACCGTTACACTTTCGAACAGCGCGTGCGAAAAATGAACGCTTAAATCTTTCCACAAGAGTTATGATTTTGCTTATTTCGTTTAGATGATGATATCTTTCTGTGCTGTTTGGTCTCAATAAAATATTTTCGCATTCAGAGGAGAAAATTGTCGATAGCTGCATTGCACTCATTTTCTCTATAAGGAACGCATCCACACTTACTGCTTGCACTGTTGTTGTGTACATAGTTCCGCGTAGTTAGCGCGTACACAACATTCCCACTAGACCGCGCCCCGCTAACCACAACAGCGCTGGCGCAGCGCTCGTCCGTCTCCGCACTACGAGATGGCGGTGTCATAGAGACGGACCAAATTCTACTTCCGCCGATCCGCGTATTAATATGTCACGCAGCCAATGAGATTGCTGCTAACGTAGAACCTTTTCTCCTCGCGGATCACACTCCCGCAGTGATACCTGAACGCCCGAGGTATTATAACGAGTGTACAGACCTCCGATTAGTCAGTCTGCATCAGTCTGCATTAGTCTATAGTGAAGTTTCAGTCTGCGCCTAATAAGATTATCATATTCCTGTACATAGTCATGAAAAGGAGTGTATAGACACTTTGTCAAGTATTAGAGATATGTGAGAATAAGATTAACGTTCCAAGACCAAAGGAACTTCAATTGTCAATTGTAAATAGCATCCAGATTCAAGTTAAGTAAGGTTTATGCTTGTTATTATTTTAATAAATATGTGTGAAAATTAATCAAGTTCTGTTTAAAGTTGGTCACCGTCAATCTGCTACTCTAAGCGTGCAAGTGCCATTTCTATCGCCTGACCTAACGGCAGAAGATAAACACGCCACGATAAGACCACGAGACATATTGCTGACACTCGCCTACTTCGTTAGAGCGACAAGTCAAATAATCTTATGGTCTGTGTACCGAAGGTCTTACAGTACGCACACCACAACTGTACTAATGGAAAGGTGTGTTAACACATGTTACAGCCACTTCATGTGTTTGCGCTATGGAAGACTGGTTGATAACTAATATGTGCCAACAGAAGTCGTATAGCGTTGCTATTTATTCATGGGTCAAAATCTAATATAATAATCGAAGAGCTCAAAGTCCCGAGCGACTGGGAAAGAGCGCAGGTGGTTTTTGTGTATAAGAATGGTAACAGAATGGACCTGCAAAATTACAGACCAATATCCTTATCATCATCGGTTTGCTGCAGAACTCTTTGAACGTATTCTCATTTCGAATACATTAAATTTCCTGGATACGGAAAAGCTTCCGTCCACAAATTAGCACGGGTTTAGAAAGCATCGCTGGTGCGAAACTCAACTTGTCCTTTTCTCACATGAGTTCCTGGGAATAACTGATGAAAGATTACAGGCAGATTCTATATTCCTAGATTTCTGGAAAGCATCTGACACGATGCCTCGCTGCAGTAGATTCCCACATTTGCCCGTGGGTCGAAGACTTCTTAAGTAATAAAACCCAGTACATTGTCTTACATTGTTAGTGTTCATCAGAGACAGCGATGTTGCTAGAAGTGCTCCAGGAAAGTGTGGTAGAACTGCTCTTATTCTGTGCATTCATAAATGATCTGAAAGGGAGGCTGAGCAGCAGTCTGCAGCTGTTTGCTAATTACGCTATGGTGTATGTGAAGGTGTCGTCGTTGAGTGGCTGTAGGAGGATACAAGATGTCCGTTCGTGTAATGAAAGGCAGACAGCTCTAGATGTAGAAATATGGGAGTAGCTGCATATGAGTAGGAAAAACAGTTTCGTAGCGTTGGATTACAGCATGAAAAATGTTCGGCTTGACACAGTTGCCGTGCGGTTCTAGGCGCTTCAGTCTGGAACCGCGCGACCGCTACGGTCGCAGTTTCGAATCCTGCCTCGGGCACGGGTGTGTGTGATGTCGTTAGGTTAGTTAGGTTTAAGCAGTTATAAGTTCTAGGGGACTGATGGCCTCAGAAGTTAAGTCCCATAGTGCTCAGAGAAATTTGAACCATTTTTTTTGACACAGTTACATCGATCAAAAATCTAGGCGTAATGTTGCAAAGCGATATGAAATGGCTCGAGCAAGTAAGGATTGTAATAGGGAAAGGAATATTCGAAGTTGTTTTATTGGGAGAATTCTAGGAAATTGTGGTTTAACTGTAAAGGAGACTACTTATAGAATACCAGTGCGAGCCATTCTTGACTACTGCTCAAGTTTGTAAGTAGGCTGTTTAGGTTTTTATGTTGGTAACGCCATGTAGTGCTCTGTATGAAAATCACTGACTGTGCTGTGTGCAGTCTGAGGCTGTTCGGCATTGTTGCAATATTCGCTATTGTAGTGTTGGGCAGTTGGCTGTTAACAGTGCGTAGCTTTGCGCAGTTGGAGGTGAGCCGCCGGCAGAGGTGCATGTGGGGAGAGAGATGGCGGAATTTTGAGAGTGGACGATCTGGACATGCGTCCATCAGAAAGAGTAAATTTGTAATATTTGATATCATGGACTATATAATGACTTTTCAACACTATTAAGGTAAATACATTGCTTGTTCTCTATCAAAATCTTTCATTTGCTAACTATCAGTAGTTAGTGCTTTCAGTAGTTAGAATCTCTTATTTAGTTAGCTAGCAGCATTGGCGCTCGCTGTATTGCAGTAGTTCGAGTAACGAAGATTTTTGGGAGGTAAGTGATCTGTGAAAGGTATAGGTTAGTGTTAGTCAGGGCCATTATTTGTAGGGATTATTGAAAGTAAGATTGCGTTGCGCTAAAAATATTGTGTGTCAGTGTAGCGTTGATCAGAATAGGTAAAGAGCGAAATGTCTGAGTAGGTTCAGTTCTGCTCAGCTGTTTGAAAATCAAATAATGTAAGAGGTTTATCTGCACAGTAATTTATAATTTTTCTAAGGGGACGTTTCATAAGTGTTTGGGGTCCACGTCAGGCTGGATTAAAGGAAGACATCGAATCACATTACACCCGAGTATTACCGAGACACTTAGCAACTCAGACGTCGATCCTTCGCTATGTATGCGAGGAATAGAAAAGGAAATGACTAGTAGTAGTACAAGGTACCCTCTGCCTGCACAAACGAAGGCGTGTGGAGTATTGATATATACGTAGATGTAAATGTTAATTATTTCAGGGCTTTAAAACGGGAGGTTTGCTACTTAGGTATGCAGGTTAAAGCCAAACAGGTGGTAGGAGGGTATCAAGTCTTATGAATATTATTAATTGTCGAATCGTGGCTGCGTGAGATGTACGTCGGAAGAGATAGCGCATTTCAAGATTCATTTTGTGGTATTGGCTTTAGAACTTTTTGAACAACGGTCTTGACGATACGCAATGCTTGCCTTGTCTCCCACTACTTGGTGCATTTTTCTGACTCATTTACGCCAACTCATCATGATTTTTGACGATTCGAGAAGAGTTGTGCTACTCTTCTTTCGAACTTTTCCCTCTCTTCCATTAATCCAACTTGTCAGATCTCCGAACAGATCTCAAAAACTGGTCTCGCAAGCGCATTGTAAGCGATTTTTTCGCGCAGTAACTGTTTTGTGACAAGTCGAGTGTTCGCACATTCCTGAATGTAAAGTGTTGTGATTTTATATCAGCATATGAAACTATTAGTGAACACTACCGCTACAGTTACTTCGCTTATCAATCTATGTTGGAATAAGTAGCGGAAAATTTGCAGAATCATCGTAATTCTGAGTTACATTTTGTAACAAAAGTAACCCAACCAATACCAGTTGATTTTAATTTTCCCGAAGTGAGAGCACTCGCTCTAATACACTATGTGATGAGAAATATCCGCACAACCCCAAGAAACATATGGTTTTCATATTAGGTTCATTGTGTTGCCACCTACTTCCAAGTACTCCACATCAGCGACCTCGGTAGTCAGACTTCGTGAGAGAGCAGAATGAGGCGCTCCGCAGAACTCACGGACTTTGAAAGTGGTTCGGCGATTGGGTGTCACTTGTGTCATACGTCTGTAAGCGAGATGTCCACATCCCTAGCTCCACTATTTCCGATGTGATAGTGAAGTGTAAGCGCAAAGGGACACGTACAGGGCAAAAGCGTACAGGCTGTCCTCGTCTGATGACTGACAGAGACCGTTGACGGTTGAAAAGGGTCGTAATGTGTAATAGGCAGACATCTATCCAGACCATCACACAGGAATTCCAAACTGCATCAGGATCCACCTCAAGTACTATGACAGTTTGGCGGGAGGTGACGAAACTTGGATTTCATAGTCGATCGGCTGTTTAGAAGCCACACATCACGCCAGTAAATTCCAAATGAGGCTCACTTGGTGTAAGCAGCGTAAACATTTGACGACTGCACAATGGAAAAACGTTGTATGGAGCGACGAATCACGGTACCCAATGTGGCGGACCGATGGCAGGGTGTGGTTGTGGTGCACGTCCGGTGAACGTCATCTGCCAGCGTGTGTAGCGCCAACAGTAAAATTCGAAGAAGGTGGTGTTATGGTGTGGTCGTGTTTGTCATGGAAGGGACTTGCACCCCTTGTTGTTTTGCGTGACACTATCACAGCACAGGCTTACACTATTGTTTTAAACACTTGCTTGCTTCCCACTGTTCAAGAGCAATTCGGGGATGGCGACTGCATCAACTCGATCGAGCATCTGTTCGCAATTCACGGCCTGTGGCGGAGTGATTACACGACAGTAACATCCCTGTAATGGACTGACCTACACAGTGTCCTAACCTTAATCCTATAGATCACCTTTGAGATGTTTCGCAACGCCGACTTCGTGCCATACCTCACCCACTATCATCGATACCTCTCCTCTGTGCAGCACTCCGTGAAGAATGGGCTGCCATTCCCCAAGAAACCTTCCAGTACGTGATTGAAGGTATGCCTGAGAGAGTGGAAGCTGTCATCAGGGCTGCGGTGGGCCAATACCATATTAAATTCCAGTATTACCGATGGAGGGCGCAACGCTTGTAAGTCATTTTCAGCCTCGTGTCCGGATACTTTTCATCACGTTGTGCATGACAAAACAAGACGTGAGGTCTCTCAGGTTTTCTCTGCGTGATTACTCACAGTGTGCTTCCGGGTGTACTGTCGAGCTGCTGTTTCCATTTTAAGACCAGTATTGTTACGGCCCACCTAGATGTCTTCTTCAGGGATTTTAACAAAATAAATATTGTCGTTTGATTAAGTAACATGCTGAGATGTATGTACATCCTTGAATTCTGTGTGCTGGAGGCAATGAAACAGAGCAATTTCCTTTTAGTTCTACTCACTTCACAGTCTTTTGTCTAAATGCATGTAGGGAAACTAGAAAATCTGAAAAGGGAAATGCAAAGGCTCAAGCTAGATATAGTAGGGGTCAGTGAAGTGAAGTGGAAGGAAGACAAGGATTTCTGGTCAGACGAGTATCGGGTAATATCAACAGCAGCAGAAAATGGTATAACAGGTGTAGGATTCGTTATGAATAGGAAGGTAGGGCAGAGGGTGTGTTACTGTGAACAGTTCAGTGACTGGGTTGTTCTAATCAGAATCGACAGCAGACCAATACCGATAACGACAGTTCAGGTATACATGCCGACGTCGCAAGCTGAAGATGAACAGATAGAGAAAGTGTATGAGGATATTGAAAGGGTAATGTAGTATGTAAAGGGGGACGAAAATCTAATAGTCATGGGCGACTGGAATGCAGTTGTAGGGGAAGGAGTAGAATTGAGTTCTGTAACAAGTTTCAGCTAGTAATAGCGAATACCCTGTTCAAGAATCACAAGAGGAGGAGGTATACTTGAAAAGGCCGGGAGATACGGGAAGATTTAAATTAGATTACATCATGGTCAGACAGAGATTCCGAAATCAGATACTGGATTGTAAGGCGTACCCAGGAGCAGATATAGACTCAGATCACAATATAGTAATGATGAAGAGTAGGCTGAAGTTCAAGACATTAGTCAGGAAGAATCAATACGCAAAGAAGTGGGATACGGAAGTACTAAGGAATGACGAGATACGTTTGAAGTTCTTTAACGCTATAGATACAACAATAAGGAATAGCGCAATAATCATTACAGTTGAAGAGGAATGGAAATCTCTAAAAAGGATCATCACAGAAGTTGGGAAGGAAAACATAGGTACAAAGAAGGTAGCTGCGAAGAAACCATAGGTAACAGAAGAAATACTTCAGTTGATTGAAGAAAGGAGGAAATACAAACATGTTCCGGGAAAATCATGAATACAGAAATACAAGTCGGTGAGGAATGAAATAAGTAGGAAGTGCAGGGAAACTAAGACGAAATGGCTGCAGGAAAAATGTGAAGACATCGAAAAAGATATGATTGTCGGAAGGACAGACTCGACATACAGGAAAGTCAAAACAACCTTTCGTGACATTAAAAAAAGCAACGGTTGTAACATTAAGAGTGCAACGGAAATTCCACTATTAAATGCAGAGGAGAGAGCAGACAGGTGGAAAGAGTACATTGAAAGCCCCTATGAGGGTGAAGATTTGTCTGATGTGATAGAAGAAGAAACAGGAGTCGATTTAGAAGAGATAGGGGATCCAGTATTAGAATCGGAATTTCAAAGAGCTTTGGAGGACTTTCGGTCAAATAAGGCAGAAGAGATAGATAACATTCCATCAGATTTTCTAAAATCATTGGGGGAAGTGGCAACAAAACGACTATTCACGTTGGTGTGTAGAATGTATGAGTCTGGCGACATACCATCTGACATTCGGAAAAGCATCATCCACGCAATTCCGAAGACGGCAAGAGCTGACAAGTGCGAAAATTATCGCACAATCAGCTTAACAGCTCATCCATCGAAGCTCCTCACGAGAATAATATACAGAAGAATGGAAAAGAAAATTGAGAATGTGCTAGGTGACGATTAGTTTGGCTTTAGGAAAAGTAAAGGCACGAGAGAGGCAATTCTGACGTTACGGCTAATAATGGAAGCAAGGCTAAAGAAAAATCAAGACACGTTCATAGGATTTGTCGACCTGGAAAGAGCGTTCGACAATATAAAATGGTGCAAGCTGTTAGAGATACTGAAAAAAGTAGGGGTAAGCTATAGGGAGAGACGGGTGATATACAATATGTACAACAACCAAGAGGGAATAATAAGAGTGGACGATCAAGAACGAAGTACTCGTATTAAGAAGGGAGTAAGACAAGGCTGCAGCCTTTCGCCCATACTCTTCAATCTGAATTAAAATACAATGCGAAAGGATGTCAATGATACGATTCGCTGATGAGATTGCTGTCCTGAGTGAAAGTGAAGAAGAATTAAATGATCTGCTGAACGGAATGAACAGTCTAATGAGTACACAGTATGGGTTGAGAGTAAATCGGAGAAAGACGAAGGTAATGAGAAGTAGTAGAAATGAGAACAGAGAGAAACTTAACATCAGGATTGATGGTCACTACCTAGGCAGTAAAATAACCCATGATGGACGGAGCAAGGAGGACATCAAAAGCAGACTCGCTATGGCAAAAAAGGCATTTCTGGCCAAGAGAAGTCTACTAATATCAAATACCGGCCTTAATTTGAGGAAGAAATTTCTGAGGATGTACGTCTGGAGTACAGCATTGTATAGTAGTGAAACATGGACTGTGGGAAAACCGGAGCAGAAGAGTATCGAAGCATTTTAGATGTGGTGCTATAGACGAATGTTGAAAGTTAGGTGGACTGATAAGGTAAGGAATGAGGAGGTTCTACGCAGAATCGGAGAGGAAAGGAATATGTGTAAAACACTGATAAGGAGAAGGGACAGGATGATAGGACATCTGATAAGACATGAGGGAATGACTTCCATGGTACTAGAGGGAACTGTAGAGGGCAAAAACTGTAGAGGAAGACAGAGATTGGAATACGTCAAGCAGTTAATTGAGGACGTAGGTTGCAAGTGCTACTCTGAGATGAAGAGGTTAGCACAGGAAAGGAATTGGTGGCGGGCCGCATCAAACCAGTCAGTAGACGGATGACCCAAAAGAAAAGTAAGATCACCATCTCACTTCACAGTCTTTTGTCTAAATGCACGTAAGATCACCATGTTTGTAGCTTTGAGTAAATTATGAATGATAATGTTGCTATTGACTTAAATTACTTCCTTGTTGAATATGTACCTTAAGTAATACTAATCGTCTGCACGATTATTACATGTTTCAGCAGCTTAATTCCCGCAGCTTAATTTTGATGATGTGACGGTTACATCTCATGCTATCATATGCATACTGGCAACTTTTCTCTTAGAACCTACATTCCAATTTTTTTTTTATACGAAGTCCGATCTTTCTTGTTGTGCACTGCGACGCATGTCATCACACTGTGCTGCACTTTAAAATGGCCATCCATCACATAGCTGATCATTCTCCTACAGCGATCTGTGCACCTTGATTCATCATGATAGGCAAAAACAATGGTAACAAAGTGCAGAATCAGCTCCAGTAGGAAGTTTTTTAAAATCTTATCTTAAATGCAAATGATACAATATATTTTTAACACCCACTGCAGACTCTGTGGTTTCTCCTGCATCAGAATAATTAGTATTTTGAGGCTTAATTCAATCTAGCCCTCCATTTTTAGTTTCATATATTTTACAGATGAAAAGTGACACTGGTTGCTTTTAGACAGAGATTCGCAAAGTCTGTATGCGTATCATACATACCGAAGCGGTAAGCCGGCACGGTATTTCAGGCAGTCGTGGTCGGACACTCGGCCAGTGTACATCGTGCGGTGATGGGCGACCGCGCCGGCCAGTGTTTACATCGCGAGCGGTGCTGAGGTGGAGAGCCGAGTGGCCTACGTTTGTTAAGTGTGTAACTGTTGTACATACGGAGTCGACAATTAACAGAGCCAACAGCGTTCAGTGTGGTTTCGATCGCGCTGCTTTGCGGCCGACGGTGTTTGGGATTCGTGAGTGGATTTTTGAGGATTTGAAATTACCTGAAGATATAGTCCACACGTTTCAGTTAGACTTTGTGCAGTACGCGTTATTTGTCATATTTATTTCGAGAGGCGCATACGAAATATTTACTGAGGAGCTTGCTGGAGTGAGCCAATTTCGTCATACCCGTGCTGACGGTAGTGTTAGTAATGTCCATATCGCGCCTTCGTGACACGGAGTGAGAACCGTCGGGGTGTTTAATGTGCCATCTGAGTGCTCTAAGGAGCTCACTGCAGGTTCTCTGTCACTATACGGCGCTGTTTTGTCGGTAACCAACGAAAAATGGTCAAGTGCATGTCGTTACCACGTTAACAGCGGCGTGGAAGTGTACATGTTAACTTAAAAAAAGCATATACCTTCGTATGCTCTCATTGGCAGTTGTCGCACGCAGGTAACTAACGTTGATCGAGCACCTGCCTGTTCTATGCGCCATATAAGTTATTGGATTGTTATAATCTTTATGTCTTTATTTCACATACGGAGGATCAGAGCATTATATTGGAGACAACATGATAAATGTGACAGTAAATTGTAAAGAAGAATAAATAGCAGGTAACAACAATAATTTTTATTGGAGCAAGGAGAATATCTTAATATCAAAAAGAATTGCTGAATTCGCTCAACATACAAAAACAAGCAAGGACGGTAACATCTATTAATAGGTTCAAATGGCTCTGAGCACTATGGGACTTTACATGTGAGGTCATCAGTCCCATGGGACTTAGAACTACTTAAACCTAACTAACCTAAGGACATCACAGACATCCAAGCCCGAGGGAGGATTCGAACCTGCGACCGTAGCGGTCGCGCAGGTCCAGACTGAAGCGCCTAGAACCGCTCAGATCTATTATTCTAGCCTATGTCTAGAGTGATATCATTTGCAGTGAGCACCTGTTCAACAGATTTGCTTCTCGCAACAAAATTGATCAGTTCTGTAGCTATATGTTCTTTCAACAGTAGCCGGCCGCGGTGGTCTCGCGGTTCTAGGCGCGCAGTCCGGAACAGTGCGACTGCTACGGTCGCAGGTTCGAATCCTGCCTCGGGCATGGATGTGTGTGATGTCCTTAGGTTAGTTAGATTTAAGTAGTTCTAAGTTCTAGGGGACTGATAACCACAGCAGTTGAGTCCCATAGTGCTCAGAGCCATTTGAACCATTTTCAACAGTATGTCATTATACACAGAAGATGGATGACTTCATGCCTCACGAGTGCTGTTTCGGCTCAGCCATATTGTACCGCGAAAACATATTTGCTCAACAGGTTGGTTTGTCGATTTGAGCGTAAGGTGTCTTCTGTCACTGAAGCTACAGCAGATGATATTCTCGTTTTTAGTTCATCAGTGTCACGAGGGAAGGGAGGAACGTAAACACATTGTTTATCATATCCCCACAGGAAAAAAAACACATGGTGTTAAGTTAGAGGACCTAGGAGGCCAATAGTGTAAAGCCTGGTCTCGCTGTCTAGTACGCCCTATCCAACGTTGAGACACGTTGGCAGTGAGCAAACTGCGCACACTGTTGTGCCAGCGCGGTGGTGCTCCATCTTGCTGATAGATGAAATTATCAGAGTCAAGTTGTGGGAATAACCAGTTCTGTAGCGTTGCAAGATATGGTTGTCCTGTTATGGTTTCTTCCTCAAAAAAAGTAGGGTCCATGAGACTTGCTTTGCGAAACAGCACAAAACATTCGCTTTTGGTGGGTCACGTTCGTGTTCAATTGTTTCGTGAGGACTTTCGAGCCCCCATAGACGCACATTATGACGGTGAACCTTACCGCTAATATGGATATTTGCTCACAGCTAAATATCAACCGTGACATAAAAGAGTCATCTTCCATGTCCTTTAGAAAAGCATTTGCTAAAGTCCACTCGCTTCACTCTGTCAGTATCTCGAACAGCTCGTACGAGTTGTAATCGGTATGGTTTGAGGGCTAAACGACGTCGTAACACAAGCCACACTGTTACGCGCGGTATCGCAAGTTCTCGGCTTGCACGACCCGTAGACTCGCGGGAGCTCCGCTCAGATGCTCATTGGATTTGTTCCACTGTTTGTTCAGAAACAAGTGGCAGCCAGGACTTTTGCCTTTACAGAGGCACCCTGTTTCTTTAAACTGTTTGTACCACCGTCGAATGTTCTTTGGTTATGGTGGTTTAGCACGAAATCGAATTGAGTACGACTAAATTCAATAACACAATACACCTTCTCTTGCGCTGACCCCATATCAGCCCTAGTAGCGGCATCTAGCGGATATTTTCTGAAACTCTAGACCATTCCGATTACAGCTAGCGCTGTTTCAGTTACCTAGTGACATTTGTCTCAGTATTATTACAAGTTAAAATCGGATCATTCTTTTTGGGAAACCCTGTATTTAAACCACACAATTTCTAGTTGGCGTTCACAAGCAAAGAGCACTGATATAGTTTAAAGCGTGGGTTTGGGAACACGAAAAGCGAACGAAAACAAGCAGAAATATACGAAATACATTGTAAATCATATGACGCGGGGTATATAGGACAGATGGAAATATATTTTCGGCAATGTATGAAAAGTACAGAGACTATTTCCGACTGGCCAATTATGGTAAATCTGTAGTAGGCAAACATATATACGAAACAGGCCACCCACTAAAAGACATCAAAGATGATTTGGAAGTGGTACATGAATCAAAGAAAGGAAGGTAGCTTGACTTTTTTGAAGAACTAGAAATATTAGTTCAACGAGATAGACTTCGTAATGTGCTTACTATAAAACGGCAGATAGCCGTAACGGACTCCTCAACAAATTCATGGGGGTGGTGAGTTTCTTTAATTCAACGGCAATGTGAGCAGTCTGCATAGGTAGATATTCATGTTGATTCTTCATGTCATCTGTGGCGTTTCTGGATTACAGTGAAACAGATGGCGGCTCTATGTGGTCAATTGTAGCTTTGTATTTGCTTGCAGAACAAGCCAGTGTATGGGAAGGTAGCATGTGTGATGTTAAAGAGACGCGACCTGTGTTGCCAATGTAGAAAATTGATGAGGACTACTGGTGTGAGCTGCAGCGGAGCCTTACGTGGAACTAGTGGTGGCGCGTGAAGATGTTTAGTAGACCGGGATTCGAACCCAGGATCCACTGCTTACGAGGCAGGTGCGTTAACCATTGCGCCACGCGTGATACAGCTTTAACGCACCTGCGCGGACTATCTCAGCAAGTGTCACCGCCGATCCACATTCCCATCGAGTGGTAACTGTCCGCTCTCCATTGACTTCATGTTCGCTGTTCTGACATTCAAACAGGAGATCGGACGTATTTGTGCATCCGCTCTGAGGAAGGTGGATCCATTCCCCAGCTAGATGTATCGGACGTGACCGAAAGAAGAGACACCACGCATGCTTATAAGCTACACTATAGAAAAGGGCGTACTTCGACGAAATGCTGGTAGCATGAAGAAACGAAGCAGAAAAGAAGGTGTTGTCCATTTTGTGGTGTCACCGTCAGACACCACATTTGCTAGGTGGCAGCCTTTAAATCGGCCGCGGTCTGTTAGTATGCGTCGGACCCGCGTGAGGCCACTATCAGTGATAGCAGACCGAGCGCCGCCACACGGCAGGTCTAGTCTAGAGAGACTCCCTAGCACTCGACCCAGTTGTACATCCGACTTTGCTAGCCTTGGTTCACTGTCTACATAGGCTCTCATTTGCAGAGACGACAGTTTAGCATAGCCTTCTGCTACTTCATTTGCTACGACCTAGCAAGGCGCCATATTCAGTTACTATAATTACTATCTTCAAGAATGTATTCTGAACAGATAATATTGTGAAACATGTACCGTCAAGAGCGACGTTCATCATTAATGGATTAAAGTTAAGTATCAAACCGCCTTCTGAATTCTCATTCCTTGTCATGTTCCAGGGCTCACGTCAATATAAGTCCTCCTCTCCTCACGCCAGGCTGCGTGAGCTGAAACGCGTGCATTTTGGCCTGCACTCGTAACACGGTGTTGGCCCTTCTGCTAACACAAAACATTTTAAACTATTATTTCGTGAGAATTTTGTGCTTCTTGGGAGTTGAACGCAAGCAGCCAGACGATGGGAATTTGAATCCCGAAAGGTAAATCTGGATAGCATTCCTGACATTTGTGTGTTTCATAATAAACAACAACGGTTATAAAGTTTTTTACTTGACTCCGCTAATACTGTCACAGTCTGAGATGTTTACTCATCTCTTCCTAAATAAACGTACGATTCCCCCAGGGAAAAATTACTGATGTTAATCCTGAGCCCGGCATAATTTCTAATAACAGTTTAAGTAGTCGTCCGCAGTCGGCTGTATGAAACCTCATAAAGTGCGCTACGCGGGTTTTTAGTCTTCCGCCACCGCACGGGAAAAAAATGTACGGGGAAAGGGGTAGAAAAAAAGAAACACGCAGCCCCCGCTCCGGAGGGAACAGAGCCCAGCCACGAATTTATTACGTCCGCGGCGTCGGGACACGCGTAAATTGTTCCCGCTAATACGTCCCGCGAGAAATTATCATCAGAAACTCGGCCGGCGAAACATTTACACAGCCGCGAAATTTGCGGCCGTCCGAGGTTGAGCCGGGTCGCGCCCCCGAGCGCTCTGACATTTATTTAATTAGCCCCGTGAATTTTAATTCTCGCGGCCGGCGGCAGCACTTCCTGCGAGGACTCTTCAGCGGCGGAGCACCGCCGGCGCGTCGCGGTCGGTCGGCGCTCGCCGCTCGGCACTGTGCAGTGATTCAAGGGAACGGCGCTCGGCGGCTGTGCCGGCTCACCCCATGAGCTCTGGGCCAGCCGCGCCAGTTAGCTCGGAAGGAAGAGACAGAGAGAGAGAGAGAGAGTGAAGGGTGTGAAGGAGAGGGGGAGTGGAACCTGCCCGCCACCTAATCTGGGAGCCGAGTCTAATGAAGTCGCGGCCAGATTGCGTGCTAAGTGCGGCGGCTTTAGCGGGGCTGCAGGCAGCCCGCCAGGTAGCCTTGTCCTCACACGGCCAGCCCTTCATCCGACCCCGCACCGGTTCTCTCACCGGCGCGGCTAGCTGTGTATTTGGCTACAGCAGAGCCACTGCCGGCCGTTCCGAACATCCCAGCCACACCGCAGAGCTGCTATTCCTCGTTCCGCGAAAATTGAGCGTAGCGGTTAACGCGTCACGCCGGAGGGCTCCGAGCGGATATTACGGAATGACCGACCCGTGGGTTACTCTCTGTCGCGCAGATGAATCGCGTATATTCATACAGCGGAACGATTAGACGCCGCAGACCGTGCGATATGGGGGACCATATTAAGCGGCGATCGGCGAAGGCAAATCCTTTCAGTCCCTTGTTAACACACGCGATCCTCGGTTTCTCGCTGTTAATGCGAAACTATGCGCTCCAGGGAGCTGTGTTGTTACTGCGCCAAAGCCGTCGTAGTAGAGTTTCAGTGGCGTCAGTTTACAGCTCGCTGAACTCAAGCGCGAAAGCGACGAGGTTTCACCACCTCCTTTGTTTTTAAGTAGCGTATTCGTCTGTATCTAAGCTGTAGTTCGGACGTTAACTGCGGTAGGAGCTCTGATGCATCTTACACAGGGTGATTCAGTGATGATTTGCAAACTTTCAGTGATGAGGGAGGCCATTGTCCCGAAACGACCACTTGGAAACTTACAAGTGAAAATCGTTCTTTTTCCTCTGACAATGGACCTATTGTACTCCACACTCTTTCTCATAGAGGAGAACGTCCTCTACCGCAAACTCTTTGCTTTCAATATTTTGAGAACAGAGTGTATGGACCAAAACAGGAAAAATATGTCCAATAAACAAGGTTTTTAATGGGCATATCTTAAGACCTTGTAACGTCCCCTTAGAAAACTTAATGAATTACTGTGCTGGTAAAGCCGTTACGTTATTTGATTTTCAAACAGCTGAGCAAAGCTGAAAGTACTCAGACATTTCTCTCTTTACTTATTCTGATCATCACTAAACTGACACACAATATTTTTAGCGCAACGCAATCTGACTTTTAACAGTCCCTACAAAAGCATGGCCCTGTCTAACGTTAACCTATACCCTTCACAAATCACTTACCTCACAAAAATCTTCGTTACTCGAACTACTGCAATACAGCGAGCGCCACTACTACCAGCTAAATAAAAGATTCAAACTACTCGAGGCACTAACTACTGATAGGCATAGTTAGCAAATGAAAGATTTTGATAGAGAACAAACAATGTATTTACCTTAATAGTGTTTAAAAGTCGAAATATACAGTCCATGATATCCAGTTTTACAAATTTACTCTACCGCTCTCAAAATTCCGCCATCTCTCTCCTCACATCCGACACTGCTGGCGGCTCAGCTCCAACTGCCCAACGCTACCCGCTGTTAACAGCCAACTGCCCAACACTACAATGGCGAATATTACTCCAACAATGCAAACCAACCAACAGAGTTCACTCATCACAGTCAGTGATTTTCATATGTAGCGCTACATGGCGTTACCAACATAAAAATCTAAACAGCCTACTTACACAGCCCCCATGCAACCAACAAAAAAATTTACAAATTGTTTTGGGCAGTGGCCAATACAAAATTGACAGAGAACAAGCAATGTATTTACCCTAATAGTGATCAAAAGTCATAATATACAGTCCATGATATCCAATATTACAAATTTACTCTTTCTGATGGACACATGTCCAGATCGTCCGCTCTCAAAATTCCGCCATCTATCTGCCCACATCCACAACTGCTGGCACCTCACCTCCAACTACGCAACGCTACGCGCTGTTAACAGCCAACTGCCCAAAACTACAATGGCGAATATTACTACAACAATGCAAACCCACCACAGCCTTCACACAGCACAGTCAGTGATTATCATATAGAGCGCTACATGGCGTTACCAACATAAAAACCTAAACGGCCTACTTACAACCTTTGAACACTTGCTCGTCTCTGCTACTGTGGAACACATTTCTTCTATTGAGCACGTGCACGTATGTCTTTAAGTATGAGTTTTAGAGCCCGTGTTTTCTAGTCATTTCTTTCGTTAAGAAAAAGCATTTTTCGCCTTCACCTGGCCGTATTTAACTTTATATTCTTGTCAAGTGCGGTTATGTCAGCCACTAACTCTAGAAGAAAAGTAGTACGTCACTTGGATCAGAAATGCATGTTGGTCGTATAGGACACATAAGCATACTCAATATAACGGTATTATTGTGATATGTAAAACGACCATGATTTAGCAATATCTCAAATCACACGGGAAGAGTGCGAACACACTACAGATACGCATTTCTGATCCAGCTGATGTACTCCTTTCCTCCCAGTGGTGATGGCTGAAATAACTGAAACCAGTCAAGAGTAGAGTTAAACACTTACAGCTGACGGTGAAGAAAGGCTTTTCTTTAAAAGTCTTACGGCTATACTTACTTGCTTATACAAACTTTTTTTCTTTTTTTGCTCCATACTACCTCTTCCCAAACTACGGAAAGCAAAGACCTTGCAGGATAGTATAAGTCCACCATCAGATGTATCAGAATGATTTTCGCTTATGACTTTCGACAAGTTCGTTTCCGGACCGCAGCCCCTTACCACAAATTATAACAAAGATTATTATTCTCCATCATCCTCACGGAATTAAACCGTAGAGGTACGATTTTTGTCACCTCGAAAAACAAAGTTAAATAATTTTAAATTTTTTTGCTGTATGTAGATTTATCCTATGCCACAGTATCGTATTGTTCGTAGAAAGAAGGATTGTCGGTATGCCTCTGTGTGGGCTCTAACCTCTCTGATTTTATCATCGTGGTCTTTTCGCGAGATATACGTTGGAGGGAGCAATATACTGCTTGACTCCTCGGTGAAGGTATGTTCTCGAAACTTCAACAAAAGCCCGTACTGAGCTACTGAGCGTCTCTCCTGCAGTGTCTTCCACTGGAGTTTATCTTTCATCTCCGTAACGCTTTCGCGAATACTAAATGATCCTGTAACGAAGCGCGCTGCTCTCCGTTGAATCTTCTCTATCTCTTCTATCAAGCCTATCTGGTACGGATCCCATACAGCTGAGCAGTATTCCAGCAGTGGGTGAACAAGCGTACTGTAACCTACTTCCTTTGTTTTCGGATTGCATTTGCTTAGGATTCTTCCAATGAATCTCAGTCTGGCATCTGCTTTACCGACGATCAACTTTATATGATCATTCCATTTTAAATCACTCCTTATGCGTACTCCCAGATAATTTATAGAATTAACTGCTTCCAGTTGCTGACCTGCTATTTTGTAGCTAAATGATAAGGGATCTATCTTTCTATGTACTCGCAGCACATTACACTTGTCTACATTGAGATTCAATTGCCATTCCCTGCACCATGTATCAATTCGCTGCAGATCCTCCTGCATTTCAGTACAATTTTCCATTGTTACAACCTTTCGATACACCACAGCATCATCTGCAAAAAGCCTCAGTGAACTTCCGATGTCATCCACCAGGTCATTTATGTATATTGTGAATAGCAACGATCCTATAACACTCCCTTGCGGCACACCTGAAATCACTCTTACTTCGGAAGACTTCTCTCCATTTAGAATGACATGCTGCTTTCTGTTATCTAGGAACTCCTCAATCCAACCACACTATTGGTCTGATAGTCCATATGCTCTTACTTTGTTCATTAAGCGACTGTGGGGAACTGTATCGAAAGCCTTGCGGAAGTCAAGAAACACGGCATCAACCTGGAAACCCGTGTCTATGGCCCTCAGAGTCTCGTGGACGAATAGCGCGAGCTGGGTTTCACATGACTGTCTTTTTCGAAACCCATGCTGATTCCTACAGAGTAGATTTGTAGTCTCCAGAAAAGTCATTAAACTCGAACATAATACGTGTTCCAAATTTCTACAACTGATCGACGTTAGAGATATAGGTCTATAGTTCTGCACATCTGTTCGACGTCCGTTCTTGAAAACGGGAATGACCTGTGCCATTTTCCAATCCTTTGGAACGCTACGCACTTCTAGAGACCTACGGTAAACCGCTGCAAGAAGGGGGCACATTCCTGCGCGTTCTCTGTGTAAAATCGAACTGGTATCCCATCAGGTCCAGCGGCCTTTCCTTTTTTGAGCGATTTTAGTTGTTTCTCTATCATTCTGTCGTCTATTTCATATCTAACATTTTGTCATCTGTGCGACAATCTAGAGAAGGAACTACAGTGCAGTCTTCCTCTGTGAAACAACTTTGGAAAAAGACATTTACTATTTCGGCCTTTAGTCTGTCATCCTCTGTTTCAGTACCATTTTGGTCACAGAGTGCCTGGACATTTTGTTTTGATCCACCTACCGCTTTGACATAAAACCATAATTTCTTAGGATTTTCTGCCAAGTCAGTACGTAGAACTTTACTTTCGAATTCATTGAACGCCTCTCGCATAGCCCTCCTCACAATACATTTCGCTTCGCGTAATTTTTGTTTGTCTGCAAGGCTTTGGCTATGTTTATGTTTGCTGTGAAGTTCCCTATGCTTTCGCATCAGTTTTCTAACGTGGTTGTTGTACCACGGTGCCTCTTTTCCATCTCTTACGATCTTGCTTGGCACACACTCATCTAACGCATAATGTACGATGTTTTGAACTTTGTCCACTGATCCTCAACACTATCTGTACTTGAGACAAAACTTTTGTGTTGAGCCATCAGGTACTCTGAAATCAGATTTTTGTCACTTTTGCTAAACGGAAAAATCTTCCTACCCTATTAGTATTTCTATTTACGGCTGAAATCATCGATGCCGTAACCGCTTTATGATCGCTGATTCCCTGTTCTGCGTTAACTGTTTCAAATAGTTCTGGTCTGTTTGACAACAGGAGGTCTAATATGTTCTCTCTACGAGTCGGTTCTCTGTTTAACTGTTAAAGGTAGTTTTCAGATAAAGCACTTAAGAAAATCTCTCTGGATTCTTTGTCCCTGCCACCCGTTATGAACGTTTGAGTCTCCCAGTCTATATCCGGCAAATTAAAATCGCCACCTAGAACTATAACAAGGCGGTGAAATCTACTCGAAGTATTTTCCAAATTATCCTTCAGGTGCTCAGCCACAACAGCTGCTGAGCCAGGGGGCGCATAGAGACATCCAATTACCATGTCTGAGCCGGCTTTAACAGTGACCTTCACCCAAATTATTTCACATTTCGGATCTCCGTCAGTTTCCTTCGATACTATTGCACTTCTTATCGCTATAAACATGCCTCCCCCTTCACTCTCCAGCCAGTCTCTGCGGTATACATTCCAATCTGAGTTTAGGATTTCATTACTGTTTACATCTGGTTTCAGCCAACTTTCTGTTCCTAGTATTATATGGGCGTTGTGACCGTTTATTAATGAGAGCAGTTCTGGGACCTTTCTATAGACGCTCCTGCAGTTTACTACTAGCACATTAATATTGTTATTCCCTGTTGCATTTTGCCTACTCTTATCTTGCCGCGTCTCAGGAGGGGTCTTGTCGGGCCTAGGGAAGGAATTCTCTAACCTAACTCCACACGTACTCCGCTACCCTTGTAGCCGCTTCTGGCGTGTAGTGAACGCCTGACCTATTCAGGGGGATCCTACATTTCTCCACCCGATAGCGGATGTCGAGAAATTTGCACCCAGATCTCCGCAGAATCGTCTGAGCCTCTGGTTTAAGCCTTCCACTCGGCTCCGAACCAGAGGACCGCCATCGGTTCTGGGAACGATACTACAAATAGTTAGCTCTGATTCCACCCCACGAGCGAGGCATTCCGCCTTCACCAATTCCGCCAGACGCCTGTACGAACTGAGGATGACCTCTGAACCCAGACGGCAGGAGTCATTGGTGCCGACATGAGCAACAATTTGCCGCCGTCGCTGGGGCCTCCTCCACATCTAGGATGGGACCCCCCCCCCCCCCCCCCCCCCGCAAGCAGACAGAGTGAACTCTGGCCTTCTTCCCCGACCTTTCCGCTATTTCCCTAAGGGGCTCCATCACCCGCCCAACGTTGGAGCTCCCAATAACTAATAAACCCCTCCCCCCGTGTGCCTGCTCGGACCTTGCTGAAGGAGCAGCCACATGTCCACTCACAGGCAGAGCGGGCGACGCCACACGGCCAGCCTCCACATTGACCCTCCGCCTCGTGCGCCGCGAACGCCGCTGAACCCGCCACTCCCCTTGGGGAGAGGGTGGCCCAACCGCGCCCGGTACCCGCGAAGATATCTCGACCGCAGGGACAGTGGGTGAAGCATGTAACACCTGGGGTGTACCTTGCGACGCACCAGACTCCCCTCTGCCGCTACACTCCGAGGCAACAGCCTGAAAACGGCTGACAGCGGCCATCAGTACGCTCAGCTGTTCGGGAACAGTGGCCAGCTCCTGCTGCGTCCGTACACAGCAGTCACGCATCCTATCCATCCTAAGGAATCAATTTACTGAAGATAGTTAATCAACTTTTAACTAGACTGCTAATTCACTAAAGGCGGCTGATTATTGACTAAACTGTGGTTGCTAGCCACTTCTTGTAGAAAACAATGAAAGTAGCACTACCTGTCTCTGGATTGTGTTCAAAACGAACACTAGCACTACTGGCACTATGGTTGACTAAAGGGACACTTTATGACTGTATAGAAAACAAACACGAAATCTATTGAACACTATTAATAGCACTCGACAATTAAAGCTTCCTAAAAGCAAAAACACACGGAAGAAGAAGTGACAAGTAAGAAAAATACAGTTAATACTTAAATTAAGGTAGCGCGCTGCATAGCAGACGGTGGTTAGGACACTGGGAAATATGTCCGTCATGGACGGGAATATGCGTAAGGTCGGAAGGAGTGCAGTTTGTGACACAAGAATGACTGCATAAGGCTGTGTGAGTCTGCGCTGTCGGAGCGGTAAGCGGCACGGTAGCGCAGGCAGTCGTGGTCGGACACATCGTGCGGTGACGGGCAGTAGCGTCGGCCACTGTTTACATCGCGAGCGGTGCTGACGTGGAGAGCCGAGCAGCGCGTGTGAGAGTGGTCTACGTTTGTCTGGTGTGTAAGAGTTGTAAGTACGATGTCGACAATTAACAGAGCCAACAGCGTTCAGTGTCTTTTCAACCGCTCTGTTTTGCGGCCGACAGTGAATGAGATTCGTGAGTGGCTTTTTGAGGGTTTGAAATTACCTGACGATATAATCGACACCTTTCAGTTACACTTTGTGCAGTACGCGGCCGGCCGCTGTGGCCCAGCGGTTCTACGAGGTTCAGTCTGGAACCGCGAGACCGCTACGGTCGCACGTTCGAATCTTGTCTCGGGCATGGATGTGTGTGATGTCCTTAGGTTAGTTACGTTTAGATAGTTCTAAGTTCTAGGGGACTTTGGAGCCCTGCGTGACTTGGTGAAAAAAGTATTCGAAAGGCGAAACGAAAAATTTGATTTGGAAGAACTATGTCACCAGTCTGTAATTACAAATGGAAGGCTTGCACACGACTGGAATAAGACCTGGCCAGAGTCGCATATTAGAACATACTTTTCCACTGAGCCTTACAAACGTAGGGCAGATCAACTGTCATAACAGCAGACTAGTCACGCAGGAACTCCGGAAGGTGGTGGAGGAGAGGAGACTTGACATACTCTGTCTACAGGAGCCATACTCTCAAGCTGGACGGATCCCCTTTACAGCTGCCAACTGGCAAATAACTCACAGCACAGGTGAGCCAAAAGCTGCAATCATAATTATTAACAAGGCACTGAGAGTTACAGTGCTTACACAGCTTTCTGATGACCACTGCAATGTCGTGGAGTTGCAATCACCCATCGGGGTATTGTACATCGTTAATATGTACTTCCAGTACGGAAGGGAGATTGACGAGTTCTTAGATAAACTAACTCAGATAACCACGGCATTGCAGGGGCGGAGAATACTAGTCACAGCAGACATAAATGCAAAGTCCCCCCTATGGTTCAGCGGCACAAGAGATGAACGCGGAGAAAAGGCTGAAGAGACCATCATGGCCTTGCAGCTTATGGTCGCCAACAAGCAAGGGCACCCCCCTACCTATGCAGGTGGCGGGGGAGAAGGTACCAATATTGATATTACCTTGGTAACGCCCAACGCCGCAACCAAGGTAATTGATTGGAAAGTATGGGAACACATGACAACAAGTGACCACAATCTGATTACCTTCTCACTGGGAGACAGGGAGTGCCGCTGGGACATGGGGTGGGAGCTGCAATTCAATTACAATAAGGCCGACTGGGATCGCCTGGCGAGAGAGTGTGACATTCCGACATGGCCGGAAGGTGACGTAAACGTGGAGCTATACGCCGAAGAACTGGTGAGTGCAGTCAACAGAGCGGTGAAAGCAGCCGTACCAACCAGGAGGAGAGCCGTCGCGGCCTCCCCAACACCATGGTCGACAGAACTAGAACAGATGCGCCAGTCTGTAAGGAGGGCTAGGAGGTACTACCAGCGGTGTGCCGTCTGGAGGGAAAAACAGAGATGGCTACAGATCTACAGAGAGGCGAAGGATCATTTTCAACAGGAGCTCAGGGCAGTCCGACTTGCAAGCTGGGAAAAATTTGTTTTAAATCAACTCGCCACAGACCCATGGGGTACCCCCTACAAACTAGTACGGGAGAAAATAAGATCGCCTATGGTGCTGTCCACCGTCAGGAGCGGGGACCGGACGACGGAGACTTGGCAGGAAACTGCCGAGGTCCTTCTCCGGGTCCTGCTGCCTGATGATGTGGAAGAAGAGGATACGGAAGTACAAAGGCTGATCAGGGAGGAAGACAGACAAGATTATGAAAATAACAGTATGGTCTATCCCTTCTCAGAAGAGGAGGTCGACGCCCAGATAAAAGCCCTCAAAAAGGGGAAGGCTCCTGGACCAGACGGTATCACAGCGGAAGTGGTGCAGTTCCTGGCTCCCCAGCTGGTGGCACCTCTCACCAAGTTGTACAATGAGTGCTTGAGACTCAGAAAATTCCCTAACACCTGGAAGAAGGCAAATGTTGTAATACTCAAGAAAGGCCCAGATAAGGACCCAAAAGAAGCCAAATCGTACAGGCCTATCTGCCTACTAGACATACTGGGGAAACTTTTTGAGAGGTTGCTGGCAGACAGACTGGCTGCACATCGTGTGTTGTGTGGGATGTGCGACAGGCAATTCGGTTTCCGGTCGGGGAGATCAGCGTCTGACGCTATCGCCCTTGCCGCGGAGGTCTGTGGCTCAGCCCCGCACAAATACATTGTTGGCATCATGGTGGATATCAGCGGCGCCTTCGACAATCTGTGGTGGCCCTCGCTCTTCTCTCGCTTGCGGGAGAAAGAGTGTCCCGGGCCGCTATATGGTTGTTTTAGGAGCTACTGTGAGGGAAGGGAGGTCTGGCTATCGTCCCCTAGCGGGAGGGTTAGAAAGCGGATTACAAAGGGGTGTCCACAGGGCTCTGTCCTTGGGCCACTCTTTTGGGACATAACAATGGAATCACTCTTAGAAGATCTGCAGAATAGCGAGGATGTGCTAGAGGGCATAGCCTACGCAGACGACCTCCTTCTGTTGGTTGGCGGCCGTAGCCGCGAAGAACTGGAACCGAAAATTGAGAGAGCAATTTCTATCTTGACCACATGGTGTCACAGAACAAAAATGACTATATCACCCAGTAAGTCTACATATCTGTTGCTCAAGGGACAACTAGTTAGGAACCCGACGGTGAGAATAGACGGCTCGCCAGTGCTTCGGCGACGTGAGGCCCGGTACTTGGGCGTAATCGTCGATGAGAGATGGAACTATACATCGCATGTTGACACAATAACACAGAGATCCCTAGAAACACTGAATAAACTCATTGGCATAGGACACAAGCGGTTTCACTGACCACCAGACCTAATCAAACTATATCATAACAGCATACTGACCTCCATTGTGGGATACGCGTCAGGAGTCTGGGCTCACAGGTTCACGAGGGTCATGCCTGCCATGGCCGTGAGGAGAGTGCAGCGGAATATGCTCCTGCGCTCTGTAGGAGCATATAGAACAACACCAGGGGGGGCGCTATTAGTACTCATGGGGCTGTGTCCTCTGGACATTAAAATAAGAGAACAGGCGGCATGGTACTGGGCCAAGAAAGGCAACAGGGATAAAATGATAGAAATAATGGGGATCTACACGGGCTCTAAATCGGAAATTAGAAATAGGGGGGAAGAACTTTGGCAAGAGCAATGGGATGCGGACGAAACAGGTCGGAGAACGCATGAGCTGCTGCCAAATATCAAGGAGCGCTTACAGCTCAGATACTTCAAGCCATCTAGAGGACTTCTGCACTTCCTCACTGGACATGGACCCTATCCAGCATACTTATGCAGATTCGGGAAACGGGCTACACCAGCGTGTGACTGTGGGGCCCCACAGGGCACCCCAGACCATGTGGTGTATGAGTGCCATCTCTTCGACGAAGTAGCATCACAACTCAGACTCCAACTACCAAATCAAGACACGTACCACTTACTCAGGCGCGCGGATCACTTTCAAATTCTAAATAATCTTGCAAATGAGATCTCGGGCAAAATATTAAAGGACTTTCTCAGGAACAACCAAAATTAACCCGAAATTGACAAACACCTGACCAGACCTAAGTGCACCCGTCCCTTTCCGCCGGACGTGGAATTGGCCAGCCGTTTCACGGCTGGGATCCGCCACGCTCCTGGACCAGGAGGAGGGTGTACATTTCTACCGGATTTGACAAACACACTGAAATTGACAGTAGCATAGGAATAGGTTAAGAAGTAGGATAAGTTAGGATAATACCTTAGTATAAATTGCAGCGGTTCAAACGTCTTGGGCCAGCCCGGTGCCAGGGGCATGCCCACTGGGATCAGCCCAGTGGGCCCGGCCACAAACAGTAGGTTTATACTCACGCTGGCACGTGTGTAACGTTGCAGTTAGGTTAAGTAGGTTAATATTAGAAGTAGAAATGCCCATAGCGAAAATAAAAACTAACACTAAAAAGTAGGTAATAATATTACGTAATGAATGCTGTAGTAACTGTATTATTGTATGTAAGCAAAGACCCACTAATGCTTCAGGTGGTGGGTTATTCTGTATCATAATATTGGTTTGAAATAAAGAACTAAAAAAAAAAAGTTCTATGGGACTGATGACCTCAGATGTTAAGTCCCATTGTGCTCAGAGACATTTGAACCATTTTTTGTCAAATTTATTTCAAGTGACGCGTTCGAAAAATTAATGGGGAGCATGTTGGTGTGAGACCATTCCGTCATAATGATGGCAGTATTAGTAATGTCCAAAGCGTGCCTTCACGATACGGAGTGAGAACCGTCAGGGTATTTAATGTGCCATCTGAGTGCCCTAATGAGCTCATTGTACGTTCTCTGTCGCTGTACGGCGTTGCCTTCTCGCTACCAATGCAGATTGGTCAAGTGCATATCGTTACCAAGTTAACAGCGGCATGCAGTTGTACTTTTAGGCATAAAAAAGCATATATCTTCGTATGTTGACATTGGCGACTGTCGCTCGCAGGTAATTTACATTGGTCACCCGCCTACCTTTTCGGTCTGCCATCCAGGAGAACATCGGTCGATGTACTGCACACGTCGACGTTCATTTCAGCGTCCAAGCGAACGTCTTACCGACTTGTTCTGTTATTGTGGTAATCACGGGGACTGTACCACAACCTCGTCAGCCGGACCATGTTTACAAAGCGGATATATCACTTCAGGTGAAAAGCAGAAAAATGGTTCAAATGGCTCTGAGCACTATGGGACTTAACATCTATGGTCATCAGTCCCCTAGAAGTTAGAACTACTTAAACCTAACTAACCGAAGGACATCACGCAACACCCAGTCATCACGAGGCAGAGAAAATAGAACGCTACCGCACGACCACGAGCTGCGGACCAGGTGAAAAGCAGTCCCAAAGACTTTCAAGGTAGGACGGACGTCACTTCGGCCCCGTCATCTGCGCCGGTACCGTTACCGTTGCATACGAATGACGCGCCGTCCACTTCTGGAACTAAGCCGTATGAGACGCAGGAGCAGGTGCAGATCAATTTACCTTAACTCCTCCTACCGGCAGAGACTCAAGCAGAAACGAAGAGAGGACATCGAAGGAGAAGCAAAGAGAATACTGGCAAAAGGGAGAAGCCGGATGATTTGACAACCATAGCCATGTCAGAAAACGGCAGTCTTCTTACTCAGTGCGCTGCGAGGACATCGCGAGGCTAGAACGCATTCGTGAACAAAGCAAACATCTGAAGGCACTACTGAGCGCTGTACCAGCTAACAGAAAGAGCGAGCAGACCACCGACCAGCTGCCGCAGCGCTCCCGCAGCAACTTGCTGACGTCAGTCGTAACCCAGAGTGGCGGCCAGGTGGGCGCGGCCACGTTTACTGACTCAGCCGGCGGTGGTGGGCATATCACTATAAAGCAATGAGCCATGATGGCAAGCATGACGAGGATATGCAGCAGTAGCTGCTCTCACGCATGACTATTGCGCTGCGACCCTCTGCCATTCACTGATACGTAATGACTTTGACGTTTCTCCTCATATTCCAGACATTTCAATACGGGCTTCGTTTCAAACCGTCGAGAAGGGTGATCTCAACTCAGACCTAATCGCGCTGTGTACCACCATGTGCGATAGTCAAACTTACAATATTACCACGCTTAACATCAATAGGATTCAAAGTACGGTGAAACTGCATTTCGCTAACTGATTTCATGTATCGTAGCAGCGTTGACATTGCCCTGCTGAAGGAGGTAGTCAGAGTCTTAGAAGTACGCGGTTATGTACTTATTGATATCATCAATATGCCTGATGCTGTAGGCACTGCCATACTTTTGCGCGGCGGCATACCCTTTATGGTCGTGCAGCGGCTGCCTAGTGGTCGTGGCATTTCTGTTCGTGTGAATGATGTGCAGATTGTGAATATTGTGAATATATACGCCCCCTCAGGTAGCAGTCATAAGAGAGAACGTTCAAATCCTTATGAAAACGAAGTTGCCATTCTTCATAGCGCTTATCATGCACATCTCATTCCTGATTATGACTTCAGTTGTGTGCTTAGCGGCAGAGACCAAACTCCTAACACGAACAGATGTGTAGAACTTGAACATTTAATTAGTGACATGCGTCTTGACGATAAGTGGGAAAAACTGCACGTGAACAGGTAGTGTACACCTTCGTAACCAGTAGTCTTGATATGATCTATGTTCCCGATGCCTTCATGCGACACACTGTGAACTGTGACATACACTGTATGATGAAAATCATCCGGGCACCCCCAAAAACATTTTTCGTATTAGGTACATTGTACTGCCACCTAATGCCAAGTACTCCACATCCTCGACCTCAGTAGTTATTAGACATCGTGAGAGAGCAGAATGAGGCGCTCCGCGGAACTCACGGACTTAGAACGTGGTCAGGTGACTGGGCGTCACTTGTGTACGCGAGATTTCCACACTCCTAAGCATCCAAAGGTCTACTGTTTCCGATATAATAGTGAAGTGGAGACTTGAAGGGACACGTACAGCGCAAAAGCGTAGAGTTCGACCTCGTCTATTGACTGACAGAGACCGCCGACAGTCGAAGAGGGTCGAAATGTGTAATAGGCAGACATATATCCAGATCATCACACAGGAATTCCGGACTGCATCGGGTTCCACCGAATGCCCGGTGAACGTTATCTGCCAACGTGTGTAGTGCCAACAGTAAAATTCCGAGGTAGTGGTCTCATGGTGTGGTGGTGCTTTTCATCTAGGGGGCTTGCACCCCTTGTTGTTTTGCGTGACACTACAGCCCAGGCTTACATTGATGTTTTAAACACCTTCTTGCTTCTCACTGTTCAAGAGCAATTCGGGGATGCCGGACGCGGTGGTCTCGCGGTTCTAGGCGCACAGTCCGGAACCGTGCGACTGCTACGGTCGCAGGTTCGAATCCTGCCTCGGGCATGGATGTGTGTGATGTCCTTAGGTTAGTTAGGTTTAAGTAGTTCTAAGTTCTAGGGGACTAATGACCACAGCAGTTGAGTCCCATAGTGCTCACAGCCATTTGAACCAAATTCGGGCATGGCGACTGCATCTTTCAATACGATCAAGGCCCTGTTCATAATGCACGGCCTGTGGTGGAGTGGTTACACAACAGTAACATCCCTGTAATGGACTGACCTGCACATGGTCCTGACCTGAATCCTACAGAACACCTTTGGGATTTTTTGGAACGCCGATTTCGTGCCAGGCCTCTCCGACCGACGTGGATACCTCTCCTCAGTGCAGCCCTCCCTGAAGAATGGGCTGCCATTCCCCAGGAAACCTTCCAGAACCTGATTTAACCTATGCCTGCGAAAGTGGAAGCTGTCATCAAGGCTAAGGGTAGGCCAACGTCATATTGAATTGCAGCATTACCGATGGGGGGCGCCATGAACTTGTAAGTCACTTTCAGCCTGGTGTGTGGATACTTTTGATCACATAGTGTAGCTCCTGTCGACACCTTCGACCATTGCGCATATCATTGTTACCGTAACTTACGACGTCAGCAAATTTACCGCTGCAAAAGGTACTGGAAATAGAATGTCAGCCTTCTGCAGAAGTCCAACTTAAAGAGGAGCGAACATAATGTGGCAACAGCTCCAGTAGCATCGACGTTGTTACGCTTGCGTTCTGCATTGGTGGATTCATTGTGCTAAGCCTAAATTATGCCTCACCATCATGAGCTACGCCCAACAGAAAATTTTTTGGCAGAAAGAGACTATTGAATGTTATTACCGTTGTTTGAAAGAACTGCGTGGTCACACTCCTTCTCTCGATACTGATCAAACGATATAAAGCGATAATAACGGCGATTCAACACAAACGATTGGAAATAATCATCGTGTGAGCCCACCCAAAAGACGTTGCCGCCGAAGATTGGGCCTCTCTATACCGCATTCTGAGAATGACGAAAAGATGTAAACCCATGTTGACTGAAGTTGTCGTTCGTTGGTGACGTCTAGAATGCCACCACGAAGCAACGTCACATCTTCTCGCACGTCTACGATTATTATAGTCAATTTTACAAGAAGCAACCTGTTGATTAACAGTCTTGTGGCAATTTTCATAGGACCTTGGGCTGCTGCGTGTCACGCGAGGACATTGCAAATCTGGAATCTGTGTTCACAGAGGACGAAGTAAAACTAGCGGTCCACAGTGCAAAGAACGGGAAATGACCAGGACCTGACAGCCTCAGCGCTGAGTTTTACCAGCGCTACTGGAACCTCCTCGGCCCGACACTTCTCGAGATAGAGAATGAAATCTGTCACCTGTAAGTAATAACCAAGGCATTCAAGGAAGATATCATCTTGCCCTTACCGGAAAAGATAACAGCAGGACGGTGGAAAACATGTCACCCATCACACTCTTGAAAGCCGATTTCGAAATTAATACCTGATCGATTAAGTTACAGATCCAAACCGTTATGCACAATGCTTTAGACGGTTGTCAATACTGTGCAGACCAAGACTGAAGTGCAGTCTCAGCTGCCTGTGATTTGAGGGACATAATCTGTTCATTTGCTGAAACCAAAGGACATGGCGCTCTATTCTTCCTCGACTTTGAAGAGGCGTATTATCGTGTACGTCATGACTTCATTTTTAAAAGCATGGCGAAAATAGGGTTTTGGGTCTCGTCTCATTAATTCGCAAACTTACTGTAAAAGTCCCTTCCCGGATTCTCTTTCATGACCATTTTACAGAAGAAGTATCTATTGGGCAGTCCATCCGACATGAATGTCCTCTGTCAGTGATTTTATATGCCATTGCAGTGAAGCCGCTGAACAACTTAGTCCAGGGTGGGATCAGGCTTAGCATCGATTCTGTTACTATCCCATGCATTGCATATGTTGACGATATACGTGTAACTGTCTCATCAACACAACAACTCACCTCAGCAGAAACTCTTCTACAGGCATTCACGTTTCTTTCAGGACCAATATTAAATGGAACTAAAACACAGCCTTGAACATCGGAGGCGGTATCGGAGACATATCCCAAATTACCTGGTGCACTGTAAATAACTGTCATAAAACTCTCGGTGTTACCTTTGGGGCCATCTCAGACAAATTCTTGACTTAGAACTGCTCACAAATGGTTAATAAATTAGGGTGCTACTTTGATACTCCACTCTGACCGTGACGTGCTACACAAAGTTAAAGCCATAGAGATCGCTATTATAAGCAAGATGAATTACTTGGCGCAAATTCTTCCTACGTCCGACCATCTAAAAAGAGCGTACAAAAAAGCGGTATGCTGATTTCTTTTTAGAGAGCACATTTCCAAAAGTGGCCTTAATCTCATTAAGGTACACAAAAAATGTGTAACCCTGCTTCTAAATCGCGCCAGGAAGTAAGTTCGTACCCGGAGGGCCACTATCATCACAGACCTCATCCAGCGGTGGAAGCCTTCTAGACTTGACCTACGCTTTGATATCGCCGACATTCCACTTTATTACCGATATGTACGACTGTACCACATGGAAATGAGCTACTTTCGACACAATAGTGTCGGTATCGAAAGTCTGACCAACAAGAAACTTTATAACCTTCTCATGGCACCAAGCCACAGAAATCATCTCGAAGAGAAACATCCACATACAACATGGAGTTTGGCGGAATGTGCACAGCGACATGTTACCGTCTTACGTTATAGACGACTGGCATCTAAAAGTAAACGATAAAGCAGCAACGAATGAAAAGCTACATAACATAAACCTTCACCCGACGCCCGACTGTCATGCATGCGGGAGAACAGTTACACTAGTTCATAGGCTCACGTGTGGACAAGCAGAAGAAATTACTTTTTTGCTTCATAGATTGTCGGTGATAGACCGTACGACGCACAATAGTGTAGACGTTTCAGACATCCTTCAACTACAACAACTGAGACATCCAAGGAAAAAAAAACAACGCTGCCCTGTCGATCATGGACCACACAGAATGCTGCTTTTGTAGATTATTACTCTTACATAGAAAAAGAACACCTTACGATAAGCCAACATCGTGAGTACAAGAGGTCATTCGGAAATAAACATAGGTTAAATACTTCAAATCCAGTACTTCGGATGGTATAGATTGACACTGATCTGTATGCTTCATGAGACTTCAGTTATACTCGAAATTTTGAGATATTACTCCAGGCCCTTAACAATTCAGAAGGCAGTTTTATTTCCCATTTTGTGTTCTTACATTTCTTTTTTTTCGCGGAACAGGAGAGTCACTTTCGTTCAACAGTGAAGTGATTGTTATATGTGCACCATACGTTTTACTAATTACTACTTTGAACAGAAGAAATGTCAAGAAGAAATTTCCTTTCACATATTGCGCAGTGAAAGATTGCAAATGAAACATATTTTTGTTAATCTACTCTCATCACAAATATGGAGAAAAGAAAAAAAGTGGACTCGGTCAGAGGGTTAGTTGTCCTCTAAAAAAAAAAAAAAAAATAATAATGAGCGAACGGATCAACGACGAACCTGAATGTGTGTCATGGAACGTCCACCCCGAACAAATGCAACGAACAATCATGGGCAAAGTGAGATAAATAAAAGTGGTTTAGCTAACCGCTCGCGTAATGCTGAAAATTCGGATTCGAGTCCCGATCGGGCATAAATTTTTACTTTCGTCACTCTAATATACAGCCGGAGATGGTTCATATCCACAGCTGTGAATACATTCCCATTTAAAAAGCCCGCCGAACCGCCGCAGCAGCGTGAAAGTTGCAATTGTAAGAGCCAATCCAGGTGACTTCTCTTAGCTGCCTAATCTACATGAACGAAAGCTGGGAGTATCGGTGTGACTCCGAGACGAAGCAGAATGTGAACTGTGCAGACTAGATTCACCATCGGAAAACCCGGGCAAAGTGATGCTGAGAATTTTTTGGGATTCCTTGGTGTATTAATAACAGATTATGTTCGTAAGTGGTAAAATGTTTCATGAGCATGAGGCGTCGCGCTAAACTTTCCGACCTTATGCTCTATCACAAGACCCCAGCTCGTTCTTCAGAGGACACACATATGCTGCTTGTTTGTGCTACAAAACTTTGCATCGCGGCCCGTATTCTCCTGACACGGCACGCAATGACTTCTTCATGTTCCCTCGGGTGATGAAGCCATTGCGTTGCAGCTGTTTTCAAAATGACGATGAGCGACAAGATGATTTTCGACATGAAGCATTTTTCTGAATATCCAACACGCGGACGTCTACTCCTATGGTCTCCCACAAGTCATCCAACTGTGGCAAGGATGTGTGGCTCTGACGGGTGCGTACAGAAGGACTAACAACACTTCTAGGTTCGAATCCACAGCTTGAGGTTTTCGAGGTGGCGATTCAAGGGATAGTGGGGAGGTAGGTGTTAATCGATAAAAGAGTATTTTGAGTTATTCCACATTCTGTGTTCGGTTTTGTTCAAAGGTAAGACGATAGGTACAATAAGGTTAAACAGTTTTATTGTACACTTTACTCTCTAGCGGTAGATATTGAACTAACTGTTTCCAACAAGTGGTGCATTCGAAAACACAACAGGTGACATGATCGTACTAATTGTTTTCCATTTGAGGGTTACCACTTCCTTCCGCCGATCCCTTCAATTACAACGTTATGACTAGCTCCATCATTTCCACTGTCCTGACTGTCCTAATGCATAATGTTAAAACTCGATTTCTTCATCGTAATCGTCGATACACACTACCGTTTGTGGAAACTACAACAGAATGAAGGAAACGCAACAATTCAATTAATTTAATACGACAGGTTAGGTACATGACAAGTAACAAATGATTACCTTTTCAAATCTGTACATGTCCTTTGAGCCCTACTTTTCAGTATGTCGTGTGGTCACCATGCGGTGCAATTAGAGCTGCTATACATCATGGCATTTATCAATAATGTTCTGAATAAGTTCCTGAGGGATTTCCCTCCACGCATGTTCGATGGGTGACATGTCTGGCTAACGTGCAGACCAGGGAGGCAGTGGTAACCGTCGCTCTTCGAAGAAGGCCTGTACGTTCCTCGCAATATGTGGCCAGGCATTATCCTGTTGAAATGTGGTCTGTGGAGATGCCTGGAACAGGGAAGTATCTCAGGCTCCACAACCTCCGTTAGGTACCAGTTGCCATGCAAAGTGTCCGCAATACGTACGAGGTGAGCTCGGTTGTTGTAATCAATGGCGCCCCAAGCTGTCATACCTGGTGATTGTCCGCTATGCCACTCCACAATGCAGCCCCCCATGTTGCGCTCACCACGGTACCGCCGGACACGTATTCGGCCATCACTGTAGGACACGTTGAACCGGGACTGATAAGAAATGATTACATGTTGCCACACAGCACCCCAGTAACGGTGTTCACATGCTAACTGCAGTCGGATGAGCGTGTGGTTTCTGGGCAATGGAAGGCGACGTAATGGCAAGCGTGCAACCAGTCAAACCTCCAGCAGAAGGCGACGAACCATCGATGCAGACAAGTTTACGCATGTTGAAGTGCTATAGCGACGAGCCAACACAGTGGATGACGCTGTACGATCCGTAATGGCCATGCGGACGAGATGACGGTCATTACGTGCTGTGGTCAGGGCCCTGTTCCACTTACAGCTCGTCGCTACTTACGACCTTCGTCTATCTACTGCTTCCACACACGCCCACTGTCGTACCAGCATGCCCTGTGCTAGCCAAAATTTATGCTATGAGAACCCCGTTTCCCGGAGACCGATCATTCTGCCCTTTTCGAACTGGCTCACATGCCGATATGGCTTCCTTTGACGTCGACGAGGAATACTGGCGGTCACTGAATTGCTTCCACCTTGTGTGACAGATCTGCACCGACTACACTGGACGCAACACCGACCCTGTTGGAGCGACACGAGAGAGCTCTGCTCGGCCTACGTGTACCCCATGTTGCTGCAAAATTTATCACGTATTGCTTGCATACCCGTCGCCACTTATACCAAGTGTGGCGCTATTCGGGTAATTCCTTCTCGGTGTTGCACTTTTCACAAACGGCAGTGTATGAAAAAAGTACCCAGTAACTTAAACGATCCAAAACGCCGATGCGATTCAAGAGATAACTGAGGTTCTCACTCACTGCTCTTAAACAGTGTTCTCTTTAAGTGATCGGAGAGTTTCACCGCAAACATTTGCTTAAAATTCTTTTTAAGTATTAAGTCGAGAACAGTCATTGAGACTGCGCGAATTTGCAGCGAGACACATTGACGGCTGGTCTTTTTGTGACTCCGTTTATACTCTCATTTATTGTTTTCTCCTTACGAAAAATGTAATGGAGTTTTTGTCACTTTTTATTAAATTTCGCTCTGTTTGTATATCTCCGTGTTTATTTTCTGCTGCCTTCCATTTGCTCTGTTTTACTTTCCCCACTTTTTCTTCTTTCCCGTTATTTAATTTCTTTTTACCCTCTTTTTCTCCAGGCATACCTTCATCTTTTATTTCGTAGTGATAAACGTTTTTCTAGCAACGTAAACTCCATTCATGGGTCCTGGTAACGACCGCCTGCCGTGTCATCCTGCACAAGTGGCGTCATTGGATCTGGTGTGGAAGGGCCGAGGTCAGCAGACTGCTTTCTTGGCTTTCGTCAGTTTTCGTCCAGTAGCTCCTAAGGTGGCATCACGAGGCTGAGTTTATCCCTGCCAGTCCTGCCACAAAGGAAACATTCCTGGTAGTGCCGGGAATCGAACCTGGATCTCCGCATGGCAGTCGGCCGCGCTGACCACTCAGCTATGGAGGAGGAACGTCTTATTCTACTGCTGCTGTAGTTTTCCTGAATTACATGAAGTGAATATGAAGCCGTCTCTTAAATAAGGAGTAGGAGATTGCGTTCATCAGCCTCATTAATTTCAAAATGGTCCTAAATTTCTAATCACTTCGAAATTGGTAATACATTAAACTTCGCCTTCATTTCTACTGCAACCATTCCTCGATCTGACGTCAAGTAACATTGTTATCAAAACTACAGCATCGCTCAAAAGTATTTTGCAGACATAATAAAATCGGAAAATAAATTCTTTGGGAGAAAAATCTAAATGAAAGAACATAATTATCAAGATCTTTATAAGGTGTACTTTATTTTCTTACATATCTTATACGATTCTAATTTTCGTATCAATAATGAAACACAAATGAGCAAATTACATAGGCTCAAAAGTTTTTGTTAAAACTAAACAGAAGGAAAGCAATAATGAAGTCTTGACCGATGATGTTATTGGTTTAATACTTGGTCGCATAGCCCTTTGCCTGTATTACTGCAGCATACCTGGATTGTGTACAATGCACGAGTTTGTCGATCGCGCCTGAGAAATCTTTTTCTTATGTGCACACAATTATTAGTAAATTCCTCCCTTTTGGTGCAATTTTGTTGGAGAACACGACCATCCAGCTCTTCCTAAAGATGTTCTGTGTAGTTGAAGTCTGTGCTTTGGCTTGTCCATTCTATTACCTTTACTTTGTGCTACTTCAGAGCTATCTTCACATGGCCAGAAGTTTTTTTTCGGGTCGTTTCCACGCTGGAATTCCCAATTGCGAGCCATATTTCGTTTTCCGTGAGGTACTACCTATCTGTTAACATTTCATCGTACTGCATAAAATCCATTTCCCTAGGAATATCGACGAGCGGACCTACATCACTTCGTGAGAAACTGCCTAACACCACGATAGTTCCACCTCCGCTGCTTCAATGGGGCGTACGTGGTACTTTCTGCCATTCCTCCTCGAACGTACCCGTCTCAGAAGAAGAGCTTACACTTGTTTCCATCATTCCATAGAATTTTTGACCGGTCTCCAGTGATCCAGGATGTGTACGTCTTAGCAAACTGTAGTCTGGCCTTCCTATTTTTCGCACTTATTGTAGATTTTCGAGAAGGTCGCTTTCCATAGCTGTTAATTGACGTCAAACTGTCAAAACATAGGCCTTCATAACGTGTTTTGTTTGTAGATCATCACGTATGGCCCTGTTGTTTTTCCGGGATCAGCGATCGACTGCCTTCGGATGATCCAATCATCTTTTTGGCTGGTTTTTCGGGGCCGACCACTTCGTGCATTGCTCTCTGCCATCCCCTTTTTTTCTGAAGCAGGGTCGAGACACTTACAAGCTGTGATGATATACCAAACACCTTCACAACGAAGGACTGAGTTTGGCATTGGCTCATTGCTTTTAAGAGTGCTTGTCTTCTATCTAGTGAATTTTCTTTCGTTGTAGGCATTGATGCAAGTAAATAAAGATATTAGATTTAGATTTGCTTTGTGTAGATAATTTTTTTGCAGTGTTTCCGTTCTTCAAAATATTTATGAGACCCTGTAGGTTGCCGCTATTCCTCTATATTACTTGATGCAACAGGAAAAGCCTAAAAGGCTTCACTCAGCCCACTGTCGCACTCTTCTAGAATGCGAACTCATATATCATTTTTTATAAATTAGATGTAGACAGGCCTTCAAGCCTTAACCAGCTTCCGTCTCTCCACTCAAACCCCTTTCGATATGGGGCAGTTAAGCACACGTACAAATATTCAGATTTTATTTAGTAATTGTTTTTTGTCTGACAGAAGTCCCCAGTTCTTTCCATTTACAGCTGTTTTTACGCCTACGATCGTTATTGACAGAATGTTTGTATTCGTTTATATCGTTTCCTTTCCTTCTCTCTATAACGCTAAAGATCCTATTTTTTGAGACCTAAACATAAGTTAGTGTCACGCCCTTGTAGGTAGTTTATATATCTATTTTCCAAAATTTGCTTTATGCAGCATCTTCTCATTACCTATTCCTTTAAATGCCAATTTATATAGTTTTTTACAGACACTAATTATAACTACACATAGTTGTTGTATTAAAAGCTGACCGATGAGATTATAGACTATAGCACGTGCTTTTAAGGGCTCACATTAAAGAAGTAATTTCAGTAGATTTTGCAGAACAAATTTGATCAGATCCTTGACATGCATTGTTCAAGGTTAGTCTTTGGTTTCCTCTTACCGAAGTGGATGATAACTTTCTTCTTGTAATTACAAAATCAGATTACTTCAGATGGTCGCAGGGCACCGTTGTGTAAGTGAAACACCAGGCTTAGGTAGATAATACTATATTGCTGTGTACTGCTTATAATCATGTAGTCTGGGGAGCAGTGCAATACTGAGTGACACCCAGGTGTTTCGCTCCCTAAAACCAGATCAACAAATGTAAATGTATGATTAGATGTTAAAACTTAATTGATTCATGCAGTTAAGCTTGCTAAGACGAAAAGTCAAAGACTAACGAGAATTTCTTTTCTTCTTCACATGCTGATAGCAAAGACTCGTGAATGACACTACTTGGTTCAGTCAAATAGCTCCATTGGTAGTACTAGTGCCTCATTGTCCGTATGCACTAAGAAAGATCAGAGAGGAGTGATTCGTTATTGTATTTCAAAAATTTCTAAATAAGGTTGCAGAGATTATTAACAAAACAAAGGTCCCTTATCACGACAGCTGTTCTTATGAAAGAAAAAATTACGACTGGATAATCGTTTTGAAAGGAGACGCGTATCTGTCAGTGACGTTGGAAGTTCAGATACACACTAAAATTAATAGTATCACCGAGAAATCTGAGTGAGTGATTCGCGATAAATGTAGAACTGATGGTAAGGCGCACTAGTTGAGCATTATCACAGTTCAGCAGTTACAGTGGCCCGCACATTGCAAATTTCGTTCTCCTAGGCACCACGTCAACTGACAGACACACATAAAAAGGGATGTTTGGTAATGTCGAAATCACACCTACGGTGTTTTTAAGAAGAAACAGAAGACTTCTGCAACCGCATCTAAGACTTTAACGGAAGAGCCACGGCGTAAGAGTCTTTACTTACGGCACAAAAGTTCAGAGGTATGGTTTTACAGGAAAGTCTACGATGATAGTTTTTTGAGATATAAAAGGTTCGCTTTCGATGCATTAGACTCCTAAAGTGTAAACACAGTTCAGTAACAGCTACTGCGAGTTGTGAAACCCAAAATCAGAATGAAGAGGGAAACTTTCTAAAGCTGTGATTTTGCTTCAGGATATTGTCTACTCTCGTGTAGCTGGGAAAACACTCTACTTCATTCCAAATACTGGGGGTACTGGAGCACCCATCATACAGTTTTTACCAACTTCTAGGAATTTTCGTCTTCGTTGTACACTAAAGAAGCACAATCGTGTAACTGAGGTTTCGTCAGATGAGGTCTTTCTGGAGGTGGTGTTCGAGTGGATGCCCAAGAAGTTTTTCCAGGACGGAATTAGGGTTTGTCAAAACAGGGAGCACATGTGTAGAAGGTGAGAAATGATGTTGCTTACAACGTTGTTGTAACAATAAGTAGTATCTCCGTACAAAAATTGTCCTTATTTCTGAACTGTCCTCGTGTTTTCGGATAAACAATGAGGTACTAAGAACTGCCTTTCACTGTCATCAAACAAAAAAAGTGGCTCTGAGCACTATGGGACTCAACTGCTGTGGTCATCAGTCCCCTATAACTTAGAACAAACCTAACTAACCTAAGGACATCACACACATCCATGCCCAAGGCAGGATTCGAACCTGCCACCGTAGCAGGCGCACGGTTCCGGACTGCGCGCCTAGAACCGCGAGACCACCGCGGCCGGCGTCAGCAAACAAATCGATACTAAATAGGTTCTATTGTTGTTTACCAGAAGTTCAAAAGAAGTACACTGGAATTATGAGACATTTCGCAGAGTGTGTGATTTGCAAAAAAGTATTAAATTTTTGTCCCTGGTGTTCATGTGGATTAGGTTTTTGAAAGCAAGCAACTTACACGGGCTGTTCGGGAAGTAACGTTCGGTCGGTTGCAAAATTGAAACAACTGTGAAAATCAAAAATGTTTTATTTGCAACAGTTTGCAATATCTTCTAGCTACTTCTCTTCGTAGTCACCACTACAGATTTGTCGTAGCGTTGTACCAACTTTCCAATGTCCTCGTTATAGAAGGCAGCCAACTGTGCTTTCCACCAATTCTCTAGGCTGGTCTTCAGCTCGTTTTCTGTGCCAGAGCGTTTTCTTCATTGCCAGTGGTTCATGTGAGCAGAAATGAAATTCCAGGGCAGCCAATTACTGGCTGTATTGTGGGTTATCACTTCACATTGAAAAAGCTGTAGGTCCATCTTTCTTGTCCGTGTGGTGTACGGCAAGAAATTGTAATGAGGAAGCAACCGTATGACAGTTATGTTATGTGGACTGGAGGTGAAATCTATCACCAGACCTTCATACATGGTGGGAGACACTATTTATCTAGTTATCCTTGCGTGCTCACTGTGCACTCAGAACTGAAAAGAGCGACGTGAGGCTATCGACGGGCGTGCTGGACACATTGCCCAACACATCGCCCAAGTATGTGAGTGGCCCGAAGACTTCTTAAGTAATAGAACCCAGTACGTTGTCCTCGATGGCGAGTGTTCATCGGAGGTGAGGGCATCATCTGGAGTACCACACGGAAGTGTGGTAGGTCCGCTGTTGTTTTCTGTCTACATAAATGATTTTTTTGGATAGGATGGATAGCAAAGTGCGGCTGTTTGCCGATGATGCTGTGGTGTATGGGAAGGTTTCTTCGTTGAGTGACTGTAGGAGGATACAAGATGGCTTGGATAGGATTTGTGATTGGTGTAAAGAATGGCACCTAACTCTAAATATAGATAAATGTGAATTAATGCAGATGAATAGGAAAAAGAATCCCGTAATGTTTGAATACTCCATTAGTAGTGTAGCGCTTGACACAGTCACGTCGATTAAATATTTGGACATATAATGGCAATTGTGGGGAAGGCGCTTAGTCGTCTTCGGTTCATTGGTAGAATTTTGGGAAGATGTGGTTCATCTGTAAAGGAGACCGCTTATAAAACACTAATACGACCTACTCTTGAGTACTGCTCGAGCGTTTGGGATCCCTATCGGGTCAGTTTGAGGGTGGACTTAGAAGCAATTCAGAGGCGGGCTGATTTGTTACTGGTAGGTTTGATCAGAACGCGAGTGTTACGGAAATGCTTCAGGAGGAAAGAAGGCGTTCTTTTCCTGAATCGCTACTGAGGAAGTTTAGAGAACCAGCATTTGAGCTGACTGCAGTACAATTTTACTGCCGCTAGCATATATTTTGCCGAAAGACTACAAAGGGGAGATAAGAGAGACTAGGGCTCGTACAGAGGCGTATAGGCAGTAGTTTTTCCCTCGTTCTGTTTGAGAGTGGAACAGGGAGAGAAGATGCTAGTTGTGGTACGAGGTACCCTCCGCCACGCAGGGTATGGTGGATTGCGGAGTATGTATGTAGATGTAGATGTATATGGAAAGCTTCACGGAGTTTTCACAGTGGCTTCCATTTACCTGCCGATCGATCCGTACTTTCCGAATAGCCCTCGTACAACAAACATTACCGAAGGCAACGTTCAAGATTTGCTGATGGTGCAGAAGTTCTCATTCCGCTTTTGGCATGGTAACTCACAGATCAGCGAGGTTTGTTTCGACCCCAGAGATAGAAAGCAATCGGAGCACGTAGTGTGCGAAGCAGCGAGGGCGAAGAAAACCCCGCGCACCGCAGGGCCCCGAGAAGAGCAGTTACGCCCCCAGCCGCAAGGCATCCACCCCAAGGAAGCGCGCAGGCGGGCATATGTTATTGTCTGGCCGCCTCCCGCCCTGTTGCCATTTGTCACGCCCTCCCCCAGCCTTTGGTTTTTGCACTAGAGGGGAAGGAGGTAAGCGCATCCCCTACGGCTCTTCCCCCCTTTTCTTGCCTTGTTCTCGCAATGATTGCACCCCACTGTTGACCTTGATGAACGGTCCAACAATCCATTTGTTAAACTGCTGTTTGGGACCGCCCCGCAAATTAAAAGCAAATTATCACAGAAACTCTAGTTGTATCTGTCTTCCACGCGCGTTTTATTTTTCACCATAAGTTCATCACTCATCGGTGTAACATTGCTGATTTCAAGAAAAATAGTACCTTCACACTTGGCAGGTAAAATAATCTCTGGAATCAGAAGGGGTAATGGGAACTGTATTTCACTGCACGTGTTCCCGTGACTGTAAAGCTGCTAGAGAATGAGTCATCACAGAAAAATTTAACATACAGGGAAAGAGAAATGAAGAACTCCTGGGGCCTTCCATAAAATTTACCGGGTGATAAAAAGTCAGTATAAATTTGAAAACTGAATAAATGACGGAATAATGTAGATAGAGAGGTACAAATTGACGAACATGCTTGGAATGACATGGGATATTATTAGAACCAAAAAATACAAAAGTTAAAAAAATGTCCGACAGATGGCACTTTATTTGATCAGGATAGCAATAATTAGCGTAACAAAGTAAGACAAAGCAAAGATGGTGTTCTTTACAGGAAATGCTAAATATGTCCACCATCATTCCTCAACAATAGCTGTAGTCGAGGAATAATGTTGTGAACAGCACTGTAAAGCATGTCCGGAGTTATGGTGAGGCATTGCGTCGGATGTTGTCTTTCAGCATCCCTAGAGATGTCGGTGGATAACGATACACTTGCGACTTCAGGTAACCCCAAAGCCAATAATCGCACGGACTGAGGTCTGTGGACCTGGGAGGCCAAGCATGACGAAAGTGACGACGATCATCACCAAACGACGCGCGCAAGGGATCTTTCACGCGTCTAGCAATATGTGGTGGAGCGCCTGGTTCTAATAAAACCCCATGTCATTCCAAGCATGTGTGTCAACTTTTTACGTCTCTATCAACATTATTCCGTGGTTTATTAAGTTTTCAAATTTATACTGACGTTTTGATCACCCGCTATATGCCTACCGATTAAAACTCACTTACTTATTTTTTAAAAAGTCCAATAATCTTCGAAAAACCTTATTAATACACTGTTGAAACTACACTGGGCAAGAGAATTAAAGGCACACTTCTAAGAACCCCACATATTGGGACGCTTAAGTTTGAAATTTGGCTAAACCTTCCTGTGTAAGGGCGCAAAAGCGTGGTGCACTAGGTGTCATCCTCGGCGTCGACGACGCTTCAAACACCAACACTGGCACCAGATTTCACCAAAATACTGCCTAGTACCAGTCGGAACCTCGAAACCCAACGTTAAAATAAAAAAAAAAAGCTTCAGATGGCTCTGAGCACTATGGGACTTCACATCAGTGGTCATCAGTCCCCTAGAACTTAGAACTACTTAAACCTAACTAACCTAAGGACATCATACAAATCCATGCCCGAGGCTGGATTCGAACCTGCGACCGTAGTGGTTGTGCAGTTCCAGACTGAAGCGCCTAGAACCGCTGGGCCAACCTTGCCGGCCAATGTTGAAATCACGACTTTTTCTTACGAGTGACCGAGGAAAACATTCCAGACACGCCACCTTCAGATTCTGCACGAAATGGTCGGAAGGGCTGGCAGAAAGAACTTCAGTGAAACCAAACCGTTACTTAGGGCGTTGATTCCCACAGTTTTCGCAGTCAAAAACGGCAGTTCGTAGGGCGATGAGCAATCCTAGACACTGCTGACCCCCCACGAGCCTTTCAACCGTTCTCTAAGACATCGTGGGGATTCATTGCCATCGAAAATTATCTAACCCATTTGGAGCGCAGCGTGACCGCTGCTTTTATTCTCTTGTACGGGTTGGAAACACAAAAGACCGTTCAAAACTATTCTACGAAATTTGAAGGTGATCCTTAGCTAAATAAGGTACTTATGGTTTTTTCAACTCTCCTACTTTATGTCCTCCTGAGGTGTGGTCACGGGAGGATATGACATTGACACATGCGTTAATAAAACGGCAAAGATTCCTTCTAAGATCTGCAAGCTCGAAAAAACTCTCGGTGGCACCAGCCCACTTTTATTGAGAATTTTAAGATGAACCTGTACAGACAGAACCAGTGATGTTACAGCCAGACGCCGTAGGTTTCGCTCCTGCTGTTTCACCGCCAGACTGATCTTCTTGCGCCTGATAGTAGGCCTTTTGGAATCTGAGAGTCTCTAAGGGGTCCCTCGAACAGTAAGTGAGTTCCTGGGGATACTTTCTTAGGAATAAATTTAGTGAATATGTTGGGAATCTATGGATCAATCGTGTAATGTATTATTCTTAAGCATCATCATAATACATCACATTTCTCCAACCTTAGTCTCAAGAAGAAGAAAGAAGAAATTCAGGGAGGAATTATTAAGCCTATAGATGATCCATTACATTAATGAGTCAGTGTCACAAGACTGTGTTTCCTTTGAGATGAAATGAAGAAACGCTTCGGTATCATATTGTTACCGAAAAATATGTGAGATAGGTGTTTACAAATGCTTGTGCGTGTATGACGTGCATGAGATTATGCACTGGTTATGATACGTCAATCAATGAGAATCGATGGAAACGTAACCTCGGGTTGACCATAACTTGGCCGGGCAGACACTCTATGCAGTTACCTGACGGCTCGAGAAAACAGTGTGCGCTTTACTTAAATGATGTAAACGTCATCACACCATATTACGAGAACGTGGAAAATGGAGCCAACAAAGCCACACTAAAGAAAGATAGAAAAAACGTTAATGGGAGACTGTGGCATTTGTAGTCAATGATCTAATGATTACAAGTGTATTGCTAGCAATGCCTGCTGGTAGCAACATTTAGAAACTTCATGTCAAATGTTCAGTATGTAAACGTCATTAGATGATCCACATGAAATGGTGGATGATAGCTCCCAGGTATTCGGAAATGCCAGTGAGAAAGGGCTGGAGATCACATGCTCGCACAGCTAAAAGTTTATGAAATTCTGAAATAATAGGTTGGTTGGTATTCGCAGCTTTTTTATTCACGCAATTTAATTCTTTCTAAACCAGCTCGTTCTACTGTAGCAGTTCTAAATTCAAGAAGGAGTCAGAGGACAACACATTAATGAATGATCAGCAGTTGCGCCCACACCGAGGCATACCGAAAATCCTTCTTTCTACGAACAATACCAGACTGGAATAGAAGGGAGGACCGATACAGGTACTCAAGGTACGCTCCGCCACACACCGTCGGTTGACTTGAGGAGTATGGATGTAGATGTAGATGTAGATATACAGGCTTGTACGCCGGCGCCGTGGTGGCTGCTCATAGTGTCTGTTCTATTGATGTTTACTTCGGAGGCTAAGCCTTCAGTTACTGGGGAGTTGCAATTTTACACCACCTGTGCACTGACGGGCAGTACCCTGGAGTTGGAGTTTCGGCGTGTTTGTGCTGGCTGTCTCGTGGACATGGCTACATACACTGTCCGTGATTTGCTTCAGACTGATGCAGAAACGACGGTGAGCAACATTTTAAATAAATTCCCATTTTTTATGAAAAGGAAAGACTACAATGATGGTGCAACTGGCGTAGAATGGGTGAAGTAAATATAAGGGTGATCAAAAAGTTGCAGTTTGAGAGTGTTGATGCAGCGTATATGCAGGCGTTTTTTGCCAAATGCGTTCAAACAGACCTAACATGCCGTTATTATTTTCTTAGCTGCGTAGCGACAAACACGGGTAGACATCCATCGGAAATTTCAGAACGTATGTGGGGGCAGCATGACCGTCGAAAACTACGGTTGTGGAGTGGACCACGGAGTTTCGTGTTCATTCCGATTCGATGCAAAACGCCAGTCGACCTAGGAGGCCAGCCTCATCCAAACGGATGACAGCACACGGGTGGCCGGATTTTTTTTATTTTTATTTATCTTTTTGGGGGGAGGGGGGGGGGTGGAGCCACAGCGTAACCATTCGTGTACTTGCAGAGGATCTCGACACCAGACACCAGTTCTGGTAGAGCGCAACATATTATCTGATATGAATTATACTACCGTGAGCTCTGGATCCAGTGGATATCCCGGGCCTAGAATACCGAACAAAAAGCAACCCTGATAGCTGCCTGCCTTAAGCACCCGATGTGTACCAGTGTTGAAGTTAACACGTTCCTTGCGCGTACAGCTGCAGGCGACGAAAGGTAGTGCCACCACTGGGAACCGGAGTCGAAAGCATCGACCATGCAGTGGAGTCATCCATCGTCCCTCTGTCCCATAAAGTTCAAGGGGTAGCCATATGCTGGAGAGGTGATTCTCACCCTGTTCTCTCATTAGCGGGGCCCATTGCCCATTTGTTTCAAGAAACTTGGTGTCTCCATCACTGGAAAACGGTAATGCGCAACGCTGGAGGAATTTCGGCGAGCAGTTAAGGTGAAACGACCGGGAAAACTGAGACAGGGAGTGCTACTGCTTCATGATAAGGCACTTCCTCATAAATACATGTCTTAGCGAAGAAGTGCCGCTGTATTAGGTGATAGACACTCGAACGCCTGATCGTTCCCTACGCGATTATCACGTATTCAGTCCCTTGAACAATGCCTTGAAGGTTCGACGGTTCCTGTCGGACAAGGACGTGGAGCAGGCAGTTCAAACTAATGCTGATGACCTTGGAACGGAAAGGTTTTGATCATCCTTATGCGAGGGTCGTTCAATGAGAAATGCAATACTTTTTCTTACTTCGGTCAGTAGCAGCTGAAAAGATTACGAAATTGTTGTGAGACATCGTGGAATATCCCCTGTTTCAGCACATATAGTTTCATGAAATTTCGGTAGGTGGCAGCGCCTTCAAAATGGCGTCTGTAAATGGTAAATGGCTCTGAGCACTATGGGACTTAACTTCAGAGGTCATCAGTCCCCTGGAACTTAGAACTACTTAAACCTAACTAACCTAAGGACATCACACAAATCCATACCCGAGGCAGGATTCGAACCTGCGACCGTAGCTGTCGCGCGGTTCCAGACTGATGCACCTAGAACCGCTCGGTCACTCCGGCCGGCTGGCGTCTGTAACGGAGGTACATTCCAAGCACAGAGATTTAATTGAGTTTCTTTTGGTGGAAAATCAGAGCATCTCAGATATTTATAGGCGATTGCAGAATGTCGACGGAGACCTGCAAGTGAATCTTGGGCGAGGCGTCTGTCATCATTGTAAAAAAGTCGCGCAAACCTGTCCGAACTCCCGCGTGCCGCCCACACACAACGGTGACTCCTGCAACGTTGCAGGGTGCAGACCCTCTCATTCGTGGTGATCGACGGATCGCAATGTAACACATTGCCGCACAGCAGGACGTGTCTGTTGGTAGTGCTCACACACTATTCCACCACTTGAGGCCGGCCGCGGTGGTCTCGCCGTTCTAGGCACGCAGTCCGGAACTGTACGACTGCTACGGTCGCAGGTTCGAATCCTGCCTAGGGCATGGATGTGTGTGGTGTCCTTAGGTTAGTTAGGTTTAAGTAGTTCTAAGTTCTAGGGGACTGATGACCACAGCACTTGAGTCCCATAGTGCTCAGTGCCATTTGAACCAACCACTTGAGGAATTCAAAGGCGTGTGGCTGCTATGTTCCTCGTCACCTAACAGAATACCATAGCAAGCAACGTAAGATCGTCTGTGCAGAACTGCTTACGCGTTACGAGTCTGATCGTAACAATTTTTTTTATCGAACATTCTCTCAGGCGTTGAAACGTGGGTTCATCACTTCGAACCGAAAACAAAACGGTAATCCATGAAGTGGATGGGCACCACCTCTCCTCCGAAGAAAATGTTCGAAGTTACACTCTCAACCGGTAAACTCATGGCGAAGGCCTTCTGGTATTCTGAAGGTGTTATTGCATTTGATGTCTTCCCTCATGGAGCATCCATCAAATCTAAGTGTACTGTGTTACCTTGGGAAGAAAAGGCTTCAGGATGATTGTCGCCACAAAAATGCTAACGAGATTCTCCTTCTCCGTGACAACGCAACAACTCACGTAAGTGTGAGCACGCGTCAGGTGCTCACTGAACTTGACTGGACTAGAATGAGATTTTCGCTCTGAGGGGGTGTGCGCTGGTATGAAACTTCCTGGCAGATTAAAACTGTGTGCCGGACCGAGACTCGAACTCGGGACCTTTGGCGTTCGCTGGCAAGTGCTCTACCGTCTGAGCTACACAATCACGAATCACGCCCCCTACTCACAGATTCACTTCTTCCAGGACCTCGTCTCCTACCTTCCAAACTTCGCAGATGCTCTCCTCACAGCTTCACTTCTTCCAGTACCTCGTCTCCTACCTTCCAAACTTCACAGAAGTTCTCCTCACAGTTTCACTTTTTCCAGTACCTCGTCTCGTACCTTCCAAACACAGAAGCTCTCCTGAAAATATTTTGTGAAGCTTGGAAGGTAGGAGACGAGTTACTGACAGAAGTGAAGCTGTGAGGATAGAGCGTGAGTCGTGCTTGGGTAGCTCAGATGGTAGTCTGCGTTCGGCAGGCAGCAGTGCGCACCGCGCTCGGCCGTCCACGCCGCTGCGCCCGTGGAGTGTTTTGTTTACATCGTCGTCACAGCGATTCTCAGTCGACCACGCTCTAATGGCCAACTCTTACAGGAAGAACACTCTTAAGTTCACCTTCTCAAATGAATACGCACGACCCAAAGCACTGGCCGTCGAACGCTTCCTACGCGAAGACGTGAAGATCCCCCGTGACGAATTCATCGGCATACACCTATCGATCATTAGCAGCGTCGTTTATGTTAAGATGACTTCTGACGCTGCCTGCAATGAGATTATTCAAAGGACGCGACATGGACTAAAATTTCGGCACTCCGACGGAAACGTCGGGCCTGTGGATTTTGACCATGCAGGACTTGGCCTTCGGACGATCCGTGTATTCGAACTGCCTTTCGAGGTAAATGAAGATGAAGTCATCGCGGCGCTAAGCCCGTTCGGAAAAGTCCAGAGCCACGTAGCCGAGACATGGGCACAGTTTACGACGTATCCGGTGCTTAATGGTGTGAGACAAGTCCGAATCGATCTCAAACGGCACGTTCCATCGTACATTTCTATCGGCGGCTGCCGCGCAGTGGTCATTTACGACGGACAACCTCGAACATGTTCCGGTTGTGGAAAAGAAGGCCACGTCCGTAATGAATGCCTGCAACGCCGCATCACACAACTAAGGCCCGACGATACGAACACCGACAGAACCACGACCACCCTTCCAGTCACCTATGCGGCGACACTGCACGTCCAGCCCGATACACTCGGAGGCGTCCCAGCACCTTGACACCGACGATGCCGCCCGTGAACATGTCCAACAGCCGGACACACCCACGCTAGAAGATCACAAGGATGCCAGTGAGAGTGTTCTGGGGAATGACGACCGCATCATAGCACCCGCGGCTTTTGTACCCGAACGACGTGAATCTCTTCCTTCCTCAGACACCGAAACTCGTTGCCGAAAGCAGAAGTCGCCCAAACGACGAAAAAAACGCCGCAAGACATCAGAATCAACCATTGAGCCCCCTCCGCAGGACGAAGAGATGGCACGTCACTCTGACGGAGAACACGATAACACTTTCTCCTCTGCTACGGAGACGCGTCATCCAAAAGACGGTGAACCGTCCAACAGAGAGCGTGCGCAAGCCCCGCGCACTGAAGCCATGGAACATAGCACGCCTGTTGTCACCGACGCAACTGAGCCGACTCGGCCGGCGCTGCCACCTCTCGCCGATGTCAAACCTGTCGGACATTTTTCATGGGCGGATGACACGGATTTCCCACCTCCATCTGATGCGGAAATGAGATCTGTTCCTCCGTTAGACCAACACTAAAATGGGGGAAGTTTCTACGGCGACTACTGCGACTTCTATGGACTTCTAGCATCCACCACAACAATCTTCACCAGCTACGACCCTATCGGCAGCACGAATCTCCCATCAGGCGTACCGAATAGCTACTATCAATACTAATAATATCGGCTCCCACGCTAAACTTCAACTGCTCCGTGACACGCTAAGAGCAGCGGACATCGATATCGCCCTGTTACAAGAACTGAGGACAGCAACTTGGGCTGGGTGTTATGGATATGAGACGTACGCCGCCCCTGCAGCTATGGAACACACAGGCGCGGCCATCCTCCTCCGAGAAGGGATTGCAGTTTCCGATGTCGCATACCTCCCAACAGCACGAGGGGTGGCCATCACAGTTGACGGACTCAAAATCATTAATCTGTACGCTCCATCGGGCACTGATAAACGGAGGGAACGCTCCCAGTTCTACGCAGAAGATATCACACCTTTATTCCTCGGCCGATACGATCATCTCATCGTAGGTGGAGATTTCAACTGCGTTCTCGAGCGCACAGACCTATACCCCCATTTCACCACATGTCCGGAACTTCGCTCCTTCGTCCGCCGCCTTCGTCTCCTCGACACTTGGCGAGTGGTACACGGCGACCGCCCGGGGTATACACACATTACTAGCCACATCTCTAACGCTCTAAAATCAGTTCTCCTCGACGCGGAACGTTGGCCGTCTGCCTTCTCGGATCATGACATCTACATCTGTACCATGAACCTACGTCGACAATCTATATGGCGCAGTGCAGGACCTTGGAAACTCAATGTAGCACTACTGCGGGACCCTGAATGTCGACAACAGGTCACTGACACGTGGCACACCTGTGTTCAACGAATTACGCGTTACGAGACCACACTGCAGTGGTGGTTGCTGTGCGCCAAACCGGCCATCCGACGCACATTGACACACTATGGCAGAGCCAAAGCCAGGTGGAATCACCATACAACTGATTTCTACTATAGCGCTCTACGTGAACTCATGGATCAACCTCCATCCCCAGATCGTCTAAAAGAAGCTCAACGCATTAAGGCGAAGATTTTAACCTTGACCAGATGTCGTCCAGAGGGAGCTATTGTACGAGCACGCAGCCAAGATAGGATTAACGGTGAAGAACCTTCTATGCATCATATTATTCAAAATGTTCGTCGACGCCGACAGGCTTTAATGACAACTTTAGACTTACCTGATGGACGCCGGCTGACTTCGCAAGCTACCATTGCGGATGCATTCACAACGCACTATAGACTTTTATATCAAGAGGTACCTGCCGGTGCAGAAGCCATTGCTGAGGTTACCCAGGAGACACTTGGTACTCCAAACGCAGCAGCTGCAACCCTCCTGACTTCTGAAGTGACCAACGACGACGTCCAAGGCGCTGTAGCTAAAGGGTCTCTGAATCGATCTCCCGGCCCGGATGGTTTACCTCTCGAATTTTACAGAACCTTCCAAGATTTGATGATGTCATGATGGAGGGACATGTACTGGGAACTCTTGTCCGGCGCGGCGAACCCGCCACCAATGTTCTTGGAAGGCTTACTTGTACCAGTCCCAAAACCCGCAGGAGGAACACGACTCGACAGTTATCGGCCGATCACGTTACTCAATTCCGACTTCAAGATTTTCACACGCCTTCTAGCAGTGCGACTCAAACATGTCTTACGAGACATTGTTTCCCACGAACAAACATCTTAAGAGGCGATCGTAATATACAGACAGCCCTCAGTGAATATCGAGATGTGATCGCTGTGGCAACACACTCGAGGCTGCCAGGCGCTTTAATCTCCATCGACTTCAAACAAGCGTTTGACCGCGTCAATCATGCATTCCTGAACGCAGTGATGAACCGAATGGCAATTCCCCCGACGTTCACGCAAGTGGTTATGCGGCTCCTTCGTGGAGCAACGTCCAGACTTCTCGTCAACGGCAGACTTACAGAACCTATACGGATTGAACGCTCAGTACGGCAGGCTTGCCCCTTGTCGACGGTGCTTTATGCCATTGCGATGGAACCACTCATTTGCGGATTACGGCGACGTTTGACAGGTATTCCACTCCGGGATCATATGTTCCGCTGCCGAGCTTACGCGGACGACTTGGCCCTCGTCGTACGTTCAGCGGCCGACGTACAAGCTGCGATGCAATGGATTACCCGTTACAGTGAAGGGGCAGGGAGCGCTATGAACGTGGCAAAATCATGCGCCATGAAGATCGGCCGCGGCTTTCCCGCAGACAGCGTCGTCCCATTTCAACTGGTGGACACTCTTCGCTGTCTCGGGTTGGTGTACACGCGAGACATTCGCCGCACCTCGGCGATCAATTATCGGGCGCTGCTGCAACGTATCCGGGCCAACATACAAAATCACATTCTACGCCCGCTGAATATGTGCCAGAGAGTCACCTTCGTCAATAACCATCTGGCAACCCGGATACCCCATATAGCGCAGATTCTGCCCATCACTGCGACAATGGCGGCCAGATTACAGGCTGCTTTCGGCTATTTCATTTGTTCTGGACACATATTCAAAGTCCAGTATGAAGCTCTCACCTTACCGAAGCGGGATGGTGGCCTCGACCTGGTTAATGTGAGAGTCAGGACTACGGCACTTTACACCAATACTGTGCTCCGGTTATGGAAAAGCCAAAATGCTAGTTTTACTGGAATGTTGACGACCGAGCTCGCACCTGTTTCGAGACGCCCACCGACGTCTTTGGCGCACATCCCACCTCCGATGTCACATATCGGCCGGTTCTTTTTGGAGTACAGCTACATATGCACCGAGCTCCCCAGGACCAGGAAGACGACCACCCGCGACATCTACCGCCTTCTCCGAAAGTCTCCACCACGCAGCCCCGCCGAAACACGTCAACCTCAGGTTTCATGACCTACAGTTTGGAAAACGATCCACCAACCATATCACACCACTGACACCACCTCTATGTGGTACCTTCTCGTCAACGGCAAGTATACTACAAGACAGAAACTGCATCGTATCGCACTGGTGGACTCACCCCTGTGCCTCAAATGCAATGTCGAAGATACAGATTTACATCGTTTTGAGTGTGGGCCAGCAGCAGCTGTCTGGACCCTGGTACAGAAGATTGTGGCTTTCTACCTCCGAGTACCACCACATCATGTTTCTCCTACTATGATGATATATCCTGACACGACCTACTTTCCACCGGCTAAGTGGCACGCCATCACATGGATCAGTGGCATAGCTGTCAACTACCTCTTCCGGGACGACATCGTCGATCCGGCGGACTTCTGGACACGGCTCCAAGTACATCACCACACCCTTCGCCGACATCGACACTATCGGGCCACTTTCGCGAACTATTTACAGAGTATTTTCACCAACCCGCCTCAAAGCTGGAATCTCAACGAACATTGCCAGCCAAGACTGGACGATCCCACGTTCCCCTTCAATGGTCAATGATAGAATGCATTTTGTTCTGATGGCGCGCCAAAGTGGAGCATGGCGCGGAAAGTATTCCTATTTTATTTCACTTCTCTTTTCTCTTCCTCTTCTAAGTTTTTTTTCTCCTCTTCCACACATAGCTCTCTATATGCAGCCTATTTGTTTTTCTTTCTCCTGTGCTCCCCCAAAACAAAAACAAAAAAGACTAAAAAAAGAGTTTGCTGCTGATGGTGAGACTGTATACTCCTTTATGTTAACAAAAAAAAAAAAAAAAAAAATAGAAGGCCTTTGCGGAAATATAGCTACCTCTTATGTTTTCCATTTTCAAAGGGTATTGTGTTATTTTATGAAGAACGTCGTCTCTTATTTTCATGCACAAGAGGTTTTTATAAATTTTCTTATTTAAAAAAATGGTAGAGCGCGAAAGGTAAAAAAAAGGTTGGTAGAGCATTCGCCTAAAAAAAAGAAAAAAAAAGAGCAAAGTAAAAAACACAAAAAAATAAAAAATAAATAAAGATGGTCGAGCACTTGCCCGCGTAGGGCCAAGGTCCCGAGTTCGAGTCTCGGTCCAGCAAATAGTTTTAATCTGCCAGGAAGTTTGATTGGACTGTTTTCCTCATCCAAACTACAGCGTGGACCTCGCACCTTCAGACTCCGTGGTAAGCAGTACATCGATGATTGCAGGTGACTGAGGCAGCAAGACGTTGCTCCGATGTCGACAAATAGAGTGGTACCATGTGGGCGTACAAGTTGTAACACTTTCATGCCGATGTGCTCTTTGACCATTCATATATATATATATATATATATATATATATATATATATATATATATATATATATATATATATATTATCTTTATGTAAATTTGTATGTACACGATGTATGAATTAATTTGTTTACTGTGCTGTATAATCGATTATGTATATTATGTAAATATCGCTGAGGGAATGTTAGGGAAAATTTAGGTTTTTTTCATCGAATAAGTATCGTTGGAGTAGCGGCGTCTCTGGACGCGGGAAGATGTTACGTCAGAGCGCGCTCTACACAGAGAGAGAACTGTGGTGAAGTGGGGACGCATGTATGGCGTGCACTGTATTGGAGGAGTGATTGTTTAGCGGCACGTGGCAAGTGATGTGCGTGGGCTGTGGAAATATTGGCTGAACAACATCAAGAACCCGCCACGCCAACATAATTGCCAATAACTCCCGTGCTCGCTTATTATCATAACCGTGATTCTCCTAAAATCATTCACCAAGTAGGTTCCTGTCTTGTCCTATTTTACAATAATCCGAGTACCGTTTATGAAAAATGAGAATTGTAGTGCCAGTTAATTTTGCTTATGAAATAAATGATTCAGTTAGATTAAAAATTTGAACTTAAAGCATTCTATAATTTCAGTCTCACTAACTTTAAATTTGAACTTTAATCTGAGGCGATGTAATTGTTGCAAATAGTAAATAAACTAATCAAATTAAAATGATTTCTGGCACTATGAACAGAAGCACTAACTTGAATTACTTAGGGAGTGCAAATATCAGTTATTATTGTAATTAGTTTTTAGTAAAGTTCTGGTTCACATTTTGACTTGCAGTCGTGCTAAAGTATAATAATTATTTTGTGATACATTAATTATCAATTTCTACTTCCTGTTCAGAAGTCAATAGAGTTTCTTTTAATTTATTTTTTGCCATTTTCCAAAATTCATATGAAAATAGTAGACGTTATTGTGAGGTAGCGCCATTGTCACTTACAACATTAAGTAACCATTAATCTAAGCGTTATCTTGTATGTTTTAAAAATTTCAGCCCTATTAGTTAATGATATTTCGGGTGCAAACTACTTTCTTTCTCGCTTTATTGCGTAAAGGTTTTAATTGTTTTTGCTAACGTACGTGCAGCCCTCTGTTTCCACGCGTGTTCGAGTAATTCTTGACGTTGACTGTTCGGCTCATTAATTCACCTACCGAACAGAAATTTTGCCCAATTGGGCTAGCGACCTTTTTTATTTCAGCTATATTTATTTCAGTAAGTCTTATTATTCTGTTCCGATCCACGTGGTACCCCTTCTCGTTGGCACAGTACTTGAATTATAGCACAAACCTTTCGAACACCCATACTAAATTTTACAGTAAGTAGGTAAGCGGAACAAGTTGTCCTATAAGGTATCTTGTTCTTAACCTCCCCCTCATTTATCGACTTTATATTGAATCTTCGGAACTATAGCCTTTTCAAAATTTTATTTCAATTGTTTAGGCACATGCTTGCACGGTCATATTTCTGTAACATTGTCGATAGAAGGGAAGAGGGGCGTTACAAAGTCCTCCCAGTAAGGTGGCGTAAGGCCGCCGCATCGAACAGAGATTGTGTTGAAAGATAGGATTTTGAATCCGAACGAGTGGTGCATAATCCGTTGTACTGCAATCCTGAATAAAATAAACCTGTTTTCAGACAAAAATATATGTGTTGCATTTATTACTAAACTCCCGTCGCAGAAGTTGTAAGTAATAATTTATCTCCTGTGCGCAAGAAGTATCGGACGATTAGTCACTGAATGCTACGTGGGACATGGTTATGTTATACGTTTACTGGAATTTTTCCATCACGACCTTGGATTACCTCTTCAGGCCAGGCGTAACAGTTAGTTCGCATACTTAATGCTTTCATACTGACCGCGGAGGTATCACACAACTTGAAATAGTGTAAAGTAGTTAATGCAATAAAGTTTTATGCACACGAGACACAGTCAGTATCTTAAGTTGCATAGGCCGCGATAGCAAAAACGTTCCTCATTTTTAATTCATCTAAGTAATTTCTTTCCTCCTGTTTTTTGAGGTTACAGAATACAGAAATAACGTATCCTAGTTACGGTATTTGTCTTCAATACCTCTTTCCTCGCCTTTTCCCTCTATAGTAGCTCAGAAGGATCAGAATGTGAAATCATTTATGCTCCCGACAATCTCCTTACATCGCCTCTCCCCAATGCCACAAAACAAAAAGATACAAAAAATAAGGAAATAATCCCTAACAGATTGCAGAAATAATTTTAGCAGTGTTATCTTAGCGATATTATGCTCTGAAGACATCACAGTTCTAGAATGCATAATGCCAGTGGTGCAGGGAACAGCGAAGTATCCAATTTTATTGGATGTGAAAGCGAAAGAAATGGAAGTCTTCCAAAGCTTTGACCCAGTATCCTGTAGCTTCAAATTAAGTTACGGTATGCCGTACCTTCTCTATACGTACGCCTGTGTCTGTTCCGATGATTTCTAAGCTACTGTAAACAATCATTGATCGTCTGAAAAGCAGACGCCCTTGTTCAAATACGGCGTCTAACACAGTGTACTAAATCCGCCTCTTATAGAAAGCGTTCAAATGAGATTATCACTCATTTTGTCACTTGCAGTTACCTGACAGTCTTACGACTCCCACTGAATTATGAGAATAGTCTTTCACAGTGCAACTGACTTCATGATTTCATTGTAGAGATTGCTCTCACCACATACCCTCACGTTAAACGTATTCCTCCACTTCTAGTACCGGCTGAATGTGCAGAAAACTTCCAGTCCCCGCTAGAAATATACTCCAAGTCAAAGCCCAATTTGCAAATAAATTACCACACGGTATTGCACACGGCTGTTAGCGAATCGCAATGAAGTGAGTAATCTTGGCCCTTGTGATATCTCTGATTATATCCTCATGGTCTCTTCGCGAGATATACGTTGGAGGGAGCAATATACTGCTTGACTCCTCCGTGAAGGTATGTTCTCGAAACTTCAACAAAAGCCCGTACCGAGCTACTGAGCGTCTCTTCTGCTGGGTCTTTCACTGGAGTTTATCTCTCATCTCCGTAACGCTTTCACGAGTACTAAATGATCCTGTAACGAAGCGCGCTGCTCTCCGTTGGATCTTCTCTATCTCTTCGATCGACCCTATCTGGTACGGATTCCACACTGCTGAGCAGTACTCAAGCAGTGGGCGAACAAGCGTACTGTAACCTACTTCCTTTGTTTTCGGATTGCATTTCCTCAGGATTCTTCCAATGAATCTCAGTCTGGCATATGCTTTACCGACCATCAACTTTATATGATCATTCCTTTTTAAATCACTCCTAATCCGTAATCCCAGATAATTTTGAATTAACTGCTTCCAGGTGCTGACCTGCTATATTGTAGCTAAATGATAAGGAATCTTTGTTTCTATTTATTCGCAGGGTATTACACTTGTCTACATTGAGATTCAACTGTCATTGGCTGCACCATGCGTCAATTCGCTGCAGATCCTCCTGCATTTTAGTACAATTTTCCATTGTTACAACCTCTCGATATACCACAGCATCATCGGCAAAAAGCCTCAGTGAACTCTTCAATCCATTCACACAATTGGTCTGATAGTCCATATGCTCTTACTTTCTTCATTAAACGACTATGGGGAACAGTATGGAACGCCTTGCGGAAGTAAAGAAACACGGCATCTTCCTGGGAACCCATGTCTATCGCCCTCTGAGTCTCGTGGACGAAAAGCGCGAGCTGGGTTTCACACGACCGTCTTTTTCGAACCCATGCTGATTCCTACAGAGTAGAATTCTAGTCTTCATGGAAGTCATTATACTCGAACACAATACGTGTTCCAAAATTCTACAACTGATCGACGTTAGAGATATAGGTCTATAGTTCTGCACATCTGTTCGATGCCCCTTCTTGAAAACGGGGATGACCTGTGCCCTTTTCCAATCCTTTGGAACGCTACGCTCTTCTAGGGACCTACGGTACACCTCTGCAAGAAGGGGGGCAAGTTCCTTCGCGTACTCTGTAAAATCGAACTGGTATCCCGTCAGGTCCAGCGGCCTATCCTCTTTTGAGTGATTTTAATTGTTTCTCTATCCTTCTGTCGTCTATTTCGGTATCTACCATTTTGTCATCTGTGTGACAATCTAGAGAAGGAACTACAGTGCAGTCTTCCTCTCTGAAACAGCTTTGGAAAAAGACATTTAGTATATCGGCCTTTAGTCTGTCATCCTCGGTCACAGAGTGTCTGGGCATAGAATTTTACTTTCGAATTCATTGAACGACTCTCGCATAGCCCACTTCACACTACATTTCGCTTCGCGTAATTTTTGTTTGTCTGCAAGGCTTTGGCTATGTTTATGTTTGCTGTGAAGTGCCCTTTGCTTCCGCAGCAGTTTTCTAACTCGGTCGTGGCTGTTTTCCATCTCTTACGATCTTGCTTGGCACATACTCATCTAACGCACATTGTACGATGGTTTTGAACTTTGTCCACTGATACTCAACACTATCTGTACTTGAGACAAAACTTTTGTGTTGAGCCGTCAGGTACTCTGAAATCTGCTTTTCGTCACTTTTGCCAAACAGAAAAGTATTCCTACATTTTTTAATATTGCTATGTTCGGCTGAAATCATCGAGGCAGTAACCGCTTTATGATCGCTGATTCCCTGTTCTGCGTTAACTGATTTAAATAGTTCGGGTCTGTTTGTCACCAGGAGGTCTAATATGTTCTCTCTACGAGTCGGTTCTCTGTTTAACTGTTCAAGGTAGTTTTCAGATAAAGCACTTAAGAAAATCTCTCTGGATTCTTTGTCCCTGCCACCCGTGATGAACGTTTGAGTCTCCCAGTCTATATCCGGCAAATTAAAATCTCCACCCAGAACTATAACAAGGCGGTGAAATCTACTCGAAGTATTTTCCAAATTATCCTTCAGGTGCTCAGCCACAACAGCTTCTGAGCCAGGGGGCGCATAGAGACATCCAATTACCATGTCTGAGCCGGCTTTAACAGTGACCTTCACCCAAATTATTTCACATTTCGGATCTCCGTCAGTTTCCTTCGATACTATTGCACTTCTTATCGCTATAGACACGCCTCGCTCTTCACTGTCCAACCTGTCTCTGCGGTATACATTCCAATCTGAGTTTAGAATTTCATTACTGTTTACAGCTGTTTTCAGCCAACTTTCTGTCCCTAGTACTATGTGGGCATTGTGACCGTTTATTAATGAGAGCAGTTCTGGGACCTTTCTATAGACGCTCCTGCAGTTTACTTTTAGCACATTAATATTGCTATTCCCTGTTGCATTTTGCCTTCTCTTACCTTGCCGCGTCTCAGGAGGCGTCTTGTCTGGCTTAGGGAGGGAATTCCCTAACCTAAAAAACCCCCATGTGCACTCTACACGTACTCCGCTACTCTTGTAGCCGCTTCCTGTGTCTAATGCACGCCTGCCCTGAAATGGGCCACGGGATAGCGCAGGTCGAGAAATTTGCGCTCCAGATCTCCACAGAATCGTCTGAGCCTCTGGTTTAAGCTTTCTACTCGGCTCCAAACCAGAGCACCGCGATCGGTTCTGGGAACGATATTGCACATAGTTAGCTCAGATTCCACCCGGGAGCGAGGCTTTCACCAACTCCGCCAACCACCTGTACGAACTGAGGATGACCTCTGAACCCAGACTGCAGGAGTCATTGGTGCCGACATGAGCAACAATTTGCAGTCGGGTGCACCCAGTGCTCTCTATCTCGTGAAGCTTCATCAAACCAGACAAACCCGACAGCCAATAGCGTGTGAGCTGTGCGCTTGCTTAAATCCCCTCTGGGTTCTCCCCTCACGCTACTACACGGGACGCCAAAAAAGCCGTAGTGAAGCAACAACTGGAAAAGAGTTTCCTCAAGGACAGGAATCGATATAACCACGCACATGGCTCATAAACCACTAACCACTGAAGGTAAGGTGTGCTATATTCTTTTAAAAATAATACAAGCCCAGCTCGAATTTCAATCAGCATTAACTGCTATATCCCTCACCTGCTGCAACATTAAGAACATCAGTCAAGAAAGAATATAATGGAATGATTGATGATAATACTGTTCTTTACTTGAGTTAGACAAAGCAGCAATCAGTCGTAGAATTAAGTTTCTTTAATATGACATTTATAGTCAAAACACAGATCAGATTTCGACCTGTGTCAGGTCATTATCAATGCAGTGCGAAATTGTAGCAGTTGTTCGTGCTCAAGTGCTCAACTGCTCAACTGCTACAATTCAGCACTGCATTGATAATGACCTGACACAGGTCGAAATCGGATCTGCGTTGTGACTATAAATATCATATTAAAGCAACTTAATTCTACGACTGATTGCTGCTCTGTCTAACCCAATATAACTACAGTCGTTGCGTGCACGCACCATATGGAGAGCAACCTGTTCTTTATTTTCTTAATTCTTGAGGAAACAACCGGTGTTTGTGGATGTCATGTATTTTGTCCTCAGACCGTTCTTCAATGCATCCGCCATATCCACATCTAGCTTACCTGGATACACCACTCATCTGAAAGCGAAGCTGGATGGTAGCTTGGATATTATTTACCAGGTATAACAGAAACTGATTTTCATGCACAGATTAATAAAATACTTCTTCCCCTGTTGTTGCCTAACAACCTGTCAGTATTCATCAACTCTTCTTTTAAATTTTAAATTAATAATGTAGGTAGGATGGAAAAAGGTGACTGGATAGTTAAAGAATTACGAAAATAGCTCGAACTTTACATTATTTTCATTACCGTTACCAGGAAATTTCAGACTTCGTCAACATTAACTGGAGCGACTCTGAATACGCTGTGAGAAAATAAAAGAGTGACACAAGTTTTTCAATGAACAGAACTAGCGTTCATGGAATGTGTATTTGAATACATACGATTCCATTCTTTGTGAAATCTAGGATGCCTGGTGTCTTTCCCCTTAACGCTTATGCCAGTTTGTTGTGTTCAAATGGTTCAAATGGCTCTGAGCACTACGGGACTTAACTTTTGAGGTCATCAGTCTCCTAGAACTACTTAAACCTAACTACCCTAAGGACACCACACACATCCATGCCCGTGGCAGGATTCGAACCTGCGACCGTAGCGGTCGCGAGGTTCCACACTGTAGCGCCTAAAACCGCTCGGCCACCTCGGCCAGCTTTTGTTGTGTGGTCTGCGCAATCTAGTCGTTAGTTTACATTGTATTTACACTGGAAAAGAATTGAATAAATGACAATGTGTATTTTCTTTGCATTTCCATATATTTACTGTAGGTTTGAACACGTGGACGAGTTACTTTGCCCCAGTGGCTTGTAGTGTTACTAGCACAGGAGCGTCAAAGTCAGTTTTGTGTTACATTTTCAATAAAGTCTTGTTTACGTGAATGGTACACTATGGTGCGGTTTAGAAGAGATCTTGAGGATACGAAGTGGAATACGAAATTAAGACTATGAGGTTGTATTTACACAACATGCCAAAGGAACGGAATCAGCCTCAAAGTCAGGAGGAAATTAAATGAAACTTCAAGGGTTAAGAGATACGGGACTACAAAATCGAGGTAAATTTGCAAACAACGTGGCACTTTGAGCAAAACCGCTCAGTGTCATCCTCTGGCCAGGACGCAAGGACTGATTCGGTTGGGGACTTTGTCACAAGGCCGTTGTATTCTCTCCCGACCCTAGCTGTCCCATAACTGTTGTAAGTGCCCCTTGATGTCATCGATACTGACGCCAGGACATTTGAGATGGCCCCACACAAGTTACAAGGGTGCAAAATCAGGTGATTTTTCTGGGAACAGGACAACCTCACCAACATGCACACAGTACGTACAGACACGTGCCATGCGCTCACGAGCTTTTCCTGTTGGAAAATGGCATCACGATAGAAAGTTTTCTAACAGATAGAGAACAGTATGTCGTCCTGAGTGGGGAGATTTCAACAGCAACAAGCGTAACATCAGGTGTGCCCCAAAGCAGCGTAATATGTCCTCTGCTTCTTACGATTTACATAAACTATTTGGTTGATGGTATTGACAGTGGTATGATACTGCTCATGATGCTGTAGTCTACAGGAAAGTAATATCAGACAAATCAATGAGGATTTGCACAAAAGAAATGTGTGGTGTAATGACTGGCAGTTGTCTCTCAAAGTCAGTAAGCGTAATCTACTGCGAATAACAAAGCTATAATCCCCATTCATGTACGAGTACTACATAAATGCCCAATCTGTGGAAGCGCTGACATCCGTCAAGTATCTGGGTGTGACTACTCGAATTGATCTCAAATGGAACGATAAGATTACATAAGCAACGGGAAAGGCGAACTCTAGATTGCGGTTTATTGGTAGTATCCTTAAGCGACGCAGCCCTTAAACAAAGGAAATTGCTTATAATACTTTAGTTCGTCCAGTCTTAGAGTATTGTTGTCTGTATGGGACCGCTACCACTCGAGTCTAAATCAAGAGATTGAGAAGGCCCAAGGAAGAACTGCTGGTTCATTTAGCCATCGCGAGAGCGTTACAAATCTCATAGAAAGTTTCAAATGGGACACACTTGCAGATAGACGACGCGCTAAGCGGAAGGGGCTGCTCACCAAATTCCAGAAACCGATCTTCGCCGAGGATGTAGAGTATACATTATTACCACTAACTTTAAAATCACGCATTGATTACCATTCTTAGACAAAAGAAATTAGAGATCGTATTGAGGCGTTCATACTGTTGTTTTTCCCTCGCGCGATCCGTGAGTGGAACAGAGGGGAAGGGCGATGACTTTGGCACTAATAGCGCCCTCCGCCACACTCCGCTTGGTGATAGCGGAGTATATATGTAGGTGTAGATGAAGAGGTAACACATGAGGACGCAGGATGTCCGTGAAGTACCACTGTGCTGTCATAGTTTACTTAGTCACTTTCAGGACTTGCAGTCAGCGTCGATGTCTCCTACTCGATAAAGCCAGGAGTAACACGGCTGAACATCTCGAAAATTTTGAAATAAAGGAACTACCCTTCATATCACCGCCACATTAGCCTACGATTGTCATCTGGATCAGTGCAGAACCGCAATACATCGCTGAATGCATTGTGACGTCATTCATGTCCATTCTATGCTTCCTGGTCACTGCGTCACTCCAAAAGCATCTTTTTGTGTTGTGTTGCTAACAGCAGACGACGCATGGGACACTAATTCGTCAGTCTGGCCGGATGGTGCGAGATGGCACAGAAATTTGCAAGGCAGTCTCTTACTGGTTCTAGGATGACAGGTGAAGGGCTTCTGATGTACCTGGCGCACAATACGGCGATCGTGCCTTTTCTGTTCAGTCGTGGTCGACTGGAACCTTGACAAAGACTATGAAGGCCCTAACGTTCCCATGCACTCCAGCATCGGGCTACTGTCGCATATGAATGATCCAAAAATGTAAACATACCACCATTTGATCAGCTGGCCAAATGGAGACCCACAATAATGCTCATTTCAAACCTTAATAGCGCTGTCTCACACGAGTACCGGTGTCCCCATGTTCTTCACAGTGACCACTTAACATCTGATGCTTTTCACGGACATACCACGGACCAGGTTTAGTACAAACTCTAAATATGGAGAGTACTAATCCATTTTGTTGATCATTCTACCTGTCACAGAGAACAGCAACTCTTATCTTTTACATACATGTCTATAACGTGTTCGTGAAAGAAGTTGTATTGACATCCATCCGCATCTTCTAAGTGTTTTACCTATATCAAAAAAAAGTTTTGCATCACCTCAGTTGAGTTTCGGAACCTGTACAGAAAATTTGAATAGAGATTAACATAAACATCATTGCCGCCCCCCTTTTTTTTCTCATGAAAACCACACACTGCATGTTATACAACCATACAGCGAGACCTTCAGAGATGGTGGTCCAGATTGCTGTACACACTGCTACTTCTAATACCCAGTAGCACGCTCTGTTGCACTGATTCAAGCCTGTATTCATCGTACAGTACTATTCACAAGTTCATCAAGGCACTGTTGGTAAAGATTATCCCACTCCTCAACGGCGATCCAGCGTAGATCTCTAAGAGCGGTTGGTGGGTCACGTCGTCAATAAACAGCCCTTTTCAATCTAACCAAGGCATGTTCGGTAGGGTACATTTCTGGGGAACATGCTGGCCACTCTAGTTGAGCGATGTCGTTATCCTAAAGGAAGTTATTCACAAGATGTGGACGAGGGGCACGCGAATTTTCGTCCATGAGGACGAATGCCTCGCCAATATGCTGCCGACATAGTTGCCCTGTCGGTCGGAGGATGTCATTCACGTATCGTACAGCCGTTATGGCGCCCTCCATGATAACCAGCGGCCTAAGTAGGCCCCACATAATTCCACTCCAAATCAGCAGGAACCCTCCACTTGCTGCACTCGGTGGACAGAGTGTCTAAGGCGTACAGCCAGACCGAATTGTCTCCAAACACGTCTCCGACGATTTTCTGGTTGAAGGCATATACGACACTCATCGGTGAAGAGAACGTGATGCCAATCCTTAGTTGTCCATTCGGCATATTGTTGGACCCATCTCTACCGCACTGCATGGTGTAGTGGTTGCAAAGGTGGACCTCACCGTGGACGTCGGGCGTGAAGTTCCGCATCATGCAGCCTATTGCGCACAGTTTGAGTCGTAACACGATGTCCTGTGGCTGCACGAAACGCATTATTCAACATGGTGGCACTGCTGTCAGGTTTCTAGCGGGCCTTAAACCGTAGGTAGCTGTCATCCACTGCAGTTGTAGCCCTTGGGCGGCCTGAGCGAGGCATGTCATCGACAGTTCCTGTCTATCTGTATCTCTTCCATGTCCGAACAAGATCGCTTTAGTTCACTCCGAGACACCTGGACACTTCCCTTGTTGAGAGGGGAGAACATTCCATTAGAACTACTGACAGCCATGGGAGAGCCAGTCCTGACAAAACTCTACCATCTGGTGAGCAAGATGTATGAGACAGGCCAAATACCCTCAGACATCAAGAAGAATATAATACTTCCAATCCAAAAGAAATGAGATGTTGAAATTACTATACCAAGAAGAAATGCAGATGATAAACGCCCATCCCTGGCACAAAGTAACAATGTGAGCGCGATCGAACCACGGTATTGACCGTCTAGGCATGGTTAAACGACAGACAACACGATTCGTGTACCTCCTTCGTGGTGGAATGACTAGAACTGATCGATTGTCGGACCCCTTCGTGTAATAGGCGCTGTTCATGCATGGTTGTTTACATCTTTGGGCGGGTTTAGAGACTTCGCTGAACATTCAGTGTCTGTGATACAATATCCACAATCAATGTCTATCTCCAGGAGTTCAGTGAACCGGGGTAAGGCAAAACCTTTTTCATGTGTGTGTATAGTGAACAAAGCTGTAACAAAGGTAGTCTTGCTTGTTCATGTCGCCTTGATAGCTAAGAAACCTTTGCTTACTCCAGTATTTACTTCGTTTCCGGAGAAAAAATATGGTGGTGGTGGTAAATGGGGAACCTTGTATATCGGCATTCGCTTGAGTCAATCTAATGGGGCATTCGTTCGAGTGAGCGTAATGCTGCGAGCTGTTTCACAGGCTTGCCCGCACTGCTGGCTGCTACTGCTACAGCTGCTGACGCTCGCCTCGGAAGAGCGACCGCTTGCTGAGAGGTCCGGAGCGGCTGCTAGATTGCCTGCCCGCATTCACGCTGCAGCCGGCGGCTGCATCTCTGTTAGCGCGGCGCCGCCTTCCTGGCACGGGAAACATGCATACCGAATGCTGCGTGGGCCGTAGAGGCGCCCTCTGCCGCATTCATATTCATGTACCGATTTAGATAAGCGCCCGAAGACCGCCACTGGATTTATACAAGCTCTCTCTCTCTCTCTCTCTCTCTCTCTCTCTCTCTCTCTCTCTCTGTCTTTCTTTCAGACTGTGCGTGTGCACATAGGTACGAACACACACACACACACACACACACACACACACACACACACCATTTTTTGTAGACGAGTAGCTCGTAGCGAAAGCAGATAGTTCAAGAAAGCCTTACTGCTTTACTCCAATACAAGCATCAATTTAAGGGAACGAGGTAGAAGATTTGGAGAGTCTACAATATTTCTGATATTATTACACTTTTATTCGTATTCATAATGTTACGAATTTCGTCACCGGCCGCGATGGCCGAGCGGTTCTAGGCGCTTCAGTCTGGAACCGAACGACCGCTACGGTCGCAGGTTCGAATCCTGCCTGCATGGATGTTTATGATGACCGTAGGTTTGTTAGGTTTAAGTAGTTCTAAGTCTAGGGGACTGATGACCTCAGATGTTATGTCCCATAGTGCTTAGAGCCTTTTGAACCATTTGCACGAATTTCGTCTATAAATGCAGTACCAACTTATTGTAATGGAACTCTAGGGGAATGTATGGACTGAGTTGATCAGTTGTACATCATTACACGACACAGGGTATTTAAAAATTTGTATCACAGATTCCTACAGTTCGCCAAAGAAAGATGAACGTTCCGGTATGTTCCGAACAAACAGCTGGTAAGGTATGAGTTGTTCAAGATCCGCATACCGCAAGTAAGCATTTTGTGGCAGGCTTACGTCCTATAGAATCCGATGCCACATTTTATATTTAATGTCATACATATACATATCTGTCAAGCGGCCCTCTGTAATACGCTGTTGGACCCATTGTCAAATGTGATATTTTAAAAGGTACTAAGACAAAGCTCTACGGTAGAGAACCACCACTTTTAAATCATGTATTTTAAATGGCGATGAAGTGGATGACACGCACATGTACCAAACAGAGCCAACGACTCCCTCTTCGGATATACATAATGTGATTTTACGTAGCTTCTGAAGAAGCCACTTTTAAAACTGTCGAAAGCATGGTTAAGGTTTAATTAATCTACGTTTTAGTCCGCACGGTTAGCCGAGAGGTCTAACGCACGGCTTTCCGGAGCGGGAAGGAGAGCCTGGTCCCCGCCACGAATCCTTCCGGCGGACTTGTGTCGAGGTCCGGTGGGTCGGTCAGTCAGTGGACGGTTTTTAGGCGGTTTTCCATCTGTCTCGGCGAATGCGGGCTCGTTTCCCTTATTCCGCCTCAGCTACACTATGTCGGCGATTGCTGCACAAACAAGTTGTCCACGTTCGTGTACACCACCATTACTCTTGCACCCAAACAGAGGAGTTACCGTCGCCTGGTGTGAGACGTTCCCTGGGGGGTTCCACCGAGGGCCGAACTGCACAATAACCCTGGGTTCGATGTGAGGCGGCGGAGGAGTGAAGTGAACTGTGGTAGTCGTCGTGGGGTTGTGGACCACTCTGGCTGCGGAGGGGACGGAGCCTTTCCGTCGTTTCTAGGTCCCCAATTAACATATAATACAATACAAAACCTATATTTTGAAATTTTCTGGCTGTTATTAGCAAGCCATTGAAGCTTTATTATTAATGTTGTTAATTCCCAGGTCTTAAAGACAGTAAGTGCTTTTTTAGACTTACTGGTGAACTTATTGAATCTCAATTCTTGATACTTTTAAACGTTGTTAACTCTACAAGCCTGTTTCATGTTTTAGTAAGCAATGATATGTTTTCTTTCCAAATGAACCAGCTTAAGCGAAATGGTTCATGTACTTTCAGTACTAGTAAATCTTTAAATGTTCTGTTCAACTTTCATACTTTAATCTGTGTTTCGTTAAATGATTTTGGTGTTAATAATTGTTGTTCTGAAACTTGTCACTATTGCGGGTGACGTTCAGTCCCATCCTTTATGTCCTTCCGCTTGGAAGCAACCTGACGCGGAAGTTAGCGTCACAATTGGGTGCAAAAAATGTTCAAATGTGTGTAAAATCTTATAGAATTTATCTGCTAAGGTCGTCAGTAACTAAGCTTACACTCTACCTAAATTATCCTAAGGACAAAACACACCCATGCCTGAGGGAGGACTCGAATCTCCATCGGGACCAGCCTCACAGCCCATGACTGCAGCGCCTTAGACGGCTCTTCTTCTTTTTACGCTCTATCCATCTTTTTTTTAACATCCCCACAGTCCATGACTGCAGCGCCTTTTTTATTTTATTTTATTTTTTTAACTTTTTAAAAAATGTGTTAAAGTAAGAATAAATAGCGTAAATGTGGTTTGAAGCTCAGACTGAGACTGCAAAGCTACTCTTTTTTTTCAGACTAACAACCTTTGCTGACATACATTTTGTTATACTACTGCATAAATAGTCTCTACAATGTCCAAATGTTGACAAATAGTGGCTAATTAGAAAATTAATTATGTAAGGAAATGAATAAAACTGAATATGTCCAAATGAAAAAGACATGAAGACATCGCGGATATTACAAATCCAAAAGAAACATGCTTCTCTAGCAATGAAATGAAATTCGTGTTGGGGGCGACACCTGCTCACGACCTAATTTTTGCCTAACCAGGGTTTGAACATAGAAAAATGGTTCAAATGTCTCTGAGCACATTGGGATTTAACTTCTGGCGTCATCAGTCCCCTAGAACTTAGAACCACTTAAACCTAACTAACCTAAGGACATCACACACATCCATGTCCGAGGCAGGATTCGAACCTGTGACCGTAGCGGTCGGCTGGTTCCACACTCTAGAGCCTAGAACCAGTAGGCCACCCCGGGGCCAGCTCGGCTAATCCCGCGCGCCACAATTGGGTACACTTCATGCCATCGCTGACCTTTCTCGGACATCACAATGAAGGAATTGGGATGATAAGATCCTGAAATGTACGTTTGGTGGTTCTGGTACTTTCATTAGCCAAGTGCTTACTGTCAGGAAGCAAGCCGCAATATATCAATGGTAAACAAGCGCTCGTGCGTTGAATGCAGTGCAGTCAATTACACTGTGTGGAGCCGGAAAATAAAATTAATACTTTACGGTAGGTGACTGTCCGTCGGTGACGTTTCCCAGAAACCATTGGCCTTTAGAGAGACTCCACGTTTCCTGTGCACCAACTCACGCCGAGCGGCCAGCGCTTGCCTTCCTGCCGCGTCAGTTAACGAGACGGCCGGGGCTCCAAATCCTCGTGACGCGTGGACACTGGCGCGCGGCGGGCCTCTCTCGCGCCTTGGAGATCGCCGGGACGTAAACAACGGCCATTAATTAGCCGATACACGGAAAGCGTACCGGCGCCTGGACGCGCAGTATATCGGTCCCCTGTTTACGAAAATTCCTTGCCCTGTTTTGATGGCTTTTATCGGAAGACATTTATTACAACAGTAATTCCCAATGCTTAATCATTGATTGATGACCACCTGTTTGTAAAGTTACAAGGTAATCTGACGCCAGAAACAAATTAATTATGGATGGTCGCATTAATTACGGCTGACGGGCCGGAGTCATTAGGGCGGAAATGATTTATAACTATAAATCCCATCTCGGGAGCGCGGCGCGCCGACACACGGGCGCGGAATCCCTTATCTGACCCGGAGCCACCGTGCCTGTCATTTCTCATCCACGTCTCCCGGCCGCGAGGCGGTCGCGCTCTCTCTCTCGTCTCCCGCAACACCCACCGATGCTGTGACGTTGCTCCGTCGTTCTCACGCACACACAGCGGTGTAATTGCCGCCTCACTTGCTTGCAGCAGTGTACACAAACAGGTGCTCCTTCCTGGATTTTCGAAAATCGTCTCCTCAAAAAATGGTTCAAATGGCTCTGAGCACTATGGGACTTCTGAGTTCATCAGTCCCATAGAACTTAGAACTACTATACTAAGGACATCACACACATCCATGCCCGAGGTAGGATTCGAACCTGCGACCGTAGCGGTCGCTCGGTTCCAGACTGTAGTGTCTAGAACCGCTCGGCCAACGCGGTCGGCTTCGTCTCCTCAGTAAACCTCATGAGAAAACGCTCTTTAATTTATTATTTGACAAGTACTCCTCTCGGATTGATGACGCTATCGTTAGTTATTGTTTCTTTTCGTAAATATAATTCTAGGGACAGGCGTCAACTGTCGTGAAATTTTCACAGTATTTCGTCGGCGCAACTGACCGACATCTTTAGGTGTGGCATTCGAAAATTTCACAACTACATCCGACGTTTCGCTCCAGGGAACCATATTTACAACTATTTCGTCGGGAAAGCCTCAAGCAAAACGTTATTCGTGTCATTTATGGCATAAAACTTCAATACCCAACTCTTTTCACCCCTGCACACAGCTTAGAAGCAAGTGGCCTAGTGAATGATACACTACGGTCGCAGATTCGTATCCTGCCTCGAGCAGGTTTAGGTAGTCCTACGTTCTAGGGGACTGATGACCTAAGATGTTAAGTCCCATAGTGCTCAGATCCATTTGAACCACCTGAACGTTTATAGCTCTGTTTTATTACTGTTTTAAAGATCCAATCGCACTGATAAGCTTTACAGTGGCTTTCTTTCGAAAGACTTTATTTTTGAGATATACACTCCTGGAAATTGAAATAAGAACACCGTGAATTCATTGTCCCAGGAAGGGGAAACTTTATTGACACATTCCTGGGGTCAGATACATTACATGATCACAATGACAGAACCACAGCCACATAGACACAGGCAACAGAGCATGCACAATGTCGGCACTAGTACAGTGTATATCCACCTTTCGCAGCAATACAGGCTGCTATTCTCCCATGGAGACGATCGTAGAGATGCTGGATGTAGTCCTGTGGAACGGCTTGCCATGCCATTTCCACCTGGCGCCTCAGATGGACCAGCGTTCGTGCTGGACGTGCAGACCGCGTGAGACGATGCTTCATCCAGTCCCAAACATGCTCAATGGGGGACAGATCCGGAGGTCTTGCTGGCCAGAGTAGTTGACTTACACCTTCTAGAGCACGTTGGGTGGCACGGGATACATGCGGAGGTGCATTGTCCTGTTGGAACAGCAAGTTCCCTTGCCGGTCTAGGAATGGTAGAACGATGGGTTCGATGACGGCTTGGATGTACCGTGCACTATTCAGTGTCCCCTCGACGATCACCAGAGGTGTACGGCCAGTGTAGGAGATCGCTCCCCACACCATGATGCCGGGTGTTGGCCCTGTGTGCCTCGGTCGTATGCAGTCCTGATTGTGGCGCTCACCTGCACGGCGCCAAACACGCATACGACCATCATTGGCACCAAGGCAGAAGCGACTCTCATCGCTGAAGACGAAACGTCTTCATTCGTCCCTCCATTCACGACTGTCACGACACCACTGGAGGCGGGCTGCACGATGTTGGGGCGTGAGCGAAAGACGGCCTAACGGTGTGCGGGACCGTAGCCCAGCTTCATGGAGACGGTTGCGAATGGTCCTCGCCGATACCCCAGGAGCAACAGTGTCCCTAATTTGCTGGGAAGTGGCGGTGCGGTCCCCTACGGCACTGCGTAGGATCCCACGGTCTTGCCGTGCATCCGTGCGTCGCTGCGGTTCGGTCCCAGGTCGACGGGCACGTGCACCTTCCTCCGACCACTGGCAACAACATCGATGTACTGTGGAGACCTCACGCCCCACGTGTTGAGCAATTCGGCGGTACGTCCACCCGGCCTCCCGCATGCCCACTATACGCCCTCGCTCAAAGTCCGTCAACTGCACATACGGTTCACGTCCACGCTGTCGCGGCATGCTACCAGTGCGATGGAGCTCCGTATGCCACGGCAAACTGGCTGACACTGACGGCGGCGGTGCACAAATGCTGCGCAGCTAGCGCCATTCGACGGCCAACACCGCGGTTCCTGGTTTGTCCGCTGTGCCGTGCGTGTGATCATTGCTTGTACAGCCCTCTCGCAGTGTCCGGAGCAAGTATGGTGGGTCTGACACACTGGTGTCAATGTGTTCTTTTTTCCATTTCCAGGAGTGTAGATCCATTTGCGGAATAACCCGCATTTATGCAAGGGGTAGCCCGCTTGGAAGAGTTACAAAGGATAACTTTCTTAAAGATTATTGGTACGTGGCCTCTTTAATACCACCTTGCACAATCGATACCACTAATATTATTAGAACGGGAAAAGGGATGTCGAATCATGGTTTGTAGTCGTACTTTGATTTACACATACTTGATTTATTAACGTAAGGTTCCTACAGATCATTATCCCACAATCTTCACTACAATCAGCAGTTACTTAGTTTAAGCTCTTATTAAAACAAAACAAGAAAACCATAAAATGCATGTAAAAACAGTTCAGAAACAACTAGCAAACACAGTATTAGCGTGGCTTTGTCCCACTGAAAAGCTTACAACTAACAGTACAGTTCCTATCAGAGTGGGCCAGTCACTTAATTACATTTAAATATTACTTGGCCCAAACAACACTTACATATCACGTGGTTGACCACAATTCACTAGAACATAGATGTGTAACAGAAGAAAGAATGATGGCCATGAAATAAATCCATGTTACACTTAGTTGCACGTCTGTCTCTACGTCACCCAAAAAACACTTGTTTAAAAACCAGAAAATCACAAAGGACAAAACACGTTTTACCAGTCTTGGTGGAAGGAAAAGACGTACTAATCTTTTGGTATGGGTTCGTCGACCAAAGCAATCCAGTCGTAGCAGGGTTACGTGAACACAACAGGTCCTATATTGCGGGTTACACCTCACTCCCCGCCAAGGCGTTGGCGCTTACGGCAACTTTTGACAAACACAGGACAATTGCATCTCTCTGAAACACACACAGAATACAGGGCAGAATCCTTGCATCAGACATACGTGCATCAGTCTACATAATGTTCCGTCCACAACAGTCACTGCACTTTAAATTGAAACCATTTAAGGACGGTTCACCAGTCTGCTTCACGTCTGCTGTCGAGACATCTTCGTGGGTACCGGGTACGTTTGGGCCACCCTCTCCCCAAGGGGAGTGGCGGGTTCAGAGGCGTTCGCGGCGCACGAGGCGGAGGGTAGATGTGGAGGCTGGCCGTGTGGCATCGCCCGCTCTGCCTGTGAGCAGACATGTGGCTGCTCCTTCAGCAAGGTCCGAGCAGGTGCCCGGGAGAGGGGTTTATTAGTTATTGGGAGCTCCAACGTTAGGCGGATGATGGAGCCCATCATTGAAATAGCGGAAAGGTCGGGGAAGAAGGCCAGTGTTCACTCTGTCTGCTTGCCGAGTGGTCACATCCGAGATGTGGAGGAGGCCCTACCGGCGGCGATAGAGAGCACTCGGTGCACCCGACCGCGAATTGTAGCTCATGTCGGCACCAATGACTCCTGTCGTCTGGGTTCAGAGGTCATCCTGTTCGTACAGGTGGTTGGCCTAATTGGTGAAGGCGGAAATCCTCGCTCGCGGGGTGGAATCAGAGCTAACTATTTGTAGTAACGTTCCCAGAACCGATCACGGTCCTCTGGTTTTGAGCCGAGTGGAAGGCTAAAAGGCTCAGACGATTCTGCGGAGATCTGGGGTGCAAATTTCTCGACCTCCGCTATCGCGTGGAGGAATGTAGGGTCCCCCAGAATATGTCAGGCGTGCACTACACGCAGGAAGCGGCTACAAGCGTAGCGGAGTACGTGTGGTGTGAAAAGGGTTTTTTTTTAGGTTAGCAAATTCCCTCCCTAGGCCCGACAAGACGCCTCCTGAGACGCGGAAAGGTAAGAGTAGGCAAAATGCAACAGGGAATAGCAATATTAATGTGCTAAAAGTAAACTGCAGGAGCGTCTATAGAAAGGTCCCAGAACTGCTCTCATTAATAAACGGTCACAATGCCCACATAGTACTAGGGACAGAAAGTTGGCTGAAAACAGCTGTAAACAGTAATGAAATTCTAAACTCAGATTGGAATTTATACCTCAGAGACAGGCTGGGCAGTAAAGGGGGAGGCGTGTCTATAGCGATAAGAAGTGCAATAGTATCGAAGGAAACTGACGGAGATCCGAAATGTGAAATAATTTGGGTGAAGGTCACTGTTAAAGCCGGCTCAGACATGGTAATTGGATGTCTCTATGCGCCCCCTGGCTCAGCAGCTGTTGTGGCTGAGCACCTGAAGGATAATTTGGAAAATACTTCGAGTAGATTTCACCGCCTTGTTATAGTTCTGGGTGGAGATTTTAATTTGCCGGATATAGACTGGGAGACTCAAACGTTCATCACGGGTGGCAGGGACAAAGAATCCAGAGAGATTTTCTTAAGTGCTTTATCTGAAAACTACCTTGAACAGTTAAACAGAGAACCGACTGGTAGAGATAAATATTAGACCTCCTGGTGACAAACAGACCCGAACTATTTGAAACACTTAACGCAGAACAGGGAATCAGCGATCATAAAGCGGTTACTGCCTCGATGATTTCAGCCGTACATAGCAATATTAAAAAAAGTAGGAATATTTTTCTGTTTGGCAAAAGTGACGAAAAGCAGATTTCAGAGTACCTGACGGCTCAACACAAAAGTTTTGTCTCAAGTGCAGATAGTGTTGAGTATCAGTGGACAAAGTTCAAAACCATCGTACAATGTGCGTTAGATGAGTATGTGCCAAGCAAGATCGTAAGAGATGGAAAACAGCCACGACCGAGTTAGAAAACTGCTGCGGAAGCAAAGGGCACTTCACAGCAAACATAAACATAGCCAAAGCCTTGCAGACAAACAAAAATTACGCGAAGCGAAATGTAGTGTGAGGAGGGCTATGCGAGAGGCGTTCAATGAATTCGAAAGTAAAGTTCTATGTACTGACTTGGCAGAAAATCCTAAGAAATTTTGGTCTTATGTCAAAGCGGTAGGAGGATCAAAGCAAAATGTCCAGACACTCTGTGACCAAAATGGTACTGAAACAAAGGATGACAGACTAAAAGCCAAAATACTAAATGTCTTTTTCCAAAGATGTTTCACAGAGGAAGACTGCACTGTAGTTCCTTCTCTAGAGTGTCGCACAGATGACAAAATGGTAGATATCGAAATAGACGACAGAGGGATAGAGAAACAATTAAAATTGCTTAAAAGAGGAATGGCCGCTGGACTTGATGGCATACGAGTTCGATTTTACACAGAGTACGCGAAGGAACTTGCCCCCCTTCTTGCAGCGGTGTACCGTAGGTCTGTAGAAGAGCGAAGCGTTCCAAAGGATTGGAAAAGGGCACAGGTCATCCCCGTTTTCAAGAAGGGACGTCGAACAGATGTGCAGAACTATAGACCTATATCTCTAACGTCGATCAGTTGTAGAATTTTGGAACACGTATTATGTTCGAGTATAATGACTTTTCTGGAGACTAGCAATCTACTCTGTAGGAATCAGCATGGGTTTCGAAAAAGACGGTGGTGTGAAACTCAGCTCGCGCTATTCGTCCACGAGACTCAGAGGGCCATAGACAAGGGTTCACAGGTAGATGCCGTGTTTCTTGACTTCCGCAAGGCGTTCGATACAGTTCCCCACATTCGTTTAATGAACAAAGTAAGAGCATATGGACTATCAGACCAATTGTGTGATTGGATTGAGGAGTTCCTAGATAAAAGAACGCAGCATGTCATTCTCAATGGAGAGAAGTCTTCCGAAGTAAGAGTGATTTCAGGTGTGCCGCAGGGGAGTGTCATAGGACCGTTGCTATTCACAATATACATAAATAACCTGGTGGATGACATCGGAAGTTCACTGAGGCTTTTTGCAGATGATGCTGTGGTGTATCGAGAGGTTGTAACAATGGAAAATTGTACTGAAATGCAGGAGGATCTGCAGCGAATTGACGCATGATGCAGGGAATGGCAATTGAATCTCAATGTAGACAACTGTAATGTGCTGCGAATCATAGAAAGAAAGATCCCTTATCATTTAGCTACAATATAGCAGGTCAGCAAATGGAAGCAGTTAATTCCATAAATTATCTGGGAGTAGGCATTAGGAGTGATTTAAAATGGAATCATCATATAAAATTGATCGTCGGTAAAGCAGATGCCAGACTGAGATTCATTGGAAGAATCCTAAGGAGATGTAATCCGAAAACAAAAGGAATTAGGTTACAGTACGCTTGTTCGCCCACTGCTTGAATACTGTTCAGCAGTGTGGGATCCGTACCAGATAGGCTTGATAGAAGTGATAGAGAAGATCCGACGGAGAGCAGCGCGCTTCGTTACAGGAGCATTTAGTACTCGCGAAAGCGTTACGGAGATGAGAGATAAACTCTAGTGGAAGACTATGCAGGAGAGACGCTCAGTAGCTCAGTACGGGCTTTTGTTGAAGTTTCGAGAACATACCTTCACCGAGGAGTCAAGCAGTTTATTGGTCTCTCCTACGTATATCTCGCTAAGAGACCATGAGGATAAAATCAGAGAGATTAGAGCCCACACAGAGGCATATCGACAATCCTTCTTTCCACGAACAATACGAGACTGGAATAGAAGGGAGAACCGGTAGAGGTACTCAGGGTACCCTCCGCCACACACCGTCAGGTGGCTTGCGGAGTATGGATGTAGATGTAGATGTAGAATAATAATATCACTTGGGTGTAATTTTCAATCACTTAACAGTTATAACTAAGACTTCACTGCGAAGCCAAGATTTAACCAGCTCATACGGAACTTATCCTTATACTTTTCGATTAACGGCTGTGTCCGTTCCGCAATCATCTAGCGAGTGAAACGCGTTTCAACGCATCGCTCAGCCACGTACACTAACGGCCAATTTACTTATTGTTTGCACACAGCACAACTCAGCGGCTCAAACAGCTTAACCACATTCCTTCAGGGACCTTTGCGTTCACAGATATCACGAAACTTGGATCTCCGAACTGCCCCAAAACGCAGACTGGCCGACCAACACAATGGCGCGGTATATCACGCTGATAGGGCACACTCGGTGGCAGTCGACACTCCTTTCTCCGGAGACATCCCACGTGTCTGTTTTTTTTTTCCTTTTGAAATCTAACAGCCGACTCTTGAAAAATCTCAAATACCCTCCAAAATCGATCGCAACGATATAACGAGCGTACCCGGTGCTGGCGCCAGTCCGCCACGGCTCAATTACACTACTGGCCATTAAAATTGCTACACCAAGAAGAAATGCAAATGATGAACGGGTATTCATTGGACAAATATATTATACTAGAACTGACATATTATTACATTTTCACGCAATTTGGGTGCATAGATCCTGAGAAATCAGTACCCAGAACAACCTCCTCTGACCGTAATAACGGCATTGATACGCCTGGGCATTGAGTGAAATAGAGCTTGGATGGCGTGTAGAGGTACAGCTGCCCATGCAGCTCCAACACTGTACACAGTTCATCAAGAGTAGTGACTGGCGTATTGTGACGAGCCAGTTGTTCCGCCACCATTGACCGGACGTTTTCAATTGGTGAGAGATCTGGAGAATGTGCTGGCCAGGGCAGCAGTCGAACATTTTCTGTATCCAGGAAAGCCCGTACAGGACCTGCAACATGCGGTCCTGCATTATCGTGCTGAAATGTAGGGTTTCGCAGGGATCCAATGAAGGGTAGAGCAATGGGTCGTACAACATCTGAAATGTAACGTCCACTGTTCAAAGTGCCGTCAATACGAACAAGAGATGACCGAGACACCGTCGCAGTCGCTGCTGTCTGTGATGCAGCGTTAAGGGTAACCGCCGCCATGGTCTCCGAGCTGATAGTCCATGCTGCTGCAAACGTCGAACTGTTCGTGTAGATGGTTGTTGTCTTGCAAACGTCCCCATCTGTTGACTCAGGTATCGAGACGTGGCTGCACGATCCGTTACAGCCATGCGGATAAGATACCTGTCATCTCGACTGCTTGTAATACTAGGCCGTTGGGATACAGCACGGCGTTCAGTATTAGCTTCCTGAACCCACCGATTCCATATTCTGCTAACAGTCATTGGATCTCGACCGACGAGAGCAGCAATGTCGTGATACGATAAACCGCAATCGCGATAGGCTACAATCCGACCTTTATCAAAGTCTGAAACGGTACGCATTTCTCCTCCTTACACGAGGCATTACAACAACGTTTTAGCAGGCAACGCCAATAAACTGCTGTTTGTGTTTGAGAAATCGGTTGGAATCTTTCCTCATGTCAACACGTTGTACGTGTCTCCACCGGCGCTAACCTTGTGTGAATGCTCTGAAAAGCTAATCATTTGCATAGCACAGCATGTTCTTCGTGTCGGTTAAATTTCGCGTCGGTAGCACGTCATCTTCGTGGTGTAGCAATTTTAATGGGCAGTAGTGTATTATTGAGACCATTTCGTTTCCTTGAAAGGTTTCCAGTACTTGTCGAGAGCTAAGAAGCCTTAGAGACCGGTTGCAGCCTGCCCACGATATCAGCACTTGTTGTTGAACGATCATTGCTCCCCCGAAGAAAGATCGTCGGCCATATAGGTTATGTAGAATATCTGAGACGTTGTCACACCAAGGAGCGGAACCGGTGTCCTCCCTCTCTTGCTTGACGGCCCTCGACTGACAAGCACGTACCTTTTCCTCTCTCCTATATCCGTTCTGTAGTGTCAAAATGACAACACTTCCGAGCAGGTGTTGAGACTCCAGCGCCACAAGTGCCGTTAGTCACAGTCTTGATAGAATATATCCAAAGGGATAAGTCTGAGCTAACTTATTTCGACCACGCGGAACCCCAGTGCAACCTCCATTCGTGCCTTCCTAACTAATGCCCTCATGCACACACTATTTTTGATTGGTGCACAGGAAGATGTAGAGTGCGCTAGTGTATTAGAAAAAAAAAGTTATGTCTTATTAGAAAACGTGAATATCAAACTGAGCTTAAAAAATTGTTCTAGAAAATCTGTACTGTATAATAGAATAACTTTAATAGTTACTTTACGTTACAGTCATTTTATTATTTGCTCAGTTTTACCCATTATACGTTACATAGGCTACCAACGGGGCACAACATGCTTTTCAAACAAATCGTTGAGAAAGGCGTATTTTTTTTAGAATATTAATACAGTCCTCGTACACACTGTGACTCACAGCAAGTAGACATACGTCTGAAATTGGCCGGTAGCAAGAGTCGGAACCGCTAAACCGAAGTAACATAAAAAGGGATTTACGTGATGTCTGTCTTTCTACATTACGTTAAAAGTGACCACAGTGCCTTCGGACTACATTGCTACAATAAACATCATTGTTACAAAAGTAGAATACAGAAAAATTATTCACATACTTCTCTTATTAAATGAAGTAGTCCTTAGCTTCATTTATACAGAATCGTAAATGACTAGTTTGTGGTATTAAATAAGAAAAACTGAACTCCATCCGAACAGGCCTTGGAAGGTCCAACGATACCGACCAGCCACCGTGTCATCCTGTGCAATGTCAAAAACCAACAGTGCAACGTCAAAACCATTTCCGTACGTTGTTCATACTCTATGAACCGCTTTAAATTTCGAGCTATAGTACCGTGTATATTAACGATAGGACGAAATGAGACCAGTTACCTAGTAGACCTAATTGTAGTTACCATGAATGTACGACAGAATTATTACAAGCAAATTACATCAACAATAAGTTTGATATTCGCAGAATCTGTAGTGAGAGCTGCGTCTTGACTTTAAAATTAGAAGAAAAATTAGAACTCCTTAATTCGTTGCCAAATGATATTATGACTGATAACAGAAATGCTAAATCGGCACTGGGACGCGTTTCAAAATAAATACCTTCGGGCAATTCAGCGCCTGTGGATATGAAGTGAGATACAAGAATTATTTGTGCCTTGTTTATCGACAGAAGGTTACGAAACTGTGGCTCATTTGTGGAAGTGGCTGTATGCAGAAGCTTTCTGAACTCTCTCCTGGTAATATTACGTGGCAGGATTAAAAGTGGTATCGAAATAGAAGTTCTTTTTTACGATAATGGTGTATACAGCGTGAGTCACCTGACGTTGCCACTGGAAACACCTGCCAAACCACAACAAACACTGAATAACAAATTCCAGAGACCTAAAGTGAGGAGACGAGCTGGTGTAATTGGTTAACATAAACCATTGAGAAATGCACGGAAGTGTGATTTTCAACACATACCTGTGTATTTTAAATGGAAACATGTTATTTTTAGCACAGCTGAAAATAGAAGAAAATACTTAATCAATGCCGTTTCTTACAGTGTAAAATGTTAATTACATCCATAGTAGTCTGTAACGTAAAGTTGACGCTTGAGTAACTCCTGAGCAGTTCAATCGTGTGATCGGAGAGAATCTAATTAATTAGGGATACATAAAGAACAGTGATTTAACTTAGGTACAGAAGAGACATGAACAGCATGTTACGTCGACATGCTAACATTTTTATTACTCTTTTTCTCTGAAGAATACTGTATGGCATTGATTTGTTAGAAGAAAATGTAAATTAACATGAGAATGTAGTTAAAATTACAAATTTGTTATTTTGTTTTCAATTAGAGGAAATAAAAGCGTGTGTCCTGACTTTTCAGGCCAATAAATGTGCAAAGTGGTGGCCATCATTTTCTGCATACATCTGCAATCAGCCCCGTAATGAATGTCTTACACGACGCAGTACATCTGGTGTAATATTGCAACAGGCTGCCTCACTACGATGTTTCATATCCTCTGGGTTATAGGCACATCATGGTACAAGTTCTTCTTTAACTTACCCCACAGAAAGAACTCTTAAGCTGTAAAATCAGGAGAACGGGCTGGACAGTTTATGCGTCCGCCACGTCCTATGAAACGCCCATCGAAAAGGATTTGCAGGAGCACCATCATATTAATACCACATACGTCTACGCGCTTCCAGCGGGACATTTTTTAGCAGTGTTGGCAGATCATTTTGTAGAAACTCGACGTATTTTGCGGCTGTCTGGGTGTCTTCAAAGAAGTAAGGACCAATGACGTGGTCGCCAATTTACATTCCACGGTCGGTGTCGCTCTACCTGCGGAAGCCAACGGTGATTGTCCACGGACCAGTAATACATGTTTCGTAAATTCACTGCACCGTGGATTGTGAAACCTGCTTCATCGGTAAACAGGTAGAACTGCAACGCATTCTCTGTTAACACCCATTGATATTCACTCGATTATTCAAGTCATCTCCATGTAATTGCTGCTGCAGCGACGTATGATAGGGTGAAATTTGTGACGATGAAGTATGCTACTTTGACTCATTGCATTGTCTCTAGCGATGTCACGTGAACTCATGTTTGTGTTCATGGCAACAGCAGCTAACACACCAACTGCACCTATTACTCCTGTGATGGGTTTGTTACGGACCTGTTGTCGCGTTACGGCCATACCTGTAGCATACAATTGTTTGTAGACGTTTTCAAATGTGCGGCGCGTTGGATGATCTCTATTCGGGTACCTTTCTGCATACAACCTTCAGGCTGCAGCTGCATTTCGTCTGCACTTTCTATAGATGAGTATCATCTCTGCCTTTTCAGAGTTAGAATAAAACAATTTTCACAGCTCTGACGAAACTGTACACACTGTTGTACTTGCGACATTCTCAGGTTCCTACTTGGGGTACTTCTGATCTTACTTGTGTACAGTACACTATCACAGACATCCCATACCTACTGCCTCACGAATGAGGTTATTCTACTGCTTCAGTTCAGAAGGATGGTTCAAATGGCTCTGAGCACTATGGTATTAAACATCTGAAGTCATCAGTCCCCTAAAACTTAGAACTACTTAAACCTAACTAACCTAAGGACGTCACACACATCCATGCCCGAGGTAGGATTCGAACCTGCGACCGTAGCGGTCGCGCGGTTCCACACTGTAGCACCTAGAACCGCTCGGCCACTCCGGCCGGCTTACTCCGGATGTGCTTAACATTTTACAATGTAACAAACGGCATTAAGTATTTGTTTCTGTTTCCAGTTGTGGCAAAAATAATAAGTTTCCATTTAAAGAAACATATGTTGAAAATTATACTTCTGTGCATTTCTCAATGGTTTTTCCAATGGCTCTGAGCACTATGGGACTTAACTTCTGAGGTCATCAGTCCCCTAGAACTCAGAACGACTTAAACCTAACTAACCTAAGGACATCACACACATCCATGCCCGGGGCAGAGCTCGAAGGTGTGACCGTAGCAGGCCCGCGGTTCAAGACTGAAGCGCCTAGAACCGCTCGGCCACTACTCTCAGTGGCTTGTATTAACCAATTCCACCAGCCCCGCCCCCCACTTTCAGTCTGTGGAATTGGTTATTCAGTGTTTGTTGTGGTTTGCGAAGGCGTAAATAGTGATGTGTTGTTATCCAGTACACCATCCTGGCAACAATAAAAATATTTGCAGTTATACCCATTACGGCCTGTACGTATACGAAACACAGCAGGGACGAACTGCAGGAGGCTGTCAGATACCATGGTGGAAAGCTAAAAGATGAAGTAATAAAGAACTAACGTCAGTTGCAACGTAACATCTTTTGCGAAGCACCTAGTGTATGGGGCTACAGGGATGACCCTGGACAAATATGAAGAGAAATCAGAAGCTGAATGACGGTCAGAGCAAAGGAAACAATGAAGAGAAACCAAGGTGCCAAGACGATCTGGTTTGCCCTGATGCTTCCTAATGGAAATGGGAAGCTTGTAGAAAGTAACTGCAGGAGAAAGATCTTATGCAGGGTAGAGCACGATTTGGGAGGTCCGAAGAGGAAACCAGAAAACCCTGAGAAGAGCAAAGAGAAAATATGTTAAGGATTTTATCCTTGGGGTGGAAGCAGATTTTAGAGGAAATAGTACCAGAGAAATGTTCCAAAACGAGAAGTGTTTTCGTGAAGGGTATGAGGCAAGACAGAAGTTTGTCAAAAACTCAGATCATAAAATCCTGACCACCAATAGTGAAATCGCCGAAAGATGGAAGGAGTATTTCAAACAGCTTTTCACCTGTGATGAGCCCAAAGTAAAGTTCGATTTCCTGTATCTAATTAATCCACTGAAACTGGATAAGATCAAATTGCAAATCAAATAGCTGAAGAAGAATAAGAACCTAGGTAAAGACGGAATACAAGCAAAGAATATCCAGGCAGGAGGCGAGAAACATAGAGACGCACACTACACGACCTGATATAAATAATATGGACCTAAGAAGAACTACAAATAGAATAGAAAACTGCTTTGTTCTGTCCAATCAAAAAGACAGCTCAAACCGGCGTCCGGTCATCCTGATCCAGGTTTCCGTGATATCCCTAAATCGCTTCAGGCGAATGCCAGGATGGTTCCTTTGAAGAGGCACTGCCGACTTGCTTCCCTACCCTTCCCTATCCTTCCCTAACCCGATGGGACCAATGATCTCGCTATTTGGTCCCCTCCCCAAATCAACCAGCCAACCTACCAACAATCAGTAAGAAAGGTGACATATTGAAATGTGACAGCTATCGAGCAATTCCTCCCCCCCCCCCCCCAACACCCTTCACCCCCCCCCCCTTCCCCCGTGCCTCAGTGATACAGGTAGCTGTGCCGTAAGTGCAACCTCATGGAGGGGTACCTGTTAAGAGGCCAGATAAACGCGTCTTTCCTGAAGAGTGGCTGCAGTCTTTTCAGTTATTGCTGGGGCAACAGCCTGGATGATTAACTGATTTGGCCTTGTAACCAACTAAAATGGCTTTGCTGTGGTGGTACTGCGAAGCAAGAGGAAACTGCAGACGCAATTTTTCCCGTCGTCATCCAGCTCTGCTGTATGGCTAAATGATAACATCCCCTGGAGCAAAATATTCCGGAGGTAAAATAGCCCCCGAATCGTGTCTCCTGGTGGGGACTACTCGCGAGGACTTCATCATCAGGAGAAAATAAACTGGCGTTCTACGGATAGGAGAATGGAAAGTTAGGTGTTAATCGTGTAGCTTGATAAGAAAATTAAAAAGGAAAATTGAAAAGGGAAATGCAAATGGTTCAAATGGCTCTGAGCACTATGGGACTTAACTTCTGAGGTCATCAGTCCCCTAGAACTTAAAACTACTTAAACCTAACTAACCTAAGGACATCACACACATCCATGCCCGAGGCAGGATTCGAACCTGCGACCGTAGCGGTCGCGCGGTTCCAGACTGTAGCGCAGAGAACCGCTCGGTCACTCCGGCCGGCGGAAATGCATATGTAGCAAATCGTAGTACACTACTTAGTCGTTGTTCCACTATGTGCATAAAATTATCTTCTGTGGATGTTCACAGTTCTATGTACATGGAGTTTCTGCCTTGTTTGGAGTCAACCACTCCTTTCTTTTCCTTACTTTAACACATAGATTTCATTTCCTTCCATCAGTAACTATAAAGAGTAGGAATGGTCCGTGTTGTTCACGAACCAGTTGGTGACGCACTATCAGAGATGTACGTATGGCCACCTGCTTATTTTGTGATTTTCGCTCAGAGCATGCGGTACCCGTGCACCCGATTTTTGAACCTTCCCCACTGAGGTCAAATGTACCGCGCTGAGTGGTAGCGTTGTTTGAGGCACCATGTCACGGATTGCGTGGCCCCTCCCGCCAAGGTTCGATTCCTCCCTTTGGGCATGCGTGTGTGTGTTGTTCTTCGCATAAGTTAGTTTAAGTAGTGTGTAAGCCTATGGATCCATTGCCTCAACACTTTTGTCCCTTAGGAATTCACACACACAATTCAAATGTCCCACGATGGTGAATGATCACGGTCCCTCACATTTGCAGTTTTCGAGTGGATTGTCATGGATTATTGCGGATTAAAGCGTTTAATCTGTCTGCATCAAACCCCGATAGTGTTTGTTAATGTGGAGAGTAACAAATGTAAAAATGAGCCTCTTTAAAAACAAGATAACCATTTTCTTGCCGTTCTCTGACCAGTGGCATTATTCCCATAGAGGGTGTGGCGTTTGCTGTGTTGTTCAGTGGTTTGGCATTTAACTAATTTGTAAATGGAAATGATAATCTTATTTTATTACATTGAGTAATTACTAAATAATTTTTCTCCCGGCTAACGATTTGATCAAGTTGCTAAGTCCAGGTTTACGTCGTATTAAAGTGTTGTCTGTAAGTTGTGTGTCACTAAATCACAATTCTACAACAGATTCTATACAACTATTGATTAAGGTGGAAGCAGTTATCTTCAGCAAAATGATCATTAAAACCACCGAGTATCAGCCGCGCACAACACTGACGTATGTTACCTGAAACAATATTCTTCGCAACTCGTGCATAATTGATTTCGGCTCCATACATTAGCTAGAAAAGTTTCTTATAAGGGTCCTGCTATGAGCACTGTTTTTAAAGAACCAATCTGATTCGAATCATTTTCATTAAAATGAGTTCCGGACCATAGGTGCACATTTATTTTTACACATTTGTATTACCTTCGGCATTTATTCTGCAGAGTTGCGTAATTTAAATTTGAATTTGCCGCTGAGATAATTGTTAAGATGGCGGCAGACAATTGATAGAGACTTTCTATTGTTAGAGCAAATAAGTAAATATTTAAAATGCTTATTAAACGCTGTAAAATCTACTTTCGTATTGTGCACTATTTAGACTTCATCAAGCAAACATTTGATTTGTTTCTAACGAAAACACAGACAAAAGCGCGATACAAATCGCTATCATCAATGGTTGCGCTCCTTGCAGCGGAAAGAAATAATTAACACAGATAATGCTCACTGAGAGAGGAATTAAAGTTACAAATAATTATTCACTCATGTTTATAATAATCATGAACTCTATTTTCAAGTAATAATTACAATTTCTTAACAGACCTCAGTTCGATATTCGTCCGCAACCTACAAAAACCAACCACCAAAAGGTAAAAACAAAGGAAGACAAACGCAGATCATAAATGGAATTTACAATTATCATTATCATTGTATGATACCATCGATATGTCTAATTACATCATAGAATATTATATAAATAATTAATATTTGTAAGTTTTCACTGTTTTTTCATACGTCGAATAGATAATGTTTATAACTGTCAGAGGCATAATTTCCTCTTGTCGCACTGTAGCCAAAAATTTATCTCGTGGATGTTACAAGGGCGCAAATGTTTCTGGCTGCTTCTGTTGCTGCTACCCCTCTGCTGAAAAGAAACAGAAGCATGTGTCGGAAATGTTCCGATTTCATCACTTGGCATGCCATTATGTAGCGTCCACAGCTCCACTAGCTATCTTCAAGCAGTAACAGTGAAACATACAAAAAAAATGACACTCGATACATACACCTATAGCAAACACAACATGCAAAACAAAGTGCAACGCAGTTATGCACTACCCTAAGTTATATATATATGATCCCATGACCTCTAAAGGCGACAGTATAGTGCCCATCCCACTAGACCACCATGGCCAAAGTAAGAATATAGTTCCATGGCTTTTTTTATACTTTGTGTTACCGGAAGAGGATCAGATGATCGAAGCTTATAATAAATAAGTACCCTGTTTGTCAACAGCTTCTGGCCTTCTGAATTACGCCTAACTTCTACTTTGTCCAAAAATGCAGAAAAGTGAAATTCGATTGTTTGACTGTCACATTGGGTTAACGCCCTCTTCCCCACTTTCTTCAAGTAGGAACGCCCACTCTGGTAGAAATGGCGGTGTCCCGTGGATTAACAGTGCGTGGTCAGAAGCTGACCGCGTGCCACCACCAGCAGTTTGCCAGCGCCAACGAGGCGGCCGGTGGCAGAGGCAGGCGCGTTCCGGAGGGCCCCAGCGGCCCGAGAGGCGGCAAGACAAATACCCAGCGGTCGCCCGGGTCTCGGAGGGGGCGTGGTGGCCGCGAATCCGAGCGCGGGGTTATACATACGAGAGCGCCCGCCGACGGAGATAGATGGCGCGGCCGGCGGTGATCGCCCGAATCGAATCGGACTGCAGCCCAGCGTCGCCCACGAGCCGTGGATGGCGGCCGGCGGCAGGCAGCCGCTATAAATCAAAGGTCAATCGTGGCCGCAGTGACGGACACGTTGCGCTTCCTCACCAGACGTGAGCAGATGACTTCCAGGTATTCTCCCGTCTCCCGCCACTTTCCAGCGTGCTAACCGCTTCTGACAGTGAGAACGCTCTACTAGGTTTTCACGTCCCGCGCATACCATGAAGCTTGCAACATACAGTCGATGTTCTGAACTGGAAATAATTGCTTAGTTGCGTTGATAGCCGCTGTCAGAACTCGACGTTCAATATGTCCTAATGGCAGAGTGAAATTCCGTGGACTAATACATTTGTTATTGCTGTGGTCTTCAGACCGAAGATTAGTTTCATACAGCTCTCCGTGCTAATCTATCCTGTGCAAGTCTCTTCTTCTCCGAATAACTACTGCAAAACTACATCCTTCTGAATATGCTTACTGTATCTATTCTTGGTCTCCCTCTACGAGTTTTACTCTCCACGCTTCCCGTCGGTATCAAATTGGTGATCCCTTCTTTGAGGCAACTTGCGGTACAAATTTCTTATCGCCTCAATTCTATTCAGTAACTCGTGGTTAGTTTCGTGATCTAAAGCTTCTAGTCTCTTCTTGTCTAAACTGTTTATCGTCCATTTTTGACTTCTATACCAGGATACACTCCAGAAAAATATTTTCAGAAAAGACTTCCTGACACATTAAGTCTATATTTCATGTTAACAAATTTCTCCTCTACAGTTTGGTGTGCGAACTGTAAGACCTTCGGTACACACACAATCAGATTATTTGACTTGTCGTTCTAACGAAGTAGGTGAGTGTCAGCAATATGTCTCGTGGTCTTATCGTGGCGTGTTTATCTTTAGGTCAGACAATAGAAATGCCACTTGCACGCTTAGAGTAGCAGATTGACGGTGACCAACTTTAAACAGAACTTGATTAATTTTCACGCACGTTTATTAAAATAATAACAAGCATAAACATTATGTAACTTGATTCTGGCTGCTATTTACAATTGACAGTCTAAAGTTCTTTTGGTCTTGGTACATTAATCTTATTCTCACATATCTCTGATACTTGACAAAGAGTTTATACATTTATATTCATGGCTATGTACAGGAATATGATAATCTTCTTAGGTGCAGACTGAAACTTGACTATAGACTGGTACAGACTAAGGCAGACTGGTACAGACTCGTGCAGAAAAATGCAGACTGTACACTCGTTATAATACCTCGCGCGTTTAGGTATCACTGAGCGAGTGTGAACCGCGAGGAGAAAATGTTCTACATTAGCAGCAATCCCATTGGCTGCGTTACATATTAATACGCGGATTGGCGGAAGCAGAATTTGGTCCGTCTCTAAGGCAGCGCTATCTCGTAGTGCGGAGACAGATGAGCGCTGCGCCTGCGCTGTTGTGCTTAGTGGGGCGCGCTCTAGTGGGAAAGTTGTGTACGCGCTTTCTACGTGTAACTATGTACACAACATACAGAAATACTTTTCTTGCCATTGCCAGTCTGACATTTCATATACACTCTACTTCTACCAACACTAGTCATTTTTCTACCCAAATAACAAAACTCATCTACTGTTTTCCGTGTCTCATTTCCTAATCTAACTCCCTCAGCATCACTTGAGTTTTCAATTCTATTTCATTATCTTTGTTTGGCTTTTATTGATTTTCATGTTATATTGTCTTTTCAAGACACAGTTCATTCCATCCACCTGGTCTTCCAAGTCCTTTGTTGCCTCCGACAGAATTACGATGTCATCAGCAAACCTCATATTTGTTCTTTCTTCTCCCTCAACTTTGACTCCTACTCCAAATTTTTCTATCCTTCCCTCTACTACTCGCTCGATGTACAAGGGATAGGCTGCAAGCCTGTCTCACCCCCTTCTCAACCACTGTTTCCCTCTCATGTCCCTCGGCTCTTGTAACTGCAATCTGATTTCTATACAAGTAGTAAATATCGTTTTGCTCCCTGCATTTTGCTCCTACTACCTTCAAAATTTCAGTGAGATTATTCCAGTCAAAGTTGTCAAAAGCTTTCTCAAAGTCTATAAATGCTATATATGTAGCTTTACCTTTCCTTAACCTGTCTTCTAACATAAATCATAGCGTCGGTATTGCGTCCAAACTAATCTTACTCGAGGTCATCTTCAACTTTTTACATTACTCTGTACTCCATTCACGGAGTGGTAAAGTAATTTGTATTTACTGACGAATTAGTTTAACAATAAAATATACAGGTACATGCTAAAATATAATGCCTCCGAATTTTTTATTCTGATTGAAACCTGGTAGACAAGGGAAGGCAGGATTCGGCTACTATTGTGGACGGGGCCGTAATCAGTTATATTGATTGCCTTTTACAGTTACACACAATTTATTTTAAATCATTAATTCCAGACTAAACAATAAATAAAAAAGTACCACACGTTATTAATGAAGGAATAAACATCAGTGTAAATAATAGTCTTTTCAGTGAGTTACAATTTTGCAAATCACCATTAAGTACAGATACAACAGATAATGTTTTAAAAGCAAGCCACTGTGATCTGGGCAGAAGGCCTTACACGCCAGGAATGACAATAATTTAAGAATTGTTTAAAACTTGCTGCATCTTACGAATTACAGGTATCGAAATAGTAAAGACAAGTCCCCACAAAATAAAGCAGACGACATCAGACGCCAGAAATGGCAGTAAATAGGGTTTTAAGGGCTTACTGCGTAAATACAAACACCAAATTAGAATTTTAAAGCAATTGGCCACAATCACAGCTGAAGGCCTTACACGCCAGGAACGGCAATAATATAACAGTTTTGAAACCTCCTGTAAAACAGAAAATACAATAGAAAAAGTTAATTAAAAAAACAAGCAACTGATCCAGACGTTGTTCCAGGAATCGACCTCTGCGAAAGTCCGGCAACAAACACTTTCGCGAGCGATGAGATAGGCAGCCAAGATCTGCATTAACTTCACAAGATGGTAACTCAGACTAGTGGTAGTCTAGCGAATGACTAATGATAATCTTGCTGAAGATACCTGACGTCCGATAAATAAAATGCAACGATGACACAATACGCCAAAGCCGGAACCGGCGGTCTGCACTATGTCCCCAGAATACTATGTTTAGAGCGCCCGGAACAAGAAGGGAACCACTACCACCAGGGTAGAAAAATTATTCCCCCCCCCTCCACCCCCCCCCCCCCCCCCGCCATCATGTTCTTCGCCACGGCGACACTACGAGCAGCAACACGAACCCAAGTCACTGAATAATCACAAGATATCACAGTGCTGGAGGGTTCTCTACTGGAATTGAAATGCACTCATATTAAAGCTTGCTGGATCCGGTTTACGACGAGGTCGTGCACCCTCGTGACCACAGACCTTCCATCCGGCAGTCCATGCATGCCGCCAGCAGTCCCGGCGTGTTCTGGCACTGCGCGGACCTGGTTTCTCCTGAGTCCCCAACCGAACTCGCCCATTGACACAACCCGGAAAAACGACGACGTCGCCCCAAATTTAGGGCAACAGTTACTATAAATCGATAACCGCCGGTGCTGCCACTAGCGGACAGGCAAAGCTTGTGAAACCGAGTGACCCCAGTCAACACAAGAAGAAGACAAACAACCGAAACCATGCCAACTAAACGATACCGTCTGGCCTCCAACAAAGGGCGGAAACCTACAAATAGCATCAACGCGAGACGCAGCACAGCTCACTGATCTCAATATTGGTTGAGGTATTACGTTCCATACATATTACTCGATCGCCTTTCTCGCATCGCTGACAAGTTACAACTCTCTGTCGCTAGAGGGATCCGAAATGTAGCGTGTAACATGTTGGTGTGTAAGTAAATATGAGCTCCTGCAGTGTCGTAGGGGTTTGAAGACTTGCAGCGATACGTCGACCGAGAGCATCCCAGACGTTCTCCATGGGGTTTAAGTATGGAGAACAGGCAGGCCACTACATTCACCTGATATCTTCTGTTTCTAGGTACTCCTCCACGATGGCAGCTTGGTGGGGCCATCAGGAGGAAGGTAGGACCCACTGCATCCCTGGAGAGGCGGATTTACTGATGCATAATGATGTGCCGATACACCTGACCTGTTACAGTACCTCTGCCAAAGACATTCAGGGGTGTACGTACACCAATCGTAATTCCACCCCACACCATCAAACCACGACCTCGATAAAGGTTTCTTTCAAGGACATTAAGGGGTTGATATCTGGTTCCTGCATCATGCCAGATGAAAACCCGGCGAGAATCAATGTTCAGACTATACCTGTAATCATCCGTGAAAATAAGCTGGGACCACTGTTCCAAGGACCATGTATTGTGTTCTTGACACCAGGCTTAACAGGATCTCCTGTGACCAGAGGTCAGTGAAATGCACCTTGCTGATATCCAGGCGAATAAACCATGTCTGTTGAGTCGTCTGTAGACTGTGTGTCTGGAGACAACTGTTTCAGTGGCTGCGGTAAGGTCCCGAGCAAGGCTATCTGCAGTGCTCCGTGGCCGTCTGCGGGCACTGATGGTGAGATATCGGTCTTCTCGTGGTGTTATACACTGTGAACGTACCGTACTCTAGCGCCTGACGTTTCTTGTCTGCTGGAATCGTTGCCACAATCGTGAGATCACACTTTTTGGCACACGGAGGGCCCGCGCTAAGACCTGCTGTGTTTGACCAGCCTCCAGTCGCCCTAGTATTGTACCCCTCATAACGTCATCAATATGCGTTCTTTGAGTCCTTTGCAACACACAGTCACCATTAGCACGTCTGAAAACGTCTGCACACTTACTCGCTGCACCGTACTCTGACATGCACCAGCAGTCCTCTGCATTTGTGGACTGCTGCCAGCGCCACCGTGCGGCGACAACAGGTCAAATGCACCGCATGGTCATACTCCGAGGTGATTTAAATCCCCAACCGCTCACCAGAGCGTTGTTTCACGATGTATCAGCATTATCCTTAATTTATAAGCATGAGTGTAGTATTAAGCGAAGATTCTTGAAATATATTTCACCTCCCTCTGTGACTTGTGGGTTCTTTCTTTTCTGAAGGTATTGGCAGCAAAATAGTTCTCCCCGTTTGGACATAAAGCTAATTTCATTTAGGGCCATGAAGGTAATCTTTAGATACTTGATGTTAGGAATGCTTTAATTTATTACGTTTATTGAACGTCTTCGGTAAAATGGTGACTAGGATCGTGCCAAATGGAAACGGTATCAAAACACTCGGCAAGGTGCTACACTCCAGTCAACTGAGGATGGTAAATAAGCGGAAGCGGGACTGGAAATTAAAGCATTTCATAACAGGAGCTAGCATAATGTTTCAGAAATACTTCGAAGTGTTAACATCGGTCGCAACACAATGCAAAACATGAATAAAGTAAATGGAAGGTAATTTTTCTATAACTATAGTTACAGTTATTGTTATCCTTTTTGAGATGCAGTTAATTACCTACAACAAATAACGTAAGAAGGCGTCTACTCTGTGGTTAAAATACCTGTCACTATTAAAAGCTGTCGACAAAATAGTGTTGTGAGTGAGAACTGTGTATTGTTACTTTGAATCTTTCAATTGACTGGCCATAGCGTCTCTAGTTGCTTTACAGTTACTAAAGGCTACTAAATTCCGTCTGCACAAACGCCAGAAACAGCGTGTTTATGTCACCATACGAGTTTCGTTGTATTAATACAAAACTTTGTCAGTGGTATTGAATGAAGCATCCGTACGAGTTTGATTTGCTTTCTCGTTCTAATAACAGCTCGTTATAAAAGGAAATGTGGAATATTTTCTGTTTACGGTTTTTATGTCCAATTCTCGATTGCATCAGGAATTGTTGGCTGTTTGTACCTTTTTTAGGCAGAGGAAATGTGCCTATTATGCGACAGGTCCTTAATGTGCAGTACCTTGACTTTCCTCATAGTAAGTGGTGAACCCTGGTGGAGATTTTCCTAAACAGTTCTCTGCCGTGCCCGAGGACGACGTAACAACGAGGACTCCATTGCTGAGCTGGAGAGAGTGCATAGGGGCTGTTATAAAATTCATAGTGTTTGGAGTTTTTGTGCCATAAGTGCTAAGTTAATATTTGTGCTTAAAGTTGAGCGGATGTTACTTTTTCATTGACACTTCATTTTCCAACGAACATTATTAGCATGGACATTATTGCCTATGCGACATGACTAGTTCCTAATGTGAGATAGCATGGGGAACGAAATGTGCGATAGTGTAGAACATTGAGATGGCTATCGCTTATTGGGGGAACGCGCTCTCCAACATATAATTTATACTATAATATCATAAACCGAACTTATTTATTATTGTAAAATAATAACATCCGCGTTTATTTTATTAAATTACCGTGAATAGTGGTTAGTTTGAATGATGCCATGAGTGGAAATTTTCAAGTTTTCCAGACCTTTGTATTATGGCTTTATTTAGTTGATTCCCACAAGTTCATTGTGCTTAGTGCCCAGTAAATACAAAAATAGTGTAACAAACAAAATCAGAGAAGTTTAAGCCTTCTGATAGCTATTTATGATGGACTTTATAAGATTTATGGGACACTTGAAAACCGGCTGGGTTCTAGATATAAAAACATGACTGGCAAGTAACTCAATTGTTAATACGTAGTTTATATGATGCATATTACACTGAAAAATGTAATCGTATTGATGTTGGTCAAGTCGTCAGCACTACAGACACTAGATTCTTCCACAGATACCAAAACCATCTGCACTTCCCGCTGTTCAAGTAACATCACGTTCGTACTCTGCTGAGTTAATAGCACCATTTCCATATCTGAAACGATTACAAGAATCCAACAGAAGAAAACACCAGCCGTAGTTAACAATGAAACAGCCAACAATTTTTTTCGGGAAAACAGCGGAAAATCTTCGAAACGTAAGGCGGTAGAATCGTCTAGTGACTCTGCGCTCGACTGTTATCTTTATAAGAGTGGTGATTCAGACTGCAAAGAAGATGATGCAGAGTGCCTATTCTGGACAGGGCGCTTTTCTGACGACAAATAAGGTGCAAAATGGGCACAGTGCACGAAACGTTATCGCTGGACCCATAAAGACTGCGGTGTCAAAGAAGACAAATTTATTTGTCCGCAGTGTCGTAGAGACAAGCATCAGTAATGAGAAATGAGTGAAAGGTAAGAGAAATCAATGAAGATGTAGAACTGGTATGTTCTATATGTCAATTTATTCAGTAATTAAAAAAATAAATTTACCATCTCATGTTAGGACACTTTTACCTTACTTCTATGAAATGCCTTGTTTGTGAAGATTTAATATTTACATCGAAAGTTTGTTTGTTATTGCAAATATGATAAATGCATGATAGTTCTAAATAGTGAAAGATAATATTACCATGATAAAGAATGTAATTTCATTCATTTTTTGTTCTTTAACGTGCGTTTAAAAAATTGTCTCATGTTAGGAACCTTTCCTTCCTTCGAATGGTACTGATGTTTTCTGTCTGCTTTCACACTAATTTGCGCTACAAAAAATTTCTTACTGTGAAATACCACATAATTCAGCAGCACCTTTATTTGTTTGCACACTCCAGGCTATCGTGTTGTGACGTATCATTTCGGTGACCTGACCGCCTTCTACTGCTGTCTGTTATTTGTATACATCACCGGCGTCTCCCCGGTGCTGGAACTAAAGGGTGCAGTTCCCATAAGTGGCCATTACAAGTCATATGAATCGTGCACCAGCCTGCACCGGCGCCCCAAGCGTCTGAGTCTGGAGCTGCCAACGTTTTCGTTAGACCTGCTTCACGATACACGTAACGTGTGAAAGGTCCCCTTAGAAAAATTAATGAATTTGCTGATAAACCTCACGTTATTCGCTTTTCAAACAGCTGAGCAAAACTGAACGTACTCAGACGTTACTCTCTTTACTTATTCTGATCAACACTAAACTGACACACAATGTTTTTAGCGCAACGCAATTTGACTTTCAATAATCCCTACAAAAGAATGGCCCTGACTAACATTAACCTATACATTTCACAAATCACTTACCTCACAAAAATCTTCGTTACTAGAACTACTGCAATACAGCGAGCGCCACTACTGCCAGCTAAATAAAAGATTCATACTACTGAAGGCATTAACTACTAATAGGCATAGTTGTCAAATGAAACATTTTGATAAAGAACAAACCATGTATTTACCTTAATAGTGCTCAAAAGTCATTATATATATATATATATATATATATATATATATATATATATATATATATATATATATATATATATAATCAGTTTATGACATCCAGTGTTACAAATTTACTGTCTCTGATGGACACACGTCCAGATCATCCGCTCTCAAAACTCCGCCATCTCTCTCCCCACATCCACCACTGCTGGTGGCTCACCTCCAACTGCGCTGTTAACAGCCAACTGCCCAACGCTAAAATAGCGACTATTGCAACAATGCCGACCAGCCTCTGACTGCACACAGCACAGTCAGTGATTTTCATACAGAGTGCTATGTGGCGTTACCAACATAAACACCTAAACAGCCTACTTACACGTGCAGGTTGGCATCAGCGCCCCAAGCGTACATATTCGGAACTACAGACTATTTTTTACGTCGTGGAGTGTGTAAGTTGATGTTTTTGCAACACTGCTTTTTACTCACATTAAAACTTCTAAGATGTGTAGGTTCGAATTTAGTAAGCAGTTATTCTTATTTTGTGTAGCTAGAATGAAGTTACATAATCGTTATACAGAATTATGGACACAAGCGTCCGTTTTATGTCATGCTGGTACAAACAAATGACTAAATGTACGTTTAACAGCAGTCTGTTAATGAAGTTGTCTTGTTCTGACAAACTGCTGGTGACTGTGTATGACGGAATTCGTGCAAATGACGCAGTAATGAGGAACCCATCACGCTCTTTAATCGTGCCTGTGCCACTCCCCTCAGGTTCTTTTTAAGATCGACACAGTAGCGCGAACGCAAAAATGCAAAATGGCGGCTGTTCTCTCAACACTATCGTTCCTGGAATGCTGTACTAACACAAAATATGCAATCGAATCGATCATGTGCTTTATTTTCAACAATTACGTTGATACGTACTCATACTGAAAGTAAAATTTAATGCACATTTACCTATAACACATCAAATCGGAGTTAAACATTTTTAAACGCGCGCTATAAAGGTACGGCGTATCTAGAGAATCATATGGACACCTTTCCTTGCTGTATGCCTCAATAAGCGCTCATATACTATCATTAGATAGGCAGCTCTTCGCAGCGGCAACGTATAAAAACTACTCACTGAAAAATATACAGAGTATCTCGCGAAGTAGCCAAAAATGTAGTCAAGAGCTCTCTTATATCTGGTCCGATGACCACATGTGAAAACAATAACAAGTAAAAAACCACCCGAAATGCTGCGTTGAGTGAGTTGGTGAGTACCAAGCAGCCAGACGCTACCCCGAAAAACGTTTCTGGCGCGTCCAAGCTGCGAGATACACGGATGCGCAGAGCGGTCTGCTGTCTCCTCTTCGCGTACAGTGCTTTTTTTTTTTGTCATCTGTCTACTGACTGGTTTGATGCGGCCCGCCACGAATTCCTTTCCTGTGCGAACCTCTTCATCTCAGAGTAGCACTTGCAGCCTACGTCCTCAATTATTTGCTTGACGTATTCCAATCTCTGTCTTCCTCTACAGTTTTTGCCCTCTACAGCTCCCTCTAGTACCATGGAAGTCAAATAAAAACCAAACGGATTTCTGTGACCAGAGCTCTCAAGGGAATTTACAATGGATTCACTTACTCTCGAAAGGCTAAACTAACATGTTGTTAGTTTCAGTTTTGTCTTTTTATTTTGTTTTCGCGTTATTAGCAGACGAAACATCATCCTGCAGAACAATTAAGATATTTTCTTCGGTTAGGCTTTTGTTAATCGATTAAAACAAACTGTTCTTTTCCACATACGCAGTCTATTTAAAATAAACCGTTTCATTCCCATATTGTTGGCTATTTATAACTTTCGCTCAATTTCAAGTACACATTTTCATTTACTGGGAAGTAAGGGATTGTGCCATAACACGGAAATGGTTCTGTTTTGTCCCGTAATAAGGAACCATTACAGTATCGCTACTTCAAGGAAACTTAAATCCCAAAAACCGCAGTGCAAAGCTCAATACCAGGTGTTGCAGTGTGAATCTGAACATAAATGTGCACTTTCTTGTCGATTTATGAATTTTAGTATAGCTTACGAAATTTTGATGGCCTGGAAGTATTTCTGATTTACTGTTACTTCTAAGACATTATGTGAGATCTCTTAATGCTGTACTCGTACATGTACGATGTTCTGTAAATATTAATGTAGAGATGACAAAGCAGGCAAACTTGGTCAGTAATACTGAATAAAATACTTATTTTGTTTTAAATATATTGTCAGCCTTAGCAGAGTAAATGGATAATTTTACAAATCTATCTTTCGTGAAACAAAATGTTTTTCGTTTACAAAACATGTTCCAACGCTTCTCTGGTGCATCCTCTAATTTCAATGTTATACCGATTTTGTGTTGTTCACGTCTTAAAATTACTAAATGCCACTTCTTGGTAAATAATAGATTGGCTGAACACCGTGTTTTATCATTGCAACTCCCAACATGGCGTTATATTCGTTCCTAAAGTAGGATATAAATTGCCGGCTGCGCAGTTTCTTGGGTTTAGAGACAATCTTGTTACCATTTTACGTAATGTGAAACATTCATGAAATAATTTACTATCCTTAGTTTTCGTGTATACAGTCAACTGCTTTCTTCATTTATTCAAGAAATTGATATTTCGGGTTACTAGTTTTTTGCAGTGCTGTGTAGATTTAAATGGTTCAAATGGCTCTAAGCACAATGGGACTTAACATCTGAGGTCATCAGTCCTCTGGACTTAGAACTACTTAAACATAACTAACCTAAGAGTGGTTGCCATGGGTACTGGCTAAGAGGTCTGTGTGGAGAACTACGGCCTGCATAAAGCACGTAGTAAGATGGCGTGCTTTATCAGTCATAATGCAGCTGGAAAAAATAAATGCAGCTTCTAAAAAGCCATTTTCAAGAGCCAGAAAACTGGCGTCACTGCGCTTGTGCAGGTACGACGGCATAGGAACCCTGGGTCCACTGTCTGCTGTGCTCAAATGCTTTTCCTCGCATTTCTGTTTGAAATTTAGTGCTTACTGGGGTGTCACGTGACCATACGTAGTAATGCGATCTGTTGCTCTGAGGAACAGCGCTGAGTTAATTTCTTTCTTATCTGTTTGGTACTTTGTAAAACTGTTGTGTAGCATTTACTATCAGGTTTGAATCTACAGCCGGCCGCTGTGGCCGAGCCGTTCTAGGCGCTTCAGTCCGGAACCGTGCTGCTGCTACTGTCGCAGGTTCGAATCCTGCCTCGAACATGTATGTGTGTGATGGCATTAGCTACTCGAGCTATCTATGTCGGCCTGTCTTGTCTGCTGCGCCTTCTGTACTGACAAGTCTGTTTGTATATGTCATGTTCTGGTTTTGAGATGTTGGGATTGCGTTCTACTCTGTACATGTATCTTGGTTCCTCAGCACATGTTACACTGTTGTTTCCGTTATGTGTTCTATGCTATTACGTAAGTGCCTGTATCTAATGAAATTCAAAAGAAAGTGATCTGAGGAGGCAACATATGCAACGACTGCTTTCTGAAGGTGACAAGCTTTCTGAAAGCGACATGCACTGCAAGTGCATGGGGTGAGGGGCATGTCCAGTCAGAAAATGGATCATGTCACAGTTGGGACTGACAAGGTGCAACCGTAACTGCTACATGGTATTGGGGGAAAGTGCTGAAACGAACCTCCTGTTTCCCTGGCTGCTACCAGGCAGCCAATCCTTCAGTACAGCCAAGTAGGGTCCAACAAGCAGCAGCCGGTGTCTACACACAGTCCGACCGGTCAGCGAGCGGGTCGGCGGATATAAGGCGGACCTGTCCGTCTGTGACTGGACGCCTTAATGGGTGTGTCTATAACATAATGATACATTGCGTGGTGACAATGAAAAACTGGACAGGGTGAAGTGCAGTGCCGGCGTACAGCCCACTCCTCACGAACAGCATCAGTGGTGACGCCGAACTTAACGGCCACATCCAACGGACGGATTACTATCAAGAGAATCAGAAACTCTCTCTTCATGAGAATCTGCAGAGAGGTTTGGAATTTAATTCAGGGCATTGTCACAGAGACGGAAGAACACAAACGTGTACACAACCACCTCTCCGCAGACGACCTAGATGGTGAATTCATTCGCTCGAACTGTCCTGAATGTTCTGAAACCAATTGTGAACAATTGGTGCTGTCATCCAAAAAATTTCCATCGTTATTTGCCAGCAGGTGGTCTCCAAGTACCGGAAAGTAACCTATTCTGGTCGATGGTCGCTTCAGTGCGACCTGGGACCCAGTCCGTTCCATGTAAACACAGCCCACACCAATAACCGAACCACTATCAACTTGCACAATGCCTTGTTGACAACTTGGGCCCACATATATCTGGATTATGCGCCACACTCGAACCCCACCATCAGGTCTTACCAAATGAAATCGGGAATCATCTGACCATACCATGGTTTCCCAATCGTTTAGAGTCCCACCTGTAAGATAGTCACGAGCGCACGAGAGGTGTTGCAGGGAATGAAGTGCTGTTAGCAAAGGCACTCGCGTCGGTCGTCTGATACCTTAGCCCATTAATGCCAAATTTCGTGGCACTGTCCTAGCGGATACGTTCATTTATTTCTGTAGTTATTTCACGAAATGTCGGTTGTCTGTTAGCACTGGATACGCCACTGCTCTTGCTCGGTACGTATAAGCCGTCGGCCACTGTGCTTTGTCCGTAGTGAGAGGTATTGCCTGAAATTTGGTATTCTCCGTATACTCTGTACTTGGTTGTACCATGCTTCTAGCTCCAACGAGCATCCCGCGTTCAGTTCCTGGCGTGAGGCCATAATCATTGCGGAAACCGTTTCACTTGAATCGCCTGAATACAAATGACAGTTCCATTAATGTACTGCCCTTTTATACCTTCTACACATGGTATGTGTGTATATTGCTATTATATGTCCAGCGCCCTATCCCATGATCACTTCAGTGTAAGAGTAATACCGGGCTAGAGCACCCAGTCAGCACTCAGTCATTAAATAAATTATTTACAAGAGCAGCCAAGCAGTTTTTATTCAAGATGTCTACTTACGACTGCGGTGGTCTTTCATTCAAGGTGGTGTGTAGGAAATCCGATGGTTCTTTAGAAACATGTCTGCGTAATTTAAGCCTACGTAACCAAAATCTTACTAAGGCATAGAAGAGAAATTTTCTTCGCCAATCGATACTGGAAAGTACCACCTTCAGGACGGACACTACCGTTCCTCAGAGATTTAACAAGCAGTAAACAATGCCGAAATCTCAGTGTGGCCTCCGGTTCTCCTCTAAGACGGCGAATATACACAGGCTTCACTCTCGAATTTAGAATACCTGTAGTAGCAAATAACGGCCTTGTCGCAGTGGATACACCGGTTCCCCTGCGATCACCCAAATTTAGCGCTGTCGGGCTTGGTCGGCACTTGGATGGGTGACCATCCAGGCCACCATGCTCTGTTGCCATTTTTCGGGGTGCACTCAGCCTCGTGATGCCAATTGAGGAGCTACTCGACCGAATAGTAGTGTCTTCGTTCAAGAATACCATCTTACGACCGGGAGAGCGGTGTGATGACCCCACGCCCCTCCTCTCCGCATCCTCCACCGACGATGACACGGCGGTCGGATGGTCCCGGTAGGCCACTCGTGGCCTGAAGACGGAGTGAGTGAAGCAGGAAATAATTTAAACTATAAGCAACACTAATCGTTGCCAGCTTTTCATTTCAGTTACCGAAGAGTATCGCGATGGCGGGAGATGAGCACAAAGAAAGAAAAACCAGAAAAAGTTTTTCTCAGTGTTGTTACCGGTTAAAGGCTCAGAAAATTCCGTAACCAGTAACGTTAACTACGCGCCCAGTGTCTGGCAGACCACTTACTCGTTACAGCTAGTGAATTCGAATGCTGAGGGTTTCCTTTTCGTCTCTTCCTGCTCGCAGCTTGCACAGTGCAGGTGTGTATGTCACCTGATGATTTATTCACTTGGTTACATGCTTTCAGTTAATGGCGGTTTGTACGTATGAGCTGAATGTACTGTCTGCCACGTGAAAAGAGTCGAAAGATAACTCGTCCGCGCTGCGGCAATACGTATGGATCTCTACTGAGGATAGCGAGGTCCAGTCTACAGAAAATGACGTTCATTATGAAAGTGAGACGTGCGAGAGTGCCGCATGTGGGATCTGTCTTGTAGTCAGCTGGTACCTTCAGTGCCTAGAGCGGCTAAATGGAATACTCGGGCTTACAATGATGAGCAGAAGAGCTTTCGATTACAGCAAGACAGCTGACAATGACAAAACATTTCGAGGCCTCGGGAATACTTCTTTTCGAGAAATAGCTCTGACACCCGTATATTACAACATACTTACAGCATGTTGGTAATACATTTTTCCTGGCTGTATACAATACAAATCGTTCGTCTGATCAAACTCATTCTACATTTCATTACATGTTAGGATCTTCATTTTAGATTCCTCGAACTCTGTGTTCTACCTTACCTAAATGATTTATATTGCTTGTCTCCCAGCAGATTATTTCCGTTACGGTATTTCTTAATTCTGTGGATATTTTTATTTCTCGTATGACGCAGAAGTCATGTACAAAAAGATGACGTAAATATCAGATTAATATTCATCACAATGAGCATTCATCAAAATCTGACCAAAAATAAGAATAACATATAAATTATTTGCTGTTTTGTACTGACACTTTATTAATTCGTTATATGTCTATCACGACGAGCTCATTCGGCATTTTTACCAGTCATATCGCTTACATATACGTCAGTGGTTACTTGTTTTATGTCTGAGATGTTATGACGTACATTACATTTTGCATCCTGGAGCGTCTCTGATTATCTCTCAGTGCCACTTGTTACGCTTATACTAGCATTTATTTTGTATGTTTGACTGTTTTGCCCAATGATGTTTATATGTTTACAGTCAAATTATTCACGGGAAATTCAGTGGAGAAATTCACTGAAAAAAATTGTCAGACACATGTAAGTGCTACATCAGTACTTTATAAACTGATCAGTAGCTCTGAGGGGTAATCAAAAAGGCATCTCACGAAGCAGTATGCAATGTATGTCATAAAATCTGAAATGTGAAACAAGTAGCCCTTAACATATAAGTAAGCCATTTCATACTATATTGCACAATAGACGTAAGAAACATACTTTTGTCCTATATTTTTACGGAAAACTGTAACATCATTACAGGCATACTTAACAATGTAAAATTTTGGAAATTTGTGGTAAGATCTTATGGGACTAAACTGCTGAATCATCGGTCCCTAGGCTTACACAGTATTTAATTTAACTTCTAGCTTACGCTAGGACAACACACACACACACACACACACGCGCATGCCGGAAGGAGGACTCGAACCTCCTACGGGGGAGCCGCGCCTGCCGTGACAGGACGCACAAGACCGCGCGCCTACCCCGACAATGGCAACTCGTCGTGGTAAACATATAACGAATTAACAAAATATATATAACAAATTAACAAAAGTTTGGAAGAGTTTATGCATTATGCCCTTCTGCTATGAACTTACCAGGGGCTTTTGGATTTATTGGAATGAATGTTACACAATGAAGCACTAGTCTAATAAATATCAAACTACTTGGAGACGCTCTTCACACATGTGGTGTCTAGGAAACCTGTGTACTCGGTTCGCTAGACAAACATTCAAACAAATCGTATTAATGACTTTTATTACAAAAAGTAACTGAAAATACATAACTTTGACATTTACACAGATGTTTCGCAAACAAAGAGTGACATACGAAATAAACTTCTTCATTATAAACAATTCCAAGTCTTTGCTATATAGAGAGAGTACAAGCGAAGTGAACAAAGTTGACGCTGCTGTGCAAATGTCTAATTTCGAAGCTGCTATTGAAGTTGGCCGTCACCAGTCAGTCGTGGCGCTTACGTCCCTCCACACAAGGGTCGCTGCTGTCGCATTGTCGTCCTGGAGTGAGGTCCGGTCAGCGTGCGATTGGCTGAGTTCTTCTCAAAGTCTTCTCTTCCTGGTCGTTTCTGACTTGCGCATCGGCACTTGACTTAACGCCGTAACAACATAGTGGATACTGAATGAGAAAAACTTACATTCCGTTCTGAACCGATATTTATCATACACATCAGTATGAGGAGTGACAGCCATGAGTAAGAAGAACTCATTTATTGTTGTCCTAATGTCATTGTGAGGAATTTCTTGCCATGCCTGAAACACTGTTGGTTCGGTTCATGAATATTGCTGCATGGCGGTTGGTGCGAAAATACATCTTCCGGTCGAGTGCTAAACATTCCATGTGAATGCCAACTCAGGGAGTCCGGTAGGCACGTCAAGTACCTGCGATTTACCTGTCCAGGAAGCTAGGGGCGTTAACGTGAACGCTTCCGGGAAGCGGAAGAATGTGGGCAGAATCGAATCCAATCATTGGTTTAAAGACGGGGCTTGGTATACCGACCAGCCTTGATGTGGTTTTTAGGCGGTTTCTCATATCCCACTGGGTGAATCACGGACTGGTTTTCATGTTCTGTCTCAGTTACGCGCGCTATGCAAACATTTAGAACACTTTCACTACACTTGCGCACCGAATATATTGTGTACGCAGACAGAACGGGTACACAATTTCTGTCCTATTGGATGAACAGGTGACTGATGACCATAGTTGTTTTGTCTCCTTAAACACTTACTCAGCGTCAGCATACTCTAGTTTCCTCAAGGCATTTGAATTATCCTGTTGGAATATGCCAAACAATACCGTTACTATGAAGGGTATGACAACAGCGTTTACCATTGATGAATTCTTCTCGGGTTATCAGCCGAGTGGTGGCGTCGTTTTGTCGCAACGTTTCAATGAGTTTCGTTCCCATCATCTTCAGAGACCGATTTACCTTCAAAACACTGCTTACAACAAACGTACTATAATATGTATTTTACTGTTTTCTGCAAATTATATTAAATAATTAATTATGTCATTTTTTGCTCCTAACATGCTTTTGTTCCCTCTGGCGAAGTGCCAGAAGATGATGGGTACGAAACTCATTGAAACGTTGCGACAAGACGACGCCACCAATGGGTTGATTATCCGAGAAGAATTCATCAGTGGAATACGGCAAGAAAGACTGCAATCGCATATAGGGTTTACCATTCTTACAAAATACTACTAAGCATAAGACGTCCCTCATCAATTGCGAATAAGGCCTGTTGGGTGTCCAGAATCACTGTTTTCTGTGATAATTCAGCAGGTCAACTACGGATACGTTAGCTGTGATGTGACCTCCACAAATAGAACTGTACCACTTGTACTTACTTCCAAACATCTAGTCTGTTTGGCACATTGATTTTATGCACTGTTGCTCGTCACGAGAACGACAAACAGCTATTGCAGTCTCTGCATGCTGGATAAGGTGATTGGGAAATGCTTTTTTCTTTGGCAGAGCATGAATATAGTTGCATTTATCCATTTATCAAGGAACGTGAACACGTGGAAAAGTCACTGGAGTGCTGCAAATTCTCATCGATTAGCGAAGAGTCTCTGCATAAAGTAAAGACAGAACTGCGCTGTGCAGTTTGTACAGCACGAAATGTTGTACCGATTCTTTCATGCCAACCATAACTCCTGATACGACGATTCCTTGCTTCAGAAACACCTCGTGATACTGTCATACAAAGTCCATCCAAAAAGTTCAGAGACTGATTTACCATCAAAATACTGTGTGCGGTAAACACTCCTTATAACAAACGTACTATTATAGTTATTTTACATGTCTTAACTTGGAATTTTAAGTTTCGGAACACGGGTTACAAATGATGTGTAGTAACATTCTGTACAAATACATCTATAAAAATTACTGAAAAGTAGTTTTTGAGATTTTCAGAGAGTGAGAAGATGCATAAAATGTGGTTGCACTGTACGGGTAAATTGCCAGCAAGCTGACGACCAGTTCACTAACATCTTTTCTCATCGAACTACAACTCGTTGTACTGTGGGCGTAAGGTGATATCTTTGTTTGCTAAGCAAAAGCGCCGTGCGGTCTAAAGCACTGCAGTCATGGACTGCGCGGCTGGTCCCGGTGGAGGTTCGAATCTTCCCTCGGGCATGGGTGTGTGTGTTTGTCCTTAGGATAATTTAGGTTAAGTAGTGTGTAAGTTTACGGACTGATGACCTTAGCAGTTAAGTCCCATAAGATTTCACACACATTTTTTTTTTAAGCTAAAGCATTACCCTCTGGTGTCCATTTCTCAGACTAAGACTAATGTTAGGATATATATAATACATCCCACAAACGAAACAACTGCTACAATCAGTTCTTGCTAACGCTATATTCGTTTTTCGTGTAAAGCTTTTAAAATTATATGACATTTTTATTTGTGGTCTGATGCGCTATCCGTGGCACCATCAAACCCCTGTTGATGTAATACGAGGGTCGGTCAAAAAGTAATGCCTCCCATTTTTTTTCTACTTAAAAAAATTAAGTTAAGTGAAAAATTTGAATTTGGCGCCATTCCTCAAACCTTCTTCTGCAATCCACTGCAGTAGTAACTTTCTGTGTCAACAGGTGGCAGCACAGCAGAAGTTTGTAAGATGGCCGACATCGATGTTCGTTTGAGACAGCGTTGTGTGATTGAATTCTTGAATGCAGAAGGTGAAACGCCCATACGCATTCATGGAAGACTGAAGAAGGTGTATGGTGTTGTGACAGTGAATGTCAGCACTGTTAGACGATAAGTTCGTCGTTGTAAGGAAGCTGAAGGGCAAACACCGTTGACTGACGAAAAGCGGAGCGGCAGGCCAGTGAGTGCAGTGACTCCACACAACATTCAGCAAGTTGATGACATCATTCGTGGTGACCGTCGGGTGACTGCAGATGAAGTGTGTCGCATTATTTCTCTTAGTAAAGGCAGTGTGATCACGATTATTAAACAATTGGGGTACTCAAAAGTTTGTGCACGGTGGGTTCCAAGAATGTTAACCGATCAGAATAAAGATGCAAGGAAAACAATAGCCTCCCAACACTTGCAGCGCTTCCGTTTGGAGGGAGATGAGTTTCTGAAAAAAATTGTGACCGGGGACGAAACATGGGTGCATTTTTTTGAACCCGAATCAAAGAGGCAGTCAATGGAGTGGCGTCACACAAGCTCGCCGAGGAAGAAAAAATTCAAAACTGTGCGATCGGCAGGGAAAGTTATGGCAACAGTTTTCTGGGATACAGAGGGTGTGATTCTGGTTGATTTTTTGGAGCAGGGATGCACAATAAATTCTGTTCAATACGTCACAACCCTCAAAAAACTTAAAGCACGTCTTCAGCGAGTTCGCCCAACAAAATCAATGGCAGATGTTCTTCTTTTGCATGACAATGCAAGACCACACACCAGTCGTCACACCTCTGACGAGATTGTCAAAATTGGATGAGAAGTTTTGCCTCATCCCCCATACAGCCCTGACCTGGCACCATCAGACTTCCATCTGTTCGGGCCACTAAAAGAAGCTCATCGTGGGATTCATTTTGAAGATGAGGAGGCCGTCAAAACATCCGTGCGTCAATGGCTTAGGAAGCAGAGCTATGATTTTTACCGTGCTGGGATACATGCCCTTGTTCAAAGATTGACCAAAACTGTAGAGATGGGCGGAGATTACATTGAAAAATGACAAAATGATCCTCAATGTTGTGGTTTTCAACCTATGTAATTGCATTTAAATTTCCTGACAATTAAACATAGAAAAAAAAAATAGGAGGCATTACTTTTTGACTGACCCTCGTATATTTGTTAAGTGCCTTCTAAGTTTCGAAGAATAATTTTATTGTGCTTTAATCTCAGATCATGACTGAAAGTCTACAATCTAGTCATAATACGCCAACCCATTTGGAATAGTTCTACAACTCCTTACTTTTGAACATGTTTAATTATGTTGAAGGGAACAGGGAAAAGAATGTCCATCGCTGCTTATGTCGCCTCTCTAAATGGGTGGAGCTTAGACACATCAACTTTCACAATGCTTCCATTATCAGTATTCAAAAGCGCTCCAATGTACTTCCACAACGACGTTCGGAAGTTCTTGGATGCTGAGCTACTAAGATGGTGGTTTGGTTTAGCGCAAGCTGGCGATCTCTAGTTGCTGTCGTTTCTCTCACTGACGATCTCCAGTTGCTGGCGTTTCCCTCACTTATTCCAGACCCGATATTGTTTGATTTTTACCTTTGGGATTACATCAAAGACTCTGCTTTCACACCTCCAGGTCCCCAAAACATCGCTGAAGTATGAGGACGTATCAGGGCAGCTGTGACTAAGATTGGTACGGACACATTTCGACGAGTGTGGGCTGAAATTGTCTATAGATGGGACGGGTGTCGCATAAGGAACGGTTCATGGATTAGATATTTGCGAACATGACACGAAGAACTTCTTAAGCTGCTGATTCCATATATATTGTCAGTACAAACATTTTGTATAATCACTGGGAAGTGTATAAATCATTTTGAATAACACTGTACCTTTAGAAATGCAACCATTTATTTTTTATGACATTTACATGATTTTAAATGTTCAAGAACAGGATATTTTTCTCCATTATCGACATTTCGTTTGATGCACTTGTGTAGAGGCTGTGGCAGTTTTACAATGCCCAAGTCATCCAGCCTGCCATGGTGTCCTTCAGGAAGCGCTGACCATCATCTTTCACTTCGTTGGCTTGTGTTTCCGTGGAAAGAGATTATGGCCCTGTTCAACATTTCTCTTCACCGGTTCTGAACTGCTCTTCTGAGCCTTTTCAGCGTTTCACAGTACATGACAGCGTTTATTGTTGTCCCAACAGGCAGAAAGTCTGTCAACTGTACCCTCTTCCGGTATGAAAACACAGTTACCATGACTTTACCGGCAGACTGTGTTTGTGTGATTTTTCGCTGCTTAGGCGAAAAGGGATTCCGCCATTTGCATAGCTGTTGTTTTGTCTATGGTGTGAAGTGAAATTCCAAGATTTCGTCACTCGTGACAGTCGAATCCAAGTAGTTGTCCTTTTCATCTGCACAGCAGCGATGAAATTCGCCGGAAGAGCCAACTCATCCCCGTTTGTTGTCTTCTGTCAGCATACGCTGTACTCCTTCGTATACTGCAACTTTCCCGTTGAACTCCTGTGGTTGGTGTTTTAGGAAACATCAGTAACCAAAATGCAGAGAGCTTGCAGAATCGTACTCCGATCTTTATGCACGATCTCCTCAACCTTCACGACTGTCTCCCCTCCTTTTTCGCCGTGAATTGCAGTACGAGCGACTGAAATCTTTCTACACCACTTGCGAACGCTTTTTACATATATGCAAGACAGCCCATAACCTTCCCTCAATTGGTGATTCACTTCTACTGGATTAACGCTTTTCCTTTCCAAAAATCAAGTAACTGGATGAATTTCGCACTTGGCGATTACGTTCAAAGGGAACAATGGTATGAATGGCTGCCAAGCCAAGACTGAGGATCCGAGCTACAGTGATACCAACACTAAAAAATATTTTATGCCAAATTTACGTTTACAAACTGATAAACATATGCCGCACTTTACGGAAAATATTAAAAAATATACCAGCACAATTATCTTAACTACCAATTAATAACTATAATAGTAAACAAGCATAACATATATTGTTATTACATAGTGTCGTGTCTATCATTTACGAACCGTCCCCTTGAAAACACTGTAAGCGCATCTGCACCATAGTAATCTCTACCAAAAACAATGTCTAACACAAATATGTCTTACACTTTGAAACTCTGTCAGTCACAAGCCTACCATTAACATCTCTGCCAAATCGCAAAACCTACCGAAATAAACCTTTACCAGATCGTACGGCATTGATGGCCTGGGGGCGTTCGGCGGTCGAGTTACAAGTCTTTCCAGTTGACGTCACACTGAGCGACTTTCGTGTCGATGAAAAGGGTAACACAACAGCCTTCGAGCGGAGAAAAGTTCCTGCTGACTACTCAGCCAAAGGGTCGAACGCTTTTGCACACAGGTTCTATACCCGTAAACTGCTTTACCTAAAAAAACTCTTTTTTAGGGTGACTTTTGCATTTTCTAACACTACCCATTTTCCAACACTACCAAGATATAATTTTATTAAAATTTAATCTTACCAGGAAAATCGAACTTTTTCATCATACGTATATGTATCGTGCTACGAAAAGAGCAGAAAACATTAATTGGCTCGCGTAAGTAAGACAGATAATATGATATGTGAATTCTACCTTGAAAATTATGTTACACAAAACTTAAATACTTTCTTAGATATAAGAATAAACGGCAAAATGAACGCATAAACTCCAATCTGGTTTCCGGTTCGTAAATTTCGGTGTTGAAATTTGAAAGGTCTTCTATCCAACAATAACAGACGACGTACGAAGTCCAACAGGTACGACATTATGACACTAGATGGCAGGTCGAATATTTCTTAAAGCAGTACAGCAGCTCAGCGGATATTACATCCTTGATAGCAGAGTTTTCTTGCTTGAACAAAAAATGCACAATTGTTGACTTAATCCTACACAATATGCTGTATGCTAAACTGAATTTTTTATTGGTACATCACTTGCAAACATGCCAAATGTTGGCACAAAACCACTAAATTGGTAGCACTACCGAGCGAAGTGCCCGCATGCCTATTTTTGAGGGGGTAAACACCAGTCACAAAATTGTGGCCAACAATTGCACGAACAGTTTCTTTGCATCCCCAGTGCGTTGGATACCGTTCTTTTGGAATTCATCAAGTATTTTAGTGGCTTATGTCGTGCTTATTTCCAACAACACTACCTTTGTATAACATCTCATTGTTACGTTGCCATGTACTCAGGATGTTACCATGTGAGTAAGAGGCTGCTGCAGTTTGGAAGTTACTTGAAGGACGTGTAAACATTTCAAGAGAAAGTGACGACAACGAGATTGCAGTGCCCGTGTTGTTCAGAATTGCGATGCCGCGGCCAACAATTGCACGAACAGTTTCTTTGCATCCCCAGTGCGTTGGATACCGTTCTTTTGGAATTCATCAAGTATTTTAGTGGCTTATGTCGTGCTTATTTCCAACAACACTACCTTTGTATAACATCTCATTGTTACGTTGCCATGTACTCAGGATGTTACCATGTGAGTAAGAGGCTGCTGCAGTTTGGAAGTTACTTGAAGGACGTGTAAACATTTCAAGAGAAAGTGACGACAACGAGATTGCAGTGCCCGTGTTGTTCAGAATTGCGATGCCGCGGCAACAGCCGGTACGAAATACATGAAATGTATTGCCAGTTGCAAATATGGAAAAGCCTCAGCATATAATGGAATGATGACCTGTGAAAATTTATGCCGGATCGGGACTCGAACTCGGATTCCTCGCATATTGCCTTTGCATTTGCCTTTGGCTAACCAAGCACGTCCCTATATGAACCATGGACCTCGCCGTTGGCGGGGAGGCTTGTGTGCCTCAACGTTACAGATAGCCGTACCGTAGGTGCAACCACTACGGAGGGATATCTGTTGAGAGGCCAGACAAATGGTTCCTTAAGAGGGGCAGTAGCATTTTCGGTAGTTGCATGGGCAACATTGTGGATGATTGACAGGTCTGGCCCTGTAACACTAACCAAAACGGCCTTGCTGTTTTGGTACTGCGAACGGCTGAAAGCAAGGGGAAACTGCAGCCGTAATTTTTCCCGAGGACATGCAGATTTACTGTATGATTAAATGATGATGGCGTCCTCCTGGGTAAAATATTCCGGAGGTAAAATAGTCCCCCATTCGGATCTCCGGACGGGGATTACTCAAGAGGACATTGTTATCAGTGAAATGAAAATTGGCGTTCTACGGATCGGAGCGTGGAATGTCAGATCCTTTAATCCGGCAGGTAGGTTAGAAAATTTAAAAAGTGAAATGGATAGAGTAAAGTTAGATGTAGTGAGAGTTAGTGAAGTTCGGTGGCAGGAGGAACAAGCTTTTTCGTCAGGTGAATACAGGGTTATAAATACAAAATCAAATAGCGGTAGTGCAGGAGTAGGTTTAATAATGAATAAAAAAAATAAGAGTGTGATTATCTACTACAAACAGCATAGTGAACGCAATATTGTGGCCAAGATAGACAGGAACCCCACGCCTACTACAGTAGTACAAGTTTATATGCCTACTAGATCTGCAGATGATGAAGAAATTGATGAAATGTATGATGAGATAAAAGAAATTATTCAGGTAGTGAAGGGAGATGAAAATTTAATAGTCATGGGTGGCTGGAATTCAGTACAGGGGAAAAGGAGGAGAAGGAAACGTAGTAGGTGAATATGGATTGGGGCTCATAAATGAAAGAGGAAGCCGCCTGGAAGAATTTTGCACAGAGCATAACTCAATCAGAGCTAACACTTCGTTCAAGATTCATGAAAGAAGGTTGTATACATGGAAGAACCCTGGAGATACTAAATGGTTTCACACGGATTATAAAATGGTAAGACAGAGATTTAGGAACCAGATTTTGTATTGTAAGACATTTCGGGCGGCAGATGTGGGCTCTGACCACAATCTAGTAGTTATGAACTGTAGATTAAAACTGAAGAAACTGACAAACGGTAGGCATTTAAGGAGATGGGACCTGGATAAACTGAAAGAACCAGAGGTTGAACGGAGTTTCAAGGAGAGCATAAGGCAACAATTGACAGGAATGGGGGAAAGAAATACAGTAGAAGAAGAATAGGTAGCTTTGAGGGATGAAATAGTAAAGGTAGCAGAGGATCAAGTAGGTAAAAAGACGAGGGCTAGTAGAAATCCTTGGGTAACAGAAGAGATACTGAATTTATTTGATGAAAGGAGAAAACACAAAAATGTAGTACATGAAGCAGGCAAAAGGGAATACAAATGTCTCGAAAATGAGACCGGCAGGAAGTGCAAAATGGCTAAGCAGGGATGGTTAGAGGACTAATGTAAGGATGTAGAGGCTTATCTCATGAGGGGTGAGATAGATACTGCTTCCAGGAAAATTAAAGAGATCTTTGGAGAAAAGAGAACCACTTGCATGAATATCAAGAGCTCAGATGGAAACCCAGTTCTAAGCAAAGAAGGGAAAGCAGAAAGGTGGAAGGAGTATATAGAGGGTCTATACAGGGCCGATGTTCTTGAAGACAATATTATGGAAATGGAAGAGGATGTAGTTGAAGATGATATGGGAGATATGATACTGCGTGAAGAGTTTGGCACAGCACTGAAAGACGTAAGTCGTAGCAAGGCCCCGGGAGTAGACAACATTCCATTAGAACTACTGACAGCCTTGGGTAGCCAGTCCTGGAAAAACTCTACCATATGGTGAGCAAGGTGCATGAGACAGGCGATATTACCTAAGCCTTCAAGAGGAGTAATAACTCCAATCCCAAAGAAAGCAGATGTAGACAGATGTGAAAATTATAGAACTATCAGTTTAATAAGTCACATCTGCAAAATACTACAATACAGACGAATGGAATAACAGGTAGAAGCCGTCCTCGGAGAAGATCAGTTTGGCTTACATAGAAATGTTGGAACACTTGAGGCAATACTGACCTTACGACTTATATTAGCAGAAAGATTAAGGAAAGGCAAACCTACGTTCCTAGCATTTGTAGACTTAGAGAAAGCTTTTGACAATGTTGACTGGAATACTCTCTTCCAAATTCTGTTGGTGGCAGGGGTAAAATACAGGGAGCGAAAGGCTATTTACAGTTTTTACAGAAAGCAGATGGCAGTTACAGGAGTCGAAGGATATGAAAGGGAAGCAGTGGTTGGGAAAGGAGTGAGACAGGGTTGTAGCCTCTCCCCGATGCAATGCAATCTGTATATTGAGCAAGCAGTAAAGGAAACAAAAGAAAAGTTCGGAGAAGGTATGAAAATCAAAGGATTACAAACAAAAAAGTTTTTGAGGTTCGCCGATGACATTGTAATTCTGTCAGAGACAGCAAAGGACTTGGAAGAGCAGTTGAACGGAAAGGACAGTGTCTTGAAAGTAGGTTATAAGATGAACATCAATAAAAGGAAAATGAGGATAATGGATTGAAGTCGAATTAAGTCGGGTGATGCTGAGGGAATTAGATTAGGAAATGAGACACTTAAATTATTAAAGGAATTTTGCTATTTGTGGAGCAAAATAACTGATGATGGTCGAAGTAGAGAGGATATAAAATATAGAGTTGCAATGGCAAGGAATGCGTTTCTGAAGAAGAGAAGTTTGTTAACATCGAGTATTGATTTAAGTGTCAGGAAGTCGTTTCTGAAAGTATTTGTATTTAGTGTGACTATGTATGGAAGTGAAACATGGACGATAAATAGTTTAGACAAGAAGAGAATAGAAGCTTTCGAAATGTGGTGCTACAGAAGAATGCTGAAGATTAGATGGGTAGATCACATAATTAATGAGGAGGTATTGAATAGAATTGGGGAGAATAGGAGTTTGTGGCACAACTAGGAGAAGGGATCGGTTGGTAGGACATGTTCTGAGACATCAAGGGATCACTAATTTAGTACTGGAGGGCAGCATGGAGGGTAAAAGTCGTAGAGGGGTACCAAGAGATGAATACACTAAGCAGATTTAGAAGGATGTAGACTGCAGTAGGTACTGGGAGAAGAGGCTCGCACGGGATATAGTAGCATGAAGAGCTGCATCAAACCAGTCTCAGGACTGAAGACAACAACAACAACCAAGCACGCTCCAAGGCTAGACCCAAACGTCCAATACAAGGCATGAAATGTATTCGCAATTGCGAATATGGTTGACAGCATATCTAAGTTTGTATCTAGACGTGGAGCGTGCTCAGATAGTCTGTTAGTAAGGCGGCCGCTCGCGATAAGAGAAAAATCCGAATTTGAGTCCCGGTCCGGCAGAAGTTCTCATTGTGAATGATATCGATGATGGTTGTTCGTATTCGCTACTGCGAACAATTTTCATGTACTTCAAAATGATGACTGCCTGTTATTTCTTCGACAGCGTGAATGAATGATTTTATGTCTGTCTCCACAATCCTTTGTGGCTCTAGTGGCACCCATTAGCATCACGGGAAAAACTTCAGATGGTTCAGCATACCGCAGTTCGTCTTCCCCGTTTCACATTTTTCCCTCCATGTCCGCGGAACTTTTCGCTTTGAGGTAAACCGGGCAGAAGCTAATTGCTGGTCTGCGGTTTCGCCCTTGGCTCCAGACCATCTTCCCCGTGCAGCGCAATTTCCAGAGTCTAGCTTTAAAATGACTGGGTGGCGCTAAGTGGCAATAGCAACCGAGAGAGCGAATGAAGACGGAGGTAGTTCGAAAGAGAAAGACAGCAATGGGTAAAGAGGCAGGAAATGAGGTTGTCTGACAGGTGTAGAGAGGAAATAAGACGCGAACATGCGTGATTTATGTACGGCTAAAGCAATTTGCAAACAGCAATTGCTCACTAGTGCAATTTCAGCCGGCCTGTAGCGCAACAAACTCGTTTAACTATGTACCACCGGTCCCGCTGAAATTACGTGTAAATTATGTCGGCCTGGGAGCATTTTAGAATACCGCCTATTAGCATCCGGTAATGGGTCTCGGTTGCTGACGTGACAGCCAACGCGTTTGCACTTGAATGAGTCCAACGAGTCGGCACTGTATGGTAATCGTCCGTTCCCTGTTGTCGCTCTTCTTTTGACATTCCCAGCGTGCGGTTGCTGCATTTCAATTTCCTGATAAAGTTTCAGCGCGCTTTCATTGTGTTATGAGAGATTTAAACATACATGCTTTGCAGAATTATCTGTGGGAGGACACGCATGTTCTTTCTCTACACCCAATTACGCCTGTGGTACAACTGCAAGAATGTATACCTGTTTTTCTACTACGGCACGCTGCAGATTTGACATGCCATTCCATATTTCGAAACCATCATACATCTCATAAGAGGAAATAAGCAAATGACTTCCCACAAATGGAAAAAAGAATCAGTCCAGTGTTTAACAGTCGTCATATTGTGACTTTGAAACGATAGTCAAGTCCAAAACTGAAAAACTGGATCGACGGAAGTACAAGACGTAGCACTGAAAGCACGTTTATTGTGTACACAAACGTGCAGATCGTACAGAACAACTCCTGGATGGAGGGTGATGCTGTTTGTATAGACATCGAACATCGCATGATTTATCAACTTAACAAACATTTCGATGAACTTCTGGAAATGATAAATACTAAACAACAAATAACAGTAGGCGCTGGATTTGAACTAGAAACCCGCAGCAGGCCAACTCGTTGCACTACTCACTTTCCTGGAGAGATTTAAAACAGGGATTTTACGCTGTTGCGAAAATAATAATAAAAAATTTGTAGCAGCATGTTGACCTCCTTTCTGAACCACTTACCGGTTTAGTAACAAACTCTTAAAAGTACAGATATGGTCGCCTGCACAGAAATTGCATTTTCCACCCCACTTCAATCTGAAGAGAATATAGAAGCTACAAACAACATTAACCTAGGATCGCAGAAGCCGTTTGTGGTATTCATTTTACGTTTCAGCTGCCCTGCTGTCTTGCTACTGTCAAATGGCTGAATATCTTTGTTTCAGATAGCTAAGAGTCTGACGTGGCACACTGCTGCTCCAGGTATTATCAGAGAACTACAAATGCAGAGTCCGCAAAATTAGTTATGGTATCCCCCAAGATTCTGTTTAGGCCCCACTCCAAAACAAAGTGCAGAAAATTTATTCACCATGTAATATTGATCTGGTCACTCGGGATCAAAGCTTTACAGAAACTGAAGCAACAATAACTTCGGACCTGAAGAGTTTGATGAACACTTGAGACATGTCTCTCACTGACAAAATCCTCAAAAGACCATTATATCGACTTACCACCTACGAAATAAACAAGCAAATTACGAACCTAACATGACATTCAGAGAGCAGACCCTCTAATGTTACACCACTCCAAAAAACCTTTGACATACAAAATTCATCTCCATTTGAAATCAAAATTCGGAACAATATACGATAGAAGTTTACAGGAATCACTTGTCTCGCCACCTCAACAGTCCTCAGATCATTTGCTGTAGCTCTTTCATGCTCAGTCGCAGAATACTGCTCTTCCATATGGCTAAAAAGTGCTCACACTAAAATAATAGAGACGCAGCTCAATCTCTCATTGCACCTTATCAGAAAGTGTACTCGTCGCACAGACACGCACTGGCTGCCGGGACTTAATGATATTCCTCCACAATCCATAGGAACATCACAGCCATTTGCTGAACATATGGACAAGAATTAAAAAAAAAACACAAATTACCAATTCCTTCAGAAATTTCGTCATCAGAACCCCGGCGACAGAAGTCTAGAAAACCATCGTGGCATACAGCAATCAGCCTGCAACACAAACTTCAATATTCTTGAAGCCTGCAACAGTCAATGGCAAGAGCAATCTTCCATGAAGCTTCACCTGCTAATTACAAATCCACTAGCAACCAGCAAGTTCTCATCTGCCCCGACGACACTGCCGCATTTTTCATAAGATCAGAACTGACTGGGACAAATGTGGAACATTGTTGCACCAATGGGGATGGAGGTCCTTTCTTGAATGTGACTGCGGTGAAGAGCAGCAAACCATACATCACATAACATTTGTTTGCACCATATATCCGCCATTTGACTGTTCGACTTCGTTATTTTATGTTACTTCCTGGTTTATGTTACTATTTAATTTACTATTTATCACATACAACAATGTTGGGTAAAATTAAACTTTGTTAAGGAAATTCATCGTCATGATCTATTGAACTGGGTGTCCCAACTCGTAGATAAGTACAAAATGAATGAAATTTATGGGAGATTTGATCTGACTTTGTTCTTTTCTATACACCAGTTCAGTAGATCTCGACAATGAATTCCATTAACAGAGTCTAATTACACTCAACATTGTTGTATTTGATAATGGCTTAAGGCCGAAATCATGACAGGAATATAAAATAACGAAATTTTACAGTCAAATGAAGGAAATATCATCGAAACGTTATTTCATGACTGTGGCCCAAAAATATGAAAAGATTACATACATTCAGATGTACCCTCAGGGAATTCAAAGGGTCAACGGAAGACATTCACGACTTTTCTGCAGACGCTTCTTACTAGATTTGCGACCTGGACATAGAGCTGTGAACCATCTACGAACTTGAGGTTGTGTGTATCTGTGTAGAAATGTATGTGTTTGTTGTAAATAGATGTATATGTTTCTAAGTCATCGTACGATAAATAAATAAATGGGCAATGAAGATAGTATTTTCCTCTAGTGCTCTAGGCATGAATATCGCAATTCCTCTAAAACTACAATGGATTATATATGATGAATTTCATTATCGAATATGTGTATTGTGATGATGCACTTAAACTGCCCAACTCGTCGAAGAGGTACCTATGTAAAGACCGCAGGTGAACACCTCGTATTATTCTTACTGCTCGTTTTTGTGTAATCAATACTTTGTAAGTGATTAGTAACCCGTAAAAATTATTCCAATATACATTTCCAGGTGCAGACATACAAATTAAATTAGAGGGTCTGTTCTTTTGTTTCCAAGACCAGCAATCATACGATGAGCGAAAGTAGCAGAAATTTATTGTTTGGGAAACTTAGTAACAAATTTCTTCCAGTTCACGTTTTCATCAACATGTACACTCAAAATTGTGGAGCATTCTGTCCTATTTACTGCATCTTGTTCATTTACTACAGCAGTTGTTGGTGTGACTCTAGTTATTGTACAGAACGGAAGATAGTGTGCTTTTGCAAAATTTATCAGTGATTCACTTTCAGAGGATCTCTTAATAATTCTTTGCAAGACAACATCAAGAACCTCTTCCACTGCTTTCTCTGTAATAGGCTTCTTTGTAACATTACTATCGTCTGCAAAAAGTACGAACTCTGCTGGTTGAATGTTAAGTGGAAGGTCTTTCACATATATACGAAATAGGAATAATCTCAAAACTGAACACTGCGGGACTTCTTTGCCGTTCTGTCCAGTCACGAAAACTCTCTACATTTCTAGCATTGTCTGAATTTTTGTATTGTCTTTGCTAAGTATAATTCAAACCACTTGTGGGTAAAGGCATCAATTCCATAAAATGTAAGTCTTTTTAACAGTGTGACATGATCTATGTACATAATAAAACATATTGGAAGGGTCACAGTAGATACCTGCTGGCTGTATATTATTCTTTAGAGGCTTGTAATATTTGGTGGGTGATTTTGCTAGTAGCATTTCCAGTGAAGTATCGCTTATGGAATCCAAACGCGGATACGATACATAAATTGTTTCTACTTAAATGTAGTAATGTCAGATCCCTTAAACGGGCAGGTAGGTTAGAAAATTTAAAAAGGGAAATGGATAGGTTAAAGTTAGATATAGTGGGAATTAGTGAAGTTCGGTAGCAGGAGGAACAAGACTTTTGGTCAGGTGAATACACGGTTATAAATACAAAAACAAATAGGGGTAATGCAGGAGTAGCTTTAATAATGAATAGGAAAATAGGAGTGCGGGTAAGCTACTACAAACAGCATAGTGAACGCATTATTGTGGCCACGACAGGCACGAATCCCATGCCTACTACGGCAGTACAAGTTTATATGCCTACTAGCTCTGCAGATGATGAAAAAATTCGTTAAATGTCTGACGAGATAAAAGAAATTATTCATGTAATGAAGGGAGACGAAAATTTAATAGTCATAGGTTACTGGAATTCGACAGTAGGAAAGGAAGAGAAGGAAACGTAGTACGAGAATATGGATTCGGGCTAAGAAATGAAAGAGGAAGCCGCCTGGAAGAATTTTGCACAGAGCACAACTTAATCATAGCTAACACTTGGTTCAAGAACCATGAGAGAAGGCTGTATACATGGATGAACCCTGGAGATACTAGAGGGTTTCAGATAGGTTATGTATTGCTAAGGCAGAGATTTAGGAACCAAGTTTTAAATTGTAAGACATTTCCTGGGGCAGATGTTGACTCTGACCACAATCTAGTGGTTATGAACTGTAGATTAAAACTGCAGAAACTGCAAAAAGGTGGGAATTTAAGGAGATGGGACCTGGATAAACTGAAAGAACCAGAGGTTGTACAGAGTTTCAAGGAGAGCATAAGGCAACAATTGACAGGAATGGGGGAAAGAAATACAGTAGAAGAAGAATGGGTAGCTTTGAGGGATGAAATAGTGAAGGCAGCAGAGGATCAAGTAGGTAAAAAGACGAGGGCTAGTAGAAATCCTTGGGCAACAGAAGAGATACGGAATTTAATTGATAAAAGGAAAAAATATAAAAATCCAGTAAATGAAGCAGGCAAAAAGGAATACAAATGTCTCGAAAATGAGATCGGCAGGAAGTGCAAAATGGCTAAGCAGGGATGGCTAGAGGACAAATGTAAGGATGTAGAGGCTTATCTCACGAAGGGTAAGATAAATACTGCCTACAGGAAAATTAAAGAGTCCTTTGGAGAGAAGAGACCACTTGCATGAATATCAAGAGCTCAGATGGAAACCCACTTCTAAGCAAAGAAGGGAAAGCAGAAAGGTGGAAGGAGTATATAGAGGGTCTATACAGGGCCGATGTTCTTGAAGACAATATTATGGAAATGGAAGAGGATGTAGTTGAAGATGATATGGGAGATATGATACTGCGTGAAGAGTTTGGCACAGCACTGAAAGACCTAAGTCGTAGCAAGGCCCCGGGAGTAGACTACATTCCATTAGAACTACTGACAGCCTTGGGTGAGCCAGTCCTGACGAAATATACCATCTGGTGAGCAAGATGTATGAGACAGGCGAAATTCCCTCAGACTTCAAGAAGAATATAACAATTCCAATCCCAAAGAAAGCAGGTGTCGACAGATGGGAATATTACCGAACTATCAGTTTAGCAAGGCACAGCTGCAAAATACGAAATCTTTACAGACTAATGGGATAACTGGTAGAAGCCGACCTCGGGGAAGATCAGTTTGGATTCCGTAAAAATTTTGGAACACGTGAGGCATACTGACCTTACGACTTATCTTAGAAGAAAGTTTAAGGAGAAGCAAACCTACATTTCTAGCATTTGTTGACGTAGAGTAAGCTTTTGACAATGTTGACTGGAATACTCTCTTTCAAATTCTGTTGGTGGCAGGGGTAAAATACAGGGAGGGAAAGGCTATTTACAGTTTGAACAGAAAGCTGGTGGCAGTTATAAGAGTAGAAAGATATGAAAGGGAAGCAGTGGTTGTGAAAGGAGTGAGACAGGCTTGTAGCCTCTCCCCAATGCTATGCAATCTGTATATTGAGCAAGCAGTAAAGGAAACAAAAGAAAAGTTCGGAGAAGGTATTAAAATCAATGGAGAACAAATAAAAAAGTTTTGAGGTTCGACGATGACATTGTAATTCTTTCAGAGACAGCAAAGGAGTTGGAAGAGCAGTTGAACGGAATGGACAGTGTCTTGAAAGTAGGGTATAAGATGAACATCAACAAAAGGAAAACGCGAATAATGGAATGAAGTCGAATTAAGTCGGTTGATGTTGAGGGAATTAGATTAGGAAATGAGAGACTTAAAGTAGTAAAGGAGTTTTGCTATTTGGGGAGCAAAATAACTGATGATGCTCGAAGTAGAGAGGATATAAAATGTAGACTGGGAATGCCAAGGAAAGCGTCTCTGGAGAAGAGAAATTTGTTAACATAGAAGTATTGATTTAAGTGTCAGGAAGTCGTTTCTGAAAGTATTTGTATAGAGTGTAGCCATGTATGGAAGTGAAACATGGGAGATAAATAGTTTAGACAAGAAGAGAATACAAGCTTTCAAAATGTGGTGATACAGAAGAATGCTGAAGAATGGATGGGTAGATCACATAACCAATGAAGAGGTACTGAACAGAATTGGGAGAAGAGGAATTTGTGGCACAATTTGACTAGAAGAAGGGACCGATTGGTAGGACATGTTCTAAGGTATCAAGGGATCACAAATTTAGCATTGGAGTGGTTCCGTTGCTTCAAAGGCCTCCATGAATAATCTTCTGCTAACAGGGGTAGGGGAGCCCCTATTGTTACGCCGTCTGCCTGCTCATTGTATTTTCCCTCTCATTTTAAATCTGTTGAAGATAAACGTTGCTCAGCCATGTCGCATATATCTGGTGGTATTTGCTCTTGTAGGATTGGCTGGTGTGTTGATTTGGGGGGAGGGGACCAAACAGCAAGGTCACCGGTCCTATCGGATTAGGGAAGGATGGGGAATGAAGTATGCCGTGCCATTTAAAAGGGACCATCCCGGCATCTGCCTGAAGCGATTTAGAAAATTCACGGAAAACCTAAATAAGGATGGTCGGACACGGGTTGGAACCGTCGTCATTCCGAATACGAGTCCACTGCGCCATATCGCTCGCTTCTTCTAGGATGCGAACAGTTTCGTCTACCGGCACGTTTGCAAATAATGACTTAATGTCGAAGCTGTTCATGATGTCCGTGGGTGAAATTGTTTATATTTTCTCTGAAAAAAAAAATGGCTCTGAGCACTATGGGACTTAACATCTATGGTCATCAGTGCCCTAGAACTTAGAACTACTTAAACCTAACTAACCTAAGGACATCACACACATCCATGCCCGAGGCAGGATTCGAACCTGCGACCGTAGCAGTCACGCGGTTCCGGACTGAGCGCCTTAACCGCGAGACCACAGCGGCCGGCTTTCTCTGAAGTGCGTCGAGTTCTTGACGTGCGAGTCCGTTTTGCCAACTGGAAATCTGCAGTCAGTATATGTTGCTAAATTATCCCATTCACTGTTGGCTTTAAAGGATAATTTTCCTTATGATTCTCTGGTTTTCCATGGGTTCTAGAAACAACTGGTACTCAGGGAATGAGTTCCTCGACTATGTCAGCTTTTATTCTGCAGTCCTTGGTTGAGGTCAGCATCTTTCAAATTGTCTTCGCCGTGGGGTTCGCTCTTAGTCCACTGTACATTAAATCTTCTAATAATTGCTTCATCTTCTCTTCATATTGCACTGTGTCAAGACTACAATGGAAGTGCCATTGTCTGCCTGTAATTTCCTAATATCGTTGGTCTTCTTCCGATCTGTGATAACTGCAATGTTCTCACGGGTAAGGATGTTCTTCGTTGGCTTGGTACGGTTTCCAGGTTAACTTTCTCAACTTCTATCACAGACGTTTGCTGGAGTGCTGCTTCCAAGGACTCGATGATTTCTTCTTTAGGAATCCATTCTGGTTTAAAAGTGAAGTTTAGACCCTTTACCAGTGCTTCTGTGGCCACTTCGCTGGCAGAATGAGACGAGAGGTTAATCACTGTCCGATGTGCATAAAAAGAACGCTTGGTCTTCGGCGTCGTCTTTGCTAGTTTCTCAGATTTCTTCCACTGACATTGTCTCAGTCCGTCGGTGATAGCACTGCAGATGGAGGACGATGCATTCGCAGCAATCCTCTATTGTGGAACAAGATGCCGTCTGAATGGTTGAAAACGCTCCTACGAAAGAGATTTACAGGTTCGCCTGTAGATACTTCTTGCTTTATGGGTTCGATGTGCAGTATACATCGGTGAAACTGGTAGGCCAATAGCAACGCACGTACGGGAAGTTAAGCGCTACATTCGTCTGTGGTAACACAGCAGGTCTGCAGGGGCCGAATGCCGGCAAGACTGCGGCAAGGAAATCAAATTTAACAAAAACCGCGTACTGCCTAAGCAGATGGCCTTGACAAAACGTAATATCAGAGAGACCATATAAACAATAAAACGCCAAAAGAGTGTGAACACAGAGGATGGATAGTGTCCAACGGGCTGCATAAAAAAAACGGGACGCGAGAGATGTTTTCCTTCTGTTTTCATCGGTCTTCTCCTGTCCTTTCCTGTGCCAATCTCTTCATCTCAGAGTAAAATTTGTGGCATACGTCCTTAGTTATTTGCTGGATGTCTTATTATCTCTGTCTTCCACTAGAATTTTTACCCTCTACATCTGCTTGTAATACCAAGCAAGTTATTCCCCGGTGTCTTAACAGTTGTCCTTCCATCCTGTCCTTTCTTATTGGCAATGATTTTCATATATCTCTTTCCCCGTTAATTCAGAAGAGAATCTCAATGTTTCTTATCAGTCCAGCTTAGCGTAAGTCAGTTTAAGTACTGTGTAAGTCTAGGGACCGATGACCTCAGCAGATCGGTCCCTTAGGAATTCGTAGACATTTGAACAAGTGTATCAGCCTACGAAAATGTTTAATCTGGTTTGATACAGGCGGTACCTGTGGCCTTATTGCAAAGGTGGCGACCTTCGCTTTCAGTGTGTGCGACAACAAGAGTCATTCACCCTCTGTCGACTGTCTTATGCTTACAGTATCAGGTGGAGGTGAAGGAAATGACTACCAGTGCTCTCTAGTTAGGTACACAGACGGCGGTTGCCATTTGTGGACGTTGCATTGAACCAGGCACACGCAGTACGGTATGTTAACATTCTTCGGTAACACCATATCTCAAACACCTCAATTCCCTTCTGTTCCGGTTCTCCCATAGTCCATGTTCCACTACCATACAATTCTGACTCAAAACGTACATTCTCAGAAATTTCTTCCGTAAATTAAGGTACATGTTTGAAACTAGCAGACCTCTCTTGTCCAGAAATGCTCTTTTTGGCCGTGATAGTCTGCTTTTATATCTTCCTTTCTCTGTGTGTTAAGGGTTATTTTAATGCCTATGTATCAGAATTCCTTAACTTCATCTACATCGTGACCATCCATCCTGATGTTAAGTTTCTCGCTGTGCTCATTTTTGCTACTTCTCATAACTTTCGTCTTTCTTCGATTTAATCGTGATACATATTTCATTCTCATTAGACTGTTTCAGCGTCTTCTGTCTATAGTGACCAATCATGACAACGATCTTTTAAAATTGTGATTTTACTTCATGCTCAGTTAGCAGCAATGACAAATTAGCAAAATATAAGCGACTCCACACAGTCAAAGCACATCAGTAGACTCAGAAGGCTTCTGAAACTGTCTTCAAACCATTTTCTTCGCCACTGTAGTTTTTTTTAAATAATAGTATACGAAACCGAAAAAACTTTTGTGTTGACTGACTCTTGGCATGGGATCCTGTGCAATTAAAACTTCACTTATGTTTACACATGACATGACCAAACGCAGTAACACTGATGTAATATATTTTAAGAGAATGACACGAGGTGATATCAGGAAAGTAAAATCTTTGACAAAAACATGAAAGACACATGTAGTTTGCTTATTGTAATATACTGGTATAATTACAGATCTCGAGACCTGACACTTTGCACCAAGGGCAATTGTGAGCTTTTGCGCCCAAAACACTTTTTACAAGCACAATGGCCTTTCAAATTACTTACTTTCACTTCTAAATTGACTGTACACCTTATTGAAATACACACAGTTCGCTTATTGACTTTACTTAGACTATAGTTTAGTAGATGGCCTTAGTCGATGTCTGTAGCTTACTTCAAATTCGTCTAAATACGTAAAACATTCGTTGCAAAACACATGCATGGGCATTTATGCAGATATAACGTACAGTTATAAGTTCACAGAGAATTAGTAAAGTAATCAAAGAAAACAATTTTATGCTTGGAACAAAAAAGAACAATTCATCAATATCTCTTGGAATGCGTGGCAATACCGAGTATGTTACCACATTATACCTTTGTGTTTTACAAATTAAGTGCACAACAAAACATCGTTTATTTATGTAGTAGGAAATGAAACGTCCATTAGGTGTCTTAAACGAAGTGGGGACATCTCGTTAATCTGGGTGTTTTTCATTGCACTATGAGATTTCAGTAACGTGATAGTTTATCAGTCCCTGACATGGAACGCTCCGTATAAATCTACGGAGGTCACATTGTGGTATCCGTACTCATTATTCAATCAGAGTCCTTGACAGTTCTTGGAGAGTATGCGGTAGAACAGGACGACCAAGTACACTTCTTACAAGCACGTCTGACATTTGGTCGATGGGGATATAGGTCGGGACTCACTGCTGGCCAAACTTCAGCTTCAATGTCAAGGGTTCGCACGTCATCCCTGGTGACGCCCACTACGTGAGCCCTGACATTATCGTGCATGAGAAGGAATTCTGTGCCAGAACCGTATGCAGTATCGACCACAGGATCTGATCGATGCACTGCCTGGTTGTAAGGTGTCAGGCAAATCCAACACCTTACATGAAAACCCTGACATAATAAGCAAATCTACTAGTATGTCACACAGCTCCGAATAAATCGTGACATTAAATTAACCAAAGTAATACGAGTAACGAGTGAGCAAATGGAATACCACAGACTAACACAAGAATGCCTAAATGCATGTCGTACCTTCCCACCGTGAGGCAGACGCAGTTCCGAGGGGAGAAACGAGGACAGAAGCCGAGAGCAGAACCGTGGGGAGGGGCTGGGCACCCACGCCGCGAGCCTACCTGTACAACTATACAACCCGCACGTTTTAGCGTCAGGCTTTTTCGCGTCTCAGGTATGTCAAGGACAACCCCCAGCCCATGTTAAAAGCTAGAGCCCTCCAGGAAAGCAGTATAGATCTTACGATAACACAAAAAGGGCCACTACCACCCGTAAGTTTTAGCGTGAGACTTTTTCGCGTGTCTGTTACATTAGGATCACTCCCCAGCCCATGTTAAAAGATAGAGCCCTCCAGAAGAGCAGTATAGATCTCACGATAACGCTAAAAGGACCACACTAGCTGCAGGTTTTAGCGTGAGACTTTTTAGCGTCTCTGTTACGTTGCAAACTTTAAAAACATTGCCCCACCACGAAAAGTATAACGTTTCTTATTGGATAGACAGAATTTTTGTAGGCGGAGCTTAAGGTTAACATTGAGACCCTGATTGGTCAGATGAAAACATAGCCAGATAGTTTTTTTAAACTAACTTCAGTAAATTGTAGTAAGGAGAAGTTAAAGGAGAGTTGGTTCCGAGACGGCGAGCTGGATGGCTGCTGCGCCGGCCGCTGCCGCCCTGACGCTGTTTAAACACCGACAAGGTAATGAATGCACGCGATGCCGCATTTTTGAGCGCATAAGGCTTCACTCAGAACTGCAGAAGTCTCATCTGTTACACCCCCTTTTTGCGTAATACCAGTGTCGATCGTTAATTAAAACTCACGGTGTTCACATTTGCCACTTGAAGTAAAAATCTTAAACGCGATAATTTTTTTGTTATATAGTTATTGAGAAGCCACATAAGCCACTGTAATTTACGACAAGTTAAATAAGTAATTAAAGATAATTGAGGGTCACTGTAGACCATTTTGATAGTTTTCTCTTTTGTGAAACTTAATTTAAACCTAGATTATAGATGTGATATGGCATAGGTCATCCTTCGATCGATTGTCGAACTTGGAAACCCATTCAGGGAATATTCGTTCACATTTTTGTTGAACGCAGTTGGTTTTTACCATCCTGTATTAAAACATTTCCTTTTATCAATAGTGCAATTTATAAACGATGTTTTGTGATTAGAATAAAATTTCCAATGGTAAACTTAACTGCTTTCTCGACGTTATTTTACCAGCTAACTAAAAATAGAAAAGCCTTGAACCCTTTCCACTATATTTAGTTAGTATTAAGATTCTTTTACAGGGAGTGCAGTGGAGCTGACTTTGAGATCATTAAGTATTTGGTAATATCATCGCTAGTCTCACTGTACTCTTCTGAATTCTACATGTCATGTGTGGTTTGGCGTCTCCTTACCAGCAACAGGTCCCAAGTTCAAACTAGTTAATTCCCTAAAAAACACGCTCAGAGCGTCGTTGCGCGAAAGTGATAGGGAGACACGATATAGTACAATCAGACACCACCATGAATGTTTAGATGGTGGTAAGGTACCGAGAATAACGACAAGATCGGTACAGCTGTCAACATTGATGCCTCCCCACATCTTCAAAGAATCTTGATCGAATATGTCAATTTACTGGATAATATTTGACAGGAATCGCTCACCACAGCATGTCCATGGACGAACACGGCTATCAGATTATGTCAGACGAAATCCGGACTCGTTTGTTCCACCATTGTCGAAACAGCCAGTTGACATGGGAAAGGCAGAACGGAAGGTGAATTGCGAGATGATATCATGTCAAGCGGCTTACTCAAACAGGAAGTCGAATGTTCCTTTCTCGTTACCTGTTCCTTACAGTCTCTTCGGACAAAACAGCTCTAGTGGCCCTTCCGAGATAGTCTTGCAGTGCTGTGGCGATAGCCATACGACGCTGCAACGCAGATATGGCCAGATATCGGTATTCACGTCGGACTGTAACGCGTCGGTTGCCTTGTTCAACTCACTTTGTGTACTGACCGTCTCTTTGTAGCGTCTCCACATGACAGATGGAGAGACTTTGGTATCTGCACCAACACTACGGGAAGTCTGTCCTGTTGTATCAAACAGACTGCCCTCGCAACTTTCACTGCGTTAACATATCTTATAGCGTGTGCTTAGTTCAATACAACGTCCACAAATGGCAACCACCGTCTGTGTAACTAACTTGAGGACACGGGTACTCCTTTCCTTCACCTCTACCAGGTACTGTAAGCTTAAGACAACCGACAGAAGGTGAATGACGTTTGTTGCTGCAAGCGCTGAAAACGAACATCTTAGGCTATGCAGTAAGGCAACAGGTACTGCCTGTATCAAGCCTGATTTAACATATCGTATGCTGATAAATATGTTGAAATCTTCAAATGTGTGTGAATTCCTAAGGAACCAAACTGCTGAGGTCATTAGTCCCTAGACATACACACAAACCAGCTTATGCTAAGAACAACGCAAGTACTCGAAACTCCGGAGGGAGGGGCCGCGCAATCCGTGACATGGCGCCCCAGACCGCACGGCCACTCCGCGTGGCTGATACACATGTTTCCCTAATCATTTTAAGGAGTGTATTTTCATGTACCACCAAAATTACTCAAGGCTCTAAAGATAACGGCCGGAGACACACATGAAACAGACAGACTGGTGTCACGCGATATTGTTGAGAGAGTTATGTTGTGTTTTCGTGTAATCCTTGCAAAAAAAATTCTCTGAGCACTATGGGACTTAACATTTGAGGTTATCAGTCCCCTAGAACTTAGAACTACTTAAACCTAACTAACCTAAGGACATCACACACATACATGCCCGAGGCTGGATTCGAACCTGCGACCGTAGCGGTCGCGCGGTTCCAGACTGAAGCGCCTAGAACCGCTCGCACACACCGGCCGGCTTAATCCTTGCACAGCATGACCATGACGTCATTTTTGTCCACTAAGAATCTTTTACTCATCGATTGTGTATATCTTACTTAGTAGGCTCGAATCTTCTAGAATCAGGATGCAGAACTATCATGAACATTCGAACATAAAGGAATATATACGTGCATCGCGAGCAGCACAGTGTAGTTATAATTAAAGTTAAACTTTCAAACAGCTTTATAGGTAACACCATTGGTCTGAATGACATTAAATTGCAACGTAATACTATCGGGACAACGAATAGCAGAAGAAAAATAAATGCTGGCCAGGTTGGCCAAGCGGTTCTAGGCGCTACAGTCTGGAACAGCATGACCACTACGGTTGCAGGTTCGAATCCTGCGTCTAAGATGGATGTGAGTGATGTCCTTAGGTTAGCTAGGTATAAGTAGTTCTGTGTTCTAGAGGACTGATGACCTTAGCAGTTAAGTCCCAGCCGGCCGCGGTGGTCTAGCGGTTAAGGCGCTCAGTCCGGAACCGCGCGGGTGCTTCGGTCGCGGGTTCGAATCCTGTCTCGGTCATGGATGTGTGTGATGTCCTTAGGTTAGTTAGGTTTAAGTAGTTCTAAGTTCTAGGGGACTGATAACCACAGCAGTTAAGTCCCATAGTGCTCAGAGCCATTTGAACAATTTGAGTTACGTCCCATAGTGCTCAGAGACATTTGAACCATTTGAGTTAAGTCCCACAGTGCTAAGGCCATTTGAACCATTTGAAAAATAAATAGTTACAAAATGTAGCAATAGTTATCGCTGCTAGCATCATAATTAAATAGTGGTCGACTACAACTGGTTTATCCAGGTCCAATCTCCTTAAAGTACTACCTTTTTGCAGTTTCTTCAGTTTTACGATTGGGTGTTGTAGTATCTTTATTTTATTTTCCCGATTACTGGTTTCGACAAAGACAAGTGTCATATTTGAATCTTCCGGAAATACTATTACTGCAGATAAATAGCACAAACATAATGAGAACACTTGATAGTTGTAAAATACATGCCCACACTGGCTTGACAAATACATAAAACATAGTAAACAAAGAGTCCATAGAACCAGCAGTGCGCCCCAGAGTGGAGGCGAGTGTGTCAGCGGAGGCGTTATAGTTACGGTACATCAGGAATGACTCTAGACTGCATGCAGGAAATTTATGGCAACGTACTGTCTTTTTTGTGCGCTTTCGTTTGCAGGTATCTCATTTCTATATCTCAAACTGTTTATCGTCTGGGTATACGAGCAGAAAGGAATCATAGATCCCATACCAAGTATAGTTCAACATGTTAACTACTTCCGGTATGCAGCAACATATTGGCAAATGTGTAGCAAACGCAAATTCATAGCGACCTCTATTTTTCCACTGAAACGATTCGGCCTTCTTGCTATAGCTTCTTAATTTTGAAATATCACAATAACCATGACGATTAATGAAATAGAAAGCATAATCACGGAACTAACAAATAAAGATATGAAATGTGCAAGAACCATTCTTTTTTACCGCAAGTTTCTTTAAAATCATTTGCGAAAGAGTGCAGATCGACCGGCATACGCGATTTGCCCTCCATGCAGTTCGGCGACCCTGCTACTGTAGCTATCGCGCCCCTCCCTGACACCACTGTACGTACCTCGACGCTAAGCTGCGCTGCCGTAGCTGCCCCACGCGCACCTCCGTTTTCCTCCGCCGCTCCATTGTCTACGTTTACATAAACATACATACTCCACTAGGAACAATACAGTGCGTATCGAAGGTTACCCGTACCACTGCTACTCATTTCCTTTCCTGTACCACTCAGCAATAGGGCGAGGGAAAAACGACTATCTATATGCCTCCCTACGAAACTTAATCTCTCCAATCTTATTACTGTGGTCCTTACGCGAAATGTACGTTGGCGGCAGTAGAACTGTTCTAAGGTTAGTTTCAAATAATTATTACATATGTTATACCATGGCAGATAACTATTACATTACTGGCCATTAAAATTGATGCACCAAGAAGAAATGCAGATGGTAAACGCGTATTCATTGGACAAATACATTATACTAGAACTGACATGTGATTACATTTTCACGCAATTTGTGTGCATAGATCCTGAGAAATTAGTACCCAGAACAACCTCCTCTAGCCTTAATAACGGCCTTGATACGCCTGGGCGTTGAATCAAACAGAGCTTTGATAGCGTGTACAGGTACAGCTGCCCATGCAGTTTCAACACGATACCACAGTTCATCAAGAGTAGTGACTGTGGTATTGTGACGAGGCAGTTGGTCGGCCACCATTGACCAGGCGTTTTCAATTGGTGAGAGATCTAGAGAATGTGCTAGTCAGGGTAGCAGTCGAACATTTTCTGTGTCCAGAAAGGCCCGTACAGGACCTGAAACATGCGATCGTGCAGCGCCAGCTAAATGTCTTGGTCTTCAATGCGATTTAGTAAGTTCACATTCGGTTTCCGTCTTCTGTGGAACGGTGGATGGACGTTTGTGTGACAGTTAGCGAAATGCGGGAGCAAGGGACTATGTGTAGTGTTGCTCCACAGGTGGTGTGCGTGAAGGGCGAAAAGACATTCGAAAGCAGTACGGCAGATTTTTTACTAATGTTGTCAACAGTGAAGATGCCAGGAATAATACAAAATTCGGGAAAGTTCGTAAAATGACAAGATAACATTATTTCCCTATCGACTGTATTCAGTATTAAAAGTTCAGCATCGTTAGAAATTCTAGGTAGAAGTACGTGTTTTGATTCTCCAAGAAATGGAAAAAGAACGAAAACGGAAATCGTCGAATTTGGCAATTTTGACAAAACGTTACCGCGTAGAACTGTATTTCGATACTACGACAGAGGACAATATCCGACGGCTAGAAAAATACAGAATGACCTCCGCGAAGAACTTAAATTATTGTGGGTCAGAGACTTCCGTTCATTTTATTCTCCATTCTCTGCGGTTTTGATTCTGAAAATATAATGGACAAAAATTGTTAATAGAATACAGAGACTTTGAAGCAGCAAGAACGAAGTTCTGTGCAAAATGCACTTAAAGCGTACTGAGGACAGTATTCTTGTAGTAGGCCTATACTTCGACAAAACTGCTGTTTCACAAAACCACACGCAATAATACATTTTGCTCGACTTCGGCGTTGCTTTGGCCTGAAAGTACGTAGGGTTGCTTTCGTAATGTGTATATCGGCGATTTTTGTAGTGGGTTTAGTGACGAAGGCATTGTAATAACTGCAAATAAAAAATTTACTTGCTGTAAGGAAAATTCTCCGTCGTAATAAGGCGAGCCGTCGGAAATAAAATCAAAGCAGCGGCACGCATGTAGTTGCGCGCTCTCACCCACTGAGTATCTGGTAAATGAAATGCTTTTATGTGCGACACAGTACACTAATGATGCCTCAGATGATACCAAAATTAATTTCACAGTTTTTTTTAACAAGTTGCTCGTTGGAACTATTTACAATTCCCAAAAGAACAGAAATTCATCAGCGATGATATTTTTCATTACACAGCTGGAACAGTTTCACACCTCTTACGGTATTGTACTTTTCATCTCTTAAAACTTTCGAAATTTTCTTTCAAATAGTACTCCAAAATATCCCTGACTAAAAACAGAGATGTCTAATATCTATTTCAGAATTTTTCCTAACATCTGAAATTATCACTAACTGGACCGCCCAGCTAGCCGCACGGTCTAACGCGCTGCTCCCCGAGCCGGAAGGCGCGCCGGCCCCGGCACGAATCCACCCGGCGGATTTGTGTTGAGGTCCGGTGTGCCGACCGTTTGTGGATGGTTTTTAAGGCGGTTTTCCATCTGCCTCGGCGAATGTGGGCTGGTTCCCGTTATTCCGCCTCAGTTACACTATGTCAGCGATTGCTGCGCAAACACTGTCTCCACGTACGCGTAAACCATAATTACTATGCCACCTAAACATTTGGGGTTACACTCGTCTGGTATAAGACGTTCCCGGGGGAGGGGGGGGGGGGGGGAGAGGGGAGGGGATCCACTGAAGGCCGAACCGCACAGTAACGCTGGGTTCGGTGTGGAGCGGCGGTGGGATGTGTGGACTTCAAAATGGTTCAAACGGCTCTGAGCACTAAGGGACATAACTTCTGAGGTCATACGTTCCCTAGAACTTAGAACTACTCAAACCTAACTAACCTAAGGACATCACACACATCCATGCCTAAGGCAGGTATGGAACCGGCGACCGTAGCGGTCGCGCGGTTCCAGACTAGAGCGCCTAGATCCGCTCGGCCGGACTGGCCGGCGGTGGGTGGACTGCTGTGGCCTATTATAGGGTTGTGAACCATTAAGGGCCACGGCGGGACAAAGCCTCTTTGTCGGTTTTAGGTTCCCGGTTTCATACACAATCACTGACAATGCTGTAGGATGGCGAAATGACGTTGAGGTGCCTAGTTTCGTGACAGCCGCTACATGGTTTTTCTAGTGCATAACGAGCCACTGATACAACACACTTGCGTATCTGGTGGACAGAAGCGGTATTAATAACGACGTTCTCTGATCATAATTGTGCGAGTTTCGAAAAAGTGTAAGAAATGGGAAACTAATGTGTCAACAGAACGGTATTACTGTAGAGAGCCACTAATAAATATCCACAGTTCCAAACTTTTAGCTCTTTTTTTTTACGCTACACCTTTGAAACATTTTTAAGCGGCTCCCTCGTGTACAGATATTATTCCGTCGATACCACACGTCGGACCGCTCCGACGAGCAGACACAGAACGCTTGCGAAGCAGTGAACGGCGGCGAGCAGTGGTCAGCGTTCCGTGAATTAGCGCAAAAGCAGCTGGAAAAATTGGGTAGAAAAAAATGGGGTGTGCGTGGGGATGAACACTGTGCGAAATAAATTGGCACGAAAAAAAAGAATAAATAAAAAAAGAAAGAAATGTTTGGTCGCCCTTTGCACACGGGCTCGTGCCCCAACTCTGGGAGTTACGTATAGCTTCCACGTCGGGTCACTTACACGCTTAATGACCGCCGGCGGTATTTACAGTCGGGCGGATATCGGAATACGTCAGCAGCCGAGAGGCCGGCCGCTGCAAACCGCACTCAGTCGGCGCCTTCCACCCCGCTCCAGCGCTCGGCTGCGCTATTTCGGACGCACCCCCTTCCACCCTAGCCCCCTCCGGGAATCAGATTTACGAGCGGCAATATCGCCGGGCCCTGCCGCGCACGCGCTAATGTTACTTTTATATCAGTTCTGAGAGTGTAAACGTGCTTTATGTGGCACTATTAACATTCGTATCTCGTAATATACTGTCGGCTAGCGGCGCCAACCGAAAGGCAGCCAGCGGCCATCAAGCCGAGTGGCCCCGTCTAATTCGGCCGCTGGTAGTGAGCGAGGAGTGGCACGCGCTCTTTTTTTCGCCCTCACTGCTGCTCCCAGCGCGCACGCCCCTCTTCCACTGAAGTGGCAATGAAACGTCATCCGAGCGGCCGTATCGCGAGATGTCTTGATGGAGTTATGGCTTCATAAAACAGGCCGTCATGTCCGGGCTGTAGGGCCCGCTGTTTGCGGACGCTTTTAGCGACCGAGTAATCCATTGCGAATTCTTCTTGCGTGCTGCGCCGGCGACAGCGGTGGACTTTTGCTCTATCTCTCTCTCTCTCTCTCTCTCTCTCCCTAGCGCGGATAAGATCGCGTAGATAAACACCAAACCATTAAACTATCAGAGTGGTATATATTGTCCATTAACAAAAGCATACAGTACTCACATCTATGTTTACAGGCAGTTGACAAGAAACACGACGGCCGTAGTGGCCGAGCGGTTGTAGGCGCTACAGTCTGGAACCGCGCTACCGCTACGATGCAGGTTCGAATCCTGCTCGGGCATGGATGTGCGTTATGTCCTTAGGTTAGTTAGGTCTAAGTAGTTCTAAGTTATAGGAGACTGATGACCTCAGAATTTAAGTCCCATAGTGCTCAGAGCCATTTGAACTATTATATATTTACGGGAAACACGATTATAAACTGACTGCAAGGTAGTCGAGTGCTCATAGAGGGTTGCTTGTGCCTTAGTTACGAACTTACTTTCTTCTTGAGGAGCTAAATTTGATCGCACGCAATTAATATTTCAAAGAAAAGACGGGGCAGACTCCACAAATAAACAACATTCACTCATACTCCTTTCCTCTGTCTTATATTAAGAATTTATCACTTTAACAATACGGGGATTGCTCCCATTTTATTAAAAACAACTGAAGACATTCATTCCAACAACTATGTCCAGGCGAAAATTGGTTTCAGGTGGACTAGCTGCATAGCAGTTAATAGTGGTATTAGACAAATTGACCCTTCAATTCCGCTACTTTTTAACATAGCCATGGACAATGTAACAAAGAAGGTATTAGCTGAAAGTGGTTATATAGGGTGAAAAGTATTTAAACCGCCAACTCTGGGAAGTTGTAGGGGACATCAAAACAAATACTTTTCCCTAATGTCATATAAACCTCTGAGGATTATTTAAACCGGTGGAGGCCGTATTACGAACTTCAGTTGTTAGAGGCCGTATTACGCTCTTCAGTTGTAGGCAACTGCTGTCAACCAGTGTAGTAGTGCATTGTGTCTGTTTACTAATGGAGCGATACATCCGGAGTGAGTACACTGATATGCTTGGTGCGTACTACGTATCGTACCACAACGGACGAGGTGCACAGCGGGTTTGTCAACAACAGTATCCTAATCGCCGTATCTCGCATCATACGACCTTTGCTGCTGTGTACCAACGTCTGCGTGAGACCGAATCATTTAGCAGATTACCTGGACAGGGTCGCCATCGCACGGTAAGAACGCTGCAATTTGAAGAAGCTGTCTTGCAGCATGTTGAGTGGGATTCTTCAAACAGCACTCGTGCAATTGCACGTAATATGGAGACGAATCCGACGAATGTAAGAACAGTCCTTCGAGAGCATTGTTAAGTCCATTTCACTTACAGCGTGTCCACAACCTGGAACCATTTGATTATCCACCCAGAGTACAGTTTTCGCGGAGGTACCTGGAACAGTGTGAAACGCTTCCTACATTTCCATCCTCTGTGTTGTTTACCGATGAAGCAACGTTCGGACGCTATAGAGTCTTCAACATGCACAATTCGCAACTTTGGAGTAAGGATAACCCACATGCTACAGTTACTAGCGCTCATCAAGTGCGGTTCTTCGTTAATGTGTGGGTCGGTGTTGTTGGAGACTGTTTAATTGGTCTGTATCTGCTACCTAGGCCATTTAATGGCACTAATTATTACAATTTTCTCGCCATAATTGCTGGAAGACAACGTATGTGGTTCCAACATGACGGGACGCTGGCACATTCAGTCGTCGTGTGCGTCGATTCCTGGACCGACGGTTCCCAGAAACGTAGATTGGCAGAGTTGGTCCTGTACCATGGCCTGATCGATCCCCAGATATGTCCCCTCTGGACTTGTTTACGCAACTCCTGTTGCATCAGAAGAGGATCTACCTGCCTGGATAGTAGCAGCAGCAGGAACAACTCAGGATACTCCTGGGGTTCTTAACTGTATCAGACAGAACGGTGTAACCTACGTTTACGTGTCATTGGAGGCATTTTTGGAAATCTACTGTAATTCAAATTGCGTGTTAATATGTTGTCTCTTGTTCATAAAAAAACGGAAAAGTGTTTGTTGGCTTAATTAATTTGCCACCAGAGAAATCTTCCTCTACCGGTTTAAAAACTACTCATAGGAAAAAATGACATTAGGGAAAATATTTGTTTTGATGTCCCCTAGAACCTCCCAGAGTTTGTCGGTTTATATACTTGTCGCCCTGTAGAACAAGGAGCGAAGAAATAGAAATCAGCCGGCCTAGGTGGCCGAGCGGTTCTGGGCACTACAGTCTGGAACCACGCGACCGCTACGGTCGCAGGTTCGAATCCTGCCTCGGTCATGGCTGTATGTGATGTCCTTAGGTTAGTTAGGGTTAAGTAGTTCTAAGTTCTAGGGGACTGATGACCATAGCAGTTAAGCCCCATAGTGCTCAGAGCCATTTGAACCATTTGAATAGAAATCATTTATTATGCGGACGATGCAGTTCTGCGGCAAACAGTGTAGATAACCTGCATAAACTTTTACATATATTTAATGTGGCAGCCAAAAACCTAAACATGATCATACCCACTCAAAAAACCAAATCTATGGACACATCTGTGGAACCAGTTAGAGACAAGTGGATGGAAAAAATTATTCAACAGGTAATAAGATTTTAAAATATTGGTACCGAACTATCCAGTAGTTCAAATGGCGAATAGGAAGTTAAAGAACAAGGAGCAAAAGCAAACGAAGGGGTAAGATATAAACATACGCTTCCGCGGCAATTGTCACATTCAATAAAAAAATTTGGGGTTTATGACCGCATTGTCAGTGTAAGTATATATTATTAGAGAGGCAATAGAAGTAGCCAAGCGACCGGCCAGCATGAATAGAGAAGACGGGTACCTCTGGCTGCCAGCAATAACAGCGTTTACGGGACAATAGCTCACTTGAAGCAACACATACAGGAACACGGGAGACCACAGCGACCGCAAGTACATAGAGTACCGGAGCGCCTCAGGCCGCGCTAGAAAGCAGGAAAATAACGCCACGTCACAGCTGCAACCTGGTTTCAAAAAATGGCTCTGTGCACTATGGGACTCAACTGCTGTGGACATTAGTCCCCTAGAACTTAGAACTACTTGAACCTAACTAACCTAAGGACATCACACATATCCATGCCCGAGGTAGGATTCGAACCAGCCACCGCAGCAGCAGCGCGATTCCGAACTGGAGCGCCTAGAACCACTCGAAGACATCGGCTGGCCATGAACAGAAGATTGTAAAAATCGTATGAAATAAATCACCACCTGGTAAAAGAAATATTGGCCGTTCGAGGAAATGATGGAGCGACAACCTCGGTGTGGGCTTTAGCCTAGGAAGAAAGGAAGACGAAGAAGATGAAGAATATTTTTCCTAGTGCGGAGACATTTTTGTGTGGACAGACGTAAGTGAGAGCAGCGAGTCAGAAGCAGAACAAAGATTTTTACGTGTCTACAAAGACAGGTCAATAATCAGTAAAACAGTTCTCTTTCCTTCCATTTATCCTCCATAGGCTATAACCATGAACAACACATTTTTGATTTTTTATTCATTCAATTGGCAAATTAAATGATATCAAATTCTACAAAAATCTGCTTATGGGGACGATTACTTACTCTTTTGATGAATAAACTTCCATAAAAGCAAACTGATAAGTTGAGAAATAGTAATACATAACTTGAATTTTAATCAGAGGAATCAGTGGGAGGCAAATACATTTACTTTCAGAATCATTGTGTATTCTGCTGTGTTGGTTAGGTTTTTATCCTGATGAGAGTAGTTAGTTTTGTTGTGCACCTTCCTTAATATTGGTTAGTCGACTTCTGTCCTGGGATATGCATTCCAAACACTTTTTGTATCTGAGGCAGTAGGGGAATAATGCTCTCTATCGGTAAAGCACGTAAAACTATGTACATAAAAACGGAGCCCTCAAACAATCAGATGCAATACGTATTGTCCAGTAATGACCAACTACAGCAAATTGCTTACATCAATATAAACAGGAATGGTGCCACCAATAACGCATAACGCAAGGTTAAAACTGGTTGTCAGGCCCCGTCGCTGGTCGTTCCTGACTTAGTAATGAACTCCACGGCTTCTTGAAGAGCTAAAATAAGTTACACACCACTTACATTTTAAAGAGAGGACAATATGCGCTTCGCAAGTAAATAAAATTCACTAATCCTCAGATTTATTGTTTTAAATTCCGAATTTATTGTTTCAGTCAAGCCAAAATATTGTTGCCATCATAATCAACATTTTTGTATGAGAAGTCGTTAGGACAAATTGACATATGTGTAAATCTACAAAGGTCGGTCGATGAGTATGCTAAAAATATCGTCTTCACGCGCTGTTTATGTCTAAACATGCTACTCTCCTCTTCGGTCTAATTCTGCAAAATTTTCTGTTAAGAAGCGAGTTGCTTTCTCATTCTGTGCAATTGTTTCCATAATGATATTTTGCACAATTTCACAGAAATAAATTCCTCTTACGATACAAAAACTTCCCTCGAAACCAAGATTTTAAATTGGTAAATGCTAACAAATCATTTGAAATTAGATAAAGTGAATCAGTGGTGGAAGGAAGCAACACGATTCGCAGTCATTGGGTCTTCTGCTCCACCGATTAAACTTTGTCTTGGCGAGAGTGCTTACTTTAGTAGTGTACCTACTGTAATATTTCTAAGACAAGTTCATTTTCAAAGATCCACTAACGGAGTACAACTGAAAAAAATTAATTCCTCTGTCTATCATGGGTGTGTCAAAAATCAGTGTTCATCACTTTTTCTTTTAGCATTCTTTAGCAAACTTTCGAAAGGATTTGTACAACTCGTTCCCACTAACTGTAACTATATTGGATCCAGGTTTATTTGTTTATCAATTTAGTTAACGTAATTTTATTTCGTCCGTCATGCCCTCTCTTACATATCACTGTTTCTTACATACAGTTTCTTTTTCACACTATAATTACCTAAGAAATAACAATAATTTTAATAAGACAGATAGTATTATAATGATCTGAGTATCTATAGCGATAATGTGAATAAATAATTAATACAGTTGAAACTGGCAGTACTTCCATTGTCGGTGCTGGTGTCACTAATAATAATAATAATAATAATAATAATAATAATAATAATAATAATAATAATAATAATAATGGCAATCGTAGTGACAGATACTAAGGAGAATTTATAGGTGTACCAAATAGAAGTTTTCTGATATAACGAGTTCTGTGGAAGGGAAGTTTAAGGAGACTGTACCAGTTATGAATACCGGGAAAAGAGAAAGATCTGTTTGGAGAGAAGGACGTAAAGGGTAACGAGTGCATACAGGGGCGATAGCATCCATTATTGGTGCTTCCTTAGATACGTCACTAACTGACTTTTGAAACAGGGAATGTTATTCTGTTCTCTGATATGATGCGAGTGGTTATTCCAGAGTCGGCTTCCTGCTACTGAGGAAGACTTCGAGAAAATGACTGAGGATTGGAGTGGAACAGATAGGATTTTGCTCCGATGGAATGGGTGTCTCTGCCTTGTTATTCAGACAGGAGAGTTAAGGTCAAGGAGAGATGTGAGGGACAGCATACTTCGATCATATAGTAGAGGAGATATTGTTCATGGAAATCTCTGCGTTTCTGTGACGCCCACAGAACACCGGTGCATATGGTGGTGAAACATGATCAAAGAGTCGAACGTCACAGATATATCGAACACCGGTATTCATTTCATCCTACAGGCACAGTGAGCGTTTTTGCGAACGTCCTTGCACGATGACATCGCTGTGTTCTATAACTGGAAGTATTCCTACATGTTTCTTCTTCAGGTCAACTGCGTAGAGCTTTTTATATTTTTATAGGGCATGGATACCTTCTTGCACAATGCAGTTACGTTCATCTGTTATTTATTATTCCTAGATGCTTTGTTGAGAAAGGTAAGTTGATGTTTGTCCCATTTAGATTAAAGATGACAGGGATGACTGATATTTCGGGCTAATGAGCCTAGAGTGACCAACAAGTACCGATTGGGTTTGGATGGGTTGAGTTTTAATCCTACAATCTGGCCCATTTCGATAGTGCATGCAAGGAACTACTGAAACCAGTGAACTGCATTTGGTGAGAAATTTAGGCTGATCAGTTTTTCGAAGTCCATCGTATCGAATGCTTTGCTGAAGTCTAAGAAGGTTTCACTGATGGTCACGAGTGTTAGTAAAACCTACTCGACAGCAACAAAATGTTATCCAAATGTCGAAATTTTCTTCTTTATGCATTGATGGTTTCAACTGATACAACTGTAAACATTATTTTGTGTTTACTTAACGAAACAATGTTTTTACCTTGTTTCACAAAACTTTATTATTTTTGTACGGCCAACTGATTCTAGTTGCAAGCTCATTTTCTAAAGATTATAACCACGCGAAGACAAAGGGAGGTTAACTTCTTAATCTATCGCTATCGCTATCGCTAGGAAAGTTAGCTTTGTTCAGCCTTTTAACGCAGTTACGTTTGCATCTACATCCTTGAGAAATTCGTTAGCACATTTTCTCTATTTTCTCTATCACTAAACATATCATGGAACAGAGCAAAGTGTGACTACATATTCATGATAGAATTTCCATTCCCATGTAGAACTTACAGCGTTATCGGAAATGGTTGGATAACTGAATTAAGTTCAAGAGTAAATGTGGGGATAAACACAGCTGCCTTTCTTTTTTAAAAAAAATGGCTCAAATGGCTCTGAGCACTATGGGACTTAACTTCTGAGGTCATCAGTCCCCTAAAACGTAGAACTACTTAAACCTAACTAACCTAAGGACATCACACACATCCATGACCGAGGCAGGATTCGAACCTACGACCGTAGCGGTCGCGCGGTTCCAGACTGTAGTGCCTAGAACCACTCGGCCACCCCGGCCAGCTTTCTTTTTAAATTTATAATATTTGTAGTTGAGTCAGCGTTTATATGTGTCATTGGAAATAATACTGAGTATCTTTCAAGTTTCTTAGTAAGAATGACTCAATCACTTCACTTAATAAATCAAAATATGTATTTAATTTGTATCTGAAGTTTCTTATTTCGTCCGAGAAGTTCAGTTTTTCCCTTTCTCAGCACAAGATTACGTGGAGACTGCTTTAAGTACTATAACTGACTTGATGGATACAAACGTTGAACTGCTGAAATAACATCAGTGTCGTTTGAGAAGCATATTTTTGTATTCGTGTTACTAAAGACATATCAAAATCGAGGAAAATAAATGCTGTCATGTAAATTTATTATACACATTGACTGATATTCGTTACTGTTGTTACATGTAGTACCTTGTTTGCTGCATCATGTTTTCTTGGGACCAAGTAAGCAGGACTAAAGGTTGTCAGAGACTTACTTGTGCATCGATAGGAGTATCCAAAGCGAGGCTGACACCTGCGACTAGTCGCCAAGCATTTCCATCAGATAGTAAGGGCGCATATTTTTGGATGTTCAAATACTGCAGGAGGTTGCTACAATGAATCGTAAATGAATTGGCATCTCCAACACACTCTTTCTACAGTCAGCGCTTAATAGTTCAGGGGTCCACCACATACAGGAAGCGGATAACGGGTTGTGGGGGCTGCGTGGAAGGGACTAGGCGGTTTTTCAGGTTAGAGGGTCTCACGAAACCACAGAAAGGGCGTCCGTCTAGAAGGGGACAGGTAAAACACAGTAAGGTAGTTCGATGGTTATTGTAGTTGTAAATTGACTTTGCTGTGTTGGGAAAGAACCAGATCTCCAAACCCTAATAGAAAGCACTGCTGCTCAAATAGTTATAGGTACGGAAAGCTGGCTAAAGCATGAAATAAGTTCAGCCGAAATTTCTCAAACAAACAAACCGTATTCAGAAGGTATAGATTAAGTAAAGTTATTGGTGGAGTATTTATTGCTGTGAGAAGTAGTTTGCCTTGTAGTGAAATAGAAGTAAATAGTTCCTGCGAAATAGTACGTGTAGAGGTTATACTTGACAATCGGACTAAACTATTAACAGTATCGTTTTACCGATCCCCCGACTCAGAAGCTATAATTACTCAACAGTTCAAAGAAAACTTGAGTCTCATTAGAGATAGGTACCCTTCTCATACAGTTATACTCGATGGTGACTGCAATTTACCCTAGATATGCTGGAAAAATATACATTTAAACCCGGCAGCAGGCGTAAAACTTCATCCAGTATCGTACAGAATGCTTTGTCAGAAAATTATTTTGATCAATTAGTTCATGAGCTCACTCGAAGCGTAAAGGTTGCGAAAGCATACTTGACCTGGAGGCAACAAATAATCCTAGACAAATATCGTGACGAATACAGAAATTAGCTACCACAAGGCAGTTGCTGCTAGGCTGAATACCGTAACACTTACAACCATCAAACAGAAATTCAAAGTATATCTATTTAAAAAATGCTGATAAAAATACCCTTAATGGCTTTTTAAGAGACAGTCTTCACTCCTTCAGATCCGATCATGTAAGCGTAGAAAATATGTGGAATGATTTCAAAGAGATAGTATTGACGGTAATTGAGAGGTATATACCACATAAATTAATAAGTGATGGCACTGATCCCCTATAGTACATAAAACGTGTCAGATCAGTGTTGCAAAAGCAACTAAAAACCCATTACAAATTTAAAAGAACGCAAAATCCCCAGGATTGGCAAAGTTTTGCAGGATTTCGAAATATAGCGCATACTTCAATGCGAGATGCCTTTAATAATTTCCTCAACGAAACTCTGTCTCTGAATTTGGCCGAAAACCCAAAGCGATTCTGCTGACACATGAAGCACAGCAGTGGCAAGAAACAATCAATACCCTCACTGCGTGATAACAACGGTGAATCTACTGATGACAGTGGCACTAAAGCAGAGTTATTAAACACGGTTTTTCGAAACTCCTTCACCAAAGAAGACGAAGTAAAAATTCCTGAATTACAATCAAGAACAACTGCCATGACGAGAAACATAGAAACAGATATCCTCGGTGTAGCAAAGCAGCTTAATTCACTTAATAAAGGAAAGGCATTCGGCCCAAAATGTATACCAGTCAGGTTCCTTTCAGAGTATGCTGATACAATAGTTTCATATTTAGCATACAACCGTTCGCTCACACAAAGATATTTACCTAAGGACTGGAAAATTTCTCACGACACACCAATACCCAAAAAGGGAAGTAGGAGTAATCCTCTGAATTACAGGCCCATACCACATACGTCGATCTTCAGTAAGGTTTTGGAATATATACTGTATTCGAACATTATGAAGTACCTCGAAGATAACAATTTGTTGACACATAGTCAGCACGGATTCAGAAAATATCGTTCTTGTGAAACACAACTAGTTCCTTTTACTTATGAATTACTGAGTGCTATCAACAGTGGACGTCAAGTTGATTCCATATTTTTAGATTTCCAGAAAGCTTTCAACATCGTTTCTCACAAGTGTCTTCTAATCAAACTGCGTGACTATGGAGCATCGCCTCAGTTCTGTGACTGGATTCGTGATTCCCTGTCAGAAAGGTAACAGTTCGAAGTAATAGATGGCAAGTCATTGAGTAAACAGAAGTAATATCCAGCGGTCCCCAAGGAAGTGCTATAAACCCTTTATTGTTCCTGATCTATATTAACGACGTAGGAGACAATGTGAGTAGCCGTCTAAGATTGTTAGCAGATGATGCTGTCATTTACCGTATTGTAAAGTCATCAGATAAACAAAATGAATTGCGAAATTATTTAGAGAAGATATCTGTATGGTGCGAAAAGTGGCAATTGACACTGAATAAAGACCAGTGTGAAGTTATTCACGTATAATACTAAATGAGATACGCTAAATTTCGATTACGTGCTAAGTAATACAAATCTGAAGGCTGGAAATTCGACTAAATACTAAGGGATTGAAATTACAAGTAACCTAAATTGGAACCATTACATAGAAAATGTGGTTGTAGAGAAAACCAAAGACTGCTTATCATTGGCAGAACACTAAGAAGGTGCTACAGGGCTACTAAAGAGACTGCTTACAAATGTTTTTTATTCCATTCCTTGATCACAACCTCAATTCTTTAGACGAAGACCGGTTTCAGTCCGTAATGCCCATCCTCAGATCTTTCTTGTACTATGTCCTAATGTGATAAGATGGTGTAAAAAATATCTGAGGACGGTCATTACAGACTGAAACCGGTCATCGTCTAAGGAACTGAGATTCTAATAAAAGACTAGAATAAAAACATTTGACAGTATTGGATCGCTGTTTGTATACGCGACTATGTCGCAGTTGGTGAGATTGCTTACACCACGCTTGTCCGCCCTATTGTGGAATTCTGCTGTTTGGTTTGGGATTCGCATCAGATGGGACTGATGGAAGACATCGTAAAAGTCCAAAGAAGGGCAGCTCGTTTTGTATTATCGCGAAATAGGGGAGATAGTCCCACAGACACGTGAATTTGAGTGGCAATCATTAAAACAAAGGCGTTTTTCGTTGCAACTGGATCTTCTCATCAAATTTCATTCACCAGTTTTCTCCTCCGATTTCGAAATCACTTTATTGGCGCCCACCTACATAGGGAGAAATGATCATAACGATATAATAAGAGAAGTCACGGCTCGCACAGAAAAATATAAGTGCTCTTTTTTCCCGCGCACCGTTTGAGAGTGGACCAGGTGGAGATAGCTTGTAAGTGGTTCATTGAACCCTCTGCCAGGCACTATATTGTGAATAGCACAGTAATCACGTAGATGTAGATGTAGATATCGCTGTTTTCAAAGAGGATACTCAGAGGGATGGTTATTTCCAAGTCCTTTGCCATTACCATTAATACGTCAACTCGACGTTAGTGGAACCAGGCTCATAAAAACTGAACCAGTTAGCACTGTAGGTGGGTAGAATAGGCAGCATATCGGGTTTAAGCTGAAAAGAAAACCAAAGTGGCTTAGGCATTACTCTCTGCTAGCTACTGCTATTTACGCCACGTGATGTTGTTGTGGCTTTCAGTCCGCGAAGACGCTAGTCCACCCTACTCATTTATGTGCAAACCTATTTTTCTCCGAATGACTACTGTAACCTACACCTTTCTGAATCTGGTTATCGTATTCATGTCTTGCGCTCCTTTTACAGTGTTTACCCGTCGCAGTTCACTCTCCTCCAGCCCAGCACTAAACTGGCGATCGCTCGATATCTCTGTGTCTAAGAATGTGTCCTATAAACCTATCCCTTCGTTTGGTCTACTTGTGGAACAAATTTTTTTCTTCTTCAGTTCTGTTCCGTATCTCCTTAATAGTTGTATTGTCTATGCATCTAACCTTGAACATTGCTCTCCACATTTCAAAAGTTTCTGCTCTCTTCTTGTCCGAACTCTTTAACGTTCACCTTCCACTTCTACATAAGGCTACACTCCTGCCAAATATCTTCAGAAAACACTTCGCAATATTTAAATCTATATTCGATGTCAACAAATTTCACTTCTTCCTAACCGCTTTTCTTGACATTGTTAGTCTGCCTTTTATATCCCCTCTACTTTGGCCATCATCAGTTATTTTACAGTCCATATACCAGAACGCCTGTACTACTTTTAATGTCTCGTTTGCTAATCTAGTTCCCTCATCACGCTTGATTTGATTTTGTCTACAGTCCATTACTCTTTTTAGTTTTTGTTGATGTTCATCTTATACGCGATGCTCTTTCCAAGAGACTGTCCTTCCGTTCAAGTGCCCTGCCAATTACTTTGCCAATTCTGACAGAATTACAGTGTCAGCGACGCACTTCAAAATGTTTGTTTCTTCTCCCTGAACTTTAATTCCTTCACCAAATTTTTATGTTGTGTCCTTTGCTGATTGCTGAATGCATAGACTGAATAACATCGAGGATCGGCTACAACCTTGTCTCACTCCGTTCTCAAGCACTGCTTTCCTTTCATGCTCCTCGTCTATTATAATTGAAGCCTCGTTTCTGTATAAGTTGTAAATAGTCTTTCTCTCCCTATATTTTACTCCTGCTAGCTTCAGAATTTCAAAGAGTGTATTCCAAACAACATTGTCAAATGGTTTCTCTAAGTCTATAATAGCTATAAACGAAAGTTTGTTTTCCCTTAATCTATCTTCTAACAAATCGTAGATCCAGTATTACCGTGTGTTCCTACGTTTTACCGGAATCCTAACTGATCCTAGCGAGCTCGGACACTGTTCTTCCCTTCTTATGTAAATAATTCGTGTTAGTATTTTGCCACATGGCTTATTAAACTGATGGTTCGGTGATATGCACACGCGTTAGTATCTGCTTTTATTGGAATTGTAATTATTACATTCTCCTTGGACTCTGTGGGTATTTCACGTTCTCACTTATCTTACACATCAGGTGGAATAATTTTGTCGTGGTTGGCTCTCCCAAGGATTCGGTAATTCTGACGGAATGTCGTATATTACAGGGGCCTTCTTTCGACTTAATCCTTCAGTGCTCTGCAAAATTCTTCTCACGTGTCATATCACCCATCCCATTTCATCTGCGTACTCTTTCTTTTCTATAATATTCCACTAAAGTTAATTTCCCTCGTATAGCCCTTCTACACACTCCTTCCATCTTTCAAGTTTCAGCTTTTTCCTATTTCAGCTCCTGATATTCATACAACTGCTTCTATTTTCTCCACAGGTCTCTTTAATTTTCCTGTAGATGGTCCTTGGGATTTATCTTTCCTCTCCTTATATATGCTTCTGCGTCCCTACATTTGTCGTCTAGCCATTCCTAGTTAACCGTTTTACATTTTCTGTCAGTTTAAGTTTTTAAACATTCGTATTCCGTTTCGCCTAGTTCATTTGCTGTATTTTTGCATTTTCTTCTATCATCGATTAAATTAAATATACGCTGTGATATCGAAGAATTCCTACTGGAACTTATCTATTTATCTACGTCAAACTCTTGTTTTTATTTTCGACGAAGCTGTTTTTATTTTCATTTTTAACACACGATCCACTGTAATGTCTATAAGGCATGAGTGGTACAGTCATAGTGGAAAAGGACGTATAACAACAAGTTTTTTAAAGATCAGACGATAACACTCTTAACTGTTGAAACCAGTCATCAGGAATAAACTGTATTAGTTGCGATCTTGGCTGCTTAAAATTTGATTCAGGAAAAAGAGGAAATGGAGCTAGAATTATCCATGCACTATATTAGTGTATATCTCAAAATATTTAAGATTTTTCACAAAATGTATTGTAACTATCATTCAAATGTGTGTAATATATATACGCAAGCAATGTCAGCAACCACACTATAGTTAAACAGAGGAAAGTTTGAGGTAAAAATAATTTCAAACCATTCTGCTCTCAATTAGTAAATATCAAATTATCTTACATATTGTGTAAGTTTATTTTACATTAATGAGGAATCATGTATCTAATTACTTATCGAATTATATCTCAGATTTTAACTGAAGACCTATTTACGAACAGCATAATTCCTACTTTTCTATGCTGATGAAATTTAAAATGACCACCATGTGTCAGTACCTTCAAAGCGTTAGTGGAAATATGTCCCTATTTCTTGTTAACATTTTTGTTGATTATTTGCAAATTTTTTTTTTTCGGTTGGAGATAGGCCTCAATAGTAATGAGCTAATTGTAGTCATATACGTAATTTACACGATCTTTGGTTCATTTACCTCGTAAATTTCTAATATTTCTCCCTTTTCATATTATCTGTCAGCAATGTATCTCTTTCCTTAGCTACTAACAATATGACCGTTTGTTGGCGAAAAGAGTGGGATTTTTATTTTATTCAGTTATGTGATGTGGAAGACTAGCAAATACTTCACTGTATCTATTTAACGATAATTTGTATCATTCAGCTATTGAGGGTGGTTTTGCAGTCGGCAAATCTACTGGTATATTAGTTCTCTGGGAGAATATCGCTTGTTGACAAATTCCATCTTACCGTCGTCACGTCCATGTACACTGCTACACTTCATAGACTGCACGTAAATATGCACCAGGAAACCGTATATTCCACTTTTCTTATCTGAAATTGTCATCAGCTGCAGTGGTTTCGTTAAGAGTGTCTCCATTCTACTCATTTCAGGAAAAAGGTATTACGCATGTCCTCCATTACGTGTGTGAAAGAACTACGTTTTTCACTCAGCAAAAACTGTCCTACTATACTAGAAGGTGTAGCGTCAAGTTCTGTATTTTCCTTCGGTAAAGATGCAATACTTATGTATGTGACATTTCTATATCAGCTTCCTGCCTAATATCTACATTCACATGGCTACTCTGAAAATCAAACTTAAGTGCCTGGTAGACGGTTCTTCGAACCACTTTCACAATAATTCTGTATCATTCCACTCTCTAATAGCGCGCGGAAAAAACGAACAGCTAGATATTACCGTGCATACTCTGATTTCCCCTATTTTGTGAAGATGATCATTTCTCCCTATGGAGGTCGACGTCAACAAAATATTTTCGCTGTGGCAGAAAGTTGGTGATTGAATTTTCGTGAGGAGATCCCACCGCAACGAAAAACGACTTTGTTTCATATTAAAAAACTAAAAACCCGCCTCGATTGCGAAAAAAGCATCTAGTGTAAAGTGTTACCCCAGGTTTCAGCGTAGAAGAAGGTGTAGTAATCTACGCCGAAACCTGGGTTAACACTTAGCACTAGGTGCTTTTTCGTAATCGAGGCGGGTTTTTAGTTCTTTAATATGTTAACCAACGATTGCTGACGCGCTGCGATGTTGAAGGTTCTTGACTTTGTTTCAATTATGTCCACCTCAAATATGTATCATGTCGGTGTCGCTTCCTTCCCTACTTCCGGTAATATTCAGCGGCATTTACTCCAAAAGAGGGCGGACAAGCTCAGTGTAGCTAGTCTCTTTAGTAGATATTTTGCATCTTGCAAGTGTTCTGTCAATAAAACACAGTGTTCAGATCGCCCTCGCCGCAACAATTTCGAAGTTTTCTTTCCAATTTAAGCTGTTTGTAATTTTAATTCCTAAGTATTTAGTTGAATTTACGGCCTTTATATTTGACTGATTTATCGTGTAACCGAAGTTTACGGGACTCCTTTTAACACTCGTGTCAATGACATATCACTTTTCATTATTTAGGGTCAATTGCCAATTTTCGCTCCATACAGATATCTTATTTAAATAGTTTTGGAATTGGTTTTGATGTTCTGATGACTTTACTAGACGATAAACGAGAGGATCGTCTAAAAACATCTTAAGGCGGCTGTTCGGACTGTCTCCTAAATCTTTTACGACTTACCATCAGTTACAACGAACTGTGACCTCTCTGACTGGAAATCACGAATCCTGTTACATAACTGAGACGATATTCCATTAGTACGTGTTTCGATTGCAAGCCTCGCGTGGGGTATGGTATGAAAGCCTTCTGGAAATTTAGAAATGCGGGATCATTTGGAAACTCTTGTCGAGACCACTCAACATTTCGTGTAAGTAAAGAGCCACTTACGTTTCACAGGATCGATCTTTTATAGATCTATGTTGTCTGTGTGTCAGTAGAGCGTTCTCTTCGAGGTAATACATGATGTTAGTATATCTTCCAAAATCTTGCCTTATTATGAATTTAATGGTATGGGCTGTAATGTAGTTGAGTGCTACTATTGCTTTTCTTGAGTACTGGTGTGACCTATGACACTTTCCAGGCTTTGGGTACTGATGTTTCGTCGAACGAGCGGTTGTGTATTATTATTAAGTATGGAGCTATTGCGGCTACCTGCTATGAAAGGAAACTAACTGGTACACAGTTTGGACCGGAAGACTTTCTTTTATTAAGTGATTTAAGTTGCTTCACTACTTCGAGAGTATCTAGTTGTAAGTTACTCTTGTTGGCAGATGTTCTTGTTTCGAATTCTGGAATATTTCCGTCGTCTTCTTCGGCTATGGAATTTCGGAAGGCTGTGCTTGGTAGCACTGCTTTAGCAACTCCGTCACTATAGTATTACCGTTGCTATAGTGCAGATAAAGCATTGATTGTGTCTTCCCCCTAGCGTAACCTACATACGACCTGAATCTCTCTAGATTTTCTGCCAGGATTCGAGACAACGTTAAGTTTCTCTGTGTTTTTTCTAATGTGCACTGAGAAGACCGTTAACTATGGAAGATTTCGATTCATCATCCTGTCAGAGGCGGGTCATTATAGATGGAACAGAAGTTAGAGAAGGCGAGGATGACTAAGAAACTGGCGATGTAAATCAACAAAATTTTTCCGTCATTCGCTGTAATCGATTCAGGGAAATAATACGACAGCCAAATTTTGAGTGCCAAAAGATTATTCGGACAACAATTCTTCAAGCTCCAATGTGCGAAATCCCGCGACATCGGGTTAGATCATTCTTCATAACGTTGACGGAATAATGTGTAAATTTATGTAGATGGTCATTTAGTTCAGATTCGTTCATCACCAAAACTCTGCACACTGCTTTTTTTTTTAAATTTGCTACATAAAACTGCTGGACATTTCGTCGCATAGCAAGAGGTAACTGATTAAATGAACTGCCGAGAGTGCGGAGTTGTAAAGCATTCTAAACAGCACTCGCTTCTGTAGCTGTCACCGAAGTCCGATTTTATGCAGTCTCTCAAAATAACTTTGGGGGAATGTAGAGATGTTTCCATGAACATACCTCCGTCGATTTCCATGCACAATTTTGCTCATTTTTATCTTCTTCACTAATGACCTCGATGGAGTTTTAAAGTCACACCTTTGCTGATTTCTCCAGTTCGAGTTTGCTATCCCTTTCGATAAGATAAAGGCTCCTGAATAGGACTGAATGCGGCGTTAACGTAGCCTGTCGGCAGAAATCATGTATCTTACTTAATTGTATGTTGGAATACGCATTCCTAAGCTACTAACAACGAAGTACCATGTGAAATTAAGTTATTTCGTATTTTAGTGAGATACTTTATACATCTCACCACTTCACGTGTGAAAATGAAACAGGAAGAAGATCGTTTACGATAATAACATCCTTCGTGTATCGTTGCTGTAACTGCTAAGAACGGTTCTCACTGGAAAGCCATGAAACAGCTCATGATGTGCTACAGAAAAATTTCTTGTGCAGACCAAGGAAAATAGGTAATGATATTCATTTAACATGAACAGCGGAACATAACAGCAAACGAAATGGCGTCATCCTTTTAATGTGACCAGCGGAAAGCTGCAATGATCAAAGGATCACCTTAGTCTTTTAAAATGAATTACTTCAGCGCGTGTAGCATATACATCACATTAAATTCTATGGACCCGCCACTATGTTGACATTTCCACTAACTTATGTCTTACTTAATAATCAGGAGCGCATAATTTATGAAATTTGACATACGAATATTGACTGATTTCCCTCATACGATCCACGAACAGAACAGGAAGACACGTAACTAATCCTGGCACGTACAGTGGTTTGAAAAGAGCATCTGTAGAAAATCATAAGATGTAGTTTGTCGTACTGTATCGTCGATTCTTATTTAGTTAGAGTAATTCAGTCAATATCTTTATGTAGAAGCTTCAATGGATAACGAAACTAAGCGTCAGACTAGGAAACCGATGAACAAAGAAGAAAGAAAAGTTGATATTCAGAGTCTCTCTGGAATCAGCGTAACTGATCAAAAGCTCGGTTTCGACAAGGACGTGAAAGACATCAGAGAACATTTCAAAAGAACGGTCTTCGGATGCTCTTCAAATGGTACAAATGGCTCGAAGCACCATGGGACTTAACATACGATGTCATCAGTCCCCTAGAACTAGAACTACTTAAACCTAACTAACCTAAGGATATCACACACATCCATGACCGAGGCAGGATTCGAACCTACGACCGTAGCAGCCGCGTGGTTCCAGACTGAAGCGCGTAGAGCCGCTCGGCCACAGCAGTCGGCTCGTATGCCCTTAAATTTTCTTGAAAATCAATGAAAAATTAAATATGGTTTGACAGATGTGGATTATAGATTAGTTCTTCCGGGTAACGATGCATTATATTAACTTCTGTACGTAATTTGATCCATCCCAAGGAAAAATTTAGATCAGAACTCAGTGATTGGAAAATAATTGTTGAACTTTTATAAAATGATAGTAGTTTACGATTCTTTCAATTTCCTGGCGTGACACTGAATATCTGAGATTCGCAAATGCGTTGAAACCAAACTCCTCACATAAAGAGATTTGCACTGGCCTCAATTGGCTTCACACCACAAACACACCACAAAACATTATCGTGTCTTGACAGAAAAAGACTAACAGGCATAACGTACTGCAGCGAAAAAACGCATTTTTTTTCAACTACACATGTTTGACAGGTCGGTACAGATTTGTTTCCAAACGAACGAAAATGCAGTGCCGAAATGGAAACTGGGTCTAAGAGAATGTACACCAAGGAACGGACATATCTATTCCACGAATGCAACGTACAACGAAACATGAAACAGTAGTTTGACGAAGACAAAATGTGTGTGAATTTCTGAGAGACCAAACTGCTGAGATCATCGGTTCCTGTCCGCCCCTGGTAGCTGAGTGGTCAGCGCGACAGATTGTCAATCCTAAGTGCCCGGGTTCGATTCCCGGCTGACTGGGTGTTGTGTTGTCCTAATCATCATCATTTCATCCCCATCGACGCGCAAGTCGCCGAAATGGCGTCAAATCAAAAGACTAGCACCAGGCGAGCGGTCTACCCGACGGGAGGCCCTCGTCACACGATATTTCAATTCATTTCATCGGTTCCTAGTCTTACACACTACTTGCACGAACTAAAACTAACTTATCTTATGAACAACACACACACCCGTGCCCGAGGGAGGACTGGAACCTCCTCCTGGAGGGGCCACGTTGTCTGTGATATGGTGCCTTCAACCGCTCGGTCACCCCGCGCGGCCGACAAAGACACATATTTATAACAGAGAAGAAAAAACAACAGAGATCTCATGTTCAGTGTCGGTATAGGGCGTACAAATTTTAATGTACCTCTTTTATTAAAAAGCAAATATAACAGATCAGAAAGCGAGCACGTAACGTGAAAGCGTTAGAATTAAAACCAGAAAGCTTACGGTGAGCAGCAGTAGTCATCTTCGTAACTAGTGCCACGTTATGGGACACTATATGTACTCGTAACTGACAATTGGTATCAAATAACGAAAGCGAATGTCTTATAACTACGACTATTACAGCAACTGCACCAAGTAGGAATTCTGATTTTAATTCTGTTGCTCTCACGTTCTGTGCACATTTTCCCCGTTTAATAACAAGGTACTTATGCAACACATTGACTCCTACCGTGCTTCAGAATTCTGAAATTGGCTCATTGCGGAAGATTTACTAACGTGAATCCTTGTCAAAAACAGCCAAGGTAAGAAATTTCAAAATTTATTTCAACGCATACACATTTGTGATAACCTTCTAGAAGAAAATTATCGATATTTTTTAAAAAGTCAATTGTTATGACACGTAAGCTTACTACATTAGTATAAACGAATTACATCTTATTGCATTCTCAACATAAATATGAATGCCAGGATATTGATATAATGATCTGAAAATGCATCTCCACGAAGTTAAGTCCAGTGTGCCCAACGAGTTAAGTATTACAGTTAGAAAATATTTACAACAAATATTTCGATTCACTTACAGTAACACTAGACTGATCCTGAAACTTAAAAAATTGAGATAGAAAAATTAAGAACACTTGAGAAAATCCTGTTGGTTATTAACTAAAGTAATCAGCAAAACTGCCAGTAACCAATAAGCTTCAGACTGAAGTAATGGATCATAAACTCTAAAAATCCTTGTCTGCTTACAAAATTCTATTAACTTATGAACGTAAGTAGACTGACTGCAATATGCAATATTATCGTATTTTTAAAGCTGTCTGGCGTAAATAAATTGTTTTGAAGACGGCGATTTTCAGCTCTTTAAGAGAATTCCGGGAACAAGATGAATGTGAGAAACCTCCCAAAACCGAGCGAGGTGGCGCAGTGGTTAGACACTGGACTCGCATTCGGGAGGACGACGGATAAATCCCGCGTCCGGCCATCCTGATTTAGGTTTTCCGTGATTTCCCTAAATCGCCCCAGGCAAATGCCGGGATGGTTCCTTTCATAGGGCACCGCCGACCTCCTTCCCTCATCCAATGAGACCGATGACTTCGCTGGTCTCCTTCCCCAAAACAACACAACCCAACCCAAACCTCCCAAAACCAGCTCATATTTGTCGATACGACTGACTTGACAGTCTAGGAGTGAATGGTCGTTGTCTTCCCTCTTTGTCATATATAGTTTCGCCATGCCAACTGGACTACTGAATTCCTACTTCTGTTACAGGATGCTGCGCTGTGATCCACTCCATGAAGTTTGAGAACAATCACACTTCCCAGAGTTGAGATGTCTTCGATATTCATATTTTTCACACTTTTCTATCTTTTAGTGCAGATGAAGTAGAGTATATCGTGCCTACGTGTAATGAAACCGTGTTCTTCAGATTGTTACAGTGAAAGTAGTGTCAACAAACAGTTATGGTGATTGTCTGACCAACAGGGAAATGGTGAACTGTTGTAATTAAGTTGGGCAGCACGAGAACAGGTATCCTGGCTAGAATTGGAAACACCAGATGAATTTTATCCATGTTTATTTCGCGCTGGGAATAGGCGTTCAGTAATGGCTGTTATCAAAAAAGGTCTGGGGATGGGTTGGGCATAGGAGACACTAACGTTCTGTAAATTTTACGTCCAACTTGACTGTATAAAAGCGCCGAAACCATCACCATACCAAGAAAACTGAAGTTGTAAAGTGAAGCTAAAGCCACAATATCTCCTGTCATCCTTTCCCACACCCCTTGCCCGTAACTGCTACCAGAGGGCTGAAATGCTCGCTTTGCAAATACACGTGTCAAGATATGACTACCAACGCCAGGTTATCATAACTGAGTACGATAACATTATGTGACGATCGTCTGTATGGAGAGACCGCGATCCGCATGTATTTCATTGTTAGCCACGGACGCCAAGCCTCCACCATCGACTTCCGTCTCCACCCCAAGAGACGAGCCTTCAGCTCCGCGAGGCACCCCATCCTCTACTGCGGCTATGAGCTTTTAATCCCTCCATTCACATTCGCAAACCCTCGGCTCAGATCCGATTATCTTCAAAGACTCAGAGCAAACATTTTCTCCGCTTCAAACAAATCGGCTGACAAGCAAAGCTGCTTGCTGATTGCAAATGTATGACTCATTATGCGGCGAATGGGTTGGTAAAGGGAGGTTGCTAGGGGGAGACGAGTCAGAGTCGGACAGGGTCCTCATTTGATAATTCAGACACGACTGGGAGGCTCTTCGAATTTAAAGCCAACCCTGCTACATGCCTTTCTTTGTGAAATCCGACTCCATTATAAAAATCCACCAATAAGACTATATACGTAAACATGCTTCTCACTGATGATGTGGGACGTAGCCGCGTGGCAGGGGGGGTGACTCATATAGTGGCTTCTTAACATGAAATTTGTCTTCAACATCGTATTAGTATCTAGTCGGAAGTTCAAGAGAAACGCCTCCAAAGAAGAGCAAGTCTTATCCAGCAACAGGTTTGAGATAAAAATATCAGGTTGTATGCTCAGTTGTAAGAAAGGTCGGCTCCAGGGACTTTGCCGCCAGGTGTGAGAATCTCAGACACCCTTCCCTTTCCCCTCCTTGCAAGTCCAGACGTACTCAAGCATTTTCGCAATATCATTCACGTTACTTTCACATATTACAGTTACTCTGAAGCGTTTTTGGCGTGTATACGTGTTTAAGACCACAGCCAGTACGGGGCACTAGACAACGAAACAAAAGTGAAAGACTTAAGTGTAATGCATATTGAATTAAAACTCAAAATTTTATTATGTAATCCAAAATTATGTTATATCACTCACAGAGTGACACAACTTTTTGTCGTTCGCCGAACAGAAGAGATGGTGCGGTGCGGAGGGTGGAACACCATGACCGTCGCTGGGAGGGTAACAAGCGAGGAATAGATGCGAGCAGAATTCTTACAGTACTTCCAACGCTAACCGATTTGCGCTTTGCACCGATTTCTTCCTGAGGAGAGAGACGGTTTCGAGAAAGCGCTCTTTTACATAGACTTTTATCTTCACATGGGGTCCATGTTGGTAGCACACCAAAGAGACAAAGAAACAAATGGACACATTTTCAGTGAGTACTGAACGAAAGTTCACTGCAGCAGTGATAGTCGGATACCTCGACAGAAGTTTAAAAACGCACGAAATATTCTGAATTTTGTCAACGAGTTCCGAGTAGAGCTATGGGTCTCCGAGAAAATCAAGAAGTACATAGATTTTATTATCTGAAACAGCATCCCCAACAACGTGTTTGCACAGGCGGATGACATTTGACAACCTATTGCGACTTCCGACGAAACAAATATAGTCTTTCTCTATAACAAGTCTTTAAAAGGTAATTGAATCAAAATGCATAACACGCATAAGTAAATCAAAAGTAAAATGTATGATAACCATATGATTACACGCTTACATTATAGCCATGTCATATATTTTTCTTTCTTGGGCATCAGCCAAGATTTATATATCTTCCTTGAAATTTCCAGCAAGACACAGTATTTTATTAATAATTCGTACTTCCAACGTATCCTTACATTCCTTCATTTATGTCTATACTTTCATTGCCTTTTTAAAATTCATCCTTTTGGGACCAGATTAAAGTTTATCATTTTGCTGCCCCAAAAAACTTGCCGCCGTCATCACCCCTCCCGCCCTTCTTTAGCAGGCCCTTGTTATAACTAGTTGTTTCCGAGCCTGTGTGCTCGTCACGTGTTTCTTATGTCCACCTGAACCGGTATCCATGGGAAAGCGTTTCCCGATCAAGAGGTGATGGGACAGTTCTCTCCTATTTCCCCTCACTGAGTTGTTGTCAGAAACTACATGGTTGCCTAAAAGATCAGTGATTTATCCTGACGGCCGGTGTTTTCCGAAAGTTCTAACGATCTTACAAGGCAATCCAAAACCAGCAAAGGGCCAATGAAACCGCCCACCTTTTGCTCCTCATTTCCTCATTGTGATTGGCCTTCGGAACGGTTTGTAGCTCGTGAAATCGAGGAATGTGCCGGCTGATCTAGTCAAGTGCATTCTGTGGCGGAAGTGCAGCTTTCGTAGTATATCGCAGAGGAAGTGAGAAGGTTGCTCTTCATGGCGAACCGAGTTGTTTCTTGCAGTACCGAAAGCTGATAGAATCCGAAAGTCCGTTTCCCTTGCGCGGGCGTGGATTTCAGGTTGAATCATTTCCTAGACTGCTGTTACCTTTGACTGGGTATGCAAATTGTTCGATAAGAAGGGGCATCTTACATCAGTTTGTGGAGCGAAGTAGCCAGCTGGACGGTGAAGTTTTGCTTAACGAGACGGATTTCAAGAGCTTTTATTGGAACAAATAAATTCTGTTTGTTCCCGTGGCAAGTTGAGTGTCGTGTGAATTTGGACTTTTCCCTTCGTTGGAATTAAACTGTGTTGCTGTTCTGTTGGGTAGAAATTATCGAGGAGAAATTTTAGAGGCCATACAGAGGTGGTGTATGAGCTGTTACAGGTGACATATACCAGTCGTCTCTCGCAGTCTTTCCTGAGAAAGGTTGCCCCAGCACTTTTAATTATTCGCTCTTGAGATGTGAAGTTTGACCCTGTCTTGTGGAGTAAGTGAGGCTGATGATCTCTACTAACTAATTAAATTTTATATTCACTATCGACAGTACAGGTTATTTACTATTGCAGTTCCGACCTTAGATCGGTTTTAGGTACTGAAAACACAGCACTAATCAAGTTATAAATGAGGTGATTTTCTATGGTTCGTGTTAGCCTTATTTAAACTGATTTGATAGTGTATCAGAGCAGAGAACCAATCCGTGTCCATCAACAAACATTTCCGATTGACCTATGGAGCAGTACGCTGTAAAGTTTGCCTCGTGCAGTCCCCTTTCACAAGAGTGTGTGGATTCGGTTCGAGACGACAGACCGGAAGGAACGTTTCGCAGTCACTTCTATTTTTTTCGCCACTAGGCGTTCCAATAGTCATGCCCTCGTCTTAAGATGGATTAGCATGTTTCTGCATGATGATATTTATTTGTGACATGCACACTGGTCGTCTGTTTTTCAGACAGTGATGTCTGAGAAGCTTACGTGTCATATTGAATTTGCTGTATTCTGCCATAGTGCACTACAAGTGTCTCTCACTGCAAATTTCAAAACCATTTCGCTTCATACAGGGTAAATTAAGAAAGGGTGACAGTTTTGAAATTACCATGAAGTGAGTGAAGTATGTCTCTAAAGAAAAGTGCCTATAGCCTGGTAACAAAATGCAAGCGACCTCGTGGTCTATCCAAGCAGAGATTGTAAATTTCAGTAACAAGGATGTGAAGGTCGCTTGTCTTCACTTACAAGGTGTTCGTGGCATTTGAGGATTATGGAATAATCATTGCCCTAGGGAAGAAATAAACCTGTGATATTACTATCACAGTCTTACTGCTACATATCGCTGTGTGATATTTCGTTTTTATACGGCTGTTTGGTAGTTATGTAGTGAGTATATCTGAGCAGCGTGTCTCGGAAGGCAGTCCTGCATTCCCACTAGGGGATGGTGTGCTACCAGAAGCGTCTCTAAAGCGCCCTCTGTGGGCAGAATTACACTGGCTGCATCTCAATAAATCGAGCAGGCCTGATTTGGGGAAAGGACTATATGCGGAACTCGGCCAATGACCTCATCCGCGGCTATTGAATGCTGGACTGACGCGTTCACCCTTTCGAGCTGTTATCGCTACGGTCGCCGCACAGCCCTCAGAGAATACCTGAGAGCGACATTCTTTCTCTTCTGCTTGACTTCAAAGTGTCATGTGCCACAGCACCACCACGCCAGCATGGAAGAGCCTATTGTGTTCTCTCTAAACATTTACGTTAGCTAATAATATTGCATCGCTATGGACAGAATTTTTCCTGCATAACGTTGACCAATCTTGAGGACCCTGATTCAGCATTGTGCCAACTTCTCGTTAAAAACTGTGCGTCCTGTAAGGAAAAAGAGGTCAGTTACGTCCACTTTCCCCTGGTTTTTCATGAGCTTAGCAACAATTCTCGCCAACAGCATCCCTTTCTCGAGAAAGTCAGAGAGAGCTTCTTGCTCTGGTGCGCCTTAGAGAAGTTATCATCTCTGGCTGTCGTCTGATGTTGGTTGGCCCATGTCAGTTGTTTAAGGGAATGTAAGTAGTGCAGTTATGATGAAACGGTGCATATTCTGTGCAGCTCGTTGCTTGCTTAATTTGCCATGCAACCTCTGCTGTTTATTTAGTTACATTTGTGGCTTATTATTGGAACTTTGACCTCCATTATACCAACTGCTCTGATGAGCAGGTCTTGTTGTGTTAGCTACATACGGTCTTCCACAGTATTTTTCCCTCTACCACTGTATTAGTCATTTTGTAATATAATTTGAACTATAATATAACTTTGCTGTCTGTTAACCACATTACGATTTATGCGTATCGTTAGAGCAAATAAATAACTGTTAGTCTCTGTCTTGACTTACATTTCAAGGTCCTTTAAGTAGTCCTACGACCTGTTCTGTTCAGGAGACCCACTAAAAAGAAATATAAGTGATTGTTTACCCAGTTGGTTCACTTCGCTATGTTAGCGTTATTTTTGTGGCCAGTCGCTTACTACCAGATTAACCTACTTATTATTTTGTCAGAGCAATAAGCATTGCACCAGATAGTCTTATATCGGTACGACAGATACTCAGTGTCAAAGCAATGAGAAATGCACTCGGTCTCCTCCTTTAGCACACAGTACTCGTTAGTGTTGTTGTATCAAAGCAACAAGCATTGCACGCTCTCGACTTACATCACAAGAAACTCTGTTCTAACGGTTCAGAATATAATATCAGTTACACTTGAGTTACGTTTATCTTAAAGTAATATTGTATAAAACAGGCTGTGTGTTTCATTCAACAGTTCTTGTAATTTCCAGTGCTTCCAGGTAGAGAGCTATGCCACTGTTGAAAATTTAACCCTCTTGAAAATTTCCTTTGTTTCCTTGTCGACGTATTAGCTAAATAATGATGGCAATAGTCCAGAAGGCCAGCAATTTCAATCAATTCAACAATAAAATTTTCTTTTTCGATGTTCGAATTTCCATATCTTTTTCGTTAATCCTGTATTTTAATATCATTCTGCCCGCACCGGTAGCTGAGTGGTCAGCGTGACGAATTGCCGTCCTACGGGCCCGGGCCCGATTCCCGGCTGGGTCGGTGGTTTTCTCCGCTCAGGGACTGGGTGTTGTGTTGTCTTCATGATCATTTCATCCCCATCCGGCGCGCAGGTCACCCAATGTGGCGTCGAATGCAATAAGAGCTGCACCAACGAGGCCGGACCTGCCCCGCAAGGGGCCTCCCGGCCAATGGCGCCAAACACTTATTTCATTTCCACTATTATTCTTATCAGAATTACGACCTTTTTATTCCAGTTCAAACTGTCTTCCTAAAGGTTTAGAAATAATATGTGTCTGCTACAGTTTCCCGCTACATAGTGTTCTTTTTATTATTTTAATGAAGAGTTACCTTATCAAAAGCGTAAACCCTTACAGCTGTGTTGTGGCCCGCCAGGGATTGAGAATCAAGTTCTACAGTCGTAAAACCAACGTTTATAACTGCCAGGCGTGTAGTAACGGACATCACTGTAACACACGGATGAATCCAGCACTCGCACTACACAATTAGCATGAGCCAGATAAGCAATTTTTTTTAACACATCTTACTGTCTAAATAAAGAATCCACCAATTTCTACAATAGTTTCCCCATCCTGTCGTCGGTAACAGTCTCAACGATGAAACACACACAGACACACACACCCCACAGAACCTTACTCTTAGATATATGCGAGGGAAACGGGGAAAAAAGAATGTAAATGCAAATGACATATTGAAAATTCTGCCGATTTTCCTGTATGTAATATGCAGGCATGCGTAATACTATGTAGCAAAACAAGAGGTATATTGCCGAAAATATGGACTGCTGCAAGTGAGACTAGAAACTGAACTACACGAAAAGAATAGCTTCAGAAGTTAGTGAAAATGAACTTTATATTGCATAAATCAAAATTTATTTCCATATTGATGTTGACATACGTAGATAATAAATATGAATTTTCATAGTATAATGACGGTTATCAACCGAAAAAGGTAGTGATAATAACATGCCGACACTTGAGCGTCATGCATTTCATTTTATATGTAACAGCGACTGGCACTCACCTTTTTAAAAATGATTGAAGTTATGACGACAGATGTTTTCTAATACTCGCTTCATATATATGGTTCACTAAGAAATCTTCTTACAAATATACAGCTATCTACGGGAATCATCAATCATATTAATAGCAACTACGGAGATCCACATTCTATTGAGAAAGTCCAATTTCAGCACTACTTTTTTTAAAATTTGTGGTGCTATGATGCTGACAAATGACTGACTATGCTCATTATCAAGGGAGAAATGACGTACTGATACATTCTGCAAAATGAGTGTCAGCTTTATGGGAAGAATTTCCTTTGGTCAGAAGGCTGAGATCAGTAATAACAGGAAGGTTGGATACGCACCAACCGATCGATAAGCCGGGTGGGAGAGACACATTCGATAGACAGTAAATTAGTCGGATCGTATTCCGTTGAAGTTTTGTCGGAAGGGATTGATGAAAAGTCCAAAGACAAGACGAAAAGTTCAAAGATGTGAGTAAAAAGGCCAGTCGAACTAGACTTCTCATTGGTAACAGGTCTTATTTTTCAGAATAATACCGACAGACACTAACATGACACTAAATTTAATGTCGCAACGTAGAAGTCGTCTGTGTTACTTTCTCCTAAAACATTTCCATTTCTTCAGGAGCTCTGTGTTATGTTGTTTCAAAAGCTGAGACGTGTGTGTTACGAGTAGGATCTAATTTCGCTAATATTTCCTGCAAAAGACCTCCAATAATTTCAGAGTGACTCATACAACTAACTCAATCTGGAGCGGTGGACCACAAACGCACGAGACCGAAACTGCGCCGGACGTTTCATCTGGAGGGCGGCGAACCCAATTGAGAAGATCTCCGGAACTCGGCGTAATTGGCGGGCGGCTCGCGGGCCCCCAGGCCTGGGAGGCGAGGCGAGGCCTGCTCCGTGTCCGGACTGGTGTGGGCTACACCTGCCCGCTGCCAGCCCGGCCGTAATTCCATTAGCGCGCTCTGGCGACCGCCCCCGCCGCCCCCGCCGCCCCCACATCCCGCCACCGCCGCCGCCAGTCCGACGTCCGGGTGCGCCCCCGGCGGTACGCAATCCTCTTAGGACCGCCGGATTATGCGGGCCGCCATGCTGCACTCTTCGTGGGCACCTGTTGGTCAGAGCTGTCGGCAAGCCCAGCGCTTCCGGAAGAATATATCAGCGCATCCGGTCCCTGAGCCCCGGTGTGCTGCCGCTTGCTATGTTCACACAGGTGTACAAAACGTGACAGTGTAATGTCAAGAGTGATGAATATGTATCTTATGTTCAGAAATTGATTTCCGATTTACTAGGGATATACAGTCTGTTCGCAAACTGAAGAGCGAGCGAGCGGGTCCCCACTCTGCCATCACAACTACGTCACAAGGCGCTTCTACAGGCTGTTTCACAACCTAGTATCGGCCCTGCCGCGGCGCGCGCTTTAAATTTGTGGCAAAGCTGTGTACAGATACGTCTTGGCTGCGTTCACTTTTAGACAAATGCGTTAAGACCACAAGGAATAGAAAAAACAATAGCTTCTTCCGAAACACAACATTATTGAGTAAATAATATTAAGATAAGAATGGAAGTTAGGATTACACTACAAACATAGAACCGAATGCATATTCATGTGAATGTATTGTATGTTCCTCTATTGCTATTCGTAATCCGAACCCCATATAATGCAATCTATCTATAGAATTTAAGGCTTGCTCTTACTTTGTGTTTCTACTGAAAGGTAGAAGTTTTCTTTGAAGGTCTGCTTTGAAACTTAACAATTTTTGCAACACGAAGAGTGTTTAAAAAGTAAGCAGAAATTTATAATTTCTTTTGTTGTATGAGTCCGATTTGCTCTACTTTGTTTTCACTCTCTTCATAAACATGTCTCAAAAGTATGTGTACAATGTTATGCATATGGGATGTCTACTCTGTTGTAAACTGTCAGAAAGGTTCCATGTGTTTTGGTAGCATCGACGATTATTTGTTTTGTATAAAAATAGATTAGACAGTCTGTATTAAATTTTGTTATACGAATGGAATAAAATGTATGAAATTCTTAGAAATGTTAAATATTGCTTTTGGTGAGACTGTTATGAGTTAACCAAGGACCTACAAGTGGTATAAACATTTCAAAGCACGCATTAAAGGACAGCGGTTTTATAAGCAAGGATGAGATTAAAAATACACAGTTAAGAGACCTGTAAACTATCCTGAAGAAACAGTTCCTAAAGAATTTCGGGAATCGGAAAAAGCACTGGCGCAAGTGTATAGTATGTAATGGGGAATATTTTGAAGAGAATAACATTGCTGTAGATTAACAAATAAAGTTCTTACCAAAAATTAAAAATTAATATGTAAACGCACCTCTTATGTCAAGCTTTTTGCTTAGATGTCCAGGATTGATGTACATGTTTCGAAGAAAATTTCAGCAGTGTTTAGAATAGCTATCGCACACATATTTCAAGCAGTATGTCTCAGAATCAGGTGAATAGTGACCGAGATAGAGATTTAGTATTCCATAAGCATCAAAGGTTTTACGTGATTTTTATACTGTCTTTAACGATCGATTGCTCCAAAGATTATTAGTTTTACTTCGTGGTGATTCCACAAAACCATGCAGCTTATTTTTCCGTTCCTTCCTTATGCGTCCTATTCTACGAAGCTGACGTTTTTGTAAATTGCACCCCTTTGATTGGGATTGGTAATATTAACCAACAGTTCTTTTTGGGTCGCCTCTCTAAGTACACGCTATAATAACATTAGAGACGATCGAACGCTCGTTACTCCGCAAATACCTGCTCTTCCTCGTACTCTACTCATTTTTGTCAATGCTAGACGATTATTCATCACTTCCGGAGATCGAAGTATATCAATAAGTACACAAAGTTAACTGACTTACACTGGAAACTAAGATCCCACGAACAGAAGCGACGTACATCAGTGCACGCCGATCTACACCCCTAGACAGGTAACAGGAAACATATTTTGGGTGCCCTGTAGGCCCGTGGCAGCGTTCTTCCAGGAAAGGCCACTTCCCCCACCAAAATCGCTGCTCGCTCTTGAGTTTACAGACAGACTATACTAATACCCACTAATATAATCAATGTCATCAGTTACACTAGTTTTGTACGATATGAGGTACGCCTTTTTACAAACACACTGCTTTTTCTTTTTACCCAAACATTTTTCAGTACCTCTGTGCCGTCATCAGTGGTTTTTTGTCTATTGAAAAACCGTAAGAGTGAAGTTATTTTACATTATAACTGATTCTGAAGGTGGCAGGGATCAAATACAGGGAGCGAAAGGCTATTTACAGTTTGTACAGATACCAGATGGCAGTTATAACAGTCGAGGGGTATGAAAGGGAAGCAGTGGTTGGGAAGGAAGTGAGACAGGGGTGTTGCCCATCGCCGATGTTATTCAATCTGTAAATTAATCAAGCCGTAAAGGAAACAAAAGAAAAATGCGGAGTAGGAATTAAAATCCATTGAGAAGAAATAAAAACTTCAAGGTTTCTCAGAGACAGCAAAGGACCTGGAAGAGCAGTGGAACAGAATGAACTGTTCCTTGAAAGGAGGATATAAGATGAACATCAGCAAAATCAAAATGAGAATAATGCAATGTACTCATATGAAATCGAGGTGAAGCTGCGGGAACTAGATTAGGAAATGAAACAATTTAATTAGTAAATGAGTTTGCTATTTGGGGAGCAAAATAACTGATGATGGTCGAAGTAGAGAGGATATAAAAAGTGGACTGGCAATGGGAAGGAAAGCGTTTCTAATGAAGAGAAATTTGTTAACATCGAGTATAGATTTAAGTATCAGGAAGTCGTTTCTGAAAGTATTTGTATGGAGTGTAGCAGTGTATGGAAGTGAAACATGGACGTTAAATAATTTAGACAAGAAGAGAATAGAAGATTTCGAAATGTGGTGCTACAGAAGAATGCTGAAGATTAGATGGGTAGCTCACATAACTAATGAGGAGGTACTGAATAGAATTGGATAGAAGAGAAATTTGTTGTACAACTTGACTAGAAGAAGGGATCGGTTGGTAGGACATGTTCTGAGGCATCAAGGGATCACAAATTTAGTATTGGAGGGCAGTATGGAGGGTAAAATTCGTAGTGGGAGATCACTTGCACAGGACAGAGTGGCATGGAGAGCTGTATCAAACCGCTCTCTGGACTGAAGACCACAACAACTGATTTAAAGAAGTGAGGCCTAAAGAAAGTTTTTGGTCTTTTTGCTGCTTATCGTGATTTTGAATTTTGTGTTAAATCAATTGTAACCTAAAAATTTTCACTTCTTACCATTTTTCCAGTAAGCAAAAACTCCACTGGTGATGGCATAGAGGTGCTGAAACATGATTGGATAAATAGAAAAATTAGTGTGTTTGCAGAAAGGTGGAACCCATATCCTATAATTCAAATGAAAATGCAGGAGGAAAGGACAGTAGCGGCAGATCCAAAAGATGAACAGTGTTATAGGGTCTGACCTTCAAGCAACCTGTTATAATCTTGTTGGTAGTTTAGCATCATTGTTCATAATGCTTTAAGAAAGTTGCTGCAATATAGACAGGAAATGGCATTCTGGCAATTTCCAAACAACTACAGGTTAACAAGGCTGTGTTCTTTCATAATTACTGTTTATCACTGTCGAAGACGCAGTTGTGAAAGAAAAGAAGCAGAACGACTAAAACGCATCTCCATTTACACACGATGTATTCTTCAGCCAGTTCAGTCAGTTGACTCCGGACAGTTACAGTGGGCTGGGCGCGGCAGCTTCACGCGCAACGTCAGCCAATAACGTAATGCGATTTTGTAAACGTCTCTACGGCAACACCTCAGTATTGTCACAGCTCGCGAGGCGGATGTTGTTTTAGCTTGTTTGTGTGAGCCCTGCTGGCTCGTATCGATATCTGCTTCGCAGCCTACTGACGTAACTTCTACGTTCTGGCGCGACGCGAGGTGGTACCACTGGGCGCCTTTGGGAGTTCCGCAGTGATCTCTGAGTCAAGTCCAGCAGCGTTCTCCCCGGGGAGAGGGAGAGAGGAAGACACGGTAATTTGGGACGAGGCGGTGCCCGTGTTGAAAGAGTGTGTTGCCTTGTACGCGGGAACCGTTACGGTAGAAAGTTGATCTGTGGAGAAGCTAGGAAGCTCTGTGTTTGGAAAGATGTATTTTTGCTGCACTTCAAAGTAGATCAGTCCACCACATACCTGACAATTATTCATCATTAACTTGAACGCCGTGAGCCCCCGGCCAGAGTCTACAGTCTCCTCGTGCATTCGCCGATATGCTCAGTCGCATGATTGCTGACGCCACCATTTGCTTTAGCGCGAACCGCCTCTGCCTACCTCTTTGGTCGTATTGCACTCCGGCAGGTTATTAATGCTACTGTGAGTGTACTTGTTTCAATATGGCCTTAAGGTTTTCCGTTTGTAATTGTTCCCCTGTTAAAGTCCTTGTTACCCAAACCGAATAATTCCTCTGCTAGTAGTGATCAGTGCCCTTCATAGTGACCTCATTGTGTGTTTAAGGTTACTGTATTAAGCTAAAGGTCTCGGGGCATGTCACTGTCGTTTAATATTCTCCACTGGTAAAATTCTAGTAGCCGGCCGCTGTGGACGAGCGGTTCTAGGCGCTTCAGTCCGGGTCCACGCTGCAGCCTCAGTTGCAGGATCGAATCCTGCCTCGGGCATGGATGTGTGTAATGTCGTTAGGTTAGGTAGGTTTAAGTAGTTCTAAGTCTAGGGGACTCATGACTCAGATGTAAAGTCCCACAGTGCTTAGAGCCATTTGAAACTTTTTTTTTTTTGAAGTGCTAGTATCGTACAAGTTTCCGCTCATTTTTGCTTAATCCTGGTTATTCATTTAATGTATATTCATGTTTTAATATGGAGCTCCACCAACTGCGACATAATCGCATACACGAACAGTGATCCAATACTGTCAAATGTTTTTTATTCCAGTCTCTGATCACAATATCAATTCCTTAGATGTGAAGATGGTCATTACGGACTGAGACCAGTCATCGTCTAAAGAATTGATATTGTGATCAGAGACTGGAACAAAAAATATTTAATATGCAGCGGTTTTTGTTAGTTTTATATGCATAGCCTGGCCAAGTCCTCAACGTGTTTATTGACGCCGTTAATAAGGAAGAAGTGGTTATTTGCTCTCTATTACTCTTCCTGATTCTGAGGTACGGTCTTGTTTGGTTTTCATTATGTCACTGCACTCATCGCAGGCGTTACGCTCCTGCCTCAACACCCAAATACTTTCGGGGTGCTATTTGGCTTTTCTCACTATCCCACAGTCCAAGTAATTGTAATTATTTGCAGTTTGATTGATTGGGGCAGGAAATTGTATTACATTTGGTTTGTCTCTATCAGAGCTTCTACTGAATTAATTTGTTTAATACATAATTTAATGTGTACTCAAATCCGAACTTGGTGGGCGTAAGCTGATTCCGCTTGCCTTTAAATAGTTTCATTTAATTGTTCCTAATTGAAAGGCCTTAAGTGTCTATCTTGCACTTCCTTTGGTGAAGCGCTATTGTCCGTGTATTACCGTTCGATTCGGACCTGTGTTGCTTACTGGGTAGCGCTTCTCGCCTTGGCTGCGGGGCCTGGACTGGTGTTGCCCTGTACTGCCGCGTGCGTCCGCGTACCTCTGCGGGCACCTTTGATGCCTCTTCGTTAGCTCCATAAGTTGGGTTTGCCTTTCCTTTAGCCGAATGTTTCTTAATGCCTCACTTACGCCGATTCTGTGCAGTACGTTGACTGTTAGCGCCGGTGCACTCCTGTGACGTTAAAGACTTACTGCCCTTGTATCAGACACTGGTTATTCATCTGATTTTTGCTAATTAATTCATTACCCTACAAGGGGCATTTTTTGAAAATTGTTGTTTTGAAACTGTTTCGGAGCCGATTTCTGACTTGGTATTGCTGTAAGACACAATTGTAAAAATTTTTACCTGCTTGGTTCAAAATAGTTCAAATGGCTCTTAGCACTATGGGACTTAACTTCTCAAGTCATCAGTCCCCTAGAACTTAGAACTACTTAAACCTAACTAACCTAAGGACATCACACACATCCATGCCCGAGGCAGGATTCGAACCTGCGACTGTAGCGGTCGCTCGGCTCCAGAGTGTAGCGCCTAGAACCGCTGGACCACCCCGGCCGGCACCTCCTTGGTTTTGTTAAATTCACAAGTTATTCAGTACTAAATAATTGTCCAGCACTTTAGTTCTGTAGTTGTTCTAACTGCCATTCAGCATTGCCTCAATTAACAGTTTTAAATTTTTGTTGCTTCCCTTAGAAGAAATTTGACTGTGAAGCACAATATTTGAACTTTTAATGTCATTAACTGTTTTACATTTGTTCCAATTCTTTGTGGCAAATTAGCCCTTTTCCAATTGTGTTTATCTTATAAAAAATAATTCAGATTGCAAGAAGGGATCAATGACGACATAACCAGGGCTTAACCTGCCACGAAGAGTTCCACTGAAAGAATTTCACTGTGCTTTGCAATTCAAAGCTTGCAACAGCGCTGCATCTGTTAGGGACCTTCTTATGCCGTCTCGAATATTGTAATTTGTGGCATTGCAGAGAAAGAAGTCCAGGAGAGGATGGGGACCTGCAGTGACGATCTAGAACTACACGGCGATGCATAAATCAAAGAAGGTTGCAAACGTCAACCAAGAAGAAAGGAAGAATAGGACTGGAAGAAACACAGCCAGAAACAGTAGTCAAGTGCATCATTTCAAGTTTTGAAATCAAAACTGACTTTCCTTTAGTCATGCGTTATAGCCATAATAACATAAGGCATAGAAACCCGTACAACAACCAGTCATGTCAGCAACATACTACAATCTGCAGCCGGCCGCGGTGACCGAGCGGTTCTAGGCGCTTCAGTCCGGAACCCCACGGCTGCTACGGTCGCAGGTTCGAATCCTTCCTCGGGTGTGGATTTGTTGATGTCCTTAGGTTAATTAGGTTTAAGTAGCTCTAAGTTCTATGGGACTGATGACCTCAGATGTTAAGTCCCATAGTGCTCAGAGCCATTTGAACCATTTTACAATCCGCTAACTTTTATCAAGAAAAATGGAAAAAATGGGGTAAGAACTGCTAAAATGAGGATTGAAACAGAAGTGTACACTTGCTAGAAGGGCCGTTTGAGATGGTCTGACTGTCAAACGAATGGACGAGGGAACGATAGCTAAACAGTGGCTACACACAGATTTGATTGGTTGAAGATCGATGAGAAGAGCTACGAAGAGATGGCGGGAGGAAGTGTAGAAGGATACAGCAACACTAAGAGTCAACTGCGGTAGGGTCCTGAAAGGAGAATGGTAAGTATATGGACAGACAGAAAAACAGAGCGATTGCAACACACACAGGGAAAACCGAAGGGGAAAACCGACGACGGCGACGGCGACGGCGACGGCGATAGTAGTCGTACTGAAGTGAAGCGGCAGTGGACGAGTAGAGCTAACGACTGCACAAGAAATGTAGGTTTTTTATCATCTGTGGTTTTTTAAGCATTGAATCAATACGTGACCACAGTTTCTTTTAAATCACGTCCTGTTCTGTTAAAATATGACTTCATTATTAACTATAAACTCATTTATAGTTATTTGTTTGTTTCACGCGATCAGGCCCAGAGGACGCGCGCCCCCACCGTTAGAGCTCTCCATCCGTCTGTCTTCTGCTATCTGTCTCCAGTTTTCTGTGACTCCCGGCTGCAACAGGTCGTCTTCTCTCACACCATCGATCCACCTCTTTCTAGGTCTTCCCACTGGTCTGCTGCCTGACGGGATCCAGTCCATTGTGATTTTGGGGCATCTTGTTGCCTCCATTCTAACAACATGTCCAGCCCATTGCAGTCTTTTGCTTCTCATCACTCCCAAGATGTTAGGCTCCTTGTACAGCTCTTCTAATTCAGTGTTATGGCGTCTTCTCCATTTTCCAGTAGTCTGATCTCTGACTGGTCCAAATATTTTGCTGAGGACTTTCATTTCAAATGTTAGCAGTCGCTTAAGGTCTTGTTTTCGAGTGCTCCAGGTTTGAGAGCCATAAAGTACTACTGGCATTATTAATGTCTTATACAACCGTAGCTTTAGTTGTTGAGAGACACTTCTACATTTTAATATAGTGTCTAGAGAATGATAGTATCTGTTTCCCTCTGCAGTCGTGCTTTTATCTCTGCTTCAGTTGATGTTACTTCTGTAAAAAATGATCCAAGGTATTTGAACTCTTTCACATGTTTATACCTAGTGTTGTTCACAATTAAATCTTGAGAGTTCTGGATCTTTCTTCCTATGGCCATATACTCTGTCTTTTCAGGGCTAATTTGTAGACCGATCCTAGCTGCCAATAACTGCAAGGTCTGGATACTTCTCTTCAGATCTTCTTGTGCGCATGCTAATAGTGCAATGTCGTCTGCATAGGCCAGATATGTAATGTGTTCATTACCAATTTGAATGCCCTTCATGTTTTCTTTGTTGAAATCCCGCATTACCTTCTCAAGTGCCAGGTTGAAGAGGACAGGTGATAGCCCATCTCCTTGGCGTAATCCTGTTACAACTTGGAAGCTTTCTGTCATTTGATTGCCTACCTTAACCTTAAGTTTTGTGTCATTAGGCATACCTCTACTAGTCTCACCAACTTCATTTATAGTAGGGAGTAAAAATGATTCACATCAAGTTTTTGCTACAATCGACAACACGAGGTAGTTTAAGAAGTGGAACTACCTGATAAGCGATAATATTCACTGTTTGAGCTGACGCCATGATTTTTTCCTTGAAATTTGGAGGATGTCACTCGTCTTTCAGTTCTACTTCTCGCAGAGACCTTTCTCCGATTACACGAAGTTCTTTCCGGGGAAAAAACGTCAAACAGCTTGTCATGGTAGTTACGGCATGTACCAGCCAGTCCAATCACTGACACCAATATTTCTACTTCATATTATTATTAATGTAAGGAATATTTGAAATATATACCTTTAAAATATTTAATGACTTTTTTACATGTTGGTTGTTAATTGTAAAAAGTGGTGGGTGATCCGACGATTTTTGTAATCATATTGGGATTCATCACACTAAACACCACAAAAGACAAGGATTTTTTTTTCTCGACGGTCTTTGTTTTCAGACTGTGTACTGATGTACTAGATTAGATTTCCAATCTCTTTTTTCTAACGGTAGTGTTCCTCCTCGCCCGCGCGGCCATCTACATCTACGTGATTAATTTTCCATTCACAATAAAGTGCCTGACAGAGGGTTCAATGAACCACCTTCAAGCTGTCTCTCTACCGTTCCGCTCTCGAACGGCACGCGGGGAAAATGAGCACTTACACTTTTCTGTCCCAGCACTGATTTCTCTTATTTTATCGAGATGATCATTTCTCCCGAGAATGTTTTCGCAATCGGAGAAGAAAACTGGTGATTTAAATTTCATGAGAAGATCCCGTCGCAACGAAAAACGCCTTTGCTTTAATGGCTGCCCCTCCAATTCACTTATCATGGCTGTGACACTAACTCCCCTATTTCACGATAATACAAAATGAGCTGCCCTTCTTTGTACTCTTTCGATGTCATCCGTCAGTCTCACCTGATGCGGATCCCACACCGCACAGCAATACTCGAGAATAGGGCGGACAAGCGAGGAGTAGGCAGTCTCCTTAGTAGACACGTTGCACCATCTAAGTGCTCTGCCAATGAATCACAGTCTTTGGTTTGCTCTACCCACAATATTATCTATGTGATCGTTCCAATTTAAGTTATTTATAATTGTAATCCCTAACTATTTAGCTGAATTTAAGTCCTTCAGATTTGTGTGACTTATCACGTATCGAAATTTAGCTGATTTCTTTTAGTACTCATGTGAATAACTTCACACTTTTCTTTATTCAGGGCCAATTGCGACTTTTCATACCATAAAGATATCTTATCTAAATCATTTACATCATTTGCTGACTTTACAAAACGCTAAATGACAGCATCATCTACAAACAAACTAAGACGGCTACTCAGATCGTCACCTATGTGTTAATATAGATCAGGAACAATAGAGGGCCTATAACACTTCCTTGGTGAACGCCGGATATTAATTGTGTTTTACTCGATGTCTTTCCGTCTATTACTACGAACTGTGACCTTTCTGACAGGAAATCACGAATCTAGTCGCACAAATGAGTCGATACTCCGTAGGCACGCAGTTTGAGGAACGGCGTCGAAAGCCTTCTGGAAATCTACAAATATGGAATCAATTTGACAACCCCTGTCGATAGCACTTATTACCTCATGAGTATAAAGAGCTAGTTGTGTTTTACAAGAATGATATTTTCTGAATCCGTGCTGACTATGTGTCAATAAATGGTTTTCTTCGAGGTACTTCAAAATATTCGAATACAGTATATGTTCCAAATCCCTACTGAAGATCGACGTTAGTGATATAGGCCTGTAATTCAGCGCATTACTCCTACTTGTGTGACATTACTTCTATTTGTGTGATTTGAGCAATTTTCCAGTCTTCAGGTACGGATCTTTCTGTGAGCGAGTGGTTGTATATGATTTGCTAAATTATAATTGTGACCATCACAAAAGTTCTGCTCTCACCTCTGCGCTTGTTAGTGTTTAATCGAGGAGTTTACAGGATGCGGTCTGTGATGTTATCCGTACGTCTGGGTAGGATTACCCATTAATACGGATCCATCGGGAGACAGAATTGGTCGGAAGCAAACAAGAGGTAACGGATTTGAAGGGAAGAGGGGGGAAAAAGTGCCAAGGCCAGAGCCAAGGGAAAAGAAATACATCTGCGAGATTCGAGTCGGGTAGTAACGGCAGTAGCGGTGTATTCTATCTTCGACCAATTGTGAAACGGTCGAGTTGGCTGGCTCTGAGCACTATGAGACTTAACATCTACGGTCATCAGTCCCCTAGAACTTAGAACTACTTAAACCTAACTAACCTAAGGACAACACACAAAACCCAGCCATCACGAGGCAGAGAAAATTCCTGACCCCGCCGGGAATCGAACCCGGGAACCCGGGCGCGGGAAGCGAGACGGTAGAGTTGTGTCACTGATTGAGTATCATAAGTCATAGCCAAGTTTGTCATATAATGAATAAATCCTGCCGAGGAGGGGATGCACCTTTCCTGCTGGACACCTTCCACGTCTCGTGGGTCAGCTGCTGCGACTGATCCTTTAACATAGCCGTATCGTCATATGCGAGGGCTGGAACTTTAATAGTGGCAATTGTTTATTTACAGCTCGTACAAAATAGATACGTGTTTCAAACTTTTTTTGACCTGCAAAGTAGTCACGAGCATTGTGTATAATCCGTTGCCAGCTATGTGGAAGTCGTAGGATACTCTTAGCAGTGCCAGTTGCGTTGACAGTTCGAGCGGCACGGTCTGTTGCCCGACGAATTTGTAGCAGTTCTGAAGCGAATGCCGTGAAGTGTTCCCTTCAGTTTAAAAATCGAGTTGAACTTACGATGGCTCAAGTCAGGGGAGTGCATTAGGTGGATGTAGGACTTAGCAGCCCTATCAATCAAACAAAGCAGTAACAGCTTGCACTGTACGTGCTTGAGCACTGTCCCGAAAAATGATGGTCAGGTCCTGCAGAAAGTGACATCACTTTTGTCTCTTAGCTGGTCGTAGGTTGTGTTCCAAAAATGAACAGCATAGAGACCGAAGTGACATGCCGAATGGTCATCCATAAAAATAACATCGTTGTTCGGGAACATGACGTCCATGACTGGTCTATAAGTATACGAACATTCAAAGTATCTAGTCCATTCCTTGTAAACACAGCCCACACTATTATGGAACCACCACCAGCTTGCACAGTGCCTTGTTGACAAATTGGGTCCATGTGTTTGTGGGTCTGTGCCACACTCAAACCCGACCATCGTCTAATACCTACTGAAATCGGGGCTTATCTGACCAGATCAAAATTTTCCAGTCGTCCAGAATCCAGTCGATATCGTCACGAGCCTAAGAGAGGTGCAAGATATGATGGTGTGCTGTTAGCTAAGGCATTCGCGTCGGTCATTTCCTGCCGTATGCCATTAACGCCACATTTCGCCGCACTGTCCTAACGGATGTGTTCGCCATACGTCCCACATTGATTTCTGTGATTCTTTCACGCAGTACGGCTTGTGTGTTAGAGCACTATTAAGTCTACGCAAACACCGCTGCTCTCGTTTGTAATTTAAAGGTCGTCGGCCACTGTGTTGGCCGTGGTGAGAAATAAAGCCTGAAATTTGGTATTCTCACCACTCATATTACACTGTGAATCTTTGAATCTTGGATTAGTGAATTCCCAAACGGTTTCCGAATTGGAAATGCGTCTAGCTCCTTCTACCATTCCGCTGTTAATTCCTGATGTGCGGCTGTTACCATGTCTGAAGTCTTTTCGCGTAAATTATCTGATATGTGAGTAAAAATGACAGCTCCATCAATCCACTGCTCTTTTGTACCCTGTGTGCGCGGTATTACCGTCACATGTCAGTCACGACTAAACAATGTCTTTTCTTCAAATGGTTCAAATGGCTCTGAGCACTATGGGACTTAACTTCTGAGGTCATCAGTTCCCTATAACTTAGAACTACTTAAACCTAACTAACCTAAGGACGTAACACACACCCATGCCTGAGGCAGGATTCGATCCTGCGACCGTAGCGGTCGCGCTGTTCCAGACTGAAGAGCCTAGAACCTCTCGGCCACACCGGCCGACAATGTCTTTTCTTGCAGAGCTGGTAATAATGGCACAACAGTAGCGTTGCTTAGGTGCGCATGTTCCAAAATGATACGTTGTGAGATAAGTTGTTATCCCAAATTAGGATCCACTTACCTAAATTGCAGCTAGACTGCCGTACATCAAAAGAACGAAATTCTACAAAAGGACAGAATGAAAGATGAGGAAACAGTGTAGGACGAATTGTGAGGTGTGGGGTTGCAATCAGATCAGTGACACCTTGCGGGCCGTAGTCTGTGCATCCCCGTTCTAGACGCAGCGGCTGGCGCGCGCTCTGGGCAGTTCTTTCTTCGCCGTCCGCCGCCAGCGCAGCAGCTAGCTGCTCGCGAGTCGCGGCCGCACCCGAGCCGCACTATGGACGAAACAGCCCGCCTGCCTGCCTGCCTGCAGAGGGCGGCTCGGCGCAAACTCCCCGCTGATTGAATTATCCGGATAGATGGCGGCGACCTGCTCCTCATCCATCCTTCCTTCCTTCCTCGCTCGCTCGCTTGCTTCCCCTGGGCTTAATTAGCATTCAAAGTAACACCGCCTTTGACGGGCTCGCGAATCAAAGGACGCATGCATTAGGGCTTTTTGTCTCTGCGCGGAGTTTGGAGACTCCGAGGCGGCCCTATGCAAACTGTGTAGCCCAGCTGTCAGCTAATTTCGCCGCTTTTGTGCGTGTTTTAAAGGAGTTAAACTGTCCTTTACTTTTTCGCGCTAATACGCAGCACCAGCCGGCAGCATTTTTGAGTACACGCGTTTCGGCTACAAAGAGCTCGGGCGCGCGGACGAATTATACTTCTGAAGAGTGGAAATTGGGCTCTTATAATGTAGTTTCGAGACTATTTCTCGGCTAGCGGGCGGATGGCCTTGCGGAACAGCTTTTCAGCCATGTTCAGAGGGAATAGGCAATACAGTGAGTGGGTTCGCAACAACGCAATCGAAAAGAGCGTCCACTCTGCAACTTTCAGATGCCCTTCAGTGGAAATTATTGTCGTTATTTACAACGATGTTGCCTGCAGATTTATTACTTTGATATCAAAGCATTTAGGGTCTCACTTGACAAATCCTCCACTTACTCCTGCAGATTATAGCTCCAGAATCCGCCATATAATCCCCTAGACACTTACTAATCCGGCCATTCCTGGCACATACATAATATAGCAAAAATGTATGGCACAAATTGCAGGACACATGCCTTACACGTAGACGAAGATATTATGTTACATGAACAGGGATCTGGAGACACTTTGTTTCCATCTCAAACTAATTTTTTACAACGCATTAATCATGGGAAACACACGAACAGAACGCACCAGTATCCCACATGCAACTCTTTCTCACGGATGATGTTCAATATGCCGTCCGTGGGCACTGATACATGCATCATCGCCGTCGTAGCGATTCTCGGATGTATCCCTGGAGTACTGGGTATTAAAGATGGGCAAAGTCGTTCATCCTTGGGAATTAGTTCACTTGTGATCGCTCCTTTATGAGAACCGTTCATTTTTACTCATTCGCCGTTCATTGCGCTTGCTATATGGTTCAAGACGGGGCATTTGCCTTCCCTCTGGAGTACAGAGTTTTTATTCATAACAGAAATCTCACACACTTGTAATTTTTGTGATTCCGCAAAACATCTTCTTTAACCAACTGTAGCGTTCTATTGCTGACCGCTGTGAAATAATATAAATGTAATAATAAGGCAGTAAAGAAATAACAAATAAGCTAATGCAAACACCTTCGAAACAATAGATGACGATTGGTAAGCGACAATGAGCAGTACAGTACTCGCGGCCGATGTTTCGTGCGCCGCCCTGTACCAGTGAAATAATATTGTAGGAGTTATCATATTCTCTTCACAAAAGTGACCCAGACACTCGATTACGAAGCGCGGGCTTCATTCGGTTGTAAGTCCGTTTGCCTTTCATAACAATAAACACGTTCTTTACCTTGGATAAAAAAAAAAAAGACGGAAAATGGCCACTCGCGTGTGCCGTGCCGACGTGCTTTGCATGTGCTACAACAAAAAATCTTGTCTTTTCACAAGTATTTCTTCGACTGTTTATTGCAATAGTGACACGCCGTTTTGTTACCTGAAAAGAGGTATGTATTACATACCACGTAACTTTTTATGTAATTTACGTAACTATAAAGTACATTTTAACAAGCGGTCGTGGACGCTGAATAGAATACGTAAAGAACCAAAAGTTCAGAGTTCAAAAAAGGTTTCAAACTGATCGAGAATGGGCGGGCGAAGCGAACGAAACAAACAATCACAACCTGATACTGAACTAACTATTTAGCAGTCGGCAGTGGAACTGCGACGAATAGCCACGCCAAGAAGGACGAGTCCGGCCTTGCGAGACCGAGACAGACGGGAACGGGACCGAGGCTGGAACGAGATAGGCTGACGTGTCGTTCGGGAACGAGACCGGCTGTTTACCGTTCTCGGGGACCACAAGTAGAAAGCCGTCCCGTTCATCTTGGTGAACCGTTTCTTTGGACCCGTTAGTTTGCGAACAACCCATCTCTACTGGGTATGTTTTAGCAGCCTTCCATAATACGGGCACAGAGACTCTGAACATCTTGTACCGGGGTTCCATACACAAGAACTTTCAAATGCCCCCACAAATAAAAGTCATTTGGGGTTAAGTCCGGAGAGGTTGGAGGCCAGGCAATAGGTCCATTTCTACCCATCTCTCTACAACGAATCTGGCACTAAGAAGTCAACGAATGTTAACACTAAAACGAGGCCTTCCCCGGTCGCGAGTACCAGGCTTAATTTCTCCATGTTCCGTAAGTCAGCGATGAATGGCTTCAAACGTTTTCTTGTCGGGGCACCATCGTCCTAGAAATCTCTCCCTATCCAAACGTTCAACGTGAGCGCCATTAATGCAGCTGACCCACACATCAAATAGGCATCTGCCACCTCTGCATCTGGGTACACTGCCATTACATGAGGCAAATCTGTAAGTAACTTCGCACAGTAACCCGCTTGCTTGCAACAATCGTACTGATCGCTGGAACACATGATGTTACCTGTAACAAGCAATAGCCTACTTTGCAAGTCAGCAAGTATATGTAAAGCAAAACACTGGTGTTGCACAACGTAACCAAACGTAACTTAGAACGCATGTACTCCATGATTCTAACGTTCTGTTCTTGTGTGTTTACCATGATTAATGAATAGGAGTAAATGAATTGTAACATGGAAACAAAGCATTTCCAGACCTATGTTCGTATAACATAATGTCTTCAGCTACGTGTGAGGAAGTGTCATTCATTTTGCGCCGAGCATTTTTGTTACACGTCGTATCAGTGCTGCATTAGCGGAAGTTCCGAATAATTGAGAATGTCATAAATTTAGTGTAAACACATAGCCTATATACTTATTAAACCCAAAGACACATTCATTTTTATGTAAAACCTATTATCTCAGTATGTACATGAGCAATAGTACCACTCACTACCAAACAAGCCCTAAATTTTTAATTGTCACAGATGATACGCCACAGCCGTATGCTTTATCACACACAACGGTTTTACGAGTATAGCATCGGTACTGCAAGTTTCTGGTTGTTTCATAATGTGCCCCAGGAAGATGTCTACAGCTTCAGCACGAGCAGTATGAGGAATCTTCATGTTGTCTCCTCCTATGTCCTCTTGTTCAACACTTTCCAGTATGGTTTTGATTCGTCTGTAAAAATTTGGTCATAAATACTTGCTCGTCCAAAACTATATTCACCAGATACCTCAGTTCAACTTATCTAATGCCGAGTTTCTGCTTGAGGTAAGGCATAATGTGTTTCCTTTGAGATGTTATGGTACCGAGCCGTAAAGAAAGCAACAAACATGTACAGAACTGTTTAACTTTGTAATTACCCAACAACATTGTTGCCCACGAGAATCCATTATTGTAAGGGTCAGTTCTCATTGAGCCAGTAGAGGCTGGATGTGGGCCGCATTACTGAGAGGCCGGACTATTGACGGCCGGATTAGCGAGAATTTAGTATATTACGAGCATAAATTTCTTATTTGAAGATTTACTCGGAGGCAAGGACGCTTTAGTTGACGATATTCCCTCGGAATTATTAAAATTTCAGAGACAACCAACGATAACGTGGCTATGTCGTCGGATATGTAATAGACACTGATCAGCCAGAACGTTATGACTACCGACCTACTTTTCGATGTAAGCCCGTGCAGGCAATAGCAGCATCACCTGGTGAGGACCGACTGTTAGACACACTCACAGTGCGTTTAGTATCCGTGGGCGTGCTGTCCGTGTGTGTAGAATGGGAAAGGCGCGCGACCTGTCTGAGTTCAACCGAGGCCAGAGTGTGATGGCTCGGAGGCTCGGTATGAACATCTCGGAATCTCTACGACTTGTCGGGTGTTCGAGGGGTGCTGTGTTGAGTGTGGCGAAACCAATGCGAAACCACACCCAGACGTTGTGGGGTTGGGCGGCCACCGCTCATTACAGATGTCAGACGTCGTAGGCTGCGCAGACTGGTAAAACAGGCAGGCGGCGATATGTGGCGGAACTAATATCAGATTTTTTTTAACGCTGGGCAGAGTACAAGATGTGTCTCAACATACAGTGCACCGAACACTCTTAACGGTGGGCTTCCGCAGTCGGCTATTCATGTATGTGCCAATGCTAACGCCACGACATCGGCAGTTACGACTGAAATGGGCAAGTGACCATCGGCATTGGACGTTGGCGCAGTGGCAGATAGTTGCATGGTCTGATAAATGCAAACACCTCCTTCATTATGCCGATGGGAGGGCTCGAATCCGTTGTCTTACAGAGGAACAGCTCCTTGACACTTGTACTGCGGGACGGATAAAAGCTGGCGGCGCCTCCGTCGTGCTCTGGGGAACATTTACTTGGGCATCCATGGGTCCAGTGGAGCTCGTGCAAGGTACCATCATCGCCAAGGAGTATCGTACACTGGCTGCAGACCACGGACACCCTTCCATACGACCGTGTTACCTGACAGCAGATGATGCGCAATGTCACATGTCGAGGAGAGTGAAGGAGTGGCTCGAGAAGCTCACTGGTGAGTTTCAGTTGACGTGCTGGCCGTCCAGGATGTGACAGAACGTGGCGTCAGAGCTCATCGCCCCCCACCCCAGTCCCCCCGGGAATTTACGGCAATTAGATGACCTATATGGCAGGTGAAACACAACAGACTGAAATCGCTGACAAGTGTGTATGTTGTAGAACCATCAGTTTAATTATCATGTTTGCATTACATTGACACGAATTGTTTCACAGTTCATATTACAGACTTCAAGGGCTCAAGCTCATGTCCAGAAATGCACAGTTTGGATGTGAAAGACGTTTAAAGATCTGGTATCGATAGCAACGATGCCACGGCGTATTAAAGTTATTAGGTTGGCGCTGTGGGAGATAAGGACGACAGCGCCCTCTAGGAGGCGCTATTCAGCTCTACGAGCACCACTACAGATTCTGCCCATTTTGATCAAGAGCTGACGGCTGGGACACTTCGCACCTCATTGCAAAGTTATGTAATATGTTTGCATATGTTTATACAATAGTAAAGGTGCTTTAACTGTATTTGCACGACGTGTATTACCTTTTCCTGCTCCTACCCACACGCCGTCTTCCAGGAGGGATACGAAAGTACATAACTGAGAAGAAGGCACCTTCGTCATTCCCTATCATTCGCCATTGTCGTCCCACTGCAACTTCAGCTACGAGAAACTGGTAATTTCCCAGCTAGGACGGCTGGCTGTGGTGTTCTACGGTGCTGCACTCACGACTTCGAGAAGGGCGTTCTTCGTCACGTAGAAGCGAATCCGACATTTCGCATGCAAGGAGTTGCTGTAGAGCACACAGCTGAGATCTCGTTGTCTCCGACGTCTGTCCACCGTGATCTGAAAGTGATCCGATCTTCTAACTTCTTTCACGTCCAAACAGTACTTTTCCGTGGATGTGTTCCTGGTTAAAACTTTATGTACAAAGTACCCTCTACAACTTCTCGGTGGCCGTAGTAGGAATCGTGAAAAATCCTGTTACAGAAAAGTGGAATAGCATTCTTGGATTTAGAGGTCTTTTGACATTGTTTACTGAAAAACACTCTTCGAAAGTTTGAAAGTAGCAGCGATACATACAGAAAGTAGAGTGCAGTTATCCCCCACGTCATGCAATCTGTGCATTGGGCAAGCAGTAAAGGAAGAAATTCATGCCTAAAAATAAAATGCAGGAAGACTAAATAAAAATTTGAGGTTTACAATAATGTTATAATTCTGTCAGAGACGGCAAAGGACTTTGAAGAGAAGTCGAATGGAATCTTCAATTTTTTGAAAAGAGGTTTGACATGAACATCAACAAAAATAAACAAGACTATTGGAATGTAGTCGAATTACTTCAGATGATTCTCAGGGAATTTGATTATGAGATAAGACAGTAAAAGTAGTACTTTTGTTTTGTCGTTTGAGGAACAAAACAATTGGTTATGGCCAAAGTATAGAAGATATAAAATACAGACTGCCAACGGCAAGAAAAAAATTGAAGAACGGAACAGAAGTTTAAATGTTAGGAAGCCTTTTCCCAAGGTATGTGTAGCCTAGCAGGGATATAAAACATGGTCAATAGGCAGTACAGAAAAAGGAAGAATGATAGCTTTTAAACTGTGGTGCTGTTGGATAGATAGATTAGATTATTAATGCCAGGAGCTGAATGGCATCGGTGAGAAAGAAAGTTTATGACAGAACTAGACCAATGGAGGGGACCGCTTGAGAGGATAGATACCGAGGCGTCAAGGAATGGTCAGTTTGGTAATGCACTGCATGAGCCAAAAACTTTAGAGGGAGACTTGGCTACTTTAAGCAGGTTTAAGAGATGTACGTTGCAGCAGTTATGCAGAGATGAAGGGAATTCCACAGAATGCACTATAGTAATCACAGCATTTGTGGCTAATACACTCCTGGAAATTGAAATAAGAACACCGTGAATTCATTGTCCCAGGAAGGGCAAACTTTATTGACACATTCCTGGGGTCAGATACATCACATGATCACACTGACAGAACCACAGGCACATAGACACAGGCAACAGAGCATGCACAATGTCGGCACTAGTACAGTGTATATCCACCTTTCGCAGCAATGCAGGCTGCTATTCTCCCATGGAGACGATCGTAGAGATGCTGGATGTAGTCCTGTGGAACGGCTTGCCATGCCATTTCCACCTGGCGCCTCAGTTGGACCATCGTTCGTGCTGGACGTGCAGACCGCGTGAGACGACGCTTCATCCAGTCCCAAACATGCTCAATGGGGGACAGATCCGGAGATCTTGCTGGCCAGGGTAATTGACTTACACCTTCTAGAGCACGTTGGGTGGCACGGGATACATGCGGACGTGCACTGTCCTGTTGGAACAGCAAGTTCCCTTGCCGGTCTAGGAATGGTAGAACGATGGGTTCGATGACGGTTTGGATGTACCGTGCACTATTCAGTGTCCCCTCGACGATCACCAGACGTGTACGGCCAGTGTAGGAGATCGCTCCCCACACCATGATGCCGGGTATTGGCCCTGTGTGCCTCGGTCGTATGCAGTCCTGATTGTGGCGCTCACCTGCACGGCGCCAAACACGCATACGACCATCATTGGCACCAAGGCAGAAGCGACTCTCATCGCTGAAGACGACACGTCTCCATTCGTCCCTCCATTCACCCCTGTCGCGACACCACTGGAGGCGGGCTGCACGATGTTGGGGCGTGAGCGGAAGACGGCCTAACGGTGTGCGGGACCGTAGCCCAGCTTCATGGAGACGGTTGCGAATGGTCCTCGCCGATACCCCAGGAGCAACAGTGTCCCTAATTTGCTGGGAGGTGGCGGTGCGGTCCCCTACGGCACTGCGTAGGATCCTGCGGTCTTGGCGTGCATCCGTGCGTCGCTGCGGTCCGGTCCCTGGTCGACGGGCACGTGCACCTTCCGCCGACCACTGGCGACAACATCGATGTACTGTGGAGACCACGCCCGACGTGTTGAGCAATTCGGCGGTACGTCCACCCGGCCTCCCGCATGCCCACTATACGCTCAAAGTCCGTCAACTGCACAAACGGTTCACGTCCACGCTGTCGCGGCATGCTACCAGTGCGATGGAGCTCCGTATGCCATGGCAAACTGGCTGCTACTGACGGCGGCGGTGCACAAATGCTGCGCAGCTAGCGCCATTCGACGGCCAACACCGCGGTTCCTGGTGTGTCCGCTGTGCCGTGCGTGTGATCATTGCTTGTACAGCCCTCTCGCAGTGTCCGGAGCAAGTATGGTGGGTCTGACACAACGGTGTCAATGTGTTCTTTTTTCCATTTCCAGGAGTGTAGTTATTTGCTTCAAACAATGTGTGGATTGGTGGACTTTCGAACTGCGATAAATCTAGAAAAATAACGAGGGAAACAACCATTACAAAAAAGAAAATTTGATGTTGTCACACTTCCAGTATATAAAGAAAAAGACGATTGAATGTGGAATGAGGAGGGTTATTAAATTTGTACTTCTCAACCACGTTAAGGACTATCTCGTTGCTTAGGAATATATAAAACTCTCACGCAAGCTTTAGAGTATGCTTTAAGTAGAATTTTACAGTAACTGTGAAATTTGCCAGCAAATAATCAAACAGAAATGAGCATACACATCATCAAAAAGAATTGCATTAATTAACCAACTCGGAAATAATAACTTCGCAGTTTCTTCTTTCGTATACAACAACGAAACCGACAGGTAGTGAACACTACTCAGACAAAGAGAAACGTACTGTGACATTCAGAATATTGATGATTCACGACAGCTTTCTTATACAAACTACTACTGAACTGTATTAGCTATTTGTGGAGAGTTCTCAAAAAACATGAGAAAATAAAATGAAACTGTGGTAAAGTAAAACTCTTGAGATGAATCTTTAATTTAAAGAGAAACGCCACCAACAGCCAAAGAAAATATAAAATCTTTTTCACACTTAAAACAAAAAGCAAATGTAATCTATTTTCTTAGTTGCTCAAAATTGCCACGATTAAGCAGCCGACATTGCGAAAACTGTTTCATCTTTTTCCGACCGAATGTGATTGCTCTTGTACTAAGCACCATTAAAATTCCAGGGAACTGCGGTCAGAGTACAAGAAATTGTGAACAGTGACATTCTTCTCGACATTATCTACGTTTTTTCGGGTGTCCTGAATTAACAACAGTGGTACTGAGTGAGTTATCCATCATCATCCGTCACAGTAATGAGCGCCGCTGCGTAATTTAACCGTAGCCTACCAAGTTGTGTACTTGGCGGCCTACGACGTTAACGGAAATATAATTCCTGTAACAAATTGCTCTGCATGTCCCGTCACTCATGTAACAACGGCAAACGCTTCCTGGAACCCTGGGCGAACGGTTAGCACAAGTTATCTAGGAACTAATGAGCGACATTCGGCGTATTTTTTGAAGCCATCAATCTTTTTACTGTTCATGTGTTTTTCTTTATCGTTTCTTATATTGCACAACTTTCTTTGGCTCTAGACAAAAACTGATATTTTTACTAATTCTCATTACGCATTTTGATCCTGAGTCGTTCCTATGTATTAACATATACAATAGACCACTCTATTTAGCTAAAAATCAACCACCCCAGCAAGTCCTAACAGATACCTCATTTATCAGGTCCCTCTTTTCGTAATTAACATCCAAATAATTGGTTACAGCAATATTTCCCGCATCTTTCCGTATTTTATTTGTCCACGTCTTACACCGCCACACATTCATGAAATATTGAGCCTACGTCCTCTGATGTCGCGAGGGTGTTCGTGGTTTAATCTGCCAAAGAGCATACTCTGTAGTCTATTAAAAAGAATTAATATTGTGATGAAACTTAAAAAGAGGACCTTTATGAAAACAGATGGAAGCAGTCTCTGTACGTTATTATAGTGAGAGCATTACATTATAGTAACACTGTGGTTAATCTTGTATGGTGACGGGTGCAGACTCTGAAACTAAGTCTTTAATTATTTTACAACACAGTGTGTTTTAAAATGAATATACGGGTTTTAAGGTTTTGTAGCACATATTACGTTCACCGCACAATTGTAAATAATACATAAAATGAAAGAGAAACACAAACAGTTTTTCTTACAGGTATTCAGTGTGAACACTGATCACACATCGAGTCGATAGGCGATTTGTTCCGAAACCTTCCTCAATGCGTCTGGAGTAACTGTTGCAATAACACCGTTTCTAATGGAACTGCTAAGCAGGATGTACTACATGGTCCGATTACTTTTGTGGGGGCCAGATTTGATTTTAGTATTAAGACTACCGAAGTTTTTGGTGGTTCTGGTTGGCTGATATTTGCGTTTGTTCGCACTGGTGATGCTTCTTTGGGTGGCCTTGAAGCATTTCCCGAGTCTGATGGATTAGCTGATATCGGAGGGACATACACATGATCACGTCAGATCGTGTGTAAACGTGGAGGTCGTGTATAAAAGGCTGTGTCAACCGGTCCCTTGCACCCAATCCACCGGTCAGATACAACATCGCTTAACCAATCGCATACTGAGTTATGCTAATGAGCCGGCACACCATCTTGCTCCCTGATAAAGATGCGTGGTTCAGCTTCTTCCCTTTGAGCCACGGGCCATAGCTGTAGTACATCAAGATAAGAAACATCAGTTACAGTTGTTTCACTGAAAGAGAAAGGCCCATAAACTTTCCGCGGGGATATTTCTTGGGGCTAAGCGTGAAAGACTCGCTCTCGTTCAACAAATTTTTCAGTCACTCTTTGTCACTCCATACCCTTCCCATTGTCTTTGGTATATAAAAAAAAACTGTTTGAGTTGCTCTTTCATTTGGTGTACTATTACAATTGCAAGCTGTACGTAATAAATGCTACAACGCCTTAAAACCGGTATTTTCGTTTTGAAAGACTCTGTGTTAAACACTGACCTACAGAATTTTCCCTGACAAAGACTACTCTAACTTAACCTATTCATTTATTAACAACAATATACAAGCCCAACGCAGTTTGACTTCCAATAATTAACAATATGACTTCCAATAATTAACACAAAAGAATTGCCCTGAATTGCAAAAAAATTCTTGACAATAATAAAAATCTAAAAAAATATGAAATGAAAGAAATATGGAACTACCCCCAATTCGATTAATTCCCTAAACTGATTCCAATCACCAATCCCTATAGTAGAAACCCCATTTTTTATTTTATTACTCACTTATCTCACACAAAATCTTCATATCACGAACTACAGTAATTACAGCAAGCAGCAGCTAAGCAAGCTAAATAAAAAGATTATAACTACTGTAGGCTCTATTTAGTAGGAAAAATATTGTTATCAAAAGAAAAATTTTGTTGAAGAGCAAACAACGCATTTAGAAAATTTTACCTTATTCATGTGACATCCAGTTCCAATAATTATATAGTTGTCAATAATTCCACTGCCCAAACATTACCTATCAAACAAACGTCATCATATATTTCATTGCACTCACTTGACAATGCATGTCCTACCAATACAGAGTCCCCACTCAGAAAAAACATGTCCATACACTATCCACTCGTTAACTGCTAGTCCGTCGAGGTACTAGCAGTAATGAGCAACCCGGATGGCTGACTAGTGGAACAAGGATATCATGTAGAACAAAGAGGGAATAGAATAGCTAATTCACAGGATAAAATTAAAACCATATGGTCAGTTGTGAAGGGAGTGTCTAGTCAGCAGCACAAGGTCGACCATATAAAGTCAGTTCGCAATAAAAATATTTTTGTTACTGATAAATCAGATGTATGTACAGTATTTAACAATCATTTTCTGAGCACTGCTGATGAATTAAATAAAAATTTAGTTTCTACAGGAAATCGTATAACTTGGCAAATGCCTTTACGAGATTGATGTCTCAAACACACCTCCGTGATACAGAAAAGAGGGAGATTGTGTCAATAATTAAATCACTGAAGACTAAGGACTCTCATGGTTATGATGGAGTGTCTAGCAGAATATTAAAATACTGTGCTGCACATGCTAGCCCTGTATTTAGCCATATTTGTAATTTTTCCACTAGGAATGGTCAGTTTCCTGAGCGATTAAAGTACTCAGCAGTAAAGCCGCCTTATAAAAAAGGAGAAAGGGCTAATGTAGATAATTTTAGACCTATTTCTATGTCAGCAGTGTTTGCAAAAGTTATTCAAAAGGTTGTGTATGTAAGGATAATTGATCATTTTATATCATACGATTTGCTATCAAATGTACAGCTCGACTTTAGAAGACGTTTAACAACTTAAAATGCTATATTCTCTTTTCCCTTTGAGGTTCTGGATGGACTAAACAAAAAGTTTCGAACGCTTGGCGTATTTTTTATTTAACTAAGGCATTTGGTTGTGTTGATCACAAAATATTGCTCCAGAAGTTGGACCATTACGAAATACGGGGAGTAGCTCACAATCGGATCACCTTTTACTTTAGCAACAAGCAGCTGGAGGTCATTATTCACAATGTTGATAACGGCTGTGATGTGGGATTTGAGTGGGGTACTGTGAAGTGGGGAGTGCCCCAGGGATCAGTTTTGGGGCCACTCCTGTTCCTTATTTATATAATGATATGCCCTCTTGTATTACGAGTAACTCTAGAATATTTCTGTTTGCTGATGACACTAGCTTGGTGGTAAAGGATGTTGTGTGCAACATTGGCTCGGTTTCAAATGGTGCAGTACATGACCTCAGTTCATGGCTTGTAGAAAATAAACTATCGTTAAATTAGAGTAAGATGTAGTTTTTGTAGTTTCTAACACGCAATTCAACAAAACCTGACGTTTTAATTTCACAGAACAGGCATATGATTAGTGAAACTGAACAGTTCAAATTTCTAGGTGTTCAGATAGATAGTAAGCTGTCGTGGAAGCCCACGTTCAGGATCTTGTCCAAAGACTTAATACTGCCGTTTTTACTATTCGAACTGTATCAGAAGTGAGTGATACTTCGACAGGAAAATTAGTCTACTTTGCTTATTTTCATTCGCTTATGTCGTATCGTATTATATTTTGGGGTAACTCTTCCCATTATACAAGGATATTTTTGGCTCTGGTTCGGGCAGTAAGTGGTATGAGTTCACGAACCTCTTGTCGACCTCTGCTCACGAGTCTCGGTACTTTGACGTTGGCCTCTCAATATGTATATTCCTTATTGTCGTTTCTTGTTACCAATATCAGTTTATTCCCAAGAATAAGCAGTTTTCACTCGGTTAATACTCGGCAGAAATCAAACCTGCATTTGGATCGGACTTCCTTAACTCTTGTGCAGTATACTGCTGCATCCATTTTCAATAAGCTGCCACTCGAACTCAACAATCTTTGCAGTAATTCACGCGCTTTCAATTGGAAACTGAAGAGTTTTCTCATGGGTCACTCCTTCTATTCTGTCGAGGAGTTCCTTGAAAAAATAAGTGACTCTTATTGTATTGCTCATAGCGTTTACTTACAATCAAGGACTCACTTTTTTCAGGTTCATGAACATTTCTTTCTTTCTGTTATTACTTTTATGTTGTAATTTCATGTGCTGACACGTTCCATGACTATGGAGATTTGCTCCTCAATTTGGTCCTACGAAACGTGACGTGTAAAGAAATAAAAAATAACTGAATCTCTTGACGAGGGCGTAAAGCGGTATTAACACAGTCTACAGCGGTGCCAACAGACAGGCTACTTACAACAACGCAGCAGTTCTGTGTAGTGGCTATGAAACTGTGATACAGGGGGTGAAAAAGACATGGAAGCACCAAGAACTAAGCACATTATCATGCGTAATACGATAGAGGAAACCATAGGCGTTCTCGTTTCGAAATCGATAAATATAGGTCCCTTATGGTTTTTAAGGGAGTATTATACTACAGTACTTAGGTAACGATGATGCAGATAATTACTGGTCACGCAGCCTTCTCTCCAAAGCCTACCACAAGGCTCAGTAATACTGAGATCTGGTGACTTTGGTGTACGGGGGGAGATGCGCCAGTTTATCCTGGTGCTCAAAAAACCAGTCACTGAAGATACTGTCCCACACAAGCGGCTCGTACTGAAATTGCGTGCTTATGGAACATCGTCTCAGTTATGTGACTGGATTTGTAATTTCCTGTCAGAGATGTCACAGTTCGCAGTAATTGACCTAAAGTCATCGAGTAAAACAGAAGTGATTTCTGGCTTTCCCTAAGGTAGTGTCATGGGCCCGTTGCTGTTCCTTATCTATATAAACACGTTGGAAGACAATCTGCGTGGCTGTCTTCGGTTGTTTGCAGATGACGTTGTCGTTTATCGACTAAGAAAGTCATCAGAAGATCAAAACAAACTGCAAAACGATTTAGAAAAGATATCTGAATGGTGCTAAAAGTGGAAGTTGACGCTAAAGAACGAAAATTGTGTGAGTGCTAAGAGGAACTCGTTAAACTTCGGTTACACGATAAATCAGTCAAATCTAAAAGCCGTAAATTCAACTCAAAATGTTGAAATGTGTGTGAAATATTATGGGACTCAACTGCTAAGGTCATCAGTCCCTAAGCTTACACACTACTTAACCTAAATTATCCTAAGGACAAACACACACACCCATGCCCGAGGGAGGACTCGAACCTCCACCGGGACCAGCCGCACAGCCCATGACTGCAACGCCTAAGATCGCACGGCTAACCCCGCGTGGCGTAAATTCAACTAAATACCTAAGTATTACAATTACGAACAACTTATATTGGAAGGAACACGTAGAAAATATTTTGGGGAAGGCTGACGGAAGACTGTGTTTTATTGGCAGCACACTTAGAAAATGTAACAGACCCACTAAGGACACTGCCTACACTACGCTTGTCCGCCCTCTTTTAGAATACTGCTGCGCGGTGTGGGATCCTTACCAGATAGGACTGACGGAGTGAATCGAAAAAGTTCAAAGAAAGACAGCACATTTATTGCGAAATGTGGGAGAGAGTGTGACAGAAATGACAGAATTTGGGCTGGACATCAGTAAAAGAAATGTGAGTTTTGTTGCGACGGAATCTTCTCACGAAATTACAAACACCAACTTTCTCCTACGAATGCAAAAATATTTTGTTGACACCGACCTACATAGGGAGGAACGATCACCACGATAAAATAAGAGAAATCAAAGCTCATACGAAAGATATAGGTATTCAATCTTTCTGCGCGCTATACGAGATTGGAATAATAGAGAATTATGAAGGTGGTTCGATGAACCCTCGGCCAGGCACTTAAATGTGATTTGCAGAGTATCCATGTAGATGAAGATGTAGATGCGAGCTGTGTGAGTAGGCGCTGTGTCGTCTTGGAACACAGTATCACCATTGGGGATTAAATGTATCACCACTGGGGAATAAATATTGCACCATGTGATGGACTTGCTTAACCAAAATTCTCACATCATCCTTAGCAGTACAGCAACTTTTTAGACTAACCATGGAGCCCATGGAACTCCACGACATGACTACCCAACTCACCACCGACCACCCGCCATGTCTGTATCGCAGACTTACTAGAGCGTAAACTTGGTCAGAAGTTGAAAGCAGTATGAAACAAGACCCATCCGACTAAATGATAGTCTTCAATTCCTCCATACTCCTAGTTTTATGGTTGCGGCGTTTACATCAGTGATAAATGGTTTTAAAATTCCACCTCACGCTGCAGTCCCCTTCTTCTGGTGCTCCATTCGCATTATTTTGATGCTGACAGGATTCGTGAGGGCGACGTTAAGTTATGCACTGACTTTTTCAACTGTTGTACATTTAGTTTTCGTTTTTTTTTGTCAAAATCGTCTTCAATGACCGTTTATCACTATTAATTAACACACACCTTCATCAGCGTTATGACTTGTCGGAAGACGTTTTTCTTTCACCTTTCCTGTATGAGGTATAAATCTTCGATACGTTGCCTCTTGCAGCACCAAACACTTCGGCTGCCTTGGTTATGGAAACACCCACAGCACGAGCACCAGCACGTTGCCGACGCCTGTATTACGTCAGAGCTATGACGTAATACACTCACACACGAAACACGGTTCTGCCAGCGACTGACACTTAATGCGCATTGCGTGCATTGCACATTTGCCGCCCGTAGTCAAATACAGGGAGTTTCAAAAAGAACTCCCTAGTTTTAAGGATAAATTTATTGGTGAAATTAATAGAAATTACATCAATGATCACATATCACGAAAGAAAATTCCTTCAAGTGTTTTTGAAATATTAGTATACTTCAAAGTGGGATCCATTTGTTGCCCTGCACACGTCCAGACGATGTTCACCTACATTTCATTTCAGGTGTAGCTGTCCCAACCGAAGCGACGATTCTTTCCCGTAAGTGACTGACGTCTCTGATCTTGACATCATCATCAGTTCTCTGTAGAAAGTCAACAGAAAACTCATACCTTTCGATTTTATTAGTACGTTTTACTTCATGTAACAGTTGCAATTTGTAGGAGCGCAACTTAAGTCTTTTACGCACAACGTCATACAGAGTACCTGTAAGTAGGCTGTTTATATTTTTATATTGGTAACTCCACTCTGTATGAAAATCACTGGCTGTGCTGTGTGCAGTCTGTGGCTGGTTAGCATTGTTGTAACTTTTGCTATTGTAGTGTTGGGCAGTTGGCTATTAACAGCGCGTAGCCTTGCGCAGTTGGAGGTGAGCCGCCAGCAGCGGTGGATGTGGGGAGAGAATTGGCGGAGTTTTGAGAGCGGATGATCTGGACTTCTGTCCATCAGAGACAGTAAATTTGTAAGCCGGGATGCCAGGTACTGCTATATATATTATGACTTTTGAACACTATTAAGGTAAATACATTGTTCTCTACCAAAATCTTTCATTTGCTAACTGTGCCTATCGGCAGTTAGTGCCTTTTATTTAGCTGGCAGTAGTGGCGCTCGCTGTATTGCATTAGTTCGAGTAACGAAGATTTTTGTGAGGTAAGTGATTTGTGAAAGGTATAGGTTAACGATAGTCAGCGCCATTCTTTTGTAGGGATTATTGAAAGTCAGACTGCGTTGCGCTAAAAATATTGTGTGTCAGTTTAGTGTTGATCAGAATAGGTAAAGAGCGAAAAGTCGGAGGACGTTCAGTTCTGCCCAGCTGTTTGAAAATCAAATAATGTAAGAGGTTTACCTGTACAGTAATTCTCTAATTTTTCTAAGTGGACGTTTCATACCTTCAGAAGTTTTCGGTCTACCTGGTAAAATGTAAATTTCGTGTGACTAGCGCCTCCAGTTGGGTAGACCGTTCGACGATGCAAGTCTTTCGATTTGACGCTACTTCGGCAAATTGCGCGTCGATGGGGATGAAATTATGATGATTAGGACAACACAACACCCAGTCCCTTAGTGGAGAAAATCTCTGACCCAGCCCGGAACGTAATTTCGTGCATTATCTACTTTTCTCCCCTTCCCCCACCATCCCCATTCCTCTGTTACAGGTGGAGATGCTCAGCTGTAGGGCTATATGTGTAAGGAAGCAACAAGTGCGAACATTTCTTTAACTCTTCTTTGTTGAATATATGTGGAGGAAGAAGTGGAACGAGAATAGTGATTCATTTATGTTTTTATGAAAGTTGTCTGCAATATTTATAATCTGGAATAAAGTTTAAATTTTTTCCTGTATTTCTCTTTTCGATTACGACTTTCATTACACTAACAATTTTCTTTTATTCTAAACTTTTTTAGGCGTATTGAGGGAAAGTTAGCAACGCTGACTGTGGCTTCCAACAATACACATAGGATACATACAGTTACTCTGAAAATAATATTACAACTCAAACAACTTTTCTTTGCATGTCCACGCACACAATCACCAAATAAATGAAGGATATATGTAGAGGATGCTCTAAAATTCCCCTTGCTGACTTGTAGGATTTGTAGAGGAGGCTGAATAGATAATTTGAATTGGTACCCATGTCCGAAAACGTACCATTTCAGTGCTACAACCATTTGAAAACATTTTAGTAATGCGACCACTTTTACAGGTAATTTTTATGCGTCTCATTACTTGTTTTAAAGTTCCGCACATTAATAACCAAAGAAAGAAAAATGAAACTTAATCAGTTTTTACACACACTGTTGTGTACACATAAAGTTAACTGCTTTTGCACTTTTCAAAGGACGGTTAGCATTCTGATCCATTACAAGTAATGTCTGATATGGCGGCCACCCGGTTTAGTGCACATGTTGTAGTAATGAATGATATTTATTGTTCTCTTGTACGTGATGCAGTATGACCTCCTCCAGTTCTGGTGTGCGGCGTCTGCTTTGAATACGACAGACACCCCTGTTGACGGTGAAGGTACCCCTTTCTCGAAGCCATTGGATAATTGTGGCGAAATATGTATGCGACTGAGTCGGACGTAGTCAATATCAATCTTCATAAAAGCGAGCAGCATCTCTTCCATTATCGTATCGCCATACAAAAGGATCATTTTGGTGTGTTCTGTAAATTTGAACTGTTGCTCTAACACTCGCATGCTCATGAATGAGGCTCGAATCAAGTCAGAGAGGTAGGACAGACGCTAAATGACATCAGCCGATTCAGTGTAACCACCTCCCACCATGACTACCCAGTTGCATACCTGCCTAGCAAACATATTATTCAAATGACTGTAGCATGGAAATGGTACGTTTCCGAATATGGGTTACAGTTGGAATACTATTTGCTCAGTCCCCCTCTACAATCTTAGAAGTTTGTACGAGGAATTTTAGAGCACCCTATATTCAAGGTGTCTCAGAAAGTATTTGTCTCTATAACTTACAAACAACTAACTGATGGGAATAGTTATTGCGGTAGGTTAACACGAGAAACGTTACACTTTTACGGAGTTTTGTGCTATTTTCCAAGAGTTACACCGAAGAGATACAACTTTTTAAGTGGAACAATGATTCTATCATGCGCCAGAATCATTTAAATGAACTGTGTAAAATCAGTTTAAATCACATTCTTATCACGTGAGTTTGGAAGATACAATCCTCTAATGTTTCAGCGGCGAATACCACACGCTGTACATATTACGTGAATGTTTGGTGATGATTATTCTGGGCCGGCTGGAGTGGCCGAGCGGTTCTAGACGCTGCAGTCTGGAACCGCGCGACCGGTCCGGTCGCAGGTTCGAATCCTGCCTCGGGCATGGATGTGTGTGATGACGTTAGGTTAGTTAGGTTTAAGTAGTTCTAAGTTCTAGGGAACTGATGACCTGAGAAGTTAAGTCCCATAGTGCTCAGAGCCATTTCAACCATTTTTTAAAAATTATTCTGGCGGCAGAATGCTGATTTAAATGAGGTGTCCAAATGTGTGTCCGTGTTTCTTAATGCACAACGCAGTGTGCTTTCCATATGATCTGCGGACGAGATAAACCGTTGTCGGTCTCATGGAGCGCCGTGCTTCTTCGATACGCCGTTTTATATCATCTGGGGTTGTGACGTCACTGACATAACACGATTCTTCACGTATCCCCAGAAAAATAAACCTGCTAATGTTAAATCCGGCGACCGTGCGCACCTTTCATGAGGATCAAGGGTTGTGACGTCACTGACATAAACACGATTCTTCACATATCCCCACAAAAAGAAACCTGCTAATGTTAAATCCGGCAACCGTGCGGACCATTCATGAGGATCACGGCACCCCATCCATCTTTCCGGAAATCTGGTGTCCAGATCATTCACCACAGCATGCGCAAAATGGGCTAGGTGACCATCGTGCTGAGGTGTAGACACACATTTTCAATCAGAGTACCCAAATTGTCGACTATAAAAGTCCTATGTATGTCAGCTGAAAATGTACCTTTGTAGTAGTGTGGACGGTTGGCTTCATCCTGAAGGGTTCCGCATCACACATTCATTGTCCACTAATCTTGATATTCGACATGTCGTAGCCACCGAGGATTGTGTGCGGCCTTGTAGCGAATGTTGTGATGGTTCACCGAACCGCAAGTTATGAATGTGGACCTATCTCAGAACATAAAACTTTAGAAAGAGTCCAGAGTGAAATTGCTCATGACCCATCCACAGGAATTAGCTCTCGGATTGAAATCGTTCCTATGCAGCTGCTGGGTTAGTGACAGCTGTTACAGGTGAAACCTGTGATCCTAATTACACGCCACACATATGTGAGGCTGATACTGGCGACTGCAGCAACGCCTCGTAAGCTGACATTGGAATCGTGGTGTATCTGCTCTCTCCTTGCAGGTCTTCGTCTATTGCTGCTGCGTCTTCCCAAGCTGCCTGTTTCCCGAAATCGACGTTCAGCACGTAAGAACGTAATGCCTGCCGGAGCTCTACTCCTAGGATATCTCGCGGCATACGATATGGCTGATTCAGTGGTATCTTGTCGGCATTGACCGAGCATGAGTAACATGTCAACGTAATCGTTGTACGTGTATGCCATCTCCAACCGGCGTCAGTAACCGCGGCACACTGAACTCCGTTTGTTTGTGTGGTTCGATCTGTCACGTAACGGCCTTGTACGGCGACCGTCGGTAACAAGCGCATAGAGGAAGCTTGTCGCTCTGTGATACTGTCGACGTTACATCTCACATCTCGTCCGCAGCATCTTTGGAAAGCGCATTGCGTTATGTAGAGCGTGTGGTATCCACCGCTGAAACTTTGAAGGGTTGTAGCTCTCAAGCCAAAAGTGATAGGCGTGTTATTTAAATTTAATTGTACATAGCTGGTTCATATGATTCCAGTGCATGATAGAAATTAATATTGTAACCATTATTCCGTTTAAAAAACAGTATATCTTTGCTGTTCTTTTGAAAATAACACAATAAATTATGTTCATAGCTCAGCAGAAAGTGTAACGTTTCTTATGGTGACCTACACAATAAATTTCCAAGTCACCTATTTGTTTGTAAGTTATATATACAGGGTGTTTCAGAAGTGGTGGTCAATAATCCTCACATGGAAAGTACAGGCCAAAAGTAGCTAAAAAGCCACAATAAACATGGATCCGCAAATGAACAGTTGCCGAGGTATCGCAATAATTCGTGTTGGGAACCAACTGTAAACACCCTGGATACCGTCGTATTTACGTTGGTATCTCGTAGTTTGGGATCAACTATCTGTTTGTTTACGCATGTGCAACTACTTTCCTTACGCCCTCCGTGCACTGTGCTGTACCGGCCTGACAATCAGTTACGAACGTGAAGGCACCATGGGCAGAGGTTGCACCAGTGAAGAGTATTCTGACATGCACTTCATGTTTGTCAAAGCGAATGACAGTACCGTTGAGGCTGCACTATTGTATGAAGGAGCTTTTCCTCTCTGCAGGCAGCCTGACAGGCGTACAATTAGACGGTTACATCAGTGCCTTAAAGAAACCGGGAGTTTCTCACATCATGTTCGAGGTGGTCGATCAAAAATGGTTCAAATGGCTCTGAGCACTATGGGACTTAACATCTGAGGTCATCAGTCCCCTAGAACTTAGAACCTAAGGACGACACACACATCCATGCCCGAGGCAGGATTCGAACCTGCGACCGTAGCGGTCGCGCAGTTCCAGACGGAAGCGCCTAGAACAGCTCGGCCACTTCGGCCGGCAATGGTCGATCCAGATCAGTAACAACCTATGTCGAGGAAAGTGTGTTACGCAATGTACACTAATGTGCGAGTACTTCAACATGGAGGATTGTGAGCCGTGCACTGCTCGCGTTCATCCCATTTATTGTTTGTCATCTTATATTACGGTCCTGCCACGTTTGGCGTCACTAACTTCCTGCCTTACTTGCCTGTGAGCGGCAGCAGCAGAGCCAATCGATAAATACACTGTCGTACCATCTCTGGAGTGACCGATAGTATTTCCGGGTCGTCGTGTGTCTTGTGTCTGACAGTCAGTTCCGGACGGAGCAGCAGTGCAGTCGGGACGCCACAACGGTAAAGTCTGGGACGTGAGCCGACAGTTGGCGACACACATTAACTGTCCGACGGAGGGAGATTATAGTGGGACGACCGTTGGTTGGTCGTTCGGTTGGTCATCTCATCGGAATACGTATATTTGTTCCTGTCGCCGTTATCGTTCGTCGGCAGTTGATCGGTTGGCATGGAGCAGGAACGAAGTCTCCGCGTCGCGTGTCTGGCCGGCGCCGCTGGCGAGGTTCCCGCGCGGTCCGAGTGTGAGGAGCTGTCCCCATTGCTACGAGGCCCGTGGCTCACCGATCCCCGACTCGAAAGTTAAGTCTTTGCTTGATCTACCAGTCAGCCATTGTGTCGTTTGAATTTAGTTGTGGGCTGTTGGGATATCCTGTCGCTTGGTCCGTTGACTGTCTGTAGGTTGTGTTGTCGTCGGATCGACAATGGTTGAACCGACTGCCTGTCTCTCCTAAGCGAGAGTTGGTGTTTGAATTCCAGGCCGACCCTCGTATCTTCTGAGCACCCTTGGGTGTACTGCCTTGTTTTTTTTTTCTTGTTGTTTGTACTTGTCCGGCTTCTAGCCGATTTTTGTAAATTAATTTTGTTTTTGCCCTTAAGGCGTAAGATTCTTTAGGCCTTCAGGCTAATTTAAAGAACTGTTTCCCGTAAGACCTTTGGCATTTTAAAGGCTTTAATATTGTTGCATTTTAAGTGTTGGGCCTTCAGCCGATTTTGAGTTTGAGTTGTGTTGCTCTTAAGGCCTTGAGACTAGTTCAAAGAGCTGTTTCACGTAAGGCCTTTGACATTTTAAAAATTTTAATGTTGTTGAATTTTAAGTGATGGGCCTTCAGCCAGTTTTGAGTTTGAGTTTTTTTGCTCTTAAGGCCTTCAGCCTAAATTAAAGAACTGTTTCACGTAAGCCATTTGGTATTTAAAAAATTAATGTTATGGAGTTTTAAGTGTTAGGCCTTCAGCCGATTTGAATTTAACTTGTTTGCTCTTGAAGTGTCTGATTCTTTGGGCCTTGAGCCTAACTAAGGAACTGTTTTAAGATAAGGTTTTGCCTTTTAAATTTCTGTTTCTTTGTTTTAGTTTGGCCTAATTAAGATCTGTTTAACGTAAGGCCTTCGTTCATTTAAAAAAAAATTAATGTTGTTTAGCCTTAAGACTTAGGCTTTCGGCCGATTTTGAATTCAGACTGTTTGCTCTGAAAATCTCAGACTGTTCGGGCCTTCAGCCTAAATATAGAACTTTTGTAAGGTAAGACCTGCATTTTAAATTTCTAATTATGCTTGAATTTTAAGTTATGGGCCTTGAGCCATTTTTAAATTAAAGTGGCTTTCACCTGGTGATTATGTCCTAAAGATTAAAGCTGTGTGCTTAAAAAAAAATTTGCTGTTCTTGTAATGTTTCATCAAATAGTAAAGTTGTATATTTGAGTGTAATGAGAACCTCTTATTTTGACCCCTTTTCACAATTTAAACTACCTGTCCTGTCCTGCGGGTTAAGCAGGGCGTCTCAGATAGCTACCCGAGCGTGTCCTAAGTGATACCAGTATATTATATATTTTACATCGGCAAGTACTCTATCCATATCATCTGCAGCGAGTGTATTCTCTCAACAATGCAGATGTCTCTCCTTCAGAGAATTTCTGCCAACGGGTGCAACATGAGTGTACCTTGAAGATGGTCTTTCTAAGTAGTAATATGTTCACGAATGATGCTGGATTCACCCGTAACAGTATTTTTTTAACTACCATAACTGTCACATTTGGGCCGATGTCAGTAATAATGCAACAAACATATCACAACAGCAGCCTATTCGTTGAACGTCTTGGTAGAACTGCTCGGAGACCGCGTAATTGGACCACACTTCCTACCACAGAGACTAACCGGAAGACAGTAAATACGGTTTCAGCGACTGTACTTCCAGACCTACACGATGATGTCTCACTGAACCAACGCCTGAACATGTGGTTCAGCACATTTTCATTCACGACTGTGCTGGCTTCTAACTCGCACATGCATGAGGTTAACATTGAAACATCTTGGCAGATTAAAACTGTGTGCCGGCCCGAGACGCGAACTCCAGTTCGAGACATGGTCCGGCACACAGTTTTAATCTGCAAGGATGTTTCATATCAGCACACACCCCGCTGCAGACTGAAAATCACATTCAAGTTCAACATTGATTCTATAGACGAAGGCCTGTGCCACGGCCTCCAAGGTCTCCTGATTTAAATCCCATGGATTTCTGCCCGTGGGGTCATGTGGAAAGCCTGGTCTACGCTACCGAAGTCAACTCTCTCGAGGACTTACGCTTGGGGCTTGAAGCAGCCTTCCAGCATTTACAGAATTCCTCAAGACTGCCTGAGAGGATTCGCAACTCGTTTCAGAGGCGAGTTCATCACCGCAGTCAGACACATGGATAACATTTCGAATACCCACTTTAACTTTCAGAGATGCATTGTGTTCCTAGACACTGATGAACTGCAACAGAAATTGTGTTCTATCTCGGCAACCGGTGATTTAAAGACCCGTGTTTATTGGGGCCTTTTAGCTACTTTTAGCCTGTACTTTCCATATATACAGGGTGTAAATTTTAAGTTGACAAAAAAGAATAACTCGAGAAATAAGCTACACACGAAAAAAAGGGGAGAATCCAAAGTTGAATATATTCGAGGGAGGTATCTGCTGCTGCTGCTAAAATCCCAGCCTCCTGCGGATGGGGAGGGAGGCAGCTTTAAAATTTCAAATGGGAACCCCCATTTTTTATTGCAGAAACAGATTCTAAATAACAAAACTACTACGTACATTTTGTCTTAAACATTTGTTTCGATTCTTGGTAGTTGGCGCTGTAATTAAAAAAGATCCATTTTTTGGTGGAAAATGGTTAAAGATATATAAAAAATACTTATTTACTTCGTAAATTTTGATTCACTAAAACTAAAAGTCTCCCCCTCTCCCCAGAGGGTGGTATTTGCGAGAGAGGAATTAGACTTACCCGAATCTGCGGACAAAATTAATGTTTGGGTCAATATTTGTGAACCCCACCTCCACGGGGCTGGAGGGCGGGCTAATTTCAGCACCAGCAGATGTCCCCCCTCGAAAATATTCAACTTTGGATTGTACACATTTTTTCGTGTGAAGATTGTATATATATATATATATATATATATATATATATATAATTTTAAGTTGACAAACCAGAGTAACTCGAAAAATAAGCTTCATACGAAAAAATGAGTACAATCCAAAGTTGAATATTTTCGAGGGGGGACATCTGCTGGTGCTAAAATTAGCCCGTCCTCCAGCCCCGTGGAGGTGGGGTTTACAAATGTTGACCAAAACATTTTTTTTTTCTCAGATTCGGGTAAGTCTAATTCCTCTCTCTCAAACCCTACCCTCTGGGGAGAGAGGGAGAGTTTTAGTTTTAGCAAATCAAAATTTTCGAAATAAATAAGTATTTTTTATTCATCCGTAACCATTTTCCACCCAAAAACGGATTTTCGTGAATTACAGCGCCAACTACCAAGAATCAAAACAAATGTTTAAGACATAATGTACGTAGTAGTTTTTTATGTAGAATCTGATCTGCAATAAAAAAAAATGGGGGTTACCATTTGAAATTTTAAAGTTACTCTGGTTTGTCAACTTAAAATTTACACCATATATATATATATATATATATATATATATATATATATATGAGGCGTCTTTTCACTGTCCACGCGCGGTTTCTCCCCTCGGAGGTTCGAATCCTCCCTCGGGCACGGGCGTGTGTGTCCTTCTTAGCTTAAGTTAGTTTAAGTAGTGTGTAAGCTTAGGACCGAAGACCTCAGCAGTTTGGTTCCATAAGGCCTTACCACAAATTTAATTTAATGTATGCGCTAACAAATTACAACAAAACCTGTGGTCTTGGCAGCAGTTTGTGTAGCGTGAAATGTAAACAAACTATGCTTGGTGTTGAAGTAACTGCGGGTGTTGAGCGAAACATCATTAAGAGACGAATTTCCCAATGGATGCAGTGTCGTTGGCCGCCGTTCCCGGGCGCGTAATTCGTGCGGAAGCGGCAGGCGTCGATCACAGCACGAATTAGAGCTCTGGTCACGCGCTCCCGCTTAATGGTCCCGAGCGGGGCTCCGTCTTTGTCGCTGGGGCCACGCCGCCACGTCAACTTAATGAACGCTGTTAGCTTTGGGCCCGCCGACATTAAAGCGCCGCTCGCCGGGACCTGGAGTGTATCGTAAATATCGACCGGCCGGCGCCGGTGAGTGCCTCGTCACCGGCTCGCCGTACACGTGTAGTTGCAGACGAGCACCGGCCGAGGCTCCGGGCGGCACCTTGTGAGCAGGTGGAGCACGCAGTTACAAGACGAACACCGTAATATAATGGCCCCATACGCTACATCACGTAATCAGCATCTTTGGTGTCATCCACTACTGTGTGACCTGCAATCTAATACACCCACAGATAACATTTGCTCCCATGTCAAGTAACTTCACACCCAAAAGTAAGAAGTAAGAAATGTATCAAGCAAGTATTGTATAGCTACGATGGGGATGTTAACCGAGACTATCGCCTTTCTTGTAACTTCGTTCGGTACGTGAATATGAAACGCAGTACCTCTATTTTCAAATAGCACCCTCTATTTTATGTACAGTAACGCACTCCTTCTCCGTACGGCCTGTTCATAAAAGTATTGCAATGTTTTTTATACGGTAGTCTTCATTTTTTAAGTAATTCCCTCAGAATCTCCTGTTTTAATTCGACTACATTCCACTACGATTGTTTTCCTTTTGTTAATGTTCATCTTATATCTTCGTTTCGAGACACTGTCCATCCTGTTCAATTGCTCTTCCACGTCGTTTGCTGTCTCTGATAGGATTACAATGTTTTAGGCAGACCACAAAACTTTTATTTCTCCTCCCTAAAATTTGATGCCCTTTTCATATTTCTCCTTACTTTCCTTCACAGCTAGCTCAGTGCACAGATTCAATAACATTGGGAACAGACTACAACGTTGTCTCATTCCCTTCTCAACCACTACCGGGTGATCAAAGAGTCAGTATAAATTGGAAAACTGAATAAATCAGGGAATAATGTAGATAGAGAGGTACAAATTGACACACATGCTTGGAATGACATTGAGTTTTTTTAGAACCAAAAAAATACAAACGTTCAAAAATGTCCGACAGATGGCGCTTCATTTGATCAGAATAGCAATAATTAGCATAAGAAAGTAAGACAAAGTAAGGATGATGTTCTTTACAGGAAATGCTCGATATGTCCACCATCATTCCTGTAGTCGAGGAATAATGTTGTGAACAGCACTGTAAAGCATGTCCGGAGTTATGGTGACGCATTAGCGTCGAATGTTGTCTTTCAGCATCCCTAGAGATGTCGGTCGATCACGATACACTTGCGACTTCAGGTAACTCCAACGCCAATAATCGCACGGACTGAGGTCTGGGGACCTGGGAGGCCAAGCATCACGAAAGTGGCTGAGCACACGATCATCACCATACGACGCGCGCAAGAGATATTTCACGCGTCTAGCAATATGGGGTGGAGCGCCATCCTGCATAAACGTCGTACGTTCCAACAGGTGTTTATCAGCCAGGCTGGAGATGATGCGATTCTGTAAAATTTCGACGTACCTCTCACCCGTCACGGTAGCAGTTTTGCTATCCAGCTCCACCTGTCGGACATTTTGTGAACTTTTTTTTGTTCTAATAAAACCCCATGTCACTCCAAGCATGTGTGTCAATTTGTATCGCTCTATCTACATTATTCCGTGGTTTAATAAGTTTTCAAATTTATACTGACTTTTTGATCACCCTGTACTTCCCATCAATGCTCTTCGGCTCTTGTAACTGCCGCCTGGTTCTTATAAAAGTTGTAAATAACCTCCTTAGCTGAGGTGGAATTCCGGCACGGTAGCTCAGTTTGTTTGGTCAGAGGGCTGTCTGTCTTCTGTATTAGAAAAACTGATTGAAACAACGACCAGCTTGATCGGGTGCCATATGACGTCTACCCATATCAAATGCAACGAACAATAACGAACGGAATGAAACACCCCCCCCCCCAAAAAAAAAGGTGTAAAAGGTGACTAAAGAACGCTAGTGCGATGGCCCTCGACTGGGTAGTAAAAGTAAGCCGATTCGAATCCTGGTGGCGGCAGAAATTTTTACTGCAGTATTTAACCTGCAAGGGGAGGAGAAGTGGTGGTGTAAAGTTCCTGATCACTGTCTTTGCGCCAATGTCCTGGATTCAATTGAAAACGTCTCCACATGATGTGAGGGTATGTGACACTGTTGATGGTGATCTATCCATCAGATGGGGACGTTAAGCCCAACTGTCCTCTTTGTGCCATTCATGAGGAGTAGGCTACGTGGTAGCACCAAGTTTCATCCTCTTCCTTCCTTTCAACAAATCCAACACTACTTTGTCCAAAACACTCACGGCGGTCATGCAGAAGGCTTAGATAAACACTTAACACTTCATACCAGGTCGGAGGAAGGCAAAGGCAAACCACTTCCACGAGTTCCTTGCCATAAACAGCGGTGCATGGTTCCTACATCTGCCTCCCTGCGCTCGTATCCTGAGAATGGGACCTTGAATTTAAATTCAGTCACCACTGTCAAAAGCTTTTTTTGTTTTGGTTTGGCAGGCCTTAGTCTTCTTTGTTGTTTCATACGGACCGCCACAATTTCCTCTTCTATGCCAACCTCTTCATCGCAGAATGGCACTTGCAACTTACGTCCTCAGTTATTTGCTGCATGTATTCCAACCTCTATTTCCCTGTACAGTTTATACCCTGTATAGCTCCCTCTAGTACCATCGAAGTTATTCCGTGATGTCTTAACAGATGTCATAATATCCTGTCTTCCGTGACATGTCGAAGGGTCAGCACTGCCTCTCATGTAGCAATATTTCTCCGAAACCCAAGCAGATCATTCCAGAGGTTAGATTCTGCCAGTTTTTCCACTCTCCTGCAAATGTTTGGTGTCAGTATTTTGCAACCACGATTTATTAAAGGGATTGTTTCGTGATATTTTTACCAGTCAGCAACTGGTTTCTTTGGAAATGGAATAATTACATTTTTCTTCGAGTCCAAATGGATTTCTTATGTGTCTTATCTCTTGCACACCAGATGGAATAGCTTTTTCATGTAAGCTCTCCCAAGTATATCAGCAGTTTTGAGGGGACGTTGTATCTCCAGGAGCCTTGTTTCCTTTCTGCCTTTCAGTACTCTGTCATGTCCCTTGCGCAGTATCGTATCTCCCATTCATATTTATCTACTTTCTCTTCCTTTTCTGTAATATTTCCGTGAAGTTCTTTTCCCTTCTACAGCCCCTCTGCATGTTTCTTCCACCTTTCAGCTTTCTTCTTTGCTTAGTACTGGTTTTCCGTCTGAGCTGTTCCTCTTTTCTCTAAAAGCCTCTTTATTTTTCCTATAGGCAGCGTATCAGTCACGTAACGATGGCCTTTTTGGAAACGTAACACAAAACTGACTGACTGGTGAACTAGCACACAGTGGAGGTACTTGGAGTAGGGTAACTCGTCTTCTTGATAGTGTTTACACTAAGAAAATGGAAACACAAAGAAAATGCACGCTGAAAATTCAGTCAGCGTCTTCAGTTGAACGCATATGTGCAAATATTAAAGTGCTAGGCTCCTAGCCCAGGGCAACGCTGTTCTGAACTGCATCTGGCGGTCCAGGATTTGATTTTTCATGGTTTTTCAAAAAAACACCTAATTAGACCATCTCATGTCTCTCTTGTTGTGAGAAGGATGACATAGTTCCTGCTGCTACCGAATCAGCCAGACCGTCACACTTAAGGCAAACCGTTAACTGAACTTGGCGATTCAAAAATGCAGAAAAATCTCGTTGTTAAACAAAGCAACCAAGCTAACATTATCTTTAAAATTGTTTGACACATATGTACAATATTTATAGCTGCGATTTGAGGAAATCAACCTTTGTATTCGAGATGAAACAGATTCTCATACAGTATTTTTATACGAGTTTATAAGGTGGCTATTGGCTTCTTACTACAAGGATATTCATTAGACTTAATAGTATGGTACAAATACAGGTCCATGTCACAGCTCCAGTACTAAATATCCAGTCGTGTCATATTAATGTGACCGTCGCATGTGTTCGACGTCTGCGTGCAATAACCACACACACAGCGCATGTGGTGGCACTGATACTGGAGGGTGTATAAAGCGTATCGAGCGGACGTGGAAGACAGTGCAGTTGTTGCCGTAGTTCTGAAATTGCGATTTATCTGACGTCCAAACGCGCATGATCATTGACTTTCTGGCCAACGGGGGGGGGGGGGGGGGGGGCAGACTGGAAAAACGTTGCCGAGGCTATTATAGTGACCCACGGGATAAAGATGACAGCGGTGAACGTCGGCTGCGGAGATGTGACGCTGTTGAACAACTGACCGCCCAGATGGAACAAGGGGCTGCCAACAGTGTCTCCTCAACCACCGTCCAGCAAATGTTGCAGCAGGCGCGTGGTTTATGCACCGCTGCTGACTGCAGTTTATCAGCTGTGAAGGCTGGAACTTGCACGCCAACAATATCGCAAGTGGACGTCCAATGAGTGGCGATAGGTGGCCGTATCAGATGAATCACTTTTGTGCTCCGTCGGACAGATGGTTGTTGGCGTGTTCAGCGCTAAACCTCTAAAAACAAACACACTGCTTCAATCATCGGAATTATCCGGGCCGGAGGGCATTCCTTGGGTGATTTATCAATTCTGGAAGTCGCAATGTATCAATCCTTGGGGACCATGTCCACACCTACGTGCAGTTTGTTTTCCCTCCGTACGATTGTATCTACCAGCAGGACAAGACAACGTGTCACACAATTCGCAGTGTATGTGCGTTGTTTGAAAGCACCATGCTGAGTTTATTGTACTCCCCTGGCCAGTATATTCCCAGAATTTAAACACAGTCGAGAATCTGCGCAGTCGGCCATGGCGCTGGAGTCAGCACGTCTCTGCATCTCTGTTGGTACCTTCCAGAACCTCAGTGACTGTCTTCCTGCACTTCTCACAGTGGTCCATGCTGCAGAGGTTGATTATTCAGGCTTTTGACAGCTGGTCATATTAATGTGTGAAAAGGTTGGCAAATACCGCTACAGTCCCAAAATTTGCTTACTACTAAATCACTTATTCAGCAACGTGTTTCGAGGTGTTAACTCATCTTAGAGATATAGTGGCATTATAAAAACATTTAACGTAAGTGTGTACAGGTATTAAAGTTTCCTTGCATGACTGCTATGATCATCATAGAGAGCGAGAGAGAGAGAGAGAGAGAGAGAGAGAGAGAGAGAGAGAGAGAGAGAGAGAGAGGTGGGGGGACGAAAACCGAGGGCGGTGTGGTTGCGGTATCGGCCGTTATAAGGTCGGCCGCCCTTTCAAATTCGCCACTATGTTTCCTACAGCCGCCACAATAACATTAAGGCGCTACGAAGAACGATTACGCTTCTACCAATGAGATGCAGGCTTCCCCTCTCTGGAGCTTCAGCGGCGGGTGTACTTATGTCCGAACATTTGTGAACTGGGACCATTTTGTGAGTTTCCAAGTTGAATAACATTTGCAGACTTTCATAATGTTCAGGTCCTGACATCTTCTTAATAAACATTGTATTCGAGAATTACAGCTTTATAAATCTTGTGCATCTGAATACGTTTTAACATTTATAGCTACTGTTAGCAACTGACGCTGCTAACACAGCATCAAAGTTGTGTATTATGTTTTATATTAGGTGTAGAACAAATAAATATCTGAGTTCTCTGTTCATGAACAGTATCTTTTCCTCCCTCCTGTGTTCACTAGAGAACCACCCAGCATGCGGAGGAAGTCATAACAGTATTCAGTTGTCATATTCGCTTAATGATCAATATGGCTCCAAATTATCACATTAATGTGACTGGACAGTGTAATACTTTTTCCAGATCAGAAGAAAGGAGTCTTGAATCTATTAACTGAATTATCTAAATGTATTCAGTGTAGTTGTACTGTTCGACTAATGATTATACGTCCTACCACGAATGCGCCCCTCCCCCCATGAACCATGGACCTTGCCGTTGGTGGGGAGGCTTGCGTGAGTCAACGATACAGATAGCCGCACCGTAGGTGCAACCACAACGGAGGGGTATCTGTAGAGAGGCAAGACAAACGTGTGGTTCCTGAAGAGGGGCAGCAGCCTTTTCAGTAGTTGCAGGGGCAACAGTCTGGATAATTGACTGATCTGGCCTTGTAACATTAACCAAAACGGTCTTTCTATTGTGGTACTGCGAACGGCTGAAAGCAAGGGGAAACTACAGCCGTAATTTTTCCCGAGGGCATGCAGCTTTACTGTATGGTTAAATGATGATGGCGTCCTCTTGGGTAAAATATTCCGGAGGTAAAATAGTCCCCCATTTCGGATATCCGGGCGGGGACTATTCAAGAGGACGTCGTTATCAGGAGAAAGAAAACTGGCATTCTACGGATCGGAGCGTGGAATGTCAGATCCCTTAATCGGGCAGGTAGGTTAGAAAATTTAAAAAGGGAAAAGGATAGGTTAAAGTTAGATATAGTAGGAATTAGTGAAGTTCGGTGGCAGGAGGAACAAGATTTGTGGTGAGGTGAATACAGGGTTATAAATACAAAATCAAATACGGGTAATGCGGGAGTAGGCTTATTAATGAATAGGAAAATAGGAGTGCGGGTAAGCTACTACAAACAGCATAGTGAACGTGTTGTAGTGGCCAAGATAGACACGAAGCCCATGTCTACTACAGTAGTACAAGTTTATATGCCAACTAGCTCAGCAGATGACGAAGAAATTGAAGAAATGTATGATGATATAAAAGAAGTTATTCAGGTAGTGAATGGAGACGAAAATTTAATAGTCATGGGTAATTCGGTAGTAGGAAAAGGGAGAGAAGGAAACGTAGTAGGTGAATATGGACTGGGGCTATGAAATGATGGAGGTAGCCGTCTATTAGAATTTTGCACTGAACATAACTTATTCATAGCTAACACTTGGTTCAAGAATCATAAAAGAAGGTTGTATACTTGGAAGAACCCTGGAGACACTAAAAGGTATGAAATAGATTATATAATGGTAAGACAGAGATTTAGGATCCAGGTCTTAAATTTTAGGACATTTCCAGGGGCAGATGTGGACTCTGACCACAATCTATTGGTTATGAACTGTAGATTAAAACTGAAGAAATTGCAAACAGGTGGGAATTTAAGGAGATGAGACCTGGATAAACTGACTAAACCAGAGATTGTACAGAGTTTCAGGGACAGCATAAGGCAACAATTGATAGCAATGGGGGAAAGAAATACAGTAGAAGACGAATGGGTAGCTCCGAGAGATGAAGTAGTGAGGGCAGCAGAGGATCAAGTTGGTAAAAAGACGAGGGCTAGTAGAAAACCTTGGGTAACACAAGAAATATTGAATTTAATTGATGAAAGGAGAAAATATAAAAATGCAGTAAATGAAGCAGGCAAAAAGGAATACAAATGTCTCAAAAATAAGATCGACGGGAAGTGCAAAATGGCTAAGCAGGCACAGCTAGAGGACAAATGTAAGGATGTAGAGGCTTATCTCACTAGGGGTAAGATAGATACAGCCTACAGGAAAATTAAAGAGACCTTTGTAGAAAAGAAAGCCACTTGTACGAATATCAAGAGCTCAGATGGAAACCCAGTTCTAAGCAAAGAGGAGAAAGCAGAAAGGAGGAAGGAGTATATAGAGGGTCTATACAAGGGCGATGTACTTGAGGGCAATATTATAGAAATGGAAGAGGATGTATATGAAGATGAAATGGGGGATACGCCCGCGTGAAGAGTTTGACAGAGCACTGAACGACCTGAGTCGAAACAAGGCCCTGGGAGAAGACAACATTTCTTTTAGAACTACTGACGGCCTTGGGAGAGCCAGTCCTGACAAAACTCTACCATCTGGTAAGCAAGATGTATGAGACAGGCGAAATACACTCAGACTTCCAGAAGAATACAATGATTCCAATCCCAAAGAAAGCAGGTGTTGACAGATGTGAAAATTACCGAACTATCAGTTTAATAAGCCATATCTGCAAAATACAAACGCGAATTATTTACAGACGAATGGAAAAACTGGCTGATGCCGACCTCGGGGAAGATCAATTTGGATTCCGTAGAAATATTGGAACACGTGAGGCAATACTGACCCTACGACTTATCTTAGAAGCTAGATTACGGAAAGGCAAACCTACGTTTCTAGCATTTGTAGACTTAGAGAAAGCTTTTGATAATGTTGACTGGAATACTCTCTTTCCAATTCTAAAGGTGGCAGGGGTAAAATACAGGGATCGAAAGGCTATTTACAATTTGTACAGAAACCAGATGGCAGTTATTGGAGTCGAGGGGCATGATAGGGAAGCAGTGGTTGGGAAAGGAGTGAGACAGGGTTGTAGCCTCTCCCCGATGTTATTCAATTTGTATATTGAGCAAGCAGTAAAGGAAACAAAAGAAAAATTCGGAGTAGGTATTAAAGTCCATGGAGAAGAAATAAAAACTTTCAGGTTCGCCGATGACATTGTAATTCTGTCAGAAACAGCAAAGGACTTGGAAGAGCAGTTGAACGGAATGGACAGTGTCTTGAAAGGAGGATATAAGATGAACATCAACAAAAGCAAAACGAAGATAATGGAATGTAGTCGAATTAAGTCGGGTGATGCTGACGGAATTAGATTAGGAAATGAGACACTTAAAGTAGTAAAGGAGTTTTGCTATTTGGGGAGCAACATAACTGATGATGATCGAAGTAGAGAGGATATAAAATGTAGACTGGCAATGACAAGGAAAGCGTTTCGGAAGAAGAGAAATTTGTTAACATCGAGTATAGATTTAAGTGTCAGGAAGTCGTTTCTGAAAGTATTTGTATGGATTGTAGCGATGTATGGATGTGAAACATGGACGATAAATAGTTTAGACAAGACGAGAATAGAAGCTTTCAAAATGTGGTCTTACAGAAGAATGCTGAAGATTAGATGAGTAGATCACGTAACTAACGAGGAGGTGTTGAAAAGGATTGGGGAGAAGAGGAATTTGTGGCACAACTTGACTAGAAGAAAGGATCGTTTGGTAAGACATGTCCTGAGGCATCAAGGGATCACAAATTTAACATTGGAGGGCAGCGTGGAGGGTAAAAATCGTAGAGGGAGACCAAGAGATGAATACACTAAACAGATTCAAAAGGATGTAGGGTGCAGTAGGTACTGGGAGATGAAGGAGCTTGCACAGGATACATTAGCATGGCGAGCTGCTTCAAACCAGTCTCAGGACGGACGACCACAACAACAACGAATGCGCCACATGATCAAAACACATGGAATTTGTCTCTCACAACTAAAAAAATAACTCATCGGTATATTTTCTGGGTAAAGGCATGGTGTTATGTGATTGAGATTTGCCCCAACGATGAGGCTGTCTTAGGATGCCAATGTGCCAAAGTCTGCTTCCAACAATGGTTTGTGTCAGTTCAGATACGCTGCTGCAAAGGTAATGGCACCAAGGCGTGTAGAGATGGTAACTGCTGTGACCTCTATCCGTTCCATTGGCTGGAGAGTCTGTTGGGTATGGACAAGAGCTTTGTTAAGGAACATTGCCGTGCCTCCACCACGGCGGTGAAAGCGATAACACATCATGTTGCGAAGGCGGAAATCATCTGCCGGTTTGAGGTGAGTTTCTGAGTCCAGTGAAACGTCCACACGATGGTCATGGAAGAAGGCGTTAAAAACTCCGTGCACGCCTCGCCACTCACGAGAATTATCACTCTCCACGAGGAAGCGCATATCGTCCCCCACAAGACGACCATACGCAACAACGCGCGGCGGCTCTATGCGAAAGTGGATGCCATGCGGGTTACGCAACGTTGGGATCAAAATTCCACCCAGCTGGCATCGACATCTGGTTCCCATAATCATCCTAGAGGCATCGGATTGCGACCGTGGCTAACGATAGGCCTGGCATGCCCACCACGGATGCATCCTTTGACGGGACTAACCACCATTCTACGGCCAATACTTTCCCACCTAACTGCCCACGTTAGGCTAAATTTTTATGCCTGACTGATGTAGTACTGTCACCGTCGGAGGGTGGTACGGGACTCCAAGTTTCACAGCCACACCTGCATAGTGTATTGCAGTGACGCGGTGTCACTGCCTTGTTGACAAATGTACTGCCTCACCAACACAGTTTCCATCAGATGCCAGTAGTTGTCGTGCAGGATCTGGTAGACCCAACGGCCCACGTCCGCTGAGCCACGCCTCCAGCGACCCTGGACTACAAGCACCCTCTGCAGCCGCGATATTGAAACGCCGGTCGGAGCCATACAGCTCACTAGCCGTCGGAGCCACTCTGCTACATGACACTATGCAGACACTGCTTAGCTGCTGCTCCAACACCATCGCTGATACTTAGAAAGCCTCTTCCTTCTTGTCATTCAGACTGGATTCTGTTTCTAGCTCTATAATCTGTAATGACTCTTTGTACACTTCGAGATATACAAATTAAGTGAATCTTCTATTTACTGTATTAACTTGTTAGCTAATCATTCTTGCTCATCTCCAACGTTCCTATGACAACAGTTGCTACAGCACTCAGTAATCTACTTTTCCTTACCATTCTGTTTGAAGTTGTACACAACAGAATAAATCTCGAATTCTTTCTGTTTTGACAAGACAAACATATCTACTCCTTCATAAGGACGTAATGCACGTATGCACGTTAATTATATACAGAGACTAAAGACACCTGATACACATAATTTCAGAGTGTTTCGAGGAGACAAAAGAAACTCTCTTTTTACGTGGCAGAAGTATCACAGGAGTAGTGTTTCCCCATTAGGGACCCAAGAAGGATTTGAGCCAATGTTCAGAGATCGTGTTGAAACTTCAGTGTGAGGAATATTCTTTTAGAGATACTGAACAAAATGTTACCTGCTTACATTAATACACAACTGTCATTGCGCAACGTTGTCCAACACGATTAACACAACTCTGTGTTTCAAGAATAATGGCTGCAACTTCAACCAAACAGATAACCAACTATTCTGAAGTGTTTTTCGGTGACTTGTGCACCAAACAGTTCACCTAGAGTAACGAAAATAAGCCTGTAGTATTGAGGCCAGAAGAACATAGTGGCCATGGTGAGACGGGCAGGGACAGGTACACCCACTGGCCTCTCTCAGTGCCAGTGCACTTGGTTCTGGAATCCTAAGAACTGACTAACAGGGGAAAGAGGTTGGAACAAGAGGTGTGTGGGTGTGTTTGGTTGTTTGAGAGTGTTTAGTGAATATCACAAGGTGACCTGAGTCACGGATCACAAGATATTCCAGTTTTATTTAATTACTGACATAAAAATGCATAGCAGTGCGAGGAAGCCAGAGAGAACGATTGTCATGTTGTAAAGTGCGCGAGGGTACCAAGTCATCATGGCGAGGTTTCGAGCACAGCGTCTCCATCTTTTCGGGAATGCAGTGTAAGAATACGAGAGGCACAAACTAAAAGTTCGACGCAATCTGCGAGAGCAGACACCGCTTGGCAACTAGCAGGTGAGCGACTCCATCGCATGAACGACCAGGAAAATAAAAATAGTACTGCTACATAATTCATTTTACAAGAGTAAGATATAACGGAGAATTATTTCAGACAATGTCCAGGAAGTTTCCATTGGAGGAACCGATGTAAGCACACTTCAATTTTGGTAGGAAAATTTTTGTAAAGTGGCTTGTCTGATGTCTTAGTAGTCCAAACAGTTATAAAAATGGTGACAGATCTTTGTGTAGAGGATAATGTGTCGGGGCTTGATCGAGATAGGACCTATGCCACATGACAGTCCACCTTACTAACGTCATAAGCTTTATTCACTTGATGTTGACTAAGTCTGAATACACATAGTCGCGTAGGCAGTATTTATAATTGGTGCTTCAAAGTACATTGTGATGGTGACAATAGCTACAGACTTAGACGATGATAGATTAATTGAACAAAGCTTATAGCACACCATATGTTATCACTCAACAAAATGTCTGTAAGGTGGACCATGTTGATTATCTGCTTATTTGCTACCTTGGTAGTACGATAAATTGTCGCTGGTAATCACCTGATGGCGACTCTGGGATTAGAGTGTTATGTGTCTTGAAGAAATCATATGCATTACTGCCGGCAGATTCAAAACTGCCTGCCGCTATGGCCGAGCGGCTCTAGGCCCTTCAGTCGGGAACCGCGCTGCTGCTACGGTTGCAGGTTCTACTCCTGCCGGGGGCATGGATGTGTGTGATTTCCTTAGGTTAATTAGGTTCAAGTAGTTCTAAGTCTAGGGGACTGATGACGTCAGATGTTATGTCTCAGAGTTCTTAGAGCCATTTCAACCGTTTTTTGACTAAAAACTATCGTGTCGATTCGTATCATTGCTCGTCATTGCAGAGCAGCGTCATGATGGTAAATGGTAAGAGTGAGTAACTAATTCCTGGGTGTGTAATTGGCTTGTCAATGAGAACGAGTTTCAGTCTTTGCAAACTTCTTGACTTCTGATTAATGCTATTGCCAGCTTTGCATAAATAATGTAATATTTGTACACCAACTTACCTGCATGATAAAGGGCCTCAACAATACATTTGATTTTACCTTGTTACGCTTTCTTTAATGTTGTACCTTATTCTTCTGGAGTGTTGTCGAATTCATGCAGAGTTCAATAAGGTACATATATTGCAGTACAGCGTAAGAACATCACCATCAGAGGAAAGAACAGATAGATTAACGGGTCGAGTATGTGTAGCTGGACTTTAAGTACACAACTGTCTGTGTGGTAACTAACTCATGCACTATTAGCTGATCGTTGTCCATATTCGCAACTGCGAATACATTTCATTTATTTCATGCTGCAGTGCCTATTCTCTGGCACATGCTGCATGTCTTTACATCACATGGCACAAGCACTGCAATATCGAATTTATCCGCCGACACTGGGCGAGCGACTTTCAAGTAAAATGTCTCCCATATATATATATATATATATATATATATATATATATATATATATATATAATGCGAGTACAGGTTGTAGAGAGAACCTTCACGGTATATGGAAGTTTGCGTCTGGCCGTGAGTTGTGCTCGGATAGGCAAATGGTACGGCAGCCGCTCGCGATAAACTGGAAGTCCGGGTTCGAGTCCCAGGCCGTCACTAATATTCATTGTAGCCATTCAGCCATTCCATTTTCCGGCGATGGTATTTCGCATTCGCAACTGTGTACACATTCCACGTGTCTGGTTTTCTTCTCTAATAACCCTACAAAATTGTATATTTAGTTTCCTACGCCTTGTGAGGATATAAATTTTACATAATTTTACAGTATTCCTCCTTTTGGTGTAGAATACTGTATAAAACGCTGGGGTGTAACACACAAGGACAGAACTAACTTTCATATGATGTGTCACTGCCAAGTAATATAGCTAGGTGAAACTTGGGCCATACTTACATTGAACTACCACAGTGTACTAAAAAACTGAACTCAAAGAACTATGCAGTGAAACGATTAGATATGACGCTTTTATTCAAAGACAGTAATAACAGTGAAGTCATCACAGTTCATGATGTTCCCCTGAACGCTACAAGCTACGGGAAATGATTCTTAATAGGATGTGTAAATACCACGGACGGCAATACAGAGCGATTGACAACTGGGTGGTCGCTGGTACATAGGGACGAGCGACAGTATGTCTCCTCAAAGTGTCCCACATTTGGTCGATGGTGTTGAAGTTGGGGAATGTGCAGGTCATTTTATGCACAAAATATCTTCTCGTTCGAAGACAGATGCATTGATGTCCATGTCCATGAAATGTCAGGGCCCAATCCAATCGTGGAAAAAACGCACGTCGGGAAGGATTACAGTGCCATAAAGACGTCCACTGCCGAGTGTTTCGTGTTTAAGGGTTTGGAGGTCGCTATATCCATGCCTTTCCACACAGTAACACCGACATCATGAAAACGATGATGTTCGACAACGTTCCTGGTTGCATTACGTGTTCTCCCCTGTGGCCATATGAGGGTACATCCAGCACTGTCGAGCATGACCGTTTGGTGGTCAAGGTGATACAGTGAGGGGAGGCATGATGTTACATGGGAGTACTGACATTCAGATCTTTGGTCATGGCACACTGTCAACTGTACTCCTTTCTTTTCAGGATTGGATTCAACGTTGAGTTAAATTTGGAGGATGCCAGTACGCGGCCACATCGAACAGCACTGTTTGACGAGCTCTTGCAACGAAAGGGTATTCGGCAAATGGATGGTGTGCCCTTTCCCCAAATTAAATTCCACCGTGCTCGTGTATGATGTGTTGGGGAGACATATTGCAACATGTTCACATGTACCAATGATCATTCAGCAGTTGTCAACCGCACTATTGTAAGAATGGAATGCTTTGCCATAAGGACCTACCAACCTTGAGGCCAGCATGGAAGCCCATTCCAGAGCACTGGATTACTGTCCTTTATGCTCAGACGCTCTATTAAGAACCATGTGCCACCAACTGTAATGTCCATGTGTTCATGAGATCATCACAAGTCGTTTTGACTTCAGTGCAATTACGATCTTCGAATTCAATGACATTTCTGTTCAACTCATATTTTATCTACGCCAGTAGTTTCACATACCAAAGTTAAAACTAAAGCTAGTAAACTAAGATTACAATAATATACTAACTTTCCTAAAATTGTTCTCGGGTTCATACTTATGGTATTTTTTACATTGATAGTCGTTGGTAAAATATTTCACTTTGCTTTAGAAAGTGAAGTTATTTTCTTAAAAAATTGTACTTTAAAAATCTTAATCAATCGTTGTCACAGAGATGGTGGCTGCTGTACCCCTAGCGATAATTAAATTGGTCTTGTGATCACAATGTCCTCTATAGCAGGTAAGAAGACTGGAATGTATACCACTTTTTCAAGTAAGATCTTAAGCTTGTGTTCAACCTGTTATCCCACATGGACTGTGTTCTTGCAAAGTTCACTTACCTAGACTGTTGACAGCAGCGAGGCAAAATTCATTGTGACGCATTTCATTTTTGCTGGTTGTATATATTCAGAGACAAGCATACATTCAGGGATAAATTGTCCCCGTCCACCTCCCCTTAAGCTGTTGTTATGCTAATTGATGTATGACTTCTTGAGACTTGGTTTATGACCCCTGTGGATAATGCATCCTTCTGAGAAACCTCCACCCCTCCCCCAACCCCCATTTCCTACCCCATGCCTGTGGGAAAAGACGTTCCGATTTTGGGGCACTGTTTTTTTTCACTTATCCCCAGTTCGGTTCTGAGCCTGTTTTCCCCCTCCTGGTAAATCCTCCCAGCCATCTCCTACCAACCTTGACTTCGCCCCACTCTTCCTTCAATTCCCTTTCCTTCCCCCACTTGAGAATTGGCGGGAAAAATGTCTGTGCTGAGCAGTTAGTGTGGAAAGATCTCACGACATGAAATTCAAATCAGTGTCAATTACATTGCACAGGATATATTGTTTATTGACAGAATTCAGTTTGCATATTCTTTATTTAATCAATCTGTGGGAACAGGTCATTTCCCTCCGCTTCCCACTTGTGAAATGATGAGAAAAAAGCTCGAGAAGAAGGTGCTGTATTTATTTTTGTGGGAAATGTGTTCAGTTGATAAGATGTTGGTGTTGGGCAGAGACGAGTGTCATAAGTATATTACCTGTAAGCATACAGCTGAGGACCGCATTAATAGCAACCTACATAAGGAATGATAAGAGGTGACAATGGATAAGCGTAGAGGGAATACTTTCTAGCAAATAATCGTGATACAGTGCGAAGGGTTGTGGATGTATTTCACTACTAGTAGAGACTATTGCCTTTGCTGGAATTTTCTGTGTTTTTCGAAGTGGCTGGTAAATCCACAGTTTAGGAGACAACTTCATCGTATTCCGCTACTCCAGACTGAATGAAACAGAGGTACTGGCCTTGGAGTATCGGCCACCTGCAACTGAGATACCGAACTGACGATTGCCCCGCAGTCTTTTTGTCGGATATTGAAATAAACGCAACTGCTTAATATTTGTTGGATGACAGGAAAACTCTGTAGTGAAAAACAATTGTCCACGTGTAGAAAAACGTTCAGAAATTGATAACTAAAACAAAAAACCGTAATCCCACATTCACATCTGTTAATGCTTTGTAACTCAGCACTTATCATGGAAATCTTCGACTACATATAGAAAAACATCCAAAGAAGAAGAAAACAACTGTTCCAATAACACGCTGCTTCCTACACATATATAAACTTCATCTGTACAAGATTAAAATCAGATACATTGATTAAATGCTCACACAAGAAAACAGCATATTGCGAGAAACAACAACGACGAAAATTGTCCTAATTCGGACGAAAATTGTCAAAATTTGGAGTGCTGATAAACGGTAGTGAAATAAAACTATAAACTGGTCTACACATACAAAATAGCATGTTGTAGGAATGAAAACAAACTCAATACCCGAAAATTGTTATTACGTGAAAAGAAAGATGGTTAAATAACGTTGGTAGCACCTTTGATTTGTAATTAAAATTTCCTTGGTCTCAGGTTCGACCCCCACGTCCACTTAAATTTTGAAAAAGTCATTAGCAATGGCGGCTGAAGACATCAGGAATAAAAGTCACTAAGGCGCTGCAGTCATGGACTGTGCGGCTGGTCCCGTTGGAGGTTCGGGTCCTCCCTCGGGCATGGGTGTGTGTTTTTGTCCTTAGGATAGTTTAGGTTAAGTAGTGTGTAATCTTAGGGACTGATGATCTTAGCAATTAAGTCCCATAAGATTTATCACACATTTGAACATTTGAATAAAAGTCATCTTATTCTACCAACAACGAATGTATTAGAGCTTATAGAGGTTCAAGGCACTCACTTGCCCTTGTGTTAGGAATCTGCCCCTAAAGGCCTAACCATCAGCAGTTATTAAAGGCCTCTGGACGCAGAAGGCAATGGAAACCACTGTGTTAAGGACACATAATACGTCTCGGCAGGACATGTGGCCTATAATAGTAAAAAAGTGCCGCGATGATATCTCTATTGGCAAAAGCCACCATTCGGACCTCTGGGAGGGGATTGTCAATGGGGAGGTGACCGTGAGAAAAAGGTTCAATAACCAATGAAAGGATAATGTTCTATCAGTCGGAGCATAAAGGGACAGAAGCTTGAACGTGGTAGGGAAGACAGAAAATCTGAAAAACGAAATCTTGAGGCTAAGTCTACATATAACTGGGTTTGTGAAGTAAAGTGGAAAGAAGACAAGGATTTCTGGTCAGATGAGTGTAGGGTAATATCAACAACTGCAGAATGTGGTATAATGGGAGTAGGATTCGTTATGAATAGAAAGGTTGGGCATAGTGTGTGCTTCTGTGAACAGTTTAGTGATAGGCCTGCTCTCATCAGAATCGAAAGCAAACCAACACAGATAATCATAGTTCAGATACACATGATAAAGTCGCAGGCTGAAGATGAAGAGCTACAGAAAGTACATGAAGATACTGAACAAGTAGTTCATTAAGAAAAGGGAAATGAAAATCTGAGACATGGGGGATTGGAATGTGGTTGTTGGGGAAGGAGTAGAAGGAAGAGTGTCGGGCAAATCTTGGCTTGGTTCTAGGAATGAGGGAGGAGAAAGATTGATTGTGATCTGCAAAAAAATCGAGCTACTAATAACGAATACTTCCTTCAGGACACACAAAAGGAGGCGGTTTACTTGGAAAAAGCTGAAAGAAATGGAAAAATTTCAGTTGGATTACATCATGGTCAGAGTATCAGATTCTTGGCTGTAAGACATATACAGGAGCAGGTATAGAATCATATCCAAATTTAGTAGTGATTAAGAGTAGATTGAAGATACTAGTAAGGACGAATCAATATTCAAAGCAATGGAATATGGCAGTACTATGGGATGATGAGATACATTTGAAGTTCTCTAAGGCTATAGATACTGCGATAAGGAGTAAGAAATAGCTCAGAAGGCAGTTCTGTCAAAGAGGAATGGACATCTCCACAAAGAGCAATCACAGAAAGAAAGGATCAAATGGCTCTGAACACTATGCGACCTAACTTCTGAGGTCATCAGTCGCCTAGAACTGAGAACTAATTAAATCTAAGTAACCTAAGGACATCACACACATACATTCCCGACGCAGGATTCGCACCTGCGACCGTAGCGGTCACCCAGTTCCAGACTGAAGCGCCTAGAACCGCGCGGCCACACCTGCCGGCAGCAATCACAGAAGCTGGAAAGAAAAACATAGGCACAAAGAAGGTAACTGCGAAGAAACATTGGGTAACATAATAAATATTTCAGTTGAAAGATGAAAGAAGTAAGCAGAAAAAGATTCAGGGAAATTAAGGAATACAGAAGTACACGTTGCTTAGGAATGAAATAAACAGAGAGTTCAGAAAAGCTAAAGTGAAGTGACTGCATGAAAATTGTGAAGAAAGCGAAAGAGAAATAATTATCAGAAGCATTGACTCAGCATATGGAAAAGTCACGACCGACTTAGGTGAAATTAAATAAAGATGTTAAGGTTAAAACTGCAATGGGAATTCCACTGTTAAGCGCAGTGGAGAGAATCAATAGTTGGAAAGAGTACATTGGAGATCTCTATGAATGGAAAGATTTGTCTAGTGTGATAAAAGAAAAAACAGGAGTTTATGTGGAAATGACAGGTGATAGAGAATTTGAATCGGAATCTAAAAGAGCTTTGGAAACCTTTAGATCCAGCAAGGCACATAGGATAGACAACGTTCCATCAGAAATCCTAAAATCATTGGTGCAAGTGGAACAAAACGACTATTCACGTTGGTGTGTGGAAAGTATGAGTCTGTCAGTGTACCATCTGAACTTCGCAAAACTGTCGTCTACCTAGCTATGAAGACTGCCAGAGCTGAGAGGTGCGAGATATATCGGACAAACAACAGCTCATGCTTCGACGTTTCTGGGAAGAAAGGAAAATAAAACTGAAGGTATATTAGATGGTGATCAGTTTATCATTAACATAAACGCACTAGAGAGACTGTAGGAAAACTGGAATAGAAGAGAATCGAAGATGTGAGGTGTTGCTACAGAAGAATGTTGAAAATTAGGTAGACTGATAAGGTAAGGACGAGGAGCTTCTCCAGAGAATCGGCGACGAAAGGGATATATGGCTATGGTGCTAGAGGGAGCTGTAGAGTGTGAAAACTATAGAGGATGACAGAGATTTGAATTTATCCAGCAAATAATTGTGGATGTAGGTTGCAAGTGTTGATTTGAGGAGTGTAATTGATGGTGGGCTGCATCAGTCCCGTCAGAAGACTGATGACACAAAAAAAAGAAAAAAAGAGATTCCCCTAATGCTATAAAGGCAACACATTGGTCCGCTTCTGATGTTGCTCATCCAGCATACTGGTGAAGTTGCTGTTTATCAACCCAAAAGGCGTTGCGAGTGGCGCTGTCCAGATTCGTTCCTGCAACAGCTGCGTACCTGAAGTCGACTTCCTTTGGTATTCGGTACTCGGTCAATCACTTCTGCTCTCTATCAAGCTGTTACTTCCTGTAGTAACACCTGCGTCTCAAATCTGTGGACCAAGGTGTTATCCGCTCCCCTCCCCAACTTCCTATCCCTTTCCCTCTTGTGATTTGACAGAGAGAAGACTTAGTATCTGCTGAGCTTGGTAATAAGATTGACAAAAGCTATTTATTTATTGGTGACAGTGTTATCTTCCTGGATTGTCCTAGAGCTGCCTCCCACACCGCCACTCCTCCCGCCCCTATTTTCCACCACCCCACTCCACTTTTCCGATTACGTGTGTGTGGTTATGTGTTCAGCATTCTGTGGCCTAGTCCACAATACCAGCAGAAATTGGCGGGAATCTGCCCTACACTTTTTCCGATTTCCAAGACTGCAGCTGTGACCGTTCTCGGACAGGTATGAGCTTGCAGGACAGACTCAGAATGTGAGTGGTTCGCAGCTCACTTGTTATTGATCATAACGTTCTATGGGAGCTTCACACAACAGCTACTGGCCATTCCTCTGCTTGCCCCAGAAAGCTCGTCTTTGTATACGTCTATTACACAGAGGGTGTTCGAAATGGGCGAGAAAGAATCCTTCTGCCATCATCCACTTGTACTAGTTTGTGGGTAGATGAGCGGTGTCTTTATTTATTTTCGAGGGTCTTTTGGTACAGCAGCCCTCTTCCAGCATTTGACATACATTCACACTATAAGTTTCTCTCCAGCACACTATGGTGAGAAATTTGAACGTGATGAAACAACTACCTTGTACAACAAGGGAAACATCAATTCCTTGGAACACAACTGGGACCGCAGCGCAGCTGTATGCCATACACCACAATAACACTGGACAAACACATCACTGCTATCCTACAGTTGTGTCCATACACTATTGCTTTCGGGCGCCCCCGCCACCCTCGCCTTGCTATACATGTGTTAACCTATCACTACTGTGTGTAAAATCGAAGACACATTGAAAACTTCCACCAATTTGACATAAAAAACTACATGATGTCCCTGATATTTAACAACATCAATCTGAGGAAAGTGAAACTACCTTAGGTCAAACTTTAAGCTGTTGATCATCTATTTTTATAAGCTGTTGGTTGATGGAAAATTTCAGTGAAACAGACGAAGTAACATTAACCTATCTCTTATAAGGGACCGCTATTAAAAACACAATCATTATGACAATAAAGCAGTCCTGGCTTCACGAGAACAGATACAACTGGTTTATTTGAGTTTAATGAAATGATTGGTATAATTTCAGAGCGTTCCCCATGTTCAAAATTCTTGTCTCCGGATATATATATAGAACAACGGTTCCTTTGTCATCGGCCAACATCTCCTCTCCCCCACAAACAGTCTCCAATTTAATTTGAAACTGACCAAAAGTAAGAGTCTTCTATACTATACATTCCACGTCTGATGAGGGAACATTGTGAGATGAGTTCAACGTAATCAATACACTTCGATATTTTGATTTTGGAAAGAGCAAAATATACATGTTTCAAACTTGCAAAACCGACCAGTGCTACTTTTATGGACTGATATTCTCATTACAGTACTCTAACCGCCATTCTGTAAGGACTGTTGTGTAGCAGTCATACTCACACCACCCAATTATACAGGATCTCTCTAGATAAGTGCATGCTGAGGAGGTTAGCACTCATTACTCGTATTTCTGTATTGTAATACGAGCCTGTAACGTTCAAGTGTGTTGTGGTGATGTAACAGTTGGTTAGGAGAAAGAAGAATAACTTGGTTTGTGCATGAAAGAGATATGACTGGAAGGAGTTTTGAAACAATTTGCGTAAAACACTTATGCTATCTATTCTGGAGTATTGTTTTAGTGTTTTTAGTTCATACTAAGATTAGTTTGGAATGAGAGAAATAATCACAGAACATAAATACGCAGGCCTAAGGCTAAACCTTTCTGCATTTAAACATGATATAGTGTTAAAGCTGTGTGGTTTCCCAATACATTAGGAATGCAATGCTATTAATACTGCAATATAGGAAATATATAAGGTGTATCAAAAAGAATCAACCAATTTGAAAAAAAAATCATAACTACTATGTTACTTTACAGCATACTGTTGAAAAGAACAAACACTTGAGTTCCAAAAGATTCCTGCTAGGTTGCAGCACTGTGCGCCCAATTCAGTTCTTGTAAAAGCGGTGTCGGAACAACAGAAAGCGTTTTGTGTTCCACGTGCAGCGCAGATCAGTAATAGCTCTTCAGTGTGATTTCCGTACTGGGTATGGTGTGAATCCTCCTACAGCACAGAGCACTAGACAATGGCATGAAAAATTTCGAGACAGAGGTTTATTTTTGTAAAAGCAAGTTTCTGAGTGTCTGGCGTAGACGTCAAACGCATCCGCCATAGTTTCCCATGGAGTTCCCAGAAATCCGTTCGCCATGCAGCTCAACAGCTCAACATGCCCCCATTGTCCATCTGGCAGGTGTTGTGTCGACATTTACACATGAAACCATATAAAATTCAGCAGGTGACGAACAACAACATGTGGAGTTCTGTAATTTCCTTCTTGGCAAGATGGACGATGACAGTTTTCCACTACACTTAGTGTTGAATGACAACGCAACAGCCCATTTAAATGGAAAGGTGAACCATCATAATGCGAAAATATGGGGTACAGAACAACCACATGAAGTTGTGCAACATGACAGGGACTCTCCAAAATTTAATTTGTTTTGTGTAGTTTCATGGGAAAAGCTGTATGGTCCATTTTTCTTTACCAAGAACAGTGTTACAGGAAGCACATTTCCCTGACGAACCTCCCAGAGAGAGTCAGCCGGAGTGCAAAGGTACTGTTGATTTACAAATGTGTTTCCGCAATCCCTGTCGTGTCTGACATTCAATCTAGACAGCTACAGAATGAATCAATTTACAAAGTTCTGTGTCCATAAATCGAGAGTTAGTTTCATATCTGCAGTAATTCTAAGTCAGTGACTGGGCTATGTGAGGTACTGCAAAACTTCTGTACACATTTGCTTCACATTTGTTATGTGTGTGGAAGACGTTCTGTTCTATTGAGAACTTTCATTTTCCACAGTTGGAGACTGATTCGAACAACTTCATTTACCAGCATAATGAGGCACCACCACACTAGCATCTGGAAGTGCGGCAAATTCTAAGGCAAAGAATTATTGAATGATGGACTGGTCGCACTTGACCAAATAATTCAGCCTTACATTACTGGTCTACAAGGTCACCAGACTGTAGGTGATTATAACTTGTGGTGGCGCCTCCATTGGCAACAACAGTGAATGAACTGAGACATCGCATAACAGCAGCTGTCGAAGCTGTACTTCAAGATATGCTGGCTGCAGTGTGGGAACATTTGAATACCTCATTGACATATGTTGTGCATCTCAATGGGACATACTGAATGCCTATGAAAAGGTATGAAAAGATTCTTTGAGTTTCCCATTAATGGAAAAACAAAATGTATTGTGTATTTTTATTAGTTTCAGAAATACGGATGTACCAAATTGGGCGATTCTATTTGATAAAACCTGCATTTCCAACACCAAACATTCATTTATCCTGACATTTTTGTGTCCCCCTCACTATGTTGAGAAGTTTAAGATGCTAAAACTGCTGTCCTCTACATCAAAAATGAAAAAAAAAGAACATTGACTCCTAGTGATACATGCATTGTACAGCTTTCCAGAGAAGTACAGCGCCCCCTGTTCATATCTGATAACAGTTGTAAGGCTACGGCTTTTTACACTGCCATACATTTTCCTTTCGTACCACGATTTTGAAGGCTATGTCACAGGCTAATCCGACATTAATATGTTTTGATCCTTTGGTTTCCACAGAAAGCTGGACATCACATGGTGTAGGCTGTGCTATTCCTAGAACTACAGAAGGTGGTGGAAATAAAACACAGAGGTGCTGTTTGTTGCTGACGAAAAGGTGGACGACATTGCAACACATGGAAACTGGAAGAGTCTGCAGAATTTGAAGTATTTCCAAACAGCCATCCAAAAGTGATGGCCTCCACATTTAATCTCATGTTCTGGGGTGACATGGTCGCAGATGTCTCAGTGTTCTGTTTTCGAAGAGACCAAGAGCATTGATGCCTCACATTGCACCCAGGTACATGACCGCTGTTTCAGTGTCCCAGCTGTTGGTCACCCTGACCTATTTTTATGGGTTACAATGCATAACTGCATTGGAACAGTTTGTATAATGCAGGACTTCAGCCCTTAGAGCATGGGTGGTAAGGACCATCAGTTGTTAATCACACTGATGGAGGACGGAAATGATTTTCATACATAATATTTGTTATGTTTTCCTCAGTTTTTGAAATTTTACCATGTTTTTCCCAATTTAAATGCATTTTACCAAATTATCCGAGTTCGAAACCACTGCTCTGTACGACTTGCCACATCCATAAAATGCCTTATTACGTCGATCTCGTGACGTCTTAGCCAATGACATTGCAGCATGGTTCTTAATTTTTGTATGTTACTAAAACACCCCTCCATTGCTAATTAGTGTGTGACACTGCACGAACATTGAAATGTTCTGTATGTGTGTATGTGATCTTAAAGATGTGTGTATACTGGAAAGTCAGACCTTGTCCCAAACGTTCTTTTACTTGCATACCTGTGGTGGCGACTTCATTGCCTTTCTCAGAAGGACCTCTCATTTAAATGTCTCTCAGGACGACTCGAAATGCTAGTCTCATTGAGTGTCCTAACCCAAAATCTTTGGACACAGTCAACACTTGTTCAACACTTGAAATCTTTCAGGGTGTATTCATTTCTATGGTTAACAATGCATAACTGCTTATGCTGGAGCTCTTGGTATGATAGCAGTCATAGTCCAATGTTCGGTAGTACCGCACATGCATGGGGGAATATGACAGGTTTATTTCCATAGTGCCACCCTCCTTCCACTATAGACATACATATCATGAAAAGGAGCGTTGCTACCATATAATGGAGAAGCTGAGTCGCAGTTAGGGGCAACAAAAAAACTGTCATAAATAAGCTTTCGGCCAGTTTTGCCTTGTCAGGAGTAAATGACACCCTCTCCCCTTCCCCCCCCCCCCCCCCACACACACACACTCTGTCACCAAACGCAACTCACACGTCTGTGACTGCAGTCTCTGGCAACTGAAGCCACACTGTGAGCAGCAGCAGCAGCAGTACACTATGGGAGTGGCTACTGGGTGGGAACAGAAGCTCACTGGGACATGGTGGAGAGAGAGGAGGGCAGCTACGTTCAGTCAGGAGGTTAGAGGGCAGGGAAAAGGTTGTGGAGGGGGTAGGAGAGTAGTAAAAAGAATGGGTGCGATGATGGAATGAAGACTGTGTATTGCTGGAATGGGAACATGAAAGAGGCTGAATGGGCGAGGACAATGACTAACGACGGATGAGACCAGGAGAATTATGGGAACGTAGGATATATTGTAGGGAAAGTTCCCACCTGCGCAATTCATAAAAGCTGTTTCGGTGGGAAGGATCCATATGGCAAAGGCTGTGAAGCAGTCACTGAAATGAATGATGTCACGTAGGGCAGCGTGCTCAGCAACTGGGTGGTTGTCCTGCCCACATGGAATGCAGGACAGTGTTTGCAGCTGATCTTGTAGACACAGGACTGGTTTCATAAGTAGCCCTGCTTCGGTGGGAAAGATGATGCTTTTCACTGGCCTGGTGTACATGATGATGGGAGGATGTGTGGGACAGGTCTTGCATCTAGATCAATTACAGGGATATGAGCCGTGAGGTAAGGGTTTGGGAGCTGGGGTTGTATAGGGATGGACGATTATGTTGTGTAGGTTCAGTGGTTGGTGGAGTACCACTGTGGGGGAGGTGAGAAGGATAGTGGGCAGGACATTTCTCATTTCAGGGTAAGACGAGAGGTACTCGAAACCCTGGTAAAGAATTCAGTTGCTCCAGTCCAGGGTGGTACTGAGTTACGAGGGGAACGCTCCTCTGTGGAATTACGGCGAAACTTTGGGATGTGATGAGAGACTAGAAAGATAATCACGGGAGGTTATGGTGGCTGAGCCGTGACAGAAGCTGATGCATATGTTGCATGTATCGCATTAGAGTGTTCGTTCCAATGTTATTTAACCGCTGTTTTTTTCATGATACGACAATTTAAGAGTAGTCAGAGATTTTTTTTCTTTTTTTTCACACGTGGTGTTTTGTATGCCTAGACCAGTTTATGGTTTTGTTTCTTAGTCTTTGTTTAGCAGTGTGAAATTAGGAACATTTTCATCGATGCTTTTTCTTCTAATATCCTGTTTTGCTGTGTGACCATTTCATCGATGATTTTCTATGTTTGTGTTTTTATATCTGTACAAATGAAGTTTTTATACGTGTAGCATGCATCGTGTTATTGGAACAGCTGATGTCTTATTCTTCGGATGTTTTTTCTGTGAAGTTCTAAGTTTTCCGCGATATGCAGTGCATTGGAACGCTTTTCTTGTTGTGTAGGCGAGATTATGGTTTTTAGTTTCAGTTCTAGATTTTTGAACATTTTTCTGTATGTAGAGCATTGTTTTTTCAGCATAGCGTTTTCTATCGCACCGCCTATTTGAAGTAGTTGTGTTATTCGAACTTACAACGACTCAATACCAAAAATCTCTGAATACCAAAAATCTCTCAATACCAAAAATCTGTTTTGACTATATTATTTATCTCTTTTCAGTATTTTATTGATGTATAATGTTTCAGTGCCCTTTTAACTTATACTCAAAATACACCAGAAAATTAGGATGTCTTGTAAAAACCTATGGGATGCCAGGGCAAAAATATCCCCAGACAGCTATGTGAATGACTGTTCTGGAATGAAAGTAGACAGTTTTCTGTCTCATTCTAGTCCAGCCTGAGTTTGGACTTTAACTTTAACGACTTCTTAATCAACAAGATCTAAACACTAATATTTTCGAATGTCTTTTAAAACTGCGTCATCCCAATGATTGTGTGGCCACAGTACTAGATCACTGGAGATCTTTCTCACTTTCTTGGAATCACCTCCATTTTTTACTCTCTCTCTCTCTCTCTCTCTCTCTCTCTCTCTCTCTCTCTCTCTCTCTTTGAGCTCATGAACTTCCATGTCATCATAATGAATGTGGCACGTATAATTGCAGCTGCTCAGTAACATGCAAGTGCTTATTTCCTATGGTTTTCTGTACAGTTCCTCAACAGTTTGTAATATTATCTGGGCACAAGCCTAGCTGTTGACTCTAATCTTAATAACTTACAATCTCTTTTATCTAAGCGGCCGAGTAGACTGTTTGTACACATTCCTGAAATCTGCGATTCAAATAAACGTGATGATTTGAAAACCGATTTTTAGTATCGTTAGCATTACTATTAAGGCAATCGAAATTTTTTGTTTTACTTCCCACAAACGTATTACTTCAGGTTATTTCGAGATCTTGATGTACAAGGAATAGAAAGGTTGTTCCACCAAGAATTCTGTTTGTAATTTATCGCACCAGATGTAACAAACCTCTAATAATGAAATACCTTGCGTTGGTATTTTGTGTGATTTTTCGAATGCGTTTGATTGCATAGATCATGTTAATCTCTTGTCCAACTTAAGTCGTGTGGAACTGGCGGCCTTAAAGGCAACTAGTTTGAATCACGCTTACCAAATAGGATCTAAAACGTTGTGATGAACAATTCAAATTGTCCGGGGAAGAAAGAAAATTTTAGTGTTCAGGGAGAAATGAAGAAGATATCTCGCACGGTTCAATATTTGGTCCACTCCTGTTACATGCGTATGTAACTTAGTAAGTTCTCGAAAACTGTGACAAAATTTTAAGAAATAACCAAGGGTCGGTTCTGTACAACAAATTGAGTCATACCAACAATCGACGTAGAATATGAACAGGAGTCAGTCAGGGTAGAATACTGCAAGTTTATTAATTTACATACTGATGGAAACTTGAAGAAGCAGATTATGAGCAGCTCAAACAGTTAACTTTAGCTGCTCTTCGGGTAGATGCTACAATTCTAAGCAAAGGAGCCAGTCTCCTGGCGTATTTTGTATTTTTCAGTTCAATAACGTCTTGCGCAATAAGCTATGGAATAATTCGTTACTTAGAGAGTATTGGTTGCATCGAGACGAGCCGCAAGTATAGTAAGTGGTGGTCACCCGCAGTCATCTTGTAGGCACCTCTTCAAAGCAGTTAGGCATTTTAAATGCGTCACAATATGTAAGTATTCGTAAATGAAATTTAACATAGTAATCAATGCCAGTTTCAGGATAATAATAACGTCCAGAGTGCAATTTTCACTCCGCAGCGAAGTGTGCGCTGATATGAAACTTCGAGACAGTTTAAAACTGTGTGCCAGACTGACACTCGAACTCAGGTCCTTTGCCTTTCGCGGGCAAGTGCTCTACCAAATGAGCTACCCAAGCACGACTCACGACCCGTCCTCACAGCTTTCATTCCGTCTGTGTTAATCTGCCAGGAAGTTTTATTAACGGCCATACCTACAACACGCTGGAAGAAAAAATTTCCTTTATTATCCACTACGAAAGCTGTCATTGACTCAGAAGAAGAGTTCAATGCACATCAACAAAACGTTTTTGATTGCAGCCAATCAAGTTTTAAATCTAATTTAAAATTGTTTATTCTCGGTAACTCCTGTTCAATAAACGAATTTTTATCGTAGAGCTATACAAGAAAAGAGGTCACTCTTATTTGGTATCCTAGCTGTGCCTACTCACAAAACAAAAACTTTTGCAAACTCCTTCTCAGTTGCCGCTGTCCGCCTCTGGAACAAACTGCCCCTTACCTTGCGCAAAATTCAATCTCCTGCTGCTTTTAAGAAGTAGCTGAAGCATTTCCTACTATCATCCTCATAACGTTCTCCACAAAATTAATGCACAAGGCCAATCCTCTCATCTGTCGAATAGCAAAGCTAGCGTCTCCTATCTTGCTCCTGAGATACCTTCCTCTTCATCTATTAGCCACGCAATCTTCTTTTCCTTTATATTTCCTTAATTATGTTTCATCATCTCTCGATTCTTCTCCTCCCTTCACCATCAGTCTCCCTCATACTCCCTGCTGCTAGCACTCCTATCTAAAATCTGTCTCTTCAATAATGTATAATTATAACAGTACTTATGATCTACGAATATAAACTCTATATGTATGTATTTTTCCAGGTGTGCCTTTGTAATTGTTTATTTCACTTTTTGTGCTAGATGTAGTTTAACATGCCTACTAAAACATATGAATGTAAAATAAGTAGAAAGCCTGGTTAGATGTAAGAGAGGGCCTGATGGCCCTAATCTTGCCAGGTTCAATAAATCAATAAATAAATATAATACAAGAAAAGAGCAAACTGTTTTTAAGTATTGCGTGATCCGGACCAAACATATTTTGTTCATTAAGGTTAATAGCTGATCATGTATATGTGTCCTGTAAAATGACGGTTCCGCATTATTTTGATTACAAAAATATCGTTCAAATGATCTACGGAACATCTAGTTGGCAAGGTCATACAGTAAAGAAACATTTGCATTTTGCTTGTTGTTTATTTCACAGTATTTAAAACGACGTTTATCAATATCTATGCTTGTCTCATTTGAACGTATAAAAGCCATAGTCCACCGAAGAGATGCTTCGAGGCAAACTGCCCTTCCACGTGTACCACTTGAGCGTCCTTCTCTCTCTGTCGGTTTCTTCCAGTCTTCCCTCTCGTTCCCTTGATACTCCACATTTGTGCCCCAGTAACGTAATGGACATCGCCTTAATTGGAGACCGCTCGCCGCTGCCGCCCATTCGCGGCGGCACAATTAGCCCGCAGGCTTGTAATTCGTTCCACAACTGCGGCTGTCAGTGACCAGTGGCGTTTTTCTCGCTCGCACGTTCCCACACGCTGCCGCAACTCGCAGGCGTCAGCCACTTCTCACGGCCACTTTAAGAATGCCCTTTCTCGAGACGCCGCCAACAGCTGCGTCGGGCGTGAACTGCGGACTTTGCAACTGGCAGCTGCAAATGGAATGCTGTAGAACGCCAAATAATCTTCGATTTCGGTTTACGCTTTGGCTCACCGGTACAAACCCTCAGTGTGCCTTGTTGCGAATTGGTAGCTGAAACAACAAATGGTGTTTAGTGTCCTTCGTTTTAAGAAGTGTCATGGCAATTGTCTGTATTGTTACAGAGCAAGATTAAAGTTTACTAAAACACTCAGTTCTTTTGTTTGAAATATTGCAGCTTGAAGGAGTACTATGTGGATTACATTATTCATGTTTATCATTTCAGTTCACGAAAACATGGTCTTCAGTCATTATTGGTGACACTCTCGACGTTCTAAAGTCGTTTAAATATCTACGGGTAAAGATGTGAAGCGGCGTCAAATAGAACGAACACAAGAAATAGCACCAAGCTGGGAGGATGGGAAATTAATATGTTAGCAGGTTTCTGGGAAACTGTCGTGCATCTTTTAACGGAAGTGCATAATTTAGTGGAGTCTCGTGTGCCGCGTCTGCGTTTATCGTGAAGCCAACACGAAGAAAATGTGCAAGGAATACAGGGAAGCGACTAGTATTTAGGTCAACAGGCAGCTTCAGAAAAGCGTGTGACACGATCCCTCGCTGCAGACTGCTAACGAAGGTCCAAGCATACGGAATAGGTTCCCAAATATTTGAGTGACTAAAAGATGACGTAAGTAATAGAACCCAGTACGTTGTCCTTGACAGCGAGTGATCATGAGAGCAAGGATATCGGCAGGAGTGTGCCAGGGGAGTCTGGTGGGACCCATGGTATTCTCCATATACATAAAAGATCTGACGGACAGGGTGGGCAGGAATCTGCCGCTCTTCGCCAATAAGGCTGTGGTGTACGGGAAGGTGTTACCGTTAAGTGACTGTAGGAGGATACAAGATAATTTTGACAAAATTTGCAGTTGGTGCGATAAACGGTAGCTTGCTCTGAATGTAGAGAAAAGTAGGTTAATGCAAATGGTTAGTAAACACAATTCCGTAATGTTGGAATACAGCATTAGTAGTGTGCCGTTTGATACAGTCACATCTATTAAAAATGTTGGTGTAACGTTGCAGAACGATATGAAATGGAACGAGCACGTAAGGGCACGGAAAGGAGAATGGTCGGCTTCGGTTTATTGGGAGAATTCTAGGAAAATGTGGTCCATCTGTAAAGCAGACCACATATAGGACACTAGTACGTCCCATTCTAGATTGCGTCTGGGATCCCCATCAGGTGGTATTAAAGGAAGACACAGAAGCAATTCAGAGGCTGGCTACTAGATTTCTTACCGGTAGGTTCGATCAACAAGTGAGTATTAGGAAGATGCTTCTTGAACTCAAATGGAGGTAGGACGATGTTTTTCTCGTGAAACGGTACTAAGAAAATTTAGAGAATGGCATTTGAACTTGACTACGAAACGATTCTATTGCCGCCAACGTCTACAGACAGTCGTTTCCCCCTCGCTTTATTTCCGTGTGGAACAGTAAAGAAAATAACCACTGGTGGTGCGCGTTATGCGGTGGCTTGCGGTGTGTGTATCTACATACAGGATCGTAACAGATCAATGTAGCCTGTAAGAAATTGTCACAAAAATGAACAACTACAGTAACTAGCTGAGTTGGAAGAAACGCGATGGTTTTCTCCGAAAGGGAAAGATTTATAGGGGGTCTGCAAATCATCTCTAAAGTTTTTTTTTTTAAGCCAAATTCGCCGTGTGTTAAGGCGATCTACTACGTCATCAATACTTCAGTATCTACTAATGTGTCACTTGCATATTTTAGGTAATATTTCGTGGAATGAAATGCACCTAATGGGAACATGTCTACTCTACTAGATCAGGCAAAACGAGTGCTGCGATTTATTGAAACATGATCAGATACACTGGGTCGGCGAAACGACAGGTGCAACTACGCAAGAAAACTACCGTCCATCAGTTCGTGAATGGCACACTACCCGCATGAAACCGATTCAGTGGTGCGTAAAAATGCAGTAGTGGAAGGATGGAGCCAGAGGACGACGTAAAATAAGCCTTTAGTTGCTCCCACTTGCTCGCGCTGTTCCCATACCCTTTTTGACATCACGTAAATCGTTATTGTGATTCACACTGCAGCCACATTATAAAGCTTAATGAAAATATTTTGCAGTTGATATATTCAATCGAACGTCGGAAGATGAAAAATTCTTCACCTGGGGGCCTTATGATACAGCAAATCGTCCCATGCTTCAGAGAAAGTAGAAATCTATTACGAGAGAATCTGGGGTTCTTAGAATCGCCATGTGAACCTGGAACTTCACCGATAAAATAGAAAGGTGAATTTGTAGTGTGGGATATCATACAATTCAACCATGGATGCAATTTTTCTTCGACAGAAAAGTTATTACTAAAAATCTTTGGATTTCTCCAAAATATGTGACAACACAGCTGACTGACCTTCAGCCTCCTATTATTTGCCAGCGTGATCACGCACTATGGCACAGCTGTACACGTGTTTCTTAAATTATGAATGAAACGTTTCCAAACAGATTTCTGAGCGCCTGTCTCATCCGATATAACGAGCCTGGATTTCTTTATGTAGGTATCCCGAAGATGATAAAGCAAAACGAAGATCTCTTGCAGAGGAAATTCTAAATCGGACATAGCAAGAGAGAACAATCTTCAGGTGAGTTTATTGTAGTGATGCGGTTACGTCCCATGCATCGGGGTAACAGCTAACCGGTAACGGAATAATTTGTGGCTCCGAGATCCATTTACGAGTCTGGAACGTCACTGGCATTGTACGAAGATAATGCACACCTACATTACTGGTCCATTTTTCTTCGTCGGTATAAACTTTACTGGAAATGTATTCCTTGAGTTTCGAAAGATTATGTGACATCATAACTGGTTTACCTTTAGCCAACCGACACTGACCAACATGATGATTCTCAACCACACCGAGGTCCACAAGATTGTAACTTTCTGGATGAAACATTTGTGAATCAGTTGATTGTGTAACGCTTAAAAAATGGCAACGATGGTTATTTTTATTATTATTATTATTATTATTATGTTCACCTATATGTTAGTTACACAGAGGGTTTCATAAAATGGCCTCCCCACCTTGCCAGGTTCTATCAATACTACATTTTATGAAGGTATTTCTTTTCACTTTCTCAGCGTCACTGCCTTTTGTTTTGTTTACCTCACGTCTTCTTAAGTCGTCTCGTAGATCTTGTCCCGACTGGATTCTTCACCATACACTATGCGCAGGATTCGTTGTGCAACCAACAAACTGTGATTGAAGTTGCAGTGTCGGAGAAAATCCAGTGCTACGACATAAAGCTATAAAAACATACGGTGGCACTTTATCTTTATTCATTAACGTTTAGCGGTTATGAAGAAATGCAAGTAAGGGCCTGATTATGCTCATTTATTAAACCAAATTCCGCAGAAGCTAACTGTGTAAAGAGCAACCCAACGAGACACAATCTAATGATTCACAGTATTATAAGATATTTACACGACTGTTCACCAAGGCTCTGTTCTACACGACAATTGATTTTTGGTAGCTCGTTACACTATACCGTCCAAAGCATCTGTTGCATTTATTAACTACTGATATTAAACTTCCAGTGAGTTGTTACACACAAACGGTTACCGAAGCGCTGTTAACTGCCACGAATAATTATCGGCATCATATCCCGTCTGACAGTACCGACGCGTGTATCGCTCGTACCCGGCACAAAACTCGTATCCACGCTTCTGTTTGGCCCATCATCTTCCATCAATAACGACTAAGTGAAAATGTTCTTCTCATTTACGTTTTTACTTTAGTTGACGACTTTATGACATTATTATTAACCTTCTATTAATGCAGCTAACGTTGACGGTATGCTTGGAGGACCACAGCAGTGTTCATATCAAAAATTTTAACTAATAACACTGTACTGCTCCGCGTTGCACCAGTATGTGATTCCCGGCTGTTACGCGGTACTCCTGCACGATACAGTCATTGCTAGCAGGCGCGTTCCCACGCTCTGAAACCATCTTCTGCAGAACTCAATAACTGCTACTGAATGTTCTTCTCCGACTGTTAGCAACTATATGTAAGATAAAAGCATAATGTGGGCGAAAAATGCGGCAGAAACGCCAGAAGTAGGCGAGATAACATTATTTCCTGCGCATCTCATTCAAATGATGCAGCCTCTTCAAATTTATTTGTGTGGGGCTATGTCCAGCAGAACTGAAGTGTCGAAGCATTTGAAATGTCATATAAGAGATGGATGATAAAAATTAGGTTGGTTGATGAAATGGGTAGTCAATACATAGAACCAATGGTAATAGGAATATGTAGAAAACATAACAAAGAGATGGTGCACGAAACAGGGCACTTGTTAACACACAAAGGATAACTTCCATGGTCATAGAGGGAGATGTGGAGGGTAAAAACTGTAACGAAAGACGGAGATTAGAATATAAACACTGAGAAGGTTGTATGTAAGTACTGTTCTGAAACAACAAAGAGGCTCACACTGGAGAAAATGTCGTGGAGGGACGCGTCAAACCAGTCAGATGAGTGATGAGCCCGCAAAAGAATGCAACGACGTCGTTTGCAGAAGAAAGGGCCACGACTTGACTGATGTAGTGATAGCGGTCTTCATAGCATTCCCAGTGACGATGAGACTGTACACATGATAGGAAACCAACTGGAAGTCAATTACCACAACGGTGCACTTCGTGTAACCAAACTTTTGACTCATTGATTTTCATTAGAACAATGAAAAGTAAATTCAATGTGTAATCTTAAAATTTTAATCCAATCCATACATTTAAGTAACAATTTATTTCTTTAATAGTTAACTTCAGCTGTGAAGAGGCTTCTGCAACAATACTTACTTATTCTTAAACGCATAAGGATATTTTTTTGATGCGGCCCGCCACGAATTCCTTTCCTGTGCTAACCTCTTCATCTCAGAGTAGCACTTGCAACCTACGTCCTCAATTATTTGCTTGACGTATTCCAATCTCTGTCTTCCTCTACAGTTTTTGCCCTCTACAGCTCCCTCTAGTACCATGGAAGTCATTCCCTCATGTCTTAGCAGAAGTCCTATCATCCTGTCCCTTCTCCTTATCAGTGTTTTCCACATATTCCTTTCCTCTCCGATTCTGCGTAGAACCTCCTCATTCCTTACCTTATCAGTCCACCTAATTTTCAACACTCGTCTATAGCACTACATCTCAAATGCTTCGATTCTCTTCTGTTCCGGTATTCCCACAGTCCATGTTTCACTACCATACAATGCTGTACTCCAGACGTACATCCTCAGAAATTTCTTCTTCAAATTAAAGCCGGTATTTGATGTTAGTAGACTTCTCTTAGCCAGAAATGCCTTTTTTTGCCATAGCGAGTCTGCTTTTGATGTCCTCCTTGCTCCGTCCGTAATTGCTTATTTTACTGCCTAGGTAGCAGAATTCTTTAACTTCATTGACTTCGTGACCATCAATCCTGATGTTAAGTTTCTCGCTGTTCTCATTTCTACTAATTCTCATTACCTTCGTCTTTCTCCGATTTACTCTCAAACCATACTGTGTACTCATTAGACTGTTCATTCCGTTCAGCAGATCATTTAATTCTTCTTCACTTTCACTCAGGATAGCAATGTCATCAGCGAATCGAATCATTGATATCCTTTCACCTTGTATTTTAATTCCACTCCTGAACCTTTCTTTTATTTCCATCATTGCTTCCTCGATGTACAGATTGAAGAGTAGGGGCGAAAGGCTACATACAGCCTTGTCTTACTCCCTTCTTAATACGAGCACTTCGTTCTTGATCGTCCACTCTTATTATTCCCTCTTGGTTGTTGTACATATTGTATATGACCCGTCTCTCCCTATAGCTTACCCTTACTTTTTTCAGAATCTTGAACAGTTTGCACCATTTTATATTGTCGAACGCTTTTTCCAGGTCGACAAATTCTATGAACGTGTCATGATTTTCCTTTAGCCTTGCTTCCATTATTAGCCGTAACGTCAGAATTGCCTCTCTCGTGCCTTTACTTTTCCTTAAGCCAAACTGATCGTCACCTAGCGCATTCTGAATTTTCTTATCCATTCTTCTGTATATTATTCTTGTAAGTAGCTTCGATGCATGAACTGTTAGGCTGATTGTGCGATAATTCTCGCACTTGTCAGCTCTTGCCGCCTTCGAAATTGTGTGGATGATGCTTTCCGAAAGTCAGATGGTATGTCGCCAGACTCATATATTCTACACACCAAGTTGAATAGTCGTTTTGTTGTCACTTCCCCTAATGATTTTAGAAATTCTGATGGAATGTTATCTATCCCTTCTGCCTTATTTGACCGTAAGTCCTCCAAATCTCTTTTAAATTCCGATTCTAATACTGGATCCCCTATCTCTTCTAAATCGACTCCTGTTTCTTCTTCTATCACATCAGACAAATCTTCACCCTCATAGAGGCTTTCAATGTATTCTTTCCACCTATCTGCTCTCTCCTCTGCATTAAACAGTGGAATTCCCGTTGCACTCTTAATGTTACCACCGTTGCTTTTAATGTCACCAAAGGTTGTTTTGACTTTCCTGTATGCTGAGTCTGTCCTTTCGACAATGATATCTTTTTCGATGTCTTCACATTTTTCCTGCAGCCATTTCGTACGGATACTGAGAGGCGGAAAGCACTTTTTCCTTCGCTTGCTAATGGAATATGTCAGGGAGTCATTAAAACTTTACATTGATACGAAATACCGTCGCCCATGCAACATGCATTGAGGTACTATGCATATATGAAGATGCTGTCAGTTAACAACAAACGTGGGGAAAATCCTTTTAGTCGTCGCTAGGGCCATTATGTAATATACTTTGACTAGAATGGGCGGGGAAATATGTACGTTTTTTAACTTTAATTCCATTTCAAAATATCCGACTTTCAGCGACACACACTTATGAGAAGTTTAGAAGCCAGCAAAATGCCATTTTCATTATTCGACCACATAGGGTTTGTGGAACGCCGCATGTAGCCATGAATGGAGAACAGCATGGGTGAAGCAAATACGTATGCAACATACGTTTAGAAAACTCAATGGATGGTATTATAAAAGAAAGGTAAAAGAATATAGAATCGAAATGTCTCCATTCATACAAGAGCCTCTGACATGTGTGACTGTGACATCTGTAACTATATACATACATATTGACTTCTGTTGGTCAGTCAGCTTTCTAGTACTGTAAGATAGCCGTACGGTCAGGGGTGCCTTGTCACGGTTCGCGCGGCTCCCCGCGCAGGAGATTCGAGTCCTCCCTGGGCACAGATGTGTGTGTTGTCCTTAACGTAAGTTAATTTAAGTTAGGTTAAGTAGTGTGTAAGCTTAGGGACCGATGACCACAGCAGTTTGGTCACATAGTAAGTACCACAAATTTCCACTGGCTCGAGTTATCAGTCATGCCGGTTGATAAATAGTGGCAGATTTACACTCCTGGAAATGGAAAAATGAACATATTGACACTGGTGTGTCAGACCCACCATACTTGCTCCGGACACTGCGAGAGGGCTGTACAAGCAGTGATCACACGCACGGCACAGCGCACATACCACGAACCTTGGTGTTGGCCGTCGAATGGCGCTAGCTGCGCAGCATTTGTGCACCGCCGCCCTCAGTGTCAGCCAGTTTGCCGTGGCATACGGAGCTCCATCACAGTCTTTAACACTGGTAGCATGCCGCGACAGCGTGGACGTGAACCGTATGTGCAGTTGACGGACTTTGAGCGAGGGCGTATAGTGAGCAAGCGGGAGTCCGGGTGGACGTACCACCGAATTGCTCAACACGTGGGTCGTGAGGTCTCCACAGTACATCGATGTTGTCGCCAGTGGTCGGCGGAAGGTGCACGTGCCCGTCGACCTGGGACCGGACCGCAGCGACGCACGGTTGCACGCCAAGACCGTAGGATCCTACTCAGTGCCGTAGGGGACCGCACCGCCACTTCCCAGAAAATTAGGGACACTGTTGCTCCTGGGGTATCGGCGAGGACCATTCGCAACCGTCTCCATGAAGCTGGGCTACGGTCCCGCACACCGTTAGGCCGTCTTCCGCTCAGGCCCCAACATCGTGCAGCCCGCCTCCAGTGGTGTCGCGACAGGCGTGAATGGAGGGACGAATGGAGACGTGTCGTCTTCAGCGATGAGAGTCGCTTCTGCCTTGGTGCCAATGATGGTCGTATGCGTGTTTGGCGCCGTGCAGGTGAGCGCCACAATCAGGACTGCATACGACCGAGGCACACAGGGCCAACACCCGACCTCATGGTGTGGGGAGCGATCTCCTACACTGGCCGTACACCTCTGGTGATCGTCGAGGAGACACTGAATAGTGCACGGTACATCCAAACCGTCATCGAACCCATCGTTCTACCATTCCTAGACCGGCAAGGGAACTTGCTGTTCCAACAGGACAATGCACGTCCGCATGTATCCCGTGCCACCCAACGTGCTCTAGAAGGTGTAAGTCAACTACCCTGGCCAGCAAGATCTCCGGATCTGTCCCCCATTGAGCATGTTTGTGACTGGATGAAGCGTCGTCTCACGCGGTCTGCACGTCCAGCACGAACGCTGGTCCAACTGAGGCGCCAGGTGGAAATGGCATGGCAAGCCGTTCCACAGGACTACATCCAGTATCTGTACGATCGTCTCCATGGGAGAACAGCAGTCTGCATTGCTGCGAAAGGTGGATATACACTGTACTAGTGCCGACATTGTGTATGCTCTGTTGCCTGTGTCTATGTGCCTGTGGTTCTGTCAGTGTGATCATGTGATGTATCTGACCCCAGGAATGTGTCAATAAAGTTTCCCCTTCCTGGGACAATGAATTCACGGTGTTCTTTTTTCAATTTCCAGGAGTGTAGTTATGTCCCGAAAGTTTGAACAAATTTTCTGCTGTTGCTTCTTACCTACAATGGCACCAATGAAACACCCATCTGGATTTTTCGCAATATGTATCCAAAGATTACGGTATCCTTCAGTTCAATACTATGCAAGTTTTCACTCTTGCCTGGTTTGAATGTCTGCATCAGAAGTATTTGCTTCAACTGTCTTCAACTGTTTAGGACGCTTCTCAGCGCGTCTCTTCCCACATATCTGAGTACATATACTGAAAAAATAGGTTGTCATTTACCGGTGTGACGCTCATGAACTCACCGATTCCATATTCTGCTAACAGTCTTTGGATCTCGACCAACGCGAGCAGCGGTGTCGCGATACGATAAACCGCAGTCGTGATAGGCTACAATCCAACCTTTATCAAAGTCGAAAACGTGAAGGTACGCATTTCTCGTCCTTACGCGAGACATCACAACAACGTTTCACCAGGCAACGCCAGTCAACTGCTGTTTGTGTATGAGAAATCGGTTGGAAACTTCCCTCACGTCAACACGATGTATGTGTCGCCACTGGCGCCATCCTTGTGTGAATGCTCTGAAAAGCTAATCATTTGCATATCGCAGCATCTTCTTGTCGGTTAAATTTCGCGTCTGTAGCACGTCATCTGTCATCTTCGTGGTGTAGCAATTGTAATGGCGGGTAATATATATATATATATATATATATATATATATATATATATATATATATATATATATATATATGAGAAATTCTAGCAGAATACAAAGTACACAACAAAACACGGGCTGACGTCCAAAGTAAAGTTCTGTGGGGAACTATCAGAGCCCTTTGAAATTCGCACAGGTGTCCGACAAGGCGATGGCCTCTCACCTCTCCTTTTCAATCTGGTGTTAGATAAGGTCATAAAAGAATGGGAAACATCACAACAGGGGATAACCTTAGGAAACCTACATATTAAATGCCTGGATTTGTGGACGATTTGGCGATTGTCACAAAAGGTATAAAGGAAACAAAAGACGCTATTGAAAAACTGCACGAAATCGCTTCCAAAACTGGACTGCAGATCTCTTACGAAAAGACTCAGTTCATGAGCACAAAGAAACTCTCATCTCTGAACACAAAGTATGGCACGATTTACAAAACGGCATACTTCAAATACATAGGTGAAACACTGCAAATGAGTGGACATAACAGAGACTCAAACGAAGAAAGAAAGACTAAACTGGACAAGGCATACAAAGTAGTGTGGAATCATTACAACAAGAAGTCTATCTCACAAAAGCCAAATTACGCCATTACGACACTGTGGTGCTCCCCGAGGCACTATATGCAGCCGAGACCACACTAATCCTAGGGCATACACGTATCAGACAATTAGAAAAAGTAGAACGGAAAATACTTAGGAAAATATTTGGCGCAACTAACAACAATGGAATATGGGTCAAGAAACCTACAGAGGAACTATAAAAACATACGGAGAAAATCACAGAAAACATTAGGAAACGCAGACTATACTTCTATGGACACCTATACAGAATGCCATCACACAGGCTGACCAAACAGATCTTTGACTGGGTAACAACTAGAAACAACAAATGGGTGGCAGAGGTAGAAAACGACCTGAACCAACTCAGCATAACAGTAGACACAGTAAACGACAGAATAAAATTCAGAAACATCATTAAGAAAAGTAAAGTACATGAGATATAATGTTACAAACGAACAGGCATAAAATGGACTGAAGAACGCAAGCAAGATCACAGCCAGAAGATGAAAGAAATATGGGCAGCCAAAAAGGCAATCAAGATGAAGCTGAAGACACAAAGCCGACAAGAAGCATGGACGGAGGATCGGAAACAGAAACACAGCTAGCGAATGAGGGAAGTTTGGGCAGCAAGGAAGGCAGCAAAAGGAACTGGCCATGTAGTTTAGTCCAAATGCGCTCTTTAAGGGCAAAACAGCCATTGTGAATCAGGACACAACGAAACAAAGGCATAACTAGCATTAACTGCTTGAGAGCATTGATTTAAACAATGAGAAAGGTGAAAATTTGGCCAGGCCGAGATTCGAACGGCGGCCACCTGCTTACCCTACAGATGCGCACGTTACTGCGTCATCTGAAGACAGTGATCTTCGCAACTACACGGACTACCCTAATATGCCTCTAGACACACAAATTCTCAATTTATCGACGAACTACTGATGTAGTTCTCCTTGATCATTATCCTCATTACTCGCAACATTACGACAATAAGTGTAAGAGTTCGAGCGTGGTGTGCACCTGCAATGAAGTGATCAACTGGTCATCCTCACCTTAACTTTTTTTGTTCTGTGTGTTCTTAAGGACATGTCGTACGTAATTAAGGTGAGATCAAATGTGTGTGAAATCTTATGGGACTTAAGTGCTAATTTCATCAGTCCCTAAGCTTACACACTACTTAACCTAAAGTATCTTAAGGGCAAACGCACAGACACACCCATGCCCTAGGGAGGACTCGAACCCCCGCCAGGACCAGCCGCACAGTCCACGACTGCAGCGCCTCACACCACTCGGCTAATCCCGCACGGCGTAATTAAGGCGAGGATGACCAATTGATAATTTTTGGACCAGTGGTTCAGAACCCAATGCTGATATTCAGATTCAGTTCTTCCGTGATTTTCCCAAATCGTTCGAGGAGAGATCCGATATTCCTACTCATTCTAGTCACATCCTACCTTGTGCTCTTTCCTAATGACCTCTGCGTCCTCATGACGTTAAACCGTACCTTACACTTTTGTTCAGTCAAGGATTTATTTCTAGTCAGCTCGAGGCCTATGCTGGTATTGATCCACTTCGTTCATGGGTCACTGCTGTTCGAAGCTCCACTACCAAACACTCTACGCCACGATTCACAACCTGCGCAGTGCTCAGCAGTTAATGCTGCATGCAGCGTCCACCGGCGATGCTCATTGGAGGCCAGACGGCCGGAAGCCAGTGATTTATTAAAATTTGTTGCCCGAGGCGGCGCGCGCGGCCCGGGTCCGCTGTTTGCAGACTGACTGTGCGCTTCGCAAATAGCGTGACGACCCCCGGCACTGCATACACCGCACCGGTCTCCCGCAGCTCCCGTCCCCGGGCTGCGCCCGTTGTAATTTCATAATCCCTCGCAGTTATCGTCTAATTAATGAAACGCGTCCTGCCAGCTTAAAGAGACGGCGGCGCTCGCAGCTGCGGCTGGGCCGGATTACCGCCCCAGGACTGCACTTTCCGCGCCCCACCAGGTTGCGGAACCGGCACCCTCGCTCCGAGGGGGGACGCATGCCTCGTTTCAAGAGCCCTGGGTGTATTTTCCATGCGATAACTCCGACTCCTGTCTGCACTCGGCAGTTGCGCAGTTGTGAGCGCAGCTGATGCAGCGAGCGCTGCTTGCTCTGGTTACTGTTTAATACAACTAGGAATACGTGTGAAGTAGATATCACTACACATATCGATGGAGCGAGAAAACATCGATCTGTTTCGATAGTATACAATCAGGCGCCTATTAGTGTGTCGCTCCATCTTCGGTAAGCAGAACGGCTGCAGTTGGCATTAGCAGGTACTCAATCGAGCAAGTCTGTCGAATACGAGAAAGTGGATGTCCATGAGAGAATGTAATCGTTATCTACACTCTGACGTTGTCAACAGAGAGGACACGTTCCTTTCCGAGCATTCTTTTACTCATCAGTTCGCTGACTAGGTTTATTCACTCTCCATAGGATTCTTTTCTAGCACTTGTAATGAAATCGACTTAAGAGATGAGAAATGAGCCAATTTTGGGATGGATTGTATACATCAACTGTCTTTAAGGAACAGGCAATAGTTCAACAATCTTCGCGTAATGTGCTCTTGACAATTAACGTATCTGTGGCAGCTAAATAAAGTGACTGCGAAAATAAACTCTGTGTAGGATATGCCAGTCTTTGCAAATATAGCATCTTTGATACTGGATTGGTTCAAATGGCTCTGGGCAGTATGGGACTTATCATCTGAGGTCATCAGTCCCATAGCCTTAGAACTACTGAAACCTAACTAACCTAAGGACTTCACATAAATTCATGCCCGAGGCAGGATTCAATCCTGCGACCGTAGCAGCAGCACAGTTCCCGATTGAAGCGCCTAGAACCAGTCGGCCAGACCGACCGGCTCACACTGAATTAATAACACTTTTTACTATGGCTCGAGATACTAAAATATAGAGACCAGTTTGTCGGAGCTGATCAACACTACTGGCCATTAAAATTGCTACACCACGAAGATGACGTGCCACAGACGATAAAGTTAACCGACATGAAGAAGATGTTGTGACATGCTAATGATTACCTTTTCAGATCATTCACACAATGTTGGCTGCGGTGGCTACACCTACAACGTGCTGACATTAGGAAAGTTTCCAACAGATTTCTCATACACAAACAGCAGGCCAGAGGTGGTTGTTCTGGGTACTGATTGCTCAGGATCTATGCACCCAAACTGCGTGAAAATGTAATCGCATGTCAGTTGTAGTATAATGTATTTTTCCAATGAATATCCGTTTATCATCTGCATTTCTTCTTGGTGGGGCAATTTTAATGACCAGTAGCGTAATTGTATTGATTGTGTTGTTACAGGGCTGCCATTACGTAATTAGTTGGAGAATTAAGTTTATTTTCTCGCTTAGGCGCAATATCTTGTGAATAGGAATACGAAAGTGGTTGTTTCCTTAAAGAGAACTGTCGTGTAAATAAATATTTATTCAAAGGATAGCAATTTCATCATTTTAGAAACATGGGAAATTTTTGCTTCAAGTTTACGTATAGCCACAATTAGACATTCGTCCCTGCAGCTTTATGGGTGTTAGTTCGAGCCTGCAAGCGGTCAGGTTTCTTCGCCATAGGCAATCTTTGCATTGGAACTATAATTCACTAATGTTCTCTGAGACGACCACATTCATACAGCCCACAGTGTGCTATGAGTGTAGGTGGAAACTCATGTCTATCGGGATGAAACAAATTGAAATAAGCGTTTCAGGAGAGCGGCGTACAACGGCAGCGGTGCTGACTGCGGAGGCTACAGCTGCGTATCGCTACCACTTGACCATTATGGCGACTGTACGAACCTACACCATACAAGCAAGCTTATTAAACACAGGCATAACTGGACAGTCCTGATAGCTTAGATCCATTTAAAGGCACTCTTAATTAAGGAAAAATATATTACTTGTCAAGCACATCAATAATTACCTTAACATTCAAGTAATATTCGTCAAAACTTCAACGTTTCATGTTTAATGTTCACAGAAAAAAATAACAATTTAAATTTCTCTCCCTTTATTCTTAACCACTTCATCTCGGAGTAGATCTTGCACCTTAAGTCCATAGTTATTTGTTGAATGTATTCCAGTTTCAGTATCCTCTACAATTTTTTCCCATATACAGCTCCTTCTGTTATAATGGAAGGTATTCACTGATGGCGAAATATCCTGTAATTCTGTCCCTTCTTCTTGTCGGTCTTTTCCGAATGGTTCAAATGGCTCTGAGCACTGTGGGGCTTAACATCTATGGTCATCAGTCCCCTAGAACTTAGAACAACGTAAACCTAACTAACCTAAGGACAACACACAACACCCAGCCATCACGAGGCAGAGAGAATCCCTGACCCCGCCGGGAATCGAACCCGGGAACCCGGGCGCGGGAATCGAAAACGCTACCGCAGGACCACGAGATGCGGGCCTTTTCCGAATGTTCTTGTGTGCAGAACCTCCTCATTCTTTATCATCGCATCTAATTTTCAACATCACTCTACAGCACCACAGTCAACCAAACCTTTGTGATCTTCCTCACACGTAGGCCGCACACAGCTCTGGCTCTATAAATACTGGAACGTGTGAACACTCATTCGATCCATCACCCTCACCTTACTTTGCCTCACCATTGACCGTACCTAACCTGGATCCCTCATTTCCGCCCTATCCCATCGAAAGCCCACAACCGCCTCCGATTCCTCAAACTCCTCTCTGGCCAGATATGGGGATTGAACCCCTCTACCATACTCCACACCTACAAATCTTTAATATGTCCTATACTCTGTTATGCCAGTTCCACCTGGATAACCGCACCCCCCCCCCCCCCCTCCAAATTTTATGTCCCTCTAGACCCTCGAGAGACATGCACTCCTCCTCGCTTTCCATATACGCCCCCCGTCCCCCATGTGGATCCTCTACGACCTGATTCCTTTCCCCCATCTGCTCCTATTCCTCGCACGTATCTGCATGGTCTACACCTCCTGCCGCCTTGATCCTCCCTCATTCCCCGTTTACTCCAAGCCCCACCCTCTGCCGCTCCTTCACTGTTGTTTCCCCCCTACCCTCCATCTCTACACACATCATCTACTTTGCCAAGGTGGCTTCTGTCAGCTCCCCCCCCCCTCCCCACAGATGATGCCCTCTCCCCCTCCATTTATCCCTCCTATCAACTCTGAACCTCACCTCCCCCTCCTTTCTCTGTCCCTTCCCTGGGATCCCTCATCCCCCCCCCTCGCATCCTGTTTTTTCCTTGCCTACCCTCTCTCTGCCTCCCTTCTCTCCCCCGAGTCCTTTTGCATTTCCTTCATCTGCTTTTCCCCATTCCCTCTCGCGTGTGCCCTGCTCCCCAATCCCCTTTCTGACTCCTCTTCCTCTGTAGGTTACCACTCTTCCGTTTATCCTCTCCTCCCCCATTTTTTTCCACCTCATCTGTCCAAGTCCTCCCCCCCCCCCCATCAGCTCTTGTGTGTCGAGTGTCATCTTCGTGCCGAATTTTAGTGCAGTGTTTCCAGTGATGGTTAAGTGTTGTACGTCTTTTCCGAAGTGTTGCGATCGGATATCATACTGTCGATGGGTCTGATTTTTATGTCTCTTGCGAACAGTAACCAGACTGTCGCCATGTGGTAGCGACCAGCAGAAGAAGCCGCAACTGAGAAATGGGGGAGAGTCAGTTTTGACTAAAAGCAGCAGTGGCTAGTCAGCATTGTGTAACACTGACGATGTCTTCGAGCTTCAGTTCGCACTGCGAGAAATTTTTACGCAAAAAGATGAGTTTGCAAAATCAGATGTTCAGTTTAAAAAAGCCACTACATGTCAAATAATAATAAAATGTAAAATGTGAAAGACCTGAGAGTATACAAGGAACCTCTCTGAAGAGTGATCAAGTGAATCTACCGTTCGAATGAGGTACAAAACGGCAATACCTTCAGCTAAGTACTTGCGTCTCTTCACAGATGCCGATTTAATAAAATAATATTTAACAGCGGCAAGCTGAAGATTCATGTCCGCTTTAGGTAGGAAAGTTTCACGCGGTGCATTATCAAACATCACAATGGTGCTTCCGAAACAAGTTATGCCCTATGACGTTGAGAGCCAGCTCGAGATATGTTTGTATGTTTGTAAAGAGTTTGTTGTATTTTCTTCAGCGCTCTATGAGAGTATAAGTAACGCAGGCACACTGCTGGATGTGAGATCTAGCATTCCCCTCAGCGTTTGAGAAGTGCATTGAATGTAGGTTTATGATGGAATTTATTAGTTTTTGTGTCTACAGAAGTGGTTCGGGAAAAAAAACGTGGTTTGTGGCGAATGTAAATGGGTTAGTGAAAAAGTTTCTAGTACCCAATTTGCTCTGACCCGCAGCTTGAAACAATTGTTTTATAATGCGACAGGGAATGTTCCGGCGTAACTACAAGCACCGGCACGAAGTTCAAAAGCGATACTGCAGAGACGGCTGTGAGACGACGTCAGCCAACAGTACGATGACTAGGACGACACCAAAACAGGAGCGGCCTCTACACGAAGAGAATAACAGCTTCGCGCCGCCCAGCCCCGGCCGCACTAGATGAGCACCACTACAAGAGTCCCACTACATGGCAAGCAGTGATATAAACGACAGCAGTGACTTTTGAACTTGTGTGATTAGTTTTCATGGAAATTGTGTAGTGAAGGACATTGATTATTTGCATCTAGTCAACTGTTCAAAGTTATGTATTGTCAATTCAGTTTACTATAATAAACTCCATTAATATGATTTGCTAGTATGTTGTCTAGCTGTCCGAGAAAACACCTTCCTAGGCACCCTATAAGAGACGAGTGGGCAGGATCCTACAGGGAATATAAAGACAGTCTACATTTCGCCAAGCACTTCCCTGAGAATCGATTTTCTCATTGAAACACGTCTACTCCCCATTGTTTCCCTTTGTCGATGGAAGAGATACTGTACTCGCTGCTTGCCGGTTTGTGTTCACGTCTGCTCCTGGAGCACGTTTGCTGTGAAGCGGCCGTCTAGACAGTGTGGTTACTAGGTCGAGATCTTTCGCCCATATAAGAACCGATCCCAGCCCTCTCGGAAGAAGTACTCCATACGAAGCCCCATAAGGCGCGTTCTTACTGAGCTGATGTATTATGATGGGCGAAGCAACTTGCGATACGACGCTGAAGCAACCCGCGTTGATGGAGTGCTTGGAAAAGTAGTTGAAGCAATTTAACTGGTTCACACTGAGACAAAAGTGGTACGAGACTGACAGGCATCTCTACCATATTGCCCGGCGCAACAGGGAATGTTGGTTGCTTCATGTATCTGCAACATACGATATAAATTTAGAGTCATCCAAACTGCCTTTAAAATTGTGTGAATCAGATCTTCTGATCAGTTTATGTTTAGTAAGTTTTAGGCCATACATTGCTGCATATGAAATATAGCGAACGTGTCGAAATCGTTTCTAACAGTGGAAGGAGAGCGATTCCTCTTTCCACTCTCGACAAAGTACGTAAGATATATTGGAGGTTTCACAAAGAAATTCGCCAAACAGCCATTTGTCTCTTTGTTAAATATTTAAGCAGCCCCTGTTCACGCCGACAATGGATCAACAGAGTCGAGGTATTGGAGGTTGTCTGCTACGAGGTTGGCACCTATACACCGGATCAACAGAGAAGACATACTGGAGGTTGTCTCCTACTGGGCTACTGTCGTCTGCTACGGTCTGCCTCGTGTGTCTTTGTTTCATATGCAACGAACACAAGCCAAACCTGGAAATAAAAAACTTACTGAAACCAAAAAATAACAGGAGTCATAAGGTGATGATGCTGACTGAATGTTTCTATTTTTTCCGTTTACGCTCTCTGATTTCAGGAAACTTTGTGACGAACATAAAACAGCAGCTAAATTCCTGTTAATTCTACATGAACAGTTACTCCTGGATGAACAGTTGGAGGAAATGTTGTTATGGGCGTCTTCCATTTCTTCAAACACACAGTCTGACTCTATCGTAAGTTCACCACCCAAAGTTACACCATCGATGGTAACTGATCTCACTTCAGATCCAGTAATGTTTGTTCTGAATGCTCTTCAATCTGAATCATGTACTACTCCGAGAAATTTAACACTTGCAGAAGTACTACTGCAGGTTAATTACTTAAGTGTGCAGTTCATCGTGGTCGTTGTCATTGAAGTTAAAACCTTCTGGATTGTTAGGCTGCATTACATTTCTTCAGACAAGCGGCTTTTCGACCCCTCTGCTGGGATCTTCTTCAGGGTCATGTAATGTCCACTGTAGATTGAGCACTGTCAGAGACCAGTGTCGTATTTCCTTTCAAACGGGAGTATTCCGTGCATCTGCTGGAGAAGTGGGATTATTCGGTAAAAAATATCCTCAATGGATAGTAAGAGAAGTTTTCCTGCGCTAATGCTGAAGAATGTGGTTATTGGCTAAAACTCCTGTGGCTACCGTTGGTGGGCCACTTATGCTGGAGAAGAGTTATTGGTTAAAATTCGTCCTGTTGCTATTGGGCCGCGAGGAGTGGCCGCGCAGTTAGAGGCGCCGTGTCACTGATTGCACGCCCCCTCCTGCCGGAGGTTCGATTCCTCCCTTGGGCATGGGTATGTGTGTTGTTCTTAGCATGAGTTGGTTTAAGTAGTGTGTAAGTCTACGGACCGATGACCTCAGTAGTTTGGTCCCATTGAAATTCACACACATTTGAATATTTTGTTGCTATTGGTGGGTGCCCACCATTGGCTAGAAGAGAAACGGACAGATTATGAGAGGGGGGAATGTTTATCCAAAATATTATTGCCTGCAGAGGTGGTTTCCAGGGCGCTAATTATATTGCCCTCACGCCACGGGCGAATATTCACTTCTCTGAGCCAGCCGCTGTGGCCGAGCGGTTCTAGGCGCTTCAGTCCGGAACCGAACTGCTGCTACGTTCTCAGGTTCCAATCCTGCCTCGGGCATGAATGTGTGTGATGTCCTTAGGTTAGTTAGGTTTAAGTAGTTCTAAGTCCAGGGGACTCATGACCTCAGATGGTAAGTCCCATAGTGCTTAGAACTACTTTTACCGCTTCCCTGATGGCGGGGAACCACGATGCTGGAAGCCTATAGCCATAATCTCCATTGAAGCACATGCTTTCACTGAAATTTCAATCGCTTGTCGGACTTTTCGTTGATAAAAATTTCTTAGCCAACTCCTTAATACGTTCTTAAACAGTCCTCCCCATTTCGCCTACATACACTTTGCTGCAGCCACATGTCATTTCATAGACGACCGCAGTGTGGAGGGAATCAGGTGCAACCGTTTTCCGTCGGAGAAAGTCTTTGTATTCCTCAAGTGAAGAAAGTAGTCTGAATACCATTTTTCCTTAGAATTCTGCGTATGCGATAGTTTACAGCAGAATCAAACGGTAATTAGCAGAATGAAAAGGCGGTTCCCCGTCCTTCCTATTAGCGTAATTAATATTGCGCTTAAAAGCCCTGTCTGTGCACATACTGTCATAGCCACTAGTCTTCAGTGTCTCCAATTCCAAGATGTTGCGATCACTAGTGCTCAAGGCACGTGAAGACAGTATGTTGTGCTGTGCTTCCTTCTGGTCGGGGTGGTGGCGCGAAGTGTCATCTAAATACCTATTTGTGTTAGTACGCTTTCGATACACTCATTGTCCTAGTGTGTTGTCAGATCTTCCACGTAGCAACACATCTAGAAACGGGACACCGGCCTCACTCTCAACCTCTAGGGTAAAGTTGATTTTGGGGTGAATACCATTTAATAAATTGTGAAATTCATGAAACTCATCATCGCCGTGTGGTCATATAACAAATGTTCACAGAGCCAACAGGAAGGCTACAAAGGAGCCTGTTGCTCAAATTGTTCCATAAAAATGTCAGCTGCTGCTGGCGAGGAGCTTGAGCCCATAACAAGACCGTCAAACTATTCATAGAATTCACCACTGTATTTAAAATATGTGGATCGAAGACATAATTCACTTAAGTCACAGACATGTGGAGCTACGTTATCACTTACGAAGTCAATTTTATCTGATACTGAGATGTTAGTAAATAACGATGCCACACCGAAGCTAACAAGTCACTTTTGGATATCTTCACCGTGCACATGTTGGATATACCTACAGTTGATATTGTTGTATTTTGTTTTGTTTTGGAAAAGGTCTTGAACTGAAAAATTAATTTTTTAAAACTACATGTCGCTCCACTGGAGTAGAGTAGAGCAGGAACTCCGCAAAAAATATTAACGCGCAACTGCAGAAGTAATGTATAAAACACAGGATAGTGCAGTACCTACCACCGGTTTGGTAGGGCTCGCTGATATCAAACTGTAATGAGAGTTTGGCACTTCAAGCAAACGTATAACAAATAGCCTGATTGAACCCATAAAGCTATAAAGAACAGGTGCCGACAAAGAACGATTCTACTGTCCTGGAAGACCCAATTGATAGCGCACGGTTGTAACATCTACTAGTACTTATAAAATCTTAAAAATTATGAAAAATTAATGTTTAATTGTAACAGTACGAATTTGCTAAAGCAATAAGAATGTAGTTTTAAAGAACTGAAAACACTTCCTGTCTTGTGCAGATCAGGTTTCTGTAATTTTTGGTCAGTTACTGACGGTGACTCATCGTCAAGTGTACTTTATAAAACCGCCAGTGCTTTCATACTTGCAATTGATAGATCATTGTTTTATATGTGTGTCCTCAGTGATTAAACTGATATAAATGGTCACAGGAGGCTGTGTTTCTTCTTTTTTTCAGTATTATCAAGAGCTGCTTAATACTATGCTGCATTCATCTATGAGTGGGTGACTGAAATTATACCGTTGTTGGTTACACTAAGGGTGAACTAGTTAACCAAGTCACACACGAATGGATCAGTTGTTGAAACGTATTAATGAGGAGCTATAAAGTAAGAGTAAAATAAGTATTACGTATATTTAATATCAGAAATGCTTCTGTCTTGGCAGAATGACGTTCAGCAATTTCGGCCTCATTGCTACTTGGGATCAACGAAATTGGTGGCTGGAGCAATAACTATGGAAGACATCGTCTCGACCGTATGTTTCAGGTGAGGTACATATGGCAAATTGCTCTTATAGGGAAGAAAATATGAATGATGTCTGGTTTGAGAATCAAAAATTGTCAGTTCACTGTGAGGCTGTATTGTCGACTACTAACTGGCCCAAGAACACTTGATTTCCAGGCATGTTGAAGTTTATGGATTAATATACATTTGTGCTCATAAATAAAGGACAGGACGCCTTGAACGACTACAGATGGGACGGTCAAATTCACGAAACCTGTATATTAGTATCTTCTGTATAAATGATTAGCGTTTGAACCATATCGGTCTACGCATTCAAGGCCAACACTGACACCGTGGCGCAACACCACCCACTGGTAAATATCGTCTCCAGATTTCGTCGTCGCTCTAAAATTAAGGTAAGGTTCAGAGTGACTTGAGCTGACGTGCAGGATGCCCGCACACGTATGAGCGAACCATACCGTCAAATCAATTACTTTGAAAGAGGGCACATTATAGCAGTGAAAAAATGTATTGCATTCATCCTGGGAACTGCTACTCGTGTGGGAATAAGTGTTTCGGCACTGTAACGGATATTTGCAGAATAGTTCATGGAAGGACGTAGGACACGACGAGATGACCAGATGGGTCAGGTCGCACCACCAGGACCACCACCCGAGAAGATGGACACCTCTTCCGAGTGGCATTGTAGGGCAGATCTGCGCCCACGTCAGCTCTGGCGCATCAGAGGAGTGGTGTTTCACATCGTACACTATCAGGGGGGACAGTTCGTCGCCGTTTATTACGGCATCGGCTACGTTCACGTCGCCCACTTCTTCACCTATGTTTGAAGAATGTGCAGAAACACGCTAGACGGCAACGGTGTATGGAACGACGTCACTGGGGACAGGAATGGCATTAGATAGTAGTTTCGGACGAATCCAGGTTCTGCTTATTCGAAAATCACATTTTCGTTCGCCGCACGCTGGGGGAGAAGCCTCTTCCGAGTGACTGCATTCGCTCAAAACATACAGCGCCTTATGTTGTTTGGTGCTGTTGGGTACAACCAAAAATTACAGTTGATACGTGTCCAGGGCACTGTGGCCAGTATGACCTACGTGAATGACGTTCTGCTATCCGCAGACATACCAATTTTACAACAGTACCCCACACGCCATTTTTCAGCAAGACAATGCACAACCTCATGTTGCTGCACGAACACGTACGTTCTTGGTGTCACAGGATGTCAGCCTTTTGCCCTGGCCCACCGGATCACCAGACGTGTTGCCAGTTGAAAATGTGTGGGATGCGGTGAAACGACGGGTGCAGCACTATGAACCGACGCCAACCACCACAGATGAGCTTTGGAACCAGGTGAATGCAGCATGGATGGCTGTATCACAGGACCTTATTCGCACCTTATACGCGTCGATGCCATCGCGATGGAACAAGTTATCAGGACCCATAGGCGGCCCCTGTGCCTGCTAGGCAGCAGGACTCATGCTGAACCGAGGTGACGGAAATGCTAATCATTTCTGCAGAACATACTAATGTACAAGTCCTGTGAATATGAACGTCCTTTCTCTAGTCCCTCTAGATGCTCTGTTTTCTTATACGAACATTAGAGTATTATCTATTAATTAAGAACAGAGTTGAAGTTCGATGCAGAACATTCAGTTTTTTTTGTCTTATGTAGTAATGAAACTAACATGAGTGAAAAGTAATAAACAATGTAATATAACGTACGCGCCTCCGTAGCGGAGGTGGCGCTGACTCGATCAGCTAGTTCGAATTCTGGTGGTTGAAAATTTTCACTACAAGTTTTTGGTCAGCAAGGGAACAAGAGTTGGTGGCGTAAAGTTCCTGATCAGCAGACTTTGCACCGACATCCAGGATTAAATTCCAGTCCACTTCACAGTGTCTCTAGAAGTAAGGGTTTGTGACACTCTTGGTGGAAATCGGTCCGTCGATTGGGTACTTGACGCTAGTTGGCCTCCTTGGAGCTATTCGCGAGGAATAGGCTATGTTCCGGCACCGGGTTTCATCCTCCCCTTTCCCTTTGTAGATAACATGACAAACCCAGTATCACACCTTACAAGCACTCATCACAGTCGTCCGCACAACGCCGACGCACACTTCGTAACAGGCCACAAGAACGCAACTGGAAACCACTTCTACACTCCTGGAAATTGAAATAAGAACACTGTGAATTCATTGTCCCAGGAAGGGGAAACTTTATTGACACATTCCTGGGGTCAGAAACATCACATGATCACACTGACAGAACCACAGGCACGTAGACACAGGCAACAGAGCATGCACAATGTCGGCACTAGTACAGCGTATATCCACCTTTCGCAGCAATGCAGGCTGCTATTCTCCCATGGAGACGATCGTAGAGATGCTAGATGTAGTCCTGTGGAACGGCTTGCCATGCCATTTCCACCTGGCGCCTCAGTTGGACCAGCGTTCGTGCTGGACGTGCAGACCGCGTGAGACGACGCTTCATCCAGTCCCAAACATGCTCAATGGGGGACAGATCCGGAGATCTTGCTGGCCAGGGTAGTTGACTTACACCTTCTAGAGCACGTTGGGTGGCACAGGATACATGCGGACGTGCATTGTCCTGTTGTAACAGCAAGTTCCCTTGCCGGTCTAGGAATGGTAGAACGATGGGTTCGATGACGATTTGGATGTACCGTGCACTATTCAGTGTCCCCTCGACGATCACCAGAGGTGTACGGCCAGTGTAGGAGATCGCTCCCCACACCATGATGCCGGGTGCCTCGGTCGTATGCAGTCCTGATTGTGGCGCTCACCTGCACGGCGCCAAACACGCATACGACCATCATTGGCACCAAGGCAGAAGCGACTCTCATCGCTGAAGACGACACGTCTCCATTCGTCCCTCCATTCACGCCTGTCGCGACACCACTGGAGGCGGGCTGCACGATGTTGGGGCGTGAGCGGAAGACGGCCTAACGGTGTGCGGGACCGTAGCCCAGCTTCATGGAGACGGTTGCGAATGGTCCTCGCCGATACCCCAGGAGCAACAGTGTCCCTGATTTGCTGGGAAGTGGCGGTGCGGTCCCCTATGGCACTGCGTAGGATTCTACGGTTTTGGCTTGCATCCGTGCGTCGCTGCGGTCCGGTCCCAGGTCGACGGGCACGCGCACCTTCCGCCGTTCACTGGCGGCAACATCGATGTACTGTGGAGACCTCACGCTCCACGTGTTGAGCAATTCGGCGGTACGTCCACCCGGCCTCCCGCATGCCCACTATACGGCCTCGCTCAAAGTCCGTCAACTGCACATACGGTTCACGTCCACGCTGTCGCGGCATGCTACCAGTGTTAAAGACTGCGATGGAGCTCCGTATGCTACGGCAAACTGGCTGAAACTGACGGCGGCGGTGCACAAATGCTGCGCAGCTAGCGCCATTCGACGGCCAACACCGCGGTTCCTGGTGTGTCCGCTGTGCCGTGCGTGTGATCATTGCTTGTACAGCCCTCTCGCAGTGTCCGGAGCAAGTATGGTGGGTCTGACACACCGGTGTCATTGTGTTCTTTTTTCCATTTCCAGGAGTGTACTTAGTCTTTGCTTACAAGAAAAACTCGCCATCACATCCCCTTCAGGTTCAGTGGTAAAATCGCCCAGTGGATAGCCCGTAAAAAAGTAAAAATAGATCAAGCATGAATACAGGAAGAATGTGTACTGAACCGTGAAAAAAGAAGCAAAACAGAAAAGGTGAACGGTCCAAGCTCAAGATGGGCAACACCGAAAATGGATCACCTGTTTTGCATTCCCACTTTGTGATAACCCAACCACGTTGCCATCATTCTCGCAATTCGCTCGATGTTGCACATCCTGAGCTTGGACCGTTAACTGTTTCTGTTTCGCTTCTTTTTCCACATTTCAGAACACGTTCTCCCTGTTTTCATGCTTCATCTATGTTCCTTTTTAGACACGCTACCCACTGGGCTATCTTGTTACTAAATCTGATGGGTGTACGATGGAGATTCACCATGTTAGAACAACGATGCAACATTTCTGTATCTGCTTACTTTTATCTTATGTTCAACGACGGTGTGTGAGTGTATGTGTGTGTGTGTGTGTGTGTGTGTGTGTGTGTGTGTGTGTGTGTGTACGATGAAATTATTGTGCGTTTAAAACATCTGTTTACTAGGGGATTCGAGGAAAAGCTTTCATATTGGGTGCTATAGAAGAAAGAGAATAAGAAGTATCCACGTTCTCCTAGGGGAGACATTGCTTGCTCCATAGAATAATCTGATGGGGTTGCAATGACTACATCTGAAATTACTCAAAAACAGACAATGGTTCACCGTACGCCGAAGGTATAAGTGACAGAAAGTTGGGTACCGAATCAAAGGTTGTCTATCGGTTTCAGCCGTCTGGTTACTCGCTTCCTTGGAAGGCATATATACAGTACTAACCTACGCATTTAATAAACAATTCAGACGGAGCTCTTTCTGCGATGCGATCTGGAGATTCATTTCAGATTCTTTATATATCTGTGGACTAACGTTTTAGAGGTGGACTTCTGTTTCGATTAGCTTTCTTTTTTCTTTTTTTTTCGCCTTCCGGGGCTTTAGGGTTTTCCCTTCTATTCTAGTCTCGTATTGTTCGCGGAAAGATAGACTGTCGGTATGCGTCTGTGTGGACTCTAATTTCTCTGATGTTATCCTCATGGTTTCTTCGCGAGATATACGTAGGAGGGAGCAATATACTGCTTGACTCCTCGGTGAAGGTATGTTCTCGAAACTTCAACAAAAGCCCGTACAGAGCTACTGACCGTCACTTCTGCAGAGTCTTCCACTGGAGTTTATCTATCATCTCCGTAACGCTTACACGATTACTAAATGATCCTATAATGAAGCTCGCTGCTCTCCGTTGGATCTTCTCTATCCCTTCTGTTAATCCTATCTCGTACGGGTACCACACTGGTGAGCAATATTCAAACAGTGGGCGAACAAGTGTACTGTAAACTACTTCCTTTTGTTTTTGGATTGCATTTTCTTAGGATTCTTGCAATAAACCCCAGTCTGGCCTCTGCTTCACTTTGTATGATCATTCAATTTTAAATCACTCCTAATGCCTACTCCCAGATAATTTATGCAATTAACTGCTTCCAGTTGCTGACCTGCTATATTGTAGCTAAATGATAAAAGATCTTTCTTTCTATGTATTCGCAGCACGTTATACTTGTCTACATTGAGATTCAATTGCCATTCCCTGTACCATGAGTTAATTCGTAGCAGATCCTCTTGCATTTCAGTACAATGTTCTGTTGTTACAACCTCTCGACATACTACAGCATTATCCGCAAAAAGCCTCAGTGGACTTCCGATGTTATCCACAATGTCATTTACGTATAGTGTGAATAGCAACGGTCCTACGACACTCCCCTGCGGCACACCTGAAATCACTCTTACTACGGAAGACTTCTCTCCATTGAGAATGGCATGCTGCGTTCTGTTATCTAGGAACACTTCAATCACACAATCACAATAGTCCATATGCTCTTACTTAGTTCATTCGCCTTCCAGTCACTTCCATCCACTTTTTTTTGATACGAGCGACCGAACTTTGCAGAATTTTTATACGTTGCACTCAGATTTTTCCCGGTGCAGAACTTTGCTCGTATCGTGTATCGAGTACGGTGTATGGCGCCCGGAGCAGCTCTGTGCTGTGGGTGCAGTGTGGGTGGCGCTGCGGTGGCGGCAGAGTGCTGCCTGGGACGCCTGGCTGCCCGCCCTCATGAATATGCAGCCTCCCCCAAGTCGGGCCTAGCCCGCCTGCCCCGCCGGTTAGCCAGCTGCGGTGCCCACCGCACCGGTTGACAGCTGTACCGTCCCTCCTGGCAGCTCCGAGACCGACAAGCTGCGATGCTTTGATCGTGCGACGCGACAGAAAACTATAGCACGCGTCACTTCAGGAGGCAGGTCACGCAAAGACAGGTAGTACCCAACAAAGCGCGCTGGGGTGAACGTGGAAAGCCGCAAGTGATCTGACATGCAACAAAGTGCTCATCAATACTGCACGGGCAGAAAGCTAGATGTATCGGTTCAATAAAGTCTCGGTTTACAAGCCGAGCTACTGCCATCATTGGGAGTTAAAATCAGTGACTGCCGAGAGTGGCGCGGTATTTTGTTTATACAGATGCAGTGGCAGCGTCTGCTACCTTCCACTCGCAAAAGGCAAGTTGGGCAGCTCATAGCAGTTTCGATCCGCCACGAGACTGAGTGACGTCAGATTCCACGTTAGAAACTCCCGTTTCCCCGTCCCTACAGGAACCAGGGGCACATTCCTAGTACGTGCATGGAGGCGGGATTTGGAAATAGAACGAAAACGAAGACGGAGGCTCGTCACTTGCAGGGACGCGGGAGCGACTGTTTCAAAGGTGGACCGGCCTATCGCTCCAACTTACGTCACTCGGTGTGGCGGCGGGACGGAGCTGGTGTAAGCTGCCCAAATAACCTTCAGCGCATGCGCCCTCTCCCTCTCTGGAAGGTTTCTAGAAGCTGCCATTTCATCTGCAAGGTGTTTATATTAAAATTTCCTACCTGAGCCTGTGTAAAAAAAATGTGGCTCCAAGCTCTATCATCTGAGGTCATCAGTCCCCTAGACTTAGAACTACTTAAACCTAACTAACGTAAGGACATCACACACATCCAAGCCCGAGGCAGGATTCGAAGGTATGACCGCAGCAGCAGCGCGGTTCCGGACTGAAGAGCCTAGAACCGCTCGGCTACAGCCGCTGGCTTGAGCCAGTGTAGTCGGAAATCTATTTACCTTATGGGTACCCAACTTTATAGGAATGATGTTCACACTGTGTGCTACAGGATTTAATACTGTTAGAGTCATGAACTGCTGTTAGGCACCGTTACTGGTACGGTGACGTAGGGTTGGAACATAAGCATCAGCGAGCATTACAGTTGCAGACAGTCAACCCCTGGGTCTGAACAACGTGGAGAAGGCTTTACTAGTAAAGCTGTTTTATCAAAACAAAACCAGTAGTGGTGCTGCTCTTCATGGGTGTTTGACGCGTCAAAGGGATACGGTGAGTACCTCTTCCTGCACCGTGGTTGAAGAGGAACTTTGAATGAACTGGCGATTTGAGAATCTCTTCTGTCAGGGAAGTAGATGTTGCCAGAAATGACAATGCTACATGCAATGAGCAAAAGCCGAGTCACGTCACTGCAACATTCCATGACCCACCGTTAGAAAGGTGCTGCGAACAATTGTGAAAGCGTACCTCTAGTGCGGTTCCGGGCTATCGAGCATGCAGATGGTCGTCACAATGATAGGCTTTTGTTACCCGGAACATAAATATAGTACGCAATTAACAAATGTTACCCTCCTATGTGTAGCCACAAGCCGTTACAAATGATTTGATAAAGTTTAATTGCTCTACTATCACCCGTTTCCCATTGGCGCCCTATAATGTAGCCAAAGTTTCGTTGCATCTACCTCTATACAAAAGGAAAACATGCCGTCTAGGCAGTCAGGATTTTAACTTGATGATGATGGTGAACACCGCTGAAGAAAGCTCGAGTGTTTTATTCGAACTGACGCAGCTGTTAAACGAAGAATATTTTACCGAATCGCCGGCAGGAGTGGCCGCGTGGTTCTAGGCGCTACAGTCTGGAACCGCGCGACCGCTGCTGTCGCAGGTTTGAATCCTGCCTCGGGAATGGATGTGTGTGATGTCCTTAGGTTAATTAGGTTTAAGTAGTTCTAAGTCTAGGGGACTGATGACCATAGCAGTTAAGTCCCATAGTGCTCAGAGCCATTTGAACCATTTGAACCATTTACCGAATCATGCCACCGCTAAGGACTCCGAGGACACAAGCTATAATGGCGTCGAGTGCTAAAAGGAAATTAGAAATTCTTGCTTTGCGTATACTTTAGGATTTTGTGATCGCTGTAACCGACGATAAAATGTGGGCCGTTAGGCTGCGTAATAGTCAGCTTCAAACTTTTACACGCTCGACGCTTCGATCGCCCTGAGACAATCCATGAATTGTGTTCAGCTGTTCAGGAACACCATCGGAATCCTGAAGAGAACGCCAGCAGAGGGAAAACCTAGTAGTCAAGAAGTCTGAAGAGGAATATTTCACATCCTTATGGCTCAGATTTTATCATCAGTTATTGTCGTCCCTGCGGTCGCTGCGTTATATGCCGCCGCCGTGAACACCGCCATTATAAAGACGTGATGGAAGACGGGACAAAAGGGGAAGTTTGACTTTTCTTCGAAAATAATTTCCTTTACAGGATTATTACTCATTTAGAAATTGAGGATCGAAGAGGAGAATATTACTCAACCCACCTGTATATTGTGCATCAGAAATTAGTGAAACAGAGCACTGTAATCAGAAAATGAGTTACTTCTCCCATGAGCGTGTCGGAAAATCTAAGGTTTCAAGTCACTCGTGAACCTAAATCCGTCAAAAAATGTATTTTTGGTTTGTAAGCATCCCAACTGTCAACATCACTTCTCTTCGAGATCTGAATGAAATGTGTCTCTCGGCAATACTCTAAAAGTATTTTTCTTTATTCTCGGTTACTGTTACCTGCGGCTTATACTCTTTTCATATGAAGCACATTTCGTTTAGTGAGGTATCATGTTTCCTTCTGTTGCGACAAACTTGAATCTTGTGTCTGATAAAACCAATTTAAACACTCATGCGCTCTTTGCAACAAGTAGTTTTCTTCTTTCTTAACGAAATCGCTTTGTCAGCGCCCAGCGAGAACGGTGAAGTTAACGGCAGTAGTCGCTTTCAACGCTTGAAATCACTCTTTTAAGTGAATGCTTCGGTTTCCATGTGCAACATCGGTGTAATGTTTCCTATGATGGGTTAGGTGCACAATCTGGAGGACATTAGTGCAAACTGGTTCCAGATCACCACTTCCGTGACTGACAGTTCAAAGGGTTTGGGGAGGGTGAAGAGGAGTTCAATAGTCAATAGATGTTGAAACTACGTAGCACGTAGAGAAACCTTGATTCAAATTAAATAATCGTGAATACCTTCATCTATGTATCCAGTCTGGAAGCTAGTATGTGACTGCTACGCTCTTGTCTTTCCCAGGTCTTTATACACCGACGGAAGAAGACTCGTAACACCGACAAAGATGCCATTATCAATAACTCACTGTGTTCGAACGAGGTCGTGTAAAAGGCTACGAGACGCGGAATGTTCCTGCCTCGATGCTTCACAAAGACTTGGTAGGAATGTAGCCACTGTACATGACTACTGGCAGCTGTGGTCGCGGGAATGTACGATCGCAGGAAAACTGGGCACCTGATTTCTACGTGACACTACCTAGAGGGAAGACCATCGTGTTCGGTGTAAGCTCTGGCACATCAGACTGAATCTGCAGTTGCGTAGTGACACAACGAACTGTTACAAATCAATTGCCTTAAGGACAGGTCCAAGCTGTAACGTGAATTCCACTGACCCCAAATTACCACCATTTGTGACTTCAGCAGTGTCCATTGAGAGCCTATTGGGGCACAGTGAAGATCCGCTGTGTTTTCTCATGGAAGCTGGTTCTGCCTCGGTGCCAGTGATGGCCTTGTGTTTGTTAGGAGGAGGCAGGTGAGCGCCTACAACTCACCAATCTGCGGCCTATAGAAGCTGGACCTACATCAGGTGTTATGGTGTGGGATGCTACTTCATTTGACAGCAATAGCATTCTGGTAGTTATGCCACGCATTCTCTTCTGTTCCGGTTTTCCCACAGTCCATCTTTTACTACCACCCAATACTTGGCTTCAAACGTACATTCTCAGAAATTTATTCCTTAAATTGGGACCTATCATTGATGCTAGTAAACTTCTCTCGGGCAGGAATGCCCTTTTTTCCAGTGATAGTCTGCGTTTGATGTCCTCATTGCTCCGTCCGTCATTGGTTATTTCGCGGCCTAGGTAGCAGAATTTCTTGAATTCGTGTAGTTCGTGACCATCAATCAAGATGTTAAGTCACTCACTGTCCTCATTATTGCTACTTCCCGTTCTTTCGTCTTTCATCGATTTAGTCTCAGTCAATATTCTGTACTAATTAGACCGTTCATTCCACTCAGCAGATCATGTAATTCTTCTTCACATTCACTCAGGATAGCACTGTCTTTTATTTCCAGCCTGCTGGAGTGGCCGAGCGGTTGTAGGCGCTTCAGTCTGGAACCGCGCGACGATTCGGTCGCAGGTTCGAATCCTGCCTCAGGCATGGATGTGTGTGACGTCCTTAGGTTAAGTTACGTTTAAGTAGTTCTAAGTTCTAGGGGACTGATGACCTCAGATGTTAAGTCCCATAGTGCTCAGAGCCATTTGAATATTTTCATCATTGCTTCTTCGATGTACAGATTGAACAGTAGGGGCGAAAGACTGCATCCCTGTCTTACACCCTTTTTAATCCGAGAGCTTCATTCGTCGTCGTCGTCCAATCCTATTATTCCCTCTTGGCTTTTGTCATCTAACACATCTTCAGTTTTCTTTTCCATACTCCTATTTATTAGTCTTGTCAACATCTTGAATTTATGAGTTGTTAAGCTCGTTGTGTGATAATTCTCGCACCTGTCAGCTCTCACAGTCTTCGGAATTGTGTGGATGATACTTTTCCGAAAGTCAAATGGTATGTCGCCAGACCCACACATTCTACACACGAACCTAAATTGTCCTTTTGTTGCCGCTTCTCAGAACGACTTTAGAAATTCAGATGGAACGTTATCCATCCCTTCTGCCTCATTTGTTATTAAATCCTCCGAACCTCACTTAAATTCTAATTCTAACATTGGATTCCATATTTCCTCTAACTCGACTCCTGTTTCTTCTTCTATTACATCAGACAAATCTTCCCACTCATAGAGGCCTTCAATGTACTCTTTCCACCTAACCGCTCTCTTCTCTGCATTTAACGTGGAACTCTCATTGCACTCTTAACATTAGCAAACTTGCTTTTAATTTCATCGACAATTGTTTTGATTTTCCAATATGCTGAGTCAGTCCATCCGACAATCATTTCTTTTTCGACTTCTTCATATTTTTCATGCATCCATTTAGTCTTAGCTTCCCTGCACACTTCGTTTCAGCTACGCTACAATTCCTGTTTAATTTATTCCTCAGCGCCTTGTATTTCTGTATTCTGGAATTTTCTGAACGTTTTTATACCTCCTTTTTTCATCGATCAGCTAAAGTATTCCTTCAGTTGCAAATGATTTCTCCGCAGCTATCTTCTTTGTACCTACGTTTTTCTTTCCAACATCTGTGACTGCCCCTTTTAGACGTGTCCATTCCTCTTCAACTGTAATACCTTCTGAGCTATTCCTTATTGCTGTACCTATAACCTTACAGAACTTCAAGCGTATCTCATCATTCCTTAGTACTTCCGTATCCCACTTCTTTGTTAATTGGTTCTCCCTGACTAATATCTGAAACTTCAGCCTACTTACTCTTCAGAACTACTACATTCTGATCTGAGTTTATTTCTGTTCCTGGGTACGTCTTACAATCCAGTATCTGATTTCGGAATCCCTGTCTCTCCATGATGTAATCTAACTGAAATCGTCCGTATCACCCGGCCGTTTCCAAGTATATCTCCTCCTCTTGCGATTCTTGAACAGAGGTTTCGCTGTTAGTATCTGAAATTTATTACAGAACTCAGTTAGTCTTTCTCCTCTCTCATTCCCTGCCCGAAGTCCTTATTCTCCTGTAACCTTTTCTTCTATTCCCTCCCCTGCAACTGCATTCCAGTCCCACAACACTATTAGATTTTCATCTTCCTTTACATATTAAATAACTCATTCTATATCCTCATACACTTATGTATCTCCACATCTTCAGCTTGCGACGTGGGCATGTAAACCTGGACTATCGTTGTCGACACTGGTTTACTGTCGATTCTGTTAATAACATCCCTCTTACTGAATTTTTCACAGTAACTCACACTCTGGCCTACCTTCCTATTCATAACTAATCCTACTCCTGTTATACTACTCTCCGCTGCTATTGATGCTACCAGGAATCCTAACCTTCTTTCCATTTACCATAACTGCTACCTACCCTTATGATTGGGGTCTAGGGGTAGCATCTTTGATTACTAATGAAACGTGCCACCACTTAAATTTTGATTAATATCAGCATTGGCAACTTAAGATTCCCGGTCTAAAAAGTCACCCTCCTTGTGCCAACGGCCTTGTGAAAGAGAGCGAAGGAGCGGACAGAGGTTCAGGGCCTTCTCTTGTCTATGTAGTAGGGAACTTCTCTCGAAGGCGGAAGAATCAGCAATAATCAACGACATGACGATGCAGAAGGCACACAACGTATATCTACAGAACACTTGGCCAGTCATTGAAAAATTGTCATGAAGATGTCTCCATTGGCAAAAGATTCCGGAATAGTCCCCCACTGGATCTCCGGGAGGGGACTGCCAAGGGGGAGGTAACCATGAGATAAAAAGACTTCATAACTAATGGAAGGATAACGTTCTATGAGTCGGGGCGCGAACATGGTAGGGTAGCTAGAACATCTGAAAAGGGAAATGCAAATACCCAGTGTAGATACAACAGGTGTTAAGCTGTTACATATTCGTGTGCTGTATTCCCATAATTTCATAACTATATATTAATTATTTTCTGGTGTCGTGATTTATTATCCGTAAATGTAGTTGTAAGGAGCCCATAGCTTGAAGTTGGCTTCGAGCCATAGCTCGATGCTCCATATTTCACATAAGCAAAATCATTTCCTCCAGTCTGAGACCCGTGAATCTGCAGTGCGACCGTAACTCACTCATCCGCCTAGCCACTCTTTTCTTTAGGATCGTGGCACATAGATAGAGATTAATACGCATTTTTATGCTCTGAATTTTGTAATGAGGCTGTCACATTGTACTCCTTACTTATAGCTCTCGTCTGGAACTTTCGAAAACGTGCGTGCATTTTCTATGAGAGGGCATTTTCTTGCTGTACATTGACAACAACGCCCCAGCGCTAGTGGTAACGCTTTATTTCGGCGTGGGAAGTAGAGTCGGTGTCGAGCTTCCGTTTGCAACTGTCGCAATCTGCCGCGCAACGTAAAAGTAATGACAGAATTTGGTTGGATATGGAATTAATTTTTAAAAGTGTCACATCATTTGTAGAAGAAAATTGTATTGTTATTTCGGAGAAAGGAGTCCGGCATTAATTAAGACATTTATGATGGATATATTGTCGTGTTTGAGAATCAGTAATTGTCGTTGTGAAGCATGTTAGTACTGGAACTTAAATGCTTCAGTGATCATCGTGGAAAGCAACGTATCAGTGGTTGCCTCAGTGTGCATTCAAAAGAAATATAACTGTTCGACAAGACCGCTGAGGGTAGGCACTGTCAGAGAAGTGTGATATGCGTGAGAGAAAATATAAACGAAAGCCGTCTGACTTGCTCTCTTCCTATTTCAAAGTGACATTTTTCATTATTTAAATGAGGAACATTAATACTTGAAATGTATAAGAGGCATGTATTCGTTTTAGGCACACATGCAGATTTACTTCGTATCGAAGCGTGGCCTCTTTGTAAAGCTTGCGTACTTGAGTCTGATAGCCAGAAATCCGTAAAAAGAAACAAGAAAATATGATAACAAGAGAGGCGTGAAACTTTGTAATTTGTAAAACAGAAATTTTTGATACAAACATTCGTACATTCTTAAAGAGATAGTGTGCATCATAAATTACAGCTCTAAAACGATTTACATAGCATCAGAATACACATTTATATCTGATGTAGTGTGATCAGTAGGTTCTGGAGAAGACACAGCACCTCCACTTCAGACATGAACTTCAAGCAATGTGCTGGCGTCCATGTATAGACGAAATGGCCATCGAGCATAATTTACTCTATTAATCCAGATGCTTTACTACTGCAATGCTGAAATCTAGATTAACAAAGGCCTTTTTACCAGGTCATCTAGCGATCGCCCCCTGGTAGTCAGTAGTAAGCTGTATAAGAAGGTTTCCACAATTCTCTAGTGCATTTCAACATTATCTGAGCCTATACTAGTTTATCTTTAATACCAACTACTAAAAATTCTGAAACTAAATCTCTCTCAGTGCCTGTAAGTCAGACGGCAAGTCTCCGCCAATTTAATTACGACAGGTTACGTGAAGGGAGGAACGCAATCCCCTCCAAAGATTCGTAGCCATTTTATGCCAATAAGCATTTCATTAGTCACTGCCACAATCACTTTACACAGGAGCTACCCATCGACAGACTAGTTCAAGGTTTGACGGAATGTTAATCTAAAATTTTTTGCCGTCAGATATCAAAATCGCTTTATAGGTATGTGGCAACTAGAAAGAGGTTACACATCTTCAGTCTAACACTAGAGGCGATCTGCAGAAAGTATCAGTTACAGGCCCCTACATTCATTTGCTCTAATCAAAAGGCGGTTATGTTCTGGACCAACAAAAAAACTGACCTTCATTACCAGAACAAGTGCTCTGCCATAGACTATAATGTAACCCTCCAAACCAGAATGACACATTTTTTAGGAAACAAACACCGATCGTATACTTTGTACATAGCATATTTCACTCTCTTTTCGATAACCACAGTCGCTCTGGACATACACGACTTGCAATCTTACCCGGAACATCAATACTGGATCAGGCGACAAAGGTATAGCAGAAAATACATTGAGCGCTTTCAAAAATTTTTAATCACCGCTTTTGGTTTACATTAACGAGGAGAGCAGGTTATAATTTGACGAGATGTGAAGACGCTTTTCGAGTGCTAATGGTCTTCACGGGACCATAAAGAATATTTTAATCAGAAAGAAGGGACACTTTTCTAACTTTTTAACCATGAAGAATTTAAATTTCGAGACTAATTGAGGTGTTTAAATTTAAAAAAATAGGCAAACCGCGCAGTTTACAAGAAACAATAAAGACTGGAGGTAAATTCCGTCTTATGTAAGACACTGCTGCCGTTTTACTTTTCCCAAAAATATTTCAGCACTTTTTTTGCTGCCTTGTGTGGTTTTCTTCGGTCTGAAAATTATTATAATGTACTAATATTTTAATCTCAGTGTCAGGGTATTTATAAATTCGTAAGGAAATTATAATAATCGTCTTATTTTGCATCGGTTTACGTATGTAGTTTATGACACTTTTCACCTAAATGTACACGAAACTGTGCATGTGTTTGCTAAGGTGAGGATTAGGAGTAGAATACTTGTTTTGAGAACGAGTTACACAGATGTGCACATATGCAACGTTATCCAAGTAATTAGATTTTTGGTAGATTTACAACTAACATTTTCGAACAGCCTGTCATCTACAAAAGAAATAAGACGGTTTCAATTATTGTTTACTAGTCATTTTGTTTTGGTGGCACCTGCACCCTACAACCTCGCTTATTTACCGGTGTATTCCAATGTCTGACTTACCCTATAGTTTTTACCCTCTACAGCTCCCACTAGTACCTTGTAGGTCGCTTCCTGATGTCTTAATACTTGTGCCATAATTCTTTCCATTCTTCTTTTCAGTGTATACCATACATTCCTTTCTTTGCCTATTCTGCGGAGAACTTACTAATTCCTTATCTTACCACACCAGCTAATTTACAACTGTCTTCTGTAGCACCACATATCGGACGCTTCCATTCTCTTAGACTTCAGTTATTCCACTGTTCATGATTTAGTTCCATACAATGCTATGCTCTACGAGTACATTCACAGAAATTTCTTCCTCGTATTTAGGTCAGTGTTTGATAATAATAGACTTCTCTTGGCGATGAATGTCTTTTCACCAATGATAGTGTGCTTTTGCGTCCATCTTGTTTCGTCCGTCGTGAGTTCTTTCGTTTCCATGGTGTCAGAATTACGTAACTTCGTGTACCTCGTGGTGACCAAGTCTCGTGTTAAGTTTCCCGCTGCTCTCATTTCCGCAGCTTCCCATTATTTTCGACTTTCTTCGATTTACTCTCAAACCAAATTCTGTGCTACTTAAATTGATCATTCCATTCAACACGTCCTGTAATTTTTGTTCACTTATACTAAGGATAACAAAGTCAAAAGCAAATTTTATTGTTGATATCCTTTTACGTAGAATTTTAACCCGCTCTTTTATATCTCTCAGTACATATTCTGTACTTATTAGATTGCCCGTTCCATTCAACACCTCCTATAATTCTTCTTCACTTTCACTGAGTATAGCAGTATCTATCAAGAATAAGGTCATTGACATCATTTCAATCTTAAATTTAATCACACTTCTGAAAGTATTTTTTTGTACCCGAAATTACTTCTGTGATGTATGTATCGAATAGTAGGTGCGTTAGACACCATCCTTATCTTTCAGTATTCTTTATCGTACCACTCTGTTCTTGGTTTTCTGACCTTACAGATCGCACTCGTGTTTTGTACATATTGTATATTTTCCGTCATTCCTCCTATATTAAGCCTGTTTTCTCAGCACTATTTGATAGTCTTAAAAGCTTCTTCTAGGTCGACAAATCTTACGAACCACTCTTGATTTTTCTCAACATTGGCATCCGTTATAAACTAAAATCCAAACTTCTTCTCTGATAGTTTTACTTTGAGGACTAATCTCGATTACCATCTGAGATTCATTGCAGAATTCAGTTAATTCTTCTCCTTCAATGGTACAGCCAAGCTCGTATTTTATTGTAACTTTTTCTTTTCCTTTTTCCCCTACAATAGCGATTCAGTCCCCCAAGATTATTAGATCTTCACCTCCCTTTAAATACTACATTGCCCGTTCAATATCCTCATCTACGTCTCTGTACCTTCTATTTGAGACATTGGTACGTGTACTTAAAACATTTTGGAACTTACAATATTCGTAGCTCCGACTCGTAAAATGTTATCACGTCGTTGGTTATTTCATCTTTTTATAATGGACACCAGCCCGTTACCAGTATCCTCTTGAAGCACAGAATGGGGTACTAACGCGGAATCGATTGCCAATAGAGAGGGCAGGATGAAACGTTATCAAGTCACATGTCCTCTGGATGCATCTTATATGTCTTTTAAGGCAGTGGTTTCCACTGCCTTCTGCATCCTCAAGCCATTCATCACTACTGATTCTGCCACTGGCAGAACGAGGGTGACTTCTTGTACCGGAAGTCTTCAGCCACCATTGTTGATGATTCGTATTTAGAATGCAAGTAGCGGTAGGGTTCGAGCTCGGGACCCAGGACGTTTCTATTACTAGTCAAAGACGTAACCCGTAGGGCACCGGTGTGAAAATGCGCTTTATAATAGTAGTTCTCATGGTTTCACAAACATTTTTGTTCATTTTGTTGCAAAACACTATGTTTCAAAATGATGACTTAAAAATTTGGGGAGAAGTACCTTACATCACAACAGGAGAGAAGTATCCAGTAAACATGGACTCTAAAATACATACCTTTAAAGCTATAATCACTTATTCAATAGAAAAGGTTTGTTCCATTTTAGTGAAGATGTATAAGTGCTCGAAACCGTTAATGTATGAATTTTAGAGCCCATGTTTACTGGACGTTATTTTCTTGTTTTTGTGTAAGGAACATGTCTCCAATCGCTTCAAACATTCTGAAACAACTTGTACATTTGTATATGGGTATGCGTGTGTGCGAACTTGCATGTGTGTGTGTGTGTGTGTGTGTGTGTGTGTGTGTGTGTGTGTGTTGTAAGAGTGGAGTGTTGGGGATGGGGCTTGCTAGTCGTCCTGTTGTTGTAAATAGTGTTTTATTACAGAGTGGTGTAAATTTATTTAGTACGTTTCTTCTTTAGGCTACTGATTTTTATATGAGATTACAACAAATTGTTAGCTTAATTTAAGGCATGCGGAGAACGATATAAACGTTTGTTCTCGAAACCGGTATTCTAGACCTAATGTCACCCTAGCAAAAACATGCTGTACTCCATATATCAGGTGACATGTTCCATTCAATACATATACGTATAAAGCAATGCAAAATCTGACGCTTAATCAATATTTCTTTACATGTTTCTAAATAAAATGAAGCCGAAATATAAATGTTTCCACATCATAATACTTTTCAGACTGAAACAAAAAATCCACTGAACCCTGCACGTAATTGCTGAAAAATGTTTGGGAAAGTAAGCCAAAGAAGCAGTGTCTTGCACGAGGCGGAATATTCAACTGTGCTCAGCAAACTCGGAAAGAAAGAAGAGCATCAGCATCCAAATAGATGATTACGAAAAGTGGTAGACATGGCACTTAAAAATAGTACGAGGTTAGTCGAGTCGATACAGCATTTGGGCGTAAGAAAAGAAAATGCAGGTAAATGGTCTGCGTCTCTGACTGCCATACGGAAGAATCGGATTGAATTCTCGTTACTTCTACGGATTTTCCACGGTGTGAGTACTGGAATGGGTTAGAGTTAGCTACGTAATGTCAGTTTCGAAAATACTTGGTTGGTAACTAGCAGTTTCTAGGACTGGAGGGCCGACAACGGCCGGGAGGGCAGTGTCCCGATCCTATGTCCTTCCGTGCTGAAATTGGATGACATCACATGACAGAAAATGACATGGGAGCCGGTCGAAACAACGTTGGACATGTGTGCAGAGATTGGTTTACTTATTGTTTTTCCTCTGTTTCTTCGAATGTTTGCCCCGTACTTACTTTTATGATACATCCAGGGGTGTATCGCCAATTCAATGGAACATGTAGTCTCACTTACTATATCAGAGAGAAATACTAAGTTCACTACAGTTATTAAGAATGCATATTTTTGCGAGAACTGTTCCGGTAGTATCTACATCTACATGACTACTCTGCAATTCACATTTAAGTGCTTGGCAGAGGGTTCATCGAACCACAATCATACTATCTCTCTACTATTCCACTCCCGAACAGCGAGCGGGAAAAACGAACACCTAAACCTTTCTGTTCGAGCTCTGATTTCTCTTATTTTATTTTGATGATCATTCCTACCTATGTAGGTTGGGCTCAACAAAATATTTTCGCATTCGGAAGAGAAAGTTGGTGACTGAAATTTCGTAACAAGGTCTCACCGCGACGAAAAACGTCTATGCTGTAATGACTTCCATCCCAACTCGTGTATCATATCTGCCACACTATCTCCCCTATAACGCGATAATACAAAACGAGCTGCCCTTTTTTGCACCCTTTCGATGTCCTCCGTCAATCCCACCTGGTAAGGATCCCACTCCGCGCAGCAATATTCTAACAGAGGACGAACGAGTGTAGTGTAAGCTGTCTCTTTAGTGGACTTGTTGCATCTGCTAAGTGTCCTGCCAATGAAACGCAACCTTTGGCTCGCCTTCCCGACAATATTATCTATGTGGTTCTTCCAACTGAAGTTGTTTGTAATTTTAACACCCAGGTACTTAGTTGAATTGACAGCCTTGAGAATTGTACTATTTATCGAGTAATCGAATTCCAACGGATTTCTTTTGGAACTCATGTGGATCATCTCACACTTTTCGTTATTTAGCGTCAACTGCCACCTGACACACCATACAGCAATCTTTTCTAAATCGCTTTGCAGCTGATACTGGTCTTCGGATGACCTTACTAGACGGTAAATTACAAAATCATCTGCGAACAGTCTAAGAGAACTGCTCAGATTGTCACCCAGGTCATTTATATAGATCAGGAACAGTAGAGGTCCCAGGACGCTTCCCTGGGGAACACCTGATATCACTTCAGTTTTACTCGATGATTTGCCGTCTATTACTACGAACTGCGACCTTCCTGACAGGAAATCACGAATCCAGTCGCACAACTGAGACGATACCCCATAGCTCCGCAGCTTGATTAGAAGTCGCTTGTGAGGAACGGTGTCAAAAGCTTTCCGGAAATCTAGAAATACGGAATCAACTTGAGATCCCCTGTCGATAGCGGCCATTACTTCGTGCGAATAAAGAGCTAGCTGCGTTGCACAAGAGCGATGTTTTCTGAAGCCATGCTGATTACGTGTCAATAGATCGTTCCCTTCGAGGTGGTTCATAATGTTTGAATACAGTATATGCTCCAAAACCCTACTGCAAACCGACGTCAATGATATAGGTCTGTAGTTAAATGGATTACTCCTACTACCCTTCTTGAACACTGGTGCGACCTGCGAAATTTTCCAATCTGTAGGTACAGATCTATCGGTGAGCGAGCGGTTGTATATGAGTGCTAAGTAGGGAGCTATAGTATCAGCGTAATCTGAAAGGAACCTAATCGGTATACAATCTGGACCTGAAGACTTGCCCGTATTAAGCGATTTGAGTTGCTTCGCAACCCCTAAGGTATCTACTTCTAAGAAACTCATGCTAGCAGATGTTCGTGTTTCAAATTCTGGAATATTCCATTCGTCTTCCCTGGTGAAGGAATTTCGGAAAACTGCGTTCAATAACTCCGCTTTAGCGGCACAGTCGTCGATAACAGTACCATCGGCACTGCGCAGCGAAGGTATTGACTGCGTCTTGCCGCTTGTGTACTTTACATACGACCAGAATTTCTTCGGATTTTCTACCAAATTTCGAGACAATGTTTCGTTGTGGAACCTATTAAAGGCATCTCGCATCGAAGTACGTGCCAAATTTCGCGCGTCTGTAAATTTTAGCCCATCTTCAGGATTTCGCGTTCTTCTGAACTTCGCATGCTTTTTCCGTTGCCTCTGCAACAGCGTTCGGATCTTTTTTGTGTACCACGGGGGATCCGTTCCATCTCTTACCAATTTATGAGGTATGAATCTCTCAATTGCTGTTGCTACTATATCTTTGAATTTGAGCCACATCTCGTCTACATTCGCATAGTCAGTTCGGAAGGAATGGAAATTGTCTTTTAGGAAGGCTTCTAGTGGCACTTTATCCGTTTTTTTAAATAAAATTATTTTGCGTTTGTTTCTGATGGGTTTGGAAGAAATGGTATTGAGCCTAGCTACAATGACCTTGTGATCACTAATCCCTGTATCAGTCATGATGCTCTCTATCAGCTCTGGATTGTTTGTGGCCAAGAGGTCAAGTGTGTTTTCGCAACCATTTACAATTCGTGTGGGTTCGTGGACTAACTGCTCGAAATAATTTTCGGAGAAAGCATTTAGGACAATCTCGGAAGACGTTTTCTGCCTACCACCGGTTTTGAACAAGTATTTTTGTCAACATACCGAGGGTAGGTTGAAGTCCCCACCAACTATAACCGTATGAGTGGGGTATTTATTTGTTACGAGACTCAAACTTTCTCTGAACTGTTCCGCAACTGTATCATCGGAGTCTGGGGGTCGGTAGAAGGAGCCAATTATTAACTTAATTCGGCTGTTAAGTATAACCTCCACCCACACCAATTCGCACGGAGTATCTACTTCGACTTCACTACAAGATAAACCACTACTGACAGACACAAACACTCCACCACCAATTCTGCCTAATCTATCTTTCCTGAACACCGTCTGAGACTTCGTAAAAATTTCTGCAGAACTTATTTCAGGCTTTAGCCAGCTTTCTGTACCTATAACGATATCAGCTTCTGTGCTTTCTATTAGCGCTTGAAGCTCAGGGACTTTTCCAGCGCAACTACAACAATTTACAACTATAATTCCGACTGTTCCTTGATCCAAGCACGTCCTGTAATTGCCAAGCACCCTTTGACATTGCAGCCCATCCCGCACTTTCCCGAGGCCTTCTAACCTAAAAAACCGCCCAGTCCACGCCACACAGCCTCCGCTACCCGTGTAGCCGCCAGCTGAGTGTAGTGAACTCCTGACCTATTCAGCGGAACCCGAAACCCCACCACCCTATGGCGCAAGTCAAGGAATCTGCAGCCAATACGGTCGCAAAACCGTCTGAGCCTCTGATTGAGACCCTCCACCCGGCTCTGCACCAAAGGTCCGCAGTCGGTTCTGTCAACGATGCTGCAGATGGTGAGCTCTGCCTTCATCTCGTAAGCAAGACCGGCAGCCTTCACCAAATCAGATAGCCGCTGGAATCCAGAGAGAATTTCCTCAGATCCAAAGCGACACACGTCATTAGTGCCGACATGTGCCACCACCTGCACCTGGCTGCACCCTGTGCTCTTCATGGCGTCCGGAAGGACCCTTTCCACATCAGGAATGACTCCTCCCGGAATGCACACGGAGTGCACACTAGATTTCTTCCCCTCCTTAGCTGCCGTATCCCTAAGGCGCCCCATTACGCGCCTAACATTGGAGCTCCCAACTACCAGTAAGCCCACCCTCTGCGATTGCCCGGACCTTGAAGGCTGAGAATGATCCTCTGAAACAGGGCAGGCAGCTGCATCTGGCTCAGCCAGAGACAGTGCCTGAAACCTGTTTGTCAGACGCACCGGGGAGGCTTTCTGATCAGCCTCCGGGGACGCCTTTCGCTGCCTGCCACGCCTTGGAACGACCTCCCCATCAACCACTGGCGAGGGCTCAGCCCCACTGCGGGCAGCAACCGGGGCAACCACAGCGGCAGACCGATCTGGGGACAGACGGGACGAGGTTGACATCCCCGTGATACCCGATTCCGGCTCCCCACAGTGGTGCCCATTGGCAACAGCCTCAAGCTGCGCGACCGAAGTCAGCGCCGAATGCAGCTGTGAGCGAAATGGGCTGTTAGACCGTAGCTCTAACGGAGAGACGAGCTGAAAGCTGTTACTTGTTTACCTGTATTCATAAAGCAAATCCTGGAGACTGTCACACGTCTCTGGTTCAAAATAAAAGACGGTGAGAGGTAAACACGAAATGCAGGTTTTACAGAATTCGAAGAAACAACGATGGTTACATTTCTGTTCTTAGAATAAGAAGGCATTGTGGCAACTGGACAACCGCTGCAAGTACCAAATTCACTATGAGAGAGACATAACATGCACGTCCTGAACATGGAAACAACTAATATTCGGCAGTGCAGTAACAGTTCTTCAAGAAAGTGAGGGTTTTCACAAATTGTCATTTAAAAATAACGTTGTAAAGGAACACATATTCCCAAGGTAGCTCTCAGGAAAGAAAGTGAAACTTTAAATGCTCCTATGAGATAGGTAAAAGAGCTTGTTCCGTTACCAAAAGACTGAGACTGTTATTAAAGTGTGTAGTAAACTAGCCGTTATCGGCGGCTGTCATCACTTATCAGTAGTTGTATTAGGATATGTGAAGGGCTTATTTCAGTAGTTGTACAAGTCCATTTTTGCTCATTCTGAAATACAGAGCCCTAAAGTTAAACGAGCGCTGAAAAATCTGCAGCTGAGATACCAAAAATATTCAAGCATATGGCTTCTTGCTAGAGGCGAGCCTTTCTTTCTGTTTGTTACGATCATTCATTTCAGAAGCATTATAGACATAGATGTGGAGGTAATGGACTTCTACCACTATTGAAATAAGCCCTTCATGTAATGCTGAGTAAGTGTCTATTGTAAGTGCAATAACGCCAGCTCCCCTGACATGTCTGGCTGTTCGAATAAGCTTTGTTCGTGATTTACCATACACGTAGATACAGCGTACAACGTGTAAATTATGCAAGAAATATTTTAATACCTTTTTATCGTGGTTTATGTTCACTAATGTAAAAAAGAAAGATGTTCCATTCTCTACTGTACCCTTTTAGGGATCGAGTCTTTTTAAAACTTACTAAAGTAGCCTACATTTTTCCACAGGGTTTCAAGCTATTTTCTTGCCAAATTTCGCCGAAATCAGTTCATCGGTTTAGTCTTGAAAACGTAATGGACAGAGCTACTTTCGAACTTTTCACATTACAGCACCCAGTGTAGATTAAACAGATGGAGGATTGTATAAGCATTGTATTCGTCACCTTTCATCGTACTGAATAGGGGAGACCAGTCAATAGATTCATTTTCACAAATATTATGAACTTCAAAAGACTAAAAAGGTTTTTCAAAGAGTATGTATTTTTCCACAATTCAAGTAATATTCTTTAAATAAATATATATATATTGTACTACATACTTTAGAAAGTAGCCTCTGTACCAAATTTCATCGTGACCCGTTCAGCGTTTTTGTTGCGAAAAGGTAATCAAAGAGAATTGCTTTCGCATTTATAGTACTGGTATGGATAATGATTAATAACAGTCTTAAAAAGAAAGTGCAAATTTCAGGTATAGCATGATATTGGAGCCTACGTTTCTATTACGTAGGAAGAAACAAGGAAATGAGAATCTGAATAGAGGGAAGGGTGTTCAACGCAATTGTAACATATTTAATACATGCAGCTATCGTCATTTTCATTCGAGAGCTAGGTTAAAAGCCTATTTCGGTGCCTGTAGTGTACTTTGGAGGAGGAAAAATATGACTGATACCGGATCATGCTATTTAGTCTGAAGGTAACGTGCATTCAAGTAACCTCAAGTAGTTAACACTCTCGAGTTCTTCTTTTTTAGAGCGTGACGTCGAGCATGTTTCTTGCGTCAATATGAAAATCAGTACTGCACTCACATCCAATTTACACATATTTCCATTCTTGTGAATATGAATGTCTGGGCAGGGAGCGTAGCAGACCACTTCGTTTCAGACCTTATTCAGGGTGTCTTTGGCATGTGAAACAAAAAATTCTGAGTTTTAGATGTATTCATAGACGCTCTGTTCTGAAACCCTCACACTCACAGATGTAACAGAAACAGAGGATTTCTGTCTCCATAAAATGAGGGAATTAAGGCAGCAGACTGCAAATTAATATTAAATAAGTGTTCCTTCCTCGGTCACTATTCACAGTGTCTGTTAGCTTTACGCAGAGGGGTTTAAGCCACTGAGAAAAAGCAAACTTAGATAGAAAGAATCTTTTTGTGCCCGCATAGTCTATGGAAACAACGCGCAAGGCATAACTACGTTTTTAGGCTCGACATGGCGCGCCAAAAGGTTTTGAATGTTGGCCGGTGGCAGGCAGCGCGGCGTGGCCCGGTATTCAGCCATTACGTACTTTTTATCTCGGCGGAGCTGAAGGCAGGGACAATTATGCGGGTACGGCAGTGCCCTTTGTGAGAACAAATCCCCCCACACATGGCAGCGCTCTTTGATGTCCCGGACGGGCGCAACGGCGCCTGCCGAGTATGCAGCCCCTCCAGCCACTGCGCGTCTCGCCTCGCTGCCATCAGCCAAAGCGACGCCCTCTGACTGTCTCCTTGCACAGCGGCGCGATGCTAAAATTATTAGCCCAAATCTTTCGCAAAAAAGTGGTGCGCGTGGTCTGATATTAAGCTCTTCTTAGCGGTTTTGCTCTTCCACTTTTTACTTCCGTAGCTTTGCTACGTCATTCAACGCTATACGGAAAATAGCGACAACAGCAACGAAAATTATTTCTTTAATTCCAGTCAATGATCACAAACAAATTGCCGCTAGATTACTGATTTCGGTCCACAGTGACTAACTTCAGATTTGTCAAGAATATAATAAATCATGAGGTAGTAAAAGTGGCTAATTTTAGTTACACGGTGGCCTAGAAGCCGTTAGCATTTGAAAATTCAATACTTCCAGGAACATGTGAGTAGAGAGACAAAACAGACACACATGCTTTAAATGACAAGTTTTATTGAAACAAAATAGTTTGCACAAAATGACCACCAGGCTGTGCTTCATATCACACAAAAGCAATATTTAGCATAACAACTGGTTTTTGGTAAGACGATTTTCATAATAAGAACATGTCGGGCGTTAGTCATCGACAACTCCTGTGGTCGAGGGACAATGTTGTGAACAGTAGATATGGTGAGGAACTGCCATCAATGCTCTCTTTTAGCATCCCTAATGAGGTCGGACGATGACTGTAAACTAGCGACTTTTGGTTCACACGAGTTCGGCAACTTCTATCTGCTGGTTGAAAACCAAACAATCGAATTCGGCAACCCACCAAAACGAGCCCTCGAACGGAACACACGAATTCGGCAATGTCCACCTGCTGCCATTATATACAATGGTTTAAAAAAAAATTGAAAACAGCAATACGAGGAATGAGATACATATGAAAACAAAATGGCAGAAAAACAAAAATTTTATTTAAAATTACACATACTAAAATATATCATGACAAAACTGAATTTATTATATATGTTCATAATCAACTTTCGGCTGCTTGGTATGTTACGCACTTTCCGAAATCTGCTTTACTATGTTCACCATCTTTTGGTAAGTCTAGTAATTTGCCTCTTTTTGATGTTAGCGTCCGATGTGCGGATGGTGCCATTTTTGGCAGAATTTATTTTTATTTACCTACCAGTGTCTCTATGTTTCAAACTTTTCAAAAATTTAAAGAAATTTGGGTGAGGGAACCCATACGAAGCGTAGAAACGAGAATAAAATCCTTCACAAGAGTTAGTAGTCCGCCACAAGAATGCAGAATCCGCTGCCCAAAGGTGTGGAGGAAACAATACATGTCCTTCCTCGTTGATGTAATTTTCCACAATGTAATCTGCAAACTTCGTGAATTTTTCACGTTATGGCCATATGCTGACCAGGTCGGCATAAACATCAGGCACAACTGTCAACTGTGTGTGAAACCTGGTGGGACTTAACTGCTAAGGTCATCAGTCCCTACGCTTACACACTACTTAACCTAAATTATCCTAAGGACAAACACACACCCATGCCCGAGGGAGGACTCGAACCTCCGCCGGGAACAGCCGCACAGTCCACGATTGCAGCGCCTCAGACCGCTCGGCTAATCGCACGCGGGATCAGGCACATCTTGCGACTTTAAGTAACTGAGTTCAAAAGTGTAGTGAAGTGTTTCACTGTTCTGGTATTTTTAAAAAGGCTACAAACCACGTTTTTGCATTTTTCATCACCTGAAACGTGAAGAATATATTATTATTTCCTCAAATTTGAAAGAAGGAAGTCTGCTGAAGGTAAAGTCTACGACGTAAGCAATATTCGATATTCCTGGTAGCGTTAAGTAGAAAGGGCGCCGAAGTTGCGTTCTATTGGATAATTTTGGGAATAAAATAAGAAATGTTTCAAAAGTTAATAAAGGACACCTACACAAGCTGCTTGAATGTAATGGCAACACCAGCTTGAAGTGGGATTCTTCCTGGTGGAAAAACAGTTGCGATGAGAGAATGCAGAACCGGGTTTGTACTCGAGAATCCTTTGCTCGTTTTATGTATCTCGCTTCTTCTTATTTATTAGATATATTCTCTTACTAGATATTGCTATACATATTTTCTCAGTTTCGCAAAATTAGGAATTTGCATACCATAACAGTGAATCAAGTCTGGAAGTTTGTCGCTAGTGCTCTCTTTTGAAATTGCTTCCTAAACTATAAGTGTAACTTCAGATTATATATTACATTATTGTAGAGCTCGTAAAGATCTACACAACTTATCTATATTGACGTTGTCCCACAGTGCCAATTTTTGTCTTTTCATGTTGCCTGGTGCGCAACTACAAAACAGGAAAATGATGGTTGTGACTCAGTCATAATAGATATATGCCCTCCTTACTTTGGTTTAGATTGTTTTCACATCTATAATTCGACGCTAACAGTTTGGTGACTCTCCGTTTATTTAGGCAGGGTATTGCAAGAGAACGCGCTGCCTGCACCTTTTTTACTTTACATAGCTGATGATCATTAAATGGTTAAACAAACTGTCATAAAATATAGCTAAAAGCCATCCAGATTAAACCAGTCTCCAAATCCCACTAAAATCGCTGCATTCGATTGCGTGTTCTGATGACAGACAGACACACAAACGCCTCAAACTTGCAACATCCCTTCGTTTTACATCGGGAGCTAAAAAGGGCGAACAACATTGTATATTATGAATTAAATACACGGTACTAATTTTCCACAAACATCAGTACTGTGTATTTCAATTCATAATATGTCTGTCTTCTTCGAAGTGCCAACGGAAGGTTCCATAAACATCCAGTATAGTTTATGGCCGTTTATTGTTAAACAAAAATGTATCATATATAAAACAACATTTATAATTGTACCTGCCAAGCTCGATCTAGAGGAAACCAACAATCTTGAATGATTGGAAAGCAATCTTCATGCTCTCATGGATGGATTGTTCGAAGCCAGTGATCAACGTTTTTAGTTTAAAAGACGGTTGTCTCCTCCCGCATTCGTCATGAACACACTTCAGAATCTTCAGACAGATTTTCTTTTTCTAATCTTTCATAAGGTTTAATATTAGTGGTACGCAAGAACATCCAGAGTGACAGTGTACTGAAAGTAACTGGAAAACATTTTGCTGCACATTGAAAAATACCATAAGTAAATATAATTTCCTGCTGATATAGAGACCTGATATTTGAGTCGATAAGAAAAATAACATGGTCATTTCCTACGTAAAAGTCTTGCGTATACATTCTACATTCTTCCTAGTTAAAGTGTTTACAATTGATGGATTGTCACATATTGCACACGAATAAGTTAATGGTCTTTCATTCAAAGTTTCAACTTTTCTTTTAATATATTTTGATAACCCTTTTCCGTTTATTAAGTGTTCCGCAACTATGTTGGCCTTCCAAACACAAAAATAATTTTTCGCTACCTGTAGTGAACAGTTTCACAGAGCACCGCAACTTGTTACAGCAGCGTCACCATCCACGTTCTTCGGATCCTAAGCACTTCTATGATGTTTGAATTTTTAGTAATCGTAAACTTATCTACATCTACATGATTACTCTACTTTTCACAGTAATGTTCTTGGCAGAGGGCTCAACGAACCACCTTCAAGTGGTCTCTCTACCGTTTCACTCTCGAACGTCGCGCGGGAAAAACGAACGCTTAAATATTTCTGTGCGTGCCCTGATTACTCTTATTTTATCGTGATGATCATTTCTCCCTGCGTAGGTGGGTGCAACATACCGTTTTCACAATCGGAGGAAAAAACTGGTGATTGACATTTCATGAGAAGACGCCTTGGTTTCATTGATTGCCTGATTGCCGTTCCAATTCACATATTATGTCTGTGCACTATTTCCGCTGTTTCGCGATAGTACGAAACGAGCAGCCATTCTTCGAACTTTTTCGCAAAAAAAGAAAGTGGACAAGCAGTCTCTTTAGTAGACCTGTTGCATCTTCTAAGTGTTCTGCCAAAGAATCACAGTCTTTGCCTTGCTCTACCCACAACATTATCTATGTGATCGTTCCAATTTAGGTTGTTTGTAAATGCAATCCCTTAGTATTTAGTTGAATTTACAGCTTTATGATTTGTGTGACTTATCGCTACACCGATAATATCTACTTCTATGCTTACCATCTTTGCAGTTGTTCTTGACTGGAATTCAGGGAAGTTTCCTTCGTCCTCTTTGGTGAAGGAAAACCTTGTTTAAAATCTCTGCTGTAGTGGCACTGTCATCGGTGACTTCACCGTTGTTATAAAGCACTTTCTGTATGATCAGTACATTTTTGGGTTTTCTGCCAGATTCCTATTTGAAGAATCAAGTCTTCTTTGAACTGCTCAGCAACTACATCTTCTGAGTCGTGGGGTCAGTGCAGCTGTTGTGGTTGGCAGGAGAGCCAACCCCGTGTTACTAGAGGAGGCCGCAAAGCACGCGATTTAGCTCACGCAGGCTGGCGTGAGGTCTGGAACAGGACAAGAAATTAGAATTTAGAAAAACGGACGTAGCTGGTGGAATACTTAGCTTAAATCCATTAATGCCGAACGTCGCTCTTGACGGTATATATTTCACAATATCAATAATAACTGATAATGGCGCCTTGCTAGGTCGTAGCACATGACGTAGCTGAAAGCTATGCTAAACTATCTTCTCAGCAAATGAGAACGTAGTAGGCAGTGAACCATCGCTAGCAAAGGCGGCTGTACAGCTGGGTCGAGTGCTAGGAAGTCTCTTTAGACCTGCCGAGTGGTGGCGCTCGGTCTGCAATCACTGATAGTGGCGACACGCGGGTCCGACGTATACTACCGGACCGCGGCCGATTTAAAGGCTACCATCTAGCAAGTGTGGTGTCTGGCGGTGACACCACAAAAACGATCCAATTAATAGCTTAGTCGGATTGTCAAGTATAACCTCTATCCATACTGTTTCGCAGGAACTACTACTTCAGTTTGGCTACAAGTTAACTACTTCTGCCCACATCTCGTGGTCGTGCGGTAGCGTTTTTGGTTCCCACGCCCGGGTTCCCGTGTTCGATTCCCGGCGGGGTCAGGGGTTTTCTCTGCCTCGTGATGGCCGGCTGTTGTGTGATGTCCTTAGGTTACTTAGGTTTAAGTAGTTCTACGTCCTAGGGGACAGATGTCCATGTATGTTAAGTTCCATAGTGCTCAGAGCCATTTGAACCATTTTTTAACTACTTCTGACACCAATAAATATTCCACCACCAACTGTATTTAATCTATCCTTTCTGAACACTGGTAGGTCGTTTGAAAAAAAATCTGCTGAACTTATTTGCGCCTATAACCAGCTTTCGTTCAAATGGCTCTGAGCACTATGGGACTTAACTTCTGAGGTCATCAGTCCCCTACAACTCAGAACTACTTAAACCTAAATAACCTAATGACATCACACACATCCATGCCCGAGGCAGGATTCGAAACTGCGACTGTAGCTGTCGCACGGTTCCAGACTGTACCGCCTAGAACCGCCAGCTTTAACCAGCTTTCCGTACCTATAACTATTTAACCTTCATTGCTTTCTATTAGGGCTTGGAGCTCTGGTTCTTTCCCAACACAGCTACTACAATTTACAATTCCGATCGTTTCTACAACTACTTGACGCCCTTTCTGTGGTTTCCTAAATCTATATTGCGACGATTACTGCAAAACATGTCGTAAATTATATCTGTTTTCCATATTTTTCACTTCTATAGAAGGCCGGACAGATGGTAGCCAGTTGATGGAAACTACGGAACGGACGAGCTATGTTTACAGCCAGAAAATGCATCCCCTTTGACTCATTCAGAGGATCCAGCTGTGTCACCTGAGTGCAGAGTTGTCGAATTCGAGTGAGGAATGAACTGACCATTTCCCGATACCCATTTTGTGCTTATTAAAAGTTGCCGAATATGTGTGTGCCTGATACTTCAGATAACACCCAAAAAATAATGAACGGGAGGCCGAGCATGACGGAAGTGGCCCCTAAGCACGCGATCCTCACCAACGATGTGGGCAAGAGATCTTCCACACGTGCAGCAACAGGACGTGGAGCGCCATCCTGCACAAAGGTCGTACCAGCCAGGCAATGGATGTTCTGACTCCCTCTCTCACTACAGTTCCTTCTATACACGCTATCTGTTGGCCACTTTTTGCACTCTATTTTTGATTTCAATAAAACCCCATGACATTTCAGGCATGTGTGTCAAAATTTACCTCGCTACCTACATTATTACGTTATTAGCTCATTTTCTAATGTTAATGAACATGTGGGGCACCATGTATATAGAAAACACGAACTTCAGCATGTGATAAAACTTACATGATGGAAACAGAAGGGCCGTAATGTGATTATACTGCAGTGATGTTGTTATAAAATACACTCCTGGAAATTGAAATAAGAACACCGTGAATTCATTGTCCCAGGAAGGGGAAACTTTAATGACACATTCCTGGGGTCAGATACATCACATGATCACACTGACAGAACCACAGTAACATAGACACAGGCAACAGAGCATGCACAATGTCGGCACTAGTACAGTGTATATCCACCTTTCACAGAAATGCAGGCTGCTATTCTCCCATGGAGACGATCGTAGAGATGCTGGATGTAGTCCTATGGAACGGCTTGCCATGCCATTTCCACCTGGCGCCTCAGTTGGACCAGCGTTCGTGCTGGACGTGCAGACCGCGTGAGACGACGCTTCATCCAGTCCCAAACATGCTCAATGGGGGACAGATCCGGAGATCTTGCTGGCCACGGTAGTTGACTTACACCTTCTAGAGCACGTTGGGTGGCACGGGATACATGCGGACGTGCATTGTCCTGTTGGAACAGCAAGTTCCCTTGCCGGTCTAGGAATGGTAGAACGATGGGTTCGATGACGGTTTGGATGTACCGTGCACTATTCAGTGTCCCCTCGACGATCACCAGTGGTGTACGGCCAGTGTAGGAGATCGCTCCCCACACCATGATGCCGGGTGTTGGCCCTGTGTGCCTCGGTCGTATGCAGTCCTGATTGTGGCGCTCAACTGCACGGCGCCGAACACGCATACGACCATCATTGGCACCAAGGCAGAAGCGACTCTCATCGCTGAAGACGACACGTCTCCATTCGTCCCTCCATTCACGTCTGTCGCGACAACACTGGAGGCGGGCTGCACGATGTTGGGGCGTGAGCGGAAGACGGCCTAACGGTGTGCGGAACCGTAGCCCAGCTTCATGGAGACGGTTGTGAATGGTCCTCGCCGATACCCCAGGAGCAACAGTGCCCCTAATTTGCTGGGAAGTGGCGATGCGGTCCCCTACGGCACTGCGTAGGATCCTACGGTCTTGGCGTGCATCCGTGCGTCGCTGCGGTCCGGTCCCAGGTCGACGGGCACGTGCATCTTCCGCCGACCACTGGCGACAACATCGATGTACTGTGGAGACCTCACGCCCCACGTGTTGAGCAATTCGGCGGTACGTCCACCCGGCCTCCCGCATGCCCACTATACGCCCTCGCTCAAAGTCCGTCAACTGCACATACGGTTCACGTCCACGCTGTCGCGGCATGCTACCAGTGTTAAAGACTGCGATGGAGCTCCGTATGCCACGGCAAACTGGCTGACACTGACGGCGGCGGTGCACAAATGCTGCGCAGCTAGCGCCATTCGACCGCCAACACCGCGGTTCCTGGTGTGTCAGCTGTGCCGTGCGTGTGACCATTGCTTGTACAGCCCTCTCGCAGTGTCCGGAGCAAGTATGAAGGGTCTGACACACCGGTGTCAATGTGTTCTTTTTTCCATTTCCAGGAGTGTGTAAAGAAAGTTAGCTTCGCATCGTCGAAGATTTATATGAACCCAGTGCAACGCAGCACGGGGAGAATCATATTATGAACGACGTCGCTGCTCATAGCAACGTGGAGTGCAGTTGCGACACAAAATAACATTAGGGACGTAGGCTCATCAGGTGTCATTACTGCCCACGTATCTGAGAAATATGTATTTAAAATTATGTAAAAATGTACAAACAGATAAGAAAACTATTCTGTAACTAAAATATGTTGCAAGATATTTCCGTAATAAAGTGAAGGAAATACACGTTACAGTTAAACGAAAAAAAATTAAATCATTAGAAAGAAAGTGGGCGTGCCTAATTAAGTGATGTCGAAAACTATGGCGGAAAATGTAGTTAATATTATTAATGATAATAATAATAATAATAATAATAATAATACAAGGTGCCCCTAGAGGATTGTTCAATACTCAAGGATATGACAGAAACGGCCATTCAAAGCAAAAAAGGCTAATGAACACTTTCTCTGAAACATGTACGTTAAGAGCTATGAACACTCGTTGGGTAGAAGAGATGTTCTTAACAGGAGCGGTGTTCATAGTTCTTAAGGTATGTGTTTAAAGCCGTCACTTACGAGTCATTTTTGCTGTTCTTGAATACTTACCATTTCTCCGAGGAGAAATGAATTTTCCGCCATTGTGTTTCAGTATCACATATTGTCACTCACACCGATTCTACCAAGGTCTTCGCTTCTGGAACGGAACTGGTGAGATCTTAAACCCTATACCCTATTCCCTTTTTTTGTTTCGTAACCAAATAATCTCAAGTTAGATTCTCGTTAAAAAAGTTAAATCATAAGTTTGTGCTAGGACACAACGAAACTATGGCTTGTTCCACTTGTAAATAAATGTAATACAGAATTCGGTTCATTTAATTGCCTAGGTGATGGACCAACAATAAAGATAAATGTAAAAGTCAATTGTTTACTTAGCCTGGTTCGTGAACAAAGGAAGTTGCTTACAGGTTAATATTATTCGCGAACTATAGCTTGGCGTCTCGCTACGGGGATAAACGGAGGAAAAAGATATTATGTGCTGAGAGGAGAAGTGGGGTGAAGGAGGTGACAAGCTCCGCCTACATTACTGTAAATACGCAGAGTTTCACAAGGTCCTGATAATCGAGTTCTTTTTCAGAACTAGAGCAGAAGGTCACCCCGCTGGTCAGCAACCGAATAATCACTCTTTTTCTAAACTACCACAGTTTACAACAAAACACTGACAGCGAAAGCACAGCTTAGCGACAAAACAGACGACGATTGAGACGACCATGCAGTCAATATCGCCTAGTAGTACGCTACACACCTGACCACGCCCATCTGGAGCTCACTGCGGTACGAAGTCTCCCGACTGCTACAGATCAGAACTGCTGACTCCGCATGCCAAGTTATGTTCTCACATTGTACTTATCTCTCTGGTGTTTTGATTGCTGGAAGTATGTGTAAATCTAGCATTAGGTGACAATCCGATATTTTGAAAAAGCAGTTTTTGTGCTTCAAATAAACAAGGTGACTGGATAAAACTTTTATTAATTAGAAATTGCACTTGTCAAGAACCGAATTAATTTCTCCGATCTTAAAGTTTTCGCACTAGCAAGGAGCAGAGTCTGACTGGATTTTTCTAACAAGAAAAAAGCGACGACAATGAGACAAGACATAAAACTTTAATACATTCCCATTAAATACCTACTGCTTTAATGCCGGAAATTAAACCTCCCAGATTGATCATGAGTTTTTACAGCTACTTTTACTACCAGTTTTGAATTATGATGACATTAATCTGCAGAGACTTTAACATGAAAGATATTGAGTATACCTAAGGAAGAACGCTTTACAGTACTCGTTTTGTGATTTTGTGGTGTTCATCTTTCCGACCTCTTCCTGTCATTCTAACTATAATAGTCTTGGTTACGTGTGGAAAGGCATTGAAACAACCATTATCTCTTTTTTGCCTAAACATCTGCACAACTTATTTCCATGCACGTAATCTTCATATTTCTGTCTGAACAGTATAGAAGGAATACACATTTCTACTGGATTGATAGCCTTCCTGTCCCATTACATAACACATCCACTGTGAAAAAACGTTTAACCGTAGTAGGTAACTACAGTAGAATGCCCCGCAAGAAAATTTCGGACAGAGATACATATTTCTTCCACTTCAAAAGAATACTGCAGGCTCTCTTCCTTTCTCAGTTGTAGCTCTTCCCATAAACTTGTCAACAGCGTCTTGCACTCTTGCAGTCTTTCTCCTTACCTACACGGCAATGACCACTTCCCTCCTCATAGCTGTCGGCAGCTGACACAACGTGCAATACAACGTTCATAGTGCGAAACGAAATATCTTGGACTAACAGATGGGGAATTTAAAAAAAAAGAAAAGAAAATATAGGGAGCATGCACACGCATGGGCAGTTATGGCAGATCGATGGTTGCCAAAGGTACAGGGTGGTCCATCTGAAGTTTCAGATGAAATTATCTCGAAAACTATACATCGGGTAAATACAATGGGTAGGACAAGTTCGTAAGCTCAAAGGTGGGCATCAAATGATATTACTCGTGGCCCTCAGTCCGAGCCCCCTTGGGTGGAGGGGGACATCTTTTAAATCTTAAATGGAAACACCCATTATTTTATTGCAGATTCGGATTCTCCATAAAAAATTAATCTGAGGTCATCAGTACCCTGGAACTTAGAACTACTTAAACCTAACTAACCTAAGGACATCACACACATCCTTGCCCTAGCCAGGATTCGAACCTGCGACCGTAGCACTCACGTGGTTCTCGACTGTACGCCTAGAACCGCTCGGCCACCGCGGCCGGCTCGTCACGTGTTTTGAGAGTATATTATTGTGAGTCGTTTATTCGATGTCCATTCAGTTCCTTGTCTATATCTCAGCAGCTACTATTTATGCTGGTCATCATTACACTTGCAGTATGTGTGTGGCAATCGCAGTGGTTATGTTGGTAGAACTGCTATGAACAGTAACAACTAAGACGACTACGCGTGTCGTTTCCTCCGCTATCTACTGATCGCACCCGTGAGAAGCAGAGTGCCGGTCGAAGTGACCGAGCACTTCTAGGCGCTTCAGTCTGGAACCACGCGAACGCTACGGTCGCAGGTTCTAATCCTGCCTCGGGGATGGATGTGTGTGATGTCCTTAGGTTAGTTAGGTTTAAGTAGTTGTAAGTTCTAGGGGACTGATGACCTAAAATGTTAAGTCCCATAGTGCTCAGAACCATCTGAACCATTTTTTAGAAGCAGAGTGATATCAGACTTCGCTGTCAAATCCCTTATGGCCAACACTGCTCTGGCAGTAGACAACGTGGAGGCCCTCTTAGAGGAGCCCACCTTAAACACATTGTGAAGACGACTGGTATATGGGAAGAATGTGCTGTGGACCGTTTACTGGGGAGCACTTCCACAACTGTCAACTTGTATGAAGGAGAATGCCGTTGACATGAAAAGGCCAAGCGACAAACAAAACAGCTCTGCCAATTACAACCTCGCCCTCTACCAACTATTCGGGGCAATCTGTGTAGGAGCATATTTTATTCCAGGACTGGTATGTTCAGTCAACGGTGACCAGTATCAGTCCCCAACATGGCAATAGTGTTACTCGTGTGTGGAAGCAACGAGTACAACGTTTACATATTGTAGCATAGACCACCATTCTTATCCAGGGGTGCAGTCGTGTTTTAGAGTGCACCCAGGCACAGCCGCACGACATCCCTAGTGCCAACGCATGAGAAGATGACTGATGTGAAGCACCGGGACAATATCGTTTCATGTAATGAGGCCCCATTTGACGAACGTACTGGAGTGGAATTCACGCTGATGGACGACGATGTACACAGCACGTCACAGCCTTGTGAACACCCTCCTGTTGGAGAGTAGAATCAGTCGTAGGTAGTAGCATGCATGTACTTCAGATCTCAGCGTCATCGAAAATGCATGGGCCGTGTTAACACAAGCGGTTTGCAATGGTCCTGCCCCACCAGAGACCTCACAGGCAATCATCGTGACTGCTAGGATGAATGAGACAGTTTCCCAAGGCTCATCCGGACAATTTGACAAGAAGCTTGTCTAACTGCAATAAAACGTGCCTCCAATTAAGAGAAGGACCAGATGATCTACAAACACGACGTTACGTAAGTCGACAGTGAGAAGAAACTGTAGTGTTCGTAATGGAATGTTTGGTGAAGTTTTATTATTTTGTTTGTGTTTATAAAATGGAAATGCGTTTATCTTCTTTATTTTTGTTTTCCCATGCAGAAAAGTAAGTTTCCGTTTTCTGTTACGTGCAGTATTGAAAGAAAAAGGAACATGAAACATTAATTTTGACCACTTTATTTCCCTTTCATAGCCTCCTACTTGTATAGGTGAAATCTAGTATATCTAAAAGTTGTATTAATGCCTGGTAGCTTCAGGATTTCAAATCTATGTACTCCAATAATACTCAGAAATCTGATTCAGTTTCTTTAAAGAACACATAACTACAAATAACCACTTGCAAGTCTTTTTTGTATTTGTGCATGTGATTGTGTGTGCATCTACATCAACATCTACATGGATACTCCGCAAATCACATTCAAGTGCCTTGGAGTGGGTTCATCGAAACACCTTCACAATTCTCTATCATTCCAATCTCTTATAGCGCGCGCGAAGAAATAACACCTATATCTTTCCGTACGCGATCTGATTTTCCTCATTTTATCGTGGTGATCGTTCCTCCCTATGTAAGTTAGTGTCAACAAAATATTTTCGCATTCGGAGGAGAAAGTTGGTGATTGGAATTTCGTGAGAAGATTCCGTCGTAACGAAAAACGCCTTTCTTTTAATCCTGTATCATTTCTGTGACACACTCTTCCATATTTCATGATAATACAAAACGTGCTGCCTTTCTTTGAACTTTTTCGATATACTCTGTCAGTCCTACCGGGTAAGGATCCCACACCGCGCAGCAGTATTCTAAAAGAGGATGGATGAGCGTAGTGTAGGCAGTCTGCTTAGTAGGTGTGTTACATTGCCTAAGTGTCCTGAGAATAAAACGCAGTCTTTGGTTAGCCATCCCCACAATTTCTTCCAATTTAAGTTGTTCATAATTGTAATACCTAGGTACTTGTTGAATTTACAGCTTTTAGATTATACTGATTTATTGTGTAACCGAATTTTAACGAGTTCCTTTCAGCACTCATGTGGGTGACCTCATACTTTTCGTTATTTAGGGTCAACTACCACTTTTCGCACCATTCAGACATCTTTTCTAAATCGTTTTTCAGTTTATTTTGATCTTCTGATGACTTTACTAAACGACAGCGCAACCTGCAACCGAAGACGGCTGCTCATATTGTCTGAAAAATCGTTTATATAGATAAGGAACAGCAAAGGGCCTATAATACTACCTTGGGGAACACCAGAAATCACTTCTGTTTAACTCGATGACTTTCCGTCAATTATTACGAGCTGCGACCTCTCTGACAGGAAATCACAAATACATTACTGAGACGATATTCCATAAGTAGGTCATTTCACTAAAAGCCGCTTTTATGGTACAGTGTCAAAATCCTTGTGGAAATCCAGAAACACGGAATCAATCTGAAATCCCTTGTCAATAGCACTCAGTACTTCATGTGAATAAAGAGCTAGTTCTGTTTCACAGGAACGATGTTTTCTAAACCCATGTTGGCTGTGTGTCAATAGACCGTTTTCTTCGAGGTAATGCATAATCTTCGAACACACACAAACGTGTGTGTGTGTGTGTGTGTGTGTGTGTGTGTTTGTGTATGTGTGTGACCGTGTTTGTAGCGTTATACTATGAGTTGTTGTACGCCATTTTGCAACATGTACGCACATAATGAAGGATAAGTGTAAATGAGTACAACACTACTTCTCTGGTGGACTGAGATCTGACGTCCTGGTCCTAACAACAACACTGCAGAACCGAGTAACCTAGGAGGTCGTCAGAGAGGCAGACGTTCGCCAGAGGGACTGCTGTCAACGGTCAGCCCCCAGCCCGATGCTTCCCCCGTCCATCTGTGGCTCCCCCAAGCGACGACGTCGACGGCTTATCGGAGCCCCGAGCGCCACGGTGCTCCCTGGGGAACGCGTCGCCTTCGACCCTTCGCCACCACCGGCTGCGTTCGCGAGATCCAAACGTGATCCGTTTGTTTATGCAAGGCCGGAGAGTTCCTCGGTGGGTGCCGTAGTTACAACCTTTGCGCTAATTTCAATACATCGTACGTCTCCTACTAATGGACGAACTGTTTTCTTTGCATTAATTTCCAAGTAAAGTTAGTGTTATGAGTATTGCAGCAAAATTAAATTAGCTCCAAACTCTTATAAATATACTTCTACGTTTAAATCCACACTCTGCAAATGACTGTGAAGTGCTTGGCAGTGGTTACTTTGAGTCCCTGTTCGGCATTGTTGCCATTGAATTCATTTCGATGTTCGTTGCCGCCCATGTCAGAATTTATTTCACTGTTTATGACTTTCTGCCACTTCCTGTTTTTAATTCCTAAGTGTCTTCTGTTGCTGTATACCTGCCTTTCCTTGAACATTTTTTAATTTTCGTTTTTCGTCACGCGTTCGCGTCATTTCTTCTATTACTCAAGTTTTCTACCTCGATACTGTAGTAACCACAACCAACAGTGGGAACGCCTTGGGCCGCGGATCGGAACCGCCAGGCGGGGAAGCCGCCGCCGGCGGTGGAGCACGCACCACCGGGTAAACACGAGTCGCACGACTGACAACATCCGCCCACGACTGACTATGAGCGACACAACAAGGAAGAGCTCAACAACAGAGGCTTGTGGAAACCACAACACCAAACACCAAACGTAAATCCACTCGAACCAGAGCCAGGCAAACGTCAAAAACGAGCAACGACCAGAACGCAGTACCGCCGAGATAGAAACAAAATCCAGAGCGAGTACCAGACTGGCTATACTAGGTTTATTTTTCTTTCTTTGTTGTGATTTCATTCCCCTGCCCCATATGGGCAGGGGAGGGCTGTCAGTGGCATAATCCGCCGCTCTTCAGCTGAGTGACACTACAACTAAAACAAGAATAAAATGATCCATACGTAAGGAGATAAAAGAGGGGTACATAAAACAGAGTAAGGGGAGAAAATGGAGGTAAAATATACACTGACATGGAGACGTTCATGGGGGACAGTTAAAAAAAGTCACCAGAAAGTTAAAAAACACAATTGGCGATTCTTAAAACACAGAGAAGACACTGAATGCGCAGGCACAGGTTAATAGTCGGCCACTGTAGTAAAAACACTCTGGAACAACACACTTAAAGCCCACTTGGAGCACACACGACGAACAATAAAACTGCCAGGTGGGACCTGCCGAGGGAAAAGGTCAGAGAGTATGGAGAAGGAGGGGAGAGCAAGGGGCAGCTGGGGAAGCGGCGGGATGAAGAGAGGAGGGGCATCAGGGGTTCACGAAGAGGCAGGAGACACATGGGGCAGGAGAGGAAGAGGGAAGACAGGGCAGGAGGGAGCGCAGAGACACTGGAAGGAGGCACAAGGGATGGAGGGGGAGTAGGAGGGGAAGCCGCTCAGGAGGAGGGAGAGGGAGGAAAGGGAGCCCAGAGGAGGATGCAGGAAAAAGGGGTTAGAGTTGGTAGGAAGGGTAGATGTCAAGGCGAAGCTCACCATCCGGGAGCTGTGAGGGTTGGTGGACGACGAGGCGGTTGGGGCTGACAAGGAGAGGAGGATGTAAGGAAGGGGGTGAGGGATGTGTGGGGCCCAAAGGTGATGCGAGGAAGGCGCCGGAGTAGATCAGTATGGAAGGAGGGAGAGGGAGACTTGATGAGAACAGAGTCTCTGCGAGGGATAAGTTGGGTGATGGGTGCACTGGGGATGTACTTCCGGATTTCAAGGGTGAGGGTGCGGGCATCCAGGAATTTCGGATCAGGGTTGGCTGGGACAAAGGTATACAGGGAGGGGGCTGGAGAGGAGGGAGGTGGGGTGGTATCCATAGCAGGTTCAGTGGGAGGTGGGTGGGCAGTGACTTTTTGGATGAGGGGGTAGAGGAGAAGTCGCCAATGGGCTATTTGGAAGATTTTTTGGCGGGTGTGGCCTGGAAGGAGGGCTGAGGGACTGGATAGATAGGGAGGTGGTGGGAGGCAGGGCCCTCCTGTGAGGCAGTAGCACCAGATGAGAGGGCACAGCGCTCTGTGGCGGTGACTGTGGCACGTCAGGCGGTGACTCGGGCAGGGGAAGCAGTGGTAGTTGCAGGGGGGAGGGGGGGAAAGTCGTCTCGGCGGGGGACAGGAGCTAGAGGGGGGTGGGAACAGGGGCAGAGGCAGGAGCAGGGGCAGAGGCAGGAGCAGGAGCAGCAGCAGGAGCAGTAGCAGTGGTAGGAGCGGGAGTGACATAAAGGTGGGGATACAGTGATGGAGAGGAGGTAGATGAGAAGGAGACGGTGAGTAGGGGAGGTGGATGAGACGGGTCAATCCCAGAGGAAGCACTTCCTGACGTTACAGTGGGGGCAGGTGAAGGGGAGGTGTACATGATGGTGGTAGTTGGGGTGTCCATGACTGCAGGCGACAGCGAACACCGAGAGGCGGCGGCAGAAGAAGCGGCGGGCACCGAGAGACGGCGGCAGAAGAAGCGGCGGCGGCGGCGGCGGCGGCGGCTGCAAGCACCGGGCGACGGCGGCAAGCACCGGGCGACGGCGACCAGATAGCGGCGGCGGCGGCGGGCAGCGGTGACGGCGTGCAGACATGCACGGTTGGGGCTCTTCCACGTCGAAGATACAACCTGAGAGTAGCCCAGGCAGTGCGAATCCTCGATGAGGAAGTGAGGGAATCCAACCCTCGAATGCCGGACTAAGGCAGAGCGGGTCCATATATACGAAACCGGAGGGAGCGGCATTTGGTCGCTGTCTGCACGTGGCTTAGGGGTGGCGCCCTCACTGCGTCCATTTGTTCTGCCGCGTGTTCGACTTGTGCGGCGGAAGGTACTAGAGATACCTTTCTTGTACCTATGTTTGTCTACCATTTTCAGTTTTTGATGTTCTTAGGGATGTCCAGTCCTATCCAACTTAACTGCCTGTTGCAGTGTTAATAATTGCACTATCGAAATCATTGAAAAACTTCGAACCCTGAGTACTACAGTAACTCACTTTGTCCCATTAATTATTCCTGATGATTCTATTAAATTTTAGCATTTAATCAATTTGAAATCTTTATTGTGACCATTTAGTGCCTAAACGAGGACAGGGGACACGTGCAAATAACAGGAAACAAAAAAAGCAAGTGATAAATCGTTGCTGTAAGTAGTGACGTAACTCAAATCTCCTACCTTGAAAATATGGTTACAATTGAACTTTTTTTAAAAATTTTATTTTATAGATCAATGATGTGGTCAAACACGAATGAGTGAAATATGTTTGCTTGTTACCGAAATAAACTTTCAGTTGCAAAAGATGGTTAGCGCTCATTGCGTTGCATTGTTGTGGGCATATTCAGGGGTTGGAAAGTAACGTTCCTTCTTGTTGTGTTATTGTCATACATTCTTCGTGTGTTGTGTTTTTGGAAGGCTATTTTAATCCTTTGAAGTTTAGATATATTACAAATTCTGTATACGTTCTTTTGTTGGTGTCACGATACATTGCAATCATTTTGTGCTATTCTTGTGTTCGTCAGCATTTTTATTTTAGAATGTCTCTCTCTCTTGTTAAATTCTATTTCAGCTCTTTCATTGCTGAGGGTGTTCTATACTTGTATTACAGTCATTATTCTTTTCTGTAATGTATATAGTATTCATTTTTTGGGTTATATTTCTTCGGTAAAAATTTATATGAACAGTGAGTGTAGTACCCATGCGACAGCTCCTGTTTATCATTCAATGGATAAATGTACTGGTTATGTATTATGATTTTTCTTGGTTGTTTCACTTTCTGCATGCTTATTATTGTTGCGTGTAAGGGTTGTGTCTTGGAAATATAAACTAGATTTGTTTATATTTCAGTTTTGAAAAGTGTGCTGTTGGTATATTATTTACTTTTGTGTGTATGCTGTTTTGTTCCGTCTGTCTTTTATGCAAATTATGTCATCTATAAACCTATGCCAGAAGAAAACATCGTAGCCTTTACGCTGCATTACTTCTGAGAACACCATTTATTCCATGTATTTCAGGATTGTTTATGTTACAACTGTCATTAAATATCTAGACTGTTATTTGATAATGTTCATTCTTTACGGAAGTCTTTCATCTCAGGTAATATCAAATATCAATTATATTCGAATACATTAAAAATCTAAAACTTAGAGAGCATATTAAACTTTTCTTTATCTATTTTGACGAGTACATTTAGTTAAAACCTCTTTAGATCGTTTATTAGCTATATGTTTACTACCATGCAATTGGAAATAGTTTTTTCCTGATGAATTATAATTTCTCACACATTCTTACCTTACAGTTCCATCACAGGGTTCTATGAAACCACCATAAATTGGCCATTAAAGGCACAGAGAAGACATCGTATGAAAGCACACTGAAATAATCAAATGTACTTGCTTAATACGAGAATACAAACATTGGTGCTTTGTTTTTATTTTTAATTCAAAACCACCGCAAAGTTTCTAATCTTTAATTAATCACAAACTTCTTCTAAACGTCTACAGTTTTAAGGAATATTAGATATTGGAAATATTTTAAAGCTGTGGACATTTGGAATACAAAAAAAGAAAAACAATGTCAAAACCAAGTGTGCCAGAGGACGAAATTAACGCCAAAACCAGTTGGACTATAGTAAAAGTTTTAGCACCTTTGTGGCCATATTACATCAAAAGTCTTTTATAAAAACTATGAGACAAAACTTAAAAACGACTTTTTAGATGGTGACTGTATTTATGGGATAACTGTGATGCCGAGTTAGCATCGTTACTGGTGTGAAATAACATGAAATCTTACTCGATATTGCGTAGTTTGAGACTTGAATAAATCCTTGAAAACATCTCTTATCAATAAAGTTTCATCATTAATGGTAATCAGAATGCAGCGTACATTAAAAACCATTTATCACCTTTTGTTTCCGACAATGTCCAACCACGGGTACTAGTTACCTGAGGTAATTAACAGATAGCAGGAAGGCTTTGAAAAGTATTTTCTTTGAACGCTCTGACTGTAGAGTGGGCGCTAAACATTGTCAACGAGTATTTCGACATGCCACTTCCCTTTACTTGACAATGGTACTACCTGCTCCTTGCCGACAGCGAATTCTCGGCGACACATGAGAACGACAGCAGCTCGTAACAACGCTGGAGAGCTGTCCGATGAACTTGAGAATTACCGGCTCTCGGGCAGGAACTGCCTCTGTAATTACGCTTATTAGGCAAAAGTTATTAACAGTAATGAGAGTTTGGCTTTCAGACCTGTGTATAATGTTCTTTGCTGCCAGCAATATTTCTATGGGTGAAATTCATTAAATTGAAGTTAATTACATAACTTCATTTCCGTGTTAGAATTCGGATCTCTGTGAGCTACAGAACTTCTGAGAAAGTTATCAAATTAATTTTCTTGAATAATTAAGATTCTCATTAATTTTAGCTGCAGATAAGCCTGGATGCAATGCGGCACGGAGTCGAGCCGACTTCGAAGCCTTCAGTGGACTGATTGTCTTCCTGGCGTTAAAAGAGCGACAGAGTCTCCCGTGACGCCACTTCTTCCGGACGCCAGGAACGATTGCTAACGGTTAATAAAAGTGAGAGCGACTTCTCGCCTCAATGATTCTGGTAGTACGGGCTTTTGTGTACTTAATGTTTGCGAGGAAACGGCTCCAGGTAGTCAGCATTTACGTTTTGTCTGTGGGTGTCTTAATTCCATAAAAGGCTTCGCTTTGGGAGAACATTCAGTGTTACCCCTCTAAAGTGCAAGTTCGTTTTCGTTCGATATTTAAAAGGCTTTTCCTTCATATTTGTATAATGTTTTTTTTTAATTTTTCTTATCATTGACTTGTTTCATACCTGCAGTAGGACATTCCTATATTTAAATAAACGATCTTGGCGTGTGTGCAGAGGTTTTACTTTTCGTGGGTAAAACATAAGCCGAAAGGTAATTTAGCATATTAGGCTTATAGCGAATATTTTGGAAACCGTAACTTGCAAAAATGTTTGTCATATAGAAGTTGATAAGTAATTAATGTTATTGAAAACTACATAATCAACTTCCATAATAATGTGAAATTTAGCAAAACACATCCGCACCATTAGTTGATTCTGAAGAAGGAAACCATTGTTACAAAATAAATTAAACAACCTTTCAAGTACATACATCCATGTGTAATGAAGTAACTTTCTGAAATTCCATTTTTGCGATATAAGTATACGCAACATATTAGCGCAATATTTTCAGCATTTCTCATTAAAGTATCTAAACATTCATTATTATGTTTATTATTTGTTTTACTGATGTATGTTTAATGTTTCGAAGTGTTATTTACGTTTTACATTCTATGTAGTTCTTTTGGTTTTTGTTTTATCTTTTTAAATACGTGTGTTTTGTTAGTTTAAAATAATAAGTAACTTATTATTATGGTGCAAAATCATTATAGTAATGACAATATGTTAAGAAATGCCTAAAACATAACTTATTTTTGTGCCATTGAGCCCTTTGGGGTCAAGTTCCTTGTCCTCAGGTACAATGCTGCACTCACCGCCTCAAGAATCTGACAATAACACAAACTTTGCGTCCTCACTGGAGAAGGAAACATCTTTAAATACCTTTCGACGTGGTCACACATCAGTTTAGTAATTTTGATGCTGTTACAAGGTCACCTGGGATGCAAAAATTTCGAAATCCTCGATCCAAATTCACCGTTTGTTTCTTTTAACACCTTGAAAAGTGGTTGTGCAGTGTGGTAAAACCGTTTTGAGCACTATAGCCATTCCCGAAGGGATCAAAAACACAGGTACAGCCATGGGACGTATACAGCTTTTTATGTTGTATGATCCAGTTCTGTTGATGATGGCATTTCTTTTGGAGAAACAATATAATCAGGCTGCAGTCCATGGTACATAATTAGTTATCTTCCCCAAGATTTGCCAATGCACTGAAATACACCTGATACAAATTTGGATACTTAGAGGATCACATGTGACAGTTTGAAATCGTGCTGAATTTGGTTAACATTGTATTCTCCGTCGTGTATATTATGTGAAGAAATTTCGTTCATTCTTTGTACATGGTGTAAAAAAACTTTATGTTTTAAGCATTTACTTACATATTATCAATGTAATGATGCAGCAGAATTATAAGTTACGTATTATTTTCAGCAAACGAATTACACACATTTAAAATGGTAAACTAAAAAAGAAAGAAAACATGATTGTAAAACGTAAAACAACAATTTAAAATATTAAACAAATATAACTTAAATACATAATTAGAATAACAATTTTTGGATATTTTTATTGGCATGGCGTAAATGCTCCAACAGCCCATTCTCTACAGCTTACTTCCAAAAAAATCTATTTGAGTAAGCAGTTTTATTACAGATGGATGTGAGTGGGTTGAAATTTTTCTTTAATTGTTTTGTAAGAAAAGTTTTTATTTTTCAAAATTAATTAAAGGTGCTAGGTTGTTTTGGATGATTACAAATTGTTACAAAAGTTGGTTGTACAGTTTTCAAGAACCTCTGCCAGGCACTTGAATGTGATTTGCAGAGTATCCACGTAGATGAAGATATAAAATTTAATACGAAAATCATTTTTTACATATCGTTATTGCAAAGATATTCCCTCTCAACGACATGTGCCAAATTATTTTTAGGGGTGTGCTTCACCTCTTAAAAGTGAAAACTAAGCACAAACAAAAGAATACATACTGCATTATTATGCTCCCTCCACACAGCTGCCAAGTTCCATCAAAATCGTTCATGTACAATACTGGTATGTTCCTTTCATAGTGAGTTTTGCCACTACTTGTCACCGGTTTGTAGTAGACAGCAGGGAGTAGACAGGTAAGAGTAAATTATATTTACCAGAAAACTAATGTTTCAGTCTGAACTTTCACGCAGTGCCTGTAGATGTCAGTTTAGCGATTTCAAACTAATTTTATTGATTGCTTATGATAGCTTGTAATTTTTTGCAAATGTACTTACTACTGCGGCAAGCTTACATTTATTCAATCAATCTTTCGCATCATATTTTATTTGTATCTACGTTGATATTTTTCCACATACCATATCATCATATGGTAAGCCCTATATGCTTCCATATCATCATATGTTAAGCCCTATATGCTTCCAATGAGGTCTTACAGCAGGCTAGGGGCGTAGCGTATCGCCTGGAAGCTATTTAGTAGTTTCTGGAATAGTCACTTCACATTTGTCAATGTTCCGATCGACGTCTTTGCTCACGATCCAGTGATAAAGGAAACCTTTCTGCTTTGTTACTGTTGTGTATTCGTGTGTAGATAAACTGTATAAAGTTGATACCTGTTGCCTTCTTCTTCCTCTGCCATTCTATGGTTAATCCTAGGGCCTGTTACGGTCTTGCCGTCTCATCCTCGGTTTTCGCACACTTCTATTGCCCCAAGTTTTTTAATCCGTTGTTTCTTTGGAAGTCTTTGTGGTCTCATACGAATTACGTGTTCTCTCCAGTTTTATTTGTACTCGATTCCCTTTTGGTTTACTGGTTCGATTGTCAATTCTTTCCTTATCACTTTGTCTCTAATTCTGTCTTTTCTAGTGCAGCCTTTCACCAATCTAAGAAATTTCATTCCTGATGCGTCTAGTTGCCGTAAATATTTGTTTCTGGGCATCCTGAATGCTGCTCCATATAATAAAGTAGGATTTGCCATGACTTTATCAAATTTCAGTTGTTTCTTTTTCCTTGCTTCACCCTTAAGTGTTCTTATTGTGCTACATATAAGCTGGTAAGTATTATGTTTTTCTGTATATTCAGATCTTAATCATATGATATGTCAAATCAAAATACTTGAAATGAGCTACATCTTCTGACTGTTTATTATTGAGGTCTATTTTTGTTCTTACTGTGTGAATATCTAAAAGGGCCCTGTATTAGTTTTATTTATAGATGTAGTCACATTGTAGCTTTCACTTATCTCATCTAGTTTATGTAATGGCATTGGTAATTCATTGACGCCATTTTGTCTGATAACTTGATCATCCGCGAGTAACATTGTGTTAATATTTTTAGCCCTCCCAATATTTATACATGATGGTATGGAAATACCGTGTGGCTAGGGCCCCCCGCACGATAAACTGTTCGCCTGGTGCAAGTCTTTCGAGTTGACGCCACTTCAGCGACTTGCGTGTCGATGGGAATGAAATGATGATGATAAGGCAACACAACATCAGTCCCTGAGCGGAGAAAATCCCCGACCCAGCCAGGAATCGAACCCGGGCCGATAGGAATGACATTCCGTCGCGCTGATCCCTCAGCTGCCAGGGACGGACTAATCTGATGGTGTCCTATCTCTTTCTCTGATCATGTCATCTACATAGATACTGAATGATGTTGTTGACTAGCTACGTCATTTTTCACTCCGTGATTTCTTTTTATATTTCAGGTGTTATCTCTTTATCCGTGTTAGTTCTATTCACGTTTCATATATAGCCTTTTTTCGAATCGAATCATATGTTTAAGGATTCCTCTTTTTTCCATTATTGCTCATAGCTTGTCGCAGTGAATTCCGTCAAATATCGACTCAGACTGTGTGAGTTTCCGAATTAAAATAAAGTCCCTTTGGAGTTGTTACTTTCAGTGCAAAAAGATCATCAACGCATTATGTTCCCTTTCGGAAACGTGCTTGTTCCTCCATTAAAATTACTTCCGCTATATTTCGCAATCTTTCATTTATTATTTCGTTGTAGTTTTTATAAGTAGTATTCAGAATACTTATGTTCCTGATGTTAGATGTATAACATTTTTTGCCTTTCTTATATACAGAAATGACTATTGATATTTTCCATTACTAAGGTATCTCATCTTTCACCCATAACATGTCAAAGAGATGTAGCAATCTTAAATCTAAGATAATGCCTCCGTATTTTATCTTTTCTGTATGTATTCCATCTATGTCTGGTGATTTTCGGTTTTTCATTTTTTTAAACCCTCTTCAATTCCGTTAATTCAGTGTCGTCTCTTCTAGCAGTTCCTTTTTTTTACCTGCTTCTTTGATTTCTATATTGAATCATACTTCTTTATATTGTGAAAACCAGTTAGTTTAAAGAATTACATTTACATTTATATTTATTTATCTTCGTTGAGGTGTTTCATTAATTTGTATGCTATTTTCTTGTCTCCCTTGGATATCATGTTCAACTCTGCTTATAAAGGCATCCATCTAAACAGAAATATTTATCGTATTCCAGAGACTTGGTATCACGATGATACAGATATGATCGAAATCGGTTACCAGCGACATACGATTCTTAATTTTTAATAACAAATTTACGAGTAAGTCTGATCATTATTTCAAATTTTCTAATCAAATAACTACTTTTTCCAATATTGTTTCCAAAATTATATCGGCTCTATCTGTTTGTGTGCTTGGACAAATTGGTTTCGTGCAAAGCTTCAATAGATTGTCCAGAGATGGTTTACCACATATTCTTACTGTGTATGAGCTGCAACAATTTAGTCGTGCATGTAAATAAGATTGTATGGAGGAACGAAACCTCGTAACAACTAATACTCGAGGTTTCATTTCACTAAACGCTTTTGCCCTTACTAACTCAAGGTCGTCTTTAATAGATTAGTTCAAGCATATGCATAGTAAAATCAAACGTCAGTGCTTCGTATTCCACGAGGTTTCGAGCCTGTAGCCAGATGAAGTCATCATCTTGGCGAAGTTGAATGGTAACATGTAGATGTTACCCAGATGCAGGACCAAAACTTCAAGGAAATCTCATTACGTCGGGAGAGCTTGAGGAATCATATCAATGCTACCGTTTATGTACGTTATGAATATCTTAATAATCTAATTAAACTATCGTAACACTCTTCATACGGACACGAGATAACACAGACTGTCCAGTCTCCAAGAGTACGATCATGCTAAAACCAAATTATTCGTTGAAGTTCATCATATTTCATAATTACTTGTAAACAATTTTAATTTGCGTAATGACTGGAGCTTCGCCAAAAAGGCCGTCTGCCGGCGACTGCTCACGTTACAAAATGAACAATTATAATGATAATAATAATAATAACAACAATAGCTACTTCACTCGTTGAAGATGGTGTGCTTTTCCCACCTTGCGCTTTGACCAAGTAGCGTCTTTCCTGCAGTCGTCTATTACCTTTATACCATATGGTGCGCTACTATTGTCTTTAATATTTTCTCTTGTCCCGATACGACTCCGAAATTTGGTGTGTTGACGCTGTCAAACTATAGCGAATAATACTTACAGAGCCCAAATTGGGTAACATGGCTACTTACATCCTCAATGAATACAAGGTTCAGTACCCTTCACAAGAAATATCGACGTACCTCGAATTCTGCAATTGTTGGTACATTTGTATACGCCACTTTTAATTTGAAAATGTCCGTTTTATTTTAATGTTGACTCTGGTATAGACTTTCACTAAACAACTGTACGAGATTTACAGCCTTCAGGCTAAGCCATTTCTCACTTTAGCCTTTTCAAAACCACGGTTGACCTAATAACTGATTAGCCACGACTGCTTTTTCCACTCTTTGAAATTTCTTACGTTTAGTGCTTGGCTCTGTCGCTCAGTGGTAAAGAGCTAGTATGCAAATCCCAGCATCTCGGGTTCGCTCCCACGTCCATTCTAGAATTTTTATCTGTCATTTACCACTTTTTTCAAGTCTGGTAGTCTGTGTTGTGAATAATACTGAGTTGCACCATATTTTGGAAACCACGTTAAGCTTTAGGTCCCAACATAATTGGCTGGATAATTCAGTTCAAAGCTCGGAAGAGGACAATGACATAGCATCTCCACCAGGACAATGCCTAGTCAAGTACAGTGGTGGTGAAAACAGTCTTAGGATTGATGACTGCTTTACTCGTTTGCTTTTAGTGCTTTCATTTTTGAACAGTTTAGATTCTAAAGATGTGTCTTCGTGCGTTGTGAGATAAGTACGAGAATTTAATGCAGAAATTCTTGCAACAATTTCTGATTATTTTAAACATAATAGTCTCGAACAGCTATTACACGGTGTGGTCAGGAACTGTCTGAAATGCTTGTAACGGGGTTGCATGGCAGGTTGTTATGAGAAACCATTATGAAGAAAAAAGTTCTGTACCTTGCCCTGTTTCGTAGTTGATTGCCATTGAAGTTACTCCGTCAGGCATTTAAGCACGAAAGCTCAAGTGGCCTGCCACAGACGGTGTCACCAAACTTGTACTCCGTTTAGTTTCCTAAAACCAAACAAGAGAGCCAATAAAAATTGGACACAGTACCTTAGTAAGGACCGAACCCGAGCTAAAGGCTGAGCAGTCTCGTGTGCCATAATGTACGCTATGAGAAGGATGGAGAATACGTTTTTGACCTCTCTGTATTCACGCCAGTAGTGATACTGCTTGCGAATCTACAAGATAATTATCAACCACCTAAAGCCGAATGCATCTGTGTACAGTGAGCCATGCTGTTAAAGCAGTCTTTGGTTGGAAGAAGAAACTCGCTCACATTCAGGAGGGGTGTGTCCACTTGATGGTTCTACAACCGTCAGCGCCTCTCGCCATCTATCAGACACCCTTTGCATCAAAGCATTGCTTCATTTGAGCATGGTTGAGGTTTTGACGGAAAATATTAGACATTTAATTCACTTGACGTATTTTTCGTTACATTTCGTGGAAGAGAACAATTTTATTCAAAATGTGTCTACAATCGCGTAATAACCGTTTCCCGAAATTATTTAAAGGAAGAAAATGCAGTTAATACGCCAGAGACCGTATCAAGACCGCCTTCCAACATGATTAATTTGGAAACAGATGCGCTCGGTTTATCGGGACTTCTGGAAAGTTTCTTCCAGTCTACGCTGTATAACAGTTAGGTTATTTGCTCAGTATGCTCATCAAATATTTCCATTTTTAGCGGTAATATACAATCGAGATAGACGTGATTCGCTTAATTGTAGATCTCTATCGCTGACATCGATTCAAAGTAGAATTTTTGAACGTAGCTTGTTTCCCAGAAGTCTTTCGTTGAACACAGACATTCATAATACATAAAATATGACCGATAGAAAATACTTTTTTTCGTGAATTGCAAGTGACATATTCACGTTTTATGTACATACATACTTACTTTTACTTTGTTTGTTACAGGATCCAGTTACGTAACAACAGCGTTATCCGACACCATTTGCAAAACAACGGGAAAGCCCTGTATGTCCTCTGCTATCACGAGATACAGTCACCAAAATCAGTCTTCAGGAAATTGTAGATTGACTTCTCGGGTCTTCTCACGAAGGCGTCTCTGACTGAGTTGTGTGCACCCTAGTTCCTGTTTCTTTGCACTTCTCAAACCATATGTCGATGGCCTTAACATCTAGTGGCGTCTAGGGTAACCCGTCCTCAATTTTCTCTGGCCTGTTATTGGTGGCCCGTGTCTCTTGGTATCAGAGGAAACAATGAGCTTTCTCCTGGTCTCAGTAAATGTTGTTTGCGAATGGTGCTCCACTCCACTGTTGTTTCGTCAGTTAGACTTGTAACAAACAATGTAACATTATGTGTGCATGTGCACAAAATACTGTATGTGTCTCATACAGTTCATGATAAGAACTATTTGTTTAGCTGTCATATTGTATATCCTACGAATATTTGTAATCAAATAAAGACTTTTGGGACATACGGTATACAGTTTTCCGACATTCTCAAACACCTCGAAGAAAATGTATAACCAACTTTGCTTTAGAAAATATCGTTCCTGTGGAACACAACTGGGTTTTTATACATACGACTTGCAGTCAGTAGGGGATCTGTAACTCATTCGATATTTCTAAATAGTCCATAAAATGCTGAGTAATCAGGTAGACATAGATGAAGATGCACAAAACTGATTAGGAAAGAAAAATCTTTTCGCGAAACGTTTTAATGATTCTCAGTGAAACATCGAACTTCTAGCAAACATAAATCAATTTAAATGCGTGTGTGATGTGTAAAACGATTATCATTCAATCTTTTCAATGTGCACATATCCTTGGGTGACCCTGAGAGTAGCCCACATGGGAGTTTCGGAGATCACAGAGCGAGCGCAGCTGGCAGCTTTAATGAAGCATCATGATTTTATTGTCCTTAGATTTTTCTATTCTGTGATTTAGGCAACCTGATTTAACCATGCACTAAGTACATAATATGTGAAGATTGTTGTCTTTGTTGCGTTTTAGCATATTTTTAAGCGAAAATGAATTGTAAAAAATGGTTCAAATGGCTCTGAGTACTATGGGACTCAACTGCTGTGGTCATTAGTCCCCTAGAACTTAGAACTACTTAAACCTAACTAACCGAAGGATATCACACACATCCATGCCCGAGGCAGGATTCGAACCTGCGACCGTAGCAGTCGCACGGTTCTGGACTGCGCGCCTAGAACCGCGAGTCCACCGCGGCCGGCGAATTGTAAAACCTCGAGAAAAAAAAATCAGGAGAATGACACTGAATACTGCAATTTTAGTTGAAAGTACTGGAAAAAGGAAGGATGGTTAGAGAATAATGTCCAGTCGATGCCGAGATCTTTGTAGACGGAGCAGTCTGGAAGTGGGAAAGGATACGAAAGGAAATCTACGTAAACTTTGAAAGGTACCATTTCGACATTCTCCTTAGTCATTTCTGGGAGTCACGGGAAAACAAAATCTGCATCTTGTTGCTTCATGGGGCTTCAAACTGTGAGCTGTGAAACATTTTGCTATAGAGAACAATGGCTACTCTCTCACAATGTTTCGATTAAGCTCTGTTGATTGTTGTTAGTTCACATGCTATCGATTTAGAAAGAATTACGATTAAGTGTTATGTGTATGTCTTTCATAGCTCTTGCCAAATTACGCGAATTTTTGATTGTGTACTTTATTAGGGTGTTTAATTTGGTGCAGATAACTAAGGGCCGAATCGGACCCGTCGGTTTATGTGTATTTTGTTGGGCACGTGGTTTCGGTGTAGGTAGATTCATTACTATATAAGTTCTCTTTTCACGTTCGGCGAGAATGGTATTACTATTTTCGATGGATTTTTTTTTGTTTTAGCTTCAAATCTATTATTAGGTTTGTGAAACAATACTGTAATAGTGTTAAATTCAAAGAAACACTTGACCTTATCTCTACAGTCGTTATAGTTACATATGACCACGCTATTCCCTTTATCAGCTTTTAATGCTATAGCATCATTTAATAGCAGTTCATAGTTTACATTATTCAGAATTTTATGTTCTGCTTTGGGCTGGTATTTGTATGCATTCTGTGTACATAGTGCCTTGTCTAAAATGTTTGCACGTTGACTGTAATTTTATTCCGTTTTCTGTATGAGAGATTCGCAACACCTATTGCAACTTTAGCAGTGCTATCAATTTCTTTACAGAACTTTCCTGTAGTGCTGGGGCTATGCTCACCCTAAAGAAGAAAAATTGTTGGCGACGTCGTCTTACGAAATAGAAGGAAACATTCTGTGTTTTATGCGCTTAAAAGTCAGACTGGTGAATATAAATGAAGGCATCAAATATAATAAGCGTTGTCTTTGATATAATGTCATCCTATTTACGCCTACATAAATGTGACTGCAAGACCAGATCTTGTACTTCAAACCAAGAAATTTGCAGCAAGATCGCGAATAAGAAATGAAATACAAAAGAAATTACATTGAAAAGAAGCTGAATCAAGGACTCTACGCAGTAGATATGAAGTTAAGTGACGGTGTATCACCTTTAACTTTCGATTATATTACAGATTTTGTATATAGATATATGTGGAACACAAGCAAACATATCCGCCGTTCTCACCATAAGAGATTCACAATGCTTTTACACATTCAGCACCACATACGATAACCTACACATGAACTTTATAATATAACTTGAAAATACAGCTCTTCGGTTGCACAGGTTAAAAATTTTCAACTTTACCTATGTTTCAACTGCTCTAAGGCAGCCTTCATCACAAGTAAAAAAAATTTACATTACATAAAGTAAATAGTTATGAAATGGTTTAGAGCAACAGTGCTCACGTTAAAGATAAAAACATATTTGTACACTATAAAATTTTCCTAGGAATGCACAACTTGATTAAGCCGCGCCGCTAAGGGTCGCGTGTAGGGCGGCACTGTAAGCAGCATTAGACACATGAATCTGAATCTGATTTCCAATTTTAGCCAGGATTATAAAATTTCGCAAATACATGATTTACAGGTAACGAAACATATTTCCTCACAAAAGGCCTGAAACACAGCACAGCCGCAACACTACAAAGAAGTTCTGTAAAGCAATTGATAGCCACTGCTTAAGTTTCTATAAACGTTGCAAATTTTCTTACTGGACAGAATGAAATTACAGTTAACATAACAATTATTATAGATTATTATAGATGACGAATGGAATATTCCAGAATTTGAAACACGAACATCTGCTAGCATGAGTTTCTTAGAAGTAGATACCTTAGGGGTTGCGAAGCAACTCAAATCGCTTGATACGGGCAAGTCTTCAGGTCCAGATTGTATACCGATTAGGTTCCTTTCAGATTACGCTGATACTATAGCTCCCTACTTAGCACTCATATACAACCGCTCGCTCACCGATAGATCTGTACCTACAGATTGGAAAATTGCGCAGGTCGCACCAGTGTTCAAGAAGGGTAGTAGGAGTAATCCATTTAACTACAGACCCATATCATTGAAGTCGGTTTGCAGTAGGGTTTTGGAGCATATACTGTATTCAAACATTATGAATCACCTCGAAGGGAACGATCTATTGACACGTAATCAGCATGGCTTCAGAAAACATCGCTCTTGTGCAACGCAGCTAGCTCTTTATTCGCACGAAGTAATGGCCGCTATCGACAGGGGATCTCAAGTTGATTCCGTATTTCTAGATTTCCGGAAAGCTTTTGACACCGTTCCTCACAAGCGACTTCTAATCAAGCTGCGGAGCTATGGGGTATCGTCTCAGTTGTGCGACTGGATTCGTGATTTCCTGTCAGGAAGGTCGCAGTTCGTAGTAATAGACGGCAAATCATCGAGTAAAACTGAAGTGATATCAGGTGTTCCCCAGGGAAGCGTCCTGGGACCTCTACTGTTCCTGATCTATATAAATGACCTGGGTGACAATCTGAGCAGTTCTCTTAGGTTGTTCGCAGATGATGCTGTAATTTACCGTCTAGTAAGGTCATCCGAAGACCAGTATCAGCTGCAAAGCGATTTAGAAAAGATTGCTGTATGGTGTGTCAGGTGGCAGTTGACGCTAAATAACGAAAAGTGTGAGATGATCCACATGAGTTCGAAAAGAAATCCGTTGGAATTCGATTACTCGATAAATAGTACAATTCTCAAGGCTGTCAATTCAACTAAGTACCTGGGTGTTAAAATTACAAACAACTTCAGTTGGAAGGACCACATAGATAATATTGTCGGGAAGGCGAGCCAAAGGTTGCGTTTCATTGGCAGGACACTTAGAAGATGCAACAAGTCCACTAAAGAGACAGCTTACACTACACTCGTTCGTCCTCTGTTAGAATATTGCTGCGCGGTGTGGGATCCTTACCAGGTGGGATTGACGGAGGACATCGAGAGGGTGCAAAGAAGGGCAGCTCGTTTTGTATTATCGCGTTATAGGGGAGAGAGTGTGGCAGATATGATACACGAGTTGGGATGGAAGTCATTACAGCATAGACGTTTTTCGTCGCGGCGAGACCTTTTTACGAAATTTCAGTCACCAACTTTCTCTTCCGAATGCGAAAATATTTTGTTGAGCCCAACCTACATAGGTAGGAATGATCATCAAAATAAAATAAGAGAAATCAGAGCTCGAACAGAAAGGTTTAGGTGTTCGTTTTTCCCGCTCGCTGTTCGGGAGTGGAATAGTAGAGAGATAGTATGATTGTGGTTCGATGAACCCTCTGCCAAGCACTTAAATGTGAATTGCAGAGTAGTCATGTAGATGTAGATGTAGATGTAGATGTAAACAGACTGCGTACAAATACCAGCCCAAAACAGAACATAACATTCTGAATAATATAAACTATAAGCTGCTATTAAGTGATTAAAAGCTGATAGAGGGAATAGCGTAGTCATACTTAACAAAAACTACTATGTAGGTGTGGTCATGGCTTTCTTTGAATCTAGCAGTGTCAACGATTTTGAAAGAAACTACGACTTTATCTTCAGAGACTTTAGTAATGTCGCTGTGATATATCGCCGTAAGAATATTGTGTTAATGTACTACAGATTTCTCGTATAAGCTTATGTGTAGGAAGTTCAGAAAACAAGTTACGTGTATCTTCCCACGCTAAAGACCAATGCACAACAGGAGTGGTACATTGTAAGAAGTGAATGCATGTTCCGAGTTTGCTGCAGACGCATCTCTGCTGTGTTGCGGATGGCAGGAGAGTGACAGAGCGATGTTAAAGTGATGTGGCTATTTAAAACATATGCCAAAGCTGAGGCACGCTAGAAGGTGCGATTCATGTGGGTAAAACGCATAATGCACACAGATTCGCCATGAAATGCTAGTGGTATAAGAGCCAAATGTGTTGTCACGTAAAGCAGTAGTGAGATGGTGACAACAATTTGACCAAAGTCGAACGGATGAGTGCGATGCTGATTGGGAAGTTTCGATTTTACAACAAGGAATTTCCATATTTTCGGCAAGCTGAAAGATTATGTGAGGAAAAGAGATTTTCTAACGAGTATTATGTTCGCTCAGTGGTTCTTGAATGGTTGCGTGGCTAAGAAGCAGATTTCTACCGTTGAGGAACTGAACGGGTCGTAGAACGTTCCGACCTACGTTTACAGAGACTTGCTGTCTATGTTGAAAAATAATGTCATGTTTTGGTGTCACTCAGAAGTTTAGTTCATTATTCAGTGAAACTTACTTAGTCTGCTATAATAATGTGAAACGTATTTTTTGAAGTCCCCTGGTAAATGCCGTACAAGAGGATGTCGACCTCTATTTACACCACATGTAGCGGTATATTACGTCGATAATACACCGTAGAGCCAAAGAAGCTGGTACCCTTGCCTAATATCGTGTAGGGACGCTGCAAACACGCAGAAATGGCATGGACATGACTAATGTCTGAAGTAATGCTGGAGGGAATTGACACCATGATCCTGCAGGACTGTCCATAAACCCGTGAGGTTAGGAAGGGCTGGCATTCTCCTCTGAACACCACGTTGGGGTAAGGTACCTCAGATATGATCAATATTTCCAGAATGAGATTTTCACTCTGCAGCGGAGTGTGCGCTGATATGAAACTTCCTGGCAGATTAAAACTGTGTGCCCGACCGAGACTCGAACTCGGGACCTTCGCCTTTCGCGGGCAAGTGCTCTACCATCTGAGCTACCGAAGCACGACTCACGCCCGGTACTCACAGCCTTACTTCTGCCAGTACCTCGTCTCCTACCTTCCAAACTTTACAGTAGCTCTCCTGCGAACCTTGCAGAACTAGCACTCCTGAAAGAAAGGATATTGCGGAGACATGGCTTAGCCAGAGCCTGGGGGAAGTTTCCAGAATGAGATTTTCACTCTGCAGCGCACACTTCTGTAAAGTTTGGAAGGTAGGAGACGAGGTACTGGCACAAGTAAAGCTGTGAGTACAGGGCGTGAGTCGTGCTTCAGTAGCTCAGATGGTAGAGCACTTGCCCCGCGAAAGGCAAAGGTCCCGAGTTCGAGTCTCGGTCGGGCACACAGTTTTAATCTGCCAGGAAGTTTCATGATCAATATTGTGAGTTTGATGGCCAGAGGAAGTGTTTAAACTCAGAAGAGTGTTCCTGGAGCCACTCAGTAGCAATTATGGACATGTGGGGTATCTCATTGTCCTGCTCGAGTTCCCCAAGTCCGTCGGAACGCACAGTGGACATGAATGGATGCAGATGATCCGACCGGATGCTTATACGTACGTGCCACCTTGTATCTACACGTATCAGGGACCCCATACAGAGCCTCCACCAAACTGAACAGTCCTCTGTTGACAAGCAGGGACCATGAATTCATGAGGTACTCTCCATACCCTTACATGTCCTTCCGATCGACACAATTTGAAACGAGACTCATCAGACCAGGCATCATGTTTCCAGCATCAACGGTCCAGTGTCGATGTTGACGGGCCAATGCGAGACGTAAATCTCTGTGTCGCGCAGTCATCAAGGGTGCACGACTGGGGCTTCGGCTGCGAGAGACCAAATCGCCCAATCGTTCAATATCGATGATGTTTGATTGAATGGTTCACACGCTGACACTTGTTGATGGCCCAGCATGAAAATCGGCAGCAGTTTGTGGACGGATTGCACTTCTCTCACGTTGAACGACCCTCTTCAGTCGTTGTTAATGTGGTTCTTGCAGGACCTTTTTCCGGCCCCAACGATGTCGGAGATTTGATGTTTTATCGGATTCTTGATAATCATGGTACTCTCGTGAAACGCTCTCACGGGAAGATCCCCATTTCATCGCCACCTCGGAATGCTGTTTCCCATCACTCGTGCGCCGACTGTAACGCCATGTTCAGACTCACTTAAATCTTGATAACATACCGCTGTAACAGCAGTAACTTATCTAAAAAATGTGCCAGTCACTTGATGTCTTCTATTGGCGTTCCCGACCGCAGCGCCGTATTCTGCCTGTTTACATATCTCTGTATTTGAATACGCATCCTTATACCAGTTTCTTTGGCGCTTCAGTATAGTACTAAATTGTCTGAAGGTAAGGTCGTGCTTTGATTTGATGTCAGTAGGGAATAAATTAGAACAATAAATCCACCTGAGTGGAAATCTTGTACGAGAAAAGCCGGTTGCTCTACGTGATTAACAAAGCGAGGTTCCCAGCGGTGCAACTGGGTTTTTGAAACTATCTATGTGATAATATACGTTAAAACCCCATGTACCACACACTGCAGCCATTGACCCTGATGGACACTCAGTTGCGAGTAACTGACGAAAAAAAAAACGAATTTTGTGTGACACTCAATTGCGCTAGAGAAGGTGCATTACGCGTTGTGTGGCTGTGTGCTGTGGTGGATAATGTAACAGCTTCAGATGCGGTAAGTTGTGGGTTAGAATTTTGAGAGACACAAAGATTTTTTTTATTTTTAAATCTTTATCGAAAAGAATTTGAGCGTCATTTTATTCAATTAATTGATTTAAACGTAATTTTTCGATTTCATTCCTTTGTGGGATAATTTTAATCATAATTATAAACTTCTTCATTTGCTCAAACTTTTCTTCCAATCATACTTCCTCCACTTGAAATCTTTGTTAATGTGTTTTTAATTAATTTTATGTATTAATTTTTATTTAATTTCTTTTATTTTATCAACCTGTTTTTATTTCTCTTTTCTACACATTGTTGAATTCATTATACCCACTTATCATCTTGCTTGAATTCTGTTTTACTTATAAACCAGTCCTTCATTTAAATTTTCACTTGCTTTATTTTGTCCATAGAGCAGCATGTTTTGGGTTGTGTTTTAAATGTTTGTATGACGATTATAGTGCAAATATGTTGCGCACTTGCTAACAAAAATACATTTTTCCCACCATTGCACAGGTATAAATAGATTATTTCGTATTTTGTTTTTCAACTGGTAGGTCGGAACAAACGAAAAAGTTGATCCGGTGACGAAGGTATAGAAATAAAAAATTACGTTCAAACCAATTAACTGGATAAAAATAATGATCAAAGTCATTTCTATGTAGATTTAAACACAAAAAAGTGTTCTTTACACCTCGAAAGAGGATTACACCAAAATTATGGATGTTTTTTCGTCAGTTACTCGAAAATGGGGGACCACCAGGGTGAAAGGATGCAGTGTGTAATACCTGGGATATTAACCTAGACCACCGTGTAGGTGGTTTCAAAAACTTGATCGCACCGCTGGCGTCCTCTTCTTGCAAGTCTTCATGACCGAACAGGGATATGAACCGCAGGCCGCCATTATGCGGGTCCAGTATCTTACGGTCGCACGGTAATATAGATGTTCTACATAAATTTTTAATGAAATTTTTTTACTGTCAATATTGTTTAGTTCCCTTTTCTATGGAACTTACACTGTCATTTGGAATGCATTTTTATAATCTATGTAAATACCGCAACACTTATGTAAATTATTTCTATAATATAATGTAATTTTGGTAGGTTAATGGTGGTAGGGAACTTAAGGGAAATGTATGAGAAGTAGTGAAATGGAAATCTTAATTGTAATTCAAAATCTACATTTCGCACCATTGTTGTGTATGTTGACAGTATTGCTACCAACGGTGTAAGGAATGTCCTAAAAGAGGCGGTATACTGCAGAAAAGTAGAACGCAGCCACAATACCAGTTATAAATGGTTGTCCACTTGCCGGTGTACCAACGACGAACACCGTTCTGTCACATGTGTTCTGAACAGCAAAAGTTCTAAACCTATTGAAATCCATCGGCAAATGAATGTCCTATTTGGTGATGCATAACAGCGAGTGTATCAGTTGACTACAATTGCGTTGTCACATGAGGGTCTACGGGATCAGTTGAAGTAACTGTGAAGGAAAATTGCCGTGTGATGGTTGACGAAATAGTCACAGATCTGAACGTTACTCGTGTCTCAGCACATCGCTTCATTCACGAGGTGCTTAAGGTTCGAAACAGTGTCTACAAGGTGGGTACCACAGCAGCTCACTCCAGAACTGAAAAAGCGACGTGTGGACGCCTGTGAAGAACTTTTGCGGCTCTTCGAAGAAGAAGGCGATGGCTTCTTCGTGAGAATTTTTACAGGAGACGAAACCTGCGTACGCTATCACTAACCAGAATCAAAGAGAGCAATTAAGAAATGTCCCCATTTGTCGTCACCACAAACAAGAATTACCGGGGCAGCCTTCCGGAGGATCGGTTTTGCTGACTCTCCTTTGGGATGAACGAGACGCGGTCTTGGAACAGTACTTGACTAGAGTAAACACCAGCAACAGTGCGTCATATTCCTGGATGGTAAGAAAAATCAGCTTAGGCCTGCAATAAAATCAACATGACTGGCGCTTCTGGCTACAGATGTCACTTTTCAACATGACAGTTCACAGCCTCGTACCGTCCGTGCAGTACTTGCAACCACCGATTACCTGCGCGTTGGTACTCTGTCACACTCTCCATACTCACCGCATCCTGCATCGAGTGATTACCACATTTCTGGACCACTCAGAGCAACAATGGGAGGAAATAAATTTCTTTCCTATGAAGAGGTGCAGCAAATGGTGCACGAGCGGCTGGCCACACGAACAATTTTTTTTTTTTTCGTGGGAATCCGCACACCTCCTATGCCCCGGAGAAAGTGTGCTGAGTGACAGGAAGGATACGTAGGAAAATAATGCACTTATGGTTCATTTTGATCAATAAAAAGAATTAAAATGTTTTTCAGATCTACATTTGACTCTCCGTCGTAATATCCATGGTCAGCAAGTGAAGTTAAAATGCTATTGACGTCTCTGGGCGTGAGTATGCGACGTCAGAGCCAGCGCGCGGCAGTACTGCACTCTGAGACGCGATAACGACTGGTCGCCCAAGTTGCGTGTAGAGTGGAAAATCGGGCTCATGTAAGGTGAAGTTTTAATCGCGAGGAACAAGACCATGACAACTGGGCTCCGAAGCTCAAGACTTCAGTAACGTCAGCATCCTATCTCATAATTGGTCTCTGCTAATTGAAGCGTGCCCACCAAATATGGAGCAACAGGAGCATTGTCGATGATAGCGAAGTCAGAGTGTCAAGATCTACGACGAACTGAAAGATCGTTTAATTTCCGTTCACGTTTTGAAACTTAATGAAGCGTTACCCAATGGCCTTAAGTGAATTTCATGTCAATAATAGTTGTTGTGTGCAAAACTCCTACAGAGGGTCCCAATCCTTTCCTGTTATTAAATACCTAAGTGTCTTTGACAGAAGCTTTTTCCAGGTCGACAAATCCTATGAACGTGTCTTGATTTTTCTTACAGTGGAATTCCCGTTGCACTCTTAATGTTACCACCGTTGCTTTTACTGTCACCAAAGGTTGTTTTGACTTTCCTGTATGCTGAGTCTGTCCTTCCGACAATCATGTCTTTTTCGATGTCTTCACATTTTACCTGCAACCATTTCGTCTTAGCTTCCCTGCATTTGCTATTTATTTCATTTCTCAGCGACTTGTATTTCTGTATTCCTGATTTTCCCGGAACATGTTTGTACTTCCTCCTTTCATCAATCAGCTGAAGTATTTCTTCTGTTACCCATGGTTTCTTCGCAGCTACCTTCTTTGTACCTATGTTTTCCTTCCCAACTTCTGTGATGGCCCTTTTTAGAGATGTCCATTTCTCTTCAACTGTGTTGCCTACTGCGCTATTCCTTATTGCTGTATCTACAGCGTTAGAGAACTTCAAACGTATCTCGTCATTCCTTAGAACTTCCGTATCCCACTTCTTTGAGTATTGATTCTTCCTGACTAATGTCTTGAACTTCAGCCTACTCTTCATCACTACTATATTGTGATCTGAGTCTATATCTGCTCCTGGGTACGCCTTACAATCCAGTATCTGATTTCAGAATCTCTGTCTGACCTTGATGTAATCCAATTGAAATCTTCCTGTATCTCCCGGCCTTTTCCAAGTATACCTCCTCCTCTTGTGATTCTTGAACAGGGTATTCGCTATTACTAGCTGAAACTTGTTACAGAACTCAATTAGTCTTTCTCCTCATTCCTTGTCCCAAGTCCATATTCTCCTGTAACCTTTTCTTCTACTCCTTCCCCTACAACTGCATTCCAGTCGCCCATGAGTATTAGATTTTCTTCCCCTTTTACATACTGCATTACCCTTTCAATATCCTCATACACTTTCTCTATCTGTTCATCTTCAGCTTGCGACGTCGGCATGTATACCTGAACTATCGTTGTAGGTGTTGGTCTGCTGTCGATTTTGATTAGAACAATCCGGTCACTGAACTGTTCACAGTAACACACTCTCTGCCCTACCTTCCTATTCATAACGAATCCTACACCTGTTATACCATTTTCTGCTGCTGTTGATATTACCCAATACTCATCTGACCAGAAATCCATGCCTTCCTTCCACTTCACTTCACTGACCCCTACTATATCTAGTTTGAGCCTTTGCATTTCACTTTTCAGATTTTCTAGTTTGCCTACCACGTTCAAGCTTCTGACATTCCACGCGCCGACTCGTAGAACATTATCCTTTCGTTGATTATTCAATCTTTTTCTCATGGTAACCTCCCCGTTGGCAGTCCCCTCCCGGAGATCCGAATGGGGGACTATTCCGGAATCTTTTGCCAATGGAGAGATCATCAAGACACTTCTTCAACTGCAGGCCACATGTCCTGTGGATACACGTTACGTGTCTTTAATGCAGTGGTTTCCATTGCCTTCTGCATCCTCATGTCATTGATCATTGCTGATTCTTCCGCCTTTAGGGGCAATTTCCCACCCCTAGGACAAGAGAGTGCCCTTAACCTCTATCCGCTTCTCCGCCCTCTTTGACAAGGCCGTTGGGAGAATGAGGCTGACTTCTTATGCCGGAAGTCTCTCGGCCGCCAATGCTGATTATTTATCAAAATTTAGGCAGTGGCGGGGATCGAACCCGGGACCGAAGACGTTTTGCTTATGAATCAAAGACGCTACCCCCCCTTTTTTTTAAATCTCATTTTGGTCGCTAATGTTCGTTGCATCTTCTCGGGGCGAACGTCTTAAGACATCCATTTATGTTCGTTGTTGATCGATTGACTCAGTTTTTTTATTACATAGGGCACGTAATCCTCTGACCGAACACGCTGAGCTACCGTGCCGGCGGCCCTAGACCACTGCTGTTACATGGAACTACTTAAACCTAACTAACCTAAGGACATCACACACACACACGCCCGAGGCAGGATTCGAACCTGCGACCGTAGCGGTCCCGCTGTTCCAGACTGTAGCGCCTAGAACCGCTCGGCCACACCGTCCGGCCATGAGAATTGGGTACAGGGTGGTAAACTGACTTAACACACTGTTAAACTGTAGGTAAAAGAATGAATTTTGCCATTGCTGATTAATATAGGACAGAACCGCTGACCTAATGAAGTTTCTTTAATAACTACTTTTAAACTGTTACTAAAAGTAGTTAGTAAAGAACTTCATTAGGTCAGTTGTTCTGTCCTATAATAATGACCAGAGGCAAAATACATTCATGAAAGCCAAATTGAGGTAAAAGTACAGTTAATTTAAATATCAATTTTCTACTCTTAACTGAAAGTTTTGTACATTTCATGTTATTTTCATTGTCAAAGTGGTATGGTGAGTTAGCTTTACGTTGAGAGGCAATTCTATTGTATTCATGTGAGTAAGTTTCAAATTAGTTATATTAGTTTGGAGTGTTTCGTTAGGAAATTCCAGAATCAACATGCACGTAAATAAACGCTACTGTGATCTTACGAAATTATTCTTGTAACAAAACTTGTCTCCATTTAGTCACTTTACTTTTTGATTATATTAACATTCTCATAATTTCGGTACCAAGTTGTTTCGTTGGAAACGTATGTGCGAATCTTGTGTTGCCATACTGGCAGTTCATCAGATACATAAACATTGCTGTTCTTATTATTGTTCAGGTGGTGATCAGACATAGTAATGTTGGGTTGGTGACTTATTAGTTATCTCCAAATTATTTAAGTTCATTGTGGATTGTTCGAGTTGCATGGTACCCTTTTTCGTTTCGTATTTGTTGTCCACTTCTCCCGACTAACCGGCAATTTTTCTTCGGAAACGATTGTGTTATCAAAATTGATTGTTTCTATTAGATTCACTTGATCACGGCCAAAATTTCTTGTTAATAAATTAGCAAAACGGCATGTTAAATCACCAGTATACCACCTCGCTCGGTGATAATTATATTTAGCACAGTTGTAACAAGTGAAAATTTTGGAACAGTCTGCTTTGGTTTACGATTATATATTCAATTCTGCTTTTCACAACAACGACTTTAACCTGTTAACTAGTCACATATTTAAAAAAAAAAGCAGAAAAGTAGTTTTGAGCACTAAGAACTTTAAACATCCTTGACATAAAACATGACTTTCTTAGAATTCTTAATGAAATTGTAGTTAGTTGTTCACTACGAAGTTCTAAAATCACTGCAGAATTTAACGTAATATATATCGAGATGCAAAACGTCATGGGATGCCTCCTAATATCATGTTGGACCTCCTTTTGCCCAGCGTAGTGCAGAAGCTCGATGTGGCATGGATTCAACAAGTCGTTGGAATTTCCCTGCAGAAATACTGAGATATGCTATCTCTATAGCCGTTCATAATTGCGTAACTTGTCCCTGCACGATCTTCTGCACGAACTGACCTCTTAATTATGTTCCATAAATTTTCGATGGAATTCACGTCGGGCGATCTGTGCGGCCAAATACTTCACTCTAACTGTCCTGAATGTTCTTCAAATCAATCGTGAGCAACTATGGCCTCGTAATATGCGCTTCGCTACCCTAAAAATTCGGTTGTTGTTTCGGAACATGAATTACTTGATTGCCTATAGATGGTCTCCAAGTAGGCGAACATAACCATTCCCAGTCACTTGTAGGTTCAGTTGGGCCAGAGAACACAGTGCAATGTATGTAAACACAGCCCACTCCACCATGGAGCACCACCAGGTTACACAGTGCCTTGTTGACAACTTGGATCCAAGGTTCAAATGGTTCAAGTGGCTCTGAGCACTATGGGACTCAACTTCTGAGGTCGTCAGTCACCTAGAAATTAGAACTACTTAAACCTAACTAACCTAACGACATCACACGCATACATGCCCGAGGCAGGATTCGAACCTGCGACCGTAGCAGTCTCGCGGTTGCAGACTGTAGCGCCTAGAACCACTCGGCCACCCCGGCCGGCTGGATCCAAGGTTTCTGCACAGTACTCTGTCCCTACCATCAGTTTTTATCAACTCAAATCCGGAATCATCTGACTAGGCCACGTGTTTTCAGTCGTCCAGGATCCAACTGATAAGGTAATTAATTGGTCCAGCAGAGGCGCTGCAGGCGATGTCATGTTGTTAACAAAGGCACTCGCGTCAGGCATCAGCTTCCGTAGCCCATTAACTTCAAGATTTCGCAGCATAGTCCTAACATCTACGTTCGCCATACGGTCCACATCGAGCTTTGCGGTCATCTGACACAGTTACCGGTTTGTAAGCACAGACAACTCTACGCAAACGCCGACGCTCTCGGCCGTCTTTGGCAGCTGTCGGCATTGCATTTTCTGTGGCGATAGGTAGTGCCCGAAATTGATATTGAGGGCACACTCTTGACTCTGTGGGTCTCGGAAAACTGAATTACCTAATGATTTCCCAAATAGAATGTCCCATCCGCCTAGCTCCACTTACCATTCCTCCTTCAAAGTCTGTTAATTCCCGTTGTGCGGCCATATTCAAGTCGGATACCTTTTGATATGAATCACCTGGGTACAAGTGACAGCTCGGCCAGTGCTCTGCCTTTGACACCTGGTGTACGCAATACTGCCGTCATTCTTTGCATGTGCTTATTCCTACCCCCACGACTTTTGTTACCATAGCGTACAGTGGGAAGAGAACAATAAAAGCTTTGGAAAACTTCGTCGTGTTCGTCGACCTATGATATCACATAAGTTAGAAGACTCAAGGGTGAACTCAATTTGTCAAGAATAGGAACCACGCACCTCACCGTTGGTTGGGTGGCTTGCGTGCCTCAGCGAAACGGATAGCCGTATCGTAGGTGCAACCACAACGAAAAGGTATAAGGGTATCTGTTGAGAATCCAGACAAACGTGTGGTTCCAGAAGAGGGCCAGCAGCCGTTTCAGTAGTTCCAGTGGCAACAGTCTGGTTGATTGACTGTTCTAAGCCTTTGACATCAACAAAAATGGCACTGCCGTAATGGTACAGCAGATTGCTGAAAGCAAGGGCAAATTATAGCTGTAATTTTTCCAGAGGGCACGCAGCTCTATTGTATGGTCAAATGACGACGGCGTCCTCTTGTGTAAAATATTCCGTAAGTAATATAGCCCCCATTTGGATCTCCGGGCGGGAACTACTCAGGAGGATGTCGTCATCAGGAGAAACAAAACTGGTATTCTATGGATCACAACGTTGAATGTTAGAGCCCTTAATCGGGCAGGTGGATTAGAAAATTTAGAGAAGAAAATGTACGGGCTGTAGTAAGATATAGTCGGAATTAGCGAAATTCAGTGGCTGTAGGAACAGGACTTATGGTCACGTGAATGCAGGGTTATAAATACAAATTTGAAAACAGGTAATGCAGGAATATGTTTAATAATGAATAAGAAAATAGGAATGTGGATAGGCTACTATGAACAGCATGGTGAACGCATTATCGTGGCTAAGATGAACATGAAGCCAACAACCACCACTGCAGTACAAGTTTATATGCCAACTAGCTCCACGGTTGAAGAGATTGAAGAAATGTATGATGAGACAAAAGAAGTAATTCAGAGAGAGAAGACGTATATTTAATTGTGATAGGGGATCGGAATTCCATAGTAAGAATAGGAAGAGAAGAAAAATGGTGGGTAAATATGGGATGAGGGAAAGGAATGGAAGAGAAATCCTCCGTATAGAATTTTGCGCAAAGCATAATTTAATCATCGCTAACGCCTGGTAAAAGAATCATAAAAGACAGTTGTGTATGTGGCAGTGGCGTGGAGACACGGAAGGTTTCAAGCTGATTCTATAATGGTTAGACGGAAATTCTAAATTGTAAGGCATTTCCCTGGACAGGTATGGGCTCCGACTACAATTTATTTGGTATGAACTGTAGATTACAACTAGAGAAAGTGAGAAAAACTAGGAAATTAAGTAAATGACACATGGATAAGTTGAAAGAATTAGAATGGGCGGAAAGTGGACGTGGGTGAAGCTGAATGGGAGCTGTGATACTACGAGAATAGTTTGGTAGAGCTCTGAAGAACATAATTCAAAACAAATCACCAGGTGTAGACAATATTCCGTCAAATCTACTGACAGTCTTTGGGGAGCTATTCTTGACCAAACTCGTCCACCTGGTGTGCAAGATGTATGAGACAGATAAAATGACTTCATGAAGAATATAGCAGTTTCAATTGTAGTGAAAGCAGCTGCTGACAGGTGCAAAAATTACCGAATTATGAACTTAATAAATCATGGTTGCAATAGACTAAGACAAAATCTTTACAGATTAACGGGTACTATTAGAAACCCACCTCTGGCAAGATCAGTTTGGATTCCGGAGAAATGTAGTAACACGCTAAGTGATACTGACCCTACGATTTATATTAGAAAATAGGTTAATGAAAGAAAACCTATCTCCACAGCATTTGTAGACTTAGAGGAAGTATTTGTCAGTCTTGACTGGAATACTGGCTTTCAAATCCTGAACGTAGAAGGGGTAAAGTAAAGGGAGGGAAAGGCTATTAACAACTTGTACAGAAATCAGACGGCAGTTATAAGAGACGAGTGGCAGGAAAGGGAAGCAGTGATTGAGAAGGGAACGAGACGGGTTTTGTAGTCTATCCACGACATTATTCAGTCCGTACATTGAACAAGCAGTAAAAGAAATCAAACAAAAATTTGGAATAGGAAATATAGTTCTGGAAGAAGAAACAAAACCTTGGAGGTTTGCCTATGGCATTGTAATTCTGTAAGAGACGGAAAAGGACTCGGAAGAGCAGTTAAACGGTATGAACTGTGTCTTGAAAGCAGGATATAACAGGAATATCAACTAAAGTAGAACAAGGATAATGGAATGTAGTCGAAGTAAGGCAGGTGATGCTAATGATATTAGGTAAGGAAACTCGACACTTAAAGTAATAGATGAGTTTTGCTATTTAGGCAGCAAAATAACTGATGATGGCCAAAACAGAGAGTATAAAACGTAAACTGTCAATGGCAAAAAAAAGAGTTTCTGAAAAAGAGAAGTATGTTAACGTAGCATATAGATTTAACTGCTTGGAACTCATTTGTGAACGTTTTTTTGTATGGAGTGTAGCGGGGAAATGAAACATGGACAATAATCAGTGTAGACAAAGAAGAGAACAGAAGCTTTCAAAAAGTGGTGCTACAGAAGGATGTTCAAGATTGGGTCGATAACGTAACTAATAAGGAGATAATGAACAGAATTTGGGGAGGCAAGAAATGTCTGTCAGATTTTGAGCAAGAGAAGGTATCAGTTGATGGGACACATTCTGAGACAGTAAGGGATCACAAATTAATTCTGGAGGGAAGTGTGGGAGACCAAGCGGCGAATACAGCGAGCAGATTCAGATGGATGTAGGTTGCAGTAGTTGTTCGTCCAACCAGTCTTCGAACGGAAGACAACAGCAACAAAAGCGCATGCGACTCACACTGAAGCACAATACGCTACAGAAACAAAAATATCGGACAAACAATGTTACGTTGCTGAGAAAACCAGGAATAACACAACCAGACATGAAACAAACAGTGAAACTCTGCGCTGTAGACTATGGTACAGTATTACTTCTGCACACCAAGAGCGAACAGGACGAAACCAGCAGTACACAGTACTGTACTGTCAGCTGCTCTCAGAAAACAAAACATGGCGGAAAGAAGTCAACCTGCAATTTGCTCCACCGGCGCGGACGGAGGCATCGCTTCCGGAATGATAAAAATGGACATACGATGGCGGACTGGGAAAGTGGGTGGGGGAGAGGTTGGGACAGGAAGGGCCGGAAACGAGGGGGGGAGGGTAGCGTTCAACGTGGAACCCCACGGCGACGGCCTAATTTCTGGCGGCATGTAAATTTTTAATCAGCGCCCGTGTAACGACGCCGCGCGTCATTATTGCGGCTCTGTTGCGACAAAGGCAACGCGCGGCAATTTGACGGCAGTGGGGCCGACGCCGGCGTCGCTCTAGCTTCCGACGCCAATCCCACCCCACTTTCCATCGACAGCAGCCACCAACAACAGCCGTCGATCTCGCTTCCTGCTCCGTGTATCAGCCGAGCCGCTTTTTTTTTTTTTTTTTTTTTTTTTTTTTGGAGCTCACGTTCTGGTCGCTGTGCTTTTTCCGCAGCTTCGGCACGGGACGTGCACTCTGTCTGCTTGCACGGTATTAAATATTCCGATCTGACACATCTCTGCGGCGTCGCGTGACGTAAATTCTCGTATTTCACGTGAATCTGCCTGGAAATAACAGTGAGGTTGGGCGAGGTTATTTAGCATTCTTAATGAATACCAGTGTGATAAAGCAGCCTCCGCAGCAACTGACACTGAGAAAATCTGATGAGCAAAGTGAACTATATCATTCAAGAGCAGGTCGGTTGTAAAGAAATGAAATTACGTTTACATTATGGATAGAGCGTACAACAGCAGAACGAATGGAGGCGATTTTTAAAATTTAAGTTGGAATACATCGCAGTACTAAAGTTACATAGGGCCGTTACACTTTAATTAAGCAGACTATCTCATTTGAATACTGAAGAGTACGTCTAAACCATCTTGGCGAACACAACAATTGTACTCACCCTGTGTGAAGCTACTGACTACTAATCTACATTAGAAGACCTGAGTTTCTCCAGGCGAATACAATGATCAAATAACTTAACGGGAATGCAGCCAGATGACTCGTCAACAACCGACGATATTTCGACAGAAGCACTCCTTGCCTTTTTCAGAGCAGTCAGCGGTGCACAGCTTACAGGTACCAATGAGTCACCCGGCTGCAATCCAGTAAGTTATTTGAACAGTCTAGATCATGTTTGTGATCTGCAACATTTGGTCGAGTGTTGCTCTGATGGCTGAAAATGTATTCTAAGTTATAGCATGAATTGCGCCGAGACAACTTAATAGGTCCAGAGACATGTTTATATTTTAGCTGGTTTTTTTTTTTTTTTTTTTTTTTTTTTTTTTTTTTTTTTTTTTTTTACAGTGTATGCGGCTATTGATCGGTATGTAGAGGGAGATGATAATCTAATAATGACGTGGGTTGAAACGTTGTAGTAGGCGAAGAAATAAAAGGAAGAGTTACGGGAATATGTGGGCTTTGTAGGAGGAAACACATAGCAGAAAGGAATGGATTTTTGCACTATATCTCAATTTGTAATAGCGAATATACCTTTCAAAAATCACAAGAAGAGAAGTGTACTTGCAAAAGCCGTAGAGCGACGGGAGATACCATATGGATTACATCATTTCCAGAGGTTGCGAATTCAAGAACTAGATTGTAAGACGTACACAGGTGCTGATATAGGCTCAGATCACAATTTAGTAATGATGACCAGAGGAATGAAATTTAATGAATTTGTTCAGAAGAATCAACGGGGAAAGAGATGAAATAATGAAGTACTGATGAATGCTCATAGGTGGCTGCAGATACTGCGACAACGTATACCCCAGTAAACAACTCTGAAAAAGGTAATCACAGAAGTTGGATGGACAAACATTAATTAAGGAAGATAGAGCGAAGGACCCTTGAGCACCGAAAGAAATATTTTAACTGGTCAATGAAAGAAGGAACTACAAAAATATTCAGGAAGAGGCAGGAATACAGCAATACACGTCGGTTAGGAATGAAATAAAGAATAAGTGCAAGGAAACCAAAATTAATTGGTTACATTGAAAGAGTAATCGAAAATCGATTTTTCGTCGAAACGTCAAATAATTTTCGGTGAAATTAAAAGCAAGTGCTTCTACACAAGTGAAGAGCGAGTTCCACTCATCCACACAAGCCCGGAAATAGCAAGTGCAGATATATGTGAGAAACATCGCACATTCTGCTTAACAGCTTAGTCATCCGTATAATTATAATAATACACACAAGAAAGAGAAAGGAACACGGGGATCTGTTACACGAGATAAGTTTCGATTCTGGAGAGGTAAAGTAATTGGAGAGGCAGTTGTGACGATGCCTTTGATAATAGAAGCATGTCTTAAGTAAAATCAAGACATGTTCATACGATTTGTCGACCTAGGGAAACGTCCGACAATGTAGAATGGTCCTAGATGTTCGAAATTCTGATAAAATTACGGGTAAGGCGTAGGGAAAGACGGGTAATTAATACATATTATAATATTAAGTGTAAAACTTGCATGCCGCTATTATTAAGAAACAATCCCGGTACGATCAAGAGAATTATATGGTGTGGTACCGCTCCATCCCTCATCCATGAAGAAGATTCCCGAATTTACCTGAAGGGCGTGCTTTTGAAGATATAAGGGATGGGAAGTTTCGCCCTCTAGAGATTTCTAAAACATTCCAAAACATTCGAGAGTATTCGAAAATATCCCAGGACATTAAAGAACATTCAAAACATTACAGAATGCCCCGGAATGTTTCACAATGATCCTTGACGTTCTGGAATGTTCGGGAATAGTTTGGAGCATTCTAGAAGATTCCAGAATGTTCGGGAACATCCTGTAACTTCCCATATCATTGTGGAACATTCCAGAACAATCTCGATTTTTGTGAAATGTTTTGTAACATTGTGGACCATTCGAAGCCTGGAATTCGCCACTGGGGGGTTAACCAGGTGAGGGTACATAGAGCAAAACCCGTCATGGGTTTGAACGTCGGTTCCTTATCAGTGACGAAGGGAACAATCGAAAAAAGTAGGGCAGTGAATGGGTAAAAACAAACAGTGAAGTGTGGGTAGTCAACGTGATACAGTGGCTGGATATAAATCGGAATCGAAATGTGGAAACTGTTTAAGACGTACTTAATGTATTAGGTAGTAAAGGGTTGATTTCATTTATATTTTGGACAGTGTCCTAATGCAAAAAAGAATGAGATCTTGCCAGCTCTGAACCAAATTGGCGAAAACAGAACAGCGAGAAAATGAAACAGACGAAGAGTGCAAAGCAAGTTTAAGTTCGCAACGAACAAGAATGGGCACTGTGAGAATCAGCAAAACTAAAGAACATGGAAACAGGCGGTAGAGTCAAGGATTGCTACACAATCTTACGATAAAAGACTACGAACTCAAGCAACCGTATCAGAAGCCCGGAAGAAGATATATAAACAGTACAGTCTAACAAATCAAGCATTCAAATATGGCCCAACGAAAGAATATAACAAACAGAAACAGGTCGGGATCGAGAAAATGGATAACATAAGCTAGTTTTGCAACATGAAAAAATTCAATTGAGAAACGCCAGGATTCTGTTGCATGAATGGGAAAATGCCCCCGCAGAAATTTTTACATTACATGACAGGCGAAACTATTGAATCAAAACACTTTCTTCAAAATACTAAGGCTTACAACGCCTAGAGACAAATCTATCACAACATGGGATCATTACTGCCACTATCCGATGAAGACTATAAATTACTGCCAGTATATTTAATCGGAAGTGAAAATACAAATATTAGTGGATTGAGAAGAGAAGTAGTCCAAGGTGTGAAGAAGATCTTAAACAAATACAATCACCGGATTCACATATTCAAAACAGCGCCAGATCTAATGATTTCTTATGACTATAAAGTTATAATTCGATCCTACAAAAGAACGTCGATTTAATGCACCTCATATAGGCGAGGTCGTCATCGTAATCGTGTAAAATGAAAACACAAGCCGTGACACAACAGTACAACTAAGAAGAGAAGGACTACAGCGCATTGCAGAGACACACCGTTCATATGATGCCCTCCAATATCCATTAACATTTTTGCACAGAAAGTACGGATATAATTTTAATGTGAAACAAATGCCACCTGAAACAGGCGTAGAAACAAACAAAAAAAGTCACTGGTAGACATGTATGCAAAAATAGAAGGGGAACGGATGCTTTACATAAAACTGAACCAGACGCTACTCACGGAAGAATACATTCACCTTCGAGACGCAATCAAAAATGACGAAAGCACTGACGATGTTTAAACGAAGGTAGTCTTGCCATCATCACACACAGGAAGTCCGAGACACATGCACGAACACACCTACATTAGAAAATATGGACGATCTGATCCCTTCAAAACATTCACAAGCAACTTTTAGTGGCCACACATCAAAGAACAACTAAGACACGGACAAGCCCCCATGCATCAACACGACATAATAGCCTGCATTCTCCTATAAAAACAAATATGATTTTCTGAAGTCATCACAAAATACCACATCACTGGAACCGTTGGATTCAGGATGCTTCCAATCGAATGGCAAAAATGAGGATTGCGTCACTGCAACAGAATTCGTTCCATGGATATCAACAAAAATCGTTAAGCTGAATTTCCCAATCCACAACAATATCCGAAACTGTACGACATCGTAGTGAAAAATATGATTCACGCACCACGCGAACCATTAAACGCCAATTCGCCATGTGTGAGTGATGAAAAATGTACAAAAGGATACCCAAAACTATACTCGGATGTCAAAAAGACAGGAGTTGATGGCTATCACGAAAACTGAGGCTTGACAGCAAAAATACGAATGAGCAGAAGTGACGAACTGGAAACAGATAATCAATGGGTAGTACCATGTGACACATTACTTTCAAAAATATTCCAAGTACACATAAAAGTAAAATACTGAAATTCAGAGGAATCCATCAAATGTGTCAAATATGTCTGTAAGTTGTGAACAAAGACAGTAAAATGGCAGTATTTCACACAGCAAAGGCAGCGAACAACAAAACAGAAACAACTAGAGCCTTATGTACCAGATGGGAAGATGCGTCAACAGTACTGAAGCAGCGTGGTGGATTGTCGATTTTCCCATACACGAACATAAATGAAGTGTGCAACATCTGGCAGTACACTTCGAGGATGGACAGAGTGTTTACGTCACAAAAGACGCCGCCAGAAAAATTGCAAGAGAACCACCACAGAACACAACATAAACAGCTTTTTACCGACTGTGCCAAACGGATCCATTAGCGGAAACCTTACTATACGTCGACGACCATGCATATTATACGGGGAACACAACAAGAAAAATCTTCTGTGACTAAAAAAAGTAACTCCATCATACAGGGATCTTGAAAACTGACACACTAGACCGAGTATACACATTACATCTGATCAACGCTGAATGTTTCTACCTCTGGATGTTGCTATTCGGAAAACGGGGACCATGGAGTTTCACGGATTTAAAGACTGTTGACGATAACCTATGCCACACGTACAGAGAAGCACGCCACCGCTTAAGATTACTGGAAGACGACAACCGCTGGGAATTAACACTACAAGAAGACTCACTCACAGCCTCAGCTGAACGAATGAGAGACTTATTTGCCACAATTCTAACAACATGTAACCCATTGAATCGAAAACAGCTTAGGGACTCCTTAGAGTATGCGTGGTGGCATATTCAACCAAATCCGACAAGCTCATCCTCGACTGACCGTCGAATTCCAGGTCGACATCTACAATGAAAATCTCACTCGCCTAGAAGGCAAATGTTGAGCAATAAACAACCAGACGCTAGTATAACTTAGGATGCAAGCACCGCGAAAAGATGCTATCAGTGTGCTAAACTACGAAATTACAAGGAAACAAGCTAAGCATCAACTAACTACAGCAAGACATTGCGCACAATAAACCACTTCTCAATGAAAACCAAAAGGAAATTTACAACTTTATCATAGACCAGATCGACAACGACACTGGCGGAATTACACTCCTGGAAATGGAAAAAAGAACACAATGACACCGGTGTGTCAGACCCACCATACCTACTCCGGACACTGCGAGAGGGCTGTACAAGCAACGATCACACGCACGGCAGAGCGGACACACCAGGAACCGCGCTGTCGAATTGCGCTAGCTGCGCAGTATTTGTGCACCGCCGCCGTCAGTGTCAGCCAGTTTGCCGTGGCATACGGAGCTCCATCGCAGTCTTTAAGACTGGTAGCATGATACGACAGCGTGGACGTGAACCGTATGTGCAGTTGACGGACTTTGAGCGAGGGCGTATAGTGGGCATGCGGGAGGCCGGGTGGACGTACCGCCGAATTGCTCAACACGTGGGGCGTGAGGTCTCCACAGTACATCGATGTTGTCGCCAGTGGTCGGCGGAAGGTGCACGTGCCCGTCGACCTGGGACCGGACCGCAGCGACGCACGGATGCACGCCAAGACCGTAGGATCCTACACAGTGCCGTAGGGGACCGCACCGCCATTTCCCAGCAAAGTAGGGACACTGTTGCTCCTGGGGTATCGGCGAGGACCATTCGCAACCGTCTCCATGAAGCTGGGCTACGATTCCGCACACCGTTAGGCCGTCTTCCGCTCACGCCCCAACATCGTGCAGCCCGCCTCCAGTGGTGTCGCGACAGGCGTGAATGGAGGGACGAATGGAGACGTGTCGTCTGCAGCGATGAGAGTCGCTTCTGCCTTGGTGCCAATGATGGTCGTATGCGTGTTTGGCGCCGTGCAGGTGCATACGACCGAGGCACACAGGGCCAACACCCGGCATCATGGTGTGGGGAGCGATCTCCTACACTGGCCGTACACCTCTGGTGATCGTCGAGGGGACACTGAATAGTGCACGGTACATCCAAACCGTCATCGAACCCATCGTTCTACCATTCCTAGACCGGCAAGGGAACTTGCTGTTCCAACAGGACAATGCACGTCCGCATGTATCCCGTGCCACCCAATGTGCTCTAGAAGGTGTAAGTCAACTACCCTGGCCAGTAAGATCTCCGGATCTGTCCCCCATTGAGCATGTTTGGGACTGGATGAAGCGTCGTCTCACGCGGTCTTCACGTCCAGCACGAACGCTGGTCCAACTGAGGCGCCAGGTGGAAATGGCATGGCAAGCCGTTCCACAGGACTACATCCAGCATCTCAACGATCGTCTCCATGGGAGAATAGCAGCCTGCATTGCTGCGAAAGGTGGATATACACTGTACTAGTGGCGACATTGTGCATGCTCTGTTGCCTGTGTCTATGTGCCTGTGGTTCTGTCAGTGTGATCATGTGATGTATCTGATCCCAGGAATGTGTCAATAAAGTTTCCCCTTCCTGGGACAATGAATTCACGGTGTTCTTATTTCAATTTCCAGGAGTGTATTTACTTGAAAGCACCAGGCGGCAACGGAAAAATGTTTCTAATAAATCTACTGCTGGCGGAAATAGGTGCTAAGCAACACATCGCACTTGTGCTTATGTTATCCGGCGTTCCAGACACATTTATGGAAGGAGGACGAACTGCCCATTCCGTCCTATAACTACCCCTGAATACAGCAGAAGAACAATTCCCGGAATGTAAAATCTCAAGCTCATCTGGGTGGGGTGAACTTCTAAAGCAAGCTAAAATTATCTTCTGGGAGGAATGCACAATGGAACTTAAAAAAATCTCTCGAAGTCATGGGCAGAACATTACAAGATTTGCGAGGGATCTCTGAAGTGATGGGAGGAGGAGCTCTCCTGATACTCCGGAGATTTTCCTCAAACACTTCCACTTATCCCTAAGTCAACACCAGCAGTCGAAATCAATGCATACTTTTTAAATGACATATCTCTCACAACACATACAAATACTGCGACTAACAAAAAATATGAGAGTTGAACTATCGCAAAGCGAAACAACAGCATATTTTGCTCAACAACATTTGAAGGCACATGCCCTACTGTGCAGGCGACTGGCCTCATTAAACTCAACAGTGATTGCTGGAACATAGTCACTGATGAAAACGAACTCAACGACCAGATTTATCCAAACATTGTTCACAGCCACACCAATCCGGACTGGCTATTTCAAAGAGCAATTTTGGCAACTATAAATAATATTGTCGACGATATCAACTTTAATATTCAAAAGAAATTATCTTCACTGTCATCAGTAACTTCACCGTTTTTATCGGGCAGTAAAGGAATTGACTGCGTGTTGCCACTTGTGTGCTATATGTATGACCAGAATCTCTCTGAGTTTTCTGCCAGATTCCGAAACAGACTCTCGTTGTGGAATTTATTAAAAGAGAGAATATGCAGATCGATCAATACGATGATAAATGTTGAAGAAAATGTGGACTTCCCTATTGAATTTCTAAACTCTTTGTAAGCACTAGGAATGCCGTTACACTGCCTTCGACTTAAAATTGGATCTTCGACCATGGTACTCAGAAATTTCAACTCACCAAACCTATGTAATGGAACAGTGCCACTAAAGAAGTGTTATTAAACACGGTTTCTCGAAACTCTTTCACCAAAGAAGACGAAGTAAATATTCCTGAATTCCAATCAAGAACAACTGCCAAGATGGGAAACATAGAAATAAATATCCTCAATGCAGCAAAGCAGCTTAAATCGCTTAATAAAGGCAAGACCTCCGGTCCAGTCAGGTCCCAGTCAGGTCCCATTCAGAGTATGCTGAAACAATACTCCATACTTAGCAATTATATGCAACCGCTCACGCATACAAAGATCCGTACCTAAAGACTGGAAAGTTGCTCAGGTCACACCAATACCCATAAAGGGAAAGATAATTAATACGCTGAATTACAGACCCATATCACTAACGTCTATTTTCTCCTCCGATTGCGAAAAAATTGTGTTGGCACCCGCCTACATAGGAAAAAAAGATCATCATGATAAAATAAGAGAAACCAGGGCTCGCACAGAAAAAATGTCAATGCTCGTTCTTCCCGCGTAGCATTCGAGAGTGGAACAGTAGAGAGACAGCTTGAAGGTGGTTCACTGAACCCTCTGCCAAGCACTTTATTTTGAATGGTAGAGTAATCACGTAGATGTAGATGTAGCTGTAGTTGACGCCCGTTAGTTGTATTATAGTTGCTATTTTACGTTTTTTCTTCCTTTTCCTTCAAATGAAATTTCACCTTCCGTTGTTTTATGCCAAGGTAATACGCAGTTCTCCTTCTACGTGTCACTAGTAGCGAAGATATTACTTTATACTAACTGGTTTACTTTTACCCTTGTTTGTATCTTCTGTTCTGCTTTGTTACCGAATGCTCTAGAAACATTCTAAGTAATTTTTATCTTCAGGTTTGTTTCTACCTTTAAATTATTGGCTAATGATATTTGGTGGATTCTTCCGATGTTAGCCATTTACGGACTACAGACGAGCTCTTATGTTATTCTTGCCATACCATTTGAAACACTGTGACCTGTGGAATTTCTTGCTGTTGTGTGTCTAAGAACTTCTTCAGATACATGACGTGACGTCCAATAACTTCACATTTAGCAATAAGCCGTTTATTTGTCACCTCCTGTTGCTTTGGCAAACGTTAGGAATAATGTTGCTTCCGCCGTTGATGATAGTTTATTATGCCTTGACTGTACCTGCTGTTGAATGTTCGATGCTCTCTGATTTGCCACAATATGTTATTCCTCAACACAGGCGCCATTTACAGTTGCAAATCTATTGTGATCTTAATTCGCTGCAACCAATCTGCTGAGTTTGTGTATAGAGGTCGTAGACATTACCTTCGTAAGAGGAAAATGATTACTTGCTACAAAAATCACAGTCTTACTCGATGCTCACTTTTCCAAGTTTCGAGTGGGATTGCTGTCCGCTCTTGCTGTAGTCCCTGAATGACTAAACGGATAGCTGAAAAGCGAGAAACCCTCACAAACCGTGTCAAAAATAAATAAATAAATAAAATTAAATAAAATAAAATCGGTGGGGATTGTAAGTTTTGTATCATGCATCACAGCTCAGCTTCGTTGACAGACTTATTTGCTTTTTTTGTCATCGGTCTTCTGACTGGTTGAATGTTACTGGCTACAACTTTCAGTCCTCTATAAATATCTCAAGGTAGTACGTAGGCTCAAGTCCTCATTGTTCTGTTGGATACCTTTCTGTCATTCTCCAGTAATGGATTTCTTATCCTCTACAGCTCCCTTTAGTACCATGAGTGTTATTCCATGATGTGTTCAAATGGTTCAAATGGCTCTGAGCGCTATGGGACTTAACATCTGAGGCCATCAGTCCCCTAGAACTTAGAACTGCTTAAACCTAACTAACCTAAGGACATCACACACATCCATGCCCGAGGCATGTTACGAACCTGCGACAGTAGCGGTCGCGCGGTTCCAGACTGAAGCGCCTAGAACCGCTCAGCCACACCGGCCAGCCCCTGATGTGTTAATACATTTCCTCTCCTCTGGGCCCTTATTTGATGTCAGTGTTTTTCACATATTTCTTTCATCTCCGGTTCTGTGAAGAAGCATCCTTTCTTACCTTAGTCTCGAAGATACGAGTAAATCTGCACATCTTAAAGCGTCACTACAGCCACAGTACACAGGACGGAAGACAACAGAGGCCCATTGATGTCCAGTGGTAGGAAATGTCTTCAGACTTTGCATTGCGTCGGTGCAAGTCACTATAATATTCTAAAAATTACAGACAGTCGATTGTCACAATGGAAACGCTGCTGGCTTGCTGCCCTAGAGCAAAGAAATCCAGCAGGTAATAGCTGTTCATGGGAAATATTTAGAGTGGTTCCAGCAGCAAAATAGTTTAATTTTTGAAGGAAACGATGACCCAAATGAATGAACCGTAGGAGACGGGTAGCAGACCTGGTCACAAAAGCAGGATAGCTACACTAGTTCTCGTATAAAAAGTCTAGGTTTACTTGTCGCATCAAATCTGCTTCCTACAAAATCCTGCGTTGTCAGCAACCGCTTATTTGTGTAAATCATTTGGTGGGTTTTGACAGTTGCGATTATTCGGTATACTTGATCATTACGTGTTGCTGCCAGAGACTGTGTACATGTCTGTATGGTGATGACATCTCTCTAGGACTGTTAGATTGTTTTTTGGTAGTGACTGCAATTGAATTGCGCGTCATTTATGTTGGCGGCGAGTTTAGGTTCGTTCTGCGCATCTGACGTCACAAAACACAGTCAGCCAATGAACAGAGAACGACGTTGCCAGATTTCGACTGCAGTGCAGAGCATGGACGAGTGTCTTCAGTTTTAGAAACGTTCAGTCATAAATAAAGTAATAGAACAAAAGCAATGTCTTGATAGCAGACTTTCTTTTATAGAAAGTTTGGAAAAGCATTCGTTATACCAGTTGCTTCATATTCTTTTAAGTAATTAAACCAAACAAGCGATAAGACTCCTAACTCAGGCTATAGCAAAGAGAGGTGTTTGTATCAATCTCACAAACCCCTTTTCGCAATAAAGAACAGGGGTAATTGTTTATTTCCTGTTGTACTTCGACGAAACGTGAGTAATTCATAGTCATACCAACAGTGTTTGTCAGTATTTTGCGTGACGCGTTAGAGGCCACATGGCATGCTGTGCTCACACCAGCTACGATAGCGTGACGGTTAAGATGTTGGGTTACTACGCGAAAGGTTATAAGTTCAAACCTTATGCGGTGCTTTATATTTTCATTATTTAAAAACAAAATCGAGTTGCCTTTCTTCACGAATTATATTCGTTTGAATGCAATTTTTTGAAATTTCTAGTGCTTTGTCTCTTCATTAACCCTTTCGCTGCTGCAGACACGTGCTCTCCGCATTCCGCGCTGTGCGCGATTTTGTCATCACTGCACTGCTTGCCCGTACAGACACATGATGATCCCACTGCTTTGACACACTTATCATTCGAATGCACAAGAACTATTTGGCCCAAAAATTTGATTTCTACACGTCTTCTTTACTGATATTTTCCCCCATTTTGTTTCTATGTTCAACGCAATTATTATGCAGCATTAAATGTAGTAAACCATTGCACGAAATTTAGAAGAGTTTGCAGAGGTATAAGTCCATAGCGTATACTTTCCATATAGTCGATTTTAGTTCCCACAATGTTGAGAATGAAATGTGGACAAGATACCTAAATTTCATATAAAATTTACTGTGTAACAATATCTCATTTAATTTAAATACCACATAGGTGTCGTATGTAATATTGAGAAATATTCCGTCTTCGCGACTGTAATAAAAGTTTTGTTTACACCGGACGCGTTTGGCTGTATTTTAAAGCACTTCAATCAATGAAAGATATGGCACAGACACAATGGTACTCATGTTCTCTTTCTTGTTTTTGTTCCGCAGTCGCAGTTTTACCAATGGTACTGAAATATATTCCTCTTCTGCAACTGTATATGCGACTTATTTAGGCCTGATGCGTATCTCTCTTTTGAAGCATCTTCAGTGGACAGTATTTTGCCTCCTCCATTGCCAAGTCACCTTTCGTAGTTTTGTGCTGCGGTAACACAATATTCAACGTTTGTGTTGGCTGATCAGTGTTTTAGCAAATAAATGATGTTTGTGTGTGCCACACACAAAAATTATATTTGACATAGCTCAAAGCACTTCACTGATAGACGGGATATTCAAGTCCTAACGTTTTTGTAAGTCCACAATTTTGTTTAATGTATTTTGTCTACGTCCTTTTGATTGATTGAAGTGCTTTAAAATAAAGCCAAACGTGCTCAGTGTAAATAAAACTTTTGTTACAGTCGCGAAACAAGGAATATTTCTCAATATTACATACGACACCTACGTGGTACTTAAATGAGATATTGTTATACAGTAAATTTTTTATGAAATTTAGGGATCTTGTCCATATTTCATTCTCAACATTGTGGTAACTAAAATCGATCATACGGAAAGTATACTCTATGGACTTTTACCCTTGCAAACTCTTCAAAATTTCGTGCAGTGGTTTACTATATTAAATGCTGCATAATAACTGCGTTGAACATCGAAACAAAATTGTCATTTATGGGGGGGAAGGTATGAGTCAAGAAGATGTGTAAAAATCTAATTTTTGGGCCATTAATTTTTGCGGAATCGAATGATAAGAGTGTCAAAACAGTCGGAACACGATGTGTCTGCACAGGCGAGCAGTGCAGTGACAAAATCGCGCACAGCACGGAATGTAGGGAGCACGTCTTTGTAGCAGCGAAAGGCTTAATGCGGCCGTGGTGGCTTCACTTCATGAACTGCGCGCTCCCCCCTAAACGTAAGCTTGCGAACTATGCTATACTATGGCGCTGCTTCTATTGTCGCGTGCGTCGTGTGCAACTGGCAACGCAGCAGTCTCTCGCGTCCGGGCGGGCATGCGCGAGGCGCCAAAATAAAAGGATTGTATTATAGTTAATAGTAAGAATTATAATGCACACTACTCGTTACGCATGTAAGTGTGAACTGCGTGGTCTTTTTAATTTCCCCGGCAACTGACTTTAATTATAATACTATGTGCCCTACGAAAGTAACATATATGAAATGAAAATAAAGAATGGAATACTCAAAATACGATTGAAAACATGTGTTACGACTATACTGAAAAACGACTCGACAGCATCATTGTTGTGGGTAAGGGAATGAAAAACTTAATTTTTTGGTGATACGAAAAGATATTGATTCATAAACCCGAAACGTCTTGTTTGTACCTTTCAGACATGTTTTATTTCTAACATAACCTCCATGTCTGCAATAGTGTTTCCTGCCGAGCGGTGTTGCGATGAATGCTGACCTCGCATTCAGGAGAACAAAGGGTCATATGCGTTTCAGGTTTCTGATCGTAGGTTTCTCCTTTTGAAACAGAAAGATAAATGTCTATTAGTTCCTTTGAAAAGGACATGACCAAACTCATTCACCATTCTAAGCCTCTGTTCCAATGATCCTGTCTTCAATCCGGCGTTGTGATCTGACCCGGATCTCAGTTCCTTCCTTTTCGTATATTTACGTCATGTCTTCTGCTACACATTATTGGCCACCTTCAAAATACCGAAGGAGGATTTTTTGAGCAAACAGTACTATTGTTATTTTGCTTCGATTTATTTAAATCAATTTGAAATTTTTGTCTTTATTTCTATGGCGGTGAAGCCGAGCACGAGAGCACGAGATCTATTTTGTACAGGACACTTAAGGATTCCGAAAGTGTATTCTCTTAGCTGATCACTACTAACCTCATTGCTACAACTGTTATAAACAGTTATGTTGTATTGCATGTTTGAATGTAGGTCACTGAGCAAATTTTACTGCTTCACATACTTAGATGTACATAATTCTCCTCTGATCTATAAAAATACACATATAAAGTTAGAAACATAATGACGTGGACATTGGATCATTATGTGTATACTGTAAGCACCTGGTAGCAAATTTTATGTTAGCTTTTACACTTCTCCCTCAGCATAGTGTGACGGACTTAATACTTTGGATGACGGATGTATATTTGCTATGAAACACATGGGACAAGAAATAATTTTAGTAAGAAACTTGTCTCTTACTGCTGATGAGTTGCTATGCATATCGTAAAACTTATAATTTAACACTAGTATTTATGGAAGTAGATAGCATACAGTAGGCTGTGGATTCGTTTCGATTGAAAAATTAAAGGAAGTATGTCTAGCACTTAAATGAGATTAAAAAAGTGCAAGATATTAAAGAGAGAAAAATGCATCTTCTTGTTTCTGTACATAGTGTATTTCAAGTTTTATTGAATATACAAAATCAGTCAGACAAAATATTGTAATATATTACAACACGCAATTCAGTCCAGTAAAACAAAAATAAGTCACTCTGCACTGTATCAGATGCATGTATTTACACATCTGTCTACCACTGTTAAATGTTGACAGTTCTAAGCTTTTCTCGGTGCTGCTTGTGGTCATGACGTCTTTTGGTAAACCTTTAAGAACTTAGAAAAAGTTTCTTCTTCTAATGTCCAAGCAAATTACTTTTTATTCTTTCTCTTAAAAATTTGTTCAGGGTTAACATTTGGAATACTTAGAAAACAACATTGTGTTACCACAATCATCTTCCCTAATACTATAATTACAATTAATATGTAGGTTCGTTTTACAAATGTACAGCTTAGGTCTCCCTCTTCGTCCCTCTAACAGTAGAAAGAAATATTTAGTGACTAGATTCAACACTATACACTCTCAAAGTTGCAACAGTATTGCGAGGATTTTGTAAAATTCGAGAACAATAGTTCTTTGTGTGAAATACACTTCACTCATTTCATAGATATAAACATATAATAAAAATCAGTGCATCATAATTACATTTTTACAACTCAGGCATAAAATTCATTATCAAAGTGTCCTGTTTTATGTATCTAAGCGTATTACATCATATGCAGCTATATATTCAAATGTCTTAATGGGAAACAAAATTATTACTCCATAAACAATAATTTTATAAGGCTGTGAAAACAGTGGTTAAAGACTCGGTTTGGAAATATTACATCTTCCCTGTGAGAATATGTGGCTCTAAGAATGTGCCATTTATTTCATAATTTTGTAATTCAAGGAGTCTAAATTGTAAACATTTTCCATAGGCTGGACTACATAGTTATTAACTGACTACAATCTCTTAATGTATATTTTGCTGTGTGACTATAACAAGTAAAAAATCTAGTCTTACAAAGATGGACAATTTTTCAGTTATCTTTAATACTTCATGTGCTTCCAAAATTCACTAACCTTCAAAATCTCATGCTTATTACTCATTTCACATCCATGATGAAACAGGACGAGCCACTGCAGTGTTACAAGAATTCAGTATTCTGGAAAATCGCAAGTAGATATTTTTATTAAAGGTTATGACTTTAAGGTACACTGGTCTTCCTCCAAATATCTTGGATATGAAAGCAGAGATACCTCATTTATGCTCCTTGCACTAAATGCTTCTGAATTCTACTAACAATGTGTTTAAAAAAGGAAAAATAAACTCTAGATCATTGCTTGAATTTTTTCACACTTACTTATGTTTAAAAAAGTCCGTCATACCCGAACCAACAAATTTGTATCAGCAATTAGGAACTTAAACAGTGAATCAGAAAGGTGACATGTATAGCATCTCAAAGCAGTAATAGATATGAATGTGTGTGGAAGAGATCACTGGTTCATCATAACATGAAAACAATCCGTAATTGCCAGCTGATGTTATCATGATTGAACTTTTTAAAATATTACCGTTCCTCCATGATTGGTACAGTTGGATACAAAAATTTAATCCAATATGTTAATTATATAATGGAATGGGAAAGGAAAATACCAAGTCGTAAAACGGGAATACTAATTTAACATGGGAGGTTACATTAGTTTTCCAATTTCGTTCATTGCTCATGATTCAATAAGTGATAAAAGCTTATGCATTTAAGTTAAACGTAAAAAATATCATGAGTATGTTTACCAGTGACATATTAACAGCACTTGTTAAACATCACTTTCAATTTGTTTTAATAGCAAACTGCAGGTTTGATACTTATGCAAGATATACGACTACTCAAATTCTTATATACCAGATATTTTTATATGCACAAACGATATCTGTCAACTGTGTGATTCAGAAAATCCTGAACAATGTAGGAAATACAACATTTCATGATTACAAAAACTCGTTCTTAAGGCCACAAAGAGGAGTGAAACATTTCAATATCGGTGTCGTCCTGGACGGATCAGAAACACTGTAAATTTGTCCGTAGTGACTCGACTGTTTCTGTGACGCATTCAGGTCTACTACAGAGTGTGTATAGTTAATCTTTACACCAAAATTATGCCAGGTAATAACAACTGGTTTTCTACATGTAACACAGAAAACAAAAATTTTTCATTTTCCAGGTTCTGCCTCTGCCAATCTGACGAAAAATGGTTCATAGAGACGAAGATCGTAAGCGATCTGCAGAGAAGTATTCGGACGTAATGTGGTAGAGAACTGCCGTTCGTACCAACTATTTGGACTTGACATACGTCATTTATGAAAACAGGTAGTGTTCCTCACAGACAGTGGGTAGGCCATCTAAGTCGTCTACATGGACGAGGGTTGACAGGAGTTTGCAGGGACTCTGACAAACCAGTGTGTACAGTGACCAGATAGTTGCAGGTGTCCAGATCAACAGTGGATAAAGCCTTGCATGAGAGTTTATGTCTTTTTACCTTTAAGGTGCAGCTATTTCAGACATCGAAGCCCAAAGAGAAACCTCAGCGCTAAGAGTTTACAACTTCCACATCCCCCTATCTGCATCCCACTCTTCCTCTTGGTGTCTATCTTCTCCTCATCCCACCTTTATCTGTCTGTCACTTCCTCTCCAAACTCTCTCCCTCTCTCTCTCTCTCTCTCTCTCTATCTCTCTCTCTCTCTCTCTCTCTCTTCATCTCCTCCTCTTCTTGTTCTTGCCCATTCTCTCCACCTGTCTGTCTGAGCATATCTTCCTCCCACTCCTTCTGACCATATTCTCCCCCCCCTTTCTCTGTCGATCTCTGTCTCCTCTGTTCCTTCTCCACCTGCCCACTACCTCTATGCTCTCCACCCTATACAGATGAATAAAGGAGGCCAATACTACTCCCACGTGTCTACCATGCAGGTTGGCCACACATTAGGGGCTTCAAAATCATTTATTTGCCACTGACTTACAGACCACCATGCAAAAGCAGTTCGATAAAGCAGGAAAATACTACTCCAACACAACATATCTGTCATGCAGGGCAGCGTACAAGTTGGAGTTAAGAAAATTGTTTCTTACTGCTGACATATAGGCTGCCTTGCAAAGCAGTTTGTTTTGACAGATTGATATTGTTTACCAATAATGTGTGTCACACAGGGTAACCTACATGCCAGAGGCTGGAAGAAAGGGTTATTGCCTGTATCCCGTCTCCTTTTGAACTAGGACACTATAGATCCTACAGTACTAATGCTCAAGAGACCTGCTTTTTCTGTGCCAAATTTGGTTGAAATCAATATAGGAATTTGAGAAGAGACTCTGGACATACACACATACAGATACACATTCCACTTCTTGTATGTAACAGGTAAGTAGGATTTCCTTGCATACTAATGATGTTTTAGGTGCTGGCAGAAGGCAGGTCATAGGGTGCTCGGCTGCTCGCTGCTGCTATGAGACATCATCTTGTTACCTGCTAACATGATGTTATGTATGAAGTGAATTAACTTAGCTGTTAATAACTCTGACAACCAACTTTGTTGTGCTTTCGTAACTTATATTCACAAAGGAAATGATTAGTAGTGGTACAGGATACCCCCCGCCAAGCATCATATGGTGGCTTGCGGAGTATCTATGTGAAAATAGATGTAAAGGGAAAGGGAAGATAGCCCTGTTGCACAGCTGATGCTGCAATCAGGTAGCTAACACACCTTCAAAGGAAATTACTGTATTTGCAAACCTATTCATCTATGTGTCCTCACACATATTGCATATGCAGGCCCTTATCTCTTTTTGTTACTGAATTTATGAAAATATGTGATGGGTGACTATTCCCTATTTATTTCTCTAGTGGTTCAAATGGCTCTGAGCACTATGGGACTTAACTTCTGAGGTCATCAGTCCCCTAGAACTTAGAACTGCTTAAACCTAACTAACTTAAGGACATCACACACACCCATGCCTGAGGCAGGAGTCGAACCTGCGACCGTAGTGGTCGCGCGGTTCCAGACTATAGAGCCTAGAACCGCTCTGCCACACCGGCCGGCTATTTCTCTAGTCAGATCTATTACAAAGTATTTACATAGTGCATATCTTCAAAGTCTCGCAGCTTATTCGCCAATACCCAAGAGGGCAGTCTACACTTCTTTACGCACAGACACGCCTTTCGACCCCTAGTCTCCCTATGAAGTTTTGTAAATGATCAGGTTCACTGAACTACGAATACATACCTACAGGACATGCATTTGCAATGTATCTTGACCTGTCACCACAAATTTCCTGGAGTGTACAAGGATGGCAGCCGAATGTGTAGTGGAGGTGGACAACACATTGACGTTTATGAGTAAGGAAAGGAAACTTGTAACATGCTGAAAAGTAGTCGTTATTATCAAGTAAACGGGTAAAGATAATTTTGGGACACCCTGTGCAACCGCAATGACCAGCATCTGTTACTGAACGTACACAACCAACGGCCTATTGTTAGCTCGTGTGCTTCTCTTTGCGGGTTTCTGATGAAGGTGAAAGTCTGGGAAGCGCTTTACTGTCAAAATAGTGGAACGCCTATTGTTTTTTCATCCACGTGCAGACAACTAGACGGTAGTGTACAGTAACAACTCACTGGGCAGTATCAAAATGAGCGGATCCCTGTAGAGCACACGCCTCTCCTGCCGCCACTGCGCTAGGGCAGCAGCAGCAGGCGGTACTACGACAGACCGAGTGGCGATCCGGAGCGGTCGACGGGCGGCCTTCGCCTCTGCGCCTGTTGCTGGTGGTGGTGTCGGTGCGGCACCGGCGAAGCGGGGGGACCGGCGTGGTGGTGCCGCAGAGTGGTGAACACCTCGGCGCCCGGGTGGTGGTAGAAGTGCGGCAGCGTCCTGTGGGGCAGCTGCGGCGACGCCCGGTGCGGGCCGTACAGCTCGGGGACGTGGGGGCTGGCGAAGGGCATCGAGTGCTGCTGCTGCTGCTGCTGCTGGTAGTAGAGCTGGTGCAGCAGAGCGTCCAACAGCATCCCCTCGTGGAACTCGCTGTCGTTGCTGCGGTGCCCGCGGGACCGCCTCACGCTGCCGCCGGGGCCTGCGGAGGTGGGTGCCGGGGGCGGCGGGCTGGGCAGGTGCGCCACGGTGCACCTGCTGTACCGCAGGTCCGGCGACGTCGGCTCGTAGAACGGCGACTCGGAGGCGGCGCTGGAGACGGCCGCCCCCAGGCCCGGAGGCGGAGGGCGCGTGCGGCCGCCTCGGCCGTCCAGCGAACCGGCGGAGGCCGCCAGCGAGTGCAGCAGCAGCGGGGGCGGCGACCGCTGCGGGCGAGGCGCTTCGGCCAGGCTGAGCTCATCCTCCGCGAACTCGTCTTCCGACGCGGGCAGCTCGCTGTCCGTCTCGCCGCGCTCACCAGACCCTGTAAACGAACGGGGCCACATTGAGACACAGGAAATACCGTGTGGTAGATGTAACGTTAGCGGCAGCTCCGGACGGTGCACTAGTCCCACCCAATCACCCCCTCCACACCAATCCATATCCTAAGCTCCGCGCATGGTTTGCCGCATGCTCCAACATCAAAGTTGTTCGTATCACAGATATGCCAGTCATAACAAGGGGGAAGATCAGTTGTTAGTAAGATATACAGTTTTTCCGGTACCATTATGAAAAGAATTAGAAATATGTTCATTGAACATGCCAGTTGGAAAATCATCAATAAGAATGAAAAATTAAAATTGTATCCACACTGTCCTTTTTACTTCATGATCTTGCATCTGCACTATATCAGAAAATCTGATATTTGTGAAGAGCAGTTAGCGCAAATTTCCGTCACCTCGCATAGCGTAAGAAATTCTGTTGGGAAATATTAATTGGTAGTATCGCCAAGGACGCTGTACATTATCTCGATTGTCTAAAGTCAATGTTGTGCATAAACAAGGCAAATTCGATGTCTTGGTTTGTTTCTGATTACCTCATGAAGACTAAAGAATATAAGAGTGGCATAATGTAGAAATTCGTAATGCAGGCAGTCAGATATTTATACAGTGTCGTTCTTCATTACTATTTGCCTGTATAATGGGTGAATTTTTACTTGTGAACTCTTATAACTGCTTGTTTATGGCAGACACGAGATTACTTTGAGCTCTTCTTCAGTGTTTGAGAGCTTTAAGAGCTGCCTATTGTTAAACATATGTACATAATTTCGTCATTGTCATTCCAACACATCTTATCGTACTTTAATGTCTGTTAGATAACAGTCTGTTAGATATCAGTTTTGACAGCAGTTTGCTACAACAGTCAAGACTAGGTACCTTGTGTATGATAACTTTATTGAGAGTGCATGTCTATGTTTCATTTTGACAGTATTACACAAACTGCTGAGAAGTACTAACAGCACAACACTGTTAGTATGAACAACGGCGGTAAAACAAAAACGACGAACAAAGACGCGACAGCGACGAGCACTACCAAAGATCATATTGATGCGCTCTTTTTGGTGTGGAGGGGGTAAATGGGCGGGGCTTGTGGAAATGTCCGTGGCTGTCGCTAACGTTTCCTGCGTGGTAGGGCTATTCACAGACGTCCAGGCATAATTTTTTCATTTTATTTGAAAAAAATTATTGTATTTAAAAAATAAATTAAAAGGCTGTAATCATCGTATCAGGCAACGGCCTTGAAGCAGTGGATTCCCTGAGATCACCGCAGTTAAGCACTGTCAGGTGAGGCCGTTACTTGGATGGGTGACCATCCATGTGCTATTGCCATTTTTTGGGGTGCACTCAGCCCTGTGATGCCAATTGACGAGCTACTCGACCGAATAGTAGCGGCTTCGGTCAAGGATACCATCATTAAGACCGGGAGAGCGGTGTGCTGACCCCACACCTGTCCTATCCGCATCCTCCCCAGGGGAAGACACGGCGGTCGGATGGTCCCGATGGGCCACTTGTGGCCTGTAGACGGAATGGTAATCACCGTATCGCAAGGAAACTTGGTAGGTATGCTAATGCGTTAATGTGGAACCGATTTACCTTGGAAAAAAATTAGTACCGATTTTGGCCACCAGGAGCAAATCTGGTCGACGTCTCCAGTGCTCACACTGAATAAACTGTTTAGGTGGCAGTTTGTAATAAAAATGAACACAATGCCTTCCTTATATATTTGACCTTTTCTGTTCCGGTCCTCTTCCAAATCCATTACGCAAGGAAACAATTATTTACTGCTTCCTTGCATTCATACCACCAGATTTTCACCTGGTGGCCGAAGCTGGAACTAATTTTTTTGCCCATAAATCGGTTCCATATTAACGTATTAGAATATCTGCTGCTATACGATAATTACAGCCACACCTCATCTCTGTGAGTATTCGCACTTTACTTATAACTACTTGGTACGAATACATCGTGTCTAATGAAAATTCGTCCCCTACTGCGACTTAAACAATTGGACTATCTGAGCATATCTCTGGGCCTGACTAAAATTTAGACGCTCTTCTATGATTTGCACACACTACAGCGTGAGGTTCTGCACAAGCTACATGGGAGTACTAGCAATGAAGAAAAATGAATGAATGAAAGCCTGTGGCTTATCCCGTCGTAAGTATATCAAGTGTGGTTCAAAAGTCGTGCGACATAGAACAACTGCGTTATTTGTGCAGATACCGAAAAACCACCAGAGTGCACAACTGTTGGACACGGTTCTGAAATGAGAACCTTGATGTTGAATTTATATCTTTTCAGTAATCCACGACAAAACTGTTGGAAATTACACTTTAAATCATGTTCTTAATGTAGAATTTTTCTGGTAGTTAACCACTCTGTGCCAGTACACGATGCAGGAAATGGTGGAAATGGTTCTCATCAATGCTGTAGGTATGAGTCTGCGGGGAGCAACGGAGGGGTATCACAGACGGCATCCGGATCAACCACGCCCACCTAGTCGCTCTTTACTCGAGCGGCTGAAGGCAACAGGCAATATCCATGACAAACGACGGTCACATACTGCAACAGATCATGCAACGTCCGTCTGTTACTTTTTTACTGGCAAAAACGTTTCAGTACATTTGCACTATCATCAGTACATACTCTTATTCGGTTTTTTTCCCGAGAGCATTATGTCTCACTAGGACCTGAATCCTTATAATTGCAGTGACTGTTAGCCTATAAGTATATCGAATGTGAGCTATTAAAGATTATTTGCGTGAATTATTTCTGATTCCGAGCGCATCCTTACAGTGTGCCACGCTCCGCACAAACACCTTAAAAGCAATATGATAAATGGGATGCTAATAACGAGCTCTGCGAACAGCAAGAACTTTTCCCCGTATGCTCATCTAGAACGGCATCCACGGACATAACGTATTGGCCATTCTCAATAAGTACGGCTACGAACATGGACGTTACAGTACGTTGCAGTATTCGAATCTGATATCAAACCGCAATGAGGGAAAATATCATAAGTAACGTTTTAAATCTCTTAACAGCTACAAATAACACAAATTGTTTTACCTATTTTATTTAATTAAGATGCGTGTCGGATACCGAAAGCTGAAGACGTACACCATACAAGCAGAGTTTAAATTTAACTCTTAACCTAAGCAGGTAATTACTATCTGTACCAATAACTGTTAACGACTGCATTTAGTGCTACCATTATAACTAACATTGTACATTTGTCCGCTGAAGTAATTGCCACCTACGCGGGGAAAATAATATGCATTTCATTTTGTCCACTGTGTGGCTTTTATTCTGTTATCGGAGTTGCGGTCATCGATGAAAATGTTGCTGTGACTCACTGTTTCAAAAGCGCTGTTTTATCAACTTCGGTTACGTTTTACTAATTTTACTTCAACATTTAACCTCTGTGTATAATATGAGAAATTTTACTGAGACTGTTTCGTGCTTTGGTACGTCCATGTATGGGTTATTGGTGTCTTTGTTTTGGGGCAACTCCTTAGCATGTCTAAGACGATTAGACAAATGTTAGTACAAAGCACTTGGAGTATGGGGCAATGCAGTTTCTACCGAGTAACGCTCTTTCATCTGAAGCAAATGAGCCTTCCCTACACTTACGTTACTAATACCTGAGAGCGAAGTTTTTACTTGCGGTTCGCAGAACGTCAAGTATTACAAGAAATCTATACCTTAACGAAGTTGTGCTCTACGTCTAGACATTGACTCACTAAAAGTATTACTCGTCCCTTTTGTGCATACAAGGGCAATTGTGCATTTCTCAAATAAACCATGTTTGCACAGGATTACTCTACTTTTAAGCAAACTACCGTGGAAATTTGCTGGAATCACAAGTTGTATTTCATCTGGACTTTCACTGTGGTTATTCAAATAAGTGATTTTGACTGCTACCTCTCCAAATAAACAACTCTAGATTCATCTACCTCGAATCTTTGAAGAATGAAGTTTGATGAGGTTTGCTTACTGGGATAGCAGGCGTCATAATGGAGTGAAATTCAAGCTCCTTGAGCCAACCTCTTAGCTATTCTAAAACCCATGAGACGCTTTTGGATTCGTAATCCTTACTGATTCCGAATCATCGCTAGAACAATGAAGACATCTGCGCAGTGGAAAATCCATCCATTCAGCAGCATATGACTTCATTAAGCTGATATTAGAGACTACTGATAAGTATCAGAAAGCAACAACGTACTAAACGTTATTAAATCACCAACGAGAGAGAAGTGGAACACAGAATAGCAAGAGACATCCAGATACAGAGGTAAAGAGCATACCAGATTGAATCCGGTACTGATTCGCAACTTTCGGCACGCAAAAAATCAATGCCTCAGACGACTTTTGAACACTATAAGGCGCCTCATATTCAACCACGGCTGTCACAAGAATTGCCTGAATAGTACTGTAATTAGGATTACATATAATACCTTCAGCTGCCGACGGGTGTTGACATGTATCAACGAGGAGAGGTGAAAAAGTGTGCCCCGACCGGGACTCGAACCGGGATCTCCTGCTTACATGGCAGACGCTCTATCCATCTGAGCCACCGAGGGCAGAGAGTATAGTGCGACTTCAGGGAATATCTCGCCCACGCCTCCCGCCAGACCCACATTCTTACCTTATATGTCCACACACTACATTCGTAGTGTCCCTATCCAACACACTCGTTAGTCGTGGAAGACATTCTTACCAAGTCCGGCAAGAGTTCATGTAATATGTGTGCATCCGCACAGAAGAGGAAGGTCATGGCCGATACTGCCAGATCCCTCACTGTTTAATATAGTGAAGAAGAAGAGGTCAGCTTTTCGGCTGCACGAACAGATACAATGCTACAAGCCACCTCCTACAATGTTTGACAATAGTTGACATATCTTAGGCGGGAATAACTTTTTGCCAGTGCTAGTTTCCCTTTGATGTCCTCCTTGCTCCGTACGTCGTTGGTTCTTTTGCTACCTAGGTAGCAGATTTGCTTAACTTCAACTACTTCGTCACCATCAATCCTGATATTAAGTTCCTCGCTATTCTCATTTCGGCTAATTCTCATTACTTTAGTCTTTATTCGATTTACTCCCAATCCATATTCTGTACTCATTAGATTGTTCATCCACTTTAGCATATCATGCAATTTTTCTCCACATTCACTCAGGATAGCAGTGCCGTTAGCGAATCGTATCATTAATATTCTTTCACTTCCAATTATAATTCCATTCTTGAACATTTCTTATATTTCCATTATCGCTTCCGCGATGCACAGACTGAAAAGTAGGGCGAAGTATTACATCCGTCTCTTACACCCTTTTTAATCCGAGTACTTCGTTCTTGGTTGTCCACACTTGGTACTCCCTTTCTTTTCTTTTACAAATTGTATATTACCCATCTCTCCCCACAGCTTACCCCTATTTTTCTCGGAATTTCGAACATTTTTCATCATTTTACATTGTCAAACACTTTTTCCAGGTCGACGAATTCTATGAGCGTGTCTTGATTTTTCTTCAGTCTTGCTTCCATTATCAACCACAACGTAGGAACTGACTCTCTGGTGCCTTACCTTTGATAAAACCAAACTGATCGTCATCCAATACATCCTCAATTTTTTTACATTCTCCTGTATATTATTGTTGTCAACAACTTGGATGCGTGAGCTGTGAAGTTGATTGAGCGATAATTCTCGTACTTGTCGGCTCTTGCAGTCTTCGACACTGTGTGCATGATATTTTTCCGAAAGTCAGATGATATGTCGCCAGACTCGTACTTTCTACACGCCAGTATGAATACTCTTCTTTTTTTTCTGACACTTCCCGCAGTGATTTTAGAAATTGCGATGGAATGTTATCTGCCCATTCTGCCTTATTTGATCCTAAGTCCTCCAAAGCTCTCCAAAATATGTTTCAAATACTAGATCCCCTATCTTTTCCAAATCGGCCCCTGGTTCTCCTTTTATCAGATCAAACAAATCTTCACCTCCATAGAGGCTTTAAATGTATTCGTTCCACCTATCCGCTCTCTCCTCTGCATTTAACTGTGGAATTCCCGTTACATTCTTAACGTCACAACTCTTGCATTTAATTTCAGTGAAAGTTACTTTGTCTTTCCTGTAAGCTGAGTTAGTTCTTCCGACAATCATTTCCATTTCTTCACATTTTTCATGCAGCCATTTTGTCTTAGCTTCCCTGCACTTCCTATTTATTTCATTCCTCAAAGACTTGTATTTCTATATACCTAAATGTTCCTGAACATATTTGTACTTCCTTGTTTCATAGAGTAACTGAAGTATTTGTCTGTTACCCATGGTTTCTTCAAAGATGCCTTCTTTGTACCTATGTTTTTCCTCCCGACTTCTGTCATGGCCATTTTTAAGTAAGTCCATTCCTCTTCAACTGTACTGCCTACTGAGCTATTCTTTATTGCTGTTTCTGCAGCCTTGGAGAACTTCCTTAGTACTTCCGTATCCCACTTCTTTGCTTACTGATTCTTCCTGACTAATCTCTTAAACTTCAGCCCACTCTTATGACTACTAAATTGTGATCTGAGACAATTTCTGCCCCTGGGTACGTCTTAAAACCCAGCATCTGATCTCGGAATCCCTGTCTGATCATCATGTAATCTAACATATCTTCCCATATCTCCCGGCCTTTTCCAGGTATACCTCCTCCTTTTGTGATTCCTGACCACAGTACTCGCTATTACTAACTGAAATGTATTACAGAACTCAATAAGTCTTTCTCCTCTCTCATTCCTCGTCCGAAGCCCACATTATCCTGTACCCTTTTCTTCTACTCCTTCCCCTTCCATTCCAGTCTCCCATGACTATTAGATTTTCATCTCATTTTACGTACTATATTACCCTTTCAGTATCCTCATATACTTTCTCTATCTCTTCATCTTCAGCTTGTGACATCGGAATGTTACCTGAACTATGGTGGTTGGTGTCAGTTTGCTGTCGGTTCTGACAAGAACATCCCTGTCACTGAACTGTTCACAGTAACAAACACTCTGCCCTACCTTGCTATTCATGACGTACCATATTCCCGTTATACCACACTCTGCTGCTGCTGATATTACCCTACACTCATTTGACCAGAAATCCTTGTCTTCTTTCCATTTAACTTCATAACCACTACTATATCTTAGATTGACCCTTTGCATTTCTCTTTTCAGATTTTCTAGCTCCCTTACCACGTTCAAGTTTCTGACATTCTACGCGCGTCTCGTGGAAGGTTATCCTTTCGCTGGTTATTGAATCTTTTTCTCATGGTCACCTCCCCTTTGGCCAGTCTCCTACCGGAGATCCGAATCGGGAACCGTTCCGAAATCTTTTACTAACGGAGAAATCATCATGACACCTTTTCATTTACAGTCCACATGTCCTGTGGGTGCCCACTGTTCGTCTTTAATGCAATGGTTTCCATTTCCTTCCACTTCCTCATGCTGTTGAACGTTGCTGATTCTTCCATCTGTGTGGGCAGTTTCCCACCACTGGAACAGGAGAGTCCCCTGATCCTCTGTCCGCTCCTCCGCTCTCTTTGACAAGGCCGTTGGCAGAATGAGGGTGACTCTATAGCCGTTCATAAATGCGAAGGTGTTGCCGATGCCTGATTTTGTACGGGGACTGACCTCTCAATTGTATCCCGTAAGTGTTGGATGGAATACATGTCGGGCTATCTGGGCAACTAGTTAATCCCCACGAACTGTCCAACATGTGCTTCAAAACCAATCGCGAACAGTAGTCACCCTGTGTCATGGCACCTTCTCATCCATTAAAATTCCATAATTTTGTGGGAACTGAAGTCCATGAATGGCTACAAACTGTCTCCAAGTACACCTCCATAATAATTTTCAGTCAATGATCGGTTCTCTTGGACCAGAGGATGCAGTCCATTCCACGCAAACATTGCCCACACTGTTATGGAGCTACCACTAGCTTATTGAAAACTTTCATCCATGGGTACTGCCATCCCGCTGATACCCGAACCTTACCATCAGCTCTTACCAAATGAAACAGAGAATCATCAGACCAGGCCACTTTTCTCCAGTCGTCTAAGATCCAACTGACATGGTCACGAGCCCAGGGGAGGCGCTGTAGGCGATGTTGTGCTGTTAGCAAAGGCACTCGCGTCTAGCGTCTGCTACCGAAGTCCATTGATGACAAATTTCGTCGCCTGTCCCAACGGATACATTAGTAGTACGTCCCACATGGATTTATGCGGCTATTTCACTCAGTGTTGCTTGTTTGATAGTACTGGCAACTCTACGCAAACACCGCTGCTCTCGGTCGTTAAGTGAAGGCCGTTGTCCGTGGTGAGAGGTAAAGCCTAAAATTCGGTATTCTCGGCACACTCTTGACACTGTGCATCTAGGAATATTGAATTCCCTACTATTTCCGAAATCGTATGTGCCATGCTTCTTGCTCCAACTATGATTCCGTATTAGAAGTCTGTTAATTCCCATCGTGCGGCTGTAATCACATCGGAAACTTTTCACATAAATCACGTGAGTACAAATGACAGCTACGCCAATGCACTACCGTTTTATACCTTATGTACGCGATACTCCTGTCACCTGTGCGTGTGCGTATCGCTAATCCATGACTTTTGTCCACTCAACGTATGTTTATTATGGTGTGTAATGCATTCAGTCGGACGAGTCCTGCACAGATGCCAAAATATGTAACTATAAAATCTTTGATTTTTAAGACAAATTCGGAGTACTTCATATAATTGCCCTATCTGTGTGGTCGAGAATAAAAGAAGTGAATTTTCAAAGTTTTAGGAATTTTATTCTCTTGAAAAATATTTGTTTTTTGGGAGAGAGAAGCCTATAGTGTACCCATATGATGTCTTTGCTGCTTAGGCGTCTAGAAAAAGGGGAGCGATGTAGAAGTGTGAAATGTGGATTCCGCCTCAGGGAAAAGTATACCAACCTGCACCAAAGTGCGTCTAGAAATTATGTAGTTCCTAGGAGAACTATTTCACCGTCGACGCTTAATTTAACGTTTACCTTTTTCACAGTGCATTACATATTCTCGATTTTTCGATTATCAAATAGTGACAGTGACACGCCCGACCGGTAATTGTGAGAAATACCGGCAGAGATGGTGTCGCAGGTAACTGAGTGAACGGGTCCGGCTGAGGTGCGCAGTCCTGCCTGGTCCGTGGATGTGCCTGTCGCTGATAACGAAGGCGACCATTTGAAACGTCCTGACGAGAACACGCACCAGCGGACAGCGCAGTGATGGCGACAAGGTGCGCACACACACACACACACACACACACACACACACACACACACACACACACACACACATCTGACCCGGCTATCTTTAAAGCGACTGCTCCAAAAATAGGGCCATAGGTCATGGCGGGGAATTATATCTCCTGCGCACTGCATTCTCAAAGGACCACTCTTCAGCTCTTCCACTGTCAGCAAGGAAATGATACGTGGAACCACGCCCCTTGCCTTCCACAGCTACCGAAATAATCGTCGACTTGTTACGTATCGTAATGGAATTACAAAGTCAGGTAGAATGTCAGCGATGAACTCAGGGAGACAGCTGCTCTTGCAGACGGTGATAATATTTTCTGACAGTTTTCACCCCTTTCTTAAGTGTTCTGCCAGCTGTGAATATTACCGAATCGCCAGTTTAGTTGGTCAGGGTTGCAAATTGCAAACTGAAGGATAGAATGACTGATGGAGGCTGACCTCCGGGAACAAATGTTGTGTTCCAGTGATAGTACGAACCTGCGAAGCAATAATGACTCAGCGATATAAGAAAGAGCAAACCACTATAAAAGTACCTGTGGATACAGAAAAAGTTTTTAACGATAATGAATGGAATACAGTCTTTGACATTATGAAGTTATCAATGATAAAATACAGGAAACGTAAAGATATCTGCACTGCGCAGAAGTTAGACTGCATTTCTTAGGGCTGAAGGATACGAAACGGAGATACTAGATGAGAATAGTGTGAGGCGGTCTTGTGGCATATTTCTCTTGTCACTGATCCTGCATGCAGAGCAAGTACTAAAGGAAATCAGTGACAAATTTAGAAAGTGCTTTAAAATTCAGGAAGAATAAATGAAAAGTTTGTGCTTTGCCGATAGTACTGTAACTTAGGGGAGAGACGGTAAATGACTTGCAAGAGCAATTAAACGGAATGGATAATAGCCTAAAAAGAGGATGTAAGATGAACATCAACAAAAGTAAATGAAGTGTAATGAAGTGTCGCTGAATTAAATTAGCGAATACCGTGTGGATTAGATTAGGAAATGAGACACTGTAATTGCTAGATGTGTTTTAGCATCTGAGCGGCAAAATTAGTGATGATGCCAGATGACCAGCACCAATAAGACAAGCCTTTCTGAAAAACAGAAATACATTAATATACGTTTATGTGTTATAAAGTGTTTGTTTGGAGTGAAATGTGGACGATAACCGATGCAAACAAAATGACAACACCAGCTTTCGAAGAGATTGAAGAAATGTATCAGGAGATAAAAAAATACTCAGATAATGAATGAAGAATAAAATTTAATAATCATGAGGAACTGGAATTCGATAGTAGGGAAAGGAAGCTAAGGAAAAGTAGCAGGGGAGTATGGAATGGGGGTAAGGAATGAAAGAGGGAGACACCTGCTGGAATTTTGCACAGAGCATAAATTAATAATAGCTGACACTGGGTTTAAGAATCATACGTGGAAGATGGATTATATAATCGTAAGACAGAGATTTAGGAACCAGGTTTTAAGTTGTAAGACATTTCCAGGGGCAGATGTGGACTCTGACCACAATTTATCGGTTATGAAATGTAGGTTAAAAGTGAAGAAACTGCAAAACGGCGGGAATACAGTAGAAGAAGAATGAATTAGTTTGGGAGACGAAATAGTACAGGGAGCAGAAGATCACGTAGGTAAAAAGGCGAGGGCTAGTAGAAATTCTTGGGTAGCTGTAAAGATATCGAATTTAATTGATGAAAGGAGAAAATATAAAAGTGCAGTACATGAATCACGCAAAAAGGAATACAATCGCTTCAAAAATGAGATCAATAGGAAGGGCAAAATGGCTAAGCACGGATGGCTAGAGGACAAAAGTAAGGATGTAGAGGCATATGTCACTAGGGGTAAGATAGATATTGCCTACAAGGAAAATTAAAGATATCTTTGGAGAAAAACGAGCCACTTGTATGAATATCAAGAGCTCAAAAGGAAAACCAGTACTAAGCAAAGAAGGGAAAGCAGCACGGTGGACGGAGTATATAGAGGGTCTGTACAAGGGTTACGTACTTGAGGGCGATATTTTGGAGAGGGAAGAGGACGTAGATGACAATGAAATGGATTATCTGCAAGGTCTTTCGATATTACGTGACGAGTTTGACAGAGAATTGAAAGACATGAGTCGAAACAAGGCCCCGGGAGTAGACAACATTCTATTACACAGCCTTGTGAGAGCCCGAACTGACAAAACTCTACCATCTGGTGAGCAAGATGTATGAGACAGGGAAAATACCCTCAGGCTTCAAGGGGAATATAATAATTCCTATCCCAAAGGAAGCAGGTGTAGACAGGTGTGAAAATTACCGAACTATCAGGTTAAAAAGTCACGGCTGCAGAACACTAACACGAATTCTTCACAGACGAATGGAGAAACTGGCTGAAGCCGACCTCGGGGAAGATCAGTTTGGATTCTGTAGAAACACTGGAACACGTGAAGCAATACTGACCCTATGACCTATCTCATAAAATAGATTAAGGGAAGGCAAATCCACGTTTCTAGCATTTGTGGACTTAGAGAAGGTTTTTGATAATGTTGACTGGAATACTCTCTTTCAAATTCTGAAGATGGCAAGGGTAACATACAGGGAGTGATAGGCTATTTATAATTTGTACCGAAACCAGATGGCAGTTACAAGAATCGAGGGGCATGAAAGGGAAGCAGTCGTTCGGAAGGGAGTGAGACAGGGTTGTAGCGTATCCCCGATGTTATTCAATCTATATATTGAGCAAACAGTAAAGGAAAGAAAAAAAATTCGAGTAGGAATTAAAATCCGTAGAGTAAAAATAAAAACTTTGAGGTTTGCCGATGAAATTGTAATTCTGTCAGAGACAGCAAAGGACCTGTAAAAGTCGAACGGAACGGACAGTGTCTTGAAAGGAAGATATATGATGAACATCAACAAAAACAAGACGAGGATAATGGAATGGAGTCCAATTAAATGAGGTGATGATGAGGGAATTTGATTAGGAAATGAGACACTTAAACTAGTAGAAGAGTTTTGCTACTTGGGGAGCAAAATACCTGTTGACGGTCGAAGTACAGTGGACATAAAACGCACATCTGCTATGGCAAGAGAAGCGTTTCTGAATAAGAGAAATTTATGAAGTGTCAGGAAGTCTTTTCTAAGTATTTGTATGGAGTGTAGCCATGTATGGAAGTGAGACATGGACGATAAATAGTTTAGGCAAGAAGAGAATAGAAGCTTTCGAACCGTGGCGCTACAGAAAAATGCTGAAGGTTAGATGCGTAGACCACGTAACTAATGAGGAGGTGTTGAATAGAACTGGGGAGAAGAGGAATTTGTGGCACAACTTGACTAGAAGAAAGGATCTGTTGGTAGAACACTGTCTGAGGCATCAAGGGATCATCAATGTAGTGTTGCTAGGAAGCGTGGAGGGTAAAAATTGTAGAGGGACACCGATAGATGAGTACAGTAGGTTGCAGTATGTACTTGGAGATGAAGAAGCTTGCACAGGATAGAGTATCATGGAGAGCTGCATCAAACCAGTCTGTGGGCTGAAGACCACAACAGCAACAGTTTACGAGGTATTTTGAACAGTAATGCTGCTGAAAAGATTACTCTTGCATATGCTGTTATTTACATATATATGACGATACTAGTGCTGATTTTGCATTTAACATTTGACCATGCCACTATGACTGCAGTATATTAGAACATTGTTTTGACAAAACAGATTTGAAGATGGTCATTATAGACCGAAACCGGTAATCTGTTAACAAAAATTTGTGACCATAGACGTAAAGTAAAGGAAATTTTTCGTAGAGATCATCACTAAGCCATTCTTCGAGTTAGAGACTTAAACGCCGGCCGCGGTGGTCTCGCGGTTTTAGGCGCGCAATCCTGAACCGTGCGGCCCCTACGGTCGCAGGTTCGAATCCTGCCTTGGGCATGGATGTGTGTGATGTCCTTAGGTTAGTTAGGTTTAAGTAGTTCTAAGTTCTAGGGGACTGATGACCACAGCTGTTAAGTCCCATAGTGCTCAGAGCCATTTGAACCATTTTTTAGAGACTTCAACAACAACGTCTGAAACTTATCTTACAGAACAAATAATATCCTTTGAGACTAAGATTAAAGATTCTGTGATGATATAATGCTGTAAGGTTGAGGGCAAAAGCTAAGCAAATCCATACGTTAATTCAATGGCAACACGTACCGTTTCAGCGTCCCACGATCGCATTTTTGCAGTCGAGGATTTAAAGAACGCAAGCTGTTGTGATTCTGATGCAGCCAGAGAATTCCTATGATAGAAGAAGTATTAGGATTTAATGTACCATCAAAAGGTATTTGGTAGGTTTTTGGTAACGATCACTGGATGCTCACTAGTAATCTGGATTATCTCCAAGGTCTTTCAGGAAGCGAGATCATGTGGTGCTTTTGTTCGGGAATTTAAGTTCGTTGGATTCCTTGTGTCTCTTAGGGAATATATGAGGCTTGCTCATTTGTCTAACAAACGTTACAGAATCTCTGCCTGCTATTGATGTCAGATGATCTCTGTAGTGGTAAATAACTGCATTGTTTTAACTGAAATTTTTGTGTTGTTTTACTTTGCCTCCAAATTTAGTGCTGTATTTAGCCACCTGAACACCTCTTTATATTGTGTACTTAATTGTGCGGAGACCCTCTGAGGAGCTTGTAACCACTAGAGGATACGACTCCTAGGGGAGAACTGCTCCCACATCGCCATGATGTCACGCGCGCAACACAGCAACCATCCTCAATTCAATTGGTCGTGGTGTCAGTGGTCAGTATAGCAATAGCCTTAGAGTTCTGGTGTTGTTAGCGCTGTACATTAAAACTGTAGAACGTTTGAGTTATCCCTGAAGGGTGATTAGAACAGGTAACAATGGTAGTAATTTGATTTGGCGCTGAATTATTATTTTTGTTTATTATCGCAGGTGGCGCAATTAATTGGAATTGACCAACGACTCCATGATGAAATGACAGTTGAATAGTTAATAGCTGCAGTGATTTGTCATCGATATTTAGCGACTCGTCGCTTTTATTACTGCGTCACCTGTAGATAATTAATAAACGTTCGATGCTGTGCTCGCAGGTGTGGTATACGGAGGATGAAAGCAGCTACAAGTTGCGTATGTGCTGCAGAATTTCTACGACTTCTCCCTTATTGTTTAACTTAAGTCTTTCACACATACTCCGTGAATAAATCAGAAACAGCTCGCGAATTTCTCGAGAAAAGAAATGTTGTCGCTCACTTCCGTTTGTCTCAAATAAACCATTATCTTACATATGAATTAACAATTGTAAGAAAAAGCTATGTAGGTATTTTCTTTCATTTGACGTTGTTTCGACAACAGTAACTTTTATTACTGTTAACTGAAATCAGAACAGAAATTTACATTGTGGAGATGTGTGGAGATCTTCATCGAGGAATGATTTTAACACCTTTGTTACCCTATGGTATGTGACAATGTTGTATTAGGTATGTACTTAAGTGATCTCTTTTGCGTAAAATCTTTCTATCGGTGAAAGACAGAAACAAATTTAGTGCAAGATATTCTTTATTACGCATTTAGCGTCTTGTTGCACGGAAGAAATTTCACTTTCTGTGTCAGTGCTTCTCTTTATACCTTCACGTCACTTCCACTGTAACGTCACTTTGATGATGACCATACGTCACAGGTCCATACGTCAGCTAGTTACATGTTAATTATTGTTTATCTTGCGCAAGTATCACTGATCAAAACGAGTTGCAGCTTACCACGTCAGTGGCTAACAATGGGTACGTGTACTGCACTGTGTATCAGGCCTTACGTGTTTAAGGATGCTCTCACTCAAAAAGTACTCAAAAAATTATTTTGAGCAGGGCTTTAGTTCTAAGTCATTACGATTGAGTTTTAAATAACGCAGAAAGTGAAAAAGGAGGGAACATACCAGAGAGAGCCTCTCCGTAGACCAATCAGAATTTCTGATGTATGGGCCTTTCTTTCATGTACCACATGTGTCTCAAGAGCGTAGTGCATATTTTTCATATTTTTCTAAGGGTACTTTTATGAAAGGTTATTGTAATTTGCTCTGATGGCATGAAATTACTGGGAGGAGTATTCAAGCTATTCAGCCGCTTCCTCTGGGAAAGGCAGTATGTTCTTGGCAAGCAGGAAGACGCACAACCAGCTTTAAGAGTGTATCTCGTAATGATGGACAGAACGCGTCGGCACCGCTCCTGATATCTTTCCATAAAAACGTATCAACAAAAAGTAACTTTAACTCACCCACAAATAGTAACTGAAAGGTGTATTGTCACATTTCATCCTTTACAGGACAAATTTTAATGAAGAGGGAACTTTCCATGGCTTAGAGGCTAAAACTATTTCCCGTGTATGTAACACTTTACCAACCAAATCTCATACTTAGCAAGAACTTATTTCTTTATTTTGGCACAAAATTAGTGACAGGTAAGTGTCTACATTAGTTTTCAAATTTACTATCGTTTCTTACCATGTGATATTTCTTCGTAGACTGGGTTGTAAAGATCTTCTGATATGTAAGGATGCGACCCTATGTAGAGCGATGGATCACGTAGAACAGGAAATCCATTCGGATAGCCAGCTCCGTTGGATTTCAGGTCAGTCATCTGAAAAGAGTAACAAAAATATACTTTCAGTGTAAAATGTTTCAGAGGATACTTTTCTCTCTCGTAACGTCACAATAATCATAACTTTTCTACATGAGCGATAAAAAGCAGAACATTCGTTAAAGACGATAATTCTCTGATTTTATCAACGCACGTCTGTTACGTCCCGTTCGACCTGTATTTTCTTCGAACTTTCGTGAGACTTTCGACATTTCCCCACACGTGGTGAAACAAATGGCAGTCTCATTAGGAATGTTTTATTGCGTTTCTCCGTGTCAGCTTGGGGCTAAATAAACACCAAGTGGCGGACGTTTATCGCTTTTTTCGGAGCATTATCGCTGCTGGACACGCGAACGTGCTGTGTGTTACGGAACAAAACCAGGAACTGGAGAATTTCCATAAGAAGTATGCCGCAATGGAACAGTCACAGCAAACGCACATAATGGACCTCTGAAGTAAACTATCCAATTTCTTGTTACGACTCACGTGTCTCGTTTGCATGTACAGCACAATTAAGCACCACTCTATCTTTTTCTTCATTATTTGCTATCAATGTCTTAAAGCAACGTCTCTTTCGGCCAGTACGTAGTTACTTTATGCAAGAAGAGTTTCTATGGTGACACGTGCTTTTCCCAGCAACTTTTATAAGAGTCATAAATAATATGAAATGCTCAGTGATAACTTACTGTTAATATTTGTGACAAATTAATATTTTGTGTATCAATTATATAAATTTAAACTACATATTTCTGAGAAAAGAGACCTCTCTCGAGCCGTTCAAGTTAAATCGAAACCTATTCCTCAAAAGATAACGATGTGAGATGTCAGTTAGCGGTGCTCACTGGTCATCTTCTCGTTTGGTTAGACAAAGAAGCCAGACTCTGGATAGTAAATATGTTTCTCTATGGAAGCTGAAGAGTCATTGGATGGTCATACGCACGTACGTAGGCACACGCACACACACTCACACACACGCACACACACACACACACACACACACACACACACACACGCACGCACGCACGCACGCACGCACACACACACACACACACACACACACACACACACACACACACTACCGCGCGCGCAACTGGTAATACTATGCAGCATTCTAGTTCCAAAATTTTGTTTTCTCAACAAAGTCAACATAGAGGAAGAGCTGTGTGGGCCTGTGAAACATAGATCTATTCGTAGCTCGCTTCCATTGAAAAACAGGCGATCCACCTCTAGGTTTACGACGCGTAATCTCCCTTCTGTACCCGAGGTCGCAAAAGCGGACATCTTAAGCAGCTCTCCTGTCAGAAGTACCCAGTCAGATTGTTGTTGGTGGAAGAGATTTTCATCGTTACCGTCTCACCGGCGAGGAGAGGATATATGTTGGCGTACAGTTCGTGATCTCCACGCTTTGTGCCAATTCACTTGACTACATCTAAAACGTTTCTGGAACGTCTCGTGGAACAAAGAGCATGTGACGCTGTTGAGGCTGATTGCTCGTTAGACAGGAAGTTAAACCTCCTTTCTGCCATTTGTGAGATTCTATTCCATTAGGTTAGGTCTACTTTCTGTTATAATAGATCCATAGCGAGGAGATCCTCTAGAATGTATAACATGTAAAAAACAAAAATACATAACAAATATTTCACTACACGAAAATCGTATAATAACAAATGCTTTTACAAAGCTATTGAGTCTATATGAGGTACTTCAGGCGCACTGATGATATCTATACTGTAGCTGGAATCTACATCAGCTATAAAGTACATACTGAGTCGCTTCTGATTGCTTACTTCTTTCGCGTTTGGACAAAACACTTTGGATTCCTTAATTACGAAAGAACCTATCATACGAGTACTAATAATTTGCTATATTTAGATTCACTTAGAGCCGACATAATGCACTCACAAGTACACAGTACACTCTCCCGATCACGACTGACAGTTGCAACAAATTGAGTACATTACACAGATGCCGTTCATGGTCAAACACAACAGCGCAATCTGCAAGTGTGGCTGGATGACCAAAGTTGTGTTCACAGGACAGCACTCACACGCTGGTGGCCTAACGAACACTAAGGTTTTTTATCTGATCCTGCTGTCCGTCTGACTTATCCCATCATAAACACAGGATGATCTCTGGGAAAATTTTGAACAGCGGGTGGCATCTAGCAGTTTACATCCTAACAATTCGGTAGTTCCTCTGAGTGCAAATCAGGAACTGCGAAAATTCAAGACACCTTTTTAATTTTTTTGTCGGTTTGTGAAAAGTGTTTTATTACGTAAAAACGGTGAAATTTTCTCCAAATTATGAGAAAAATAATAGTAAGCTGCAGGGTAAGGCGGATAATATACAATATACACAACTACTAAGTGGGAAATAATGGGAGACCAAGCACGAAATGGTCCGATTAAGAAGGGTCTGATATAGAGAAGCAATCATTCGCTCCTATTGTTGGATCTATACACTGAAGAAGGTATGACGCAAATAAAAGATAGGTTCAAGAACGAGATTAAAATTCTGATTGAAAAGATTTCAATGATAAGATTCGCTGATATTATGTTATCCTCGGTAAACTCAATAAAAATTGCAGAATTTGCTGAGCTGTTGTGGTTTCCAGTCCAGGGACTGGTTTGATGCAGCTCTTCAAGCTACTCTATCCTGTGCAAGCCTCCTCATTTCCGAATAACTGCTGCAACCTATTTTCTTCTGAAACTGCTTAGTGCATTAATCTCTTTGTCTCCCTCTACGACTTTTACCATCCACGCTTCCCTCCAGTACCGAATTGGTAATACCTTGATGCCTCGTAACTTGCCTTACCATCTGATCCCTTCTTCTAGTCAAGTTGTGTCATCAAATCCTCTTCTCCCCAATACTATTCAATACCTCCTCTTTAATTGCGTGATCTACCCGTCTAATCTTCAGCACTTCGAAAGCTTATATTCTCTTACTGTTAACACTGTTTATCGTCAATATTTCACGTCCATACATGGCCACACTCCATACAAATACTCTGAGAAAAGACTTCCTGACTCTTAAATCTATACTCGATGTTAACAAATATCTCTTCTTCAGAGACTCTTCCCTTGCCATATCCAGTTTACATTTCTTATCTTTACTTCGACTGTCATCAGTTGTTTTGCTTCCCAAATAGCAAAACTCATTTACTACTTTAGGTGTCTCCTTTCCTAATCTAATTTCCTCAGTATCACCTGATTTAATTCGACTTCAACCCATTATTCTGATTTTGCTTTTGTTGATGTTCATCTTATATCCTCCATTCAAGACAATGTCCATTCCGTTCAGTTGCTCTTCCAGGTCCTTTGCTGTGTCTGACAGAATTACGATGTCGTCAGTAAACATCAAAGTTTTTATTTCTTCTCCATGGATTTTAGTTATTACTCCAAAGTTTTCTTTTGTTTCCTTTACTGCTTGGCCAATATAAAGACTGAATAATATTGGGGATAGGCTACAACCCTGGATCACTCCGTTCTCAACCAAATACTTCTTGCTCACCAGATGAAAGAGTTTTGTCATGGCTGGCTCTCCCAAGGCTTTCAGCAGTTCTAATGGAATTTTATCTTGTTTCGATTGACATCTTTCATTTCTCAGTCAAATTCTTCGCGCAGTATAATATCTCTAGTTTCATCTTCATCTATGTGTTTTTCCATTTCCATAACATTTTCCTCAAGTACATAGCCCTTGTATAGAGCCTCTACATATTCCTTCCACCTATTTGCTTTCCTTTCTTTGCTTGGAATGGTGTTTCATATGAGCACTTGATATTCGTGCAGGTGGTTCTCTTTTCTCCAAAGATCTCTTTTATTTTGCCATAGGCAGTATCTATCTTATCCCCCAGTAATATGGTCCTCTAGTGTCCTGCTTAGCCATTTTGCACTTCCTATCGATCCTGTTTTTGAGACGTTTATGTTCCTTTCCGCCTGCTTCATTTACTGCATTTTTATATTTTCTCCTTTCATCAATTAAATTTAATATCTCTTTTGTTGCCCAAGGATTTCTACTAGCCCTACTTTTTACCTGTTTGGTCCTCTACTGCCTTCACTGTTTCATCTCTCAAAGCTACTCATTCTTCTTCTGATGTATTTGTTTCCCCTGTTTTTCTCAACCGTTCCTTAATGCTCTCTCTGAAACTCTCTACAGCCTCTGGTTCTTTCAGCGTATCCAGGTCCCATGTCCTTAAATTCTTACCTTTTCTTCAGTTCCAATCTACAGTTCATAACCAACAAATTTTGGTCAAAGTCCACATCTGCCCCTGGAACCGGCCTATAACACTCAGTCTTACGATTATATAATCAATCTGAAACCTTCCAGTGTCTCCAGGCGTCTTCCACGTATACAACCTTCTTTCATGATTCTTAAACCATGTGTTAGCTACCATTAAGTTATGCTCTGTGCAAAATTCTACCAGGTAGCTTCCTCATTTTAGTCTTTAACCCCACTCCATATACATCTACTACTTACTTTTCCTTCTATTCCTTTTCCTGCATTCGAATTCCAGTCCCCCATGATTATTAGCTTTTATTCTCCCTTAACAATCTGAATAATTTCTTTTATCGCATCACACATTTCTTCAATCTCTCCATCGCCTGCGTAGCTAGTTGTCATATAAACTTGTACTACTGTGGTAGGTGTGGGCTTTGTCTCTATTTTGGCTACAATAATGGGTTCACTATGCTGTTCGAAGTAGCTTATCCACGTTCCTATTTTTGATTCATTTATTAAACCTGTAGGCTTTGTGTCTATTTTGGCTACAATAATAGGTTCACTATGCTGTTCGTAGTAGCTTATCCACGTACCTATTTTTGAATCATTTATTAAACCTACTCCTGCATTCCCTTTATTTGATTTTGTATTTATAACAATGTATTCACCTGACCAGAGGTATTGTTCCTCTTGCCACCGAACTTCACTAATTTCCACTATATCTAATTTTAACCTATCCATTTCCCTTTTTAAATTTTTACCCAAGAGGACGCCATCATCATTTAACCATAACGTAAAGCTACATATCCTCGGGAAAAATTACGACTGTAGTGTCCCCTAGCTTTTAGCCGTTCGCAGTACGAGCACAGCAAGGCCGTTACGTTAATATTGCAAGGTGAGATCAGTGAATCATCCAAACTGTTTCCCCTCCAACTACTATAAAGGCTGCTGCCCCTCTTCACGAACCATAACGTTGGTCTGGCCTCTCAACAGACACCCCTCCGTTGTGGGTGCACCTACGGTACGGCTATCTGTATCGCTGAGGAACGCAGGACTCCCCACCAGAGGCAAGGTCCATGGTTCAAAGTAAACGAAGCTAAAGGATTCTGTTAGCTCGTAGGAAAATAACACATTGAAGACGAAGCAGGATGACACAGCAGGCTAACACGGGTAAAGAGTACATTCCTGATCACAATACTTCTAGTACGGAAGATGTTAGTTTGAGGAAGAAAGTTCCGAGAATGAGTCTTAGGAGTACAGAATTGTATGAGTAGTGAAACACAGAGTATAGGGTAACGTCCGCAGCTCGTGGTCGTGCGGTAGCGTTCTCGCTTTCCACCCCCGGGTTCCCGGATTCGATTTCCGGCGGGGTCAGGGATTTTCTCTGCCTCGTGATGACTGGGTGTTGTCTGCTGTCCTTAGCTTAGTTAGTTTTAAGTATTTCTAAGTTCTAGGGGACTGATGACCATGGATGTTAAGTCCCATAGTGCTCAGAGCCCTATAGGGTAACGGTAAAGAAAGGTAATCGAAGAATATGAGACGTAGGATTTTAGAAGGACGTTGAAGATCTGGTGGTCTGACCTACGGCGCTGAATTGGTGAGGAAAGAAACACTTTTTATGCACCAGTACGTACAGATTATTCGACGTTGATACTTTTAGTGAACTGATGATGACAGAAAGCCGAAACCGCTCATTGTGAATTATGTAGTTACTTGCGTTGAAAGGTGAAATTATGAATACACTGCAAAACATGGTGACGCACATTTTTGGATCCTCTCTTGAACTGATAAATCTACAAGTGACCAATTTTTTGAATGAAGTGCTTAGAGTACATTACCTTTTAAAACTGTATGATTGTCGGCAAACTAATTGAACTTTCACTATATATTTTTGCTCCATCCTTTCAACGATAAAAAGACTAGGTCTGTTGCTTACTGCTGGCTGAGCGTTAGTACCTGCAGCTTGGGCGACTCAGCAGGTGGCGCTGTGCGCGGACGGACGCTGCCGGAGTCCTCGTAGGAGGGGTCTGCTCCGCCGACGCCGCCCAGGCCGGCAGACGACGCGGTGTCGCAGTGCACGGGCGCCGACGCCGCCTTGTTCGGCGCCGCGTTCGGCACCTTCCGCTTATACCTGCAACCGAGCGCCAGCTGCAGACACCGCGTACTCGGACTAACTAGCTCTCTAAAATGAACTCAAGACTGCAGGAGAGCTTTGGAATGAGACTTTCACACTATTGTATCCGAAATGCAATACCTGTGGTAATAGCAACGAAGCAGAACATGTCAGCAATCTAAGAGTGCTTCTCCATATAACTTGAACCTTAATCAACACTAGTATATTTACTGATATTATACACTGAAGCGCTAAAGACACTGGTATAGGCATGCGTATTCAAACACAGAGATACGTAAACAGGCAGAATACGACGCTAAAGTCGGCAACGCCTATATAAGGCAACACGTGTCTGGCGCATTTGTTAGAACGGTTACTGCCGCTACAATGGCAAATTATCAAAATTCAAGTAAGCTTGAACGTGGAGCTATACTCGGTGTGCTAGGTACGGGACACACCATCGCCGAGTTAGTGATAAAGTGGGGATTTCCCAATTTCACGAGTATACCGTGGATATCAGGAATCCTGTAAAACGTCAAATCGTCGACATCGCTGCGGCCAGAAAAGATCTTACAAGAACGGAACAAGGACAACTGAATAGAATAGTGACAGAAGTACAAACATTCCGCAGATTGCTGCAGATTTCAATGCTTGGCCGTCAACAAGTGTCAACGTGTGGACCATTCAAAGAAATATCATCGATATAGGCTTTCTTAGCTGAAGGCCCACTCGTGTTCCCTTAATGACTGCACGACACAAGTCATTACGCATCGCCCGGGCCCGTCAACATCGACAGTGGACTTTGATTATATGGAAACATTTTGCTTGGTCGGACGATTCTCGCTTCAAACTGTATCGAGCGTATTGACGTGTATGGGTATGGAGAGAAACTCATGAATCTATGGACCCTTCATGTCAGCAGGGGACTGTTCCAGCCGATGAATGCTCTGTTATGGTGTGGGGTGTATGCAGTTGGAGTGATAAGGGACCCCTGATACGTCTAGATACGACTCTGACAGTTGACACGTGCGTATACATCTTGTCTGATCTCCTGCATCCTTTCATGTCCATAGTGCATTCCGACGTACTTGGGAAATTCCAGTAGGACAATGCGACACCGTACAATTCCAAAACTACTACAGAGTCGCTCGGGGAACATTCTTCTGAGTTTAAACACTTCCACTGGCCACCAAACTCCCCGGAAGTGAACATTATCGGGCACATCTGAGATGCCTTGCAACGTGCTCTTCAGAAGAGATCTCCTCCCCTCGTACTCTTACGGACTTATGGACAGCCCTGCAGGATTCATGGTGTTCAGTTTCCTCCAGCACTACTTCAGACATTAGTCGAGTCCATGCCACGTCCTGCTGCGGCGCTTCCGCGTGCTCAAGTGGGCGGTACGCGATATTAGGCAGGTGTACCAGTTTCTTTGGCTCTTCAGTATAATTACTGTAAGTTAAATATGAAAACCTTGAGCTAATATTGGGAGAGCGGGTGGACAGGGCTTTCAATTCCTCTGTTTAAGATATGTAGAGACCGGGCGAGGTAACGCAGTGGTTAGCACACTGAACTCTCATTCGGAAGGACTACGGTACAAATCCGCGTGCGGCCATCCTGATTTAGGTTTTCCGTGGTTTGCCTAAATCGCTTCCCACAAATGCCGGGATGGTTACTTTCAAAGGGGACAGCCGACTTCGCTAATCCGAGGGGAGCGATGACCTCGCTGTTTGGTCTTCTCCCTCAAATCAACCAACCAATGAACCATGATGTCGATAAAATTGCTCCCATAAAAAAGTGATGCGATATGATCTGAACACCAGTTATGAGGGTTATGGAATGAACATAAGTATAAAAAAGAAAATGATGATTGTATTTTAGAATGAAATGAAGAAAAATGAGAGCTGATGTTTGTGAGGAGTTAGTGGAACAAGTGGATAACATCAGGAATTCAGTATGTAAAATAATTGGTGATAAGACTTGTAATCAAGAAACGGAAACATGGATGACAATTTCAACAGTTTGGTTACTACAGATGGTAATGCTAGACTCCAGCCTAAAGACTTAGCTTATGGAATGATTGCCTGAAATTTGGGCTGGGATCCATAAAGTAGTAGCAAGAACGAAATATACATATTATATATAGCTGGCACTGTCGGATGGACAGCAATAAATGAAATCAGTGCAGAAAGTTTCAGATATGAAGTTTTATTACCTTCATCGCTTCTAGAAACACCTTAGTAATGTCAGAATTAGTAATCCAGTCTACCTACATGCGATCAAGGCAGTAAAAGCTCCATGTCTGAAGCTTACCACACATTAAAAAATTAACAGATGAAATAATAGCTGTGGATCGTCTATTTCCAAAACTTATCGATCGAGAATAACAAATGACAAAAAGTGGGAACCATTACAATCATAGAATGCGTAATAGAGGGCCCACGAGAACAGCGGTAGGCAACCTTCTTTACTTACCGCCCACTGTTGTACCTCTGTTAGCAGCGAAATACACTCCTGGAAATGGAAAAAAGAACACATTGACACCGGTGTGTCAGACCTACCATACTTGCTCCGGACACTGCGAGAGGACTGTACAAGCAATGATCACACGCACGGCACAGCGGACACACCAGGAACCGCGGTGTTGGCCGTCGAATGGCGCTAGCTGCGCAGCATTTGTGCACCGTCGCCGTCAGTGTCAGCCAGTTTGCCATGGCATACGGAGCTCCATCGCAGTCTTTAATACTGGTAGCATGCCGCGACAGCGTGGACGTGAACCGTATGTGCAGTTGACAGACTTTGAGCGAGGGCGTATAGTGGGCATGCGGGAGGCCGGGTGGACGTACCGCCGAATTGCTCAACACGTGGGGCGTGAGGTCTCCACAGTACATCGATGTTGTCGCCAGTGGTCGGCGGAAGGTGCACGTGCCCGTCGACCTGGGACCGGACCGCAGCGACGCACGGACGCACGCCAAGACCGTAGGATCCTTCGCAGTGCCGTAGGGGACCGCACCGCCACTTCCCAGCAAATTAGGGACACTGTTGCTCCTGGGGTATCGGCGAGGACCATTCGCAACCGTCTCCATGAAGCTGGGCTACGGTCCCGCACACCGTTAGGCCGTCTTCCGCTCACGCCCCAACATCGTGCAGCCCGCCTCCAGTAGTGTCGCGACAGGCGTGAATGGAGGGACGAATGGAGACGTGTCGTCTTCAGCGATGAGAGTCGCTTCTGCCTTTGTGCCAATGATGGTCGTATGCGTGTTTCGTGCCGTGCAGGTGAGCGCCACAATCAGGACTGCATACGACCGAGGCACACAGGGCCAACACCCGGCATCATGGTGTGGGGAGCGATCTCCTACACTGGCCGTACACCTCTGTTGATCGTCGAGGGGACACTGAATAGTGCACGGTACATCCAAACCGTCATCGAACCCATCGTTCTACCATTCCTAGACCGGCAAGGGAACTCGCTGTTCCAACAGGACAATGCACGTCCGCATGTATCCCGTGCCACCCAACGTGCTTTAGAAGGTGTAAGTCAACTACCCCGGCCAGCAAGATCTCCGGATCTGTCCCCCATTGAGCATGTTTGGGACTGGATGAAGCGTCGTCTCATGCGGTCTGCACGTCCAGCACGAACGCTGGTCCAACTGAGGCACCAGGTGGAAATGGCATGGCAAGCCGTTCCACAGGACTACATCCAGCATCTCTACGATCGTCTCCATGGGAGAATAGCAGCCTGCATTGCTGCGAAAGGTGGATATACACTGTACTAGTGCCGACATTGTGCATGCTCTATTGCCTGTGTCTATGTGCCTGTGGTTCTGTCAGTGTGATCATTTGATGTATCTGACCCCAGGAATGTGTCAATAAAGTTTCCCCTTCCTGGGACAATGAATTCACGGTGTTCTTATTTCAATTTCCAGGAGTCTAGTTGTATTCTAACCTACCCCCAGTTCCGCACTTCTGGTGGTTTGCAAAGTAGGGGAGTGTACTTTATTACATTTCAAAGCATAGTTATAGCAAGATACAGCATATAACAATATATATTATGTCAGTATTTTATGATAACGTAATTAAAATGTTATTAAAATCCCTATCGCCTACCGTCCACCTTGAAAGCTCGGATACTCACAGGTTGACTGCCACTGCACTAGAAGAAGTGTGTTTAACATGAGAACCAGAGGAAGAAAAATATTCTCGCTGACAAGATCAAGATAAATGTGTCATATGCAGTTTAAATAAAAGGTCGCGGCAAACCGGAAGCAGTGGAGAATGTTGAACCTGCAGCGACTGATCTGTATTACGGACTAAACACATGCACATCCACATCTATAGTTACATACATACTCCTCAAACCACCATATGGTGCATGGCGGTGGATGCCTTGTACCACTATTAGTCATTTCCATTCCTTTTCCACTCGCAATCAGAGACAAAACCTACCGTCTATACGCCTTGTTTTTGGGATCATTACTCGAAATGTGCGTTGGCGGTAGTGGAGTCGTTCTGCAGTCAGCATAAAATGCCGATTCTCTACATTTTCCTAACAGTATTTCGCGAAAAGAACTTCGTCTTCCCTTCAAGAATTCCCGGTTGTGTTCCCGAAGCATCTCCATAATACATGAGTGTTGATCGAACCTACCAGTAACAAATCTAGCAGTATGTCTCAATTGCTTCGATGTGATCCTTTAATCATACCAATTGCGAACCCCAACACTCGAGCAGTACTGGAGAATGGCTCGCACAAGTGTTCTATACGGCGTCTCCTTTATAGATGAGCTACTCCTACCCAAAATTCTTTCAGTATACCGATTCTACCATTTGGCTTTCCTACTATCATCCTTACGGGCTCGATCCATTTCACATCGCTTTTCAGAGTTACGTCTAGATATTTAATAGATGTGACTGTGTCAAGTAGCGCAGTGCTGATCCTATGCTTCAACATTAAGGGACTGTTTTTGCTACTCATCTGTATCAATTTGCGTTTCTACTATAATTAGTGCTAGCTGCTATTCGTAATACCCACTGTATCTTGCTACAGTCATTCAGTAACGACTTCTTCCCGTACAACATACCATCATCAGCAACAGCTCGTATAGCGTAACGAGCAGCGCGAGAGCTTCCACGCTAGAAAGATGAAGCAGACTAGTATTGAATTGATAGACGATCGATGTAAGTGCACCGGCCAGCCTCTTTGTCATTTACGTTTTTTCAAGCTCTCTTAAGCAGTTGCTATGGTGGTCTCTAATTTCTACGGAATTAAATATGATACGCAAACAGGTGAGAGGGCAGCTGCCCGTAAAGTTAGATATAGTAAATTTGCCAAATTCTTGAGTACAACGGACCGAGTGGTTGACGGGACTCATGCTCAGTAACAGGAAAAGGATGGACGGATAATGTAGTGCTGTCGTAAGCAAATCACGCACCACCGGGTAGCACCAGAGTTGTCGATATATCAACAACCCACTCCAGAGACGGCGTGTAACCCACCAATTGTCGCACCAACACAGTTGCAGCGGTGGCGCCGCCACAGATGTGAATGCGCCGTCGCCACAGCAGAGCGGGCAAGTCCAAGTCAAAACGACTACCGTGAAAACCGCCTTCTGCTTGTGTACTTCGCGCCGCATCGTCTGCTTTCAGCAACTCCATTTTAGTTGGTCTTCAGCGATTATTCTACAGGACTGTTTACTATCCATCCTTAGCTTCTGGCATGATACATCAACTTCGGGACTGAACCGCTTTGTACAAAGTTGAGTATCTGTCAGTAAATGTGTGGGCTTTTTTGCCAATCATCATCAGTGTTTCAGTGTCATCCTCGTTCTCTTCTCGTAGTGTTTCCCTTAGCGCACTATAAATAGTTGAGGATGGCGAGGAGTAAAACCTCCTTCTGTGGTTGTGTCAAAAGTGTCATAGAAGAAACACCATCTTCCTCGTCATTATCACCTACACCAATGGCTGTGGAATTTTTCCCTCTGTGTCGAATGTCAACACGCGTAATTTTAATACAATGAAGTTATATTATAAGATACAGCTCATTCTCACATGAGCAGATTATTGTATTAAAGTTAGTGAATGACGCAGCCAGCCACAAATATGTTTCGAATGTTGCGTTTTACTGCCATAACCGATTCAGAGCTACCATGCCCATCTTCAGATGGCTAATATTTTCTCGTTACGTAGATGATTAGGTCGTCTGCTCCACATTGCACAAGAATATTTGAATACTTGGTGCCACTTTATCAGTTGTTTCATTAACAAAAATACGCTAAAGTGCCTGTGTTTTATGAGGCAAAATTGTTGTGTTCACTTACATATGTTCCAGTAGATGGTGGTTCGTGTTGTTGTATTTCATGTGGTTTTCTACCTCTACGTATATGTTCTTGAATTTCAGCACAACAGATGTACTTTAAATGGGTTACAATGCTTGTTGGGCATCGCACATGTTTTATACACTTGATGCTTTTCTTTACAACGCGAAGATGATCATTAAGCAAAGCTACAAAGACACCATACATAAAGTATCGACCCAGGATGTAAACAGACGAAAGATGATGTGTGGGATGTGCAGAATGTAACATGTTAAAAACAGAAAAGTATTGGCACCCTAAGCATAAAGTTATTATTAAAAAACTGTAGCATTAATTGTTTTCATTAGGGTTTTTTATACTGTCAATGGTAATTATTAGGATATATTTGACAGTATAAAAAAATCTTCTGTCTTTTTATAATTACTTTTTGCTTATGGGTGCAAATATATTTCTCTTATTAGCATGGTGCGTTTTGCACATCCTACACATCATCTTTGCTCTTTATACGTCCTCGGTCGATATTCAGTGAGTGATATATTTTTACCATTCCTTAACGATAATCTTTGCATTGTAAAGGAAAACTTGAAGTCTATAACACGTCTGGGATGCTCAACAAGCATTGTAAAAATACTGTGAATTGTGCCACAGTAACCCATCTAAAATATGTGTAGTGTGGTGAATTTCAAGAACATACACATCGAGGTAGAAAACCACATGAATCACAACAAAACGAACCACGATCTACTGGAACATATGAAAGTGAACACGCCTCCTTTGAATCATATGTTCGTAAAAAGCAAACACTTTATCGAATTTTTTGTTAATGAAACAACTGGTAAAGTGGCACTAAACGCTCAAAAATTCTTGTGCAGTGCGGAGCAAGCGACATGTTGTTAACGATGAAAAAATATTAGTCATCTGAAGATGGGCTTGGTAGCCAGAAACCAGTTATGGCAGTAAAACAAAGCATTCAAAAAGTATTTGTGGCTGGTTGCGTCATTCACTAGCTATCATTAAAGGCCGAGGGGTTCACAAGATACAACATCGATAAAATGAAAATTGTTCTACATATTGGTGGCGGTGCCTGCTGGAAGAAGGTGAGGAGGACTTTGGCACGGTGGGACGTGTTGGCTGGATTACTCACTTGAAGAGCAGCACGGAGGCGATGAGCAGGGTGGCGAGGAGCAGCACGCAGCTGCCCACTATGACGGCCGTGGACGGGATGGCGGGGCTGCTGTGCAGCTCGGCGTCCAGCACCTGCCGGCACCACAAATCACACGTCACCTACACTCCGCTCCTCTGCAGGAGTTAAATCAGCTACCCTGATGTATGCTATAGCTTTGTGAATGGCGAGTGGCATTGCATGACCCGTAGAACGGAAACAACAGGATATGGATTGGGAGTCTTTCTTAGAAGAACGAAGGTAAAGAAGAATAGCAGAAATCGGACTAACCACTAACTTCACACTAAAGTTAGGGACTTCTTACAAGGGAACCTCCCCATCACCCCCCCCCCCCCTCAGATTTAGTTATAATTTGGCACAGTAGATACGCCTTGAAAAACTGAACACAGATCACTCGAGGAAACAGGAAGAAGTTGTGTGGAAGTATGAAAAAAGTAAGCAAAACATACGAACTGAGTAGTCCATGTGCAAGCCAGGCAACATCAAGGATAATCTGAGCTCAGCAGCGCCGTGGTCCCGTGGTTAGAGTGAGCAGCGGCGGAACGAGAGATCCTTGGTTCAAGTCTTCCCTCGACTGAAAAGTTTAATTTTTTATTTTCAGACAATTATTTTGCGAAGCTGCCCATGTACACAGAACAGTATTGTTTACGTGATCGTGTGTAAATTATCAAAGTTCAGGCACTCACACATAATCAACTTCGCTCTCCAAAATTCCAGGACATGTTCAGATTTGCTAGGACATATGCCATATTTGGCGGTCTCCACACGGAAAAATTTGAAAACGTTAAAAATGTATGTTTTGACAGAGCACAGGGAGAACTGTGCAACTGTGAAACTGTTGCATTCATTTGTTGCAGTTTCTGTGACAAACTCTTATGTTTTCATCACTTTTTTGGGAGTGATTATCACATCCACAAGAAAACCTAAATCGAGCAAGGTAGAAGAATCTTTTTACCCATTCGCCAAATGTACAAGTTAGGTGGGTCGACAACATATTCCTGTCATGTGACGTACATGCCGTTACCAGTGTCGTATAGAATATATCAGACGTGTTTTCCTGTGGAGGAATCGGTTGACCTATGACCTTGAGATCGAATGTTTTCGGTTCCCATTGGAGAGACACGTCCTTTCGTCTACTAATCGCACGGTTTTGCGGTGCTGTCGCAAAGCAGGGACACTAAACTTATTACAGTGAACAGAGACGTCAATGAGCGAACGGACAGATCATAACTTTGCGAAAATAAGGAAAGTAAACTTTTGACTCGAGGGAAGACTTGAACCAAGGACATCTCGTTCCGCAGCTGCTCACGCTAACCACGGGACCACGGCTCTGTTGAGCTCACATAGTCTTTGATGTTGCCTATCTTGCACCTGGACTACTCAGTTTGTGTATTTTGCTTATTTTTTTTCATTGTTCCACACAACTTCTTCCTCTTATCTCGATTCATCTCTGTTCAGTTTTTCAAGGCCTTTCACTGTGCCAACTTAAAACTAAATGTGAGTAGGGTGTGATGGGGAGGTTCCCTTGTTAGTCATCTTACTGGTTTGATGCGGTGAGCCACCAATTCCTTTCCTGTACCAACCTCTTCATCTCCGCTGAAATTACAATTAAATCAATATCATTAGATGCTGAATGGCGTTGCTATACATCAACGGGGACAGTTGAAAATGAGTGCCCCGACCTGGACTCGAACCCGGGATCTCCTGCTAACATGGCAGACGCTCTACCCATCTGAGCCACCGAGGGCACAGAGGACAGTGCGACTGCAGGGATTTATCGCCGGCACGCTGCCCGTGAGACCCACATTCTCAACTTATAGTCCACACACTATATTCGTAGTTCCCCTGCCATTATATCCATTACTCGTGGCAGACAGTCCACCGAGTCCCGTAAGAGTTTAGTCAAGTCGTGCCCATCCACACTGAAGAAAGTCATCAGCTGGCTAGCCTTAAACGATATGAAGATGTCATCTGTTCTTTCGGACATGTCCGAAATAACAGATGCCATCTTCATCTCAGAGTGGCGTTTGCGTTCTCAGTTATTTGCTTGATGCATTCCAATTTCTGTTTTCCTCTACAGTTTGTACCCTGTAGAGCTCCCTCTAGTACCACGGAAGTTGTCCCATGATGGCCTAAGACACGTCCTGTCATTGTGCCCCTTCTTCGTATTGGTGTTTTCCATGTCCGAAATAACAGACTAATGTGTATGAATTCCTAAGGGACAAAACTGCTGATGTAAACTGTCCCTAGACTTGCACATTACTTAAACTAACGTATGCCAAGAACAAAATCCACACCATTGGCCGAGAGATGACTCGAACCTCCGGGGGGAGCGAAAAAACACATTCATATAGCTAACTGATTCGCCTCGATGGGCAGTGATTCTACAATTTTCAGCGCGGATGCACATTTACGTCCGACCTCCAGCGGAAATCTAAAAGTAGTGAGCATAGAGGATACGGACGGGGACTGTGGAGAAATGGCGCTAGGTGAGTCGGCGTTGGGACGTGCAGAGATTGTCTGTGGATTTAAGACAAACGCTGTGTCTGTGTGGCACTGTGGTTAACATAGCTGCCTGGTAAGTAGGAGATCGCGAGATCGAGTCCCGGGCCGGCACAGATTTTCACTCGACACCGCTGATAGGACACGTCCCGTTGCAGCTGATATCATTAATTCCTTTGTTTTTCATTTCTCTCCTCTCCCTCTTCAAAATTACGTAAGCAGCCATGTGGCTGGTTGACGTTTGTGTTGAGGTGTTCTCCTCTTATGCCAGTAGCAAGGGGAGCATTCCTTGAGAAAGACAACCAACCTGTACACAGCGCCTCTGTTAGTATGGAAATCCTGAGACAGCCTCAGATTATGTCTTCCTCCCGTAACCCAGTAGCAAGGCATATCCATTTGTTGTTGTGGTCTTCAGTCCTGAGACTGGTTTGATGCAGCTCTCCATGCTACTCTATCCTGTGCAAGCTTCTTCATCTCCCAGTACTTGCTGCAACCTACATCCTTCTGAATCTGCTTAGTGTATTCATCTGTTGGTCTTCCTCTCCGATTTTTACCCTCCACGCTGCCCTCCAATGCTAAATTTGTGATCCCTTGATGCCTCAAAACATGTTCTACCAACCGGTCCCTTCTTTTTGTCAAATTGTGCCACAAACTCCTCTCCTCCCCAATTCTATTCAATACCTCCTCATTTGGAAAAAAACCACACACACACACACACACACACACACACACACACACACACACACACACACACAGCGCCTCTGTTGAGATGGTGTGGAAAGCCAGAGACAGCGTCAAAAGTATACTCTCACGCCTCACTGTTGTCCTGTTGGCTATTACAGCAATTCTATGTGTCCATACACTTCCTGCGAAGCCCACCAGAGTTTCATAAAGTGCACAGTGGTGTTCTCTTATGTATGTGATTGGTAGTCTGTGCTATGACATGTTCACATGTGACAGTCTGAGGAGTACTTTCTCTGCTTTATTAGTAGTTATGAATATGTGTTGGGTGAAACTGCGGTTTTCATCATACTCGCAGGTATCGTGTGCTGTTTCTCTTTTAATGTTTGTATTGTGTTCTGTAATGAATGGGTGCTGCTGTAATGTGCCTTTCCGTGACATGTACGCTCTCATGTGTGCTCAGACGAGATGTAGTGCATCGAGCACCGGTCGTCTACTCACGGGCAAGGCGTCGCAGACCTCGAAGGCGAGCAGCGGGCCGTCCTCCGAGCAGTCGCCGTCGACCAGGAATGGCGGCCGCGGCGGCGGGGGCAACGAGAACTGCGGGGGCGGCGGGCCCCCGCACGGCCCGCACTCCTCCTCCATGTCGCGAGCCCGGCCGTGAACTCTGCAACACACCAGCAGGCCGTCCGCGTCACCACAGCCGTCCTCAGCCAGCAGCACCAAGTATCTAACTCGTCAGTAATACCTGAAAAGGATTAGGCCTTAGGCGTATACTGACTGGCCGACTGTTGTCTGCAAGGCAACATGAACTATGGCTTCATTGCCAGTGGAAGAATCCTGAAGATGCTATAGCTTCTTTATTCAAGCAGCTCGTCAGAATGTCAATCCTACGGGCCGGGCTCGATTCCCGGCAGGGTAGGAGATTTCGTCGGCTCAGGGACTGGGTGTTGTGTTGTCCTGATCATCATCCTTTCATCCCCATTGACGCGTAAGCAGCTGAAGTGGCGTCAAATCGAAAGACTTGCACCCAGCGAACTATCTACCCGACGGGAGACCCTGGTCACACGAAATTTACAGCTACTCACTTGGCCACGCGAGGCTGTGTACACCCCGTTCCAGAGTTCCACACTTTAGAAAAAAAATCGGAGGAGGCACCAAGAATGGAACCCTTGTCCTTTCTCTCAGCAGGAGGCTACGCTAACCATTCGGTTCAAAAATGGTTAAAATGGCTCTGAGCACTATGGGACTTAACTTCTGAGGTCATCAGTCTCCTAGAACTTAGAACTATTTAAACAAAACTAACCTAAGGACATCACACACATCCATGCCCGAGCCAGGATTCGAACGTGCGACCGTAGCAATCGCGCGGTTCCAGACTGTAGCGCCTAGAACCGCTCGGCCACCTCGGCCTGCTGACCATTCGGTTGGGAGATGGTCAGGATAGTTGACTGAAAAACATAACGGTATGTGATCCTTTTCTTCCTCATGATAATACCTGCTGACGATGAACTCTGGCAACTATTCCAACAGCGGTCACAGATTACTTACACCAGTCTTAATTTTTCTTCGTTTGGCTTCTTCTTGTTATCTATTTTACCATTTTTCCGTAATTTTGTTAGATCCTTGAGACTGATGTATAGGCACAGTTTTATTTTCATCTAAAGTTAACACCCATAATTTCTCGGCATCACATGACACCACTTGCACAGTAACTTCTTTTTTTAATGAATAAAAAAATACTTGCATTTAAGTTTTTGAGGCATTTCATTTGATTACTTTTGATAACGTTATTGGAGACATCAGCGATCCAATTACAATTTTTGAAAATAATTATCGTCTGTGCCTGTGACTTCTAGGTTAGCGATATATCTGCTTAATAATATTTCGCCTTCATACAAAATACCTTTGTTTTATAATTACAGTCAGTGCGTTTCGTTGCCACTACTCCAGTTTCAAGGGCTTTATAGACATAATAGGTTTGCGGCGGCTTCAGATCTGCCACTGTTAGGTGAAAAATTGAAGCAGGTGTAATGCCCATTATTTGTATACAGACCTCGAAAATAGAGGTGCAGCTTCGAATCGCGTTTAACATTAATTAGAAAATTTTAAAAAAATTGTGGTTAAAGATGGAATATTGCTAATCAAATATAGCCCCAAAATAGGAATAATTGAATTGGGGGAGGAAATGATTTCCACTAAATGTTTCAGTACTGTTCCTCTTACTATGGTAAGTTTAGGACAGAAGAAACGGATATATCTCTCTTTCAATTATCTGTATTTTGTAAGCATTCGGTGCTTCTGGATTCTTGCATGTACTTCCTTTACCCACAATCTACAAGATATTTTCTGTAGAGGAACTCATCGTACCTTTACTGGCCGTACTCACTAGACGAAAGTGGCACGTCAAATACTGTCAACTAATCTTATTCAGACTACTAAGTTTCAAGTAAACGGAAACTGAATTTATACATTATGAATGACAGAAACTTACGTACCTACCACTCGAAAACTGGAACTATTATTCAGATTTACAGATAATTATGACGTGTAGACTCTACATTAGGTTACTAAACTTAAGTTCGATGAAATTTGGAGCACAGATAGAAAGCACTGCTGCTGTATAGTACATACGGTAACTGAATGGAATACGTATCGAGACGAACAGATATACACTGAAGCGCCAAAGAAACTTGTACAGGAATGCATATTCAAATACAGAGTTATGTAAATAGGTAGAACACGGCGCTGCGGTCAGCAAGACCACAAGTGTCTGGCGCAGTTTTTAGATTGGCTTCTGCTGCTACAGTGGCGAGTTATCAAGATTTAAGTGAATTTGATCGTGGTGTTATAGTCACGAGCGATGGCCCTCAGCATTCCGAGGTAGCGATGAAGTGGGAATTTTTCCGTACGCCGGTTTCACGAGTGTACCGTGAATATCAGGAATCCGCCATGTTTAAAATTTTGAATCTGTGAAACATCAAATCTCCGACATCGCTGCGGCCGGGAAAAGATCCTGCAAGAACTGGATCAACGACGACTGAAGAGAATCCTTCAAAGTGACAGAAGTGCAACTCCTCCGAAAATTGATGCAGATTGCACTGTCAGACATCAACAAGTGACAGCGTGCGAACAATTCAAAGAAACATCATCGATATGGGCTTTCGGAGCAGAAGACCCATTTGTGTACCCTTGAGAACTGCACGACACAAAGCCTTACGCCTCGCCTGGGCCAGTCAACACCGACATTGGACTGTTGATGACTGGAAACATGCTCTCTGCTAAGACGAATCCCATTTCAAATTTTATCGAGGGGATGGATGTATACGGATATGGAGGCAACCTCTTTTTTTGGAATCTATGGACTTTGCTTATCATCAGGGGATTTTTCCACCTGGCGGAAACTCTGTAATGGTGTGTGACGTGTGCAGCTGGAGTGACATGAGAACTTCGATACGTGTAGATACGACTATGACAGGTGACATTTACGTAAGCATCCTGTCTGATCATCTGCATCCATTCATGTCCATTGTGCATTCCGACGGACTTGGGCAATTCCAGCACGACAATGCGACACCCGACATGTCTAAAGCTACTATAGAGTGGCTCGAGGAACACTCTTCTAAGTTTAAACATTTCCGCTGGCCACTAAACTACCCAGACGTGGACATTATATGTTTTGAATGCCTTGCAACGTGCTGTTCAGAAGAGATCTCTACATCCTCATACTCTTACGGATTTATGGACAGCCGTTTAGCATTCATGGTGTCACTTCCCTCCAACACTACTTCAGACCTTAGTCAAGTCCATGTCACGTCGTGTTGCGGCATTTCTGCGTGCTACACGATATTGGCCAGGTGTGGCAGTTTCTCTGGCTCTTCAGTGTAAGAGCTTTACTCAAAGATAATAACAACAGCAAAGTCACAGCGATTCATTATGGTCCCCTGGTCATTACAAACGGTGGGACACGTGCTTGTAATAGGGTGTGTGATCACCACGGACGGAAGTGCGTGTCCCGCATTGCTCCTACGCTGGTCCCAGTGTACGTAACGAGTTCTTGTGGTAGGGCGTTCCATCCCCTCACCAGCGCGACTGACAATTGATAAATAGTCGTTGGAGCATGAGGACGTGCTGCAATAGTTCTTCCGAATGCCGCGCTGCATCCCACCCGTGCCTGATGCGAGTTACGTCTGGGTAATAGGCATGCCAGTCCATTCGTCGAACATCCTCTCATTACAAGAGCTTCTGCACCTGCGCTGTCCGATGCCGTCGGACACTGCCATGCATAAAAATGAAGTCAGGGCAGATTGCAGCGCTGAAAAGACGCACAAGGCAACGGAGTACAGTGTCACGATAACGTTCGCCGGTCAGTGTACCATGTTTAAAAATTTTGATGTCAGTACGCCTGTGTAACATTGCCTCCCCACATCATAGCACCTGGCCCATGAAACTATCATGTTCGAAAGTATTCCTGGGTGCATTATGTGTTCCCACTCTCGCCAAATGGGGATACGTCCAGCATTGTCGAACATGGTCATTCAGGTGCTATTATTAACGTTCCAGTGTGATTACGATTTTTAACATATAAGTCATTTATGTTGTTTTCATTGCGTATTTATCTCAGTTGTAGGAGTTCTTTTTTCTTATGATCTAAGTTTCACTGAGGTATGTTACCAGGCAGTGGCACGCGATGCGCAAGTCAGTTTCTTCCCTAAGAGTCAACAACCACTGTAATTAGCAGGCCTAACAGAGGAGTATGAGTGCTCTTATCAACTGTGTACTGGCTATGGATCGTAGTGGAAAGGCCATATTTATAACGAAACGAAATGGAAGTATTTGGCTGTATTTCAACATGAAGGTTCTTAAGGGCACGAAATTTTATCGAATTAGTCGCTTGTTATCTTATTCAAACTTTACATTTAGATATCTCATTTACTAATCTATTACTTTTTTTGCGTGGTGCTTTAATATTAGGGTCCGTCTTCCAAAACAGAGATGGGCTTCAATGATTACATGCAAAAGGTAAAAAATAGCTTGTAATAAAAGTACCAACTGCTTTCGCTCGTGTGTATAATGACTAAATTGTTTCATTTCATATTTTCACCGATAGAACTGATGTGGGTCGCAAACGGAATCCAGGAAAAACTTTCATCGCCTCTTTTCTATAGTCGCGCTGTTGATGCCGCAGCATAATTTCATTTTCCTCCTTTTCTCTTCTTTCCTCGGCTAGCCCAGTCTCACTTACGGAGAAGTGAGAGGTTACCAAATTTATTTGTAAGGAAGTTGAGAAACTTACAATCTACTCAGCTTTTCCCAGTCCTCTACCCCCCTTCTGCTGGCCAGCTCGGTTTCAACACACTGGAGTTTTCAGATTTGAATGACAGCTGCAAAATTGCTTTTATTATAATGTGTTGCGTGTTCAGGCTGCAGAACTTCTGCCAGAGGTAGTATTATTCAGCACTAGCGCCTGTTAAAGGTAAAGTGTTTCTTGTTTTTCCTTCTGTCTTTCTGAACATTTTTCAGTCTCTCTTTCTGCCCCGTCTTTTCTCGGTGTCTCTCAGAAAACTTTTTATTTCTATCTTTTCTCCTCAGTTCGTGACAGCAGTCGCCTTAACGGCTGCATATGGGACGCACCGTACGGCCGAGAGCAGTTCAAAAGCCATTATCTTAGCGGCCACTCCGCCCGAATGCGAACGAATATAAAGGACGCGCATTCATCATTTAAAGGCCCCTAGAAGCACGCTGCGCGCACACATTACTCACCGCGTACGGTCGGTTCGCGCATGCGCGCACGCGCAGGTGTCAGGTATCACATTGTAATTCAAATACCTTCATTAATATTCATGCGCGGGCCCCGTCCGGCACTATACGTTACCGCATCTCGAAATCTTTGACGATGATAAAATAACCAACTGGGTTAGATCGCCTAGCCGCCAATTCCCCTCTCGACTCGTCCTGCAATTAGTGGCGTAATGCGGCGATCCTCCCCAACATCTTACCCCCGGCGGCTCTTTTTGTCTCCAACAGTAGGCTATTTCCACGCGTGCAGGAATTACTGAGTTTCTGCTGCGTTGCACACCGACGTAGGAGTGGTTGACCAGCGTCCCTTTTGGACGGATTCTGAGAGAAAGTTCCTATACGCGTAATATATGGTGTCTTCATCCATTATATTCACAGTAGGCATATTAATATTACGGCAGTTAGACAGAAGAGAGTGTCACAGTGTTTACGTGTGAAAGGTCAACGTTTCATATTAGATAGAGGAAATAAAAAATCATAAAAACCATGTGAAGTGAAAACTAAGAGAACTTCCTATATTTTCCTGTTTAACAAGGTGTAAACGAATGAAAGTGACATCACTCTGACGACCACCTTGACAACTCACGCTTGACAACTAGTGATGGTGTAAGTAGGCTGTTCAGGATTTTATGTTGGTAACGCCACGTAGCGTTCTGTATGAAAATCACTGACTCTGCTGTGTGCAGTCTGTGGCTGGTTTGCATTGTTGGAATATCTGATATTGTAGAGTTGGGCAGTTGGATGTGAACAGCGCGTAGCGTTGCGCAGTTGGAGGTGAGCCGCCAGCAGTGGTGGATGTGGGCCGAGTTTTGAGAGCGGACTATCTGGACGTGTGCCCGTCAGAAAAACGAAATGTGTAAGACTGCATGTCATTAACGTTCTCTATCAAAATCTTTCATTACCTAACTATGCCTATCAGTAGTTAGTGCCTTCCGTAGTCAGAATCTTTTATTTAGCTGGCAGTGTTGGCGCTCTCTGAATTGCAGTAATTCCAGTAACGAAGATTTTTGTGAGGTAAGTGACTCATGAAAGGGATAGGTTATTGTTAGTCAAGGCTATTCTTTTGTAGGGATGATTGAAAGTCAGATTGCGTTGCGCTAAAAATATTGTGTGTCAGTTTAGTGGTGATCAGAATAAGTAAAGGGAGAAATGTCTGAGTATGTTCAGTTTTGCTCAGCTGTTTGAAAATCAAATAACGTAAGGGGTTTACCGGCACAGTACTTCATAAATTTTTCTAAGGGGACGTTTCAATGGGAATATTAAACAGAATTAACAGAAAATAAACTAAAGTTACTGGACGAAAAATCACTTGGGCTTCGTCAGATTTAAAGGTATTATGATTACTTAATATGATCGTTCAGTTCAGGAGGCGATCCATGATTTTCTGGTGCAGTCTTCTTTTCGAAACTGATTTATTTGTCAGGATCGCTATGTTAATACAATAACTGAATTACTAGTTTCGGCAATGTATACAGCCATCTTCAGATCTCGAAAAGGTATTTCGAGGTTACAAGCTTATTGTCATACAAAAATTGTAGTAGTGCATGTACAACAGCTCAAAGACAAAAATCAGATAACCATAAACCAGGGCAATGCATACACCGCTCTGTCACCTGAGGACTATACAGTAAGCTATAAAACGATAACATAAAATTCTGATCATATGCACGGCTTCAATCCTTCAATATATCAACGAATAGATCTAATAAATAAAATTTTAAATTAAACTGTACCATAAGAAAGTCGAAGCACTACAATAACATACGAAGTGTGCTATCACGTTCTTGCCATTCGTACACCATGTCGTATGGACGGCTTCAATCCTTCAATATATCAACGAATAGATCTAATAAATAAAATTTTAAATTAAACTGTACCATAAGAAAGTCGAAGCACTACAATAACATACGAAGTGTGCTATCTTGTTCTTGCCATTCGTACACCATGTCGTATATACTTTGTGACAGCACTCCTGGCATGTCGTTGTATTGCCTCGACTTTTTATGGTAAGTTGTTATTTAAAATTTTACTTAATAAAGGTATTCGTTGTTATCTGTTGACTTTTGGATTGTGTCTGCACATGTGGGCAGAATTTTATAAGAATTATTATTTTACAGCATATTGAATAGTCCTCTTGTGACAAAGTTGCGTATGGATTGTATGATGTAACTAGCACTGCCCAGTTTATGGGCAAGTAATTTTTGTCACTGAATTGTGTATGCTCCACAACAATTTTCGTATGATTTTATGCCTGTAATATCGACATATTTTCTTTTTACAGATATGAGGATGGCAATTCACATTGTCGAACCTGGTAATCCAGCAATTTTGTTAACATAGATATCTTCACAAACAAACTGGTTTTACAAAATAAGACTGCAGTACATAAAGGTAGCCTATTTAGCAAAATAAGTTTTCCCTGTGCTTAGCAAAGAAAGGAAGGATAAAGAAAAACCAAAACATTATCATTGTACTTGTGAAGCTGGCGTACCATATTTTATCTGTTTTCAGTGTTGGTTTCCGAGTGGCACAGTGTCTTCAAAATAATTTTCACTCATATACTACACCTTACGTCCTATAATATGTAAGAATGAAGAAAATCGACAATGGCGTAGTCTTACAGAAACTTTCTCAGGTTTTAAGTATACTGATAAAGTTCTTATGAGCTATAAGGAAAACGCTTTTTACATGCTGCAATGGTGATTTTTACTACAAGCTTGTAACAAGCCTGTTTATTCGTAAAAAAGGCAGGTCTTTTTTAGAACTGAACTTCCGATAGCAGGAACTTTAGATTGAATCAAACAAAGTGAATTTTACAAACTAAGGTTTATAAATACGGAGTGATATTTCACGAAAATGCTGAAGAAACATCTTTTTGAGTTATTGGTGAACCTCATGTATCTGTTACTTCTCTACTCTGCTATGAGAAATAACATGTCAAAACAAAATAACTGCTAGACGTTCACACGTTTCTGGACGCTCTAACTTAATATGGACAAAATAACAAACACTGTCGTCAAAAGGAGGTTCCACCTTTGGTTTTCCCAATAAAGTCAATCGTCTATGTTGAGCTCAAACTGAATAACTTACCATCCACGCCAGAAGAGCGTTTCTTCCATAATTTCGTCTGTTAACCCTTTAAACCTAACAATGCCAACACATATTCAGCACCGTATGCTACCAATGGGCGTGGAGGGAGGGAGGGGGGTAAGTTACTTCAGGACAACCACATGAAAATATAAATTTCTATAATTGTACTTGAACACTTCAGTTACACTTTTTAATTAATTTTGACTGACAAAAATTGAAACAGTTATAGAATCTAGTACAAGAAGTTGTCAAAAACAATAATTTCTTTTTCAAAATTTTAAAATTCGAAGCTCACAACTAGATCATAATATTTGCCAAAGGTGAGCAGGAAGCATCTCCCGGTTAATACTGCTAAGGTTTAAAAGCTGATAACATTGTTACGATGTGTGTTCTGTCATTCGTTAGTTTACATAACGTTCACCTTACCATGTGTAATCAGTTAATTTCTAACACAACACAACGGATAAAAATATAAATCAAAGAAAGATATAAAGAACTTCATTCGTTAACTTTTATGCTGTGGCGTATTTTTCCACATAGGAGAAAACTTCATTTTTTACCAGCTTTAAAAATATAGAATCCAAATTTAAAATTACATGAAAGAAGTTTCCCTTCTTAAAAACAATTATTAATTGTCGAATTTGTGCCGGCTATCATATGCCTCTGACGGAGTTCCCTTTCATGCAGCGGCACCTAAAAGGCAATAAACTGTTAACGCGCTTTGGCGTAAAACCTGTCATTATTAGGACTCGAAAATATGTCAACAGATAAAATTAATCGCTAAAATAAAATACTCGAGTCGTTCATAGCATCCGCAATAATGACCAGTATTCACTGCAGTGTAATTACTTACCTATCAGCATTCATAGTCGGGTTACAGAAAAAATTTGCTTTATGTGATGGCTCGAGAAACATGTCGCGTGATGGGTATAATATGTGCGAACGACCTACGCTATGAACAGGATAGGGCAATGGTCGGCGATTTTAGAGTCAGAGCTATTCAGGAAGAAATGGGATGCCTTTGACATCACCTCACACGGTAGAACGAAACAGGGACGTGAATGCCCTACAAAACATTTTTGCAGATCGTCTGTTCTATAGAACAAAGTGGTGACCAGTATATTCCGAATCACGTAACTGTGTATCGATGAGTACTTAATTTATATGAATAAACTTTCCATCCCAAGAGATCTATCACCTGCTCTGAGTCTCGTTCAGTCCATCTAGATGCTATCTCTTGCAATGTTCATTCACTAGACCCTGATTCAGTTAGTGTCTGAGACAAGTGCAGCTGTTAAACTGAACCACATCTGGTCGAATACATACTCCGAATGGGCACACTAACGCTGAAAAATGACACTATATGTATACACTTAGCAGAATGTGCGTGCTTAGGAGAAGCGTCATGCTTCGTGTAGTAGCTGTTTAACAGTCATCAAATGAGATCCTGAATGTTTCCGGTGAAATACTATGATGGAAAGTGACATCACAATGACGATTATAGGAGGTTAAATAATTCAGCGTCTCATTTAGTGTATCCCCATGTTTCCAATGCATTTCTTATAAGTAAGGTAGATGGTTGGACTGGTCTTTTCCATCGCCACCACGTTTATTTGAAATACTTGCTTGACCAAATGTACTTCAATTTGACCGACTTTAGAAACCAAGCTCGTTGACGTACCCTAATTTAATGGCGGTCACTATATAGGATCAGCTACTGGTGTTGCAAATGCAATTTAAATATAGGGCTTTAAAAGGAATAAAGGGTGTTGTTATGAAGTTTTTTGGCCCAAGATCGCCCATAAATTTGCAGCGTATCATGATGAGGGGGAACGTAACGGTAAGAGAGGTGGTCCTTCCGACGGATGATTTGTTATAGATGACACGGGATTAATACACTACTGGCCGTTAAAATTGCTACACCAAGAAGAAATGCAGATGATAAACGGGTATTCGTTGGACAAATATATTATAATAGAACTGACATGTGATTACATTTTCACCCAATTTGGGTGCATAGATCCTGAGAGATCAGTACTCAGAACAACAACCTCTGGCCGTTATAACGGCCTTGATACGCCTGGGCATTGAGTCAAACAGAGCTTGGATGGTGTGTACAGGTACAGCTGCCCATGCAGCTTCAACACGATACCACAGTTCATCAAGAGTAATGACTGGCGTATTGTGACGAGCCAGTTGCTTGGCCACCATTAACCAGACGTTTTCAATTGATGAGAGATCGGGAGAACGTGCTGGCCAGGGCACCAGTCGATCATTTTCTGTTATCCAGAAAGGCCCATACAGGACCTGTAACATGCGGTCGTGCATTATCCTGCTGAAATGTAGGGTTTCCCAGGGATCGAATGAAGGGTAGAGCCACGGGTCGTAACACATCTGAAATGTAACGTCCACTGTTCGAAGTGCCGTCAATGCGAACAAGAGGTGAATGAGACGTGTAACCAATGGCACACCATACCACAAAGCCGGGTGATACGCCAGTGTCGCGATGACGAATACACGCTTCCAATGTGCGTTCTCCGCGATGTCGCCAAACACGGATGCGACCATCATGATACTATAAACAGAACATGGATTCATCCGAAAAAATGACGTTTTGCCATTTGTGTACCCAGGTTCGTCGTTGAGTACACCATCGCAGGTGGTCATGTCTGTGATGCAGCGTCAATGATAACCGCAGCCATGGTCTCTGAGCTGATAGTCCATGCTGCTGCAAACGTCGTCGAACTCTTAGTGCAAATGGTTGTCGTCTTGCAAAGGTCCCCATCTGTTGACTCAGCGTTCGAGACGTGGCTGTACGATCCGTTACAGCCATGCGTGTAAGATGCCTGTCATCTCGACTGCCAGTGATACGAGGCCGTTGGGATCCAGCACGGCGTTCCCTATTACCCTCGACCAACGCGAGCAGCAATGTCGCGATACGATAAACAATAATCGCGATAGGATACAATCCGACCTTTATCAAAGTCGGAAACGTGACGGTACGCATTTCTCCTCCTTACACGATGCATTACAACAACGTTTCACCAGGCAACGCCGGTGAACTGCAGTTTGTGTATGAAAAATCGGTTGGAAACTTTCGTCATTTCAGCACGATGTAGGGTTCGCCAACGGTGCCAGCCTTGTGAGAATGCTCTGAAATGCTAATCATTTGCTTATCACAGCATCTTCTTGCTGTCGGTTAAATTTCGCATCTGTTGCACGTCATCTTCGTGGTGTAGCAATTTTAATGGCCAGTAATGTAGGTTTGCCTACGACGACCTATTCTTTTTGTTTTTTAATTTTAAATATTTTATTACCTTCCTGGAAAGGAGCACTAATAATTTAATGTCTTTATTTGCTTGAGCTTAGTCTTATTTTCTGCTATTTAGGCTCTTTTAATTTGGTGGAGAATGTTCACACTATAATCTTAGTTTTACGAGGGGTGTTCAGTAAGCATTTTCTTTTCTGAAAGCAGGTTGGTTTTATTCAGGATTCCGATATACCACATTATTTACCATCCTTTTGACTAAAAAAACCCTATTTTTCAATAACATATGTTTTTGAGAGGGATCCGCCTTTAGCAAAACACAGTTCTGATTTTTGTCCCTGACGTGTTTCACTGCAGTTGCAGCATTATCAGTGAGTTTTTTATTATTATGGCTGTTAAACATAAGGAATGCCTTTTACTGTTTAAATACATGTAAATATTAGTTTCTAAAACGTAAGTGAAGGTTTTTGAAGAGCACATAAAATTGTGTCTTCATACCTTCTTACCACATGGTGTGGTTTTCCAGCTGTATTACGTTTTTACAGTGACTGTTCTTCTTTACAGTTTGTCACCTGCAACTGTATACAACTTAATGTAGGCTGAAAGTTTACGCAAAAATTACGCTTTCTAAACTGTTATGGCTCTGCCTGAGATTAATAATTCAGCTGAAAGGTTGTGTGTGTGTGTGTGTGTGTGTGTGTGTGTGTGTGTGTGTGTGTATCTATTTACATTATGTTTCACTTTCGGTTTCTTTTATTGTCATCTTCTTCACTGTGAAGTTCTATGTGTTGAGTTGTCACTGTCACAGTTTAAGAGCTGTAATAACTAGATTACGGACAGTGGAACAGTAGAAGGAGTGAAAAATAAGATGGCAAACAGTGAAACAGTTAAAGACGTCAATGGCGGTTGTTTGAATTTCTCAGAGGTGTGTGTGTGTGTGTGTGTGTGTGTGTGTGTGTGTGTGTGTGTGTGTGTGTGTGTGTGTCACTATGACAGTATAGCTGCTATAGATGATTAGTTTGGTATACCTTGTGTTTCGTGAGAGCAAAGCGATACTGTGTTTAGTTAGACACTGATGATAGTAATAATATCCAATCTCGTCTTCACTTCATATTGTTTATTCTTGGTTGAAGTTCGGTGTTTTATGCCTGTTTTATGCAGAGAGTTGGGTTTTCTAATTGTGCAGCGGGGCACAGGGGTGAAGGTAGTGAACAGTTGTGCTATGACAGAATACGACAGATCTCGATCAGCTGGATTCTGAAAGTGATAGAACCGCACTCCCCAGTACAGTTTGGTGGCGACATTAAGCACCGAATAATGCTATCTGCAACTATTTCTCGTAACTTCGCACACTAGTTCGTAGACCCCCTTACTTTGTTTCGGCCTCTGTAACAGAATGGATGCAACTGGAAGCAATTTCCAGGAAACGGAACATATTAACACCTGGTAACTCTAAATGGCACCCACCAATTTCAGTCTGGATGTAATGTTAACTGTTATCGTCTACTTGATAAAGTTATCGAAAGGGATAAATGACAAAGACATTGTTCTTCCTGTGGTGTCGAGTTGCATTACTCAGGCTTGAAACGCACTGATTATAAACGAAACTTAATTAGTTCTCAAATCTGACTCCATCTGGAACGTGGAAGTGCTCAGTGACCGCATTTGTCTCAGGTCGTGAATGAAGTTAGAGGTGTCAATTATATTTTGTGTTTAACAGATCCAGATTTCGGTCACTGAATGAATAGCAGAAAAGCTAATACATTTCAGCCGCTATTTTGCATAGTCCCTCTTGGACTACGTGTTTTAAAAGTTCAAACTTTATTGTTAACTTTGTCTACTTTATTGAAGATAGCCGGCAACGGCTTTGCCGCAGTGAATACACCAGTCCCCGTGAGATCACCGAGGTTAAGCGCTGTCGGGCGTGGTCGGCACTTGCATGGGTGACCATCCAAGCCGCCATGCGCTGTTGCCATTTTTCGGGGTGCACCCAGCCTCGTGATGCCAACTGAGGAGCTACTCGACCGACTAGTGGCGGCTTCGGTAAAGGATACTTCATAACGACTAGGAGAGCACTGTGCTGATCCCACGCCCCTCTTATCCGCATCCTCCAATGAGGATGAGACGGCGGTCGGATGGTCCCTGTAGCCCACTAGTGGCCTGAAGACGGAGTGCTCTTTTATTGAAGATAGTCACTCATTGACCGAAATAAAGATCTGCTACAATACATTTAAGTTGCGGCTGATTGTCGTACCTTCTTTCACCTACTGAAACGTAATTATCCTATGTCAAGGTAAATTAATGGATGTTGCACCATCTGTAGACACGAAAGTAATAACGAGTGATATTGTACAACGAATCTGGCCGACATCTTACCAAAAGCAGTTGACTAATAGTAGACGTCTTGTTTCCTTGGCTTACGTTTCACGAAGCGGCGGACCTTACGCCACCGTGAACGTTTGGAAATTTGTGGTAAGGTGTTAAGGGACAAAACCGCTGAGGTGTGAGCTCATCAGTCCCTAAGCTTAAGTGCTACCTAATCTAACTAAAAATCTAACTTAAGCTAACTTACGCTAAAGACAACACACACCCACGCCCGAGGGATGACTCGATGGGGGGTAGGGGATCTGTGTGCACCGTGACAAGGCGCCCGAGACCGCGCGGCTACCCCGCGCTGCGCCCTGAACGTCCCCTCGCTCTTTTACACGGCGAAGCTGTTCTGGCCAATGTTCAGCCTAGCTCTGAAACAATCGTCCAAACATCGATAATGGTGGACGCTGATTCGCGCGGTATTCACGCGGTTGGATCGTACGAGCACAGAGCAGGTCCGAGATCCCGTTATGCTGCGAGCCTCCTTAATCTCGGTCGTATATTCGCCAATTGCGGCGTGGTAGTATCCAGACACTCGATGGTGCTTGGAAACTTTGCAGTTTTTCCCACTGCAATGCCGTGTCTTACTCGTGCAGTGGAATTACACTACTGTTTGTGAAAGTTACAAGGAATGGTCTTAATCACTCCAAAATGGGAGGATGATTAGGACTGTGGAACAATAAAAATTTATTAAGTCTGTAGACACATGGCGTGGGCGTCGACTAAACAGCGCCCTCTTTTTATGATCAGATATGTTAGGTTTACGCCACAGTGAGTCGGTGCAAAACCGTCCAACGAAGTAGAAACAAGTAAGTGCCGGCATACCTAGTCGACGTCAAAGGGCGCAATCAGTTGGTGACCAAGTTGGAACGGGGCAGAATGATCGGTCTGCAGGAAAAGGGTTTGTCTTACCGTGATATTGCGGCCCGTAAAAGACACGCTGCTTCGATAGTGATACGACAGCGTAACCAATCAATTACATTTCAGCAAATTGAAATAAGAACACCGTGAATTCATTGTCCCAGGAAGGGGAAACTTTATTGACACATTCCTGGGGTCAGATACATCACATGATCACACTGACAGAACCACAGGCACATAGACACAGGCTACTGAGCATGCACAATGTCGGCACTAGTAAAGTGTATATCCACCTTTCGCAGCAATGCAGGCTGCTATTCTCCCATGGAGACGATCGTACAGATTCAGGATGTAGTCCTGTGGAATGGCTTGCCATGCCATTTCCACCTGGCGCCTAAGTTGGACCAACGTTCGTGCTGGACGTGCAGACCGCGTGAGACGACGCTTCATCCAGTCCCAAACATGCTCTATGGGGGACAGATCCGGAGATCTTCCTGGCCAGGGTAGTTGACTTACACCTTCTAGAGCACGTTGGGTGGCACGGGATACATGCGGACGTGCATTGTCCTGTTGGAACAGCGAGTTCCCTTGCCGGTCTAGGAATGGTAGAACGATGGGTTCGATGACGGGTTGGATGTACCGTGCACTATTCAGTGTCCCCTCGACGATCACCAGAGGTGTACGGCCAGTGTAGGAGATCGCTCCCCACACCATGATGCCGGGTGTTGGCCCTGTGTGCCTCGGTCGTATGCAGTCCTGATTGTGGCGCTCACCTGCACGGCGCCAAACACGCATACGACCATCATTGGCACCAAGGCAGAAGCGACTCTCATCGCTGAAGACGACACGTCTCCATTCGTCCCTCCATTCACGCCTGTCGCGACACCACTGGAGGCGGGCTGCACGATGTTGGGGCGTGAGCGGAACACGGCCTAACGGTGTGCGGGACCGTAGCCCAGCTTCATGGAGACGGTTGCGAATGGTCCTCGCTGATACCCCAGGAGCAACAGTGTCCCTAATTTGCTGGGAAGTGGTGGTGCGGTTCCCTACGGCACTGCGTAGGATCCTACGGTCTTGGCGTGCATCCGTGCGTCGCTGCGGTCCGGTCCCAGGTCGACGGGCAAGTGCACCTTCCGCCGACCACTGGCGACAACATCGATGTACTGTGGAGACCTCACGCCCCACGTGTTGAGCAATTCGGCGGTACGTCCACCCGGCCTCCCGCATGCCCACTATACGCCCTCGCTCAAAGTCCGTCAACTGCACATACGGTTCACGTCCACGCTGTCGCGGCATGCTACCTGTGTTAAAGACTACGATGGAGCTCCGTATGCCACGGCAAACTGGCTGACACTGACGGCGGCGGTGCACAAATGCTGCGCAGCTAGCGCCATTCGACGGCCAACACCGCGGTTCCTGGTGTGTCCGCTGTGCCGTGCGTGTGATCATTGCTTGTACAGCCCTCTCGCAGTGTCCGGAGCAAGTATGGTGGGTCTGACACACCGGTGTCAATGTGTTCTTTTTTCCATTTCCAGGAGTGTATTCAAAATGACACTCACAATTGCATTATTTATTTTGCCGCCAACCGGTATCAACACGCGATGGGGCATCTCTGAAGAGATTTTCCACCATTAGGTCACTTGCTGGAGTCATCACCCTGCATGTGCACGGTAGGTGTCACACACAGCCTCGAGAGGTAAATGGACAACACTATATGGCCACAGCGCGGGAAGACCGCCATCATATCCGCATAGCCGTTGCCGACACAACCGTTTCGTCCACAGTGTTGGCCCGACACTGGTGGACCGCAACGCGTGTGGACATATCTGTGTCGACGGTTCGACGCCGCCCGCAGAGGCGTCTACTGTTGGCATCCATTCCATTGCTTTGGCTTCCATTTACCAGGAACCAACAACGCCTCAGACTGCAATGGGCATCTGAATGCCCTCACTGGCGTATCGTATGGCAAAATGTAGTGTTTCCGGACGAGTCCTGGTTCAATTTGTGCTACAGCGATAGCCGCGTAGGTGTTAGACATTACCGTACTGAACGCTAACGGACACACTGCATTCTTGAGCGGTATAACGGGCAAACACCAAGAGTGATGGTTGGAGACGCCATTGCCTGCAAAAAGCTATCTCGCCTCCTACGTATTGAGTGCAATCGGAACAGCAACCACAACATCAGAGAAGCTTCCGAGACTGAGGCGCTGTGATTCCTGCAAGCAACTGCACATTCGGTATTTTTGTAGCGCAATGGCCGGCCAAATGTGACGAAGGTTGTGGAAATTTCCTTAGAAGAACGCCAGGAACAACTATCTCCTTGGCTAGCAAGTTCGCCTGACATGTCACCAATCGAACATGTGTAGGATATGGTCAGTCGGCAACTTGTTCGTTCTGACCCTCATGCAAGCACTGTCGAAGCTTTGAAGATGCGCCTACAGACTGAGTGGCAGTCTGTTCCCTAACACCGTTCTGTAAGGGTTCCACTGTTCCTTACTTAAAAATAAACGTATGTTAGTCGCTTAGGTCCAGGATACACCAAGAATCAATACTCATTCGCCGACGGCACCCAGCGACCAGTACTGTTGTCAGCAGGAGTGTGGTTGTTCTAATGGCGTAGCGGGAAGAGGCATATCGTGTTTCCTGAGAGTGTGTCCCCGTCGTCGTGTGAATTGGCGTCCAGTAAATGTACCGAACTGAAACAGGTGTTTTTACCGAGAAGTGATAATTAATACGGAGTGTCGATATTACCGTACCAGCCAACGGATTGCATTGAGGATAACAGTGTGTGACGATACTTCGAGGCATTTTACCTGTGTTGAGATTAACCGGGAATAGAAATATATGACAATGAGAGTGACTGTCTGCATTTGTCCTTAACGAGAATATATAACTTTACTTTGTGCAAACTGTCGCTACCTTGATTAACGCAAAGCTCCTATTCTTTTAATGTAACATATTTTCAGCAGCCAATTATAACAACTCCCGTAGTCGTCAAAACCGATAAGCACTTATTCATTACGTCATGGTCATTTTATATAAAAGATTGAGTACCGTAATATTCGACCGCTAACATTACCATAATTAAATTTGGGTTTTTTGAATACCCAGGCCCTCTTTGATTGCATTTCACGACGTCGAGAGTCTCTGTCTACAGCGAATGCCCTGTTCACATCATATTGGATTCTCGACGACATAGTGCACGTACAGTTGTGAAATTCTAATCGTCTGTGTACTGTCTTGTCGCTAGTCTGTGGAATAAATTTCACTGTAATCGCATGTCTCCTTGATGCTGGAACTTTAGCGAGCAGTAGAGTAATGAAGTTTGAATCTCATTTCTAGTAGAATTTTCATCTTGGCGCACCAACTCGTCATATGCTCAAGCGACACTTCAATTGTGCCAATTAAGCTAGTGTAACAGGTGTTGTATTTCACGCTACAGTTTGGTTCCACACTCCGAAGATTTTGTCAGTTTAATGAATGACCAAACTGGGAGTCTCCTCGTAGAAGCATCACTACATCTATTCTGTCGGTGATCTAGCTGAAAATCGGTGGAGCTACGAAATTTTCGTTGACTGATTTGCGGCGTCAGCTCCCCAACGACGAAAACGAGTTTTTGAAACCCGCTGCGAGAGCCCCACCTAAGCTAGCCGCAACACTACTACTACCTCATCACTCCAGGCGCCGTGTGGACAAGTCTGTAAAGCAGATACTGTAAACAACGCAATCAGTACGGCGCAGAGGTGCCCGGCGCGCCTCCCAGGCGGCTGTTTAGACGTCGTTTCTCTTTTTCGGCCGGACACCTCAATTAAATTTTATGCGGCGACTACGCGAAAGGTCCCCCACCGTCGATTTCAATTATTCAAAACGGCGCGCGGTCTCGCAGGGTGGCCAACCGTCCGGACGCCGAAAGCGGTCCCTCGGCCCGAAAACTGCGGGCGTCCGAGCTGGGCGGAGCGGCTAACTGCTAGTTAGGCCGCCTGACTTACGGTCCGCGGCGAGGCAAACGCTCCGGCGCCTTCGATGTATGGACGTCGTAAAGCAAGAAAACAATTTCCGTGTGAAAATGCGCGGCCGTAAATTCCGCAGCGCTAGAAAAGCTGCGGAGAGCGGGATTGTCGGAGTGAGAGGGGGGCGGGTATACTCTCTCTCGCCACGACTGCGCAATAAACATAGCGCCCGGAGAAAGAGGAGCGGCATCGGTGGGGGCGGAGCGGGTGTGGGCAGAGGAGGCGCGGCGACAGCCAGAAATACGCCTCCAGTGTATAACTCAGCGGCGCAGAGATGAGATCTGTCGACGAAAGGTCCCCCCCGGTGTTCGCCGGCGGCCACTGGCCGTGAATCAGGCTCGCGCTCCCCAACACCTGCTGCCGCCCACTGCTAAGCGGCCGCTCTTGTAACTGAGAACGCGGCGTCTGCTACCTCGGAGCACCCGTGCAGATAATCTGGCAGGTAGTATTGTGATCTCACATAGAGTACTGGCTTCCAGGGATCTAATTAGGGGTCCTGATTCGTTCTCTCACTGATTCCTCCTATCAGGCTCCGAGACAAAATCACAGTCACAGTCAGAACTTCGTTACACCCTTTAGTTAATGAAAATTGTGGATATGTTAGGTGAAGGTCGATTTCGGTTTAGGAAATTGTGGTGTCCCCGCACTCCAACCGCGTGCTGATATTGTCGACGCCGTGGAGCTGCTACTGCCACAGCTCTCGCAGTGGAGTTGAGACACGATGCGCGATGACGTAGGTCCCCGTTGGTGAACGTGTGACAGAAATGCGAACTCGCACGATGGATGCTTCTTCTGATTTAAGATTGAATGATTCATTGCCCGGATATCCAGTAGTTGTTAAATCATATCTCTTCCGCATCGTAGACACCACGAATTGCGAGGAAACATTGTAATTATCAGTCTTCTCGTACGTTGTTGGCTCGTTGCTACGGAGTTGTTGAACCTGTATGAAGCGAGATCCACAAATACTCTTTGATCACGTCTGGGTGAACCTATGCCGTAATGTTAAAAAAAAATGTTCAAACGTTCTCTTTTCAATTAATGAACTAGGTGTTTTGATATTCAGATTCAGTTGTCCCTGCTGAACAGTCGTTGGTTAACTATCATCGATTAAATCACTTAATAATGTAGTCCACGCTTGATATTTCACTTGGAACGAAACAGTTTATTGTTCCTTGGCCACTAAATACTTTATAACTTTCGCACCACACGCACACGCAGTTGGTTGGTAAAGTCAGTTCTATTAAAATTAAGTTTCTTGACAATTACGACAACTTAACTCTTCAGCGTAATTGTACTGTCTTCGTGAAGTCGTGTAGTTGTGTCCTACTCGAGACTAATTGGGTGTAGTCCTTTGATGTACTATACACTCTTCTTTTAGTTCCAACTATTTGAAAGTCCAATATTCACTAGTTTCGCGAATAGAGTTCAATTATCCGTTATGCACGGTTAAACACGTCTATCAGTTCATGTCTCTGATTAGAAAATCAGTTTCCGAAGTTCGTGAATCACGTCACGCAAGAAACACGGCGAAGTGCTCGATCAATCTCCTTGTTAAAATAACAATTCTTCTTAAATGTCGACCGTAGAGTACAATCTCATATTTTAAATAAGTCGGATTACAAATTTTGTGCCGGCCGCGGTGGCCGTGCGGTTCTAGGCGCTACAGTCTGGAACCACGCGACCGCTACAGTCACAGGTTCGAATCCTGCCTCGGGTATGGATGTGTGTCATGTCTTTAGGTTACTTAGGTTAAAGTAGTTCTATGTTCTAGGGGACTGATGACCTAAGATGTTAAGTCCCATAGTTCTCAGAGCAATTTGAACCATTTTTGAACAAATTTTGTGCGCCCTTCTATATGCTGGTGTTTCTACTTCGTACTATTTATTGGTTTTAGACGCCAATCAGATATTTGAAACGTCATATTAGGAATACATGCACGACATGCATTCGCAAATGTGAAATTGGATTTATAAAATGATGAGAACAAGAAAATATCGTACCTAGTGCACGGCACTGTGGTGAAAATCTGACACTAGTGTATAGGGGACATGAAAGTGTTGTGGAAGCCATAAAACTAAAAAAACTCATTTTAAACATGATAGATGTTTGCGATCTCGTTGCACCTATCTCTAAACAAAACAACAATTGTTACGATGACATTTGAAGATGCTTTAAATAAAACTAAAATTTGTATACAGTCACAAAAGAAGGTGAATCTTGGTGTTTAACGTCCCGTCGACAACGAGGTCATTAGAGACGGAGCACAAGCTCGGGTGAGGGAAGGATGGGGAAGGAAATCGGCCGTGCCCTTTCAAAAGAACCATCCCGGCATTTGCCTGAAGCGATTTAGGGAAATCACGGAAAACCTAAATCAGGATGGCCGGAGACGGGATTGAACCGTCGTCCTCCCGATTGCGAGTCCAGCGTGCTAATCACTGCGCCACCTCGCTCGGTGCAAAAGAAGGTGGTAACTCCCATACTAATTGTTTTAATTCTGTTGCTGGGTGCCCTTCTCGTCGCCTCAGCCGCCTGTCGCCCTAAAGAAGGAGGTCGTGAGTGCACTTATTGAGAATGTCAGCTTTTACATTTTTCAGGTTTTCTTACATAGTCATTTAAAATTTTACGTGAGCGAAGATTATTTCCACCGCCACTGAATAATGACTTATTCCAAATGTTATTTCTCAGTCTGGGATATAGGGCCATATTCAAACGAACTAATTCACATCATGTGACACTACGTTGCTACCATCATAAGTAAACAGCCACGGCATCACACAATCGTTAAGTATGTAAGCATATATCTTACAATACTAGCCACAGCTGAAGTTCTCACAAGTGCTTGCGAACAAACAGTCAATGCTGTTCCATTACACTTATTCTGTAGCCAATCAAACCTGTGTCCATATGTCACTTTGTATCTGGCTTATGCTCGATGGCCCCCACGAACTGATAAAAATCGAACCAACTCCGGCTGTAATCAAGTAAGTGTCGTACAAGTTTTTATACTCCATGTCTTAGTGGAAAAACTGCACATCCACAGTAGACGTAGGCTGCCGTTTTCTGAGCTCATGTAGGCGTGCCACGTCATATGTTTGCGCATTCATGCTCCCAAATATTTATTTTACGTGACCATCTCCATCGTAATGGCTCATAACTCCAGTACAGAAACAGTAACAAACTTTTGTGTAGAACAGAACTCTGTATTTTTTTTTTTTTTACATTTAGAATATTTGCCAGTTTTTGGATTAGGCTGATCTGTCTTGCTACTGTTACAATACTACTTACTTATAGATAACTACTTCATCTGGCCGTAAACTGACAATTCTGGTAATAGATCCGCTTCTCACATTTTTCTGTGCAATTTACCATTCTAGACAGAGGAGTTCTTTCAATTCTTTCACTACAGTGTCATTAACAAATCAGATCTCGTCCTCTTCAACATCCTCCATAACATAAGACTTAGGTTTACTTATCTCGAACCTACATTCACTTCTAAATTTTATACTCTTTTCGACATTATAGGAGTATTGAGTGGGGTGTGACACCACTGAGCTGCAAAAAACGACTCATAACTGCTGCCCACGGTGCCGCTCACCCTGTTTCATAATATATTACGTATGCCATTCATTGCTTCACGAGTACACTCTAGTGATCTGATAGCTAGAGCACTGCGTCCACGGAGCGAAACCGAGGGAGCGACAGTCATTGCCCATCACTTGCCACCCACGCTCCTCGGTCTCACTCGCGTGCCTGTCGGCGAGAACTCCCTGACTGGGTCTCGACAGGCCCATGGCCCCTGCCAAGAGGCGGCGGTTAGCTACAACGCAGCACGAAACGCACGGGAAGTGCACTGAACTCGTGCATGCTGCAACTTAGTACACTCCGAGGGGACGGAAGTCACAGAATAGCTCCTAAAATCGTGAGGGGCCTCCTGTCGCCAAACGTAGTGAACTATCTCGACATGGCATGGGCTCATCAAGTCGTTGGAAATCTCCTACAGAAATAATGAACCCTGCTGCCTCCGTAGCAGTCCATAACTGCGATGATCTTGCGGATGCAGGATTTCGCTGACGAACCGACCTGTCGATTATGTCCTGTAAATGTTCGACGGGAGTGACAAAGTCTTTCGGTTTAACTGTGCAGAAAGTTTTTCGAACCAGTCGCGAACAGCTGTGCCCTGTGACATGGTGCACTGACATACATAAAATTTCCATCGTTGTTTGAAAACATGACGCTCATGAATGGCAGCAAATGACCTCCGAGTAGCCGAACATCCAGATGATCCAGTCTATTTCATGTAAACACAGGCCACACCATTACCGAGGCACCACCAGCTTGCAAAGCGTCTTTTTGACAAATATGGGTCTATGACATCGTAGAGTTTGCTCCACACTCGAACACTATGAACACCTCTACCAATTGATATCAGGGCTCAAATGATCAGACTACGATTTTCCACTCGTCAGAGACCAGCCGAAATTGTCACGAGCCGGGTATAGGAGCCGCAGGTGATATCGTGCTGCTAGCAAAGTCACTCACGTCGGTCCTCTGCTGCGACAGCCCTTTAACGCCAAATTTCGCCACACTGCGCTAACGAATACGTTTGTCGTACGCCCCTCACTGACTTCTGCGGTTATTTCACGCGGTATTGCTTGTCTGTTAGCACTGGTTACATTACGGAAACGCCTCTGCTCTTGGTTCTTAGGTGAAGTACGTCGGACACTGAGTTTCCCCCATCATAATCAGTCAGTTCTTGTCGTGCGGTCATGATGTTGTTGGAATCCTTTCCCCACGAATCACCTAAATACAACAGCTCCACGGATGCACTGCCCTTTCATACCTTGTGTACCCAATACTAGTATCATCGTTGTATATGCTGTCCCATGACTTCTGTTGATATGTGTCATTTATAATTTTGGTATATGAATTTTTGGTATATGAACCGATTGTGAACGAGCAGCGATGTTGTAAGCTGTATCGCAGAAGTCAGTGGACATTAAAGACAGAATTGTTGTAATAGTCTCTAGTCCGTTTGGGACTAGAGACTATTACAACGAGGTAGTAGGCAAGCACTATTATCCATTTTGGCGTATTTATCTGTTTTGTAGTATACCTCACACTACGCTGTTTCAAAGCAACTATGAACTGAAAATTTATTATAAAGTCGTAATTTTTTTTTAATGAGACTTATTAATGTATATGAGTGGTGACTGCTCTTTGCCACATTTGCGAAAGGCTATACTGTGTCAAGATGTCGTAGATGGTTAACCATGTGCCTAGCAAGCAGGAGTCCGGAGTTCACCTCCCGGCCTTAGTCCAAATTTTCATTTGTTGGCAGCGGATTCTTTCATCGACAGAATGCGGTAGAGATCGGAATGTCTCCTTTCTAAACATAGTCATTAACGTGTCAACGATATAAACTTTCAAGAGACACTATGATAACGAAGACAGGAGAGTGAACTGTCACGAGTCACGTACAACGTTGTAGATAGTGCCGTGGATTAGGGATGTGGGTGAGGAAAGTATGCGTCCTGGTGTAAGCAAATTTTTTTTTCATCTCATTGCTGTTGACACGTTCTGGGACTTCCATATCAAGGTAATACAAGTACATTCTACAACATTCCCTGTTATTTAGATTTCCGTCTGGTTTTGGAACAAGGGATGAAACAAATATTCTTATTTCCGAATATGGTGTCTATTTCCGAGTGTGTGGTGGGGCTGGGGTTGCCACATTTTCAAAAACAAAAAATGGAGTAATGCCTTGGCATTTGTAATGTCTGTTCTTCCCAACTCATGTAGATATTTTACAGTCACACATAAACTAAAACAACGACACTGTGACATTAATACTTGTTCTTTGATGTCACAATAATATAAGACACATTTTTCAATAAACAAACTAGATGTAAGAAATATTGCATAAATACTAAACACATATTTACTGTGAATTCATACAGTAAAAGAGCAAAACGTTACCTTCCGACATTTAGTTGTACTGCATAGGAGTAAATCCTGATACTGCATATTTTATATTCCAGTTTTTCTTCAATTGTACTTTATTGACAATTTGGTGTCTTTTAACAGTTTTGTACCATCCTTTGCAAATTTATAAATCTGAAAATATATTTTCCTTTGTGGGCCTTGTTAAATCTGTCTTCTTTCACTACCAAAAAAAGTAAAGGAAAAAAAAGGAGGACGAAATTAATTCCAAGAAAATGAGCAATAGTTTAAAAACGGATTTGCTGCGAGTGAAACGAGGACCAATAACGGTCATATTCTTCCTTGTCACAAATATTTTATTTCCTATCTTACACAGAGATTCTGAAGAGACAGATACTTCACATGTTTCAAGCAATGGCACTTCCGGTTAGAGTATTTCTGCCGTTAACGTCATGTTTGCAACTTTGCTGCCTATGCACATCATGACTCCATAAAATGAGTACGCTACAATCAATGTTTGGCTGAAATCGGTCTGTTTGGTTGTGGTGGCAGACCGATCTGTAGCGAACCCTTAAAATGTTCAATTGTGTGTGACCTGCTAAGCTCACCTGTCCCTAAGCTTACACACTACTTAACCTAAATTATTCTAAGGACATAAACACACACACACATCCATGCCAGAGGGACCAGCCGCACAGTCCATGACTGCACCGCCCAGACCGCTCGGCCAATCCCGCGCGGCGCGAACCCTTAAGTCTAGGTTACTTTTGATGGTGATAAACTGATAGTGAGTTGGGTAAGCCAACAATATGAATGCCAAATAAAGGTTGCTCGATCGCACTGTCCTACAACGCAGACTAATGTTCACGTTCACGCATATTTTATCTGTCGATTTCATCCCAAAGCCAGTTGTACCGTTCTCTTTTTAATTTCTCGTATGCCCAACCGCCTTAGTTTCACGTGGTTTTGTAGGTCACGCAAGTGGCTGTGTCATTAGCGAATCTGTCACGGTTATCTTCGGAAACTTCCGCCAAACTGTGAGAAGTTTATTCGCTCTGTCTCTTTCGTACACCGCCGCTAAATGTACACCACGTTCATTTGAACTGCGCCCGGAAGTGCGAGACTACTATTTCTGTGATGGGGATGTAAGGGATGGAAACCGTCGACCTAGAGCCTCCCATGCATGTTCAATCGGAACAAAACCCGAGAAACGAGAACGTAACTGTACACTTGTTTCCATATTGTTACAAATCAGCAAGTACATACGCTTATGCAGAACGAGAAACTCGCATTTAACATTACAGCGTGCTACTATCAGAAACTGCAGCCCTCATATTACCAACTGGACATACATGTGTTGGAGTATGAAAGTGACGTTTGTGTTCATGAGATAGACTTTGTAAGAAGTTTGCTGGCTATGACATGTACATATGTCATGAATACGATGTGTATCCAGTATACAAAGAAAGGACACAAGGAGTAGCAAGGCGCAAAACATCTCCTGCCATTGTGACTGATCTTGATTTCGGTGGGAATTGAAGTTTCGTGATATTTCAAGTCATGTGATACTTCCTTATCATTTCTTTGATTTTTCAGATTTAGTACGTGTCACTGAGCCGTAGGTAATCTGTTCTTTTCCGTCATTCGAGAGCAAAACACATAAAATTTCGATCATACTGTGTTATGCGATTGTTTTCACATTATTGAGCTATGATTACACGAAAGTTAACTCTGCACACAAAATCTGAATCGATTTTAAGCGGACGCAGTGTAGGTGAAAAGCTGATATGTTACTTATACACTCCAGGCTTTCACGAGCGTTGCTAGCGTCTTTCGTGAATTTTGTTCTATGGACAGTAATTCACAGTATGAAAGGACCTGTAAACGGCAGTATTTGGAGGAAGCGCTAGATACTTCAGTAACTGTTTACATAAGCAACGGCTGCTCTGACTAAGTAGAAATAAGACCCTACATCATGTAAGATCAGGAGCTTCTAATGAAAAAGAAGCAACGAAGGGGGAAGTTTACCTCCCATTTATAAAAACAGTCACGCACCGCAGCAGCACACTGCTGAGGAAACACGGGACTGCCACTGTGCTTAAATGAACAAGAAAGAATATTGAATGTTTGAACGTGTGAATAATTAAGCACTGCAAATTACCCCATTGACCGCTTAGCACCTGATGAATACACAAAACGCTTTACACATGCGGGCAAGTGCAGAAAGGCAGCAGGTAGGAAGTACAAAAAGCATTAAAAACCACAAGGCCTCTTATCGTCATGGAAACGCTTTAATCGGCAATAGCAGATCATGCTTTGGGACCAGAAAGCCATCAAATTCATTTTTCGGATTATACAGTTCTATCAAGATGGAATCATTACTATGCTAAGACGTTCAGACAGGACATAGAAATCTAAAACAACGAAATCAACCTTAAGGGGAAAGAAGAAGGACTAAAACTGATCAGTGCGAAACCGACATCATAATCAGCTGGTTGATGACGTCAGGACGCGACAGTTATGTGGACTGCTTAGCGTGTTCAAGTTTGACACGGCTCCGTGAGTCTTTATAATCTCTCACGATTAGAAGGGAAAAAGTTTGGCACCGAAATATGCCTTGGACCACGACCTAATCACCGTAATACAGCATTCACCATCACTAATCTCTTATTCAGCAGCCGGCCGCTGTGACCGAGCGGTTCTAGGCGCTTCTGATGGCCTCAGATGTTAAGCCCCATAGTGCTTGGAGCCATTTGAACCATTTTTTATTCAGCAACGTCCTTGTCGAATCCCTGTCCCTCCCCCTCCACACTCTCCTCTTCCTCCACAGGACACACACACACACACACACACACACACACACACATACACATTGTAAGGACGACCGCTGCCTCTGTGAGTCTGTAACGCACAAATTCTATGTTTCCCACCCACCGAATTACAGTAAATTATCCTGCAGATGTCGGGTCGCGTCCATTGTCTGTGAGAAGTGGCGCGTGTAAGTTTCAAATGCGGTTCTCTTTTAGCGTCTTTCCATTTTTCCCGGAGACGCCTGGGGGCTACAAGGGTTTCGCTTTCCGCAGGGTGGGAGGTTCGGGCGCTTAACGCCGCACAGACGCCGGCTGGCTCGCCCGCTTGCTCGCTTGCTTGCTTGTACGTACAGCTCCGTCATTACAAAGTTGAGAACAAACCTCGAGAGCTGTGAAGTTTTAACATAGTTTGCGCCGCGGGAGAGCTGACTAAAGGAAGGGCAGGCGCGAGGCGTGAGTAGGTGCAGGGGCGGCGGTGGGGGCGGAAGGGAAGGGAAGGGAAGTTGAAGGGGCGCGCGTGGGAGGGCGCCAGCCGGCCGGGGCAGCTCTGAAGCATTTACAAATTTCCGATACTTGAGCCGGAAATTCTTGAGGAGCGCTTTGCGGGCAGCGCCTGGCGTGCGACAGCTAAAGAATTGTTTCACTGGAAAGCAATCAGATGCGGAACCTGATTGAGCGCAGTGGCTAATATACACTGACGAAAAAAAAATAGTGACACCAAAAAATAATTAATGTAGAGTAATGAAATTTTTGGAACACACTTGTCTGGGTGAGGTATTTAAGTGATTATCATCGCAGAATTACAGGTTAATACTAGCGCGCAAAAAGCCATTGCAAATAAGAAATGATGCTACATTAATAACCAGTTTAACCGACAGAATGATGAATGCGAGCAATGTGTTGTAAATGTACCCGATGTCAGTTTGTGGGATGGAGCTGCTTGGCTTTTGCACTTGGCCAGTCATTATAGGGACGGTTAAAGCGTGTTGTGGATGATGCTGGAGTTTTCGTCCGATGATGAGCCTTATGTGCTCGATTGGAGACAATCTGGTGATCGAGATGACCAAGGCGATATGTTAGCATTCTGTGGAGCATCTTGGATTACGATAGCTGTATGTGGAAGAGCGTTATCCTGTTGTAAAACACCCCTTGGAATGCTGTACATGAATGGCAAGACAACAGACCCCTTCACCAGAGTGAAGTACAAATTTGCAGTCAGCGTGGGTGGGATAACCCAGAGAGTGTTCCTGCTTCAATAGGAAATCGCGCCACAGACCCTTAAAGGCACCAGCACACAAACTTCAGTCTTACATGTAACTAACGCACTTGACCGTTATAGCGTGTGTTTAAAGCAAACCTGATCTGCATTCTCATAATGGAACTACTAACGCCACTCTCATGCGATTGACGCGAAATTTGAATAGACGTCATCTTCCAGGAGTACAAAGACGCAGACGCCTACCAACTGTCGTTTACGACGCACAACTCCTGGGTGTATATAATTCGAGAGTTTCGAAAAAGTGATTCTTGTTTACGCTCGGCTGCAGCTTATGATATAAATAAAGAAAACGAGCCACCACAGCCTTATCATCACAAAAACTATAACATTCTGAGGAAGTGAAGTTAGTTCCTGAAAATAAAATTTACTTTATGCAGCTGGTTGCTGATTATTTCTGCATTTTTTCTTTTTTTTTCTTTTGTCATCGGTCTACTGACTGGTTTGATGCGGCCCGCCACGAATTCCTTTCCTGTGCTAACCTCTTCATCTCAGAGTAGCACTGGCAACCTACGTCCTCAATTATTTGCTTGACGTATTCCAATCTCTGTCTTCCTCTACAGTTTTTGCCCTCTACAGCTCCCTCTAGTACCATGGAAGTCATTCCCTCATGTCTTAGCAGATGTCCTATCATCCTGTCCCTTCTCCTTATCAGTGTTTTCCACATATTCCTTTCCTCTCCGATTCTGCGTAGAACCTCCTCATTCCTTACCTTATCAGTCCACCTAATTTTCAACATTCGTCTATAGCACCACATCTCAAATGCTTCGATTCTCTTCTGTTCCGGTATTCCCACAGTCCATGTCTCACTACCATACAATGCTGTACTCCAGACGTACATCCTCAGAAATTTCTTCCTCAAATTAAGGCCGGTATTTGATATTAGCAGACTTCTCTTGGCCAGAAAAGTCTTTTTTTCCATAGCGAGTCTGCTTTTGATGTCCTCCTTGCTCCATCCGTCATTGGTTATTTTACTGCCTAGGTAGCAGAATTCCTTAACTTCATTGACAACGTGACCATCAATCCTGATGTTAAGCTTCTTGCTGTTCTCATTTCTACTACTTCTCATTTCCTTCGTCTTTCTCCGATTTACTCTCAAACCATACTGTGTACTCATTAGACTGTTCATTCCGTTCAGCAGATCATTTAATTCTTCTTCACTTTCACTCAGGATAGCAATGTGATCAGCGAATCGTATCATTCATATCCTTTCACCTTGTATTTTAATTCCACTCCTGAACCTTTCTTTTATTTCCATCATTGCTTCCTCGATGTACAGATTGAAGAGTACGGGCGAAAGGCTACAGCCTTGTCTTACACCCTTCTTAATACGAGCACTTCGTTCTTGATCGTCCACTCTTATTATTCCCTCTTGGTTGTTGTACATATTGTATATGACCCGACTCTCCCTATAGCTTACCCCTACTTTTTCAGAATCTCGAACACCTTGCACCATTTTATATTGTCGAACGCTTATTCCAGGTCGACAAATCCTATGAACGTGTCTTGATTTTTCTTTAGCCTTGCTTCCATTATTAGCCGTAACGTCAGAATTGCCTCTGTCGTGCCTTTACTTTTCTTAAAGCCAAACTGATCGTCACCTAGTGCATTATCAATTTTCTTTTCCATTCTTCTGTATATTATTCTTGTAAGCAGCTTCGACGCATGAGCTGTTAAGCTGATTGTGCGATAATTCTCGCACTTGTCAGCTCTTGCCGTCTTCGGAATTGTGTGTATGATACTTTTCCGAAAGTCAGATGGTATGTCGCCAGACTCATATATTCTACACACCAACGTGAATAGTCGTTTTGTTGGCACTTCCCCTAATGATTTTAGAAATTCTGATGTAATGTTATCTATCCCTTCTGCCTTATTTGACCGTAAGTCCTCCAAAGCTCTTTTAAATTCCGATTCTAATACTGGATCCCCAATCTCTTCTAAATCGACTCCTGTTTCTTCTTCTATCACATCAGACATATCTTCACCCTCATAGAGGCTTTCAATGTATTCTTTACACCGATCTGCTCTCTCCTCTGCATTTAACAGTGGAATTTCCGTTGCACTCTTAATTTCTGCATAAAGACATTTATTAGCGACTTGTCGACACACGAAAAAAAATCACTACAATTCTGTCCAACGCCACCATGCACGTGTCACACGTTGGGAAGACCGTCGTATCCCTCTTACCCAAATTTCATCATTTCTTTTGACACCTCTGCGATGGATGTCGGAACCGCGCCACCCAGAGTTGAAAGTACGCGGTTATCTCTTGGGAGACCGAGAAAAGCGTTTCAGATGCACAGCCGTTCAGAATCAAAATGAAAAGGATTCAGTGGGTGCATAATGGGCGTCAATAGAACCACCTCTTCCCTTGGGGCGTTGATTCCCACACAGATAACAGTCAAAAAGACAGCTACCAGTGCGATGAGTAACATGACGCCATTCTTGACAATGTTTGCCACGGCTGTCATCTTGGGGCGTTGATTCCCACACAGATAACAGTCAAAAAGACAGCTACCAGTGCGATGAGTAACATGACGCCATTCTTGACAATGTTTGCCACGGCTGTCATCTTCTGGGCGTTTCAACGCTACTCTGAGAATAACGTGCGTTTGCAACAGTACTGAAGCTGATCTTCCCTGTTTGGGGTGTAGTGCGTCCGCAATATTTGCTCTGCTGTACATTTTGGAATCACTAGGGACTGTTAAAAGCCATTCGATGAAATCTGAGCGCGATCCGAAGCAGCAAAGGGTTCATATGCACCTCCACCACTCCTTTTTAGCGCTCTCCTATGACGTGATCACAGGAGGAGAGTGGGTTAAATATCAATGTGTGCCTGAACAAAACGGCAAAAGGTCACTCTAAGGCCCACGCGTTCGGCAACACATTCAGAGCCACCCAAACGCCTTAGAAAAACACGTTACATACGTAGCTGTCAGAAATTTCTACACACATTATGACCAGTGGCTGCCCTAGCGCCTGAACGTAAGTTAACACCTGAGTGGCGCCGAAGGGTCAGCGTAATCCTAATCCTCAGACACTGGAGCAGCCACGAGGCTGAATGTAAAAGGTGCACCGTGCCAGTACTGTCAATGTCACTGAGCGAGAGAAAAATGCCTATATGTCTCTGTACGAGCACTAATGTCTATTGTCCTCTTCTCACGATCCATAAGTGAAATATTTGTTGCTTGCAGAATAGTGGTCCCAGAGTCATCGTCCGATACAGGTTCGCTAGACTTACCTACAGCGTTTTGCGAGAATACATTGCCTTTCTTCCAACGACTTTCATGTAAGTTCCTGGAGAATTTTTTTGTGTTTCTCCGGGCTATATCGACCTGTTACTAGCCAACAAGCGCATCTCTGAATTCGTTCACTGCCTCTTGTCGTACGTAGTTGATAGCTACCCCAAACACTGCAGCTGGAGAAAGGGAAGAGAGAGAGGCTCTAATGGAGGATGGCGAAGCGACAGAAGGGAGTTTTTTGAGTTTCACTAGTGGATAGAATATTTAGTATGGGGGAGAAATTGGTGAAGGTGATTCAGCAAAAATCTGTGTAATTTCGGGAAACAGGCAGGGTTTCGATAGAAGAGAGGTTGTGAACGACTTGTTGGAGGAGGGTGCTGATACTAGCAAGTGCATCACTAACATTGAAATCAAACGCTCTACTGTTGTTCATAATTGTTGTCGGCATTATCTTACATTTATCCGCAGTTAACGAGAACTGTCACTCGTTACACCAATCGGAAATTTACTCTGAGACCTTCCGCATTTCCTTAATGTGTTCCAACAGCGATATTTTCCAGTACACAACGTCATCAGTCAGCTAACCCTATCTTATTAACCATTAGCCGTCCAATACAACGTACTGGATTATGTTTAAGAAATATTACTAGATACAATCTTACACGTACAATCCTGGAAATGGAAAAAAGAACACATTGACACCGGTGTGTCAGACTCACCATACTTGCTCCGGACACTGCGAGAGGGCTGTACAAGCAATGATCACACGTACGGCACAGCGGACACACCAGGAACCGCGTTGTTGGCCGTCGAATGGCGCTAGCTGCGCAACATTTGTGTACCGCCGCCGTCAGTGTCAGCCAGTTTGCCGTAGCATACGGAGCTCCATCGCAGTCTTTAACACTGGTAGCATGCCGCGACAGCGTGGACGTGAACCGTATGTGCAGTTGACGGACTTTGAGCGAGGGCGTATAGTGGGCATGCGGGAGGCCAGGTGGACGTACCGCCGAATTGCTCGACACGTGGGGCGTGAGGTCTCCACAGTACATCGATGTTGTCGCCAGAGGTCGGCGGAAGGGGCAGGTGCCCGTCGACCTGGGACTGGACCGCAGCGCCGCACGGATGCACGCCAAGACCGTAGGATCCTACGCAGTGCCGTAGGGGACCGCACCGCCACTTCCCAGCAAATTAGGGACACTGTTGCTCCTGGGGTATCGGCGAGGACCATTCGCAACCGTCTCCATGAAGCTGGGCTACGGTCCCGCACACCGTTAGGCCGTCTTCCGCTCACGCCCCAACATCGTGCAGCCCGCCTCCAGTGGTGTCGCGACAGGCGTGAATGGAGGGACGAATGGAGACGTTTCATCTTCAGCGATGAGAGTCGCTTCTGCCTTGGTGCCAATGATGGTCATATGCGTGTTTGGCGCCGTGCAGCTGAGCGCCACAATCAGGACTGCATATGACCGAGGATCACAGGGCCAACACTCGGCATCATGGTGTAGGGAGCGAGCTCCTACACTGGCCGTACACCTCTGGTGATCGTCGAGGGGACACTGAATAGTGCACTGTACATCCAAACCGTCATCGAACCCATCGTTCTACCATTCCTAGACCGGCAAGGGAACTTGCTGTTCCAACAGGACAATGCACGTCCGCATGTATACCGTGCCACCCAACGTGCTCTAGAAGGTGTAAGTCAACTACCCTGGCCAGCAAGATCTCCGGATCTGTCCCCCATTGAGCATGTTTGGGACTGGATGAAGCGTCGTCTCACGCGGTCTGTACGTCCAGCACGAACGCTGGTCCAACTGAGGCGCCAGGTGGAAATTTCATGGCAAGCCGTTCCACAGGACTACATCCAGAATCTCTACGATCGTCTCCATGGGAGAATAGCAGCCTGCATTGCTGCGAAAGGTGGATATACACTGTACTAGTGCCGACATTGTGCATGCTCTTGTGCCTGTGTCTATATGCCTGTGGTTCTGTCAGTGTGATCATGTGATGTATCTGACCCCAGGAATGTGTCAATAAAGCTTCCCCTTCCTGGGACAATGAATTCACGGTGTTCTTATTTCAATTTCCAGGAGTGTAATTGCGCAGATACTTGGTCAGGAGTCAACGGAGTTGCTCTCTGTCGAGTGCCTTACGGAAATTTGCCTGTTCATCTTCATCTATTGTTTTGCAAGAATTCTTGTACGAATGTCGTTTTTGTTGAGCTGAGACAGAAGTGATGACAGTTTCTGCAGGACCTGACCATCATTTTGCAGGACAATGCTCAAGCACGTACAGTGCAAGCTGTTACTGATTTGTTTGACTGATGGGCTTGCTAAGTGCTGTACCACCTACTGCATTCCCCTGACTTAAGCCCTCGTGAGTTCGATTCGATTTCTAAAGTGAAGGGAACACTTCATGGCATAACGCTTCAGAACTGCTACAAATTCGTCGGTCAATAGACAGCGTCGCTCGAATTGTCAACGCAACTGGCACTACTAAGAGTACCCTACGACTTCCACATAGCTGTCAACAGGTTGTACCAAATTCTGGTGATTATTTTGAGGGTCAGTGAAACTTTTAAACATGTAACTATTTTATACGAGCTGTGAATATATAGGTGCCACTATTAGAGTTCCAACCCTCGCATATAAAAAGAAAGAATAATTAAATTTTACGTAGGTAATGTAAAAAATGAAACCCGGTAGTAGCCGACCTCAAGGAACGTCAGTTGGGAACATGTAGTTTGTCAGCTATAGTATAGGACTTAGAAGAGTAATTAAATGTCGTGAATAGTGTCTTGAAGAAGGTTATACTGTATGATGAATATCAGTAAAAACAAAACACGTACAATGCAATGTGGTGGAATTAAACTATGCGGTGCTGACAGTGTTAGGTTGTTAGGTTGTTAGACCGTCTAAGTAACTGACATACAAAGTACATGGGATATAAAATACAGTTAATAGTGAGAAATGCATTTCTGATAAAGAGAAATTTGTTAATGTCTAATATAAATTTGAATGTTGGGAATTTTCTGAACGAATTTTTATGAAGTGCAGTCTTGTACGAGAGTGAAATGTGGACGATAAACAGTTCAGACAATAAGAGAACTGAAACCCTTGAAAAGTGGCGCTACAAAAGAATTTTGAATAACTGATGAGGGGTTACTGAAACGACTTTACCGAAAATAAACGTGTGGCATAACTGGACAAAAAGAAACTACCTATTGATAGGACACATATTGGAGCACCGAGAACTCGTCGGATAGTCGGTTTAGAAACGGAAGTAATTACTTTTGTGTGGGGGGGAGGGGGGGGGGGGGCGGTGGAGGAGGAGGGATAAATTTGCTCATGGATACAAATGCTTGAGTACAGCAGGCAATTTTAAAATGGATGTAGGTTATAGTAATTATTCGGAGACGAAGACACTCGCCCAAAATTATCAGCGTGATGTTGTGCATAAAACCAGTCTTCAGACTGAAGGTCACAACAGCTATTAAATAAGAGACGTTTTGTGCATGATGCCTCTCTCTCTCTCTTTTTTTTTTTATGCTGACCAAAAGTAAAGGCGGGAGGGCAATGTTTGTAATTTTTTTTTACACACATCAACCTTATCTGTTGCGCCGATTTCACGCCTATATCCTCATATTTCGAGTATTCCATGTCACGGTAGAAAGGAAACAACTGATCCAGCACGAAGAAATTAGTGTCCCGGCACCAAAACAGCCGATTTCATTCGCCAGAAGTTTCTACGTCTACATATACACGCCATCTGTGGCGGGGAGTAATTATTAATAAAATTAGAGATTTAGTATCCTTTCCCATCTGCAAGTTTAATGAGGGTAAAATGGCTCTGAACGCCCCGTGGTCTCTCACACCTTCTACTCATGATCCCTGTGCGAGATACACGACGGTTGCAGGTTTATGGTCAGTGTTTCCCGGCATTCACCTTGTTGCTGACCTTGCATACGGCAAACAGTAAGAGCTTTGACAGTGCTAGATTTGGACAGATTCGAAATATGATTTGTTCACATAGTTCCGTATCTCCCAGCTCAATTTCAGGATAAAAATATATAGAGTCTGATAAAGAGGTTAGTAACACCGGAGATGAGCCCTTCGCATTTAGAACACGGAATACACTCGCTGGAAATACGATGACAGACGCACATTCACCTAAGACGGAAATACGATTCACCCCTGTCTCTTGAAATGCTCTTAGAGACTGTGCAAACAAAGCACCAGTTGAGGTGCAGAAAGGGTGGCCATAACACGTGTCTCGATAAAAGAAAAGATCCAAGTTGCAGAAAATTTAAGTGTGTACATTCATGTTGCTGCAATATAATTACAATCTGTGTAGTTACCAATGGTTAAAAGAATTAAGGAGAATATAAGGCACCTTACTCCTTGTTTCCATTTTAATCTGTAGATAATTTGTTCATCATAGACCGTGATTTATCTCCAAAATAAATCTCCTTTTCTGTTCTTTATCAACTTTAAAGTGAGTTTATCAAGAAGTTCTCCTCTTCTGTTTTCAGAAAATTTCTCGTGTAACTTTCTCATTTTGAAGGAAACTTCTGCGCTGAGTTTATTTTCTGGTAAATGAATACAAACCGTTCGCAAATGTTTAACATAATCGCAACAGCGAACTGGCGATATAGTAGAGCAGACTAGCACAATTGGAGCGTTAACACTCACAGTCTTGGCATCAGTGAAAACAAAAGGTTTTGTTACTTTTTAAGAGCGTCTTATAATCAAATTATGTAATCGCAGTAATTTAAGCTACTACTCCCTTGCTATCCTTCCTCCCCCTACCCCCTCCCCTCCTCCCCCCCCCCCATACCCGGGCGGTATCTGTGTACCGCACCTGTCTGCGTCGTCTAGTGTAAATCTCATCTCAACTGAGAACGTTTTCTCAATGTTTGTGTAGCTTGTATCTGATGCGGAACGTGGGTACCACCCCGGCGTTTACCTAGAACGACGTGGGAAAACAGCCTAAAACCCACATCCAGGCTGGCCAACTCGTTAGCTCTCACGGTTAATCCGCGAGGCGGATTCGATCCGAGGCAGGCTCTCCTCCCCGTGCCTCGGAATAGACACTTTGACACTCTCTGCTATCCAGACAAGACTATGGCATTCTGAGTGAAGACTGGTAAAATGACAGTGAGCTATTTTTTATCAAGGGAACACTGCAGTGAATGTTGGAGTTGTTTCCATTTGCTGTTAGGGTCCTGATGAGGTACTGAGCAGTAAAGGTACATAATATTTACAACGAGCAGAATGTAAACTCCCTAACAGGCGTTGTGTGATGAGGCTCTTCATGGTTTCACTAGATAATTTAATGTGAAAAATGCGATCGTTTATCGGATAAAATCACACAGAATCACTACCCCCAGTCTATTCCTACTTAGCTAGATTTCCGTCTCTATTAATGTAGTTCCTTTCCTCTTTTCCGTGATTTTTTGACGAGAAAGCACAGCGGTCGCGTCTACAAACCGAATGTATTCATCTCCTGTACAAAAAAGGTAATAACTACAGTCTCCATTACCATTACGAAATGAAACAGAAATTTCTGTGATTCAAATTAATAATCACTCCAGACCGTTCGATAACAATAGTGATTTTGAACGGGTATTCTATCCAAAATTATGAATCAGTTTTGGACACTGCTCGTCCTTCACTGACCCTGTCTGCGGGATAGTACCTGGATCTATGGTACCCTTCCTTTCTTCTTTGCTATTTTATAGATCCATGATTGATCAAAGCTCTAGGTCTGGCAATTCGTACGGGCCATCGTAAGAGTAGAGTACCTCAGAAAACAGAACTGCGGATAAAGTATAAGTCCGTAGGCTTCCACGGCAAGTGACACTTTGAACAAAATAAAATTTTGTATGTTAGCCCGCGTCATTGACTTGTTGCGGTCCTCGTTGGAATGCTTGTGCATTTCATACCAACGACGATATTTCGCACAGGCGTGAAGGAAGTATTAGCTACAGAGCTATACCTTTTTAATGTATGAAATGATATTAAGATGACAGAAGAGGAATGCACAGAAGGAAGTGCTGTACTTTGGAACACATTTGATTTAGCCTCTAGCCAGTCTCATAACAGAAGTTTAATATATTTTTTATGCCATTTTGAAATAATAGCATTCACTGTAAATGTGCTGCATTTTTTCTGAAATTTCAAAAATCACTCGGGAAAAGTTGAGTATTTTGAAATGTGCAAACTATTCCAAGGCACAACACGGCCATATACCTAGAAACAAATATTCTACCCAGGTTAAATGAACTGCTACCAAGAAAATATTTTCAGTAGTGTATTTAATAGTCTATGTGTTGTATTATTACTCTGCAACATTCAAATAAACGGTAAGTGAAATGAAACTGAGAACAAGTGTTATCGAAAACCATACAAGTTAAAGACATTTTGAAATAGATTCTGTTGGGAACCAACACACGTTTCCATTTTCAAGACAGGGAAATTTGTTGATACGTTAAAGGAATTTAGTTCGTTTACAAATACCACGTGACCCACAGTAAAAATTCCTTCCGTTTCAAGGTATAAGTCAGTGGTCGACTGACGAAGTGTGGCTTAATCGTCAACACTTTATGTCACTAGTTACAAAAATATACAGTATCGTAGTCAACAAAAACTTCGGAACTGAAGGATTGACAATATACTAAAAACCGGTTTAATATACAGCACTTACATGTGTAGAACTCGTAATATATAAAAGTGCTATATGAAACACAACCTCATCTCTCACAAAAACAAAAACAACAGAAAATGCCGGAAGCTGTTTATGGCACTCTATAGCGCGCGTTCCTTCGTATGATTCTAAAATTGGTCACCATATTTAAACACCGACCATGAAAAATCACATGCTCATAGGTACAACATCCTCAGATACAATAATGTCCCCTACGTTGAACGAAAAGCTCAAGTCTTGTCGACATGTTTAGTGTATCCTGTACGTGCTGGCTCCAACATCTGGGTAGTCTAGGAAACAACCACTCAGTAAACTTTGAATTCTCCGAACAATGTTGTGTTATACACCCACTGTTCCAAAAAGCCACGCCCAAAAATGAGATTTTTCAGGGGATTATATCTCGTGTTCTACAGACCACACAGATATGGAGTCGTGTTTTGGACAGCCCTTCCAGATAGCCCTAGTCCTAGCGACCATATGTATATCTAACGGAAAATCGGCCCTACTGTAGCTACCCTATAGTATAGGGCCCACGTTATGTATTACACACTTCCTTCAGCCCCGACAATTTGAGGAAATCGTTGGTTCTTTGGCATTAGGTATGGTGTAAAGTAGTTCTTCAGGAAACTCTGAAAAACCATAATTTTTAATATGAAAAGTATTAGTCGTAGGAATGGCCATTTCTATAGTTTCTGACCATGGCAAGGTTCTTAATATGGTGTTCTCGGGGAGCTTCCAAACTTTTTCCAGTAGCAAAAGAGAGGCATTGGAAGTAAAAAGTAGAAATGAGTGGAGAGCATACGAAGATCTGTGTGTGGTGTAAATGCTGTAGACTGGTGAACAGAAACATGTAAGTATGGTGGAGGGTGCATTTTGGGCTGAAATTTTGAACACATGACTCTATGGGGGGAAAAGCTGGACCCACCAGAATTTCTGAGTTTCCGAAGTAGGGATGTGGATTCTCCAGATTGGTGAACATAAACATTTAAGTATAGGGGAGTATGCATTTAGGACTGAAATTTTGAACAAATGAGATTATGGGCGGTAAAAAAGCTGGGCCCTCCAGAATTGTTGAGTTTCCGAAGTATGGTGGAGACAGTGGGAGTGGGAAAAAAAGACAAAAGGAGAGAGAGAGGAGAGAGTGGCCGTGGCATACGCTGTAAATCATTGGGGGGGGGGGGGGGGGGGAAGGACACAGTGAGAGAGAGACATAATGTATAGCCTGTGGAAGTGAGAGGGAGATGCAGAGTAAGAAGGATGATCTACAAAGAGAGACCGGATCAAAGGATTTCGAATGTTCTGCGTTAAAAGAGAGCGAATATGGGCCCATGCCAAAATGTTTGGTGAGGGAAGCTGTATGACGATTGAGGCAGCTGCTACACCACATTTCTGTCAGAGGTCTTTAAAGAGAAATATATTCACCTCTTTTGTGGTCCGGCAGGGGCTATTTGCCACTGGTTTGTAAATGACGTGGTTACTGCATATTGATCTGTCTGAAGACTACTGTGATTTTGTGTTGACCGGCAGTAGAACATAGCACAGAATGACTTACTTCTCGGATGAGAAAATACAGATTCTTGGAACACGTGCTACACTGAAATTTGAAGGAGCGAAATTATTTACAAAGTTGACGAAAGTCAATGATTTTAGATGAAGGTAAATGAGTGAGGAAAAGCTTCTGTAATTAAAGTTTGTGATTCTTTTTCTTTTTGTATAAATTGTTAACTGTCCTCTCGTATTTCCACAAGATGAAATTAATTTGTTCTGCAGCCTTAAGAATAATCGGATTAATTCATTTATCCCAAGGACTGTCCTTTCTCTAACTACAATACGTTTCTCATACTAGAGACGAACTGAGACCTTCGACACCCATCTGTTGTCAGGCAAGTTTGACACAAGGAACGGGTTACCACTCTAGTGTTCGTTATGCGATCCATTGTGGTAGGAAAGTGATGGATGTACTTGCCTCTTCAACAGTTCCTTCTATGGGTACTCAAAAATTTTCTCTCTGTTCCGTATTTTCGAGATAGTCTTCAACAATAACAGCATCCCATGCACTTAATTATTTTTCCGGATTTTCAAAGACGTTTCGAAGGAAGAGGGATATGGATTTTAAATATTTGTAATCATATACGTAAACACATTTCAATCAATGTCCTATGTTTTTCCATTGCAAAAGGTTAACGCCTCGAGTTGCCCATTTACCTTAGCACATGAGGTACTTACAACAGAATTGTGTTGCACCTGATAGCAGGAAGTTCTGTTTGGTACAAAACATTCAGGCAGAGTTCCAGGTGCTTAACACATCTCAGTAGTCAGTATGGCAGAAAAAAGGTTCACTTCCGGAACGTGCAACGATTCTAGAGTAGCCGCAATCCAAACAGCTGAGAAATCTTTCGAGCGAACGGGAATATTCCCCTCCAACCCGGATCTTTTCACAGCAGAATACTTTGCTCCATCAGTACTGAGATAGTGTTATTACCGAAACGTCATGAGATAGTTACTCTGATTATATGGATTTACAGCTGCCATTCATTACAGGTGTACTGCTTATTCGTAATGAAGGTGGTTGGATGTAGGTGAGGTAAAAATGTGAGCTTATTCTGTAAACGTATTCTTGTAGTGCTCTTGTAACAGTCCATTGAACAGCTGCAGAGAAGAATTTTGCAGACATGGTAGTTCATTAAGTGCACCCTAAAGGAGAGACGCTGTTCCATTACCAATTACAATACCTTCCCTGAGCCAACAGGTCATATGAAAATTAGGGAACGTCTGTGGTCCGCTTTACAGCAGCAGTCTGGTGCTGAACTCTTCCCTCAACACAGCTGTTGGAAATTCTTCAAATTCTGTTGACGCCGTTGAACACAGTCACTTGTTTTTTATATTTTGTTAACGTATTATTAACCGTTCTTCAATATTCTTGTATATTTATCTGAAGATGGGAGCCTACTCTTTAAAATCGTCATGTGACTTGTGGTCTCATCACGAATTGTACATGGTTGAGCCAAATTTAATACTTAACCAATTGTATTTTTGTGTTTGGTGTTTGCTACTATCAGTCCTTGTCATGCAACTATGGTTATAATAAGATATACTACAAAAAAATTTGCAGGGCCTATTGCTACTGTTAGCACCTTGACTGTTATTAAAACTGGCGCTTCTAACACTGTATTCCTTGTGCGATTACTGTTTATAACATTTTGGTCACCTTCAGGGAACGTTTGAGTAGTGGAGTCAGGGCGAATAAGAGATGGTGTTTGATAAGAATTCGCAGTGGCATTTTCTCTACATTGGCAACACTGACCGACAACGAAAAACTACATTCAGCTGTTGGTTCTATACTAATGCCATCACACGTAATATTGAAGAGCTTAGCTAGATTTGTTGGTTGGAACAGGTAGATATAATTTTTTGTTTCAAATTATGTACTCTTTAAGATGTATATCGTAAGTAGTAATCACTATGTAGGTATGCAATATAAAATGAAATTACTTGTAATAAGAATCACCGTTCTGTCAGGAACAAACCACGTCACGACAAACAATGGAACCAAGCAGTGACTGCCATTTGTGATATTCTTTTTACTGTATGGCGCGTCGGTTGAAACTAGCTGTAAAATAGCGAGTAAGACTACGCACGTGCTTAAATAGCCTCCTTCTCAGAGGCCCCTCTCCGCTTCTAACGGTTACTAATCCGGTAAAAGCCATTAGGGAGACCGAAGTGAGTGCTTTGTTTCCAGCTGTATTTTGTAGAGTAGCCGCAATCCGAACAACTGAGAAATCCTCCAAGTGAACAGGAATATTCCCATTCATCCTGGATGTTCTCACAGCAGAGGAGTTTGCTCAATCGGAAATAAGTGTGGCTACTGGCGCTAGTTACGCTCCACTTGCATCCCTGATATCGACGCTCGTCTCGTCTTGTATATCTGACTGTTCCGCCTTTGGTTTCCCGGTTCGGCGTTTGGCCGGGATCTCTCTCCGGTAGGCTTTCAAAGAGGCAACATGTTTTGAAGGCAGGCCCTCGTCTCGATCCGCTGTGCCTGGGCCTCGCAGTCCTCGCCGTTTTGCCGCGCGCCGGGTGTGCGGTGCTGATTAGTCGAAGCGTTTGCGTGCGAAACAGTGTCGGATCCGTCATCTCATGCTGGACAGCTTCTCATCGCGTAACTGGAAGCATGAAGTTTCGTATGATTCATATTCTGATGTTAACCTGTGAAGATTTGTGAAACTTATGGTGGCATGTTGTATCTACCGGAGATAAATTAAGGATGGTTTTCAATAAGAGAGTGTTATATGGAACTTATTAAGTCTAAGGCTTCGAAGTATTGTTTCCGACGAGCGGAGTCTAACTATTTCGGCAAATGAAAAGGGAATGGTCTGGTATGTGGGGCAGATGGTGTTTGTCGCCTTGGCGGGCAGGCTGAGATCGTGTGTGTGTGTGGTCGGCGTGTTTTCTGCCCTGGCTTTCGGCCTGATTATCTTCTAAATTGCTTGGCGGTTGCTTTCTAATCGTTTGTTCCGAGTACCACCGTGTATAAGCCGCGCTTCTATCCTTTAGTTAAATATCCGGCCTTTCCGCCGGGACTGACGCGATCTTTTCCTATATAACTCAAGGTGAAACATTGGTGTTGTGTAAATTTTGGTTCCGTAAGCAATGAAATTGATAGTTATGGTGGTGACTGTCTGTGTTCCTTTTGCAATCATATCTAATTGTTATTTTTAAAGTACTGTTTGTTACGTTAATTCATGATCTAATCACATAGTTTTTCAAAGTTTGCTGAAGGACAAGAGTCCGAAATTTGAAGATTTGATCTTTGGTAATTCCATTTGTACCTTTCAAAAAAGGAGGGCAGCCCGTTAAAGTCATTGGTACATCTTCTTAAGAGGGCAAAGGTCCGAATTAAATTTTTGTATTGTTATTCTGATTCTGTAATTCTATAATAATGAAATTTATCCTTTAGCTGAAAAGAAAATTATGTTCCAACCACAAGTTTGTCCATCCAGAAAGATCCCAAGCTTCCTATCTCCTTTGAGTAGCTGTGGTTAAATTGCGTTTTTGGTTTCACTAGCATGTAACTTGAGGAGTAACACAGCTCACCGAATTGAAAAGGGTGAACTCCAAGAAGGCAAGGGAGTTTGACAGGAGCCCATTGACAAAAGCTATTTCTCAGTGACAGAAGATTTGTCTGTACTCTCACCAGGAAAAAAATAGAAACGTAACACAAATGAAGTTCAGAGAGCTGATGTACCAACAGATATAGGCTTATACAGTATTTATCCACTCCAAAATATGATTGACCCGCAACGAAGAAGAAAATGTGAAAAAAAGCATTCTTAGACTAACAAGCTAAACCAGACAATACGAAGACGAGAAAAAATACCAGTACCAACAATGTAGAATCTCTAGGGATAATCTGGACTTAACCGTGTCTTCATCTTTTGAAACAACGAGGCCCAAGGAGGCATATGATGTTCTGAACTGCCTAGGGTGTGGTGATGTTTACAAGGAGACTATCAGGAGAGACTATATTAAGAGTGATAACTGCTCCCAAAGGTGGCATGAAGAAAACACAGGTTATGAAAAGCATGCTGGATTTTCTTGTCATTTATGGTAGTGCGTATTTTTTGATTACAGGTCGCGTACTCTTACCAGACGATGCGGCTAAGAATAGGAACGAGCAGTGTCTTACGTAATTCGACATTTAAGGTTTATGTTAAAAGTTAGGCATCTGTGAGTGCTGTATGTTGTTCTGAAATAAACTAGCAATAATTTTTATGAGGAAAGTTTGTTTTAACCTTCTCATCTGCGAGGTCTAAGCAGCTAAATATTAAGTGCGCATTCTTTCGCGACTTTCCACTATATTGTTTTGTATCATCACACTCGTGATGCACCGATCAAGCCTACAGCTATACTAACCCGAATGGGGCAAAGTCATAAATGAATGAAGCGACAACTGCCTTTCCACAGTGGTAATACCGGTTCCGGTCAGATCGCGTAGTTAAGCGGTGTGGGCTTAGGTAGCATTTGGATGGGAGACCGTTCGGGTCTGCCTAGCGCTGTTGACAAGCGGGGTGCACTCGGCCCTTGTGAGGCCAACAGAGGAACTACTTGATTGAGAAGTAGCGGCTCCAGTCATGAAAACTGAAAACGGCAAGGAGAGCAGTGTGGTGATCACATGTCCACCCACATCCGCATCCAGTAACGTTCCTCACCTGAGGATGACACGGCGGTCGATCCGTACCATTGGACTTTGTAGGTCTGTTCCGACGAAGAATTTGGTTTAGTATAAATGAACGAAACGAACTATAGCCATTAATAATGTTGTTCTCGTTAGTGCTGTTTTAAAATGAACAGCCATTAACAATTTCACACAGACGTTGTGGAAATAACGAGTCTCACACCCAAACAATGATGCATTAAAACTGTCTAAATTACATTCATCAAGTTAAATTGCGTCGCAGACGGCAAGTAAGACAAAAGAAAAAAATGCCTGTTCTGGACATTACGAGGGAAGAGTTTTGTCTCGCGTTTATCGAGGTAGCTACACGCGAGGGAGTGATACGAACCCAAACATTTATACGTGGGCGTGTAAAGCAATTACTGGTGCACTGGAATTAAAGGGCGGCAGAAATTAAAGAGAGAAGCTTCCGTAGGTGTAAAATTACGAGGGAGCTTTGAAAACGACACTCGTGCAATTAGAGGTTACAACAATTTCACCTCACTTAATGACAGGGCAGACACAATGTCGCCGCAGGGAAGAAATACGAGACGGCGTCACGCCGTTTATTCGGAATTGTGTGCAAAAAGAAGACACACAAGAAATTGACACGCATGCTGTGGGCCAAATTGCTCTGAGCACTTAAGTCCAATTTAGAATACCCCTCCCCCCTTTTTGTTCTTACTCTCTCATTGTATTACTTTACGAACATAAGAACAACAAAATCCTTCCCACTGCTTTCAGATCGGACGGTATACAGTAGCAACAATATTCCCTGAATATTAGACTGCTGTGGCAATGTTAGAAACTGCAAAAATATTCATATTAATTCCAGTTTCGAGATTGGTAGATACATGCACATTTAGATGAGGTAATGATTTTTACTTTTTGCCTTCTTCACCATAAACGGCAGTAGTAGCAAACTATAAAGATTTTTCATGGAGTTTTTAACTATATTCAACAACTTAAGGAAACCAACTTGTCTGAAAGGTTATGCAACATTCTGAACATGAATTCCTGTCTTTTATGATAGTTTGATAATATTACCCACTTTACGGGAATCGCAACTGTATTCCATAGTTTCATTGATGCCTGACGGCAAAGTAAATAATTTCCAGATACTTAGCTTCCAAGTTCATTTCAGTAACTCAGAACCTGCCTCAACAACTCCTAAATTATTTCTTTTTTCAGCTTAGATATTCCATTCCTCTCTAAATTTGTGACTACGGCAGGGAGCTACCTACTACGCTTCCTCCCATATGAGCCTCAATGTGTTCATCTATTTCGTGTTTAAAATCGTTGAAAGTTCATAAGCTGCAAGAATAATGAAATGGAAGAACTGCCATCGTTACCCCACAGCTGTTAAACAAACACAGAAAGTTTAAATTCATGTAGATGATCAGTTTATTAACACAGCGCTATTCTTAGAACGTTATACATTATGAAGTCTTATGTACTTATCGAGTTCTGAGAACATCAAAATCTGGAAACTAAATAATAAATTCCCCTAAGTTGTTGTAACACGCGATCAAATGGGAAAAGAATATTTGACAGTAATACTACTGAGTATTTTTATGTGATGTAATGAATATTTGCAGGATACATTTAAGTCATAGGTAAACCTATTAGTCAGATGTGTTACTATTTTGCAAATTATAAGAAATGTATAATGAATTGGGTAACAGATTCCTTTTGGTCAGAAAAAAAGATAAGACCTAATAACGTTGCAGTACAATGTTGTGAGTGGTCGTTTCGAAGGAATGGTAAACATTCAGAAAACATTGTTTTTGATAATAGTAAACAATATTCTGTCATATTTCACTTGCGCTATATTTATGTAGCGTTTCATCTTTCATTCGTTCCTAGTGAAGTGTGACTTACGGCCTTTAAGACGCAGTACACTATTTTGTGACGTAGGGCTCAAGGATGTATAAAAATGAAGGTAATCACACTGAGCACCTCCTGTAGTGTCTACAGATGATGATCATCAGAGATGGATAGGCCCATATCTCAACAATTATTTGTTTTACACGTGTTATGGGAATAGTTCCTGTTCTGTCTCATGTTCTAACTCCAACGGATTCATTAAGTGTACTACGTGAGTCAATTTTACTGCCCCCCCCCACACACACACACACAAATACGAAATGGGAGTTTACAGGATGGATGAGAGGGTATGGGATGTTGTTTCAGTGATTACAAAATCGGGCCAAATTAACAAAGAACTTAGGGTGTGAGCCCACATATGAGTTCTGCGTTGCACCTCCTCTGGTCTGGATACTTGCACTTATTCGGTGGTGAAGGGTGTCACATTCCTGAGGAATGCTCATCAACAACAGTTGTAACATATTTGGTGTACTGGATTCTGCCACTGGAAGAGAGTTGACTTCTGAGCCCATGCGACATATATTCTATCGGGAACAGGTCTGGGGATCTTGCTGGAGACTAGCGTACCTCAACATCACGCGGTGCAGACCATAGAGACGCGTGCCATGTATGGACGACCATTGTGGCGTTGGCATCACCATGTTGTCCCCCAAGAGGCTACACATGAATATCAAGGCTCTCCATGATGTACCGCTGTTCTGTCACAGTTTCCTCAACCACAGCCTGCAGCAGCCTAAAATCATACATCATGACTTCTCCACACTATGATGCTAGGCGTCTCTCCAAAGCACTGGAAAAAACGACTTCTCTGTAGGTCACCGCCATGCTCATGGTGGTCCTCTGGGGTAGAGCAGAAAAACGATTAATTGCTGACACGACACGGGCCATTCATCAGCAGCTCTCGCTCCCTGGACACTGCACCACTCCAAACGCAGCCATCTGTGTTCATCTTACGCATGTGACGGTAACTGCCTAATCCAGCTGCTGCTAGCCTCCGACCAATGGTGCGATATTGAGCCGTGGCACCATTGAGTTATTGGACCTTTCTGGCTCCTAGGGCTCGGGTGTCGTACGGACTATACCTCTTGCGGCCCCATTGCCAATATCTGTGAGGAAGAGTTGGTATCTGAGGGTTGTGTCCTTAGGTCTTTGCCTGTCGATATGTATAGGGGGGTCGCTGGCCCGAGAAGGAGGCACGAAGTTCTGGGATTGGCGGTAGTGTAGCGACAAGAGGTGGTCACGAGGTCCGAGCGGCCGAAACCACGATCTGCCCAAGGAGGGCCTGCGCAGAGCGAAGATACCGGAGTACTTCACAGGGGGCAGCGTAGACTACAAGCATCTTGCCGATATCTGCTCGGTTGGTTGGCAACATTCATGTCGGGTGACCGCTCGTAGCCTGGCTGCCCTCTTCTAAGTGGCCTTCATCGGCTACACTCAGTAACCGCTGTGACGGACCGTTGATTCATAGAACCGCTTGCTAATAAATATGAGTAACATTCTATAACCCTCGCAGTGATCTGTATCATTGTGTACCTGCCCTCATTATTTTCTGGTTAATACACGACCCTCAGAGTTTTACCCGGTCGGCTCTTTGTCGTAAATTTAGGCCGTAATATTGTACTAAGACACTTGTTGTCGTATGCAAATTTGTCCAGCTATTGTATGGCCTTTCCTTTCTGGTTTGTATCCGATCATTAATGTTCTAAATTAATCAGCTCTTGGTCTTAAATACAGCCGGAACAGTTGTACTAAGGCTCAGGATGCCGTAAACAAAAGAGGGACCTTCTGGTTAGATTTAGCTGTTAACCGGTTCAATCCTTTGATTGTAACTGCATTTCTCAGTCACTAGTTATTATCTGAACCACCTGTTGTACTAAGCAGTACGTTTTTGTGTTTGAAAGACCTGGTCGCTATTGGTGTATTTTAGGTGGATCTTTTGGTTCCGCCGAGTGAGTTCTCTTTTAATTAGTGATCGCAAGTAATGTTTTAAGATGTTCCTTCTGAGCGGTCTTAATAACTGAAAATCAGATTAACTTTGAAAATATTAAGAGCCAACTGTCACCAGGGCTTTAGTCAAAATAAAGTGGCCAGAGGGGACGGGTTGGGATTCAGTCGCACATTGGTCGCCGATTGAAATTAAGAGGTTGGTTGCTGTGAAGTAAGCCTTATCACAGTCATATTGTTTGCAAATCTGTTTAACCTTTAAGCACAGGTCCGTATCTTAACCCCAAATCGTTTGACATAGAGCTTTCAAATTATAAGTTAAGTCATCTGTTTTGAGTAATTGAATCACACTTGTCATCAACGGTGGTTATATAGTTTCATGTGTTGCACAAGGGCATTTAATAAGACAGACTGTGTCCAGCGCGGTAGTAAACACCGCTGTTTCACCAGATAACGGGCAGGATGCAGGTCCGGCCATCTTGTAATCATTGTCATCTAGTTTGCTGTTATGCAATACAGCACTTCAGATTTCCTTTGCAAAGATTAAACGCAAATTCAAGTTAAGATTTAGGGTCAAAAGAATTTTGCAAATTTGTTAATTTCGTCAAAGAAAATTTTATGGTTAAATGTTTAGTATATCTGTTTATACAGGGTGAGTCACCCAACGTTACCGCTGGATATATTTCGTAAACCACATCAAATACTGACGAACCGATTCCACAGACCGAACGTGAGGAGAGGGGCTAGTGTAATTGTTTAATACAAACCATACAAAAATGCACGTAAGTATGTTTTTTAACACAAACCTACGCTTTTTTTAATGGAAACACGTTCGTTTTGTTAGCACATCTGAACATATAAGCAAATACGTAATCAGTGCCGTTTGGTGCATTGTAAAATGATTACGTATTTGTTTATATGTTCAGATGTGCTAACAAAACTAACGGGGTTCCATTTAAAAAAAACGTAGGTTTCTGTTAAAAAACATACTTCTGTGAATTATTTTATGGTTTGTAGTAACCAATTACACTAGCCCCTTTCCCCATGTTCGGTCTGTGGAATCGATTCGTCAGTATTTGATGTGGTTTATGAAATATATCCATCAGTAATGTTAGGTGACTCACCTTGTAAATTGCTAAATAAACAGGTTGTGTGAAAAGTAAGTTATGTAGGTGGGTCCTCCCTTCCAAGTTTTCCTTAATTCCAATAAGTACCACGTACGAGGGATGACTCTTTCTCGGATGGCACGCGCAGATGTTAAGAGGTTAAGGAGTGCTCGGCGCACCAAACGGTGATCCTTGCCTGTGGTGGTCAGGCGTGGTTGACCGGAACTTGACGACGGATCTGACTCCCCTCAAGTTCCCATGCAGCCCTACATCGGGCCACTGTCATATCTGAACGCTCTGGATACTGTACGTTTCGAGCAGCCGGCTAAGTAGAGAGCCACAAGGAGGCCCCTTTCAGAATCTGTCAGATACTTATGACTATTTCATGCGGGAACGTGCCAGCTCCGCACCCTTCACAGAGATCACTCAACATCTGATACACTATGTTCTCTACCAGGCTTGATAACAACACTAAACGTAAATAACACCAATGACCACCAGTAGCTGTTCTACCCGTGACAGAGAATTCAAGCTCTAATCATTTGTATACCAACCGATGGTGTATACATGTACAAAGTTACGTTGAAATGTGACCATAACTTCTTCGTGTTTCACTCTATTTTGCCAGACAACGTAAATAACAGCTCTGGCAGTTTTTAAGGCACGCAAAAATTATTCATTAAGAAATAGCGTAGATAAGCACCTTTCAGGGTGATTGAGCAAAATCTCGCTATGGGTTTTAGGCAAACTGCGGCGCCTTCGAATACGAAATGCTAGATTTTCGTATTCTCTCACTTGCAACGTGCAAACTATTAGTCCTACAGAAAAAAATGAATAGCACCTTTTCTTAGGGAACTTAATGTAATTTTCGCTACAGGCAGTAGTTTCCGGATTACTGAAGAAAAAATGTATATGAGTGACCTTCAAAAAGGTTTTTGTTGAATAAATGAGAGACCTTCAAACGCTGTTTTCTTGAAATAACCGAAAAATGTGCCCTCCAGCGGAAACGTAGCCAAGCATAAAATTTAACCACATTAAACTTCCTACACAAAGGTCCTGCTCATTTTGTGTATAGGAATAATAATTTGTGTGTAGTGAACGAGTGAATATGAAAAACCTCCTACCTGCTTTTCGAAGGCATGGCGGGTTGTCTAAAACCAATAGGTCGGGAAATTAAAACTACCCTGTATGTGTCCAGGTTACATGATCATACAACTCTTAAAAAGAAAAGTAAGACTTACTGTGGTGTGCACACTGTAAGACCTTCAGTACACACACCATCAGATTATTGGACTTGTCGCTCTAACGAAGTAGGCGAGTGTCAGCAATATGTCTCATGGTCTTATAATGGCGTGTTTATCTTCTGCCGTTAGGTAAGACGATAGAAATGACACTTGCAGATTGGCGGTGAACAACTTTAAACATAACTTGATTAATTTTCACACACATTTATTAAAATAATAACAAGCATAAAAATTACTTAACTTGGTTCTGGGTGCTATTTACAACTGACAATCTGAAATTCCTTTGGTATTGGTACGTTAATCTTATTCTCACATATATCTCTGATACTTGACAAAAGGGTGTATACATTTTTCTTCATGGCTATATGGTAATCTTATTAGGCGCAAACTGAAACTTGACTATAGACTGGTACAGACAAAGCAGACTGGTACAGACTGGTGCACACAAATGCAGACTGACTGATCGGAGGTCTGTACACTCGTTATAATACCTCACGCGTTCATGTAGCACTGCGCGAGTGTGATCTGCGAGGAGAAAAGGTTCACGTTAGCAGCAATCTCATTGGCTGCGTTAAATATTAATACGCGGATCGGCGGAAGCAGAATTTGGTCCGTCTCTATGGCAGCGCCATCTCGTAGTGCGAAGATGGACGAGCGTTGTGCCTGCACTGTTGTGCTTACTGGGGCGCGCTCTAGTGGGAAAGTTGTGTACGCGCTGACTGCGCGGAACTATGTACACAACACTTACTAAAAACTGAAAAAGAGAACCAACAGGAAACAAATGAGCAGGTAGCAGCTTGTAGAATATCAGGTGAGGTACCGAAAACATAAAGCTTTTATTAGCAATGTGCTTATAACCGTAAAACTAAAAATTATTCTAAAAATCCCAAAAAGATAATTTTGTGTAAAGGGAGAAGTACGAAATAGGGAGGATAACGAAGAGCAATAAAAAGTTACAAAAGCTGAGCTGCAGGTGTATTGTAGTTTGAGACTTGATTGATTTTGTTGTAGTCTTGTGTTTTCTTCAGTCTTATGGGCTCTGAAAGAGACCACTGCTCGGATGAGACTTGTCTAATTGCGTCCGAGAATGAAATAATATACAAATTCGTGGTGAGCTGGAGAGCAGACGGATATGGACGGTCTGATGGATATGGAACGCACGTTGCACAACGCCGAAGGAGCGACGCACTTCTCCCCTAATTCCCAGCGCACCGGGGGCTTTCAGCACCGGCGCCGCGTCTCGGCAAGCCAAGGTGTACACTGCGGCGCGGTGGCTCGTCTTGCGCCAATCCACTGACTGCCGGTCGCTGCCTTCGGGCTCGCCTTCGCCTTCGCCTGGAGGGACGGCGGGTCGCTTGTCAAACAGCGGCGACGCGCCGCAGCGCGCCAGTAAACACCCGCACAGGACAAACAAGGCGATCCTCAGCAGTCCAGCCACCGACCGCCGGCCGCCGGGCCCTTCATATTTGTCCTGGCCAACCACAGCTGCGCGTTGTTTTACCGGCGAACGGCCATTAACTGTGATTTGTTTGCTCGCTGAATAAATTGCTCCTGTTGGCTCATGGTGTGGGGACGAGTGTATACCTGAACACATACAAGGGTAATAACCTACAGAAAAACAGTCCACATTCGAGAAGTAGTGGGATGCTAGCGAGGACGAGATGGATAAGTATCTCCAGTACATCGTCTCCAGGTGAACAAAATACGTGCTTAGTCGGATCTGCTGCTGAAGACGACATAGCAAACAGAACTGCATGTGTAATTTTCTACATGGAGATATAGCTAGTTAGTAAAGTAGCATCCAGGAAAATAAAGACGTGGTGAGTTCAGAGAGACTACTACAGACAATCAAAAGTAACTGTGAACTACCGTCGTTTTGGTAGTAGTCATTGATGGTTATGATCGTAACCGCGTCACCTTTACGTTAGGTGTGTTGCACACATATCAGGCGTTAACTCATTTCGATCTCCTTGTCTGGAAATGCGATCAGTGTGTTACTAGAGTCCCCTAGAAACCCATATCGGTGAGTCGCCTAGAATCTTTCTGAGGATGTATAACATCGTGCGTAACCTACTGAACATTTCTGTTCTACATAGTTATCTCCCTGTCTGATACTTAAAAATTAACAGCAATTTGAAACGGGCGATGTGTTAATTCCGGTTTTATTTTCAAATTGTTGATTTGTTACATGAAACAGATGAAGACTGTACAAAAAATTAAAAATATACAGATTTAGCACACAGCACTAGAAAACGTAAATTCCTCAACAAAAAAGTAAAGTTAAAAAGAAAATAACGCAATACAGAAACATATCAAACATCGCTTTACTGCTTTGTTGAGCTTATACAATCATTGTTTCTGCTAGTTATAAACAACTTTCTCACTTATCATTAGTAACAGGCACGTTCTATTGATTAGAAAATAACAACAATAAGTACATAGAAATTTTATGGTTGTTTACGTAAATTGTACTTGCATAAAAAGAAATTGCTTTGGTTAAATAAAAGCGCAGAATTTATGCGACCAACTGACTTTTATTACTTCGATTTGGTATAGCGCAACTCCAATCATTAGTGCTAACGACAGACGTAGTTAACAGGGAGACTGACACAGATGAAAGTATACGGTAGTAGGAGCAAAAGTATTCCAGTAAACATGATTCCGGAAGAGATAATACCAAATGTCTGGATAAGAGCCGCCACTGCTTTCAGCATAAAGTATTGCCATGATTCGTACATATGGATTTCAAATGCTAACTTTTATGTTAAGTCATCATTTAACTGCACTCAACTTCCACTCTCGGACCATTATGGGATTACAGTGCAAGAATGCTGCGGCATGGGCAGATTTTAACTGATAACATAAGGAGACATGTAACTTACAGATTGGCCTCTACATTTTTCTACCTAGTGCCACCTCAAAAGTTAAGGTTGCCGCATTCAAACTTGTGGCTGAAGTATTGGAGCAGTAAGCTGTACAGTCTTGTTATGATTCACGAGATGATCAGTGTAAGAAAGAATTGGTGATTCACTGTAGATGAGAGAGTACAGGGTGTTTCAAAAGAATGATCTCATATCAAAACTTCACATTTAAAGAAGAAAGCTTACTACAAACATGGGAAACATTTCAAAATACTCTGTAAATCTTAAAATTTTTAGCTACGCTATTACAAATGATGTGTATCCGCCAGCAGTAGCACGATAAACATCTTTTTACATTTCTACCGTGGTTAATTTTCAATGACGAAGCAACACTTCACTTTAGCGGTAACTTGCGCATGTGGGGACTCCAGAACCCTCATGACATTATTGAGCACGAAAGAGACTCACCTAAAGTGAACGTTTTTTACGCTTTTTTTTGTGAAAAAGATAATACTGTGACTGGAATGAGATCTTCAAATGCTGCAGAACTGGCCTTTTCCACAACTTCAGGAGGACCCCAATGACTTCATTTTACAACAGAATGGAGCTTCACCACACAGGCACAGCAACGTATGTCAGTTTCTCAATGACTCTCTGTCTCAACGGGATAAGGTGCACGGGGCCCCGAGACGCTTCTCTGTATTCTTGACTTCCGAGACCGCCAGACATGATCCCATCCGACTTTTTCTTGTGGGGACATGTGTAGGAAAGTGCGTTCACCTCCCCTTTACCTCGTGGACAGAAGAAATGAACAAGATAATAACAGCCGTCATAACTTCTGAAAAAGCAGATACATTGTGTAAAGTTTGTGGCGAATTTAGCTGCAGTCTACATATTGTTCGTTCTGCTGCTGGTGGTCACACAGAGCATTTGTAATAGCACAGCAAAAACTTGAAGACTGTTCAGTTCATCACATGTTGAAGTATGTTTCTATCAGCAAATATGGAATTTAGAAATTGGGTCGTTATTTTTGAAGAACCGTGTAGTATTATGTAGAATTTCTAGTGTGGCATGTGGAACACCTCCTTAATAGGTAGGAGAAAACAGTAAATTGTAACATGTGCTGAAGAAGTATTTTATTTCTTGATAAGGTATGCCGTGGGTGAAATTTGAGTCGAGGTAGATGGATTGTTTATCAAAAATTTTATATTTTAACTATATTTTGTACCATATATTCACTGTTTTCTCCAAAATGCCCGTTTGTGGAGTTGAGATACTGAAACTTCTTTGCTTATATTGTTGTACGCTTTTGCCCCTGTCAGTTTTCCCTATTACTTACGATAAACCCTGTAAATAACTGACTTCCCAATAACGGTTTCAGATCTAAGAGGATGTTGGTAGCCGAGGCAGTTTTATAAAGAGACGTTACGTCATTACGAAATGTTATTACTTGCAGTTGGGTAGTTCGTAAAAAATCTGAAATGTGACTAGATCTTCATGCGCGTAAATACACAGATCCTCTGTCGATTCGCTATGCGATTATCTATGTCACTAAAGGTAAAGAGGAGCATCTGTATGGAGCTATATGGCGACATAATTATAATGGCCCTAAGATGATTATGAAATCCTCATAGCGACAATTCCTGACTGATGTTCGTCAGTCTTTATGGAACGCCGACGCTAGCTACTTACCATTTGCATTATTTGTGAATGTAACTCTTTCCCTGGTATTGTAAACGCACGAAAGTTGCTAAATTGAAACTCGTGCTGTCTTCAAACGTTTCAACTGTTGAAGTACAGCTTGGGCTGCAGAGTGGAAGATACCATGTGTGAAACACAAGTGCAGTAGATGGCTCGGAACATAATGACTACTGAGTACCGAGAGATTGTATGCAGCCTTGTGTTGCTGCCGGCAGGTGTCAGCGGTAAGGAAAGTGTGCAAGAGGAGGCACACCGAATGAGGATGGGGAAATTTACTATCGTTAGCAGTACTCGGCAAAAGGAAGATTGTTACGGTATGGATCCTCTGAACGAGCGTCTCGAAACGGCGAAACTGGTCGGCCGTTCACGTGCTAGAAGTAATGAAATGTATTCACAGTAGCGAATATGGAAAACCATGAGCTGTATAATGGAATGACGACAACGAAAATTTGTGCCGGACAGGGACTCCAATCTGAAGCGAGCTGTCTCCTTACGATTTGGCTATCCCCAAACTTCCATATGTCGTCAACCATCTATCTACAACTAGTACATCCATTACCTATATTCCTGTATAGTGGTGATATGCCCTCCCGATGTCGGTGGATATATACGACATTGCAGTGCCTGTATTATTCCGAACTACGATAGAATATTCCTTCGGATATGCATGCATGTCCGAAGGAACTGGCACTGAGGCGACTACAGCCGTTATGAAATGCATGAAATGTACTCGCAGTTGCGGATATGGACAATCGTCAGCTGTATAGTGGAATAACGACAGTGAAAATTTGTACCACATCGGGACTCGAACCGGGATTTCTAGCTTATCGTGAGCGTTCACCATGTAATTTTTTTTCCTTGTTCGATGTGGTTCATTTCGTTTGGTCTGGGCGGACGTCACAAGACATCCGTTCAAGTTGATCATTGATTTCTTCACTCAGTTTTTTTTATTACAGAGAGCACGCAGCCCTCTGACCGAACACGCTGAGCTACCGTACCGGCATACGATTTGGCTATTGGAACACGACACACGGCCAGACCTAAACATCCATATATCGTCAGCCATGTTTCCACAACCTGTAGTCGTATGTCCATTATGTATATTCTTGTACATGGGAGACATCTTACTTGAAAGTCGCTTGAAAGATGTCGGCGGATAAATACGATACTGCATCATAATTCTGAATAACACAGACACTGCGATATCGTATCTATTGGAAGTGATTAAAGGTCGGTGAAAACACCGGGGATCAATGGAAACGTGCCACCTAGTCGGATGAGTCACGATTCTCGTAACATCAGGTCGTTACTCATGGTGTTACACATGGTGAAAAAGTTCTATTCGCTGATATGTCACTGACAAAACAAGAGAATTCCTTGCAGAGAAAGCAAATGAAACTCTCGAGGAAGTTCACGATTGGTTAATAAAGCAATAAAGTGACACTGAACATAAAGAGAACTAACGTCATGAATTTCAGTTTGGAGAGGAAAAATTATAATATTAAATTAAATCTAGATGGCAGCTGTACTGACTGTGTAACAAATGCAAGATTTCTAGGAATGAATATTGATTTTCAATTGAAGTAGTGTGAACACACAAAGGTACGTGCAAAACAAATGTCATCAGCATGTTATGCCCTTAGAATCCTATCATCAGTTTGTAACATGGAGTGTCTTTTACATACATATTATTCATATATACACTAAGTTCTCAGCGGTGGCATTCTTTTTTGGGGAACAAAAGCACAAAATATGATCACAATTTTCAAACTCCAGAAAAGAGCCATGAGAATAACAACAAAAAATAATAGTCGAGCTCATTGTAAAGATCTGTTCAAAACACTGGGGATTTTAGCTGCTCCATGTTATACATTTACCAGTGAGTTGTACACACCAAAAAGAACATTGGTAATTACTGCAGAAACAGCTCTGTCCATTACCATGCTACAAGAGACAGACTTAACTTCCATTTACCAAGAAAAAATAAACATAAAACTCACACCAGTATTTTCCACCAGGCAATAAAACTACAATAAATAACCAAAAGAGATTAGTGAAACTGCAAAAATACACTTATTTAAAATGGCAGCAAAAATGTACCTGTTATGCAATGCATTTTATACACTGAAAGATTACTTAGATGAAACAGAGTAGGGGTTTGATAAAATAATGTTATACAAATAAATAAATAACAATAATAATGATTATAAGACATCCAACATTCTACATAACACCCCCACTTTATGTTTTTTTTTTTTCTAGAAACACTCTCCTGAAGCTAAAAATAGCACAATACTAACACCTCTTCCTCTTTCGGAGCTCAACATCTCACTCATTATGGAGGGATGCTGACTCATTCCTTCGGAATAGCAAATGGGAAGCTGCGGTACAGAATGTGGCCCGCAGGTCACCAGTGTGTGTGTGTGTGTGTGTGTGTGTGTGTGTGTGTGTGTGTGTGTGTGTAGTGAGTGAAGTGTTATGAAACAATGTCTGTACAGTTTGTGCAGTGACTGATAGTGAGATATGAGTGAACGGTGTGGCATTATATTGTTTAATAAGTTATTTGTAAAAAAAGTATTGTATACCAGGAGCATAATCTATTGATTGTCTCTAATTAGAAGTCTGTAAATATATGTGTATAAGAATTAGCTTATTTTATACTGGTCTAAACTTGTAAATACTTTGATATGTTCTATATCCTTGTAAAAAGAGATCTACGGATGAATAAAGCTACTGCTACTACTACTACTACTACTACTACTACTACTACTTCATGGTCGTATTCAGGCGGACGAGTGCTAGAAATGTGCAACGCACCACCAATGCAGGCCGATGAGGGCATTATTAGCGTACTGGGGATATTCACCTCAGCTTCCATCGGACCTGTGATAGTAATTGAATTCCCGATCGCTGTAAACTGCATTATTCATACTTGATGGCTTTTCCAAAGGCGATGGCACCCTGCAACGGGTTAACTGTTCGTATCACAAAACCGTAATCGTTCTTCAGGGATTAAGGAACATGATTCTTTTGGCCAACCAAAATTGACCCATCCTAAGGCGGCGGAACACGTTGAGGATGCTATCGGACGCCAGTCCAGAGGCTGTAAACCACCGGTCAGTAATTTACGGGAACTGTGTGACTTAGGCGTAGACATCTGGTTCCGCCTACCTCCGGAAACTTACCGAGGTCTTGTCAAATGCATACCATGACGAATAGATGCTTTTCTGCCTTCCACGGGTGGACCAAGAAGCTATTAAGCAAGTGATATTATAGTTTGGGACCATCAGGGTAAGTTACGTGTAGGAGCTTCGTGTCCGTTTAGCAAAACCTATACCGGTGCCTTTATGTGGCGAATAATGACCCAGCCGCTACTAAAAAGCGTTGCACATTTTTGACAAAAGTATGAATGACACCGCTAACATAGCTAGGACAGGGCTGGTCAGGATTCCTTCCATCCTCCTTCTATAGCTTCTTCGACGGGTGAATTCAGTAAATAACCTGTCACATAACGAAGCCATCTACATACACTAACCCCCCCCCCCCCCCCCACACACACACACAAACGTGCGCGCGCTCACACGCACACAGCAAGAGTGAGTGAGTGAGGGGGGGGGGGGGGGGGGTAGGACAGGAAGAGTCTCCAGTTACAAATCATTGGTCCACAAAATTTCTCTTTTTATTTTTTACAGATACAAAAATACACGTACTTAATAGATTTGGTTGTTCTAAACACGAATATCAAGGTTGGAATTGTTTCCTAGCTCAGGGTTAAGAGTAAATAAAGTGTTTTCGTACCACAGTCACACGTATAGGACATTGTAAGGGCTACATGCAAAGGCACTGTGACAAAGATCCGTTGACGTAAGTGAATAAGGTGGTCGCTTCCCGTACAGTTGCGCAACACTGCATTACACCATAATTCATGAGTCCACCATCATGTGAGCGTTGTCGACTACAAAAACCAGGGGCAATGTTGAAATTGTTGCTTATCACGTCTGCGTGCTCTTCCGCTGTGTTAATTCATGTGATACTGGAACAATTGTTGTGGCGGTTAGCAGAGAAATAAAAAAAAAAAGAACGCCCCGCATCTGCAGAAACAAACTTGATAACTTTTGTTACATTTGTACAGATCGTTATCTGTGGTTCAAGAAGCCGACAATTGACTAAGTCAGTGAGTAATGGTAAGTCTTCTATTTCGGGTGTTGAATTGTAGACCAAAGTAAATCGTAAGTTCAACACGTGTGTAATAACTCGTGTCCATCTATGATGAATTCTTGGATGTGTCCATCTATGATGAATTCTTGGATGCATGGTGACAACTTCTCCACGAAGTTTGGCGTGTCTGCTGTTTTGCGTGAACCCATAAATCACGCATCGGAATGCAATTTTTCTATGGTACCTCCCTTGACGAAAAGAATCAATACGAAGAGGAAGAGCAATATTCAATATTCTCGCATCCCAGCTGTCATTCGCCCTGTGGCTCATGGCGAAGGATTGCCGGTTCCAATTGCCCATTTGTACCACCATCAAGCAGTTATAGCAATGATGCTGAACCGACACATACAGCCAGGGACACTGATCCTTCATTTAAACCAACATTCTCATCTGGAGAACCACACCAAATCACGCGGTGTGAACTCATCGATGTGACGAGGATTTCGATCTTCCAAAACGTAAAGCCAAATTCTCGGTCTCACTGACATAGTGCGTGTGTTTATGTTCAGAAGAGTGAGGAAAAAATTACATGTTATTTCAGGACTGAAGGCGACATTACGTTCTCCGGTGACAATGACAGTTTTTTGGAAGAATTGAATATTACATTACAAACTAGATAGTGGGGACTTTTTATGGATGGCTCCAAAAGAAGACCGAAGTCGGTACTGTTGCACAGTGCAAATGAAAGGCCATTCATCTCAGTCGCATATGCTGCCTTAGCTAAAGAAAATGATACCATGCTGCAATCCGTTGTAAACTGGGTTAATTGCAATAAGCATGAATGGCTGGTATGTGGAGATTTCGAAGTCTTGACGATGCAGTTGGGATTGCAAGGGCCTTGCTGATACCTGTGTGAGTGGGACATTCACGCAAAGGAAAAACACTATATACAGAGGGAATGGCCAATACTAATTGCTCTGGTGCCTAGGCCGAAATATATTACTGAAGGATCTCTAGTCAATCAGAGCAAAATTGTTCTCCCACAATCGCGCATTACGTTGGGATGTATGACAGCATTTGTAAATGCTGTGCACAGGAATGAAAGAGCATTTCGTGATATGTGTTACAAGTTTTCACAACTTAGCATAGAGGAAATCAAGAAGGGGATATTAATTGGTTCACAGACAAGTCAGCTATTGGGGCACCTAGATTTTGAGTTCATTCGAACCCTTCTATTGCTACATGCGCGGCAATGTTTTCTTAACGTTGATAACGCTCTTTTTGGCAAACATGAAAGCCGAAAATTACAAGGACCTCATGGGCTAACTTATTCATGCTTATATGGTCGCAGGCTGCAGATACACTTCATTTACTTCCACCTCGATGTGTTGCTAGAGAACTGTGGTGCGTTTAGTCATCAGCCCGGAACTTCGAACAGGACATATCCATCATAGAACGTTGGTACGCATGGCGGTCGACTACTGCTATGTTGACCGATTTCTATTGGATGCAAAGGAGAGACGCTCCAGATACGCACAAAAAAGGCACGAATAAGCTACATATGTTCAGTTAATGTATATATCCTAATGATTACTGTAACAACATACGATCCCATGTTCCCACGTACTGCCACAAAGAGTATCGTCATCGATGCGCCTCCACACAGTAAGAACGAAACAGTAACTCACCTATGAAAGCGCGCATCTCCGTGGCGGTTGCCTGCCGTGGGCTGCGGATGGCCAGGGGCGTCCTGCAACACAATATAAACATTATCCTCACAAACAGTTGGATAAAACTTTAAGTCTAGTTACTAATATATCATTAACCCCATATCAAGAACAGTTTTGCTTGCTTCAACAACTAACCCGTCTACATATGTAAGACCAAAGCTGAACCCCTTCAGCTGGGTTTCATGCAACCCACGATGTCTTCAAATACCATGCGCAAGATTTGCATATTCTCTCGCTCGGTCAGTGCGATCTATTGGTCCTGCAGAAAAAAACAGGGCCTTTTTGTAGGAAATTTAATGTAGTTATATTTTTTACTGGGATACGTTTTCCCTGTGCGTCATGGTTTTCCAGGTATTCAAGAAAAACACCTTTGAAAGCTATTTTTATACATTTTTCTTGAATAACTGGAAAACTACAGCCCCTAGCGGAAACGTATCCCAGTACAAAACTTAACTGCATTAAATTTTGTGCAAAAAGTACCTCATCATTTTTTCCATAAGACTAATTGTTTGCACATAACGAACTACAACGCTGCATGACATACTCTCGCCAGTTTGGTCGGTGAGGATACGACTGCTATCACAACTACGGTTAAACTTCGCTGTTTGTACTTGTACGTAGTTTTCGGGGCCTCATGCAATGTCGAGATGTCACTACACATTTGCTGTTCAAATTATCTTCATTTTTAAGTAGTGACCAAGAATTGATAGTTACTTGACAGACTGTGATTTATGTGTGCACAGTTTGCAATAGTAAAGCAACGTTTTGTAAGGACGGCCTGTTTCACTTTACCACGAGAGACAAAGTTAAAAATAAGTCTGATTTTGTATGTGTCCTGTCGCTTCTTGCAATACATATGATATGAGGGTACTCTGATTTCTGATTATGACTGCAGGGTGAAAACTGCTCTGGTTCTGGCTCTATAAATAGAGCCGAACAGGAATAACACACGAACGTCATTCATAATCCGAAATTGGTCATTCGGCGAAATTCTTTGATGAACTCTTTGAAAGTTTTCAGCCAATCCTTTGCATTCGACTTCCCCTGAAGATTACTGGTAGAGGATTAGACATGTTGCGGCAACAGGACACCAAACACCCCGTTTTCCCCGTACACAACTCTAATCGGTCTGTAATAAGGCAGTTCCTATATTATGGACAGTTTACGAAATTTTAGGCGTTGCGTAAGACGTACTAAACATACGATGGGAGTAATCCCAAATATTTTTTTTGTGAAAGCAGGTTGGTTTTATTCAGGACTCCAATGCAACATACTGTTGCTCACTTTTTTAGCTACAAAACCCTATGTGTCAACTTAATATTCGTTCAATCAGATGGCCCTACGCCGTCTGACTGCGAGCGCCTCTACCTCTCTACTGGTCGATGTCGGAGCCAACGTCTTGCTACGCCAATAAGCTTCCTATCATCCACGCACGTTCCCGCGGTGTGCGTTCTTCACTGGACGGAACAGATGCAAGTCGGAAGGTGCGAGAACCGGACTGTACTGTGGATGAGGAGGAACACACTTCTGAGTACCCCAGATAGTGGGCAAGTTTGTCAACACTACCAGCAGGTACTTCCAGTTGTGCAGCGGAGTGTTTGATTGTGATCCGTCGATCATCTCGAATGAGAGTGTCTGCGCAGGTGTCACAGCTGTATGCAGCCGGCCGGTACGCGGGAGGTGGGAAAAATTTGTGCCGCCTTGTTGCGATGATGGTGGACGCCTCGTCCAACGACGCACCGTGCTTTGGTTCACTGCCAGGTCTCCACAGATGTTCTGCAAGCGCCTATGAACATATTCTGTGCTCTGGTTTTCCGCCAAAAGAAACACAATGACAACTCTCTGCTTGGAACGCAACTCCATTACAGATGCTACTTTGAAAGATACGTATAGCGACACCACTTACCGGAACTTCATGGAGCTATAAGGACTAAAGCGGTCATACTATACGATGTCTCACAGCAAATTTCGCACTGAAATCGGCCGAGGGGAAAAAATGTTGTCTAATGTACAGAACGCCCCTCGTACTTTAGCCATGCGCACTGAGTGACATGCCATGAGAAATGCCCAAAAGAGGAGAACACATGACACTATGTGTTTCAAGTGTTTCCCCGGCCCCCACCCTTTCACGCCGCCTTTATTAATTTCGGTTTCGAGATTCAAAATTCTTCTCATTTAACACGAAACCGACGAAGCCCTCACGTTGTCTCCCTCCACCTCTTCCCACAACGGTGACCAATGTTCCGCGATACGTGCCGTTTAATCCGCTCCACGGTGGGGGAGAGACGCGCTGCTGCTGCTTTCTGTTGCTGTAGTTCTGCTCTCGCTACGGCTGCGGTAGCAGAGAACTGGCGGTGTATGTTAGCGCGTCCGCCCGCACGCTGCCCTACGCACGTCCACGCACCGTCAAACAGTCTATAAACAGTTGTCGCGGGCGAGATAAACTGCAGGCTGCCCGCACCGCACACAGGGCTGGCGCCCGGCGCCATTACAATACATCAGGCCCCGGCGTCCCCGTATGGACGGGCGGCGCGCCGCTCAATCATTCTCGCCGTCCTCGCCGCCTCTGCCTCCGCTCCTGCCAGCCTGCGGCACGGAAATCTCCCGTGTTTGGTTTTCGGCTGAATTAGTGGTGCTCTGTCGCGCGGGGCCCCGGAATGCGGACCGGAGACCCGCCGACGCTGTGTAGCGGCCGAACGGGCGGTTTGTCCTGACGACAGCCGTTCATTTGTTACCCGCACTAACACCTCGCCGGCAAGACTTCCTCCAAGTTTTGTCGCGTCCTCCGTAGTCCCTCATTGGTCACTTCTTGTTTCGGGCTGTTTATCTTATGTCTCCCTTTTTCTTTTTGACTATTTAGCTCCGCGCCGACGGGAGAGTCATTAGGGAGAATGGGGTGGGAGGCGGACGGAGTTAGACATCGGTGTGCAGTACCTGTCCTTCACACTGCCTACAACTTAAGGTCATAAGGAAAAACGTAAGCCGAAATATTTTGAACGGAGCTTATGGAACTGTTTCACAATAACCAGAAACCTTAACAAACGTAATATATCCAGAATGAGATTCTCACTGTGCAGCGGAGTGTGCGCTGATATGAAACTTCCTGGCAGATTAAAACTGTGTGCCACATCAAGACTCGAAATCGGGGCCTTTGCCTTTCGCAGGCAAGTGCTCTATCAACTGATCTACCCAAGCACGACTCACGCCTCGTCGTCACAGCTTTATTTCTGCCAGTATCTCGTCTCCTACCTTCCAAACTTTACAGAAGCTCTCCAGCGAACCCTGCAGCACTAGCACTCCTGAAAGAAAGGTTATTGCAGAGACATGGCTTACCCAAGGCCTGGGAGATGTTTCCAGAATGAGATTTTCACTCTGCAGCGGAGTGTGCACTGATATGAAACTTCCTGGGAGATTAAAACTGTGTGCCGGACCGAGACTCGATCTCGGGACCTTTGCCTTTCGCGGGCAAGTGCTCTACCAACCGTAATATACTTAAGTGTTATTCGAGACAAGGCTGTTGCTCTGTGACCAGTAATGAACCTATCGATGCATGATTTGTAAAGCGGAGATTCCGGAAACGTTTTCTGTGAACTTACGCGCCTTTCGGTTTTCACCGGGTAGCCCATTATTTCGGTTCGATTTTCTGTTATTTGCAGACTCGTTTCTTATTTATAAGCTTATGTGAATACATTTTTAGAGCGCGAAAGCACTGAAGCATATACGTTTGGCCGCGCGCAGAGTCACGGTTTGTGGGGGAGAGGGTCTTGATGCACGGTTCCTACGAAAATTAGGTGGAAGGGCTCTGGTTTATCCCGGACCGCCAGCCATTTCTGTAGTCATTCGGGCATCTGTCGCCTTGTTGCTATGTTACAGTATCTTGAGCAACGTCTGAATGACGAGCCCGAGCTTGTGTCTAAGCAGATTGTGTAAATCGATTATTTCCTTTTAAATGGTCTGAAATTAATGTTCGGCTAATTGCACCATTTGTATGTGGATCGTCCGGATCTTGCGCGCGAATACATGGGAAAAAAGCTTCTCTGTGGGGTTTATGAAGAGCGCAGCTTCTGTAATTTAAACTAGTACAGATCATTTCAAACTTTAAAGTAGATAAAGTGTTAAAGATAAAACGGAACTTTTTATCCAATAATCTTTATTCGATCTCGAGATAAGATTAATTAAATTCGAGCTAAATAAAGCACGTGAAATTCCTTCTTAGGTCAACTGAGCGCGTGGAAACAGTTTAAAGTGACTCTCATTAAACTGAAAACTCACTTTCAAAAATCTAGCATTTTACCTGCAAGAAACACATCTTTCGTGAGTCTTTTTTTACGCGTGGCATTTTTATCTTTTAAACTAGTACGAATGTCTTCAAATTTTGCAAGGAAGTAAGCAATTACATGTAGGGAATGGTCGTATTGTTGTTTTGTGGAAGCTTTGCCTATCGCCATGCGTGACCAGCATAGTTAGGAAGACAATAAAGAAAACTATACCGAGTTAACAAAAATTTACATCGGTTCCCAAGTTACGTCTGTCTGATGTCTAAATTATGGCAGTTTAAAAGCTGGGAATCCGAATGAAAAATTCTCCCATCGTAGAACAAAATTGACCCACACGCTGTTACATGTATTTTCAAGAGTGTCAGACCAAACAGACAGAAATTTATGTGCTTCTGGGAAGTGGGATGCATCTACAGTAGAAAGTAGTCGGGAATGGGAGCGCGTATGTAATAGTACGTACCCCAGAATGAGGATGCATGCATTCTAAAATTTGACACGTCGTGTCATACTGCTCGACATGACAAATGCTTTGTTGTATGACTTGACGGCATGTATTACGTCGTGCAACATGATATCATGTACCAGGTCACTTCACTTGACATGACGCATTTTATAACATGACATGGGTACTAACAAGCAAAAACAGGGCGAATGTCAAGATTTTTTGATTTAAATGTATTTGAAATTACCTGATAATTCTAAAAGCAAGTTCGCTTCGTTTACATCACTAACTCTTTACATTCCTAAATCTGTTCAAGACACATTCGCCTCATTTGTGCTATGATAGCATATTTAATTCTGGTTTTTATATGTTCAGAAGCCGTAAATGCAATAGCTCCGAGAAGAAGAATCATCCAGGTACTTTAAATCAGTTTAAAATGGGTCTGCTAAAAACTATAGTTGAATTTACTAACGTAAATGATATTTAGAAGTAACACAAACATTTCTACCTTTTGAAATACAAAAATGTCTATGACTATAATGAACCAGATCAACGGAAGAAATCAGCCTAGAGACACCGCTGCCGAATTTATCTGTTGTCATGAATTGAATATACTCCTCTCCACATTAATTCGAAGTGCAAAACAGAAGTTGTCTGCTCTAAAGTCTCGATCCTCTACAAATCCGTCTGCAACTCGCTACATTTTGCTTGCGTTGCGACTTCTCTATATATAACAGCATCATCTGCGAAAACGCACGTGGAACGTTCTGCGTTATCCACTAGGTCCTTTATATATATTACGAGTAGTAAGAGTCCTATAACATACCTTCAGGAATATGAGCTGTTAAGTGTCTCAAATAACTGCAGAGTGCCTCACGGAGAAAAATTATAGAACACTGTTGTCCATAGATGCGCCAATCTGGTACTATGAGACAGAAGTAGACGAAGCACCGGTCTCGGAATTTATCCTTCGTCTTACCTCACTCATAATCATCAACGAAACAACTACGGCACCTTACGTTGTACATATTCCTTTACATCTGGCAGCTACCTGTTCAGCACACAACTCGTAGGAAAAGTATCAACTAGTGCTAAGAAAGGGAACATACCCCATAATGCCCGGATTCCCTCAGTTACATACGGCGAATGACTTATTGTTTCACTGTCTCAGGGCGTCGACATTGACCTTAGCTATAGAGTGCACAAATTAAGAACAAATTGAGACGGGACACATTACGTGACCATTTAACTCAACTGACGTCACTGCACAACGTAGATAAAATTTCGCTCAAAGGAGAATAAAGGAATGACATTCTCTTCAATTTGATATAAATTGAACTGCAAAAATGACAAACTATAGGGCTATAGATACTTACTCACAGTAATAGTTGCACTTTCTTTCTGGAAAAATTAAGGGAAAAAGACGACAAGTTTCATTGTCACTAATGAACTATGCAGCGGACCGACCTTATCTTCTAAGGTTACTTGTTACCTTTTTTATTTTGGTTTATTTATTTCCTGCTACTGACATTTGATCTGGTGCACAGGTTCTGTGGCACGTCGTGTGACATCGATAATTCCATTTTTAGTTTAAGCTGATGACAGTATGTAGCTGTGTCAGTGCGCTTCAAATACGTTTCTGACGATAATCTGTTAATACCACTGGTATAACATTACTAAGTACTAAGGTAGGGTAATAAAAAGTTCCATGATCTGTTGTTTAACTCTGTAATGGCTGTGTACCATTTATTGTCTGGTAATGTTTTATCAGAACCAACGGCCTTGCCGCAGTGGTAACACCGGTTCTCGTCAGCTTACCGAAATTAAGCACCATTGGGCTTGGCTAGCAATGGAATGTGTCACCTTCAGGGTCTGTCAAATGCTGTTGGAAAGCGGGTTGCAGTCAGTCCTTGTGAGGCCAATGTAGGAGCTGCTTGATTCAGAAGTAGCTATACCGGTTACAAAAACCGAAAATGGCTGGGAGTGGGGTGTGTTGACCACATGCCCCTCTGTATCCACATCCAGTGACGCCTAAGGGGTGAGGATGATACGGCGGTCGGTCGGTGCCATTGGCTCTTCAAAACGTGTTCCGACGTTATTTGTTCTGTTTTTTCACTATTTTATCAACGTTCTGCCTTCATGGTTCCTTTTATGCGACAGGCTTGAAATAGTACTTCTAGAGCACCGTTTCACCTCGTACTAGGGTAACACTTCAGCTGCTGCATCTTGTGCTGCTGCCACAGTAACCTCTGTGATGACCAGATAGCAATGTGCACGTCTGACAAAGGACCAGAATTGCCTATCACTCACAGCATCGAGCTCCATTATTGTGCCTTTCTACGCGGCCGTGTCCAACCTACCCCCCAGTGGTGAATATTTTGTCTATTTATGACACTTCACCGACGAAACTATACCTAGGGTGTCAAAAATAAATCCTAAACCACGCTCATCACTTGTACGACAGCCGAAAGGTGACCATATCCGTAAGAGACGTCAGATAACACATATTCATTAATGCACAGGTGATTAAAATACTTCATATGTAAAGGAGTATAAAGGACGTCCGAGGAGGAATGGCCAGTTTTCAAGGACATGACAGGAACGATCATACAAAGCAAAAAATTCTGGTAAACATGGACTCTGACAAACGTACCCTAAGAACTACGAGCACTTGTTTGATAGAGGAAATTTGTTTTACAGCAGGAAAGTGCTCATAGCTCTTAAGATACGCATTTTAGGGCTCATGTTTACAAGATTTTTTACTTCAAATTATCGTTCCTGTCTCATCCTTATACAAAAAATTCAAATGGCTCCAAGCACTATGCCGGCCGCGGTGGTCTAGCTGTTCAGGCGCTCAGTCCGGAACCACGCGACTGCTACGGTCGCAGGTTCGAATCCTGCCTCGGGCATGGCTGTGTGTGATGTCCTTAGGTTAGTTAGGTTTAATTAGTTCTAAGTTCTAGGGGACTGATGACCACAGATGTTAAGTCCCATAGTGCTCAGAGCCATTTGAACCATTTTTTCCAAGCACTGTGGGACTTAACATCTGAGGTCATCAGTCCCATAGAACTACTTAAACCTAACTAACCAATGGACATCACACACATATATGCCCGAAGCAGGATTCGATCCTGCGACCATAGCAGCAGCGCGGTTCCGGGCTGAACCACTTGGCCATAGCGGCCGTCACGTTCCTGTAATCGACCATTATCTATGGTTGTAATTTCGCCATTAAACTCAGTGCCCCTTTGATGTAGATGTTTGATTGTACAAGTGGCTTAAAGAAAAGTAGCTGTCCGGGAGAGTATAGAGTTTCTCTGACGATCACGTGAAAATTTCATGTTTTGTTGTTGTCAACCTTTCCGTGCTACTCACGTGATTAGCAGGTAGACGCAACTAGACACAAGTAGACGCAACTAGCGGTAGGGACTCTAAGTCATTGCCAGTCGGAAGGCAGCAATAAATGGAGTGAAGATGTATGTCGTTAGAGTGCGCCCAAGGTTTTGATAATACTGAGATTTGGGACAGAATACTGAGGGCTTAATAAACAGAGTAAGAAAAACAGTAAAACAAGTACCGCAGTGACGTTAAGATTCGACAACATCATTCATGATTAATAAAATTCTTTTCCGGGCTATTATGCCGTGGTCTGATGGATTTCGCATTGTAAACCAACGTTTCGTCCCCATTTTATTAATCATGACAGTTCCGGCCGTGAAAGTTTACATTTTACAGTTACAACATCATTCATGTCTATGTCTCATAGAATTACTGCAGGCTGTGAAATCGATGCTGGTGATGAATACTGACCTCTGAAACAGTCACATGAACTTTTCAACAGGGTCAGAGTGTACCTCAGTTATTTTCTGGAGAAACTGCCCGACCATAGAAAATTGTATAATGAAGTTGGACCCTCATTTACTTAAAAACATTTTATTCAATCTCTGTCAGTAATTTTGCAGTCAATATTACTATTAATGCATCTACAATACGAAACCATTCTTGTCTGTTTTCGACATTAATACTGGCAAGATGTCGGTCCCAGGGATTCCAGTACTTTCAAGAATGTTTTAGTTTCTGTAAGTGTGACATAAATTCATGCACGAGGTAGGCAATCGTAATTATAATAAGCAGTAGTTCTCAATTCAGGTTAACTGGATCTTAAAAGCCAAATACTGGGCAAGGAATTACTTTATTGCTGGTATGACGCAGACTAATCTGCGAATGTTTGTTTCACATACGTAGGGTAACTGCTCCTGGATATCTGACGACGGATAAATTCTGAAACGCGACATATGAGCAATAAAGTCATTCCTTGCCTGTTGTTTGACATTTACCATTGCGAGCCAGTCAGCCGGAATGTAGAACTACTGATTGTTTAAATTTCACATTTGACGTTGGTTGACGAGTGATACAATTACAAATTTACAGATTTCGTATTGTTTCCTTTGGTTGAATTTTGAACTTCGCTTTTTGCCGAATATCATGATTTCAGGCCAATGGTAAGTATTTTATAGCGTTTGATGAGTGACTTTGCTTGTACCAACATATTGACAGAAATACAGAAATGGCCGGATCTTTTGATTACACTGACTTGGAAGCTTCAACTTTTTGCAATGCTAAGGGACTATAGACTTCAGAATGTGACATATATTTGAACGTGATACGTCCAGCCCGTTTGTGAGAAAAAGGAGTCTTAATGGACGGACGAAGAGACAGAGTCGGATAGCAAATGATAATTTTTTTTGTGTGACGTAATCACAAATTTACAGTTTCCGGATTTTTCCTTTGGTTACACTGTGAACTTTTTGCGACTTTCATTTTTATAGGCCAATGGAAAGTGCTTTAAAGATTTTGATGAATGAGTTTGCGAGAGTTAAAATTCGTGTTTTGAGTGCATTGTTTAGGTCTTGCTCACTCGTCTCGTATAGGGTGCCTAACATATGTTGCGTTCTCGGAATGCTGCACAACAATTTTTAGTCCTTTATTGAATTTCGATTCCCCTCTAAGGGGGTAGGGGGGGGGGGATGCCAGCAGCTTAGTACGCTGCTCTTCAGCCTACAGAATTTTTAAAACATAAGAAGATAAACAATAAAAGCAGGCGATAAAACAGTGACTGAAATTGTAAAACGGCGGAAAATTGTGGAAAGTTAAAACATAAAGCAGAAGGTTGGCAATGCTAATAAAATACACAGGAAACAGACATGTTAAATACTAGACAGACTATTAAAAACATGGTACCGTCTGGTTTCTGTTCGTAACAGATATAAAAATCACACCCAGCGACAGTATCATTTCCGTTCGCAACATTTCGGAAAAGACGCACAACACTGAACACTCACTGGAAACGAGGCACTAAATGTCGGCACGAACATGCCACACCACAGCCAGGGCAGATGTGGGCGACCTGAACAGATGAGGGGAAAAAAGGGGGGCGGAGAGGAGGAACGAATGGGGGAGGGGGAAACTGACGGAGGGGGAAGACTCAGAAGAGGGGGGAGGAGGCACAGCAGACGCGAGAGGGAATAAGGAACGATAGAAGAGGGAGATGCAAAAGGGTTTGAGGGAGAAAATACAACAATTCAAGCAAATAACATTAGTAATTTTATTTGTATAAAGCAGATTTAACAAAATGTCGCAAACGATGGACGACATGCAATATAATTCAGAGTCATTGGCTATATGCCATGTTACTGCTTGACACACTAACTAATACTGTTGTCGTTGCACTCTCTGCAAAGACATACTAATACACCGCGAATACTGTCCACTAATGACTGGCCGAGGCAATTTTCTTTTTTTTTATCTGATACAGGGAGGCCAGCAGCGGCATATTATGCCGTTCTTCGGTCACGCATAAAACTAATGTTACAAAAGAAAACAATCGCAGAACAGACATGGTGGATATACAAACGTAGACATACAAAAGTAAAACACACGGAGCCGTTCAGGGGCGCAGAGTAAAAAATAAAAATGTTCAGATACTTAGACACGCACGGAGACGACAGATGACACACACGAATGTTGGAGCACAAACGATTGAACACTGGAACACTAGAGCACGAACACGACGGCACACAGAAACACTAGGCGATGATCTCCGGCGCGCGAAAGTTCACTATATGTGTACGAGTCCGGGGACCTGGAGGACCTGCCAAAAGGGGGAAAAGGGGGAGGGAGGAGAGAGGGGGGAGTGTGTAGATGCCAGTGGCAGAGGAGATGGGAGGGGGAGAAAAGTAGGTAGGGGGTAGGAGAAGCCTGGGGGAGGAGGGAGAGAGGAAGGGAGGAGGGAGAGAAGGTGGCTTCGGGAAAAAAACACAGGGTGCGGCAGAGGAGTATCAAAGTTCGTAGGAGGGGTAGATGGACGGGGATGAGGGCATCATCAGGGAGGAGGAGTTGGTGGAAGCCACCTTGGGTGAGGGTATGGAGAGTGGAGAGATGGAGAGCAGTTGGGATGTGGGAATACAGGTGCTGCAGCGGATGGGGATGGGAGAGACAAGCGAGTGAGGGGGATCAAGTTTGCGGGAGGTGCAGAGGATCCGTATCCATTTGAGGAAAAGAAGGACGTGCGGGAACGGAATAAGGTCATAGAGGATCTGTGTGGGGGAGGGTAGATGGATGCGATATGCGAGGCGGAGCGCATGGCGGTCTAGGAAATGAAATGATTTGTAAAAGGTAGGAGGGACGGAACAGGGCGGATAATGGATTTAGAGGTGTGGAGGATGGTGGAGGGGTCCAGATCCCATGTGCGGCCAGAAAGCTTGAGGAGATTGAGTCATGAGAGTGCTTTGGCTTGGATAGTCCAGAGATGTGGGATCCGGGAGAGGCGACGGTCAAGGATGACGCCAAGGTACTTAAGGGTGGGAGTGAGGGTGATAGGACGGCCGTAAACGGTGATATAGAAGTCGAGAAGACGGAAGGAAGGGGTGGTTTTGCTTACTATGATCGCCTGGGTCTTGGGGCCGAGGCTGGCAGGAGCGGCGGTTGTATTCACTTCTGGCAGAGATCGCTCCTGGCGCGGCGCGGTCCTTGTCGGCGGGCTATCGGCTGACGTTTTCTCACCGCCTTCTCTGGTCTTGCGTTCTTCTTCTTCGTTCCAGCTCTTGTGGTTACGCCAGAACACATTGACTTAGAAACTTCAATGTTTTAGACCACCAAGGACCCTAGACTCCAGTATGTGACGTAAGTTCCACATGATGCGACTGAGGAAAAGGATTTTTAAGAGTCCGAGGGACAGACAGACAGACAGACGTAAAACGTAGTGAGCTTGTAACGGTTCCGTTATTACCGACTGAGGCACGCGAATCTATAAATGAATGACATTACTGTGCATCAAAGTAAATACTGAAAAATGATACAGTTAATTAATAATACACGAATTACAGTGACAATTTCTCTGCAGTCTAACTTCGGAAGTGATGTGTCATAACGCTGTATCTGACATTCCGTAGGCCCTCGCAAAGCGCACGAAATCACGGAAATGCGCAAGTCGATCCTGGTGCCCTAAGCTGATTACTTTGCTTTGTAGCTAATTCACAGAGTTTGCGTCCTTTACTGAAGCCCATGCTGAGCCGTGAATGGCAGCGGCCGGCCGGATGCGGGCGCAGGCAAAAACGGTAGCCGTGCTTACAGAGTGGCCGCACTCGGCAGCTCTGGAGGCGTTCCGCTCCTCTAACCGGAAGGCGGGCGCGCCGCCTAGGACAGCTTTTTGCCGGAGCAGCAGCTCAGGCGAGGCAGGCAGGCGTCTTAGAGCCCTCCTGGCGTCAGGCGAACACACCTGCAGCAGCGCGGCGCTGACCGCGAGGTAGGATGTCTGGGCAGCGCTGGCGTCGCGACACTGGGAGGCAAACAGACGGCGCCGGCCTTCGCCGCTGCCGAAGCTGCTACCGCTGTTGCGGTCATTGACCCGGCGCTGGTGGTGGCTGCCCCTAAAGCGACGGTAATACCTGGTTCTGCTTCTACACCTACTGTCTATACTGACCTACAGAACGTCTGGAACATCCCTTGAATGAACATTTCGTCTCGCATGAAAAATTCAGTGACGATCTCAGTAATATTTCCTTACTGACGGGTTTCGGCTTATATACAAGCCATCCTCAGGTTCTTTTTTTTCCCTCTGACTGCTCCACTTTGATACGAGATGGTACCAGAGAAATTCGAGGAGCCGTCAGCACCAGCCATAGGGAAAAAAATAAATACTGATATAGGAAATATTATTGCGATCTCGACTGTTCATTTTAACTTACGTGTGACATCAGGTCACTTCTCTCCGTAGACTACGTGGTCAAAATTTATGAAATCATTGGCTTCTGTGTAAATTAGAACAAAAAGCTGATATTTCCACAGCTCCGGCCTCCCTCCCTACTGTAATGTTCAAGAAATGAATTGCAGCTCAATCTTTTATTTGACCAAAGTTGCGGGCTGCTTTGTGCAACATGTTGCGAGTTTCATCCTTGAAAGACCAATGCTGCCTGAAAGCAATGTAGCAATGTTTAAGCCCTGTTACACAAGATATTGTGTTGTGTCCGATGAAAAGTCTCTGAATGGTGTTCATCTTTAGCAGCCGATTTTTCTTAGGCAACGGAAACTGATTATAAAGGGAAAGCGGGCGTATTGGAAGTTATACAAACGGACCTATGTTGGGTGGGAAAAGAAATACTGACGTTGACTATCGCATGAACACAAGTCCAGAAGAAGAAAAAGATGAAGAAAGCACCTCCTGTGACAGGGACAGATATGCAGTATGACAGTTTTGATCACTGATCAGACTATAAGCCAAAAGGGAAGATGTAGGCACTGTCTTCAGGGGTATTTGTCAAATGTGGAACTGTTCTTTATAGCAAAAAGGAATTGATGAAATGTGGGAACTGTTGTTTACAGTAAAAAGGAATTGATGTAAGACATTTCACAAGAAATAGCGTAAAATGCACCTTTTTTACTACAGTAACGATATTGTCGTATTTATATTGTGACATCCATGCGCCTTTTGTGGGCAATGGTAATTGAAATTGTTAACGTAAGCGCGTACATCTAATTTAAGTAACTTCATACTTTTTCTTCGCCGTATTTTTGTATGTGCCAAATAAAGGGTTATCCTACTGGTGCTCCGCAATACGTTCAAATAGTGGACGCAGTAGCTACATCTGTCTTCATGGAAATATGTTCCACCTTTCCCTCAAAGGAAAGCAGTTTGTTTTTTCCCATATGCGTTTCGCTTCTTTTATGTATGAAACATGATCAGTGGCCTGTAATGCATGTTTGCTTTTAAATACAGGGTGTTCGGAAAATCCTGTTAAAAATTTCTAGGGAAGTGAGTACATAATATTTTGAATACGAACGCTTGTCCGGAAACATCATCCAACGGCGCTATAGGTCACTGAAGTTACAGACACCGGCACCTGTAAGTGTATGTATTTACAGGGTGACTTCTTGATGACGGTAGAAACTTTCTAGCACGTTAGAGAAGGATAAAGGTATCAATTTGAGGTTACGATCCCTGTCCCGAAAACAAAAGAGTCGATAGCTACAAGTGAAATACATGTACTGTTATGCTCTTGCTAATATTCTAGGCCAGGCAACTTCCAGAGTCTTTTCTGGACATGGGTCCCTATTCAAAACATAATATTCTCACTTCTCTCTACAAGTACTTGAGGTTTGAACGGGAAATTTTGGAAATTTGTGGTAAGGTCCTATGGGACCAAACTGCTCAGGTCATAGGTCCCTAAGCTTACATACTACTTAATCTAATTTAAACTAACTTAAGCTAAGACGACAGACACCCATGCCCGAGGGAGGACTCGAACCTCAGACAGGATGAGCCTCGCGGACCGTGACAAGACGCCCCAAACCGAGCGGCTACCCCGCGCGGCTTTGAACGTGAATTTCCGAATACACTGTATATAATAAATGCCTTCTGTGGCAGTTACAAGTATGTTACGTTTTCTCATGTTTTATGCGATTACGAACAGTATATGCGTCACAAGTTTTGTTAGTCTAATTTATCGTTTGTTGTTACTTACGATTTGCAATGTTGCGAGAACGACAGAGCATATCACTGTGAATTCTGAAGCAGCCAAGGAACGACGGGAAACGGAGAAATGATGATCATTCCAGTGCTGTTTGTGAAACGGCAGTCCCCTGCACTACACTGCCAGTTTAATAGTATAAGCACACTCCTACGTAATGTGGAGTTGACCAATATGTGTCACGAGACATGTCTTAGCCACAGCCTGGGGGATGTTTCCAGAATGAGATTTTCACTCTGCAGCAGAGTGAAACTACGTGGCATATTTTTTTTTTTTTTTAAGTTAGTTGTCTCAACTTGTATACATGGATATATGTGTGCAAGTTGCCATAGCGATAATCTGCTGTTTATAAGCATCGTAGAATGAAATACTCAGTGAACTGATCACGATTACGAATTTCATTGAAATTCCATGAAAGGATATTTAGCACTCAAAAATGGTTCAAATGGGTCTGACCACTATGGGACTCAACATCTTAGGTCATAAGTTCCCTAGAACTTAGAACTACTTAAACCTAACTAACCTAAGGACATCACACACACCTATGCCCGAGGCAGGATTCGAACCTGCGACCTTAGCAGCCCCGCGGTTCCGGACTGCAGCGCCAGAACCGCACGGCCATCGAGGCCGGCAGCACTCATGTAATATATTTGTTGTATTTGCTATGCACGTGTACAAACTCTTTCTCTTTTTTACTGCTTTTTTATGAAGGTATTCGTGTTATTGCAACTCAAACTTCTCTTCCATCCGAACAATTTCACTAATATCGCAAAATATGAGCGGTTCCCAGGAATACATATCATGAAAGTTTGATCTTACGTCTGCTTAAGTGATAAATTGCCGGTTTCCAGAATTGTTCCAGTGGGTACCTACCTCATAACTTCCAACAACTGCCCTCACATGTTTCAGTTCGTTGTGCAGTTAATAGCCACTAGAGAGGCCAGAAGGTTGCCACTATACTGCAGTGTTGTTGTCTTGTTATTTTCTCCTATTTGTCCGCATTAGCTTTGCAGTTACTGTTAACGACAGAAAAATATTTATACCGCTAAGCATTTAACGACGAAGCGGCAGTTGGCCATTTTCTGCGAACGAGCAGTGGAGAGTGCCCCATAAACTGGTAACAGCACTCTCGCTCTCGCGTTTACCGGGATACATTCTTAATGCGTTTCATCTGACACAATGTATTAGAATGCGAAAAATATTTCCAGCAGCATTTCACATGAACTAATATACTTGTTGATTGTCAGTGCAGTGTCCATTCTCGCAGATGTAGGACGCTAAATCATGGTTGAAAAGTACTCAAACGACTTTAGTACGGAAGAGAAGATTAGCAGGTCAACGATGAACTAGGAGCGGCGATATGTAGGAAACAGCACCAACCTTGATATCTGTCCTACGAGCAGAGGCAGACCCACAATAACTGCATTTGTAGATTCTGAAAAAGCCCTTGATAATGTTGACTGGTGAACACTAAATGGTGGTGATATCGGAAGCGTGCTTCACAACACATCTTATGGAGGCTTTGCGACGTGCCGGTAAATAAAGAAGTGTGGTTGAAACGTTTTCACACGAAATGTGCATATACAAATGTTGGTTAAATGTTATTGCAAATTTTGGCTCTCGCGTAAACCTCAGGAGATCATTTCCGCACTTGGTGCATTAGTACACTGTTCCACACCCTCGCATTTGTTACAGTTCTTGAATTAATTATTCACTCAGACATGAGTACAGTTTATGCTAGGAAACAAAAATTAGGTGATTATTATAGCAAAATCAGTGTTTCACGACACACTTCAATCACTATTTATTGGCGTTGTCCTTTTCTTTCACACAATGAAATTAGCACTGATGGAAAGGTTTACAGTTTTACTTTAATAATAATTTGACTCCGAGTCCCCCATAGCAATAATGTTGGCTGCTATAAACGAAATTACACAATCAATTCGAACAGAACCACAAGTCCCACTGTCCTCTTTGTTCTAACAGTTTCGGCGCGAAATCACAGTTCGCCATATGTTCACTTACGACGTTGTATACCTCATAAATCGTACTCACACAAATAATCGTAGCACTGCCTGTTCACCAAACATATGCTTGTACACTTGCACTATTAAACAATACTCTTTGTCGAAATAAATTGACGCCAGAAAGAATTCTCAAACGACCACATGGGCCACCCTCAAGTGGGGATAGCTCGCCAGCCACACTCCAAAACGACTGACCAACGACTGATCACTGGCCATTGGCCAACATGGCAGATCGCTTATCTCACCAGTTACGGTTACAAATTTTGATACATACATCCCTAGACAGAAATAAGCACAACATCGGAACCGCGATAAAAAGTACATCTTATTTACTATGTTACATGAATTTCTAGGGTTATTGTATCGCCCGTAAATAAAGTTTTAGTTTTTGCAGAATTTCGCCACTTGGCGCAAATTTGTTTGTTGAGATCTGTGCTGCTAAATTTTTACATAGAACTACATATAGCACTATTTTTACACGTAATCTTTAGCGATCTACACATTGCACTGCTCAAAATGTTCATATCGATACTAATTAATTAATTATGGGCGATAAATTGTTAATAACAATTTGAAAACAATGAAAACTATTGCAAGTTAAGTGTATGACATAATTTAACTAGTTTAAAATAAGTGTGATGCCACCCAACATATTATATTGTGCCGTTTTTACGTCATGAATTTTCTATTGAATTTTATAAACAATTTTCCTTCAAACTTTTTTATTGCTCTTTACGGGCTTAATTTTTTATGAATCTTAAGATATGACTACGGCACTCGATCCGCTATGATGAAACGTTTTTAATGAGTACTTGCTCATCCCTATAAGTAGTTATTTACTATTTTATTAATCTTTCAGTATTCGTGATATTAACAAATTTTGAGGTTACTATAACTTTTGCGTCTCGTGACTTGAAACAAATAACGATATTTCAGAAGGTGTATATTGATGGCCGCAATCCACTGCCGCATCGCCCTTCACCGTAAGTTACGTAGTTTTTGCGTAATGCGCGATAAACCACAATGCCCCAAACTGCAGGCCACGTGGCGACGAAGGCGTCCCGCCGACCGTTTCAGATCTCGCGCGGGCGTACTACGCGCTTCTGCGAATCACGCAGAATGTAGCGCGCTCACTCTCCACAAAGCAGTCCTTGCTTACCAGACCTATTCATCTAGTAACGGGGTTTGTACCGTCGCAGCTTCCAAACTGAAGATGCAGTTGAACGAGTACGGGGCTACATGCCTGTAGATTAGTCTCTGTAATTGATGATGGGAGGGAACACTACAGTGATTTAATTACACTCCTCGAAATTGAAAAAAGAACACATTGACACCGGTGTGTCAGACCCACCATACTTGCTCCGGACACTGCGAGAGGGCTGTACAAGCAATGATCACACGCACGGCACAGCGGACACACCAGGAACCGCGGTGTTGGCCGTCGAATGGCGCTAGCTGCGCAGCATTTGTGCATCGCCGCCGTCAGTGTCAGCCAGTTTTCCGTGGCATACGGAGCTCCATCGCAGTCTTTAACACTGGTAGCATGCCGCGACAGCGTAGACGTGAACCGTGTGTGCAGTTGACGGACTTTGAGCGAGGGCGTATAGTGGGCATGCGGGAGGCCAGGTGGACGTACCGCCGAATTGCTCAACACGTGGGGCGTGAGGTCTCCACAGTACATCGATGTGGTCGCCAGTGGTCGGCGGAAGGTGCACATGCCCGTCGACCTGGGACCGGACCGCAGCGACGCACGGATGTACGCCAAGACCGTAGGATCCTACGCAGTGCCGTAGGGGACCGCACCGCCACTTCCCAGCAAATTAGGGACACTGTTGCTCCTGGGGTATCGGCGAGGACCATTCGCAACCGTCTCCATGAGGCTGGGCTACGGTCCCGCACACCGTTAGGCCGTCTTCCGCTCACGCCCCAACATCGTGCAGCGCGCCTCCAATGGTGTCGCGACAGGCGTGAATGGAGGGACGAATGGAGACGAGTCGTCTTCAGCGATGAGAGTCGCTTCTGCCTTGGTGCCAATGATGGTCGTATGCGTGTTTGGCGCCGTGCAGGTGAGCGCCACAACCAGGACTGAATACGACCGAGGCACACAGGGCCAACACCCGGCATCGTGGTGTGGGGAGCGATCTCCTACACTGGCCGTACACCTGTGGTGATCGTCGAGGAGACACTGAATAGTGCACGGTACATCCAAACCGTCATCGAACCCATCGTTCTACCATTCCTAGACCGGCAAGGGAACTTGCTGTTCCAACAGGACAATGCACGTTCGCATGTATCCCGTGCCACCCAACGTGCTATAGAAGGTGTAAGTCAACTACCCTGGCCAGCAAGATCTCCGGATCTGTCCCCCATTGAGCATGTTTGGGACTGGATGAAGCGTCGTCTCACGCGGTCTGCACGTCCAGCACGAACGCTGGTCCAACTGAGGCGCCAGGTGGAAATGGCATGGCAAGCCGTTCCACAGGACTACATCCAGCATCTCTACGATCGTCTCCATGGGAGAATAGCAGCCTGCATTGCTGCGAAAGGTGGATATACGCTGTAGTAGTGCCGACATTGTGCATGCTCTGTTGCCTGTGTCTATGTGCCTGTGGTTCTGTCAGTGTGATCATGTGATGTATCTGACCCCAGGAATGTGTCAATAAAGTTTCCCCTTCCTGGGACAATGAATTCACGGTGTTCTTATTTCAATTTCCAGGAGTGTATATTATTCAACATACGGCCCTGAGGGTGCAGCTAGCTTCCTCATTTAAGTTGGATGCGATGACATATCCCGCTTATTCTCAGGCTCTACTTACATCATCTATTTCTTAGTCACTGGTGTCCTCACAGCTATATAAAAAAAACTTAATTGTTTATGAACAGACCCAAGGGTACTGACCGTCCGCCGTGTCATCTGTAGGCGCCAATGGATATGGATGTGGAGAAGCAAATAGTTAATTCACCGTTCTCCCGGCCGCAGGCATTGTTCGTGACTGGAGGAGATACTGCTAAATCCAGTAGCGCCTTAGCTGGCCTCACAAGGTCTTAGTGCTCTGATTGTAATTTAGTATGCTTTTCCCCAATAAAAAGAAAACCCTGTTCTTCTGTTGCGACGTTTCCCCCTCTTACTAAATTTAGTTTCGTTTCTAAATAAAGTACACTACATGAGGATAGTCCTGTTAACAGGGAAAGATAGTCAACAGAATTACCCTCTTTACCGGCTTTGACCGTGTGTTGTGTCTAATGGATAAGTAAATCAGACTATTCAATTCTTTTCCTAAGTACGTACCCAGCGGTTACACAGTAACGCAGTATGAATAGTATTATATTGAAGCTAGGAAAACTCAGTTCCAAGTTTATTTTGTGGTTTAAAACGTGTACTAACGAGCGCCAGTCCATCCAGACTATGAAACAGTGAAGTACTGAAAAGAAGAAGTACGAATTTTGCCTACCTTCTCGCTACGTTTTAAGTTCCTTCTTGAAATAAATATTTCTCTACGTAAACAGTGTTTGAGCTGACAGTGGAATTCTTTGACTACTACACCCTAGTACTTAACGTTTTTAAAAGAGAAAAAGTTAAGTAGATAACTTCAAGGATACTAAAAAAATTTTACCCATGGGGGAACCTTTAGAAAAGCACTTTCCATAACAAAACAACTTAAATACTAAAATATTTAGACACTAAAGCATACCTTTTTTATACTGAAAATTCCACTTCAAGAAAACCTCTTTCTTACTGTAATTTACTTTCAAAAGCTATTACTCTTTGAACTAACTCTGCGTAGTCATTTAACAGATCCTTATAACATCGCTCCACTCTGATAGCATTTTATACAACCAAACTTTTACTATAACACTTTGCAATAGTTAAGAAAACTTATAAAACAAGAATAGTTCCACTTTATTTCTCTGTAATGTCCTGAAGCATGGACGTGTTATTACTGTAACTAAAATTGTCATTACACCTTTCAGTGAAACAAGTAAGACAACTTTTTACACAAAAACAGTTTAAATGTTGCCTCTTTACATTAACTTGGCACTTCATAAGTCAGGATGTTCGGATTAATCAAACATAAGAAAGGAACGCTATAAAGGGGTACGATTAGGGTGAATTAACAGGATGAACCAGTTGCTTTGAAATTCAAGAATGGTTATTTACTAATAAAACACAGTTTAACTTAATGGTTCACGCTGTACAAAAGTAAAATACCAAAAAAATCTTATCTGGTGGCTCTAGGCTTGGGTGTGGCGAACAATGATGACGGCTACGTTACCGACAGTGTGGCCTGTAAGTATCTTGCTGTCTGGGCTCAGTTTCCCTTCTTGGCGTTTTTCGGTTTTGCATACAGTACACCAAGCCGTTTACAGTCTTCATCGGAGGCATTTTTGTGCAGCAGGCAAAGCTTCTCCTGCTCCACAAGGGTGTTGCCTGAATCACTGCTGCCTCCAGACAGTGTGACATACTTTCCGCGCTTGATCTACGTAGCGCGCCAATTCGCCCTTGCCACCTTTTCCACTCCCCAGAGCCACTTTCGTCTCACTCACTGGCTTTTACATAACACTTATTTATTGCATTGTTCCTAAGCGTGACAATTTCTTGCAATTGTCAAATTTACATCAACATGAAAAGTTTATGTACACAAATATTTTTAAACACAAATTGTCATCAGAAAGTTATTTAACGTGATAAACAATTAACGTGGTATTTTACATATATTACTCACATATAATACAAAGAATTTCATCCTCTATTGTAGCACACTTCACTTTACATATAAAGAAAATAAAGTACCAATATGCGAAAATTTTAAAGCAAAAAATTATAAAAAATCTGATGAACCATAAAGAAATTGGGTTATACTCTCCGTTTGCCAACAGCGCTCGGTAGACCTGGACGGTCACCGATATAAGTTCTAGCCAAGCGCAACAGGCCAATTTCGGTGATCTGACGGGTACCGGTGTTACCCATGTGGCAACGACGTTGGCTTTTCAGATCTGTCTGTTTCAACAGGGTGATATCCGAAACCAGTAGACGAATTTTCATGGGGTTTTCAAAGGTAACCTAACTAGCTTGGTCAACGTACAGGCATTATTTCAACAAAATCAAATCACGTAAAAACCCGTGATCTAAAGTTTTAGGGATCTGCTCCGTTTTGCAGTTTACCCTGGTAGATGTTTACCCTAGAGACACAGTAAGACGCCAAAGGGCCAACAACTGCCACTGTTAGTTTTTGTACATCAGCTGAAATAAATATTTTCGAAACTTTACGTCAGTGACAGAATATAGCGCCGCCGTCTTGTCTTTTAATTATACCTACTACTATTGAATTTACTTGGCTAGAATACATTGATTTACTGATTTCTCTTTATGTTAATGAAATTACTATGTTTCTTTCGGAGGTTTCTTAATTACTGACATGTTGGCTAATAAAAGCTAATTTATTGACAAAATGATTCCTTAAGGGCCCCTGACGTAAGCGACCCTAAAATTCGATGGCTTTTGAAGGACATTATTTAAGTTTCATTGCGAAACACGGGCGTATAGCTATTATTAAATCGTACCATTCATTACATAAATCCAATACCAGGTCAGATACATCCAGTATCATTCCTGCAGCTGTACATAACACTAAATCATTCTCAGTCTTCTCCTTTCACAAATTACCGTTAAATGCGTCTTATCCAAAACCACACTGCATTCAGTTCGTTATCATTGGCGTAGCTTCCCTCTCAGCATATCGCAGCTATTTTTTTCTCTCCAACAGAGAACCAGTACCTCTGCCATATTGTAATTATATGTACTTTTCTCAATACCTTCTATTTCTGCTTTCTTCCTTCCACCTCATCAGCTAATCTTACGCAACTACATATCTCTCTCTCTTTGTTAACCAGTTAACCCGTTGTTTCACAGAGATACCTCGTATATTGTTTCTCCATGTTTCTATTAGCTGTAATTACTGACATTCGACACGAACTTAATGAGGAAGTAGCTTACTGCATTGTTAATACGACTGATATTTCTTAAATTCCGTGTATTCTTTGCTGTAAATATTGTCATTGTTATCATTATTGCTATTATTAGCATTATTTTTATATTCCTGCTTACCCCCATTGGATAGGTGTCATGTTAAAACGCCAATTCCGAGACGGGGAGGTGCGCCGTCACCAAATCGAATAAAAAAGATGGCTCTGAGCACTATGGGACTCAACATCTGAGGTCGTAAGTCCCCTAGAACGTAGAACTACTTAAACCTAACTAAGGACATCACACGCATCCATGTCCGAGGCAGGATTCGAACCTGCGACCGTAACAGTCGCGCGGTTCCGGAGTGAAGCGCCTAGAACCGTTCGGCCACCATGGCCGACGAATCGAATCAGCCTGACAGATTAACGACAAATGTCCGTGTACCGGCCAGCTGGATGTGGCTTTTAGGCAGTTCCTCACACCCCACGAGATTAATACCGGACTGGTTCCCAAGTCCGGAAACATTTAAAAAACTTTTGCTCACTTTCAGGCTCATAACACTAGACTCAGACTGTTGGGGTACATTTATTCCTTCCTGTGTTGTAGTCCGCAGCTCGTCGTCTAGTGGCTAGCGTTGCTACCTCCGGATCACGGGGTCCCGGGTTCGATTCCCGGCCGGTTTGGGAATTTTCTCTGCCCGGGGACTGGGTGTTTGTGTTGCCCTCATCATTTCATCATCATCATCCATGAAAGGGGCTGGATTGGACTGTGAACAGATTGGGAATGTGTAAGTGCGCTGATGATCGTGCAGTTGAGCGCCGCGGAAACCAATCACCACCATCATCCTTCCTCTGTTGTAATTGTGTGGCGACAGGAAAGGAATCCGGCTATTCCTTAAACAAACCATACCAAATTCGTAATTAACCATGGTGATCCTGTGTCAATGCGGGACAAACGCACTAGAAGAAGAAAAAAATATACCTACTGTGCTATACAAAGCGCAGTGTTGACTGAGCAAGGACTCCTTGTTAGAAAGAGCCTGAAGGTAATATAAATGCATAAATAAATAAATAAATAAAACTCACAGTGACTGCCTAGTAAATGAAATTATATGTATAATTTTTTAGCCTCAGTTAACATGCATTTGTGTCGTGAGAGGCTGAAAAATTAGATAAAGCATTTCGTTTTGGTTTGTTCTTTATCTTGAACTTAGCTTTCAAAAACTCGTTTACGGTAGACTGCAGCACGATCCCCCTTTCAACTATCGAATAAACGCAAGGATGGCTGACATAGTGTTTTGTGTATCTGGGATTGTAAAACAGTTAATATCCGTAGACGCCAGGAAGACATCTGGCCCAGACGGAATCCCCGTAAGATTATATGCTGACTATGCTACAAATATAGCACCATTCTTATCCATCATCTATCAGAGATCATTGGAAAAGCGGAAAGTTCCACGGCACTGGAAGAAGGCCCAAATCATAGCAACTTATAAAAAGGGTAGAAAATCGGGTGCACACAATTTCCGGCCAATTTCACTGACATCGATTTGTTGTAGAATCATGCAACATATTTTTTGTTCAGAAATAATGACTTTTCTACACTCTGAGAAGCACATCTGCAGAAACCGGCACGGTTTTAGGAAACAGCGGTAATGCGAGACACAGCTGGCCCTCTTTATGCATGATATACAACAGGCTCTAGATACCGGCTCCCAGGTTGATGCCATATTTCTCGACTTTCTAAAGGCGTTCGACTGAGTTCCGCACTGTCGCTTGCTCCAAAAAGTGCGCGCTTACGGTCTATCCTATGGCATATGCAGTTGGATAGAAAGTTTTCTAACAGGTACGGAGCTGTATGTCGTCCTGAACGGAGTCACCAAGAGAAACAAGCGTAACTTAAGGTGTGCCTCAGGGGCAGCGTAATAGATCAGCTGCTTTTTACGATTTACAAAAACGATCTTGTTGATGGTATTGACAGCGGCATTAGACTATTTGCCGATGATGCTGTAGTCTGCAGGGAAGTAGTATCACACGAAAGTTTTCAACAAATCAATAAGGATTTGCAGAAAATAAATGTGTTGTGTAATGACTGGCAGTTATCTGTCAATATTAGTAAATGTAACCTCCTGCATATAACAAGGTGAAAATCCCCATCAATGTACGAGTACAAAATAAATGCCCAGTCTTTGGAAGCGGTAACATTCGTCAAGTATCTGGGTGTGACTATTCGAAATGTTCTTAAATGGAATGATCAAATTAGACAAGTAACGGATAAGGCGAACTCTAGATTGCGGTTTATTGGTAGAATCCTGAAGCGATGCAGTCCTTCAACAAAGGAAACAGCTTACAGTACTTTAGTTCGTGCAGTCTTACTGTTCGTTTGCATGGGACCCTTACCAGTTGGGTCTGATTTAAGAGATTGAGAAGGTTCAAAGAAGAGCCTTAAGTTTCGTGACTGGTACATTTACCCATCGCGTGAAAGTTACAAATCTCATAGAAAGTTTGAAGTATGACACACTCGCAGATAGACGGCGTGCTAAGCGGAAGGGGCGGCTCACTAAATTCCGAAATCCGATCTTCACCGAGGATGTAGAGCATATATTATTACCTCCAACTTTCAAGTCGCGCAATGATCACCGATCAAAGATAAGGGAAACTAGAGCTCAAACTGAGGGTTCAGGCAGTCGTTTTTACTTCGCGCGAGTGGAACAGAGGGGCGTAAATATGAATTTGGCGAGAATTGTGCCCTCCGCCACACACCGCTTGGTAGCTAGCGGAGTATATATATGTAGATGCTGATGTAGATATAGAACAGGTAAGCCTTTCGCGTACAGAATAAGATGCGCTACTGCTGGTAACTGGCAACGAGCTAAATTACGTCAAACCACAGGAGTCACGCAGACTGAGCGGCACTTGGGAACCCCCGAGCTCCTGCATGAGCCACTGCAGCCGGCGCTCCCCTCCTCCACTGCCCTGCTCACGCGAGGCGGCAAAAAGAGACGCGCGAGGACGGACGCCGCCTATCCGCGGCGCTATCTCAATTATAGCGAGCGCAGGTGGCGGCAGATGAAGAAAAGGGGGCAGAGATGAGCGGCCGGCGCCCTCGGCGGGGAGAATGCGTAATTGCTCAATCAGGGCGCCGGCTCTTCCTGTCAAGTCGCATTCTTGCCGCGGCCGCCGAGCAGAGCAGAGGAGAGTCTTAAGTGCCGCGCTCGCATTATCGGCCACTCTGTCTCGGCGCACAGGCCGGCTCCCGACCGGCGTCTCGGTCAGTGTTACGCGGCCCGTCCACTGCCACTCAATGGCAGAGCGCTGCTCACGACTGCGTTGATGCACTGTCGGACCTTGCAGACGCTTGCGTGTGTTCAACGCCTGGCTTAGAAAATTCGTTTTAGGATTCTGTGCCTCAGTCTGTAGAAACGAAAACCTTGTAGCAGCGCTTTGTTGTCTGTCTGTCGGTCAAACTGACTGTCCTACAGTTAAGAACCCTTTCCTCTCAGAAACGAGTGGACGTATCAAGTTCACGTTCATGTCACATATTAAGATCTATTGCACCTTGGCAGTGTAAAAACTTTAAGCTTCTAATTCAGTCAATATGTATCACATACACTCCTGGAAATTGAAATAAGAACACCGTGAATTCTTTGTCCCAGGAAGGGGAAACTTTATTGACACATTCCTGGGGTCTGATACACGACATGATCACACTGACAGAACCACAGGCACATAGACACAGGCAACAGAACATGCACAATGTCGGCACTAGTACAGTGTATATCCACCTTTCGCAGCAATGCAGGCTGCTATTCTCCCATGGAGACGATCGTAGAGATGCTGGATGTAGTCCTGTGGAACGGCTTGCCATGCCATTTCCACCTGGCGCCTCAGTTGGACCAGCGTACGTGCTGGACGTGCAGACCGCGTGAGACGACGCTTCATCCAGTCCCAAACATGCTCAATGGGGGACAGATCCGGAGATCTTGCTGGCCAGGGTAGTTGACTTACACCTTCTAGAGCACGTTGGGTGGCACGGGATACATGCGGACGTGCATTGTCCTGTTGGAACAGCAAGTTCCCTTGCCGGTCTAGGAATGGTAGAACGATGGGTTCGATGACGGTTTGGATGTACCGTGCACTATTCAGTGTCTCCTCGACGATCACCACAGGTGTACGGCCAGTGTAGGAGATAGCCCCCCACACCATGATGCCGAGTGTTGGCCCTGTGTGCCTCGGTCGTATTCAGTCCTGGTTGTGGCGCTCACCTGCACGGCGCCAAACACGCATACGACCATCATTGGCACCAAGGCAGAAGCGACTCTCATCGCTGAAGACGACACGTCTCCATTCGTCCCTCCATTCACGCCTGTCGCGACACCACTGGAGGCGGGCTGCACGATGTTGGGGCGTGAGCGGAACACGGCCTAACGGTGTGCGGGACCGTAGCCCAGCTTCATGGAGACGGTTGCGAATGGTCCTCGCCGATACCCCAGGAGCAACAGTGTCCCTAATTTGCTGGGAAGTGGCGGTGCGGTCCCCTACGGCACTGCGTAGGATCCTACGGTCTTGGCGTGGATCCGTGCGTCGCTGTGGTCCGGTCCCAGGTCGACGGGCACGTGCACCTTCCGCCGACCACTGGCGACAACATCGATGTACTGTGGAGACCTCACGCCCCACGTGTTGAGCAATTCGGCGGTACGTCCACCCGGCCTCTCGCATGGCCACTATACGCCCTTTGCTCAAAGTCCGTCAATTGCACATACGGTTCACGTCCACGCTGTCGCGGCATGCTACCAGTGTTAAAGACTGCGATGGAGCTCCGTATGCCACGGAAAACTGGCTGACACTGACGGCGGCGGTGCACAAATGCTGCGCAGCTAGCGCCATTCGACGGCCAACACCGCGGTTCCTGGTGTGTCCGCTGTGCCGTGCGTGTGATCATTGCTTGTACAGCCCTCTCGCAGTGTCCGGAGCAAGTATGGTGGGTCTGACACACCGGTGTCAGTGTGTTCTTTTTTCCATTTCCAGGAGTGTATTTTGATACTCGAAATCTCAATCATCTATAACTATAAAGTATCTTCAGCTGCAACCATAAAATTTGGCAAGCATCAAGTTTGCCGGCCTCTGTGGTCTCGCGGTTCTAGGCGCGCAGTCTGGAACCGTGCGACCGCTACGGTCGTAGATTCGAATCCTGCCTCGGGCATGGATGTGTGTGATGTCCTGAAGTTAGTTAGGTTTAAGTAGTTCTAAGTTCTAGGGACTGATGATCACAGCAGTTGAGTCCCATAGTGCTCAGAGCCATTTGAACCATTTGAAGCATCAAGTTTTAACAGTACAGGTAAAGGGAAAAATCCTAAACTGTTAATTTATAACTTTTGTAAAACCTTGTCGCCAGTAGCCTTTTCGCTACTGCTGTGGAGGCAGAGTTCGTCAGTTCGTTAAACGCCTTCTGTTGCAGGACACCGCAAAGACAATTTCTCCCTGTCACTATTACACGGCTGTGCCCCAGGGTCAGGTAATAGGACCGGAGAACTAAGGTTCTACAACACTCCAACAAATTAGTAACATAGTCCCACAAATGATTAAAAGGTTTCCTTATCTCTGTGGCTTGTTGAATAGATTAAGTCTGCGACACTGCATGTAATATAACACATAAAGGCCCACAACGGTTCAAATGGCTCTGAGCACTATGGGACTTAACTGCTGTGGTCATCAGTTCCCTAGAACTTAGAACTGCTTAAACCTAACCAACCTAAGGACATCACACACATCCATGCTCTAGATAGGATTCGAACCTGCGACCGTAGCGGTCGCGCTGTTCCAGACTGAAGCGCCTAGAACCTCTCCGCCACAACTGCCGGCGGTCCTCAGTGGCTAAGTGCAAATAATCGTAGGTAAACGTCACAGTACATAGCATACGCAGTTTCTGTTCCAAGAGTTCACTAAACGACGTTCCCTGTCTAAGTCAGCCCTGAACGATGATGTATAACCAAGTGGCCGAGAGCTGCTCTTCCGTCTTCCGAGTCAGTTTCTCTCCGTTGTCGTTCGATCATTGACAGATTTTACTCGGCCGGCAATTGGCAGAGGTGAAGTCGATATCTTCATGCTCAGCATCGCCCGTGGTGCTGGTAGAACTCGCGCAAGTGGCGGGTCTCTATGGCATTGACACTACCTCGCATTTTTGCGCCTGTGGTGCTTTTGCCGTGGCTGTGTCTTTCCGGACGACACAGCACACACGCAAAAACATTCTTTTTTAAATTTTTTATCCGTCTGCCTGCTTGTCTGTCGGCTAAGACCCCTCCCTTCGTAACAGTTTGGCGTACAAAGTTGAAATTTACGTCACGTACTTAGGTGTATAGTTCTTTGATGGAGTAAATATTTCAAGCTTCTAAGTCAGTTCAGTCAAAAGATACGGACATTTATGTCACATTATTTGATACTCGAAAACTCACTCATAAAAACTTAAAGGGCGCTTCCCGTTGACCTAAATTCATGAAATGTGCCAAGCATAAACCTTTCACAGTACAAGTAAAAGTGAAAATCCGAAACTGATAATTTGTAATAATATCACACGAAAAAATATTTCTTATTCTGATTTGTTATTCGACTTCAGACATGAAATTAAAACATTCTCAAACATCTTGGAGTCCCTTGGACCGATATCTTGCCACTATGAAAGTTGAAACGCAAAGAAACATTAATATTCTCAATTCTCGGAATGGATAAGCCTTCCATATTCATAGTTAAGTTTTTATGGAATATTTTAGTGCTGAAACCATACAAGGATCTCACCAATTTATTTTTATTTTTTTTTATTTTTGTGTAGCAGTGTTACCACTTACGGGCTATCAGTTTAACCGGCCATTAATGCAAAACGCTGACATCAATTCTAGAATTCATTTAAGAGAAATGCAGCGACACGCGACGCAATACTAACCCTGTGACTTCTCTTTGAAAATATGTTAAGGAAAGGCAAACTTATGTTTATAGCATTTGCAGACTTAGAGAAAGCTTTTGGCAATGCTGATTGGAATACTGTCTTCGAAATTCTGAAGGTAGGGGAGTGAGACACGGTTGTAGCCGACCCCGATGTTATTCAAACAGCACATATAGCAAGCAGTAAAGAAAACCAAAATACAATCTGGCGTAGGAACTGAACTTCAGGGAGAAGAAATAGAAGCTTTGAAGTGTGCCGATGTTTTTGTAGTTATATCAGAGTCAGCAAACGACTTGTAAGAGCAGTTGAACGGAATGGGGAATGGGTATAAAGTAAACATCAACAAAAACAAAACATGGATAACGTATTGTAGTCGAATTAAATCAGATGATCATAAGGGAATTAGAATAGGAAACGAGACACTTAAAATAGCAAATGAGATTTGATATTTGGACAACAAAATAACTGACGTTAGCCAAGTACAGAGGATATAAAATGTAGACTGTTAGTGTCAAGCTCAGCATTTATGAAGAAGGGAAATATGTTAATATCGAGTATAGATTAAATGTTAGGAAGTCTTTGCTGAAAGTATTTGGAGTGTTGTCATGTATGGAAGTTAAAATGGACGATAAACAGTTTAGACATGAAGAAAATAAAAGCTTTTGACACATGGTGCTACAGAAGAATGCTCAAGATTGGATAGGTACATCACGTAAATATCGAAGAAGTACAGAATAGAACTGGGGAGACAAGGAATTTGTGGCACGACTTATTTAACAGAATGGAACGGTTGATAGGACACTCTCAAAGACATCAAAGTATCACCACTTTAGTACTGGAGGGAAGTCTGAGGAGTAAAGATTGTAGAAGGAGAGCAAGAGATGAATACAATAAGCAGTTGCAGTTGTTATTCGGAGATGAAGAGTTTTGTACAGGATAGAGCAGCGCGGAGAGCTGCGTCAAACCAGTCTTCAAACTGACAACAACAACAACGTCTTACCGCCATGTGGTAGTATTATCCACTGGTTTTGTGATTAACATGAGAAGTGCAAACGATAACTTGTTATGCATCCATGTGATCTCCAGTACCTCTCTATTTCGTGTCACTGCAAGCGTATACAAACTGTGCTTACTGAAGTTCTTCCTAAAGATAAGAATATTTCATCTCCTGCCGGGGGTGCATCCGGACAATGTTATACAGGGTGAATCATGTAATTCTTACACCGCAAATGTTACGGAAATCGAAAGTGCTATTGATGTGTCGTTTTCTAAGAATGGGTTGGTATTCAGGGGCTCGTATTGTTAGCCAATACACAGATTGTGATAATACTTAGAAAGTATACTTCCGTGCAAATATACACTTTTTTAATTGGTTCTATGCCTACTGACGTTAACAGAGTAAATGTAGGATAAATTAAAATGTCATTGGTGTTCGTTGGAGAAGTCTAGTTATAGTCTTTTACGAGATATCGTATTTTAAAAAGCTACCCCATGTTATATTTGCTTACAGCGTGCTTATGTGTAAGTTGAAACCATTGCTACTTGCTGGTCAGTTAGTGCGTAACAGCCCAAGCAGTACGTCGTGAGTGGACGATGGTCTTTATCAGTGCAGAATGAGTCGACATGTTGTATGGTGTATGGAGAATGTACGAAGAATGCAGTTAGCTATTGTACGACGTATGACGCAAGATATTCCAATAGACGCCAACCAGCTCGCCAATTATTTATCAACCTCTTCAACCAGTTGCATGAAAGTGGTAGAATAAAACCTAGAAAGCCTAACATAAGGAAAAAAGTGACTCCAAAAGGTGGGGAAATTAATGTTCTTGCTGCTACGGCAGTTGATCCGCACGTTAGCACCCGCGCCATCACACGAGGAAGTGACATGAATCAGGCAAGTGTCCTCGCATTCTCCATCGAGATAGGTTCCATCTCTCCATCAAGAGCTGCATGAAAACGTTTATGACAATCACGATGACTTCTGTATATGGACGTTGCGAAAGGATACTCCAGATGTGTGACGTATTTTGTTCAGTAATGAAGCCACATTTACCAATCATACTCAAATAAACAGCCGAAAAATGCTCTATTGGTCTGTTGAAAATCCCCGTTGCCTTCTTCAAGTGGAACGTCAGCATCCATGGAGTGTAAACGTGTGGTGTGGGATAGTGAAACATCAACTCACAGGGCCGTTTTTCATAGGCTGAACCCGTGCAAGTATCGCAGCCACCTAACAGACCATATTCCACAGATGCTTGAAGACGTTCCTCAGCAAACAAAGAAGAACCTATGATACCAACACGATCACTGCCCAGCCCGTAGTTCACGAAATATTACAGCATGTCTTCACGAATTATTTCCAAATCGTTGAATTGGACGCAATGGACCTGTAACTTGGCCAATCCATTCCCTGGATTTGACGCCTGCAGACGTTTTTCTGTCTGGAAAGCTGAAAGTCACTGTCTACAAGAACATATCAGCAACACCCGATGATATGCAACACCGTATTACTGCAGCCTGTTCGGACATCTCCGCTGAAATGCTAGCACCTGTGCAGCAGTCATTCCATATCAGACTGGAGGCGTGTACCGCCGCTGCCGATGGTCATTCTGAACACAACGGGTGATGGTTGCGGAGGGACGGGTTGGTCTCGCACTCTCCTTTAAACAATCAGTCGACCTACGTGGGTAGGTCTCACGTTGTCTGCCCACTCACGCTGCGATTCTAGATACTGGCTTAGCAGACAAAAGCAACGTTGACGAAAATTCGACTAAATACGTACCAAGCAAAGGGCACACAAATCCAGAGCATGGACAGTAGCTGAATGTTTTTTTTTAACTGTCGAGTGTTCGTGATTCTTGCATGACTCGTTCGAAAAAATGGCTAAAATTTCCTTTAAGTTGGTTTATTGTTCTTAAAACACAGAAAATGATTATAAAGTCCGTACATAATATCCCGACATCAATTATGGAATTTTACTGGCTGTCTCTGTTACAAGTTAATACCGGATACCAGCCAAAAGCTGTTTAGTCCGAACCGATATTTTGAACGTACTAAACCATCACTGACCCACGAACACTTGCGCCTTAATACATTCATCGTTCAGTAGGCGTCTTGTGCTCGTCGTAATGTAACCTGCACAAAACATGCCACGCGGGGTTTATACACGACATGCCACACGCGAATATCTCATAAAATAAACTACTCAATATGATAGCTCGTAATAATTTTCGACGTTACATGGTCAGTTGTGCGGGCTTTAAAAAAAAAGTTAATGGTGGCCCTCAACTACGTTGAGAAATTAGGGGCTGGGATACGTAGTTGCCGCATTACAAGCCAAATACTGCTGAGTTAACAGTATACAGCATCAATATACACATGAATCGAATAGTTGAAGGTTCCTATCACTGGGGAATTGCGAATTTTGAATGTAACATAGAAATTTATAAATACAAGTATGCAATAATAAAATCTGCAGGTATTATTTTTAACGACTTAAAATGACGAGTACGATAGTAGAAGTACCTTTAATATTGATGTTTATTACTGCAAAACACTTATTGAAGTCAATAGTCCTGCAATTTAATAAAATATAAGTTGAATAACAGGGAAACAATAAATTCCTACTTTACGTAATTAGTTATGAGCAACAAAATAGCTCGCTTGATATTCACTTCTAAACGCATACTACGTCTTCACTACAGAAACCACAGAAATCTCAAAAGCCCACAAGTCGGCACTACGAAATATTTCTATCTCCCGCGACCACGCGCAAACTGCTCAACACTCTCCAAGTAGTTCCTGCGGCCGTCCGACGCGCCTTCCGGCACTCCCCCTCCCGTGTGACCCGATGCTCCTTCCCCACCTCCATACAGTCTCTCCATTGTGTTTGGTAGTCGCCTACCGTAGTAACGAGCGCTGTGATCGGCTGGAGCGCTCCCGCCATGTCTCCAAGCCAACGCACACTCACAAACATATTAAAACACATACGAAATACTGGATTTACATTTAAATAACTTTAAATTAAATAAATATTCCTCTAACACACATTATTAGTATGTAAACAAATTAAATAAATATACACTCTTGGAAATGGAAAAAAGAACACATTGACACCGCTTTGTCAGACCCAACATACTTGCTCCGGACACTGCGAGAGGGCTGTACAAGCAATGATCACACGCACGGCACAGCGGACACACCAGGAACCGCGGTGTTGGCCGTCGAATGGCGCAAACTGCGCAGCATTTGTGCACCGCCGCCGTCAGTGTCAGCCAGTTTGCCGTGGCATACGGAGCTCCATCGCAGTCTTTAACACTGGTAGCATGCCGCGACAGCGTGGACGTGAACCGTATGTGCAGTTGACGGACTTTGAGCGAGGGCGTATAGTGGGCATGCGGGAGGCCGGGTGGACGTACCGCCGAATTGCTCAACACGTGGGGCGTGAGGTCTCCACAGTACATCGATGTTGTCGCCAGTGGTCGGCGGAAGGTGCACGTGCCCGTCGACCTGGGACCGGACCACAGCGACGCACAGATGCACGCCAAGACCGTAGGATCCTACGCAGTGCCGTAGGGGACCGCACCGCCACTTCCCAGCAAATTAGGGACACTGTTGCTCCTGGGGTATCGGCGAGGACCATTCGCAACCGTCTCCATGAAGCTGGGCTACGGTCCCGCACACCCTTAGGCCGTCTTCCGCTCACGCCCCAACATCGTGCAGCCCGCCTCCAGTGGTGTCGCGACAGGCGTGAATGGAGGGACGAATGGAGACGTGTCGTCTTCAGCGATGAGAGTCGCTTCTGCCTTGGTGCCAATGATGGTCGTATGCGTGTTTGGCGCCGTGCAGGTGAGCGCCACAATCAGGACTGCATACGACAGAGGCACACAGGGCCAACACCCGGCATCATGGTGTGGGGAGCGATCTCCTACACTGGCCGTACACCTCTGGTGATCGTCGAGGGGACACTGAATAGTGCACGGTACATCCAAACCGTCATCGAACCCATCGTTCTACCATTCCTAGACCGGCAAGGGAACTTGCTGTTCCAACAGGACAATGCACGTCCGCATGTATCCCGTGCCACCCAACGTGCTATAGAAGGTGTAAGTCAACTACCCTGGCCAGCAAGATCTCCGGATCTGTCCCCCATTGAGCATGTTTGGGACTGGATGAAGCGTCGTCTCACGCTGTCTGCACGTCCAGCACGAACGCTGGTCCAACTGATGCGCCAGGTGGAAATGGCATGGCAAGCCGTTCCACAGGACTACATCCAGCATCTCTACGATCGTCTCCATGGGAGAATAGCAGCCTGCATTGCTGCGAAAGGTGGATATACACTGTACTAGTGCCGACATTGTGCATGCTCTGTTGCCTGTGTCTATGTGCCTGTGGTTCTGTCAGTGTGATCATGTGATGTATCTGACCCCAGGAATGTGTCAATAAAGTTTCCCCTTCCTGGGACAATGAATTCACGGTGTTCTTATTTCCATTTCCAGGAGTGTATATCAAAGGAATAGAAGCAAAAGTAGATCATTAGCCTAATGTTTCTATGCTTCCTAAAACACAGGAAATATATGCCTAGTCTCTTCATGAACAGTATATATCGGGTATAAACAAAGACATATCTGAATAAATACATATTTATAAGCATGCTGCTACTTTTTTTCGTATAACTGTGGAGTACTTACGGCCTGATGCAATCATTAGTAATTATCCACTTTTACTTCCAATAACTCATGTACTATTCAAGTTACAAGCCTGTAATTTATACCAACTTAGGTTCACACTAATATCTTGCTAAAGACACGTCGACAGACGAAATCGGTTGAGCCGTTTAGATTTTGCTGGCTGCTACTTGTATAATTTACCATCAGATACTATACTTTAATCTAATAAAGATATTGAAAATCTGAGTACACCATCAGAATAGTCGTGCAAATAATGTAATGTACATGTTTCTTTTTAAGGTATATTGATTCCTCTGTCTACTATTAATTTGTACATGGACTGTGAAATGTCTGCCGTTGTGGTTTTACGAAGTCTTCCATTTTTGGCACTCCCGGCATACAAATCCCTTTCATCGACACAAAGCAAAGCCCTCGAAACAGCGTCAACGTGGAACTCCTAGCCACGCGGTCGGCCTGGACCACGTGCTGGGGCTACCCCTCTTGCTCCGGCTAATGTTCGGCACCACGCGGCTGCTGATGAGCCCAAGTTTGCCGAGTGGCCCGTCCGCCCACGCCAACTCCGATTTCAGAATATTTTCAGGGCGCCACAACTCGCCCGTTTCCTCACAGTTGTCCCGTTATTGGTCAAAATGCATGTAACTAGTATAAGCACTTGTTCTTTAGCTAGTGCTACCACAGGTGTTGCTCAGGTTTAAGTGCGGGAAATTTTCAAAATATATGTTATGTCATAAATGACTCGCACTTCACCCTTGCAGCAAATACCACCGCCACTCTAATTTTGTCCTACTTTTAGTTTGTTAGCGGCTATAGGTATTGTTCCGTTGAAAAAATGTTCACATGTGAGTGAAATCTTATGGGACTTAACTGCTAACGTCATCCGTCCCTAAGCTTACACACTAGTTAACCAAAATTATCCTAACGACAAACACACACACCCAAGCCCGAGGGAGGACTCGAACCTCCGCCGCAACCAGCCGCACAGTCCATGACTGCAGCGCCCCAGACCGCACGGCTAATCCTGCGCGGCTCGTTGAAAAAGCTGTAGGCTTGTACAAAAAGTACAGTTTCTAATTATTGTTACAATATGTGTATTGGCTAACTATACAAGCCCCCGACTACCAAACCATTCTGTGAAAACTCCACATCAATAGCACATTCCATTCCCGTAATATTTGCGGTGCAAATTTCAGGTGGTTTATCCTGTTTGGTCTTGATCATGTTGAGCAGCACATCAGTCAGTACTGTTACTGATTAGTGAAAATCACCTCTTCTGTGTTGTTAGACATTTATTATGTTACAACAGGTTTAGTTCGTTGAACATCTTCAGCGGAATTCGGCAACAACTTTCAACCAACAAAGCCGGTCTTAATACAGTAGATCTCTATTAACACTGCTGATGTGATTTACATCAATCACTAACAATCTTCATCCTATATGGTTTCAAGTAGGTTTACATTTTTCGAAACATGGTAGTGGCTAAAACCAGTATAAACTTAGTACTTATGGCCCATGTACTGTCCCACGCTGCCAGAAGCCAGCGTGAACTGGGACTTCTGGGAGGGGAAATATGAATATACAAAACAACAAATCAACAGCGCTCTGGCAGCGAAAACCCCAGACCAGTCAAATAAAGAGCAAGACGAAAGAGATATGAAGTCTGCGGCCTTTCTACCGCATACAGGAAAAGTTTCTTAAAAAAGGCGGTTATAGTCTGTTGAACAGAACTTGATTTAACGAAAGCGGATGGAGGGGTGAGAGGATGTACAGGGTGTCCCAGGAGGAATGATCAATATTCAAGGAAAGCGCCACAGCTATGATACACGAGTTTGGGTGGCAGCCATTAAAACAAAGGCATTTTTTCGTTGTGGCGAGATATTTTTACGAAATTTCAATCTCCAAAGTTCACTCCGAATGTAAAAATATTTCGATAACACCCACCTACGTAGGGAGAAACGCTCAATGTAAAAAAATAAACCAAATTACAGCTCACACAGAAAACTGAAATGTTCGTTTTTTCTGCGCTCTGTTAGAGAGGGGTTTGCATTCCTTTTTGGTAAACGCGTCTGGGCACGGAGAAAAATCGGCACTTATGCAGTTTAATGGGTGCATGCGCTGATCAGGAGAAAAGTACTTATTTTTGAAGGAAACGCGTATTTCTGATGATATAAGCATATATCTGCACGGAATACCAAAAAATTCCTTTTTTCAAAAATTGTGTGTTACAGTCATATCTGATGCGCTCGTCACCAAAAAAGTACTTATTTTCATACGGATGCAAAGAAAAAATTTATGAACCGTCTCAAAATTTTTTTTATCAAAAATGATTTATTGTAAATGTATGCACGGTATTTCAAAAACTTTTTTTGCAAAAAAGATGGAATTAATAACAAAATTTTCTCAAAAAATCATATTTGTTTATTTTGCACAGAAACACATTAAAGCTTCAATCACAGATTAGATAAAACCAGCTCCCTCAAGTTAATTTGCAGCATTAGGATATATTTTTCGAACATGCTCAATGAAATTGTGGAATGGATTTTCCCCAAAACGTTGACGCCAGAGAAATTCCACCACGTAGTTATTCAGCATAACACGGCGCATGGTGAGTTCCGAAAAGCCTTTTATTTTTTTCTTTAGCTTTTTGCGAGACTGACTCCACGTGATTTGTGGTTGCGTTTGTAAAGGGATCGACAGATTAAAGCGAATGATCAAGCCAGATGATACTAGCCCATGTTTCCTATAGTGTTGTAAGCTTGCCACAAATCAGAAACTACTGTGGTTCCAGGCAAAACATACTGTTGCAAAACTGGCAGCAAATGGGTAGCATCACGCCGTGGCACATCAACCATGAAGCTTTGCTTTATCTCAACGTCATAACCACCAAAGACCCACTGCTCCCGCACCGTATGACCTCGATGGTACTTTCTCCTGACGAAGCAGCTCTCATCTGTTTCAACAGTATGGCCAGGGCCGCCCAAAAGTATTGCCTCAATTAAGAAATATTCATGGCAGATATCCCTACAAAATTGGCACCAATCGATCACAGTGTGGTCACTGCCAATTTTGAGCTCCCTCATTAAAAACTTTTGCTTTTTGAGTTCGAAAGCCCACACGTAAGACAGTCTCAAAATATAAGAAATGTCTAAATGCCTGCCAGCAAAAAATGACATTTTCCTGATGAACATTTCTTTCTACAGTCCCTGCCAACAGAGGGGGCGCCAAATTTCGCCATCTTTCCCTGGAGTTTTCTCCAGCTTCATCTCGTTGTATCCAAAACAATTCCCATTTTCACACACCATATCGTTCTTCAAAAGATCTTGTTGCCTAGCCCATTGTACAGAGCTTTGGGTGTTCTCCGTAACATGGTGTAATTCTTCCATTACAATGTCACGCAAATCTGGAAAATTTCTGGGGCCGATTTGGCACACACAGTAATATACGATACTTCAAAACAGACAGCCTCAACAGAAAAATATAGGTTGTTGGGCGCACTAAACAATATACACAACTGTGAGCAACAAGGACATATATCATATGCAACAATATGCAAAACCAACAATAGCTATCATGGTTAAGATGTATGAAACAGTAAGCATTACCTATGGGTAAGGAACCCTGTGAAGAAATAAAGTGTCTCCAGCATATTGACATAGCAACATGAATAAGTTGGTGAATCTTTTTTTTTTGCGCATCCATATGAAAATAAGTACTTTTTTGTATTCCGTGCATATATTTGCTTATATCTTCAGAAATACGCATTTCCTTCAAAAATAGGTATTTTTCTCGTGATCAGAGCGTGTAACCCCTAAACTGCTAAAGTGCTGAAAAATCAGTGAACTAATACACAGAAAATTAACACAACACGTTATTTAGCTCTGAAAAAACACCTATCTTTGTAGTCTTCCAACCAGCTGCGTCAGTAGCTGACTAACGTGGGATTAGGTAACTCGTAAGTTGCCATATACACGAAGAAGCAGCTACAAACACTGTGCGGAGTCATACGGAATAACTGTAGTTTCTGAACTGTGGATTCTCTGTGCGCCACTGTTACTTAACACTCGTCAGCAGGACACCAACACAGTACACAGTAAACTGACCTGAACTCGACAGAAAGAGGACTCCGGACACACGCAACTACAAGCACAGTAGAACTAGGACGGTGGAGCTTGCCTCCTGTAGTCATACATCATAGAAGGCTGAGCAACGGTGCCCCCCAGTAATTCCGGGAGGCGTGGTTCGAGGCTCGTCCGGATTGTCGCCGCCGGTAACGCTGCCTTGGCTTGTAGAATCTCTTCTACTGCCGCGAAGTTGTCGAGTTAACGGCACCGCAGTTGGAAAGCTACAGAAATAGTAAGAAAGTAGTTCGACGAACACTCTCCCAGTCACTATGAAGTGTGAATTGCACAGTAGTCATAAACATTTAGAAGCATACGACAGGAACGACCATTCATGGCAAAAAAGTTCTAGTAAACATAGGCTCTAAAATGGAAATTTTATGAACAATGAGAACTTATTCAACTTTGATACTATGAAACGAATAGGTTGTTCATCAAGTTATTTGCTTTCCATATTTTGAGAGGCGGTAAGGAGGACCAAAACAAGAAAAATAATCCAGTAAACACGGGTTTTAGAGTGCACACCTTAAGACCTATGAGCACTTATTCATCTTCGCTACAATAAAACACATCTTCTCTACGGAACAAGTCCTCAAAGGTCTTCAGGTATCAATTTAACAACCCGTGTTTACGAGACTATTTGCTTCGAATGGTCGCTCTTGCCATGTCACTGAACATTTACCATCCCTCCTGAGACACCCAATCTTTGAAACTCCTTGTCATTGTGGTAAAATGTACAGAGAACAGCCAATACACACTGCAAAAACCTGAACACCAGCGACACACCTGCTTTCTAGGGCCAAAAAATTTAGCAGAAATTGAATTTACACTACCACTCGATGGACACTGGCCAAACTTCATCTTATAGTGATTTGATGTTCAAGGAAGCTGCGCATTTACCACTATCAGACAATCGGCTCAACCAAACTTCTAGTTCGACAAATCATGGAAATTACTCATTTCACGTCTGCGTTTCAGAGAAACCATTGTTCTCAATCTTGACTGCCTGGCATTCCAACATAAGCTATTAATTTTAATAATCAACCACGTAATTCGCAAGCACCGTGGCTTTGATGATTCTGCGCACACATCTGTGCATGCTTTGTTTTATTGTCAGACGTGTAAAGCTCTATGACTGACGCTCTTATTGCCCTGTAAGTATGATAAAAGGAGTTACCACGACATAACAAACTTGAAGCCACGTCCGCCATTGAATAAAATGTTCTCGGGTTTCCAACCGCGTCAATTGCTTAAAACTACACGATCTTTCGGCCAAGCATTCCTTGGCCATTGCCGTTATGACTGCCAGTGGGCTGTCGGTGCGCCCTTATATACGCTAGCTGCCAGCTGTAATGTCACTGGTGCCCGTGACACTGCCATATATGGACATGTTTTGAGTCGGCGTTCGATGTGCCCTCTTCAACCGCGCGATCGCTGGATCCCACGTAACGCTGAACTACAAGCCACCGTCTCTATTCAGGGTCCATTTGCTTAAACCCTGTTTGAATCCGGCTCTCTAACTTGTAAAAAAACAGAGGGACAAAGTCAATGCTACCTCACCTGCGAGTTCGTAGTGTCTCTATCGATATCTCTGACTTCGGTCATCTTTGGTGGCACTATTGTTCAGTGTGTGTTTTATCTTTCCTGCGTCAGTCACAGAACTGAGATTTTAAATTTGCATGTACGTCACCTGTCCGTTGCAGTTTACCTTGAAAATGGCGGGGTGTTCTCCCTCCGAAATATCGGCGGTCGCTGAAAGTTATTTGAGACGTGCCGAGGTTGAACACCTGACTGCCCTGATGAATCAATGGGCTACGAACAGCGTCTCCTCAACGACGGTTCAGCGAACGTTGCTGTGTATGGGCCTCCGCAGCAGACACCTGGTCGATGCACCCGTGCTGACTGACTGCTATTCATCGACAACAAAGGCTTGAATTCGCACTCCAGTACTTAAACTGGACACCTGCTCAGTGCTAAAATATGGCTCTGAGCACTATGGGACTAAACATCTGAGGTCATCAGTCCCCTAGAACTTAGAACTACCTTAAACCTAACTAACCTAAGGACATCACACACATTCATGCCCGAGGCAGGATTCGAACCTGCGGCCGTAGCAGTCACGCGGTTCCGGACTGAGCGCCTTAACCGCGAGACCACCGCGGCCGGCTGCTCAGTGCTGACAGGTGATCTTTTCAGGTGAATCATCTTTCATGCTCCATCGGATAGGTTTGAGTTCGCACGTAGGGCGTGAAACTTCTGCAAGCAAACACCCTGCATGAATAGTCGGAAGGGTCCCGGCCTGAGGAGGTAGCTTTATGACCTGGAGAATGTTTTTGTGGCGTTCCCTAGTTGATCTCGTCATTCTGGAGGCCACGGGTCAACACAAGTTTACATCTTCCCTTGTGGACCATGTACACCTCTAAATGCTGTTTGGTTGTCCTCGGCACGATGGTACCTACCAGCAGGACAATGCAACGTATCACACAGCTCGCAGTGTGCTCGCGTGGTTCGAAGAGCACCAGAATGAGTTTACCATAGTCCACTGGTCACGGAACTCTGTAGGACCATCGCTATCAGGCTGTTCACGCCATGGATTCTCAACCGAGAAACCTAGCGCAGCTGGCCACAGCACTGGAGTCGGTATGGTTCCACATCCCTGTTGGTACCCTCCAGAACCTCAGAACCTCACTGACGAGGACCTCTCTGACGAGGCTTCCCCCATGACAAGACCTGCCGTAAGGCAGGACACAAAGTTTTTTGTCTCTCTTCCTGCTCGTCTTACAGCGGTTCGCGCTGCAATGGGTGGTTGTTCAGGCTTTTCGACAGGTGGTCACGTTAATTTGACTGGACAGTGTACCCCACACAAAGCGCAGTTTTTCACTTCCTTTAGTGAAAGTTGTCGAGACATTTCTTCCAACGCCTAGTCTGTTTAATATCTCTTTATTCCGTACACTATCTGCCTTCATACATTTCACTGTTTAACGTATTAATACATTAGAATCATTAGTAGTTTGGTTATTCTGGTTATTTACGTGGTACAACGCTCCTATCATCATAACTTAGTATATGGATGTGCAGCTACTTTCAACACTTACCGCTAATTTCTTAGTACACTTTTGTTGCTCAGTCCTACCTTGAAGCCAGACTTCCTTCATAACTTGTTTCCCAGTCCTTGGTTCTAATGTGATGTATTATTATGTACGAGTATAACCCCACCTCGATATAAAAAATTCATCCTCTGTCTACTCTGTGCCATTCTTCATCTTCTGGTATTTCAAATTACTGCTGTTATTTGATGTGCTTTAACTCTAGACGTGTATTTTATTCCCTGTACTAATGCTTCTTTATCTTTTCGAACAAATTGCGATTTTTAGTGACTAAATTTTTCAATCTTTTTTGTTTGTCTCTAATGTTAAGGAATCTAGTGTCGAATCTCAAGCTTTGCTTAAATTGAAATCTTTTCCAATATTAACATTTTCCGAGGTCTTTATTTCGATTATCAAATTAATTACAGTGAGTCATCTAATTTGAAACCTGTTCCAACAATACTTCACGGCCTGGAAGAAGTCTGCACGGTGAATACACAAAAGATCACTGGTCGAGTACCAGAAGAAATAAACATTGGTCAGCAGCCGAAATGCTGTTCGCAAATATGCAGTTGTTTCGGCTACATGTCCTAGAATATATCATCATCTTTAGAGCTGAACATTTCATTGTGATTAATGAACGGCGACAAGCAGGTGATCACGTTCCTTATCAGGACTGCTCGCAAAAAGCAGGCGACTGGTGTATATGTTTGCTGAATACCTGTAAAGTTAACATGGTTTATCGACAAGTTTTGTATAGCAGCAATGGTAGCACAAAATGCTGCCGAACTACAGAATATCTGTAGCTCTTGAGGACAATGCACCCGTCACCCGGAAGAGCATTGGATGTACGTGTAGATATAAAAATTGTTGGGTGTACATGTTGCCCTGACAATGTGTCTGCAACACGTTTTTTGCTCCGGGCGTATGATGGAAACCAAGGCTCCTGAGTTTCCATCAGCGCTCATGGCTAAGAACTCAATTTACACAAAACTTCCCATCGACAGCTCCTCATTACGGGCATTGTCTAATACCTTCTGTCATTTAGCTCTAGAGCAGATTACTCGGAACTCCAGCGTGATTGCCCTACAAATCGGCCAGTCGATTAAGACGTGCTCATTAGCGATCAAGTTCCAGAGGCCTGTTAGTTCCCTGCTGGTATCAGATATCAACAAGGAAGACCGTTTAAGCGTAGTGTTGGGGGACTTCCTGAACTCAGACATAATCTTTTTCAGTTTATTTCTGGTGTCTGAGCTTCAGGGTCATGTAAAACTTTTGGAAATAGATCACTGAGGTTTTTGACAGAAAAAGGTATTGGCCATTTACATATTGAGCACTGTGAAACATCCAACAAACGTCCAAATTTTTAGCAATATTTGACTTACATAGGAACGTAAAACCTACTAACTTATACAAGAACGTTAAATATTCAGCCTTAAGACGTAATGAGGGCATATACGCATGTCAGATATTTTTAAGAAATTTGACGTGTGATAATCACAAACGTTTCGTGGTAATTCACAGCTGAGACTGCCTAGGTGGCTTTTATAACACGTGCATTAAAGTTTACTGTCTGTTAGCTGCAACCGATATATTTATTGCTAATGGAAACCAGTGGTACAATTTTTTAAATTTTCAACGTTTTCATCGTGTGCAAGTGCTGCACAACTGAAGGGAATCACTATGAAAATATTAGCAAGTCAATGGAGCAGTGCACAGCAGCTTGTGACCATCAGAGTACACGGATGTGGTTGGTGTGACATATTCCACTGTATAACTGAACATCTTTTTTGTTATTTCGCATGGTAATTATTGAATGATATTTCACTATTTATTACAATAGAGAATATTTCTTAATTTGTTATTTTAGTTCATAAAATGAAGCCAAGTGTATAAAGTATGTTTAGAAAATCAGTACATATATCTGTATAATTCTTGCATCTACACTAATGGACATTAAAATTGCTGCGCCATGAAGATGACGACCTACAGACGCGAAATTTCACCTACAGGAAGAAGATGCTGTGATATGCAAATGATTAGCATTTCAGAGTATTCACACAAGGTTGGCGCCGGTGGCGTCACCTACAACGTGCTGACATGAGGAAAGTTTCCAATCGATTTCTCATACATAAACAGCAGTTCACCGGCATTGCCTCGTGAAACATTGTTGAGATGCCTCGTGTAAGGAGGAGAAATGCGTACCATCAGGTTTCCGACTTTGATAAAGGTTGGATTGTAGCCTATCTCTATTGCGGTTTATCGTATCGCGACATTGCTGCTCGCGTTGGTCGAGATCCAATGACTATTAGCAGAATATGGAATCGGTAGGTTCAGGAGGGTAATACGGAACACCGTGCTGGATCCCAACGGCCTCGTATCGCTAGCAGTTGAGATGACAGGCATCTTACCCGCATGGCTGTAACGGATTGTGCAGCCACGTCTCGATCCCTCAGTCAACAGATGGGAACATTTATAAGACAACAACCATCTCCACGAACAGTTCGACGACCTTTGCAGCAGCATGGACTATCAGCTCGGGGACCATGGCTGCGATTACCTTGACGCTGCATCACAGACAGGAGCCCCTGCGATGGTACACACAACGACGTACCTGGGTGCACGAATGGCAAAACGTCATTTTTTCGGATGAATCCCGGTTCTCTTTACAGCATCATGATGGTCGCATCCGTGTTTGGCGATATCGCGGTGAACGCATATTGGAAACGTGTATTGGTCATCGCCACAAAGGGGTGATGGTATGGGGTGCTATTGGTTACACGTCTCGGTCTTCTCTTGTTCGCACTGGCGGCACTTTGAACAGTGGACGTTACATTTCAGATGTGTTACGACTCGTGGGTCTACCCTTCATTCGATCCCTGCGAAACCCTACATTTCAGCAGGAAAGTGCACGAGCGTATGTAGCAGGTCCTGTACGGGCCTTTCTGGATACAGAAATATGTTCGACTGCTGCCCTGGCCTGCACATTCTCCAGATCTCTCACCAACTGAAATCGTCTGGTCAATGGTGGCTGAGCAACTGGCTCGTCACAATACGTCAGTCACTGCACTAGATGACCTGTGGTATCGTGTTGAAGCTGCATGGGCAGCTGTACCTGTACACGCCATCCAAGTTCTGTTTGACTCAATACCCAGGCGTATCAAGGCTGTTATTACGGCCAGAGTTGGATGTTCTGGGTACTGATTTCTCAGGATCTGTGCACCGAAATTGCGTGAAAATGTAATCACATGTCAGTTCTAGTATAATATATTTGTCCATTGAATACCCGTTTTTCATCTGCATTTCTTCTTGGTGTGGCAATTTTAATGGCCAGAAGTGTAAAAAAATTAAAAAATGACTTAAGAGCATTACCAAATAGAAGAAAATTTTCCTTCCGCCAGAAAAAAAATTCAGGTCTGAAAGGTGGCATACTGTATTCAAACAAAAACAAAAAATCACAGAAATTTACTTTCTATGAATAATCTACGCGTGTTATTTGGTGTTGCAAAAGCCATCCAAGTGAGGAAATAAGGTTTTCAGAAGCAGTACTTCTGAAATGTATATTTGTAAAACTACTGAATAAATGTAGGCAGACATAAATAATTAAATTTACAGAACTTCACTCGGTCTCTGAATTAGAGAGAGGTAGTATTGATTGAAATCTTTGCGTTCTGCGTTCAGTGTCTTTAACCATTGTAGCCTTGAAACAAAATTGCGTTGTGTATACTCCTGGCTAATATCCATCCACGCGGTTTGTATTCTGGTCCAGGAAACGTCATCTGTTATTTATCAATGACAGTGGCAAATAAACTTGGTGTACACAGAAGCGTGACTTGTCGGAAAATACATGGCGCCACTCGTGTTGTAGTTGGTCTCAATACTGCCGTCGGGTCGAGGCAAGCAGTAACAGTAGTAACTGTGCTGACATCCCGTGGTGCTCTACACGTCGCTGGCTCACTACACTGAGACAGTACTTGTTTTGCTGCCGACAAGCCCATTTCCTGACAAGTTACGTGACATAGCTGTACAATCCCGCACGGGCAGCTGTACTGCATATCTTTCCTCTTGGTGCTAATAGAATGGAGCTACTAATTTGTTACATGGCGTTGCCTACGGATGGCCACCTTGAACCATCGATTCCACGTTCGCACGTCAGAGGTGAGATTTCGACGGCACTTGCAGCGATATAGTGGAACAATATATCGCGGTCTTGATAGGTCGCTGTGCAGCCGCTATCGAATTCGAAAAAATGTTGGTAGACAACTCTTCTTATAACATAAGGAAGAACTCTATCTTCTCGCAGACTCACAACACCAGAGGGTTTTCTAAATAATAAATGTGTGTGTGTGTGTGTGTGTGTGTGTGTGTGTGTGTGTGTGTGTGTGAATTTCTAAGGGACTACTTAAGCTAACTTCAACTAACCTATGCTAAGAACAACGCACACACCCATGCCCGAAGGAGGACTCGAACCTTCGGCGGGAGGGGCCGCGCGGTCCGTGACATGACCCCCTAAACCGCACGGCCACTCAGAGTTGCTTCTGAATGATAAACATGCTGCATAATCTTTCGTTATGTACAGAATGTATATGGCGTTGTTCTGTGTACAATATTAAAAACAAACGTACGTAGCATTATGTTCTTTGTTATCTCAAGGACTACGCGTTTCGCCCGGTCAGGACATCATCAGGTTATCTGGCAATATATTCGGAGGACGAAAATACAATTGACCCATCGTGGTCCTCAATTGGGACTACTAAAACACCAAAGCGAAAATGAGAAAACAGGCCGTACGTAGAGGCACAACACTATATAATATATATGATTAATCACGTACAAAATGTTAATGTTAGTGCCAAGATGCATGTGTTATGCTCGTAGTTAAAGGTACGATTACTAAATGGAGTAAACTGAAAAACAGACCAAAGAAGCAGACTGGAGAAAAACGCCGGGGACAGGGAACTGCGCCGGCCGGAGTGGCCGTGCGGGTCTGGGCGCTGCAGTCTAGAGGCGAGCGACCGCTACGGTCGCAGGTTCGAATCCTGCCTCGGGCATGGATTTGTGTGATGTCCTTAGGTTAGTTAGGTTTAAGTAGTTCTAAATTCTAGGCGACTGATGACCTCAGAAGTTAAGTCGCGTAGTGCTCAGGGCCATTTGACATGGAGCTGCAGACAATAGAAGGACTTAACGAGAGAGCCGAATTATCTCATGAGCGTTCGTGACAGCAGACATAGCAGCGCAGAGCAGGACCACATGAAAAAGCTGTAAATATGACACCAGACCTAAACTGTACCGGAGGCACGTCCGCACACACTCAAAGCATACATATGAATGACAAAAGCACGAGCAAAGCATCAGGTTAGCACTATTGATAGGCACTACACCCCGCTGTAAGTGGGGTGCCACGTGCAGTAACAGCAAAAAATCGAAAAATAATAATGAACAGAGTAACTATCAGATTTAAAACGTGTTAGATTAGAAGCTGAAAAAACACTGATGAACCAAAGCATTACGACCACTGCTTACTAGCTTGTTTGTCAGTCTTTGGGACGAAATACGCCATTGAATCTGCGTATCAGGGATCAGACAGTTTGTTTGATAGGTTTGTGGAGATACGTGGCGTTGAGCCGTGTGTGGCTCGTGTTCCCGCCATCATGTATTTTACACCCTATTTTTAACGTACTTTCACCTCACTATGTTGATTTAAATTACTACCGTCATTTAGTTGCTGCATTGCCTGACCATGAGCGGCGCTAGCAGCTCGTATCGATATATCCCCTCTCCAAGTATCTTTGCTTGACGGCTAGTACTTACTGGTCCTTGTCTGTCGTAAACGAATTCGGATCGCGAGTTCGGGCTGGCATTCGGTAGGAACGTGTCTGGAGCACTGTCCTGACCTGCCAGTCGGGAGTAGTAATACAGCACTGGTGCAGTCGGGTTGGAGCAGCAGTGAGGTCTGCGTCGACATGGCACGCCCGACTAATGCCGCCACGCATCTCTTGAGCCAGTTTACGGTCTTGGCGGATCGTCGGTCGGTCGCGTTTTGGCTCGCCGATCGTTCATGAGTCGGCTGTGTGTGTGTGTGTGTGTGTGTGTGTGTGTGTGCATCAACTCCCGATTTGTCATCGTGTGTGCTTGGTTACTGTTGGGTATCGTTCAGGTCTTTTTGCAGTGTTTGTCAGGTTGTGTGTGTAGTTGCGTCACTTCCACTGACGACTATTTTAGATGTCGGAATTCTGAGGAAGTCCGTCGGTTGTTGCGGACGAATGAAGTTATCTCCGCGCGGTGCAGTCGGCTGGGTCCGCTGGCGGTCCCTGCGCAGTGTCGGAGCGTTTGTGGAGCTGTCCGTTCGCTACGAGCTTCGTGGTTCACTGACCCAAAACGTCAAAGTTGAGTAGTGGTATCCACTACCCAAGCCACGTCCTTTGTGTTGTGGTGGTTCGTTCCGGTGATTTTCTGTTGGTGAGGTTTCCCTGTGAGTAACACAGAGTGTTTCTACTGCTGAAATTTAGCCGCCATGTGGTGCAATTAACTATTTTGGTGGACTGTGTTTCTACTTCAAGTGTCCCAGCGGCATTTTCTGCCTGGTGGCCGTTAGGGTTCCGGTTACCTGCCCTGGCCACTAACGAAATTTCATGCAGTGTCATTTCCTCACCGGTTGTCGCTGTCTAACATGGTGTGTAATTTTGCCACCTAATACGTACTCCATTGTGAATTATCACGTTTCTAACCTTTTCTGCTTGAGTTCCTATGTGCTGATTGATGGGAAACAAGTCGTTGTGTCGGTCGGTACGTGGCTGTCCCCTGGTTGGGTTCTGGCGGATCAAGTGTAGCTGAGCTCACTTCGTGCCTCACCTAAATGAACGAGGGCACACCCACCTCCCTGGATGCCGTTGTCTTTATTGTGTTTCCCACAATTGTTTAATTCAGCTAGTTAAAATACAAAGATGATGGCTACTTTTTTCCTTTCTTTCTTAAAAATTTTACAAATTGTGGCGTTTGAGTCTTGCAACATTCTTAAAATTAGTTTTGAAGCTTAAACAATGCGGCCTTCTACCCTTAAAAGATTATGGTAATATATTTTAATTTTTTTAATTGGTGCCTTGAGCCATTTGTATTGCACCTTGCATATCTTTGTTCTATCTACTTTGCTTTGAGGCGTTCCACTTTGCTGTGATATATCTTCCTTAATTATTTTATTCGCTTTTTAACTGCATTTTTATCGTGTTGATTTTATGATTTCTTGTTTGGAGACCTTCAGCTGTAAAAGAATTGCATTTGGTAAAGGTTCGGATATGTGCCGCTTTGCTTGTAAATGTGTTACTAAATTACAACACACAACAATTAGAAGATGAAACTGACCCCAACCTTATTTGGCACTTTCCACAATTCTAATTACCTGTTCTGCCCAGCGGGTTTAGCGGGCGTCTCAGATGTCTACGCAGAGGTCAAGTAATTCGCGCAAATAACGGGCATCTGATTTGCGTTCGCGATGATGACGCCAGATGAGTTCCACAGGATTCACATCAGGCGAATTTGGTCGCAGAGACATCAATGTCAGTTCAGTGTATGGCTCCTCAGACCATTGTAGCATGGTTCTCGCTCGGAGACACGGACAATTGTACTGCTGAAAGATGACATCGATCTCGGGGAGACGCGCAGGATTAGCCGAGTGGTCTGGGGCGCTTCAGTCATGTACTGTGCGGCTGGTCCCGGCGGAGGTTCGAGTCCTCTCTCGAGCACGGGTGTGTGTGTTTGTCCTTATGATAAGTAGTGTGTAAGCTTAGGGACTGATGACCTTAGCAGTTAAGTCCCATAAGATTTCACATACATTTGAACTTTTTTCATTTTTTTATCTCGGCAAAAACATAAAGCATGAAGGAATACAGGTGGTTCGCAGCTGTCAGTGTGTTTTCAATTACTACCATAGGTCCCATTCAAGAGCAGGAGAATGTCTCCCATACCTGAATACTGTACCAAGCAGCCTGCGTCCTTGGCGCGATGCACAGCCACCGTTCGCCTCGATGACGGCGTTTGTGAAGACGGCTGTCCACCTAGTGTAGCAAAAACGTGATTTATCCGACGAACGACACTTCTCCATTGGTAGACCGTCAAATCCCGATGTCCAGCGCCCACTGAAATCGTAACTGACAATGTAGTTGCGTCAACATGTGAACACGTCAAGTGTGGTCTACCACGGAGCTCCATGTTCAACAATGTACGATAAACGGCCTGCTCCGAAACACTTGTGCGTGCGCATGCCACATACCACCATCTATCCCACTTTACAGAGCAGACAAGCCTCCGAACCCCAGGTTCTGTGAAGAGCCGTGGTCGTCCAGCCGTTCAGAGCCTAGTGGTAGTTCCACTAGCCATCTGTCTCTGTATGTAGATGCTTACAACATTAGCACGTGCACATTCGAACAGCTTCCGCATTCTCGGGATACCGGTTCACAGGATCAGCGTAACAATAATCCGCCCTTGTCAAAGTCGTTTAACTCGATGGATTTTCCCATTTACAGCCCATATCTTCACTAGGGTGATCCCCCGCCCGTGTCTGCTCCGCTTACACACTTTTGTTACCGCGTCATGTGCCATAAAGCAACCAGGCGACATTTATATACCAAAAAACCGTTGTCAGGTAACTGAAGACCGATCCTTAGCACTGTACCTCAAACTTGACAAACTGACAAGCTTCCATTTTTATGGTCTAGTTAAACTTTTTCTGTGTCAAAATGTATGAATAGAATTTACTAGCTCTAACAAAATCCAAAACCAGTAGGTTCCTAATGGGTGCCACCGAAATGATCGATTTGCTGCCTCTGTCATAAACACTAATTTGCTTCTCCTCCTATAATTCATGATTTGATCTCCGAAATAAGTTGTGCATCAATTGATGGGTCCTGTACTGATACAACGACCATCCGTTTATATAGGCCTCGTGGAAAACAGAACAAAAGTACCAAAGTCACCGAGAGAGTTATTGATATAAACTTGAAACTCCATAGGGATACGCTAAATGAAGATGTTGTGCCTCAATGCGAGGATTAGTTTAAAAAATGGACGGGTTTACTACCTCCCACGTAGATAATACCTGCATTGCAACGTTTAGAGATATTCGTGCTCGCGCACAAGTTTACGTACTAACATTCTATCCCCGTACCATTCGCGTATGATCTGAGCACAGACATAAACAAGAAAAAGTTTATATTCGTTTGCCTGCCGGAATGGCCGAGTGGTTCTGGACGCTACGATCTGGAACCGTGCGACCGCTACGGTCGCAGGTTCGAATCCTGCCTCGGGCATGGATGTGTGTGATGTCCTAAGATTAGTCAGGTTTAAGTAGTTCTAAGTTCCAGGGGACTGATGACCTGAAAAGTTAAGTCCCATAGTGCTCAGAGCCATTTGAACTATTTTTGATTATATTCGTTTCTTTTCTTTTCAGCACTCTGTTTTTCCTTTTTTAATGCTAAAATGATGAACTAACGTGATATTGCCTAACGCGAAATTGTTGCCATCTCAGGAGGAAGCAACAGTAAAATAATTTATCAAGTAATAGCTCTTGCCGCTATTGTTAAAAATGAAATCACTACCGGCGTTAATTGCAACGAAATACATTAGAGACGGAGTGTTCTTTGGAGTAAATGGAAGAGTATCCATTCAGCACTGTAGACCTGTACGCCTGAAAAATCGATACGCAGAGGGAATTGGAGGTTTCGGAGGACATTTGTCTCGCACGGAAGAGACGTAAGTACTGCATTTGTTTTCTGGGCCAGGGTGGGCTTCAGGGATTTAAAGCAAGCAACCTATTGCACTAGACGGAGCGTACAAGAGCTGCTGCATTGCATCTGTAACTTCGCGGATGTAGCACACGTTCCGGGAATATATAGCCTCCCTGGGAGGATCTTCAATCCGCGACAGGCAGTCTCACGAAAGCATCGAACACAAGTACAGAAACTGCTGAGTGCGAAGAAATGTTGGTCCCCATAGTTACTTGTCTTAACTTCTTTGTGCTAAATGCAACTATACTACGTGGCTGAAACTTCCTGGCAGATTAAAAATGTGTGCCGGACCGAGACTCGAACTCGGGACTTTGTTCGCAGGAGAGCTTCAGTGAAGTCTGAAAGATAGGAGACGGGGTACTGACAGAATTGGAGCTGCGACGACGGGTCGTGAGTCGTGCTTGGGTAGCACTTACCTGCGAAAGGCAAAAGTCCCGAGTTCCAGTCTCGGTACGGCGCACAGTTTTAATCTGCCAGGAAGTTTCATAGTAGCGTACGCTCCCAGCAGAGTGAAAATTCATTCTATACCATGTGTCTGTTTTGCAATTAAAATACGTGTTTTAGGGGCTTTTTCCATAAAACTGTAAAACAAAAACCACTGGTGTCTCCAGCAATGTGAGGCTGTATTTATAGGTATCTTTAAGGACATTAACAATGATTCTGGTAATGGGGGAACAGCGGTGAAATCACAGAGAGGTCTTTTGGAGGAGCAGTACATGATAAAATTAGGGTAATTGGAATTTAAATTCCTGCTCAGCATGGCATTATTTTTCTACACCATAGTTTCTTCCGATCATTTGAAACGAATTCCTTCAAAGATCTTGTGATTGATTCCTGTCCGATGTATAATTAGGTACCAGTCCCGAAAGATCCCCCAAGGCTCAGAAAATAACCTACGTCTCATACAACGATCAGTGAAAGTGAACAGTGGGTGAGTCTGAGCTGTGTCTGTTACACAGCGTTTACGACTATTGCTGAAATCGAATTTACCACATTCTGAGACACACACACACACACACACACACACACACACACACACACAGAGAGAGAGAGAGAGAGAGAGAGAGAGAGAGAGAGAGAGAGAGAGAGGAGGGAGGGAGGGAGGGAGGGAGGGAGGGAGGGAGGGAGGGAGGGAGGGAGGGAGAGAGAGAGAGAGAGAGAGAGAGGGTTTTTAGATAGTACGTTCTTTTGAAATTTCTTAAGTATTTGACAATGTGTTCGTTGATCAAGAGCTATGAAAATTTGCTAATGAGCACTTGACAACCAGTTATTGAAATTACTGGAAAACAAGATGTACTGTTTTCGAAAACCAAAAACGCTAAAAATCTCCCTGTCGAGCGTAGTACACTGCCAGCTACAACTGCGCCTACCCTTCATTTTCTGTTCTATCTTGCTCCATTCGGTAGCGACTGTAGTTGGTAGGCCATTGCAGAGGTTAAAGTGGACACCAACGAACAAACTACAGCATTTGATGTGATGTTTCGTCGTAATTTACACGAATGAGATCGGTTCATAATTAGCACGGAGTCATATTTGTAGAGAGAGACTGCTTTAAAGATGGTGAATGGCCGGCCACTGTGGTCGAGTGGTTCTAGGCGCTTCAGTCCGGAACCGCGCTGCTGCTACGGTCGCAGGTTCGAATTCTGCCTCGGGAAAGGATGTGTGTGATGTCCTTAGGTTGGTTAGGTTTAAGTAGTTGTAAGTCTAGGGGACTGATGACCTTAGATGTTAAGTCCGACAATGCTCAGAGCCATTTTTGATGGTAGATGTTCTGGGAAAATGTCCTGAAACCATGTTCCACTGTTAAATTACGCATTGTATTATAATGCAGATAATAATCTGTAATACGGTTAGGCCACGTTTTGATGTTATCAGAGGAAGAGGAAAAATTAAGGCATAATTTTACGTCACTCAGACATGTAAAATATAGTGGTACATATTTCAAGGAAGTAAGAGAAGTTTACACTCGGAAATGGCACCTGTAAACTGCTGTATCTCACCGGAGCTACTCCGTGGCCACCTCTTTTTTTGTCTTATACGACGTACGTGGATCATCTCGGAAATCGTGAACGCCGAGTCCATAACCTTTTCCTCAACGGACACAATTCAACATCTCTGTCCTTACATGCTCCAGCTGACCTTCACGCCTTCCCAGAGCGGTTCATGGTTTGTGCTATCGTCTCCAAAAATCGTCAAGGAGTACTTGATTTGAACATGGTGTCAATCAGATCCAAACTGGTCATCTTTCACGAAAACATAAATTATTTTACTAACGAAGACTGTTCTAATTACCAATTTTTATTAGATGAAGAGAAGATTCCACTCCGCCTACAAAAGCTGTAGTTTGTAGTTATGTTGACAACGCAACGGGAAAGTTACTTCACCGCTTGCAGCATGTTTTTGTTTTCTCATCGTAGAAACTTATGTGGAAGATTTTATAGATTTTCTAACGATTCTTAGCCTCCTCCCTTGTTATCTCTACAGTGTGCAAAAACTTGTGCGTGAACTACACTTCTGGAAAGCTGTATGACGCTAAGTGAGCTTTCAGTCCTTTTTAACGTGATTTCCTTAACGTATTAGCTCCAAATTAGCCAGTTAAAATGGATGATTGTGTTAACGTTTTCTGTTCCGAGCGAGAGCAGAGGAGACCAGCATCGAGTACTCACTTTGTAACGGGCCTGACAGAGCCTAACAGACAAAAGGAGAGTCTCAGGACTCGCCTGTATCGCTGATATTTGATTGTGTTAATATTGGAAAGAAGAGTTTTATTTTAAGTGTATCACGAGTCATGAGACTGTGAAAGAGTAACAGTATGTTCGTCTGCCGGGCTATTCACACATTCCAACGTTTAACCTCTGACTTAGCTCCGTCCGGACAGGCCTCTGGAGGCCCAACAGTACCGACCGATCACCGTGTCATCCTCAGCCAACAGGCGTAACTGGATGCGCGTACGGTGTGGAATGTCGTCAACACACCGTTCTCAGTCACGTAACTAATCAACTGGCCTCACAAGCGTTCAGTCCACCTCGCTGGTCAAAAGCGCTCGGCAGACACCGACGGTTACCCATCTGAGTGCTAGCCATGCACGACAGCACTTAACTTCGGTAATCTGACGGGAACCTGTGTTACCACTGCGTCAAGGCCGTTGCTTACCTTCGATTAGGACAAAAAGTTTTGTTCTTTATTGCGTGTAATTTAATGCGAAAAGTACTGTAAACCTGAATCTCAAGATTTATTTTTTATTGCATACGAAAAGAGAAAAATTTTGTCGAAAGGCTTCATCGTCATCACCTCATCATCCTTCTAAGGATTAGTCTGCTGCTGTTCCGAACTCACAAATAAAATCATTCTCATCTTTTTCGAGAGTAGACAATGACTCTTTTCCTGTTCTGCTTGTAGTTCAGGATCTTTTGAGAAATTTTGTGACCTGACATTCTAATGACGTGTTGTCTCCAGTCTTCATGATATTCTTGAATTTTTTCATTCATGATGAATATAAAATATTTCATTCCATTCTCATATCTTCGTTTCTAACCGTATATCTTTTCGTCTTTCTTAAGAACCTCATATCTGTGTTTTTTTTTCTTTTTTTAATCAGCAATCGCTTCCATATAATAATAGGGAAACTGCCTTTACTTTATAGGAATTCATGATGGTTTCTTTTTGTACTTTGTGGCCCAATGTTCTGCTAATTGTATCATACACAGCTTGGTATTTGTGTATTTTATTTTCAATATCAAAGCCAAATCAAAACTTGTAGCACAGCCTAATCAATAGATTTGAAGCACTTGTTCTAAAACTGAATTACACAGGACAGTTTTTGATGTGACTGGATATGTTTCTTGGGATGCCGTTATTTTTGTTTTGTTGCTAGAAATCTTAAAGTTGTATTTATTGCAAATTTCTTTCAGCTGGTATACTGATATTTGGAGATCTTTCTTTTGAATAACAACGATGTCACCAGCAAAAAAAAGTACATTCAGGTATTCTTCATTCGTTAATTCTTGATTTGACTTTCCTTTTGCGAATAATGAAGTCTATGTAAATATTAAAAAGGGTATGTGATAGTCCACATCTTTACATCCTTGTGTAACATCTTAGCTTATAATTATTTCTTCTAATAAATTCCCACCTATGATTATTATGCTGTGTGTGGTTTTGTAAAGATTTGTCACTACCTCTATTAGGTGATATGAATATCAATGTTGAGACATAATCTTCCATGTCATATCAAGTCTCACAAGGTCAAAAGCTTTCTAAAGACCGATACAGGCCACATGGGTTATGTATCTTCGGTGTTTTTAACTGAAAACACACTTTCTGTGCATGAATGACCTGCTCTAAATCCATTTTGTTCTTGAAGAACAGCTTTTGTGACATTCTTCATACGATTATTGATTATCTTTGTATATAGTTTAGAGCCAGTGTTTAGAAGACTGATGGCACGATAGGCTTGATAGTTTTAAAATTTTATTATGCAAAAGTTTTTTATCTATGAATGGTAGACTATCTCTGAATGAGTGATCTTAAAGTGGAACGGGCTGTGAAATGTTTTTGCCAAGATGAAAACAATTTCAGTCAGGAATACAAAGTGAATATATCATATTATGCATTAAAACATTAATTCAGGTTTAAAAACATACTAACAAAGTTTAAAATCGATAATCCAATTATAAAAGCCAAAATTCATTTATTACAAATCAGTTGCAATTCATGACCTACGGAATATCATTGTCAGAGAACTTCCATAGGACGAAAACAATTTTTTAGACGAGACTAGTTTTCTCCTCTCAAAAGCGTAATTTTGTGATATTGTAAGTAGAACTTTCAGTAACGAACAAAGAGAACAGTTTACAGTAAAAATACCAGGAAATTGTGACAATTCTGAACTGAACTAATGAGTACGCGATGAGCTTTTGAAATCTATTTCAGCCAAAATCATACAGTTGAATAGTGTAATGATTATGTCCTAAGAAAAAGTATAACAGAGGAAAATGAAATGTACTGCCTTCACATTATGTGTAGTCACGTTTACAAATGTTCTCAAGCAATTGGAAAGTGAAGAGACTCGCGTAATATGTTACTGAACGGTTTCCAGTAGACTTACAGGCGAAGTGCAGCTCGTTTCACTTCCATCGTGTCGTGAAAACTCATCAGTTTTCACTGTGTCGCAGCTATTCATGCACACATTGTTTAAAAGCCTTTGAAAGTGCTCTGGAAAAAGCACAAGACGCCAGAGAGCCATGAGATGGGTAATAAATCTTTACTGTGCGACACAGAAAGATAAAGCTGTACCAATATAGTATAAATCTGCGCAAATATGTTTCGCTCCTTCCTCTTCACAGCTTTATGGTAATCGCCCCACCTGCTGCAGGGATCGATACAGCCTTATCAGCGATCTCCCACCGACACCTCAGGCGAGAGTAAGTGATGCGACGAAAGCTTACGCCCCCCCCCCCCCCCTCCTCCTCTTTCCTTTCCTACCTCTCCCGCCTCGCCACTAGCCGGAGCCTTTGGAGCCTTGCTGGAGGCGTAGAGTATTATCGCCAGCCACTCGCACATCACCCCACTCCCGATCCTCTGCTCGCTGGCTGGCTGCAAGTGTCCGGACAGTAATATATGGACCTGCGTGGCGAAGAAGGCCCGGCCGGGAAGAGCTTCCCTCGCAAGGAGAGGACGTGATTGAATATATCTCGAACTGAAAGCCAGCCGGGAGGTAGAGCACGTTGAAGGTGGGGCGGGAGGCGGGAAGCCCGGGCCCCAGGGGTTATACCAGTCGCTGGGAGGGGAAAGGGGCAGGAGGGGAGAAAAAAACGGCGAGTTTGGAGGGGGAAAGCGTTCCGGGGGTGCCACCTGAAAACATCTCGGAGGCAATTTTCTCCTCCGGAAGAGCGTGACGGTGCATCTGCCGCGCGGTGTGTCGGGACGCGGCGGCGCGCCGGACGAAAAAATTAAAAGGCAGCAGCCAAGATGAAGGGTGTGGGTCGCACCTAGGGAGAAGAAGTAGTCGGAGGAGGGAAAAAGGCGAAAAGAAGAGAGGCGTGGTGCGAGTCCCCAGTGGAAGCGCGATGCGTGAAAAACACACGGGGAGGGCACAGTTGGGACCCCGGGCGCACCGCCTGCAGGAAGCGACCGGAAGTCCGGGGGCGGGAGTTAAAGACGCGGCGCGGGAATCGAGACGTTGCGAGGTGGCAGGTGAGAGTCCTCTGGAGGGCTGCGAGGAAATGGGCGGCGCGTTTCCATTCCACGTGGGCCAATCCCTGAGTCTCTCCGTTAGCCTCTGCTAGATCGTTTAATGGACTAGCGTTAGGAAGTCCAAGCAAGTGGAATTCTAAGACTAACGGTAGATTCGTACTGGCCGCAATGGAACGGAAAGGAACGTCCTAGTAAAATGGCTCTATTTTCTCACGAGACAGTACGTGAACGAACCTGGGTTGGAGTTTTAACTATCAACCCAAACAGAACGTGATGTGACCAAGAGACATATTGGTCTCCTCCTCTACATTTTCACCCTTCAGTGCAACACTTTTTCCCCAAAGGTGGACCACTTAGCTGAGAACTTGGTAGTAGAGTTCTGCAGTTTGGCTGTTCAGGGAACATTCTACCTCGAGAATCACCTCTTCATCTCTATGAAAAGGTCTGTTGCCTAGTGATATCTTCTGCATAGGGAAGAAGATATGGAAACCGGTTACCATGTCGGGAGAGGCTCCATTTGATAGAACAAAGAAGCCAACGTGTGCAGAATGAGCTGAGGTGTTGTCATGGAGGATAAACCCCGCCCTCTCATAGTTTCATCTTGGCAGCGTGCTGTAACACAGCAGGAAGATTTCGATCTTCTTCCGTGTGTTTTTTGCTTTTAGGAAGCCTTAATTGTCGAGTGCTAGTAATAGTATTCCATAGATTTCGTGTTTGTTTTTAATACAGTCAGAGAGAGTCCCTTTAGTCAACCATAGTGCCAGTAGTGCTAGTGTTTGTTTTCAGTAGTGCTATTTTCATTGTTTTCTACAAGAAGTGGCTAGCAACCACAGTTTAGTCAACAATAAGCCGCCTTTAGTGAATTAGCAGTCTAGTTAAAAGTTGATTAACTCCCTACAGTAAATTGATTTCTTAGGGTGGATAGGATGTGTGACTGTGTGTACGGACGCAGGAGTAGTTGGCCACTGTTCGTGAACAGCTGAACGTGTTGATGGCCGAGGTCGGCCGCCTTCAGGCTGGTGCCTCCGAGGGTAGCGGCAGTGGGGAGTCTGGTGCGTCACATGGTACACCCCAGGTGTTACATGCTTCCCCCACTGTCCCTGCAGTCGAGACATCTTCGCGGGTACCGGGCGCGGTTGGGCCACCCTCTCCGCAAGAGGAGTGGCGGTTTCAGCGGCGTTCGCGGCGCACGAGGCGGAGGGTAAATGTGGAGGCTGGTGATGGAGCCCCTTAGGGAAATAGCGGAAAGGTCGGGGAAGAAGGCCAGTGTTCACTCTGTCTGCTGACCGGGGGGTCTCATCCGAGATGTGGAGGAGGCCTTGCCGGCGGCGATAGAGAGCACTGGGTACACCCGACTGCAAATTGTTGCTTATGTCGGCACCAATGACTTCTGCCGTCTGGGTTCAGAGGTTATCCTCAGTTCGTACAGGCGGTTTGCGGAATTTGTGAAGGTAGAAAGCCTCGCTCGCGGGGTGGAATCAGAGCTAACTATTTGTAGTATCGTTCCCAGAACCGATCGCGGTCCTCTGGTTTGGAGCCGAGTGCAAGGCTTAAACCAGAAGCTCAGACGATTCTGCGGAGATCTGTGGTGCAAATTTCTCGACCTCCGCTATCGGGTGGAGAAATGTAGGGCCCCCTGAATAGGTCAGGCGTGCACTACACGCCGGAAGTGGCTACAAGGGTAGCGGAGTACGAGTGGAGTGCACATGTGGGTTTTTTAGGTTAGACAATTCCCTACCTGGGGCCCGACAAGACGCCTCCCGAGACGCGGCAAGGTAGGAGTAGGGAAAATGTAACAGGGAATAACAATATTAATGTGCTAATAGTAAACTGCAGGAGCGTCTATAGAAAGGTCCCAGAACTGCTCTCATTAATAAACAGTCACAACGCTAGGGACAGAAAATTGGCTGAAACCAGACGTAAACAGTAATGAAATCCTAAACTCAGATTGGAATGTATACCGCAGAGACAGGCTGGACAGTGAAGGGGGAGGCGTGTTTATAGCTATAAGAAGTGCAATAGTATCGAAGGAAATTGACGGAGATTCGAAATGTGAAATAATTTGGGTGAAGGTCACGGTTAAAGCAGGCTCAGACATGGTAATTGGATGTCTCTATAGGCCTCCTGGCTCAACAGCTTCTGTGGCTGAGCACCTGAAGGATAATTTGGAAAATATTTCGAGTAGATTTCCCCACCATGTTATAGTTCTGGGTGGAGATTTTAATTTTCCTGTTATAGACTGTGAGACACAAACGTTCATAACGAGTGGCAGGGACAAAGAATCCAGTGAAATTTTTTTAAGTGCTTTTTCTGAAAACTATCTTGACCAGTTAAACAGAGAACCGACTCGTGGCGTTAACATATTAGACCTTCTGGTGACAAACAGACCCGAACTACTTGAAACAGTTAACGCAGAACAGGGAATCAGCGATCATAAAGCGGTTACTGCATCGATGATTTCAGCCGTAGATAGAAATATTAAAAAAGGTAGGAAGATTTTTATGTTTAGCGAAAGTGACAAGAAGCAGATTACAGAGTACCTGACGGCTCAACACAAAAGTTTTGTCTCAAGTACAGATAGTGTTGAGGATCAGTGGACAAAGTTCAAAACCATCCTACATTATGCGTTAGATGAGTATGTGCCAAGCAAGATCGTAAGAGATGGAAAAGAGCCACCGTGGTACAACAACCGAGTTAGAAAACTGCTGCGGAAGCAAAGGGAATTTCACAGCAAACATAAACATAGCCAAAGCCTTGCAGACAAATAAAAATTACGCGAAGCGAAATGTAGTGTGAGGAGGGCTATGCGAGAGGCGTTCAATGAATTCGAGTTCTATGTACAGACTTGGCAGAAAATCCTAAAAAATTTTGGTCTTATGTCAAAGCGATAGGTGGATCACAACAGAATGCCCAGACACTCTGTGACCAAAATGGTACTGAAACAGAGGATGACAGACTAAAGGCCAATATACTAAATGTCTTTTACCAAAGCTGTTTCACTGAGGAAGCTGCACTGTAGTTCCTTCTCTAGATTGTCACACAGATGACAAAATGGTAGATATAGAAATAGACGACAGAGGGATAGAGAACCAATTAAAATCGCTGCAAAGAGGAAAGGCCGCTGGGACTGATGGGATACCAGTTCGATTTTACACAGAGTACGCGAAGGAACTTGCCCCCCTTCTTGCAGCGCTGTACCGTGGGTCTCTAGAAGAGCGTAGCGTTCCAAAGGATTGGAAAAAGGCACAGCTCATCCCCGTTTTCAAGAAGGGACGTCGGAAAGATGTGCAGAACTATAGACCTATATCTCTAACGTCGATCAGTTGCAGAATTTTGGAACAGGTATTATGTTCAGGTATAATGACTTTTCTGGAGACTAGAAAAGCCGGCCGCGGTGGCCGTGCGGTTCTGGCACTGCAGTCCGGAACCGCGGGACAGCTACGGTCGCAAGTTCGCATCCTGCCTCGGGCATGGGTGTGTGTGATGTCCTTAGGTTAGTTAGGTTTAAGTAGTTCTAAGTTCTAGGGGACTTATGACCTGAGATGTTGAGTCCCATAGTGCTCAGAGCCATTTGAAGCACTCTGTAGGAATCAGCATGGATTTCGAAAAAGACGACCGTGTGAAACCCAGCTCGCGCTATTCGTCCACGAGACTCAGAGGGCCATAGGCACGGGTTCCCAGGTAGATACCGTGTTTCTTGACTTCCGCAAGGCGTTCGATACATTTCTCCACAGTCGTCTAATGAACAAAGTAAGAGCATATTGACTATCAGACCAATTGTGTGATTGGATTGAAGAGTTCCTAGATAACAGAACGAGCATGGAGAGAAGTCTTCCGAAGTAAGAGTGAGTTCAGGTGTGCCGCAGGGGAGTGTCATAGGACCGTTGCTATTCACAATATACATAAATGACCTTGTGGATGACATCGGAAGTTCACTGATGCTTTTTGAAGATGATGCTGTAGTGTATCGAGAGGTTGTAACAATGGAAAATTGTACTGAAATGCAGGAGGATCTGCAGTGAATTGACGCATGGTTCAGGGAATGGCAATTGAATCTCAATGTAGACAAGTGTAATGTGCTGCGAATACATAGAAAGATAGATCCTTTATCATATAGCTACAAAATAACAGGTCAGCAACTGGAAGCAGTTAATTCCAGAAGTTATCTGGGAGTACGCATTACGAGTGATTTAAAATGGAATTATAATATAAAGTTGATCGTCGGTAAAGCAGATGCCAGACTGAGATTCATTGGAAGAATCCTAAGGAAATGCAATCCGAAAACAAAAGAAGTGGGTTACAGTACGCTTGTTCCTCCACCGCTTGAATACTGCTCAGCAGAGTTGGATCCGTACCAGATAGGTTTGATAGAAGAGATACAGAAGATCCAACGGAGAGCAGCGCGCTTCGTTACAGGATCATTTAGTAATCGCGAAAGCATTACGGAGATTATACATAAACTCCAGTGGAAGACTCTGTAGGAGAGACGCTCAGTAGCTCGGTACGGGCTTTTGTTGAAGTTTCGAGAACATACCTTCACCGAAGAGTCAAACAATATATTGCTCTGTCCTACGTATATCTCGCGAAGAGACCATGAGGATGAAATCATAGAGATTAGAGACCTCACAGAAGCGTACCGACAATCCTTGTTTCCACGAACAATACGAGACTGAAACAGAAGGGAGAACCGATAGAGGTACTCAGGGTACCCTCCGCCAGACACCGTCTGGTGGCTTGCGGAGTATGGATGTAAATGTAGATGTAGATGTAGAACTGAAGCGGTTTGTTCCATCCACCCTGTCGCGATGGTCATATAACTGGGGCCGAATTCCGCATCTATGTCGCATGAAGCCTCGCGCTCGTCTTTTTTATTCTCTTCTATTCCCATTCTCTCCATCGCTTCTTGGAGACACCTTAGTAATCTTTTTGTGATCTTCCTCTTTTTCACCTTCCAGGAAGTTGCCGCGGAAGGGCTTCCTTTGGCCATGTTTCTCCTTCCATCCGTCTGGCATTCGCTATCATAGCTGTCTTTCAAAAGATGGTCCAAGTGGCTCTGAGCACTATGGGACTTAACTGCTGAGGTCATCAGTCCCCTAGAACTTAGAACTACTTAAACCTAACTAACCCAAGGACATCACATACATCCATTCCCGAGGCAGGGTTCGAACGTTCGACCGTAGTGATCACGCGGTTCCAGACGCTAGCGCCTAGAACAGCACGGCCACTTCGGCCGGAAGCTGTCTTTCTTCTATTCTAACATTGGGGCGACAAGTGTCAAAGTAGCTGTATGCATGTACACAGATGGCATTAGTACCATGCACACAACGTACAAAAGAGAAGTTCATTGGCGAAGCTGTTATTATACTCAGATGTTTCATGCGAAACAGTTTCCGGCGAGATTATGGCCGCACGAATTTGAACGCGAAATGAAACTTGGAGCTAGAAGCAAGGGACTTATTTCGGAAACCGTTGGGGCGTTCAGTACTCAGACATCCACAGTATTAAGAGTGTGTCCTACTAAATTTCAGACACTACCTCTCAACACGGACAACGCAGTGGCCGACGGCTTTCACTTAACGACTGAAAGCAGCGACGTTTGCGAAGAGTAATCAGTGATAACAAACAAGCAACACTGGCTGACATAACCACAGGAATCAATGTGGGATCTACGATACAGGTATCCTTTGGGGCAGCGTGGCTAAACGTGCCGATAATGGGCTATAGCAGCAGATGACCGACGCGAGTGCCTTTACTAAGAGCGCGACATCGCGTGCAACGCCTATTCTGGGCTCGTGACCGTACCAGTTGGATCCTAGGCGACTGGAAACCGTGACCTGATCAGATGAGTCTCGATTTCAGTTGGTAAGAGCTGATGGTAGGCTTCGAGTGTGTCGCAGACCCCACGAAGCCATGAACCCTCCTCCTCAACAGGGCGCTATGCAAGCTGGCTCCACAATGGTACGGACTTTGTTTACATGGAATGGACGGGATCCTCTGGTCCAACTGAACCGATTTCTGACTGAAAATGGTTATGTGCGACTACTTGGATACCATCTGCAGCCATTCACGGACCTCTTATTCCTAAATAACGATGGAATTTTTAAGGATGGCAATGCGCTATGTCCCAGCGCCACAATTGTTCACTATTGATTTGAGTAACATTAGAGCAACATTAGAGCGAATGGTTTGCCCACCGAGATCACCCGTCATGAATCCCATCGAACATTTATGGGAGATAACTGAGAGGTCACTTCGTACACAAAATCCTGCACCGGCAACACTTTCGCAATTATCGACGGCTATACAGGTAGTAGGGTTCAGTATTTCTATAGGGGACTTCAAGCGATTTTTTGAGCACGTGCCTTGTCGAGTTGCTGCTCCACGTCTGGAATTACGAGGTCCGACAAAATATTAGGAGTTATTCCACTACTTTTGACACCTCAGTGTTCTATAATGAATCTTCGTCCTCTCTCTTCTTTCCTGATTTCTTACGCGTTTCTTAGCATTTCACATAAATTTCCACTAGAAGCCTGTACCTGTTCCTCAGAAAAAGGTTTCTTAGCAGAGGGAAAGACACGATGGACAATAAAGTGATGCTATAAGGGTTCCATTTCTACCGGCTGAAGTACGGGATCCTGAAAACCGCGGGATGAATCGAGCTCTGCAGGCGAGATTTAAGTGAATAAAAATTTTCAGTTATAGATGGTTACGGACTTCGTGTGTGTGTGTGTGTGTGTGTGAGTGAGTGTTTGTGCGCGCGTGAGAGAGAGAGAGAGAGAGTTTGCGAATGAGGGAGAAGGAGAGAAAGAGAGAGAGTGAGAGAGAGAGAGAGAGAAAGAGAGAGAGAGAGAGAGAGAGAGAAAGAGAGAGAGAGAGAGAGAGAGAGAGGAGAAAGAGTGAGGGAGAGAATGAGCTTGTTGCACTATTTATTTTGGATACCATCTCTACGTTACCCACACATGCTTAAGAAATTTGATGAAAGAGTACAATTTACGCCTCTAAGATCTTTACTCCTTCTTTCTCCGGAAGGAATCATACTACAATTTAAGAACTGCCTGTCTAATTATTATTGAAGCTGAATACTGGAGATGAGATAGTATAAATATGGTACAGTGACTTGCTGCAACAAGAAATTTGGAAAAAATCATCAAACACATTTCAATGATCGCTGTACTATACACTGTAATCGTTGTAATACACACAGTTAATTACGTGGCGGAGAGAACTTCAGAACAATAACTCTTTTGGAAAGTTGGAAAGAGATAATGGCGGCGGTGAAGTTGCGAGAGCGGACAGCAAGTCGTACCTGGATAACTCAGTCGGTAATGGCATTACCAGAGGCCGACAGGCCGTCGGCTTCGAGGTCTATTACGGTACATATTTGTCATCTGCCAGGAAGTTTCAATAATTCTCCTTCCCTTCTCTGTCTCATTCGCAACAAATAGATGACGTGAGAATCTTCCTATCTGCGCACGAAACGCCCTAAATCGTTCTTGTTTAGATTGTTTTACCTGTCTAATATCGGTTCTTTAAGCTTACAGATGGGATACAGAAACTTTCTTTCTCCCGGAATTTCATGTCTTACAGACCTCTAGTGTCCCGGCGACGCTCTTGTAGTGAAGCGGCTGGTTACACCATTAGGAGCACGCTATGTTCTCTCCGACCTGTGACCTGTGACCTTTGAAGGAGCATTACGCTTTCCCAGAATTGTCTAAATGCTTCTAAGTCCTCTTTGCACCTTATTTTGTAAACAGCGCTATGTTGCGTCTCGATGTTTAATCCACATTTATGAGTCTAGTGCCTTTTAGATTAGCCGTCATTCATTACATCAAGTAGTTTTCTTTCTGAATTTATCAAACGAGGGTTCTCCTCGTAACTAATTGGTGTCTTCGGCAGAATGATGAATCGAGCGCTTTCAAAGACACTTCAGTTTGCGATGAACAAAACACTCTAGATCTCACTATGTTATTACCATCTTCGGACGAAATTAGGCCATCTGTAGGTTTAACACTAATGCACTGAGCTGACTGAAGTCGTGGGAAAGGTATATGCACACGTAGTGATGACGGTAGTATAGCATACACAAGCTGTAAAAGGCATTGGCGGAACTGTCATTTGTAGTCAGGTCATTAGTGTGGAAAGGTTTCAGATGTGATTATAGCCGCACGACAGAAATTAACAGACCTTGAACGCTGAATGGTGGAGCTGGACGCATGGGATATTCACTATCGGAAATCTTTAGGAAATTCAGCATTCTGCGATCCTGCGTTTGCATTGGAAGTATGGGGAATAAAGGCTTCAGAATTATATTTGTTGTTTGTTGATGTGATAATTAAACGGATCAGTAAGATACTACGAATCCAGATATTCGTGTGTCAATCCCCGGTTGGTGCTAGATTGTTTGTTCCTCTGTCGATGATAATCTCTCTCACTTCTGCCCGTGACATGTACGCTTGGAATCTGTTAAAATGCACTGTGGTGCTGCACCCATATTTAGCTATAAATTTACGTTAACTGACTACGTAAATTATTTCAGCGGTCTGATGAAGGGAAGGCCGTATCGGTGTTAATATAACTATGCCTAGCAGAGCACCGTGGTGTTCAAACCAACATTGAGAAGAGAAGATTTGCGGGTGCTGTTGTTCCTGCACTGCTTGTTTGCGTGTAGTTAACGATGTGTTTGGATAACTGAAAGTTTTAGTAGAACTTTTCTTTATTTGTCTGGGACAGTTAGTTCATTACTGAGACGTGATTACACAACTTACCTATTCAAATAATTTACTCTCAAAAGTTATAGATTTATCATTTCTTTAGCAGTTGAGAATATGATTTCTAGTCTGAGTACTAATTTTAATAACAATTAATTTTTGTAAAGATGATTGTAGTAGTCAGACAATCAGTTTAAGTATTCACAGTATAGTTGTTCATGAAAAAGGGTTAGTCTCTCTTCAATCATTCAGCAAGTTTCAACTGGATTGCCGTCTCGTCAGGGAACTTTATTTTCTGGTTGGATGTGTCGCAGCATTGCACTGAGCGGAATGCAGAGGCTAAAACTAAATCATGACTCGCTTAGGATAGTTACACGTCCTTGCATTACACTCCGCAAGGTTTTCTTTCCTTTCAGTTAGCTTACTGCTGCGTCGTACTTTTTTTATGTTCATTACTTCGAACAGTACAGGGTGTCGGTTGTTACAGGCAAGCCATGAAAATTAGGCACGGCCAGTTTTGCGTTACAGTTAAGATGGATTATTCACAGTTAGCTTTCCTTTTAAAAATTATTATCAGGTTCAGTTAAGGTAGAGTTCGGTTTACATTACATTTTTTTATGCAAACAGTTTTATCCTCACAGTAAAACGTTACATTCGCGTGTGTATTATTCAGTGTTTGGAATTCTAGTCAGACAGTTTGCATACATAAGTTCACAGGACTTTTTTATGCAAACAGTTTTTGTTGTTTATTCTTTCAAAATTCAATTTGTGATTTTGTGTATTACTTTTATTGTATTAGTCTTGTGTGTTGGAATTGAAAGTCACGTAGTGTGTCGTCAAGCACTGTAGCAGTGTTCTGTGTACTGCAGATTACGGGATTCCTGGAAAGCCTTTATTATATAGTTTAACGTTCTCGTAGTAGTTAATTAAAATATAATTATACAGTTTCAGATAGTCTGGTGACTCATCTTTATCAGATAGCCTTTCATAATACACCGCTTGTATTGTTCAGGACAACAAAAGAGACACACGAAGTTTAAGACAAAAAACTAGCCCAGGCTTAGTTCACAACAAAAGCAAACATTATTATTGAGAAACGTTGCATAAGTGTGAGTGATAAAAGTCGACCTACTGCTGTTTACTCAGTTATATAGTACAGAACGTTAGCTAGAGAGGGCACCGTCACCCAGGCACTGCAGCCTAGATGACGCTCATAATATGAAACCAAATTGTGGTTCTGCACAAAAATCCTTCAAAATGGTCGGCTGCATCAGCCGCTAGTTCCGTCAGCCGCCAAAGCGGACTCTCATACACGGAACTACTTTCTGCTTTCGCCAGCGAAATCGTGGATACAAGACTATTCCGCCCCTCGCCAATAAAGGAAGACGCGCGGACGTACACTGCCAATTCGTGCAGTACAGTTCCAGTTCTACAGTTCCCCTTCCAGATGTGATTCATCGTTTCATCCATCCACAGTTTCAGCCTGCATATCAAGGGTTGCCACCTTCATAGCCAGTCGTTGTATAGGAGATACCGTCGGACAGTAAACGCCGAGTGCCGAGTGATATTCATTGACGAAGCCAGACTGGTAAACAGTTAGATACAGCTCACCAAACTGGAACATCCATAGGTTAGCTAGTTCTCTTCCAGTGCGTGCAGACCATAAGCTACAGAGACACGCGTCAGTCAATAGAGTTCCTAGAGAAAGCTTTTGACAATGTTGATTGGAATACTCTCTTTCAAATTCTGAAGGTGGCAGGGGTAAAATACAAGGAGCGAAAGGCTATTTACAATTTTTTCAGAGAGCAGATGGCAGTTATAAGGGTCGATGGGTTTGAAAGGGAAGCAGTGGTTGGGAAGGGAGTGAGACAGGGTTTTAGCCTATCCCCGATGTTATTTAATCTGTATATTGAGCAAGCAATACAGGAAACAAAAGAAAAGTTCGGAGTAGGTATTAAAATCCATGGAGAGGAAATAACGACTTTGAGATTCGGGAAGAGCAGTTGAACGGAATGGACAGTGTATTGATAGGAGGGTATAAGATGAACATGAACAAAATCAAAACGAGGATAATAGAATGTAATCGAATTAATTTGGGTGATTCTGAGGGAATTAGATTTGGAAATGAGAGACTTAAAGTAGTAAAGGAGTTTTGCTATTTGGGGTGCAAAATAACTGATGATGGCCGAAGTAGAGAGGATATAAAATGTAGACTGATAATGGTAAGGAAAGCGTTTCTGAAGAAGAAAAATTTGTTAACATCGAGTATAGATTTAAATGTCAGAAAGTCGTTTTTGAAAGTATTTATATGGAGTGTAGCCATGTATGGAAGTGAAACGTTGACGATAAATAGTTTAGACAAGAAGAGAATAGAATCTTTTGAAATGTGGTGCTACAGAAGAATGTTGAAGATTAGGTGGGTAGATCATGTAACTAATGAGGAGGTATTGAATAGGATTGGGGAGAAGAGACGTTTGTGGCACAACTTGACTAGAAGAAGGGATCGGTTGGTAGGACATGTTGTGAGACATCTAGGGATCACCAATTTAGTAATGGAGGGCAGCGTAGAGGGAGACCAAGAGATGTATACACTAAGCAGATTCAGAAGGATGTAGGCTGCAGTAGGTACTGGGAGAAGAAGAAGCATGCACAGGGCAGAATAGCATGCAGAGCTGCACCAAACCCGTCTCAGGACTGAAGACCACAACAATAACAGTTCATATTTGCATAAATGTCTTGTAAACCCTCATGGTGTGTGTAAATATGACGTGCGATTGTGTGGTTGCCTAATGTTGTCTCCGCAATGGAATTCTCACGCCAACAAGGGATTAAAATGACTCTGTAATGCATAGTCTACACCTAGGGGCTTCCGTAAAATGAAGTACTTAATATTGAATTCTACCCTAAATGAAATTTTGAGACTGACACGACATATGTTTGTCTTTCTTTAGACAGCGCACTCCCTTACTAGTCGGGCACAAAGTTATCTCATACTGATTAGTGGTGAGAAACAGAAGACCTTCACCCTGACTGACACTTTCAGAAAACGCTCAGTAGACAAGCCAACGGTACTCGAAACCTTTACTGTCCTTATCCCTCCGAATTGGAGTGACCGTATGACCTACTGAAGTACTTACAGCAGTTGCACTGCAGCGATTATCTGCTCGTTGGAGCGTCGGCCTCGGTATAGATGACGTACGTGACGCCTCCGCAATTATCTACCTAGACAGTTGACGCATATACTGTCCACAAACTTTTAGGTGAAATTCCCCCTTTAAAAGATGGAGCATGAGTCAAGATATCTGTTTGCTATCTGTTTGCTCACTAGCCTGGAACAGAAAATCAGTTCAAATATTCGTCGGAAAAGAACCACTTCAATTTTCATCAGAATCTACACAGAGATAAAGAACTGTAGCTTGAGTAAACAGAATAGCAACTCTGTCATTGAGTCTGTGTCGAAAACAACTCGAAAGCAACCCTTCTCAAAGAATGTCCTTTCACCTTCTTCCGGCCCTGACGCTCTATCTCCAGGTTCACTATTCAGAAATTTTTTTAGTCGTACTAAGTGCAACCCCCTCCTGTCAACTCTATCAACGCACAGGGGTTCTGTCGCCTCGAGCATCACAGACCGGCCATACTCTGCTCTCTCGCAGTGCAGCAAATGTCTGCCCCTGCAGAATATGACAATTCTCTTCGCAGCCTCTAGCCGATAGCGGCTTCTGAGAATTGCGTCGTCCACTTCACCATTTTTGTCAGTGCTCAGCCGTAATTAACTCCCAGATATGCAGTACAACTGAAATTGCTAGCAGGTGGTGCTATGCAGTATCAGCCAATCATTTGGTTAATAATCCGATTAAGCATCGTAAACAATGGTCTAATATCAACAATATTGATATGACGCCCTCTGATTACATCTGTGGCTAGCGTGCAAGCTAGCTACCTTCTGCAGCCACAATTGTCCTGTAGTTAGTTCAGTTCCTGGTACCTAGGATGGTACCTAGACGCCACAGTTTTGGTAAATGCGATAATCACAAGGCAACTCTATTTACAATTTAGTCTTACCACATTACAAATATAGGTTAAAATTTCTACCTTAGGTAGTCTGGTGGGGCCAACCTTTACTCTATCCTCGCAAGGAACATGAAAGAGAGCGTGGAGGTGGAGGTCGTTGAATTCTGAGATGCATTCTCGTTGTGGAGTATTTCGCAGAGAGAAAGGCAGAATCAGGCATATTAGATTTTGGTCTCAAGGCAGAGAAACATGGCCGTTGAGGTGCAAGAACGTTTTAAAGTTACAAGTAGAACTCAGAAGTCATACTAGACACGGTCGCATGCAATTGAAGCCTGTATTCGGTCGTTTTCATGTTGCAACTTACGTGCTATGGACATATGTTGTTTCAAAGCTTCAGTAGACTTAGGATTTCTCAAAAACGCGTAGTTTTTGGTAAAATCAAATGTCAGCTAATGATATATTGGTTGTTAAAGCCATCAGGACGTCGTAAAATGGAGAGATCGTAAGATAAAGAGGGTGTACGATAATTAGTGGCGTAAATACATGCTATCGAAAGTATACAATATAAGAAGAAAAAAGTTTCAGTAAACATTGGTCCAGAAACGAACTGTTTACGAGATATTTACGTCTTTGTGATTACCAGGTACTAATGCAGGTCTTTCTTACGTTTGCGAGACGTGTGGTAGAATGGACTCGACATTACAGTACACAGGCCAAGTGCAGCTCATGTCTGTTGTTTACGGAGCGTCAGTTGTACTAGCGCTGGTGGTAACATGGAAGCTTACAGTAACGAGGAGTATGCAGATATGCATTTCATCCATAGGAGGGCTAACGGCGATGAACAAGAGGTTGCAGGCTTGTACGATGACACATACCCTGACCAGTGGTACCTTGCCAGTCGAACGTTTACAACAAGGGCGGCCCAGATTTCGCTTCGTCGGCCGTGCTCTGGTAAGAGTGCCAAAGCGCTCAGGCTCACTGCACATATCCTCTAGCGTCACGCCATGCTGTCTGAGTGGGAGGCGGTGGAAGAGGGGAAAACTGCGGACGTGCCTCATTTAAATGGCAGTGGAGTCGCACTTCATGCGACTTGGGTTTATATTTCGCATTTCTCAGCAATATAGATCACGAAGAAAACATATTTTCAGAATTAATTAATTATTTTTGACGCGCTAAAGACATTATAAAAATTTTCCCAGTACCAAACTGTCAGCATACGTACAGAGGCTGAGAACTTCCTAGTTTCGCACTCAAGTTGCCACGTATTTATGACTTATTTTGTCTGATAACTTTAAACAGGTCTTCCATACAAGTACGTCGATTAAAATATTGTAGCACTTTTGAAACGTCATTATGGAGACTTGGAAGCAATGTAGACACTGTGGACAGTTTGTCATCAAAACTGGAAAGTCAGTCAGTCAGTCAGTTACATCTGCAATTGTATAGGGGTATTTTAAACTGAAGTGACAAACAGCCTCTAAAACAGATGCAAGATTGATAGTACCTTCAAAAACTTCATCAATCTACCTCCTAGTTCATTCAAGACAACAATGAATTCCTCAACCTCTCAGCTTCTTTAACGCCACGTGAGCTTAGGAAACTGGACTGTTTTTGTTACAATCTGTTCCTTCTGCAACGCGACTTTTTTTTAAATGCATCCACATCAAATCCGAAAGAAGATAACTTGCGATGTCTTACTCTGGCCAGTTAACTCCACTTAAAATGCGAAGTCTGCGATCCAGTCTGGATTTTCTAATTTTCTAATTTCCTTCCTGCGGTCCGTTTTGTATCATAAATTCTACAAGAGTCAGTTTTAAATCGAGACATCTTTCCAGGTATTCTCTTTGACTTAACCAACGTAATTTATAAAGACTCCACTGTTGCAACTGGCAATTGCATAATGCGTGCAAATTCAGAAATTTTACTACTCTTACCACTAATTTCTTCAAGTGCTTCACGCCTGTAAATTTAACACAAACTACTTCCCGATGTACAAAACAGTGAATCGTGTCTTTCGATCGTGGCAATTGTTTTGCTCATTCATTGCCATCAAAATGTTTAAATTCTCTCTACATGGAACTGTAATATTGTTTCATACCAAACATACAGCGCCAGTCCTCTCTTCTGTCATTCCCATTCATTTTAAGGAATTGTGACGACAGATCACTAGACTACGTATTATTGTGCAAACAGCTACAGTATATGTGAACCTCCTTCATATCATGGACAAATAACAGTGCTGATACCACGAAACTGCTGAAATTATAGGTTTATGCCGACCGACAAACGCCGCACCGCAATTCTGAATGAAATGTCGCGCTGTTCCGAGCACTTCCGAGAAGGGCCGAGCAAAGCCGAGGCCAGGCCTTGTTCCGCACGCGGCCTGCACATGCTGCATGTGTGAACTCTGGCATGCTGTGGCCGGCCCTGATTTGCAAGGATGCATCAACGCTTCGGAGAAACTTGGAGCTTTGCACGTGCTGTGGGAGCGGGTAGGCCTCCACGAATTACTCCTATACTTGAATATGTGGTGCTGGAAACAGTCGAACACTCTCCAGGAATCTCGACAAGGTGATTTGCCGCACCAATTCCAGCAATGAGCCACAGCAGCGTTTGGAGAATAACACATCACAATGCAGTGTGCCCGCAACATCTCTAATAAGTTCAGGACTTTCGTCCTTGACTAACTATCTGTCAGTGGATGCAACAACAAGGTGTATACAACCCTATGTTTGACAACATTTTACTTGCAGGGTTCACTCACAATAGTATGTTTAATTATCACAATTCTCATGTTTGGACTCACGTAGGCTCCAAAACACATGCTGTACACACCGGCGACGATTCTCGCTGAAGTAATAGAGCTAACATAGAAATTTTATGCATGTCAATTTTTGTAAACGAACTGTGTGGTTTGAGTACACCAACTGAGGGAAGAGTGCGTCAACAGAGAAATCCTGTTGCGCAGCGAGGTGTTTCACTGTGATCTGTCAATCAGCATGAATGAGAGTGTTCACATGTTCCAACTTGGCAGGAGTCAGAACTATGGGCAGCCTACTGGCACGCAGGGCATTTGACAGGTTTGTATCAACTTGTTGTGATGATGACAGACGACTCGCCCACCGACTCACCATGCTTTTGTTTACAGCCAGGTCTACACAGACTTTCTGCAAGTAAGCCAAAAGAAACTCAGTGGCAGCTTTCTGCTAGGGACGCATCTCTGTTACAGAACCACCTACTGAAACTATAAGGGCTGAAGACGGAATATTATACGACGTCCCACAAGAAATTTCGCATTTTTTAAACCGAAATTGGCCGAGAAAAGAAAAGTTGTAATACTTAACCAAGCCCCTCGTACGTCCTGTATGAGGACGGCCTGCAGAGATGCCAGGTGTTAACGTGTTTGATTTTCAAGGGCGTTCTTTTGGCTCAATCCTTTGCGTTAAGAATGCTGAAACAACAGGATGAATCCACAAGGTAGCGCATGATGTGGAGCCTATAGAGCCGCAGATAATAGCCTGTATAAAACCTTCGTAAGCGCTTAATACTCTAGCAGCTATTGCCCTTCACCTTGCTGCCATTAAATCATCATGTCTAACGATATCCTTTTTTTGATGCTTCGAGATCTAGCAGTGACATAGCGGCCGGCGCCCGCAGATGGGCCTGTAACGCCTGCTGACAGGCAACCCCGCGGCGGAACACGTTCATTACCGGCGGCAGCAGGCACGCACACCGAGCAATTAATGCGCTCGCCGCGGCCGCCGGCCTGCTTGATAAATTGCCCCAGGACTCGGCGCCGTCAAGAGCGGGAGCAAGAGCGGCATCGCTAAAAAACAGAGATACTCACACACACGCAGCGGGCGTGGCAGCGGCAAAATAAAATCTCTGACGAGACGTCGCGCCCTGCGGCCCGCTGGTGGCGTTTTGTTTTCCTCCTCTTCCTCCTCCTCCACCTCCGACTAGGCACGTAAATAAATTAAAAAAGCACTGCCGCAGCAGATTCATCCGAGAACTGACCTGCAGATACGCGAGGAGTGCTGAAATTCGGAGCGCTCCATACCTGGATGACTTGTTTTCCGTCTTCTTTATCGTCACCTTCCGTCATCTATCCCTCGCCCGTTCTTCTTTGCTTCTCTTGCCCTGTCTAGTACGCTGGCTCGCGCTGTGCTGTTTACGAGAGCTACGCAGCAGCGCTACGCTGTCGTTGCTGGAATACTCGTGTCTTTTGTCCGTGTTTCATAAGTGTCTGTCACTAGGGTGCATGAGAAGAACGAGAAGATTCTTTAGAATGAAATTTTCACTCTACATCGGAGTGTGCGCTGATATAAAACTTCCTGGCAGATTAAGACTGTGTGCCGGACCGAGACACGAACTCGGGACCTTTGCCTTTCGCGGGCAAGTGCTCTACCAACTGAGCTACCCAAGCACGACTCACGCCCCGTGCTCACAGCTTTACTGGCAGAAGTAGAGCTGTGAGGACAAGGCGTGAGTCGTGCTTGGGTAACTCAGTTGGTAGAGCACTTGCCCGCGAAAGGCGAAGGTCCCGAGTTCGAGTCTCGGTCCAGCACACAGTTTTAATCTGCTAGGAAGTTTCTCTTCTTGGTTCATAAGGTTTTTCTATATCTTTCCCTCACATGAAATTTTATTTGCTCGTCTTAATTACCCTTGAAACATGTTGTTAATAGTGCGTTTCTCTGCGAAATACGACGTGTTTGTTTCAGCAATTTATTTAATTTTTGTGCCCTGTTTGGCAAAAGATAACTGTCATAACGGTTCTTATAAATTTAATTTCGTAATTGCTATTAAGAATGTGAAATAAAATAAATAACGTATAAAAGTATAATATCATGTAGAAGAAATTACAGACAATATTTGGAAAAGAAGATTACTGATCCATCGCCACAGGCAAAGAATAAATCCTGGCAGACAGCCAAGAAAAATTGTATATTGTTTTGAATAACTGAGAGACAGACCTAACAGGCTTACGAAAGTGCATGAAAAAATTAGCATAAACCATTAAGAACTTGAAGACAGAACGAAATATAGAAACAAATTTATGAGGTGGGATGATACAGATGAGTTGCTGTAACATGGCTAGCTAGATCGTCAGACGTTAAACCACTTTCTTTGGTACAATGTGAAATCCGTAATTTATGAAGGAGAGCAAACACAGACATCTTGGCTCATGTTTAATTATAATATCTATGAAGACTGCATGTTTATGATACAATCGCCTTTATTTTGAACAACACAAACGTCTTTGCAGATAAAAACAGCGGCGGACCGCCACTCGAAACTTTGACCTTTTGCTTTTCATTCGTCTTTCGACTGAGCTATCCAAGTACGACGCACGACCCGCCCTCACACACTACGTTCCGAAGGGCTGAGAAGCGTTACTGATGTAAGTGAAACTGTGACGATGAGTTGTGAGTCGTCCTTGAAGAGCTCAATCGGCAGAGGACTTGGCCGCGATACGGAAAGGTCCGATGTTCAGCTCCCGGTCCGGTGCACAGTTTTAATCTGCCAGAAAGTTTCAAATCAGAGCATACTCCGGTGCAGAGTGACAAATCTTTCTCGGCAATAGTAATGGAACGCCAAATTTCGATGTGTACACTCGAATTCCATTAGTTATGTTCAACTGAAACATACTTTACTTTTGCGTGTCTGGTCGTCAAAGCTTTTCAGTCCAAAACTGGGTTTCCTTACTTCCCTGTCATCATAAATAGAAGGTACATTTACTAGGATCGTTAGGAAAAGTGAGATGATCTTCCGTATCCTATTCGCCAACAAGCCTCCGTTGATCAGGTTTGCACCCATTGGTGTTACGCCCTTTCTAATGGGATTTAGTCTCCTCCGAATCTCCAATCGCAAGTTAGTCGTTTAGTGATTCGGTAAGCTTTTTGTTCCAGAACCTCTTGTTGTACCTCTTCCAGGTACAAATTCGAAGTTTTCTGTGGACCTGAACGATTAAAATTCCGCGACAGCTTCTTGAAAACAAAGAACATACCGAGTCTCCATCTGACTACCCTAAATTTCAGGAGATGCTGAGGCAACTAAGACATAACCCATTATTCGTGATTTTATGTGATCCTATGTAAAAAAAAATGTTCAAATGTGTGCGAATTCCTGAGGGATCAAACTGCTGAGGTCATCGGCCCCTAGACTTACACGCTAAACTAACTTATGCTAGTAACAAGACACACCCTCAGGCCTGAGGGAGCACTCGAACCTCCGGCGGCAGTAGGATCCTCTGCACCTGTTATTCAAAACTAATTTAAAAAAATTCTTCTACTACTACTACTACTACTACTACTACTACTACTACTAATAATAATAATAATAATAATAATAATAATAATAGTAAAATACATTCAAATTAATGCAGTTCCTTATCAGTTTTCTTTTCACTTTGCAAATAGCCGCGATGCATAGTACCAATCGAAGAAAGTTAACGTTGTCTTAGTTCGCGTTCAGTCGTGCAAACCATGGAATTACATCACATACTTTTCCTTATAATCCGTGTCACAGACTACTACAACAGGTACAAGTTGTGCAATTTTGCCACTCCTTCTTCCTAGCTTACAGACGTGCACAAGAGCATTGAGTTCTCGATTTTATGAAATTAATTTGCATTGACAGTTAGTGACCTCTGGAGACTGGAAAAAACATGCACATGTTTATTCTAACTCACGTCACGCGAAATATGTGTATTCATTTATGACACCGTCAATCATTTTTCCCATTAAACCTCGTGTGGTGCCATAACAACAGCACTTAGATATAGAAACACAACTAAGCAGAAACAGCACTTAGATGTATTTAATTTTCCTGTTATTTTCTGTGTCTCGGGCTATATAGGACGATTTGACTGTGGTACATGCAAAACAAACCGAGTTTTTCTTTGGAGCAACAAGAACTTGTGATACAATTGTTTTGTAGCAACGGAATCTACATGTATTTCGAAAAGTAGTTTACTGAAAACCTTTGCTGCCCACTGCAGAAGTTTTATACTGGTTGTGAAATTACTTCCCCATTTATTGGTTTAAAGAGCAAGTTTCTTGCAGCGGGTACACCGGCAGTTCATCTCTATTGATGGTCGCTGCTTTCATTCGCGTGCTTGCTCAGGCAGTACTTAATCGAAGATTTCTGTTCTGTATTTCTATTTGCTCGTGAAGTTATTGGCTGTAAATCTTTCCCCAAACGAGGACATTTTGCCGCTTGGAGGACAACACCGTAGTTCTTCGCTGTGTAGAGCACCGCCAGGCCGCGACAGAGAATAATTCTTCGCAGAGTGGTACATACTTTATGTGGGTCCCACAAGAGTCATTACGCTTTGGTATCCCAGGTTTCCAGGAGATTCATAACTACTTATCCAGGTCCCAATGACACTGAACTGTAAATACGGCTGATACACTCCGAGCATTGTTAACAGTAATTTCGTTTCTCACGTTTCCGACTGATTGCTTTACGTAAGTGCAACTTAACCGGAAAAATACGAAAATACGCTCTTCGTTACAGGAAAGGCAAGAAAACGAAATATTTTAGTAATTATGCAATCTCTTCTTAAATACTTTTGATATGTTACGAAACAGAAGAGAAAGTGAGAAATCAAACGACTGCCAGCTCTGTTACTCAAATTCATAAGATATTTGGGAAGTAAACTTTCTCGTCTATATAAAGTGCGAAACAGAGATTAAAATTAAATATTTTGCTTCCTTAGAATGGGAAAGAACATTTACTTGTTGATGTTGCATTTGTAAACATCGTAAACCATTCTGACAATGTAGGAATTTACAACAATCTTCACATGTGAAAAAAAATTACGACTGAAATGACTGAAACGTGACCTTAAATACATAATTTGCTAAAATAAAATGAGTTCAGTAAAGAGCCAAGAGACAATATTAATCAATAAACTCGGTTTATAGATACATACCTCAGGGCTCAAATGGTTCAAATGGCTCTGAACACTATGGGACGTAACATCTATGGTCATCAGTCCCCTAGAACGTAGAACTACTTAAACCTAACTAACCTAAGAACATCACACAACACCCAGTCATCACGAGGCAGAGAAAATCCCTGACCCCGCAGGGAATCGAACCCGGGAACCCGGGCGCGGTAAGCGAGAACGCTACCGCACGACCACGAGCTGCGGACACATACCTCAGGACAGAAGTTCTATTTGAGAACGAAGTAAGCATATGTGTCCGATCTCTTGCTCTTGCGGGGGAAACAAACACTTGACAAGTGTTTTAGTGCAGCATAAATGTACAGAGACTCGTGAGAACTGTTAACTGTCATACTCTACACTTGCACTCCCAAGAAGTGCAGGATGCATTAAAGGATGAAACTTTGTAATTTCGTGTTTGAATTTCAAAGACGAAGGAGAGTGGCATGACTTTTTCAACAATGTCAGCAATTTTAATGTCTATATTCCTCGTGACTGACATAGCTAATGGTGCAAGAATGCCAAATGAAAATTTACTATAACTGACTGATATCAGAAGTACAATACCAAGAAAAAGCTACTGTTAAATGTGTATAAAGTTCGGAGTTCCACTCTTTTGTTACGTCCATGACAAATTTGTAGACAATCCCGCACACTATGATAAACATCTAACACGGGAATTCGCAATCTTAGGTCACGTGTATTCTATCACACGATGCCGGTACTATGTTACGAGGTTTAAACAGAGAAGTCACTAAATGGACACAGTATTCCCAGGACGGGCAATGTTGTTGATCGAAATAAGTAAAGGACAATTATTTTCGCTTGCACATTGATGGGGTGAGGTGTCACAGAAATGGTGACATTGAAGTTTCAAGAGCTACGTTCAGTCATATCAGCTGAAAATAGATGGAATATGGTAAAATGACTGGCGCGATATGTGGTGTTAGCCATACATGTTTCAGCCACGTGCTATAACGTCAAAAACCGGTTGCTCTGTGAAACTGATTAAGTGCCAAAGTAGGTCGCACTTGACAGAGCGGTACAAGGCACGAGAAGCGGAAGTTGGAAGTACACTATCCATCGCTGGGCGATTATCCTATTGGCGATCAAATGCAACTCATTCGAAAGCATACTGAGTGGCCCACGTGGCAGAGGGAAGGAATATACTATTCAGATGAATTTTATATTTTGCTGTTTGTGTCATAATATACTTTCGGGAACGTGTTTGCCCGACACATAGAAATTGAACACGAATTCAGCGATCTCTCTTGGCTACATACGTATAATGGTGTTGACATAGGTGAATTTTTGGAAATTTCCTGAATGATTATAGCTGTGAACTGAATTTGGATGTTGTTTATCAACAGTGTCGACTTCTCAAGATAGTCAAAGATCATTTTTGGGTCAATGAAATAGTTCTGTTTTTCTAATTTTCTACACAAGCTGCACAAAAGTCAATAGCCTATTGCAGAAGAGAACTGCTTACACGTGGCTCCTCAAAGCAGTCGTCTTATTTTGAAAGTACGAAAACTAAAACCTCAAGCTGTCAGGAAGTTCTTTGATTTGAGCGATAAACTGCCTATGGAAATTTATTCAAAGTTGGTGAAAGTTTGTAATAAATCTGTGCCTTCATTTTGATCAGATAACGAGTTGGTACCTAATATGAAATATCGCTGCACTTGAGGAGAACTCACGTGACTGATGTCCTTAAATATTTTTTACATGTGTAAAACCTCGATAAAGAGCACTGTATACTGAAACTTCCTAGAAGGCAAATAGTTCCTGTCATAACGGGAATTGAACCCGGAACATTTGCACCATGTAGCGGCTGGTTATAATTAAAGTGCAGCTGCTCGTGGAGGTACAGTGTTGGCTGAAATTACCATTTGCTAGCGAAACTACCGTCATTTCACAAGTCATAACGTGAGTGAATAGTATGGCTCTCGAGCAGTGAGACCACCCACTGCTCTTGAAACTGTTTTATATGAATCGCAGAAATTACAGTGCTACACTGAGAAAGTATCACCAACCGAAATGTCTGAGGAGAGGCCTGATGTCATTAAATAATTTAAAAAAGATGACAGTGAAAAGTTGGAAACATGGGAGGGCTTGGTGTGGCTTCTGGAAGAGGAGGGCTTGCTGTTACTGTAGCTGTTATTCACGAAGTGGTTGTTGCTGTAACTGGCCACGCAGTATCTGCCTCGGTTAGTGATAGTGCACGTGTATTGTCACGAGAATTGTCCAGCCTATGGTCACAGTATAGAAAGTTTTATGGTCTACTTTGCTTTGGCACCCGTACAAGATCCAAACGATACTGCCTCCCAAAACTCATGACCCGCAGCAACGTTCTGAATTTGCTCTTCGGTTTCTGGCACGGATCGAAATTGATGTGTAGCAGGGCGATATTCTATGCAGTGACGAGCACAATTTACACTACAGGGTCCAGCGAATACGCAGAACTGCCGAATTCGGGTTACTGTTAAACTTCGTGTTCCGCAAGAAGAACCACTACACTCTCTGTATGTGACTCTGTGGTGTGGATTGACAAGCACCTTTATTTTCGGCCCGCTCCTCTTTGAAGAGAATACACCCAAGGGCCCGTCAGGTTTAGCCTGATGTGCGCATGTTATCGAGACAACCTTCTAGAGCTGCCTTGGAAAAACACAATTCTGTGCAAAGGACTGTTTTCATGCAAGAGGAGGCAACATCTCATGTCACTCGTCTGATCTGCATAATGCAGTTTTCCAAAAAAATGTTCAAATGGCTCTAAGCACTATGGGACTTAACATACGAGGTCATCAGTCCCCTAGACTTAGAACTACTTAAACCTAACAAACCTAAGGACATCACACACATTCATGCCCGAGGCACGATTCGAACCTGCGACCGTAGTACCAGCGCTGTTGCGAACTGAAGCGCCTAGAACCGCTCGGTAACAAAGGGCTGGCTGCAGCCTTCCATGAACTTGTTATCTCCAGAGGTTTTCCAAGATGACCTAATGTCAATGCATGTCACGTTTGGCTCTGGGGATACCTAAAAAAATGCGTTTACCGGAGACAGGTTCGGTCTTTGCAAGCAACTGTTGATCACGTCGTTTTACGATGCAATATCTCGTCGCCGTCTCCGATGCTCATACTGAGCAGACTGTGTAATTGGTGGTTAATAATAAAATCAAAATTGTGCCATTCTGACTTGTTAGACCTTTCTGCACACGTCGAGTTCACAATCTATTACCGAGCGAGGTGGCGCACTAGCTAGCACATTGGACTCGCAATCGGGAGGACGACGGTTCAATCCCACATCCGGCAATCCTGATTTAATTTTTCCGTGATTTCCCTAAATCGCTCCAGGTAAATGACGGGATGTTTCCTTTGAAAGGGCACAGCGGACTTGCTTCCCCGTCTTTCCTTAATCCAGTGAGACCGATGACCTCGCTGTCTGGTCTCCTCCTCCAAACAACCCAACCAACCTAACTAATATATTATATATAGGCAAATTTTTATGCGTCCGTCTTTCATTCACAAGGCCAAGTTTCGGTCTAATTGCCAAAATTGGAACTAATTTTATTTCCCAGTTTAAAACGGTGTCGCATTAACGGGTTAGAACATCTACCAAGTTTCGCTGGCGTGCGATAATTACAGGCCACACTAGACCTCTGTGAGTAGCTTGACTTTAATTATAACCATGCGGTATTATTGGATGTAATAGGGGAGAGAGTGTGGCAGATATGGTACGCGAATTGGAATGGAAGTCATTACAGCAAAGACGTTTTTAGTCGCGGCGAAATCTGTTTACGAAACTTCACTCACCAACTTTCTCTTCCGAATGCGAAAATATTTTGTTGAGCCGAACCTACATAGGTAGGAATGATCATCAAAATAAAATAAGAGAAATCAGAGCTCGAACAGAAAGGTTTAGGTGTTCGTTTTCCCGCGCGCTGTTCGGAAGTGGAATGGTAGAGAAATAGTATGATTGTGGTTCGATGAACACTCTGCCAAGCCCTTAAATGTGAATTGCAGAGTAGTCATGTAGATGTAGATGGAAGAGTACGATTATTCTTCCAAGAGGAATTAGATACAAGAAATATCTGGCTAAGAAGAGGGCAAAATTTGTTGAAAGCCCGAAAGAAGCTGCTTGTTGTGTTATTTTAAGTCACGCAACTGATTTTGTTCGGTGATTTCGTGGATTCTGTGTCATTCTGTATCATCCAACTGATTTTATTCGGTGTTTTGTGAGCGCGGATGACAGGTGGATCTACTGCTTCCCGCCAGAAACGAAACCAGAGCTGTGAATGACTGCCGGTTTCCCTTCACTAAACGGCGAAAATGATTTTGTCTGCCGGAAAGGTTGTCGCCAGTATTCTCTGAGATTCATAATGATCTAACCCAATTGGTTACTTTGGCCGCCTACATAAGCAGGGTCGCTAACTTACGCCTGCATGTAAAAGCTGGACTCGGGGCTAGTTATGTCGGATCCTGACAGTGGAAGTAATTTACAGCACCAGCATTTGGCCGGCAGGGGATACAGAGGAAGTGGTGTGATGTTCCTGACCTCGAGACACTGTACCATCGCCCTGGTTTCAATTCCAAACTTCTCCACAGTGTCTCCAGGAGCGAGGGTGTAAACCTGAGACTTTCCCGCGATGTGTCACACACACGGGTACAAGTCCCGTAGACTAAGACGTCCAGCACCTTAGAATAAAAGAGTAGTTAATTGTTAGATAATTAGTATTTCCTATCGGTAAATTATAAATTCAGTGCTTTAACGAGATAGGAAACTTACCACGGATATTTCTATTAAAACATTGACAGACATATATAAGTAAGGTCGATTTTCGCTAGGGTTTTGTAACATACACTCCTTGAAATGGAAAGAAGAACACATTGATACCGGTGTATCAGACCCACCATACTTGCTCCGGACACTGCGAGAGGGCTGTACAAGCAATGATCACACGCACGGCACAGCGGACACACCAGGAACCGCGGTGTTGGCCGTCGAATGGCGCTAGCTGCGCAGCATTTGTGCACCGCCGCCGTCGGTGTCAGCCAGTTTGCCGTGGCCTGCGGAGCTCCATCGCAGTCTTTAACACTAGCAGCATGCCGCGACAGCGTGGACGTGAACCGCATGTGCAGTTGACGGACTTTGAGCGAGAGCGTATAGTGGGCATGCGGGAGGCCGGGTGGACGTACCGCCGAATTGCTCAACACGTGGGGCGTCAGGTCTCCACAGTACATCGATGTTGTCGCCAGTGGTCGGCGGAAGGTGCACGTGCCCGTCGACCTGGGACCGGACCGCAGCGACGCACGGATGCACGCCAAGACCGTAGGATCCTACGCAGTGCCGCAGGGGACCACACCGCCACTTCCCAGCAAATTAGGGACACTGTTGCTCCTGGGGTATCGGCGAGGACCATTCGCAACCGTCTCCATGAAGCTGGGCTACGGTCCAGCACACCGTTAGGCCGTCTTCCACTCACGCCCCAACATCGTGCAGCCCGCCTCCAGTTGTGTCGCGACAGGCGTGAATGGAGGGACGAATGGAGACGTGTCGTCTTCAGCGATGAGAGTCGCTTCTGCCTTGGTGCCAATGATGGTCGTATGCGTGTTTGGCGCCGTGCAGGTGAGCGCCACAATCAGGACTGCATACGACCGAGGCACACAGGGCCAACACCCGGCAGCATGGTGTGGGGAACGATCTCCTACACTGGCCGTACATCTCTGGTGATTGTCGAGGGGACACTGAATAGTGCACGGTACATCCAAACCGTCATCGAACCCATCGCTCTACCATTCCTAGACCGGCAAGGGAACTTGCTGTTCCAACAGGACAATGCACGTCCGCATGTATCCCGTGCCACCCAACGTGCTGCAGGAGGTGTAAGTCAACTACCCTGGCCAGCAAGATCTCCGGATCTGTCCCCCATTGAGCATGTTTGGGACTGGATGAAGCGTCGTCTCACGCGGTCTGCACGTCCAGCACGAACGCTGGTTCAACTGAGGCGCCAGGTGGAAGTGGCATGGCAAACCGGTCACAGGACTACATCCAGCATCTCTACGATCGTCTCCATGGGAGAATAGCAGCCTGCATTGCTGCGAAAGGTGGATATACACTGTACTAGTGCCGACATTGTGCATGCTCTGTTGCCTGTGTCTATGTGCCTGTGGTTCTGTCAGTGTGATCATGTGATTTATCTGACCCCAGGAATGTGTCAATAACGTTTCCCCTTCCTGGGATAATGAATTCACGGTGTTCTTATTTCAATTTCCAGGAGTGTATATTGGCTTCGAACATTACGACTGATCTCAAAGTTAAACAGTCTACTGAGAAACAGTCAGCGTGGATTCAGAAACACAACAAGCCCTCTATTTGCTCTTAGTAGTGAGTGCCATCGAAAGGGGATGTCAAACTGTTCACATTTTCATTCCACAATGCTGCTGACCCCTTATTCTGAATAGACTTCTAATCAACCTGCGTGGCTTGGGAGTTCCACTTCAGCTAGAGATTGGATACGAGATTTCCTTCCAGAAAGGTCACAGTTCACAGTGATATCTGGCGGTCCCCAATGAAGTGGTATAGGCCCTACTGGTCCTAATCTACATGAACTGTTTGGGAGATAATAGGAGCAGCCCTCTTAGATCTCTTGTAAATTCCATTTGTGAGTGAAAAACTGTGGTTTCTTTACAAACCTCTCAGAACCGTACTTCAACAGTAGAATTTACTGTTTACTCGTTAGTGTATCGAGATAACTGTGCTGCAGAGTTATAAATAGCCAGGGAGTTTCAACCCAGCGCACACTCCACTGCAGAGTGAAATATTCTCTATAAACCTCCTAATGTTATTGCTACATCGATGAATTTGTTCCTTGTACCTATTCTGCGGGTAAGCTATATTAAGGCGTGAATAATATTTTCATTGATAGGCTGAGCCCATGAAAAACTTTCTTCTTTTTCTTTTTCTATCTCTTTCTTTTTATTTTGTTACCTCTTGTGATTGAAAATCGGAAACTTCGTGTGTAGTTACAGGTGTCTAGATACAGGAAGTATACATTACAACATGAGTGCGTGCTGTTCGACCGAACGGCGACTTTTCAAGTGATAAAACTCGTATGATTAACTTTTTTGTGTAACGGATGAAATTAAGATTTTTCATATAATTAACAAGCTCCTCTGCCCTGACTGTACTGTTTTAAAACATACAATTATGCCAACAGTGATAACTGATCCATAGACGGAGTAGCAACAGTAAATAGTTTTAATACTATTTTCTGCGGCGTATCCCTTCAGGCTTCTTATGTGTATACAAATATTCATTCGCTAAAAATCTTTCTCCGTAGATGTAAGATTTCATGTCTCTATGAGCAGCAAAGAACTAGCAGCAAGCTTTTTCAGAAAATTTTGAAAGTCAATATAGGAAAGAAGGAAGTTTCGCGTTTACCATACCGTACCGTTTCGAGGCGGAACAGTACTCTAGAAGCACCTTCCTCGTCTGCTAAAATAAACTTTTAACTGCGATAATTCAGAGTAGGACTTGGAATCACGTCCGAGTTAAATGTAGCGTGGCTAACGAGAACTTTCAAGTGATAACTTTGCTCCTAGCCTGCAATTATGTGCATTGTTTCTTATTGCTCGACTTTAGAAAACACGGCGATGTATTATAACACTTTATAAAATGAAGGTAAACGTGAGTAGAAATCGTAACATCTCTGTGATGGGTAGTACTTGGAAACATTTGGCAACGTTCCTAGGCGGATAGCTGCTGCAGACAACTAACGGAAAGGAGGAGAATGACTTTACGGAATTGTACCTATTGCTCTGCAGTCGAACATGCAAACTGTTACTGTATGCCCACCAACCAACACCAGTCCAGTGCTGATAATGTTTCTGGTGTTCGTATATAACATATTCTGTTTCTACACCCATAAAAAAAAACGTTTTGCGTCACATCGGTTCAGAGAGATCCGGAACCAGTACAGAAAAAATGCAGATCAACATAAACATCATTTCCACCCTTTTTATTGCTCATGAAAACCATACATTGTTGTACTACCGTACAGCGAGACCTTCAGAGGTGGTGGTCCAAATTACTGCAACCAACGGTGCCTCTAATGCCCTGTAGCACGTCCTCTTGCACTGATGCATACCTGTATTCGTCGCGACATACTATCCACAAATTCATCACTGTTAGTCCAGATTGTCTCACTCCTTAACGGCGATTCGGCGTAAATCCCTCAGAGTGGTTGGTGGGTCACGTCGTCCATAAACAGCCCTTTTCAAGCATGTTCGATAGGGTTCATGTCTATAGAACATGCTGGCCACTCCAGTCGAGCGATGTCTTTATCCTGAAGGCAGTCATTCACAAGATGTGCACGATGGGCGCGAATTGTCGTCCATGAAGACGAATGCCTCGCCAATATGCTGCCGATATGGTTGCACTGTCGATCGGAGGATGGCATTCACGAATCCTACAGCCGCTACGGTGCCTTCCATCGGCCCCACATAATGCCACCCCAAAACAGCAGAGAACCTCCACCTTGCTGCACTTGCTGGGCAGTGTGTCTAAGGCATTCAGCCGGACCGGGTTGCCTCCAAACACGGCTCCGTCGATTGTCTGGTTGAGGGCATATGCGACACTTATCGGTGAAGAGAACGAGATGACAATTCTGAGCGGTCCATTCGGCATGTTGTTGGGTCCATCTGTGCCGCGCTGCATGGTGTCGAGGTTACGAAGATGGACCTCGCGATAGGAGTCGGTAGCGAAGTTGTGTATCATGCAGCCTATTGCGCACAGTTTGAGTCGTAACACGACGTCCTGTGGCTGCATGAAAAGCATTATTCAACATGATGGCGTTGCTGTCAGGAGCCATAATACTTAGGTAGCGGTCATTCACTGCAGTAGTAGCCGTTGGGCGGCCTGAGCGAGGCATGCCATGGCAGTTCCTGTCTCTCTGTATCTCCTACATGTACGAACAACATTGCTTTGGTTCACTCCAAGACACCTGGACACGTCCGTTGTTGAGAGCCCTTCCTATCACAAAGAAAGAATGCGGGAGCAATCGAACCACTGTATTGACCGTCTAGGAATGGTTGAACTACAGACGAGCCGTGTATCTCCTTCCTGGTGGAATGACTGGAACTGATCGGCTGTCGGACCCCCTCCGTCTAATATACGCTGCTCATGCATGGTTGTTTACATCATTGGTCGGGTTTTGTGACGTCTCTGAACAGTCAAAGGGACTGGGTCTGTGATACAATATCCACAGTCAACGTCTATCTTCAGGAGTTCTGGAAACAGGACTGATGCAAACCTTTTTTTTGACGTGTGTATACTGGTTTGTACCTTACTCTCAGTAGAATCTACGTCATACTGCTGTAAGATGGATGAAACGGAAATGTTTTTGTGCATTCGTTTCCATTTCCTTTTTACACCCGCCGCCTTTTACGGAAGAAAAATGATTCATGGTCTCGTAGTCAAAAATAAAGTAAATCGAATTCATTTCTTGAAGTCAGTAGTGTTACCCATAGTTTCCCGATAATTTTTTGTTGTAGCAAATTTTTTCGAACAGTGGTTCGATTTAGTGCCTATTCAGTGATGCAATTTAGATTTCCGTAAAGCTTCTTTAAAGTTCCGTATGCATTGTTAAATAAAGTGCACTTATTGCGTACAATCATTCACCAACATCTACATGTCTAATAAATAAAGACTTTTTGTTGTTCACAGTGGGACCTCAGATACTGAAGTGACTACGGTTTACAGTTTCATTTATGAGCAAGAACCGCTGGCCATCGTTTGGACTCCAGTACCACCCGGTAAACCCTCTGCCGAGTCGTCAGGACACCAGTGGAATACCTTGCCGAACTAGAACGTGGATCACGAAACAAATTAAATATAAACATTTTCGGGGCAGGAATTCATTAAAAAACCTAGAACACAAAATTTCAACACATATTTCTACTTGCCTAATGTCTCTCAGCGGAACCCGTTAATTTTTGCAACGATTCACCGTAGAAACAACAAAGTTCAGGTTACGATGATGAAAGTGAGTAGTCCACAGAAGCTCTATAATAAACAGATCTTGTCTCAGTGTTGTCCGCAGGTGATTCGACATTTCATCTTCGTCTTCGCAAAATTAACCCTTGATGATACGGGCTGTGTGAACAGGGACCCTGTCACCTTCAAATGTAGTGACACCATTGGTGAACAAACATCGTATTACGGGAGGAACCTAATCAGCCAAAATCGTCAATTCGTGGCAGTATCACGGCCTTGCAGAATAACCATGGGGCCCGTGGAATACAACGATTTGACCGCCCAAATTCTGACCAAACCCATACTATGTCTCACTCTTGGGTGGTAAACTCGTACAGAAGCTGTAAACGGTGTGCAACAAGACTCATCCGACAACATAAGTTCCTTCCAATGTTACATAGTTCAGGTATTATGGCTTCGGCATCATGTTTTCCTTTTACGGGTATTTGTATCACTGATGAGTAGTTTCGGAATTCCATCTCGCCCTGGAGGTCCCTTCTTATGCAGTTCGCTTCGAATTGTTTTCGTTCTCTCAGGGTTCGTGACTGAGACATTCAGTTCTGCAGTTACTTTTGGAGCTTACTTTCTGTCACAGTCCTCTTCAGTGACCGTCCGTTACGATCAGCCAACACATACTTTCGTCCGCGTTATGCCTTGCCGAATGGTGGATTTACACTTTTCCCTGTATGCAGTATAAACTTTGCTACGGTGCTTCTTGAAATAACAAATACTTCGACTACCTCTGTTACGGAAGCTCCCACCATACAAGCTCGAACAATTTGTCCACTTACAAATTCACTTAACTCCAACGTAATGCACTCACAATTACACAGAACACTGTTCCGACTGCAGATGACTCTTGGAACGGACTGAGGACATTGTAAAGACGCTGTTCGTGGCCAAATAGAACAGTGCTAACCGCAGGCTTGGTTACTGACTGAGTTCATGTTCAAGCATGCATTTGTCGCGGTGTTTACATATTTTTGCCCAGTCCTGTACTTGACAAGTCACCCATCGAAAAAATACGTCACATCAATCCTTGAAAATGTAGCGAAGCGCTAACATGATAAAGTTTCATCTTAGCTACAAGAAACCTTATGACAACCCTGATAAACTGTTTGTTTTTCTTGGTGTATTGGTCCGGTAGCTGCATCTAAATTTACTTGTGTTAGACAATTTTAGGATAAATTCCTAATCAATAAGTCCCATCGGTCAGTCAGTACTGGCGTATCAGTTTGGTGAATTCATAGCGCGGTACCGTCAGTGGTCCAGCATTCAATCGGATGAAACTATATGCTTCCAGAGACTTTTACATCTGTGATGTACACAGGGTGATTCACGAATGTATCCAAATGTTATTCAAAACTAAAGTGTAAAAATACAGATAAACATTGGTCCGCAAATTTTTAGTTAGTTACGGCTAATAAAATATTTTGCCTGAAATTTAGCAACTTCGTTAATATGAAGCCATGGGAAAACTGTACTTGGTTAAAGTAAAGCACGATTTCCATTTCTTTTGTTGTTGTTGATCTGGTGAATCTAATAAAACATGCCCTAGACGTATATCTGCAGTAGTTTTCCAGAACATCCAGAGAAGCAAAGAAGTAATTTCGTAAAAATTTCAATTTATTAACTACTTGGACAATTTTTTTTTAAATTATAGACAACTACGCAATGTTTTCAACATAAGCTGTAGAGAATTTAATTTTGGAAAAATGATGGTAATAACGCTGACTGAAACCGTATGACTGTGTCAGATTATCTGCTATTATAATACCATAGCACAGGTGGATTGATGTTAAATCGAAAACAACAAAGCTCAGTGGTAAGGACGTTGTAAAGTGTACATACAATTTCACAATATATTCCAATAAATGTTAAAAAATGTCTCCACTGACTTCAATGCATTTAGCTGCATGTGTATGGTGGTATATGAACAGATTTTTTGCTTGTTTCAGTTTCACAGGGTTGTAATTATTTCGTCTACTGCATTCATACTGCGAGCAAGTAATGCCTTACGTCTACTGACTATGTCCTCATAAATTATTATGTCTCTCATCTATCTCCATACTCAACAATGCATAAGTGTTAAATCGGGTAACTGCTCCTACGGTCACAGGTTCTAATCCTGCCTCGGGCATGGATGTGTGTGATGTCCTTAGGTTAGTTATGTTTGAGTAGTTCTAAGTTCTAGGGGACTGATTACCTCAGATCTTAAGTCCTATAGTGCTCAGAGCCATTTGAACCATTTATATCGGGTGATCTGGGTGGTCACCGACGTGTAGCAACACGACCAATCCATTTCTGGGGAATATGTTCATTTAAATGTGTAGTAACGGCGTTGGAGAAAATTGAAATCGCGCTGTTATGTTGAAAATACATTTGCAATCGCGTAGCTTGTGCAATTGTCTGGAATTTAAAAAATAAATTTGGCCAAGTAGTTAACAAATTAAAAATTTTACTAAATTACTTCTTTCTTTCTCTGGATGTTCTGGAAAGCTACTGCAGATACACGTCTGGGACATGTTTTATTAGTTTCACCAGACCAATAACAGCAAAATAAATGGAAATAGTGCTTTACTTCAACCTCGTACAGTTTTGGGATGGATTCATATTAGCAAAGTTGCTACCCTCCAGGCAAAATCTTTTATTAGCCCTAACACTGTAACGAAACATTTGCGGACCTATGTTTAACTCAACTTCTTTCTTTAGTTCTACTTGTAGAATAACATATTAAGATATTTGCTTATCTTCGTGAATCATCCTGTATATGGAGACTGAAACGACATAGCCGGTAGCGGTGGCCGAGCGGTTCTAGGCGCTACAGTCTGGAACTGCGCTAACACTACGATCGCAGGTTCAAATCCTGCCTCCGGCATGGATGTGTGTGATGTCCTTAGGTTAGTTAGGTTTAAGTAGTTCTAAGTTCTAGGGGACTGATGACCTCAGAAGTTAAGTCCTATAGTGCTCAGAGCCATTTCAACCATTTTTGAAACGACATATGAAAATTTGCACCAAAGCTGGGATACAAACCCGGGTCTTCTGCTGATGGGGCAAAGATGTGCTAACCACTAAGTCACCCTGGCACAGTTCCTTTGCGCAAATGTACGGACTACCGCACCTCTTTCCTCAGTCCAAATTCCCGTTCATGCCCCAGCCCACTTATTATTCCTCCTAAACTCTAACAGCACTGCAGAGGCTGTCTTAACTTTTCCGGAATAGCACAATGAACGAAACAGGGATCCTGCCTAAAACCTGGGCGTAGGTACTCTAATCAGATGAAACTATACGGCTGCAGCGGGTTTCCCATGTCACACACATCTATGGTGTATGTATACAGACTAAAGCGACGAATGAAAATTCGTACCAAAGCCGAGATTCGAACTCAGGTCTTCTGCTCACTAGGCAGATGCGCTAACCACTATGCCACCTTAGCACAAAAAATGGCTCTGATCAGCATGGGACTTAACATCTGGGGTCATCAGTCCCCAAAAACTACTTAAACCTAGCTAACCTAAGGACATCACACACATCCATGCCCGAGGCAGGATACGAACCTGCGACCGCAGCGGTCACGCGGTTCCAGACTGAAATGCCTAGAACCGCTCGGCCACACCAGCCGACCCACCCTAGCACAGTTGTTTTGCAAAACTGCACGGAGTATCCTAGCTCCGTGCTCTCCTCAGTCCAAATTCCCATTTACGCATCAGCCCAGTTGGCGGTGTGAGAAGGGTAATTTGGATTGAGGAAAGCGGCGTGCTAAGGCAGTGCGTGCAGTTGCGAAATGCCAGTGTCCCAGGATGGCATTGTAGGCGCTACAGTTCGGAACCACGCGACCGCTACGGTCTCAGATTCGAATCCTGCCTCGGGCATGGATGTGTGGGATGTCCTTACGTTGGTTAGGTTTAAGTAGTTCTAAGTTCTGTGGGACTGATGACCTCAGAAGTTAAGTCCCATAGTGCTAAGAGGCATTTGAACCAGGATGGCGTAACGGTTAGCACGCCTGTGCATTGAGCAAGAGATCCAGGTTTGAATCCTGGTGTTTGTACGAATTTTCATTCGTCCCTTCAGTCTGTATATGTATTTTAGCATTCAACCCATTAAAATCCACGAGAATAAGAAGTTTAAGAAGTTTTCATTAAATACGGTTTTTTTACCGGCTCCACGTGTAATCAACGAAGTAGCAAAAGTACTACCGTATAGTGGCAGAAATATCGTAGTTGCGATTCGAAGACGAGCATTACGTGAGTGAGAAGAGAAAACAAAACTTCAGGAGGGCGTTGAAAGTGTTGAGGCGTACTCGCCTACATGCCACACAACACTCGGGGAGGGTGGGTGAGGTGGGTCGTCCCGCGCCTGCGAGACTGTCCTCACCTGCAGCCACAGACTTTATGCAAATGAGGGCGGAGGAGGCGACGGCGGCGGGGGCGGCGGTGGCGGCGGCGGGGGCGGCTGAGGGGCTTCGGCGGATTACGCTGGCCGGCGAGCGCGTGTCCGGCGTGATTAAACAGCGGAACGGCGAAACACGACTCCGTTGCAGGTGTGCGCCTTCACACGCGCCGCCGCCTCTCGGTGACGTTGGCGACCGCTAAGCTAAAAGGCGTTGCCTTCTGTTCAGCTCGGAAATGACGCTGCGTGCAGCTCGTTGCCTGTTACCAGGAAGCCGCCAACGAAAATTATGTGAGTCACCTACGAATAAGTTGTGAGTAGAGGGAGACAGATATACTTTGTATTTATATGGATACGGTGTCTGTTCTTTCGGACATGTCCGAAAGAACAGACACCACATCTGTATAAATATATAGTTCTGGCAATACCGGCCATGACCTTCTGTGCGGATGCGAACATATTCCCCCGAACTCTTACGGGACTTGCAAAGTAATGAATGCGTTGGGGTGGAACACTACGACTGTAGTGTGTGGACATACAAGGTGAGAATGTGAGTCTCGTGGGAGGCGTGCGGGAGATAGTCCCTGCGGTCGCACTATCCTCTGTGCCCTCAGTGGCTCAGGTGGATAGAGCGTCTGCCATGTAAGCAGGAGATACCAGGTTCGAGTCCCGGTCGGGGCACACATTTTCACCTGTTCCCGTTGATGTATATCAACGCCCGTGAGTAGCTGACGGTATTAATATAATTCTAATTTCAGATATACTTCCCATTGTGTTTATTCTCGTAAGTGAGAAAAGTGTCGCACAATCACTTAAACAGTTCATGAATCTCAGTTGCTGGTAAAAATGCAGAAAAGATGGAGAAGAAAATTATGGATGTGTTAGATGACGATGAATTTGGCTTTCATAAAGATGCCGGCACTGCGCTTGATTATGAAAGCAAGATTTAAGAAAAATTGAGATACAGTCAAGGGATTTTTCGATCTATGACAACTGATCAAGAATGAAAGTCGTACAAGGTGTTCGAAGATCCAAGAAAAACAGAAGAAAGCGATAAGGAAAGATGTGTAAAATACAATACGTAACAGAGCCAAGAGACAACAACAAGATTCTAAGACGAAGAACGATGTGCTGGGATTAAAAACGGCATACGACAGGGACCCAGTCTTTCGCCCCTAAACTTTAGTCTATATTACGAAAAAGCAATGACGGAAATACAACCGTGGGTTTAAAATTCAATACAGTATGTTGAGTACAGAAAATGGATGGACAATACCTCGAAAAATGACGAAAATAATGAGGAGTTAGAGAAACGACACATCCGACTGCCGGCTTTCTCGGATATCAGCTGAGTGGTGGTGCGATCTTGTCGCAACGCTTCGGACGCTACATCTTCTCTTCGTATTCATCATTTTCAGGAGAAGATGTTGGTTGTGATACTCATTGAAACGCTACGATAAGACGTCGTCAGCACTCGGCTCCTGGAAGGTGTCATTAACGGAAGTGATATTAGTGACACACTCGTGTACTCAGTATCAAACTTGATAGTGACACTAAAATATTCATATTTCTCTACGTACTACACGAATATGTAATAAGAAATGGGGGTTCCTATCTAAAAAAACGCAGTTGACATCCGTTTGACCTACGGCAGTGCCATCTAGCGGGCCAACCATAGAGCCATCTGGTTTCCCCCTTCAAGCTAGACAGCCGGCCGGAGTGGCCGTGCGGTTCTAGGCACTACAGTCTGGAACCGAGCGACCGCTACGGTCACAGGTTCGAATCGTGCCTCGGGCGTGGATGTGTGTGATGTCCTTAGGTTAGTTAGGTTTAATTAGTTCTCACTTCTAGGCGACTGGTGACCTCAGAAGTTAAGTCGCATAGTGCTCAGATCCCATTTCAAGCTAGACAAGTTTCGTTCTTTGCAGTTTTTTTCTTTTCGTGAGGTATTTGGCCCGGTCACTATCAATGGACCACCCTGTTTGGTTGGTTGCTTGGGTTGTTTGGAGGAGGAGACCAGACAGCGAGGTCTCATCAGATTAGGGAAGGACGGTGAAGGAAGTCGGCTGTGCTCTTTCAAAGGAACCATCCCGTCACTTGCCTGGAGCGATTTAGGGAAATCACGGAAAACCTAAATCAGGATGACCGGACGCGGGATTGAACCGTCGTCCTCCAGACTGAACCATCCACCTCGCTCGTTAATGTATTAAGAAATCGACGTGTGCAGAAAAGTCAAACAATTCAGAAAGGTACAATTTTGATTTTATTACTAACCTCCACTTACACTGTTTGCTCAGTATAACAGGTTCATGGAAGGCTGCACTATGCAGATTAGACTAGAGACATGAGATGTTGCCTCTTGTTCCATGAAAACAGTGGTTTCCTCAGAACTGTGTTTTTCAATGGTGGGAATCACATGCTCTTCAAATGGTTCAAATGGCTCTAAGCACTATGGGTCACGATCAGTGGAGCACCCTGTATAACATTATCTCCACTGCCATCCAGACTTCTTGAAAGATTTAACAAGAATGTCTTCTCTTTCTGTAGACCACGTCAGTGTTGTCCACTGACACGTTTGATTGCAGGTCGTTTCAAAGTTCCCTTCGGCTATGATTCATGTTGGCTTTCCATATATCATCCGTTTCTTCCATTTCTCTCTCATGTACGCTTTATTTATCGTGGCATCGAGTGGTTGACTTGTGAAGTAAGTACTCCTGGAGCAACAGCAAGCTCTGTATATCCCTGTCTCAGTTTTTCTTTCATAGAATTTTTCAGGTGGCTACTAAACTGATCTAGCACAAGAAGAGAACACTTATTTAATAAAGCACCATTCCTTCTCTCCCACACTCTGCTAATCCATAACTTCATGCCAGCTCGTGCATCCAACCCTTGGCGCTACTTCAGAAACCTTTGGCTTGAAAACGATCATTCGTTTAAGTTTAGTACCGCCAGCACAACATGAAAGGACAAGAGTGTAGTTCATCTTTTCACATTCATTGTTTTTGTTATGGTTTTAGCACCTTTCATGGTATCAGTTCTGTTACTCGGCACATCAAATGGCAGAGGAGTTTCGTCCATATTCGCTATTAGGCTTAGTTCCACGCTGGCTTTCTTTCGGTGTTGAATAATAAAACGATTGAAAGATAATGTTTTCTCTTCAAGCTACTGTGGCATTTTTGAGATATTCTGGTTTTGGTTTGCGTACTAAGCACATGGCGCTTCATAAACCTGTAACAAAAACCAGTTCCATCTTCTAGGTCTCTTACGTTCCCCTGTGGCGCTATCTTACGATCATGTATTTGAATGAATTAGATATAAATTTCAATGCCATTTTGACGGTGTCCTTGAATCCATTTCAATGACTCATCTTCTAAAAAATGGTTCAAATGGCTCTCAGCACTATGGGACTTAACATCTATGGTCATGAGTCCCCTAGAACTTAGAACTACTTAAACCTAACTAACCTAAGGACAACACACAACACCCAGCCACCACGAGGCAGAGAAAATCCCTGACCCCGCCGACTCATCTTATAGTTTTGGCCATTTTGTATTCAATCTTCTATTTGCACATTTAGTCTTCCTGATCTTTTCCAGTTCTTCTTTACTAGCCTGCCAATCACGAAAAGTTTTTTTTCTGTTGATGGAGGGCCGAAGTGCCGCTCAGCTGCTCTGTTCCCATGTTATCCTGCGTGTGCTATTACTTTCAATTTATTGTATGAATACCTTTTATATTTTTCCATTACGAAACTAACTAACAAAAATATTGTTCAGTTACCGCTAAGGCAAATCACTTTCAATTCAGTTCACTGGCACCGTAGACTGCAATGACGCATTTTAGGTTGAGGCGCTAGACGGTGTCCTGGGTTTGTGACGGCGGGGCAGGAGAAAGGTCGTATGAGAAAGCTTGTGAATATTCGCAAGTCAAATTCGTCGTTTCGCACAGCTGCTGCCCGTTGAATCCAGTGTTGCCAGATAGAGATAAGTTTCCTGCGGCATCGAACATATGGCCATTTGTAAGACTGGCGGCGATGACGATACACACGTCGCCGAGGCATAGTGCTTCAATGCTGTTGCAGATAGAGCTCACAGCGGAATGATTCCTCTGGCGTGCACTGCTCGCTTACATAGAAAACGGGTGACCTTGATTACGTAAGCTGCTGATATTAATTTCTAGTATAAGACGCGCCTGAACTTTGAAGACAATATCTCGAAGAAAAAAGTGCGACTGGGTGTCCGTAAAATATGGTATGGAGATCAACGACGTGACGAAATAATTTCCGTAGAAGTAGAGAGAGCAACAGAGTGTGAAAGGTGAAGGGGAAGACAGAGGTTGGAAAGTATACAAAAAATAATGAGGAATGTTGGATACAAAGCTACTCTATGAGATAAGGATTGACACGGGTGAAAAGTGTGTGGCACACAGCATCAAACATTAGAAGACTGATGACACCCCCAAGAACCGCATCTGTGTACACTATATATCGGGAAGCATATTCGGCACGTTGTTGAAGATATCCTGCTTGATGTTCTCGCTTCTTTATTGCTCCACAGTGATAGATCTCCTGCTCGCTTTTCGTATTTGGTACTTGACATCTAAGGGCATAAAAGGTGGATTCGATCTCGTTTCGTGTCCAACACTATCACGTGGAACAGTCTCTGTTTCCTTTCAGTGTCAAATCTGGGTAAAACTTTAGCCTTTCCTTTATCGCCTCTATCGTCTTTGTCAAGAGTAGTTGGCTGTGGGGCCTGCTGGTGTTGTAGACCTTTACAGCCCATAGACTGCATGTGATTGGTCAACGTACGTGATCTTTACGTCATACTGTCCTAGAGTGTGTCAATGCCTGCGCTGGTAGTATCATCGCTCCCGAAGAAACATATTGCAGCAAACTTCTCTGCAGTTTCTCAGAGTCGAAAGTTCTCTTCCACGCTTAGTGGTGCGTGAAAGGGATATACAGAAACATTCGTGCAATTGTGTACATTTATACAGGAGCGGTAGCGCACAGGCGTGAACAAAGCACAGTATACAGCATCATGACTTAAAAATGATGCACGCTGACCAGTCAGAAGCCGTATATGGGCTACGAAAGGCCATTGCAACATCAGCTACGACAGTCAATTGCTGCTGATGAAACGAAGGGATTAACGAAAGCTTGAGGTTTCATCCAGATTTGACGCGACAAAAAAAAGCCGTGATTCTTCTTTTGCACAAGAATGTCGTATTGAGAAATATCGTTCTCAAATTGTCACTTGATCCGATTCCAGATGCTTTCATTGTGAAAAATCTCGACCTCGAAATATCTGCCGGGACAGGAATGGATCGCGCTGCTTGTGACACTGTTTGAATACCTGGTTTATTCCACCGGAAACGACACAACTTTGTGTGATGGTGGCATTGCTGCATAGGTGCTGGGGAACGTCACTTTAAACAGCAACTGATAATTTGGCATTGTGTACACAATATTTCAATCGATCAGTCTTATTCTTGCAAACTCGAGGTAACCTCTACTGTCTACCTCACTTGGTTATTACAGCTCTTAGAGGGATAAAAAGCTTAGATCCGAATTTGAATTATAGTCCACCACACAGTTTTAATCTGTCAAGAACTTCTGATTTGTACAAACTTCTTATGAGGTGCAACGTACCAGTTCCGAAGCGTGTAAACTTAAATTTTGTTAAGAACGAAATATTTTTTTCTGAATATAGGTCTACATGATATGACTGTTGCTGAATAACCTTGTAGCGCATTAAAGCTGGAATTTTAGGTGCACATAATTAAATGAGAAATTTATCAGGGAAATAATTATGTAACGGAACATGAATTAACATTGTCGGAACTAGTAGCAGAACTTCATACAAAATATATATAGACAGACGGGAAGCCGTACATGTATCATCAAGAAGTAAACGAAATCGAGTAATCTGACTGTAGAGTAACTCCTGAGAGGCAATAAAGAATCCTAAGTGGAAGAGGGATGAAAATGTTGGCACATATAAAAACAACAGAAAGGAGAAAATCCTTGGAATATGTCTTTTGGTACCGAATACCTTCTTCGTAAAACCTGAAGCGGTAACTAGTACTAATTATCACCCTAAATGGTTCAATGATGTTCAGTTTATGGGCGTCCATCTTACTGTATGGACGAGGACTTCAGCGGATGTTATATGTGATAAAAAGTACCACCACAGCTGTATCTTTAAAATGTCTTTATATTTATTCTGTCACACGACTAGTTTCACGGCGCTTACCGTCATCCTCAGACTCCACCACTGCATTGGAGACAACACAGTATCGAGTGTAGACTCCTGATGAAAGCTAGCCTACATGTGTTAGTAACAAGGATCACACAATAAATGCGTCAAGGAAGTCAAATAGTCTTTTAGCAGTAGTGGGGTCTGAGGGTGGCGATACATGCCACCAAAACTAGTCGCGTGATAGAATAAAGATAAACACATCCTCAAGATTCAGCCCTCGTGGTACTTTCTCTCATATATTCAGTGGCATCTTTACTCCTTCGTTAGGTTTCAAGTAATTCTCAATTTCGTCAAGGTTTTTCTGTCCTTCGCATACAATGACGTCCTTGTTCGCGAAGCTGTCTGTTTAGTTGTGTATCGTAAGTGTAAGCTACTACAATGTGCGTGGGTGTGTGTACTGTTATGTCATGTATGTTGTATGATAATGATGAAAGAAGAGGGAAGCTGGAAGAAGATCCTGGCACACAGTTCACTCATCTCGAATACGACCAAGGTGACCGCCTGGCTTAACGTCCTCATCCAATGGACGGATCACCAACAACAGCATCAGACGTTCTCATTTCACGTAACACTGTGGAGAGGCCTGCAATTTAATTCAGGACACTGACGCAAGGTCTAGTGATTGGCAACTTTGCGCCACCACTACTCCTTATTTCATGGCAAAGGAAAAGCAGCTAACACCGCGTGGTGTGTCAAGGTGCTTACACATCCAATTACGGCCACGCCCGATGTTGCTTAATTTCGACGATGTGACTAGCACTAGTGTATTCAAGGAAACAAGTCCGTTGATTCCTGTAAGTAATAAGGTGTAACTAGCGACCAGCTCACACTTCGCACATCTAGCACTAAATATCTACGGTGGGACGACTTGTCTGAGGTAGTAGTAATAAATTATAAATGCAAACATTCCTTGTGAATCACTCTCTATTATCCTCGCAGTAGTTTCCGAGATAAGCGTACACATACAGATAGAAAAACATGGCGGAGGACTAATTTACAATATGCAAAAAAGATGATCCTGCCCTCTGTATGGCCACCTCGCACACCATCACCACCCCCCCTCTCCCCCAATCACTACTACGAGATGTCAGTCGAAACGCAAAGTAAGTATTGAAGAGATAACAATATATATATATATATATATATATATATATATATATATATATATATATAGTTCTCATTACTATAATCATAAATAATATGCAGGAACCTTCCTCACGAATCCGTCTATCAAAATCCCTACCGATATTACTGACGAGGGGAATTACCCATCGCAATCCCGTCGTATTTAGTGGTAAAATGATCCAGTGGATGGCCCGTCAGAAAATAAACACAAGTCAAGCATGAAAACAGGAGGAAATAGTGCGAACTGTAAGAAAAGAAGCAAAATAGAAAGAGTGAACTATCCGAGCTGGAAAGGTGCTACAACTAGCGAATTTGAACAGCTACGGTGTTGTGGTTATCTGATCACAGTGTTGGACTGCGAAATGGAGATCTGTGTTCAAATCTCACTCATAATCCATTTTTTCCACAAAATTATGAACTACCCATCCTGTCATCGATGTGTCTGTTGAGTATATTCGAATTTGTGTCTGTAGCGTGGTGTAACGTCCGTTTGCCACAACGTATTGCAAGGAAGGATCCTCCAAACGTGCGTACCTCCTATCAGTTATACACAAGTACCGCATCTTATGACGCTTGCATTCCATTTTGAAAGTTCTGACTCTTGAATTCGTTTGTGGTAATATAGTTTACAAAACTGTTAATGCTTTCGTGGCCACTTGTTGACAAACTGCCTATTGGCGTCTGTCCTGGGTTCTTCGGCCGACGTTCATCTAATGATTTTTCTGACGTTTCGCCAGCACGAGTGGCTGGCATTGTCAAAGCTTCACCCTCCATATATGGGTCACGTCACCAGGTACATATAGTCTGCGACCGCGAGCTCGGCTCCAGTTCACCACCCGCAATGGAGGGTGAAGCTTTGACAATGCCAGCCACTCGTGCTGGCGAAACGTCAGAAAAATCATTAGATGAACGTCGGCCGAAGAACCCGAGACAGAAGCCAATAGGCCGTTTGTCAACATAGTTTACACTTGTTTATATGTTGGTTTCTGTGAGCGGTGTATGCGGCATCTCGCCTGCTCTCGCTATTCATCGCATTTACTTGCGACGGTAATACATTCTTACGATATGACCCATATTCTGTAACCAATTATAGTATGGCAGTGTGCCAACACTAGAAAAGGAGAACAATTACGTCAATGATTCACGATTTTGTGAAAAATAATAGAGAAATTGGGGCACAAGGGAGGACTGAACACGAATCTCCCGCTTTTTAGTCCAACACCGAGGTTGTGGTTCTTGTAATTCACTCAATGTTGCATATCATGAGCTTGGACCACACTGTTTCTATTTTGCTTCTTTTTTCACAATTCAGTACACCTTCTTCCTGTTTTCATGCTTGATCTGTTTTCACTTTCTGACGAGATGTCCTCTGGGCTATTTTACCAGTAAGTACTAGGAAGGTGCGATGGGTAGTTTCCTTTATCAGATTAGCCTTCGCATACTGAAAAACGCAGCGGTGGACTTGGTAATACGCATAGAAGATTAGTCGGAAGGAGTACAGGAGAGTAGCATAATACTGTCGCTATCTGATACGTAAAGATGCTGAACAGAAATGCTTCCAACTGGGTGAGCAGGAAGCTCCGGGGAACTGGCTTGCGCGTGGTAACCTGATAGCAGGCCCCATGTCAAAGATACGGGCACCTACCTTGCGTCGATCTTCAAGCAGTTGCGTACACCTATATATGTAAATGAAGGCGCAATCTACGTCCAAATCGTAGGTCTCCTTACTCTCCGCAAGTACTGAGAATGTGGAAAATATTACGACGAAATGAAACCACTACTGATCAAGCTTAAATTTGAGAAACAAAGAAATATATTTCGTGGAATATGAGCAAGAAATATGGAAAGAAAATTAAATTCGACATAAAAACCTGAGTGATCCGTTCTGGATTCATTATAGTCATTTAGTTCACAATATAGAAATATAAAAAATGTTAGCCATAGCTACACGTTTCCGAATTACTGATAACAACTCAACCAACTCGGCTAAAAATAAGTAAAAAAAAAAACACAGTCATGTGTAAGTGATGGAGAGATGCTGGTGGGAACTAAACTGGAAGACGTTTTTCTTGAGAAGAACAACTGATCCCATCCGTGTAATTTATAAAACTAAAATTTTACAGAGATAGGTCGGCGACGAGGCACAACTGACATGCTGTTGGGAATAGTTCCTTCACTATATTCTCAGGTTGAAAAAAGAAGAGAAAGAGACTGACCTATGAAGCACATTTGATACTAACATTACATGGATGTAGAATTAGGGTGTTTTCACCACAGGAGACGAAGATACTGAAAAAAAGCGGATAAAGTTTCCGGTATAGCTGCTGACTGAATTACTACAGCAAGACGGATATTATAAATGAACATAGCTCTTGTTGGCTTGGCTTGTTTGGGGAAGGAGACCACACAGCGAGGTCATCGGCCTCATCGGATTAGGAAAGGAAGGGGGAAGGAAGTCGGCCGTGCCCTTTGAAAGGAACCATCCCGGCATTTGCCTGGAGCGATTTAGGGAAATCACGAAAACCTAAATCAGGATGGCCGGACGCGGGGTTGAACCGTCGTCCTCCCGAATGCGAGTCCAGTGTCTAACCACTGCGCCACCTCTAACTCTTGTTGATAAGTAGGATATCAAACGGAGATATAAGTAGTAACACAACAATCCATATACATAAAAGCGGCATAAACATAGACGTGTTTGGTTTATTGAAAATTACACTAAGATTAACAGGAATGGAGTAGTGGAGTGAGATTAACGATGAAGGCACAGAATACATTCCGCCAATCACACGTGATCTGCTGTAGAGTCTCAGTAACTAACTGTGGTTGCCAGACCATCTTCATCACTATAGCACTTCCCACTTCCACTGTTCTGTAGTCTCATGCGACTTCCTTCCGTTGCGCACCGAAGCTTTGTTTCTTTTTATTATTTTTTTGGGGGGGGGTATATGTTCAGGCAAAATGGTTAACGGATTATGTGTCTACACTGCTAATAAATGTTCTTGAAAGGCTGCCAACCATTCTGTTGTTGCTGAACAGGCGCTTGCTATGCCAAAGCTAAAGGTAAACACGGTTGGTTACCTTCTCGCATTTCGAACCAACAGAACTGACGTGGACACAAATGTAGGGTTACATTGCCTGAAAAAAGTACAGTATCTGCAGTCGAAGTACTCAGCGACAATGCGGTTAGGATAGTCACTTCTGAAGTGACAGCCACTTCATGCACATGTGATAGCGACGAGGGTAATGTCAGTAAACAGGTTCAGGTGAATGTTTCGTGTGCGTGGTTTAAATGCCTAAGTAGGAAAATGATATTTTCGTAACTTTTGAGTACTAATAAGAAGGCTGATTTCAGTAACTGGATCCGAAAGAAATTCATCTCTGGAACTTAGTCTTAAATGCATGAAAGGAATCCCACTCAAACGGAGTTCTGGTTTGGGGAAAATGAAAATAGGGTATATTCTTTAGATTTCGGTCTCAATCTGTTGGCATTATTATAATGAAAAAATTCTCGTATATCGAAATTTCAGTAACTTCGTCACGAAATGTAGTTTCGTGAGCATTCTGTATAGCGTCTTAAAAACTTGCTACCGCAAACAAAACTAAATAGAAAACGTAGTGCATCTCTCCCAGAAGACACTGACAGCAAGTGCATCTTTGAAGCGAATAGTCTGTGAGTCTGAATGAATTGAATGAGATGTAGGGCTACGGGAATGCTCTTCGCGGGATGTGGCACCTCCACACCTCCATGTGCTCCTGCTGAAGTGTCAGTCCTTAAGTAATTTTGTATCACCTGTCCACGATATTACTGCACTTCGTCTCCGGTGGCTGTTATCGGGAACACGGAGTGAAGTCACATTAAACAAGTACAGAGGTGACTATGAAAAGCACATCCCACAGTGAACGATTTTAAGACGTTGTTCATATACGTTCAAGTGGTTCAGCGTCTCCTCGTAAAAACTCGTCTTAAGCCGACCGAAGCGCCGACACCCCCACCTACAATAATACTGTGCTCGACTTAACACTGAATTTAGTGATAGTGCATGGAGGATAAGAACACTGGCCTATTTAAAAGATGATAGAGCGGGACGCGTTGTTTAATATCAGAAAATGGCTCTGAGCACTATGGGACTTAACATCTATGGTCATCAGTCCCCTAGAACTTAGAACTACTTAAACCTAACTAACCTAAGGACATCACACAACAGCCAGCCATTACGAGGCAGAAAAAAGTCCCTGACCCCGCCGGGAATCGAACCCGGGAACGCGGGCGTGGGAAGCGAGAACGCTACCGCACAACCACGAGATGCGGGCAGTTTATTATCAGAGTAATCTTCGGAGTGATAGAGTTGAAAAATGAAAAGGGAAATATAAATATCAGAAACAATAAATCTTTGATCTGAAATTTATTGAACGATGAAGAACGCTCGTATAGAATGCAAAATAAATAAATAAAAGAGAATACAAGACCTGTTGAATAATCGACGGAAAATAAAGCGTTGTTTAGCATCAGAGACGCAAGAGACATTTTGTTAGTCAAATTTTTATAACACGTTTACAAGAAGGGTGTACCTATAGTCTGCTTCCGTGGCTGATGAGAGGCCGGCGTAGATGGCTGTGACACGAAGCAACCACGTTCAATTCCCGGTACTGCTAAGGAGCACTCGTAAGGGGTGCAGTCAACCTCGTGATGTCAACTGAGAAGCTACTTGAATGTGACGTACTAGCTCTAAGGTCTGGAAACATGACAGTACGGCCACCAGAGCGGTGCGCGGTGCACCGACAGCATGTCTCTCCATACAACACCCGCGTGATGCCGAGTGCCAGAGGACGACACGGTGGCTGGTCGACATCCTTTGGGCCTTCAGGACCTGGACGAGGAGCTCTAGTTGATGCATTTGTTGAAAAGCATAAATCTGGAGCTTTTTGAACACTAAAAACGAAGCGTGCAAGGTGATTCCGTGATGGTGTTACAAACTGTCGTGGATGATAGAGAAAGGTAATTGTATCATTTCGATGTAAAGAACCATTCACCGCAAATTACAAATAAACAAACATCGTTTTGATTCCTCTGACAGGGGAATACGTTTATTGTATTGTATGTTAACCGAGGACCTAGAAACGACGGAGAGGCTCCGTCCCCGCCGCAGCCGCAGTAGCCCACAACCCCACGACGACTACCTCAGTCCACTTCACCTTTCCGCCGCCCCACACTGAACCCAGGGTTATTGTGCGGTTCGGCCCCCGGTGGACCCCCGCAGGAAACGTCTCACACCAGAACAACGTAACCCTCGTGTTTGCGTGGTGGAGTAATGGTGGTGTACTCGTATGTGGAGAATTTGTTTGCGCAGCAATCGCCGATATGGTTTAGCTGAGGCAAAATAAGGGGAACCAGCCCGCATTCGCCGAAGCAGATGGAAAACGGCCTAAAAACCATCCACAGACTGGCCGGCTCAATGGACAAGTCCTCCGGACGGATTCGTGCCGGGGACCAAGCGCTCTTTCCAAACCCGGAATGCCGTGCGGTAGACCGAACGGCTAACCGGGAGGCCGGGAAACACATGTACTGGTACCGTTATTGCTATGGGCACTTTTTCATCTTCGCTATTGTGAAACATATCTCTTCTGTTGAACAGTTGTACATAGCTCATAAGGTTTGCATTTCAGGCTCTTTTTTTTCTTCCTTACTACCACCCCTCAAAGTTGCGACAACAGTACCGGTACATGTATTCCAATGTGTGGTGCACCAGAACGAGTTTCGCTTATAACTTTCGGCTAGGTTGTTTCCGGACGAGAATTCCTGATCTTAGGTTGATACATTCACCCTTCTCTATCATCCCCGGAAGTTCTGAACATCAACACGGATCACCCCGTATAAGAACATTGGCCTGTTGAATACTTGTCAGGAACGACTGCACCGCGTATTATTATACACTAAGGAGTGACCCTGGAAATTGAATATTCATAAATATTTTAAAAATAGTTAAAAAATCAATAAACAGAATAAATCTCGAGTGTCGTTAATTCTACAGCAGTTACGAAACCGTCACCAAGGTATACCGTTAACAATTTTGTTCATTAACTGTTTATAAAAAACAGTTTTTTTCAATCATACGTTTCTTCTTCATTTAGGCGTCTTCGGATTGGCTAATATTTGGTAGCGGAGGGTAAATGGGATACGGTGCATAAAATATCCCATCACGTAAATGCGCTTTTTAAAAGTGATGCGCTGTGTCCAATGCAAACCAAAGGGGACCAGGCATACAGTACATCTTTAGATCATAAACGGGCTGGACGTGTAGTGCATATTCTGCTGCACACATTACACTCGTGTACCCATCACTACCAAATATCAGTCAATCCGAAGATGCCTGAATAAAGGTGAAGCGCATCATTGGAAAATAAATAAATAAAATTAGCTCTACAGCCAAGAGCGCTGGTTTCTTCATACGAAACACGGTAGTTTTCTGCTCTTCTGTCCGATAAGGATGAGCTGTTCACAGACTAAAACCGCTGAAACTTGTCTAATTCTATTCACCCGTGGAACGAAAGTAGGCTGTATTGCTACAAATGACAGGTAAAGACGAAAAAAGGGCTCACAAAACTTGATGGGGTCTCCACAGGCTCAGGCTACGTTTGATGATGTGTAGCAGTTAGGCAACCCACGAGACAAGTGGTGAATGTGGCTATGAGTAGAAAGCTACTGCTTAGCCGCTGCGCGGTGGGTGGTCTAGTTTCGGCTGTCGCGCCAGATGGCACGGCGGTCGTCACCGGCGTCTCGGCAATTAACCGAAGCACTCGGCGTCGGCGTTCGGACCGGTAGCAAACTGCCCGACCGTATTTATGCACGAGGGTCAGCGCGCCTTCCGTGCCCTGCCTGTGGACTCGATCCAAGAATGGCCACAGGCATATCGTCGAAAGAATAAAATTTTCACGTGCAGTGCTGTGGGTCCCATTCTACGTTCAGGAAATAGACTGGTTGGAATTTAAGATTATTTTTTTCATCCTGATTCTGCAAAAGAAAATATAGAGAGAAATTACATTTTATAGAGCATTTATACGGCAAAAGAATATCTCGGCAGCTCCGAGTGATGGAGAGGATCTGTATAACGTATTAAGACAGGACGACAACGTAAGAGAGGAGAAATATTAAATTAAAAAGGCGAAGACTTAAAATCATTTTTACTTTGGGAAAAAGAAAAATAAAAGCTACAGCAAAAGCTTGCTGAGGACCATAAACTGAGAGAAAGCGATCATTTGATTCGTATAAAGATGTAAACGCCGCTTGTGTGTTCCCAGATGAACAGCAGGATGAAAAAAGTTGTATTTAAAAAAAAAAAGTGTTACTCAGCTTATTAAGGAAGGATTGTTATGATTAGGTTAAATGTGAGCGTATTATATTCAGATCTACATAATATCAGCACATATCCTTAATCTGAGAGAGACACTTCTCATGTTTACTTTTAATAAGACGGCTAAACATAAAAGAAAGCTGAACAGAATGGGGAAACCGTATTAGAGGAAAAGCAATTATCGATGTTGAGTGCATCATCCACTAAAAGAACAAATTTAAGGCAGATATACTGTGTGCCGGATAACGGAACTAAATACCATCTCAAGTTCCACTAGATCACTTGAAAAGACATTGAATTCTGTTCTCCAAAGCAGACTACACGGATTCTGTTTGAATGGGGTCAGGTGATAGTAGAAAGCAGAGCAACTCAAGTAGCATTCTTAAATTACTATTAGACGCTGCTTTTCTTCACAGAGAACTAATGTCGCTGTACAGTTATCAGGTAACACGCAAAATTTGTAAAAAATGAACTTTCATTGCAATGGGTGCAATTATGTTCTAAACGTCAATATTTAACATTTTTGTCAACAGATTAATAATCCAGTTATTATTTGAACATAAAGACAGGAACTCCTTAAAAAGATCTATTTCAGTCCCGTACATGAACGTAACTATTCGAAACAGATCGTTCTGTGTATACAAGACTGATTGGGACGTAGATATAGTAGTAATTCTTATTGGACTTCCCTAAATTTCTTCGAGCATTTCATATATTTCAACAGTCCGTATTTCGCACCATCATTCGACGTAAGTAAAAGGTTTCGAGCAGTGCGTAGAGGGCTTCTAACATTCAGGAGGGTTTCCATAAGAAGGAGTTCCAACAATGACGTCTTCTCTTGATTCCATAAGAAGGAGTTCCAACAATGACGTCTTCTCTTGAAACACATATTTCCCATAAATTACCAGAATAAATAAATAAATAAATTAATTAATTAATTAAAGCAAATCCAAGATCTATATCTGTAAGGAAGTCATCGAGATTGAGAAAGACACTATTGCCTTGTGTGTGTGGCATTCTAAATGCAGACGTGATGATTTGTGTAAAACTTCAATATGCACTCCCTCGGAAATTTTCGCTCAGCGTAAAATCTCTCCAAAGCAGCTAGAGAAACATGTAAACTGTATCACCCGCGAAAAAGTCTCTGTCGCGAGATCTTACATAACGGCAGTGCATTAGTTACGACTCCTGCCTCATGTTATGGAAGATTCCGATTTTCGTCCTATCTTCACCATCACTGCCTTAGAACTTTTTTCGTGTTCTTAAATCACAATCGGCAAATACGAGGACGGTTCCTTCAGCACGACAGGGTTTTGTTCGCTTCCTCCTCCCTCCCCTCCTGTTCGTTTCCTTCTACGCTAACCTAGTGATCTCTAATTATCTTGATGTTGCCACAATGATATACTAACTAAGATCAGGTGGAACTGGTATTAGGCCCTACCGAATATGATTTATGGTTGACCGACACTGGAAATTTATTACCAGGGATAATTAGGTAGCCGGCAGTTGTGGCCGAGCGGTTCTAGGCGCTTCAGTTCGGAACCGCGGTGCTGCTACGGTCGCAGGTTTGAATCCTGCCTCGGGCATGGATGTGTGTGACGTCCTTAGGTTAGTTAGGTTTAAGTAGTTCTTAGTTCCAGGGGATTGATGACCTCAGATGTTAAGTTTCATAGTGCTCAGAGCCATATGAACCATAATTAGGGGTATTTTGTCACAATTTTTTTCCTTTCATGATTAAAATGAGTGATCAAAATTTGTAAAACGAAAAACCGGCCAACAGTTGTTTTATCCACAATCTTTTATTGTGCGCACTACCCGTATCGGAATGCATTAAGTTCCATCATCTCGTGTAAACTGTAACAATGAAACTATTGTATTATACGATAGCTGGAGGGGATCCTAAAGTCTGAAATACCATATGTAGAACTATATTGCTAATATTTATAAATCGAAATAGATTAAAAGAAAGAGCAGGACGTTACTTACAAATAAAATCACTTAACCATCTGAAGTCTTCCTCGCCCCTGTGTTATCATAGGACCAAAGGTTCCGTGTGAAAAGGATAAAAGGTACATAAAAAATCCGAAAAAAACGGCACGGGCATCAAGATCGGACACCAAAAGTCAGCAGAATCTAGGCACATGTCCAATGCAGTATAAGATGAGGGGGAGGGGGGGAGGAGGGGAGATATCACATATTGCGATGAATTACTTACATAAATCACATGAGAATCGCTACACCGTGTTGCGGGACTGGGAACACAAACAGCGAATACCAGACACCAGTATCCAGAGCGCAGGCGCGGCGTGAGACAGATATTAGATCTGTGAATTGTTTAAACTGGAAAAGCGGGAAGTACCATCAGGAAGGCGGAACCATCACAACATTTAGAGGGAAGAACAACTACACATTTAAAACAAAAAGAAGGAAAAATACTACGTTGTATGGGCACCTTAATCTGCCTGCATAAAGTCATAATTAACTAAAGAATTTTTGTGATGCAAATCAGTGTATTCATTAATTGCATAGAAAGGATTATTAATTACACAGAAAGGTTTCTTAAAATTTCAGAACATGGCAGGACATTGAGTACCGATGCTTGGCTGCCGTGTGTAACACAGTTAAGTCATAGCCAATCAGCTGAAACTGATGCTGGTTGTCAGTCAGATGCATTGTCAGAGCCGATCTGGAATCGGCCAGGACTTTATGTTCTTAAAATCTCATATAAAAATTCCTGCCTGTCTGGCCACTATGTGTGCTCTTACATTACTGGCTTATATCGCCTGTACATGACCTCCTCCCTCTTAATGTTGTGATGGTTCCGTCTTTCTGCTGCTTTCCCAGTTTAAGTAGTTCACCGATCTCCTGTCTGTTTCATACCGCTCCTCAGCTTTGGATTGTGACGGCGCAGTACTCACGGTTACTATTTGTTAGTATTTATTATTACATATTTATCCTCTTTGTGTTCCCTGTCGTGCAACACAAGAGAACGGTATTCATGGAATTACGTAATCTCCACGCAGTTTGCGATTTCTCCCTCCCCATCCCCCCCTAACCCACATTGCATATTACATGTCTCAGTATCTGTGGTGACTTTTGGTGTCCAGGGGAGCTGTCCGTTTCTCCGATTTTTACGAAGTCCGCCGTATCCTTCCCAAAGGAACCATCCTGGAATTGGCCTGGAGAGATCCAGGAAAATGACAAGAAACCTAAATATGGACGGGCAGACCGGGATTTGAACCGTCGTGGTCCCGCATGCGACTCCCCTGTGTTAACCACTGGGGCGTCTCGCTCGGTAATCTCAGACAGTACAAGGGTGGGGAAGGCAATCGTCAGCGAATTGCCATCGACCTTAGTCGGTTTTACGAATTCCACTAAGAATTTAAAATCTAGACGACCAGACGGATTCACTTCTATCGAATGGGAACACATTATCTCAGCCACTTCGTTCAGTCAATTTAGAAGTAAAATCTTCAGAAGCCAAGATCGCTAACTGTATCTTGATTTTTGATGACCAGTTTCGGCAGTCTAAAGTTACCATCATCGGATCTTATACAAATATATCTCCATAAAGCTCCATCACTGAGATGTTTTTTCCATACTACCCGATGATGGCAACTTAGACTGCCGAAATCGGTCATCAAAAATAAAATTATAGATAGGACTGGGATGGAAGAACACTAAAGGTACAGTAGACTGGGAGGCGGAAAGTAATCACCGTCATAGCATAATCTTTATTTTGAGTACACTTTTACTAACAAGGGGAAGGCCGAAGACACGGGCATCCGATTCGGCTCAAATTTGGCAGGTCGCTTGTGTACAACCTAAAACGAAGGACTCTTTGATATTTTGGATCAACACCCCCGCAATTTTGAGAAAATCGCCCGTGAAGGTTATGACGAGCAATCGACTCAAAATTGGAGGGATAGATATATAATTGTTAATAGAGCATTTTTCATCATCAGGTATGGGGTCCGCAAACGCAAACTTTTCCAGAAATCGAGGAAAGAAACTTCTACAACTGCCGCTTCTGTACCCACATGGTAAACGCTTTTCGCCGATTCTTCGGAAGCAGTGTAGCTGTCGAAAGATTGCATTCATTACATGTTCTTGGTGCCGTGGGTAAATTTGTTTCGAATGTTTCTATGACAAGTACCATCCATCCAGTTGTTCGAAGAAAAGCGAGGACGCGTAACAGTGACTGGAAGAGCCATTGTAAAGTGACCTGCAGTAACATTTTAGTTGTTCACTATCTCAAGGGGTTTGTGACATTTATTTGCCTATCTTATTATTATCATTCCTTATTGATTTATTTACCTTATAACCCTCCTATCCCTATCAATTGAGATACGGAAAAGTACAAACGAAAAGAAGAACATCCACTAGGTTTCTTCGAGATTCGAGCGCGGGTTCTCCGATTCCCAGCCACCTTGACAGTTGCACTACTTTTTTTTCTTTTTTTTTTTAGTTTCATGTTGTTCGCTTTCGTTCTTTGCATCTGCTCGGGGCGGACGTCGTAAGACATCCATTTAAGTTCGTTGTTGATCGATTAACTCAGGTTTTTTTTTATTACAGAGGGCAGCTAACCCTGCGACAGAACACGCTGAGCTAACGTACCGGCGATATCAGTGCTGTCGATGAGAGGCGTTTACTATGTGGTTACAGAACGGCAGTTGTAAAAGTTTGTTACCTCGATTTCTGGAAAAGTATGCGTTTGCGGACCCATTCATGATTATGAAAAATGCTCTATTGACAATTATCTATCGATCCCTTCAATTTTGAGTCGATTGCTCCTCTTAACCTTTGGGGGTGATTTTCTCAAAAACGCGGGGGTGTTGACCCAAAATATCTTAGATTCCTTCGTATTAGGCTGTACACAAGCGACCTGCCAAATCTGAGCCGAATCGGTTGGCCGTGTCTGAGGCCTTCCCCTTGTAAGTCTTATCCGACCTAGGAAAAATCAGCTAACTCGCAGTCTTGGTAGCTGAATTTGTGTACAACCACTTATGAAATACATTACTGATAACGACTTTAGACCGAGAATGGAAAAACAGATTCGTCAGAGAGCAAGCACTTCGTTGTGTGTAGTAAACGGTATTAAAGCGCATATAGTCAATGTGTTAACAAGGGACCTAATCCCTGCAGTAACGATTTACACTGAGAAGTATAATATTATCTTTCTGTGAACGATAACAACGGCAAAGTATATTTAAACGTAGTTTTTGTTAAACAAATTCAGGAAATTACAGCATACCAACTGCGTTGCTTCACCTGCGCCACCACCGTTTACACATGAGGGAATAGCGAAACTCTAGAACGTTCTGGCATGTTTATCTAACAGGATGAAGTGGATCCACACGACTGGTGGACTATGGGCAGTCATTCCTCTCGTTTCCCCAGGCGGCTCGGCCGGGTGGAACAGCCATTAATAAACTGTTTTCAGCTACGAGTCGGTGTTTATTCGAACGGTTTCCAGCTCCATGACCTCCTTTCGGGAACAGCTGCAATTCTGCAGTTCCAGTTAAGTTTCCACCAACAGAATTACTCAAGTGCTAGAATGTACTCAGAGACATAAGTCTATCAAAGGTAGTGTGCTATGCTTCAGTCACGTAGAAGTAATTGCAATTTACATCTGCTTGAATCTTAATGGAGTAGAAATAAGTTGGTTCTAAAACAGAATTTAAAGCACTATTCTATGATTCAGTACAAATATTCATCAAATAGAGAATTATATTATGTAGGCTGCGTAAGAACACATCTCACTGCTGGTTTGTGCAGCCTTCATAACAGAGCATGAGAATTGTGTCCTGAATTCTACGGGGGAGGCCAGACGATAATTTGAAGGGGGTGGAGGGGAGGGGAGTGGGAATGGCCTTCACCTGGGGGTGTGGAGTATTTTTGATACTTTGAAAGACGAATGGCGACTTCTAAGTACCCATAATAATTTCTAGTTCCTACCGTGTCAAAAACCTGCGTAATACCGACTTTGAAAACATTTTATTGAAAGAAAAGCACTTGACTCAACTGACTGTTCTTATTTCTTATTGCACCATTTGAGGAGGAGCAGTATAGTGCCTCCCATATACAAGGGGAAAGGGGATATCCAAAACTGTTTCAATTGTAGAGGGATAAAACTGATGTCCCACACAATGAAGATCTGGTAAAGGATAGTTGAGAAGAGATTGCGTCTAGAAACTGAAGTATGTGAAGAACAGTTTGGGTTTATGCCGAGAAGTGGAACAACCGACGCAAATTTGCACTAAGGCTACGGATGGCGAGGCATGAGAATTACAAGCCGAACTGCATATGGCCTTTATCGACCTAGAGAAAGCATCTGACAGAGTGCCGAGGCAATAGATATGGAGATGTCTGAGAAGTAAATGCCTCCCAGAAAAATACAGGGTGTTTCAAAAATGACCGGTATATTTGAAACGGCAATAAAAACTAAACGAGCAGCGATAGAAATACACCGTTTGTTGCAATATGCTTGGAACAACAGTACATTTTCAGGCGGACAAACTTTCGAAATTACAGTAGTTACAATTTTCAACAACAGATGGCGCTGCAAGTGATGTGAAAGATATAGAAGACAACGCAGTCTGTGGGTGCGCCATTCTGTACGTCGTCTTTCTGCTGTAAGCGTGTGCTGTTCACAACGTGCAAGTGTGCTGTGGACAACATGGTTTATTCCTTAGAACAGAGGATTTTTCTGGTGTTGGAATTCCACCGCCTAGAACACAGTGTTGTTGCAACAAGACGAAGTTTTCAACGGAGGTTTAATGTAACCAAAGGACCGAAAAGCGATACAATAAAGGATCTGTTTGAAAAATTTCAACGGACTGGGAACGTGACGGATGAACGTGCTGGAAAAGTAGGGCGACCGCGTACGGCAACCACAGAGGGCAACGCGCAGCTAGTGCAGCAGGTGATCCAACAGCGGCCTCGGGTGCCCGTTCGCCGTGTTGCAGCTGCGGTCCAAATGACCCCAACGTCCACGTATCGTCTCATGCGCCAGACGTTACACCTCTATCCATACAAAATACAAACGCGGCAAACCCCTCAGCGCGGCTACAATTGCTGCACGAGAGACATTCGCTAACAATATAGTGCACAGGATTGATGACAGCGATATGCATGTGGGCAGCACTTGGTTTACTGACGAAGCTTATTTTTACCTGGACGGCTTCGTCAATAAACAGAACTGGCGCATATGGGGAACCGAAAAGCCCTATGTTGGAGTCCCATCGTCCCTGCATCCTCAAAAAGTACTGGTCTGGGCCGCCATTTCCTCCAAAGGAATCATTGGCCCATTTTTCAGATCCGAAACGATTACTGCATCACGCTATCTGGACATTCTTCGTGAATTTGTGGCGGTACAAACTGCCTTAGACGATACTGCGAACAGCTCGTGGTTTATGCAAGATGGTGCCCGGCCACATCGCACGGCCGACGTCTTTAATTTCCTGAATGAATATTTCGATGATCGTGTGATTGCTTTGGGCAATCCGAAACATACAGGGGGCGGCGTGGATTGGCCTCCCTATTCGCCAGACATGAACCCCTATGACTTCTTTCCGTGGTGACACTTGAAAGACCAGGTGTACCGCCAGAATCCAGAAACAATTGAACAGCTGAAGCAGTACATCTCATCTGCATGTGAAGCCATTCCGCCAGACACGTTGTCAGAGGTTTCGGGTAATTTCATTCAGAGACTACACCATATTATTGCTACGCATGGTGGATATGTGGAAAATATCGTACTATAGAGTTTCTCAGACCGCAGCGCCATCTGTTGTTGACAATTGTATCTACTGTAATTTCGAAAGTTAGTCTGCCTGAAAATGTACTGTTGTCCCAAGCATATTGCAACAAACGGTGTATTTCTATCGCTGCTCGTTTAGTTTGTATTGCCGTTTCAAATATACCGGTCATTTTTGAAACACCCTGTATATCAGGGTGGTAGAAGACATGTATGAAGGTGCAATGACACAAGTCAGGAGCAATGCAGGTGCAACAAAGGCATTTCAAGTGAGAGTAGGACTACATCATGGATCTGCTCTCAGCCCATATCTCTTTGGCCTTGTCATGGATGTACTCGTCAAAGATGTGAAAAAACAGGCACCTTGGAGCATGAAGTTTGCTGATGGTGTTGTAATCTGTGAATCCCCTCAACAGGCACTGCAAGACAAGCTTGAACAGTGGAGAAAAGCTCTAGAGGAGAGGGGAATGAGAATTGGCGGGGTGAAAACAGAGTATATGTGTAAAAACGATGCCAAAGATCTATATATTAACCTGTAAGGAGAACAACTGACTCTGGTCAAGAAATTTAAATATCTAAGGTCTTATTTGCAAAGTGATGGAGGACTGGAGGCCGATATACGGCACAGGATAAATAGTGCATGGATTAACTGGAGGAAACTGAGCGGAGAACTGTGTGTTAAGAAGGTTAGCTACAGAATGAAAGAAAAGCTTTACAAGTCTGTGGTTAACTCTGCTACGCTGTGTAGCACAGAAACTTGGACAATTACAAAAGCCCAAGTGAACAAAATGGAAGTGGCAAAAATGAGAATGTTAAGGTGGATGAGTGGGGTGACACGAAAGGATAGACTAAGGAATGAGTACGTCAGGGGAACAGTGAAAGTGGGGCCCATAGGGTAGAAGATTCAAGAAAGTAGGGTAAGACTGTGTGCACATGTGCAGGGAAGAGGCGGGTACTAAGTGCAGAGAAGAAATTGGCATTTATGGAAGAGAAGGATTCAGCAAAGCAGCGACGACCCCACAGGACGTGGGAAAAGGCTGAGATGATGATGATGATGATGATGATTTCCTCTTTTCTCTGTGGTCTGTGAGCTCGGCAGAGGGGCGGATGACGTAAGGTGGGCCCGCTTACCGCCGGTTATGTACGCCCCTGACTCTATACTGACTACGTAGTAACTGAAAATATTATGTATCATCGGTTAACCATTCAGTGAGGGACTTACTTTAGCGAAAGGTTTTCTCGCAGCCGAAAACTGAGTTAGATGCTACATAAAAGAAAATGAATTTATCTTTTCGTAACCATCCGTTGTAATCGGTAGTGTATTAATGAGGCTTAATTTTGCGTACGTTTCTCGAAGGGACTAGATTTCTACTAGACTATTGGCTTCACCGACCCCGGCGAGTTTTCTTTCGGTTAAACATCTCATCCCAATGACGCATGATCGCGCCAATCGATAAGGTGTTTACAGGGTATAGGGAAACTAGATATGGAGTCACTGTAGGTATTGAATAGTCCTGTCTGATTCCAACATTTCTATGTATTTGTAATATACCGTGATACCTAGCCGGGTCTTATCCTTCGGGAACGGATTAAACGAATGAGAGTCTCGTATATGGACTGAACAGTTTTCTCAGCCGCGTACACATTATGGAAAGTTCGTGGTGTACTCAAGAAACTGGAACGTTTGTCAAATTTCGCGGCTCAGAGTTGTCTAAGAGTCTTCAATTTCCTCACGATCGCGTAGCAGCAAAATTATTCGGTAAGCGACCAATTAGGAAAAATTCCAATGTGACTTCAGTGGTTCCATATACCTGAATTATAAATAGAATACGGAGTAGTCTCCCTCATCTGTACTGGAGAGAGCCAAAGAAACTGGCGCACCTGCCTAATATCGTATAGGGCCCTCGCGAGCACACAGAAGTATCGCAACACGACATGGTATGGACTCCATTATTGTATAAAGTAGTGCTGCAGGTAATTGACACCATAAATCCTGCAGGGCTCTACGTAAATCCGTAAGAGTACCAGCGGTTGGAGATCTGTTCTGAACAACATGTTGCAAGGCATCTCACATATGCTCAATAATGTTTATGTCTGGGGAGTTTGGTGGGCAGCGGATATTTTTTATACTCAGAAGAGTGCTGGAGCCACTCTATAACAATTATGGACAGCAATTCTAGACGTGTGGGGTGTCGTGTTGTCCTGCTGGAATTGCCCAAGTCTGTCGAAATGCACTATGGACATGAACGGATACAGGCGATCAGACAGGATGCTTACGTACGTGTCACATATCAGAGTCGTATGTAGACATATCAGGGGTCCCGTAGTAGTCCGGCTGCACACTCCCCACTCGATTACAGAGCCTCCAAATCTTGAACAGTCTCCCGCTGACATGCAGGGTCCACGGATTCACGAGGCTGTCTCCATACCCGTAAACGTCCATCAGCTCGATACAATTTCAATCGAGAATCATCCAACCAGGCAACATGTTTCCAGTCATCAACAGTCCAATGTGGGTGTTGACGGTCCCAGGTGAGGCGTAAAGCTTTGTGTTATGCAATCAACAAGGGTACACGAAAGGGCCTTTGGCTCCGAAAGTTGTTATCGATGATGTTTCGTTGAATGGTTTGTACACTGACACTTTCTGATCGCCCAGCATTGCAATTTGCGGAAGGGTTGCACTTATTTCACGTTGAACAAGTCGAATGTCCGTTTCTTTGCAGGATTTTTTCCGGCCGCAGCGATGTCGCAGATGTGATGTTTTACCGGATTCCTGATATTCTCGGTACACTTGTGAAATGGTCGTACGCTAACATCCTCACTTCATGGCTACCACGGAGCTGCTGTGTTCCACCGCTCTTGCGATGACTGTTCAAATGTGTGTGAAATCTTATGGGACTTAACTGCTAAGGTCGCCAGTCCCTAAGCTTATACTCTACTTAACCTAACCTAAATCATCCTAAGGACAAACAGACACACCCATGCCCGAGGGAGGGATTCGCACCTCAGCCAGGCAGCCGCACATGCGACGACTGTAAGACCACGTTCAAACTCAGTTGAATCTTGTTAACCTACCACTGTAGCAGCAATAACCGATTTAAGAACTACCCCAAGCTCTTTTGTAATATAGGCGTTGCCGAATACAGTGCTGTATTCTGCCGGTTTACGTATCTCTGTATTTGAAAACGCATGAAAATACCAGCTTCTTTTGCGCTTCAGTGTATATTCCAGAAGAACGAAAATGATTGCCTCTTGTCTACGGTAGAAACGAGTTACGCTATTGGGCAAAAGACAAACCTAGATCAGATTCACACCTCTGAGTTTAATGTGTGATCCCGTGCTCTTGTTCGCAGTTTTTCCGGCCGTATCACAAGGACCATCTTTTATGACGTAGATATTTTGACTCATTTTTGTAGGCAGGCAAATAAATGTGCGGGAATCAGAGTACAAGATCGACTGTGGCAATGCTTCTATTTACCCACCATCTTGCTCGAAGATCTCCACAACAGCCGGCGGATTTAGTTTCCAGCCGCGGCAGAAAGCGGTGAGAGGCAAAAAGTCCGTTCCCTCGAGTGCTCGCTATCTATGAAAGAAGCCGCCGGCCGCGTCCGAGACGGTGCGTAGAGTCGCACGGATGCGTGCCGGCGCAGAGGCCCACGTGTGTTCGGAGCGCGGTCCGGGCTCCCCCCGGTGTGGTTTTTAGCCGACCCGACCCCGTCACGTCTGTGTGACTGCCGCAGTCGTTAAACAACTCATTATACACAGGCAATTACAGAGCGAAACAGCGAGCGGGCGACGTGGAAAACTTGTTCCCGGTGCCGCAGCGCAGCGCGCGCTCCGTCAGGCCCGCGCGGCGCTGCGGGGTGCCGTTGTTTCGGGCTCCGAGCTCTCCCCTCCCCCCGCCACAGCCCGTAACGGCCCAAACTTTAACCACTTTGTGCGCGCGTTCCGGAGGAAGAGGAGGGACGTGCCGGCCCCGCGAGATGGAGAGGAGGCGCCGAGGAAGTGCACCAGATAAAGGCGCGCGCCGCAGCTCCGCCAACTGTGATTCCAACTGCGCCGCCGTCTCTCTCCCTCTCTGTGTGTGTGTGAGTATATGTGTGTGTATGTGTGTGTATGGCTGCCCCGGCTAAAATTGGCCGTACAGTGCGTGCCTCTCTCTACTGACGCAACTTCTACGACATTTTTGAAATAGAGGCGTACGGATACAACTGTTCATAACCAGCAGCAAGTGATAAAAACAGCAGAAGCTGAAAATTCTGTACGTTCAGTTTTAAATTACTAAAAAACGGGAACTTCAAGTATTTAATGCATATACTTCACGACCACACTATGGAAGTAACATGTCATCACATCCCTAACAGTTTTATATGGTTCAAGATACTAAAAGGAGAATTCTGGTAAATGAAAATAGGCGAAGCAGCGAGTATGTTGCTATAATATACCGGGTGATCAAAAAGTATAAATTTTAAAACCGAATAAATCACGGAATAATGTAGATAGAGAGGTACAAATTGACATACCTGCTTGGAATGACATGGGGTTTTATTAGAACAAAAAAAAAAATACAAACGTTCAAATACAAATGTCCGACAGATGGCGCTTCATCTGATCACAATACCAATAATTAGCATGACCAAGTAAGACAAAGCGAAGATGATGTTCTTTACAGGAAATGCTCAATATATCCACCATCATTCCTCAACAATAGCTGTAGTCGAGGAATAATGTTGTGAACAGCACTGTAAAGCTTGTCCGGAGTTATGGTGAGGCATTGGCGTCGGATGTTATCATTCAGCATCCTTAGAGATGTAGGTCGATCACGATACACTTGCGACTTCAGGTAACCCCAAAGCCAATAATCGCACGGACTATGGTCTGGGGATCTGCGAGGCCAAGCATGACGAAAGAGGCGGCTAAGCACACGATCATCACCAATAGACGCGCGCAAGAGATATTTCACGCGTCTAGCAATATGGGGCGTTTTTTTTTGTTGTTGTTCTAATAAAGCCCCATGTCATTCTAATCATTTGTGTCAATTTTTACCTCTCTATCTACATTATTTCGTGGTTTATTAAGTTTTAAAATTTATACTGACTTTTTGACCAATTTGTATGTAGGGTCTCCAAGAAATATTGCGACAGACTTAAAGGAGTTGTAGGGAGTGTCTAGAGGAACAAATCGAGGATAGGAACCTGTGTCTGGATACGACATCCAATGACGCTGCAGACTCAAACTGCCGGCCGCGGTGGCGGAGCGGTTCTAGGCGCTTCAGTCCGCAACCGCGCGACTGCTACGGTACCAGGTTCGAATTCTGCCTCGGGCATGGATGTGTGTGATGTCCTTAGGTTAGTTAGGTTTAAGTAATTCTAAGTTCTACGAGACTATTGACCTCCGATGTTAAGTCCCATGATGCTCAGAGCCATCTGAACCAAGAGTCAATGTTACAGGACACCTCTTCGGCAGCAACTGTGACATTGACGGACCGTACGCGGAGCGTCTCGCCAGGTCGCCCGTGTAGTTGCCGCATAGAATAGCACTGTCTCGTATGAACGCAATGCTCTGTTGCCTTGCTGGATGAGAGTTTCAGACACGAGTTTCCATTTGCAGTTTTTCTTCCTCATGTACACCAAAAAACTAGAGACACTAGAGGGACCCAGAAAAAAAATAAACTGCAGACGGAAACATTTGAACAAAACCCTCATGTTTCGAGGCAGAAGGGTTTCTCATTCATAGGGAAGGTATATCGCATTCATAGAAATAGTCACCCTGGTTACGGACACGTTTCTCCCATCGACAGACCAGTTTCTTGATACAGTCACCGTAAAATGTTTGATTTCTTAGACTGAGCCACAACCACACTTCCGCTGACAGTGCTTCATTACTACCAAAGTGAAGTCCCCGAATGTGGTGTTTAAGTTTTGGAAACAGATAAGAATACGATAGGACCATGTCGGGACTGTTTGGAGAATGATCGATGACAGTAAACCTGTGGTGTTGGATTCTTGCAGATCTCGCAGCTCTCGAGTGTGGTCTAGCATTGCATGCAGAAAGAGAGGGTGATCCACGTGCGGACGAATTCTTTGATTTTGCACTTTAAGTTTTCTGAGGATCTCGCAGTACACTGACAGTTACGTATACACGGCTATGATACACGCTACAATTCGTCACAGCGTTGCAACTTGCGTCAGTGAAGTTGGAAAATCCCGCTTGACATGCACAACCTCAACCGATCTTCAGTCAAGACTAAGGTCTCGGAGGCTTTACTTTTCAGCACACAATTGTAGCTTTATCAGTTTACTAGGGTAGGCGGCATACGGCATATCCGATTAATAGATTCTGCTAGTTCGGTAGAATATAGTATTACCACGACCAGCAAATCATATAAAACTTCTATCGGCTCTTGGAAGTGCCGCGAACGTTTTGTCTCTAGTAAAAATTATTCCCTATGATTGACCTATCACCACTAGACGTTTGATGCGAAGACTATTTCCTGAATTTCAGCACAAAATCTCTCCATGATGCACAACGTGTCTCTTGCATCAGTGAAGCAACATGCGTGCTTTCTTAGAAATTTGTTTCTTTTCGTAGATTAAGGCCAGGATTCTGTTGGCCAGAAATGCCGTCCGGTTATGGGGAAAATGGGAAAGAAGAGAACCGAACCGTTTGAAATGTGGTGCTATAGAACGATGTTTACCATTAAATGAATTGATAAGGAATGATAAGATTCTTTGCAGAATCGATGGAGAAAAGGTCATATGGGAAACATTGACACGAAATACAGACTGTGCTAAGACATCAGGGAGTAGCTTCCATGGTATTATAGAGAGCTGTAGATGGTAAAAACACTGGAAGAATGCAGGCGTGGGTTAAATGTGGCAGATAACTGAGGACGTAGGGTGCAAGCACTACACTGAGGTGAAGATGATAGCAGAAGAAAATGGCGATGAAATCGTGATAGGCCGCCCCAAACATGTCAGAAGCCTAATGACTTAAAAATAAGATCATTTAAAGAAGGTTGAGGGAGGGGGCGTCTTGCAGGTATGACAAGGACTGGCTTTTAAAGACTTGGCGAGGGGATGGACGGTCCAATATTTTGCAGCCATCTGTGTAAAATATTTAATGAACTTTTATAGAAAAAAATGAATTACTGTTCGATACCACCAGTGAGACTAGAATATTAGGGTACAGAATTTAGGGTACATAGAAACTGAGTATACTGTATTTATTAAGTTATGAAACAATTAATGTTCAGATAATTGTTCAGCCTCAGCTGTTGATTTTCAAAGAAATGTAAAAAAGGCACTTGCCTCGCTGTAGCTCACCAGAATAATGTTTCTGTGAGCAATCGCACTGCTTATGGTCGGGCGAATGCTCAAATCAAGTTTGAATCATGTCTACGTGCAACGCTTCGTTAAGATCGAAGTGGTGGACGTGTTCAATAGCACATACCATGAACAGTGTTGTTCAGTCACAAGTTCAGAGTTTTGTGAAATGCATTTCAGAAGGATTTCTACTTCAGTTACAGTTTCTAAATGTCGATCACGGGGTCTATTTTCATTAGTCCATGCAACCTCTAACTCAATGACAACAACTCCCATAATTTTCTCCATTCTGTGTATATAGCTACAGTGGATATGTGAAAAATGAGAAAAGAGGATTAATCCAACATCACATGCAACACACGCAGACACCTGTTATTCTGTTAGCTTCTGTCGTAGAAGTGGAATGCAAACACCGTCCTTGACATAACACCACAAGGCAAAAGTTTGCAAGGCGTCAAGTCCGGAGATTGTGGTGGCATCTCGAATAGCGTCAGATCAGAAGTCACAACACGGCTTATCTAACGACTTTGCAACGTCTCATTCATGCAGTCTCGTACACAGCTGTGGAAATGTATGGAGTGCCGTTTTGTTCGCCATCGTGTTGGAATATGAACTCCCTATTATAAATTTCAAGTTGTAGCATGAGCCAGAACTGCATCGTTTTGAGATTCATGAGTCCATTGACAGATCTCTTAACAGAGAAAAAGGGTCGATTGGTTTTAGTGCTGGACGCGGCACAGAATGTGCTAACTTTCTCGGGATCATGGACGTGTACAAGAGCTCCATGTGGACTACCTGGACCCCATATACGTATGTTGTGTCAGCAGACCTTCCCTGTAAGATGAAATATGGCTTCGTCACTGATGATTAACTTGGTTACGAAATCGTTTACTTTTAAGATCATTCTGCATATCAGTGCCGAACTGCAGATGTCGCAATTTGTCGTCATGACTTACACGATCTGTATAGCTTCGCCCTTAATCGCTTACGAAGGATTTTCTGCGCTGTTGGCTGTGGGTTATTCCATTCTGCGCTAGCTCGGCAGGTGCACTTTGTGGGACTTTCGAAAGATCACGTCCGCCGCACGGTTCATTGTCTGTTCTGACACACCAAGTCACGCCGAACTTTTTGCTTCGCACAAACATCGATTTTCCTCGAATTTCTTATACCACTCCACTATGTTGTTGTAAACTGGTGGTGTCTTGTGAAACTTGTCATGGAAAGTTCTTTGCACATTCGCTTCAGATCGGCAACGGGCAAACTATAGCATACAAAATGCTTTCTCTGCATGGTTCGCCGCCATTCCCAGCAGTTTTAGTCGGTACCACCGCTTTCGGCCGTTTTCCAAACTATAAGGGGCAGTCAAATGAAAACGAGAGAGATGCAGAAAAAGATAGTAAACTTTTTATTTTATCAAGAGTAATCGCCGTAACTGTTAATACATTTACCCCAACGTGAGACAAGGTGGTCAGTGGCATCATGGAAAAACGTTTTAGGTTGCCTATGGAACCTTGACTGTACCCAGGCCCAGCAAATCGACGGCCCCAAAAATGTGGAATCGCGTTGGAGAGAGATCGGGCTGTACGGAGGACACGTAAGGGCTTCCCAACAAAACTTCTGCAGCGTAGTTAAAGCAACCTTCGCAACATGTGGTCGAGCATTATCCTGCAATGGAATTATGCCGTATGTCATCATTCGTGGGCGTTTCGACTTGGTGGCGCGCTTCAGTTTTGGCAAAGTGTCCACGTACCGATGTGCGTTAATTGTGGCACCGAGATCCTGAAACGTCTGTGAACGGCGAGCCCATGCAGTCACAGAAAAAGGTAATCATGATTTACCTGAAGCTGGCGCGCCTATTGTTTGCATTACGCTTCAGAATTTTCGCTGGGAAACCCGTACACATACTCCATACAGCGGCGATCTTTCCCCATATGATTTCCATATGCCTGGAGCCCTGAAGAAAGTGTTATTGGCTCTCGATTCACTTCTGACGAATAGTTGCACACCTGTGTGCAATCATGGTTCCGCAAGCATCCAAAAACATTTTCCATTGACGCACTGACAGGATTGTCTCACAGTGATATTAATGTGCTAACAGATATAGCGATTAGTTTTCAAATAATAAACTGTTTACTTACTTTATTCCATGGGTCTCGTTTTCATTTGATTGCCCGTGACGTACTTCCGGCATCCCTTTCAAAAGAGGGGAAGAAATTCTTTTCTCAACGCACTGTCTTTGACACGAGCTGCGTTATCTTGGCTTTGTACAGTAGCGCCCTGCTTTTGCCGAGGGCGAGGATATACGCCAGAGGACCTATGAAGTGGAAGGATCTGAAGTGATAGTAAACTGACTACGGGAGCTGGCATCGTGGGCTCAGGGTGTTACTCTACTGTGTATAAAGTGGGGCGGCGTAGTGGCTTGACTGTTAACGATGGTACCTGCTGCAGACGATGGTTTCTCATCTGTCCTGGAATTGGGATTAGCCCCCGGCGCTGTGAATGTTGGGAACCAAGCATCTCAATGAAACCTTGGCGCCTTTGTTTCAAAATACAACAATTCCCGGAAGGAAATTTGCTGTGGTTACATGTTCTATACGCAACGAAATACAGAATACAAGTGGTACGTTCTCATTGATCCACTGTGGACTTTCTAACTGTAGACTCTGTTTCACATAGCTTGTTCTGTTGGAACTGCCAGTATCTTCCGAGGGCTCGTCTCTAAGCGCCTGGTTTTTTGGCTTGAGCCAGTGAACTAAGTCGGATCACAGCTGACGGAAATAAATAGGCATAAGCACTCAGGTTAGTGCTAATGGAACTTGGAGCTGCTGCGGGCGCCGTGCGTGAATGGACACTGCCCATTTGTAAGTAGTGGTCTACTGACCGAACATTTAACCTGGTTCTTCCTATATTAAACTTGTCTAAATAGATGCACAGGGATGGTCAAGAAATTATATATTAGTCTTTATGTAAACAAGTACCTGCAGTTCTTATTAATTACATAAGATAGGTGACGTGATACGTGACGTTTCCTTCGGCGTTTTAAAGTTAGTGTGTTTGAAGCTGTCGTCCATCTATGTGTCAGTTAAACTCTGAGCTACGAGACTGTTGTTTAAAGCCCAGTTCTCATGCATTTGTTAATCATTTTATGAAGTATTATTTGGTCGTTCACCAGCGTGCAACCTTTTCTGATAACTCCGAGCTTGTAGTTTGTCATTAAGGTATGAACTATTTTACAAGGGGTGGTAAATGGAAACAAGACAGATGGAAAAAGTGAGCAAATTTAATTGCCATGACTGTTACTCAGTCCTACTGTGAGACAAAACGGTCAGTGTCTTTACGGAAAAATTTTTGTGGTTGCCTATGAGGCAATGGTTGTACCCACGTGTGCACCTCTTCACCCGAAACAAATCTATGTCTTTCTACAGAGCTCAAAAAAAGTATTAACGGTTACGGCCATTAATTCTGAAATAATGAACAGGTTACTCACTGTTTTCCGTGTGTCTCGTTTCTGTTTGACAACCTGTTATAATCAAGTGTGTAGAAGGATTTTCACCGTCACACGTGCTAAGTATTAGTAGGTCTACATACTGTAACCTTCTGTCTTGGCCAACTCCTCATGTGAGATATTTTGCAGATCGTCCCAGTATCCAGCGTACTCAACATTTTGTCAGTGGTTACGATCGATCCTAAGTATTGGCTGACTGTGTATACGATGAAGGGCCGTTCTTTCAAATAAATAAAAGAAGCCACTCATTGTCAACTGTTTAATTGTTGTGGCTGACTATTATTTAAATTTTGCTTCTTGGCTTTTTTAATAGTTTCAATTAACAACAGGTTAAGCTGCCATTATGCAATTTATTAACGCCGTTCTCGCACCCACAGCACACGATGTGCTGGACGCTGAGAGACCAAACTGATTTTGGGGAGCGGTTCAGCGAGTATAGGTCAACACGGCACTCCCATTTGTCTCCAAAAAGGCAACTAGCATTTCCGTTGCGTTCTCCTCGGGACGCCTATGAGGTTATCAATTAGTGTTGTATACAATGAGGCACATCTTCAGTGATTCTTCGAAAGACGAATGTCTTCGTTGCATTGTACGCTAATTTGTCAGCCAGCTTCACCTGCAGACAACCCTTCTTTTGTTAAGTGACAATGGTCGTAAGGTCTGAGCTTGTATTACTGCTTAGAGACATGTTGACAGAGTGAATAGTGTGCTCAAGGCACGCTGCCTTGAGGCCATCGAGACGAAACACTTTGCTTTGCCCTATAGGGTTGCCCTCGTAGACAGACAATATCTTACCTTGAATCGCTGTTGCTGAGTTGTTGCGAAATTCTATGATTGAGCGATGGCGAGGCTGGAAGTAATGTTAATCACCCTCGATGGCTTACCTGAAACAATGATAAGCGACAGTAAGTAATAGGTTAGAAGATATAAGATTAACCTACAGAATTTAAGTTTTTCAGAAATTGCCTTAATCGAGCTAAGGAGGTTAAGACGTGACGTAAAGTCACGCACGTGGCCTGCGACCATGATGTAAACTTACACCACTCAAGTCAATGCTAAATCAGTCGCTAGAAATGAACTGGTGACTCGTTGCTCAAAAAATTTTTATATTGCTGCAGCCCATCTTCACAACGTCTGGCAAACATAATACAAAGTCATAAGCACAAGCGCAACTTACAAAAGACATTAAGAGTAACGATATGGAAGATATCGCAAAAATATTCAAAAAATAATCATAACAAACAGAATAGCCTTAGAACACTACTAGGTTTCCTAGATCTCCGTCGCCAGAGATCAGGTTGGGTGCAGCGACGACCTTCATTTTATATGTGAAATCATCAGCAAGCTGAAGGCGACATGCAACAAATGTAAAAGTTGCTTCAGGTTTACTACTCGCTCGGATTTGCAGATGATTGGCACAATGCAGGTAATTGTGGCGCCATGACACGAAAACCGTGCCCCCTGCGAAAACGTATCCCAGTAAAAATTTAATTACATTAAATTTCCTACAAAACGGAGCTGTTCATTGTTTTCCATACGACTAACAGCTTACTAGCAGCGAACAAGAGAACATGAAAATCGCTTACGTGGTTTTTGATGACTAGTCACAACATTGCTTGTTGCATAAAACGACATCGACAGGAGCAGCTAAATCACACTGTGTACAGTACGTAAGACGGCGATACTCTTATCGGTTTTGTTCGACAGCAGTGAAATATTAATAAGCTGCAATTTCTCGTGTAAAAAGAATGTCATAGATGCGCCTAATCTGATCTCTAGCAACCGAAAATGGTTGCACAGAATTCGGAAATCTAGTAGAACTGTAAATTAGATGTGCCCGACAGGAGCGCATTTAGACAGAGAGGATGCCCGGAGACAAGCGCCGGCCGCGAATTCCCCGTTCTGGAATTTACATCATGAACCGCAATCTGAAACACGTGGCCCGCCGTTACGCCGGCACGCAAATGTTTGTTTAATGAGATGGCGTGATTTATGGGACTATAAATGAACCTACGCGTTTGGCAGTAATTTATGGGCTGAATAAACAAATTAGCGAAACTCCGTCGAATGGAATGCAATTTCGAACAGATGTTGGGAGCAAGGGCAGCAAGCTACGTCCTATATATGTTCAGATCCTATCATTTCGTCTCATCGGCTCGATATAAACGGAAATAGCCCAGGTATTTTATGCGACCTGTCCGTTTGGCGGAATGACTTTTCCCAAGTTGCGCAATTGTCGCTCGGTGCGGTACGGTACGTCAATGGGAACAAACTGTGTTGCGCAATTTATTATTGCTTTAAATTATCGCAGAAAAGCTTTTGGAATACAGTTACCAAGATTTTTGATGAGAAACAAACACCTACAAAGATGTGAAGAACATATCAGATGTCGGACGTATGACATAGAAAACATCACATCTCTCGCGTCGCAAATATAGAGCAAGATACGGAAACTATCAAAATAAATAACCACAACAAGTATCTCATCCAGACGCAAGGGACGTACTATATTCAAAAAAGCATGCCAGAGAGCAACCAGCTAATCAATTACGTACATGTAAATGTGACTCACTGCTAGACATAGCCAAAAACAAGAAGTAGGTGACAGACAGACACACACACACACACACACACACACACACACACACACACAAGTACATTTTCATCATAGACATCACATAATACATTCTACAGTTGGCAGTACCACGTAACACCAACACAGATTGTAAGTAATGAAACGCGCGCTCAAAATAAGTGTCAGGACCAAAAGTGTTTGTAGCTTACAAGTAAAACAGTGCAGTATGTAAATTAAATGCGGTGCCTTCAAGTGGAGATTTTTTGTGTTATAGGGAAACAGAGATGCTTCAAGGATGGTGTAGAGACGAAAACTGAAAAATTCCATGTTGTATTTAGACAGATACAACGTTATGTTATGTTAACCGGGGACCTACAAACGACGGAGAGGCTCCGTCGTCGCCGCAGCCGCAGTGGTCCACAACCCCACGACGACTACCGCAGTAAACTTCACCCCTCCGCCACCCCACACCGAACCCAGGGTTATTGTGCGTTTCGGCCCCCGGTGGACCCCCCAGGGACCGTCGCACCAGACGAGTGTAACCCCTACGTTTGTGTGATAGAATAATGGTGGTGTACGCGTACGTGGAGAACTTGTTTGCTCAGCAATCGCCGACATAGTGTAGCTGAGGCGGAATAAGGGGAACCAGACCGTATTCGCCGAGGCAGAGGATACAACGTATAAATCATTAATATGATCATCAACAGGATCCTTTTTGTTGTCCTTTTGACTTACTTAATATAAAGACGACGAACTGACCTCATTATTGAGTGCAGCGTTAAAACGATAAATGGATGAATTTAAAATTGTTGGGCACTAAACAGCCTCGCCAGTGCACTTTCGCAAGACCGTGGAACTCGTGATAGAGTAGTTACCTCGTTAAAATAAAAAGCATAGGACATGTAACGATAGCCACAGCAATAGAAATTACATATACAGTTCCCAATAGATCTGTTCATACCGTTTCTACGTGTTAAAGATTTAATAATACAGTTGAAGTCAGGAATGACACTAGTTGAATGTGGAACTAAAATGGTGTGCCAGTCGCTAGAAAATACAATATCCGTCCAATTAAACCGCTCGGAAGTTCTGACGTCACAGAAGCATAAGCTTACAGGTTGATATTTAACTCGTACTGAAAGATACTTTAGAAATCATTTGGAAGACACAGCTGCTTGTTGGTACGAACGTCGCATTTACCCAGCAGTGAATATCTGGTTGCAATAATTATGGAGCGTTTTATACTTCAAAAAGATACCTGGCTACTTTGATAAACTGTCTGCTAAGTGCTTAAAGCGTTTACATTAGACGCAAGCTAATTTAGTAAGCCCTAGGACGAAATGCTTTCCAGAATTATGACGTAACCCACAGAACATCATAGATACAGCTGAAGTATCAAAAATACGTTTCCTGACAAGTAAAGCATCGAGAAAGGGAGGGAGAAACGAAGTGAAACTTGAAGGGTTGAGAAGATATGTAATGACATTTCGATAATTCCACAAGTAAGTCAAAGCCTGAAAGCCTGAAAGGATGGGCTCACATTTCAGTGTGACGTTGCACCCCGTCTGGCCTGGACGCATGCACTGATTGGAAAGATTATCACAAAGCTGTCGTATCCTCTCCCAAGGCAAACTGGTCCAATTGTTGTAATTGGTCGTTTATATCCTGGATATCGGCAACTGAGACGAAAACCACGTCCGAGCTGGTACCACAAATGTTCATCACGGAGACATAGAGAGATCTTCTCGGCCTCTTGAGTATCTCAACATCACACAGACAGTATATAGAGACACGCTCTATAGGTGTACGAGCATTTTTCTGTTTGCTAAATGACGTCACGCCACGTCGTATAAAAAGTTACACTTGAGGACGCACGGTGTTTGTGATATACCGTAATGCCGTCAGACTTTCCTCAATCACTACCCGCCATGACAGGAATGGTTCCTCAAAGTGAGACCTTAAAAAATTCAATTCACTTTGGGTTTAAAACTGTGGTTCAAATGGTTCAAATGGCTCTGAGCACTATGGGACTTAACTGCTGTGGTCATCCGTCCCCTAGAACTTAGAACTACTTAAACCTAACTAACCTAAGGACATCACACACATCCATGCCCGAGGCAGGATTCGAACCCGCGACCGTAGCAGTCGCACGGTTCCGGACTGCGCGCCTAGAACCGCGAAACCACCGCGGCCGGCTTTAAAACTGTGGATAAATAAATAAACAAAAATACATGACGAAATAAATAGTGAAAACTAATAATAATAATAATAATAATAATAATAATAATAGTTTATAGTAAATAACTAGTATTATTTATAATTAAAAACACCTTTTCTAATAATAAATATTGTGTTTTGTTTATTAGGTTGCATTGGAGCTGAAAACAAGGAAAACTTGTATTATATGTTGAGGAGATACTATAGCCTACTGAGTTTCTCGCTACTGGAGAAGATTTGTGAGAAATCGCGTTTCAGTTTGCAGAAGCAAATAATATTGCTCATAATTGCAGTAATGATGCTTGTATGACAGGTTGGCATTGCTGGCAGTCATTCTTAGTATCTCCATCTTGCGTAGAGCAAGCGCCGGCCGGAGTGGCCGTGCGGTTCTAGGCGCTACAGTCTGGAACCGCGTGGCCGCTACGGTCGCAGGTTCGAATCCTGCCTCGGGCATGGATGTGTGTGATGTCCTTAGGTTAGTTAGGTTTAAGTAGTTCTAAGTTCTAGGGGACTGATGACCACAGCAGTTAAGTCCCATAGTGCTCAGAGCCATTTGAACCATTTTTGAAGAGAAAGCTTCAACATCTTTCCATCGATAGGGCAATGAGTCTCAACAAGAAAGGCAGTGGAGATTATTTCGAATTAGCTGTTATCCATGGCTGCGCTCGCATATCTCTAGTTTTGTTATGATGAGTGATGGTAAGTCAGCTGTTGTACGTGCAGTAACATCAGCTGCCCTCACTTGCCTGCCTGTTCTGCTAGACATACGTCACGATGTGCGGCGCGCTCTGCCCCTCCCAAGCTGACTCAAGCCACGATGCCGATATGCACAGTAGTGCGTACAGATGGGCAGGAGCACGTAGCTACGAATCGTGATACTCAACTTGCTATACATTATACAACGTGTACAGAATGCAACAAATAGTGTGTAAGAGTGGATTAAGCGCAGTGAAGGTTGTATAAGCATAGTATTCGTTACCCGTTGCCTTGTTGCCAGGAATAATACAACTGTGCCTCTCCAAAACAATGCAAGAAAGGGACCTCTCCGCATGTCGGCGCCGTAATCGCTGACGATGGTCACTTGGGAGTAGTGCAGAACAACGATTCATCAACGAATACACTGCGACGGCATTCATGCTACCTGGTGACGGCGCCCATCCAAATACAGCCGTTTGTGTTATGGTGCAAGCGGTAGCCCACGCATGGGACCATAGTTACACAGTCCAGCTGCTGTTTGTCGTCGACAACGGTGCGAGAATGATACAGGATGTTGCAGGGATCCATTATTTGTTCTCGGATGACAAGTTTGAACGGCTTTAGATGTTCTGGATGTGTAATACGCCGATCCGCTCGTCTACAGGAACCTTGACCACTAACGTGCCTGGCTTCACGTTACCATGTAGGCAAACATTGGACCACAGTGGTATCTGAACGCCCCTCAAATCTAGATAGTAGACGATGCGACCAGTCAGTCAAATAGAGACAAAAAATCTTCTTCCAAATTCCGTAAGGTGCTGAAAATGCTGTCTCATACGATCACACAGCATCTCTGTGGCTTTCACACTTATCACTCAACGTGTGACGCTGTTTACGCCCCTTACAACGTATCAAGCCCGCTAAGAACACTTAACATGGGTGACACTAATGCGCTCAGGTGATCTTCCTGTCACAGAGAGTTGCAGCTCATTTACATACCCGCCGATGGTGTGAACATGTACGTAATTTTATTGAAATCAGAACATGTCTTCTAAGTGATTTGCTGCTTTTTAGGAAGACTAAATCATAAAACGCTACAGAATATCACTTACTCACCACAAAGCATCACAGTCTCTCTGCCGTAGGTCTCTCCAACATCTCAAAATCTTAGAAGCTCCTTTATATATTTCTGAACCATTACTCTTGGGACAGCTTGAGTGGAGCTTGGCATGTAGGAGAAAGGAGCGTAGAATTGGAGCTATGAGTGTAAATTGTGAGCCGTGTCACGACATGTCAATCAAGAAGAACATTACTTAGGTTTGACTCCCTGTTTGGGGCACTCTCCTAATCTGTAGGCAAGTTTCAAGAAATGCAGTTCTCGTTACAATAAACCGGTGAATTTGGCGACTATTCAAATACGTCATCTCTTTGATTGTTACTGCTAAATCTACAGAGCAAGAACCAACTCGTTTTGTCAACGTTCTTTTTATTCAGGAAACAACAATAAACCGCCAACAGTAAAACACTCTTCTAAATGAAAAAAGAACGATAAAGATCCCTTTTGCGGATCAAGCGAATAACAACTAATTTCCATAATCAGAGTTCCCTTCGAGTCCATCCCCATACAACTGATCCACGTCGGAGTTGGCTATTAGCAGGTGGCAGATAGCCTAACACGAGGGAAGCGATGTATCAAACTCGTTGCGGAGGAGAGGTTGGTCGGGGCGGCACACGAATAGACCGGCTGATCTCCTCTGCACTTGGTGAGTCGGGAACTGCCTGCTGAACGGGAAGGTGCTGGCTTATCTAGGCCCGGGCGGAAGGATATTTCCGGTAGTATTTCCACACATGTGATCGACAAGATATAGTTCGTTGATCGTCGCGTCTCCGTCCTCTGGTGCTGGTTGATGCCCTCTAATGGACGTTGACCGCACCTAAGTGTTTGTTGTCAACTGTGGTACTTGCTTGTAAACACTCTTGCGTCGACTAGATTTCGCAGCGGAATCGGCAACCCGCATCACTAGTCCCTGTGCAGTGTTGCCGCTGCAGTAGACGTCCGTCGTGACTGCATCGATTACATCATCGATTGCTCTCTGTCACTATCTGACCGTCATTGAAACGGTTTTGGATAAAGCACGTTAAAGTCTCCTGATCACCTTGTACAGCTGCCAGAGTTGCCTGACGTTTCCTGTACAGTACTGTCAGACTTTCGATAAGGGATATAGTATCTATGTGTCTTGCATACTCACCTTGTCCAGAAAGCTGGAGTACACGAATGCAATAAAGCGGTGCATACTAAAATTTACTGTCTCGATTGTGTGCAGTTCCGAAAGAGGTGACAGTCTGTGTAGGACAATTAACACACATTTGTGAGGAGTGCGGCTCAAATTCCATTCGACATCCACAGTCAGATTCTCCATGATTTCTGAAAATCACTTGAGGAAAATGCATTACTGTTCGTCGTCCAGGCCGTGGTCTAGAATTCGTCGTCATGGGAATGTCAAGTCCTACTTTTACCTCGGTAATGGGCAATCAGAAAGATTCCATTGAGGGAGCTGCTCATCGTATACGCAACGTAGCACTTCTCAAGTATATATATGAGATGCAGCAAAGGGATTATTGTGGTGTTCGTGACTTTCCACTGTGCGGAAGGACAAACAGCTGTAGACATCCATAGGAGAAAGAACGTCTATGAGACAGCACATCTGTCGAAAACCACCGTTTTAAAATGGTGCGCAAAATTCTGCGACAAGGGCTACTGCTGGTTCCTGGTAACGCACATCACCATTACGCAAAAGTTACGACACCTCAAGTGGGAGACATTCGAGCACCCGCCCTATAGTTCCGATGTCTTCCCATGCGATTATCACACCTTAGGTCTTCTAAAAAAGTCTTGGAAACTTAATGATCCCTGTGGGACGATGATGTACAACAGGCAGTTAGGGACGTCTTCAAGCACCAGGAAAAGGTGTTTTACCAAACAGGTATCTCAACCTGGTGTATCGGTAGGATGATTGTCTCAATGTTCACAACGATGTTGCCCGACTGGATACCAGTTCTTCACTGTGCGGCCTTTGAATGGAACCTTTTCGATAGCCCCTTATCCGTCTACATAAATGCTATGCAATTCACACTTAAATTCCTGGTGGAGGGTTCATCATACGACTTTCACATTATTTCTCTATCGTTCCACTGTCAAACAGCGCACTGGAAATACAGACATTTAAATCTTTCCCTGTGAGCTCTGATATATTTTATTACGATGAGCATTTCTTGCTTATGTTGGTGGGCTGCAATAAAATATTTTCGCATTCGAGTGGAGCAAGTTGAAGAATGAAATTTCGTGAAAAGATGCCACCGAAACGAAGAATTGCTTTGTTTGAATAACTGTCGCCACAACTCGCGTATAGTATTCACGAAACTCGCTCTGCCCTACTTCACGATAATACAGAAAGAGCTGCTCTTTGAACTTTTTCGATATCCTCCGTCAGTCTTATCTGGTAAGAATCCCATAGTCTACCAATACAATAGGACGGACTAGCCTAGTGTAGGCAGTCTCTGCAGTTTTTCCTTCTTATCTATAATTTTGTGCTGAAATTTCATTGGATGATGTACGTTAATATGATACAAATATTTTCTTATATTCTCAATTTTTAAACCAATTTATTATCAGTCGTCTTGTACGTACAGAACTGATTTACTCTTGTCAACCAGTAATTCATATATGTTATTTTAGAGTGACTCATGTCTAATACCATATGTTATATGACGATGCGAAGTCTCTACACTGACGAGATATGAGAGTTTTAAATTTTTAGAGAACAGGCCAGTGTTCTGCTTTGCCGGCCGATGTGGCCGAGCGGTTCTAGGTGCTTCAGTCTGGAACCGCGCGACCGCTACGGTCGCCAGTTCGAATCCTGCCTCGGGCATGGATGTGTGTGATGTCCTTCGGTTAGTTAGGTTTAAGTAGTTGTAAGTTCTAGGGGACTGATGACCTCGGATGCTGAGTCCCATAGTGCTCAGAGCCATTTTTTTGTTCTGACGTTAACATAAAGATATTAAAGGACATGTATCTACAACTAACACGTGGACACCAGTATCAGCTGTGCAAGTTAATAATAGGGCTGTAAGCAACTTCAAACTAAGAATAATAATGGTAATAATAATAATAATAATAATAATAATAATAATAATAATAATACTCGTTTCGCACACTAAGGCTAATCTAGATCGGTGGTTTGCACAGAAAAGTGTTCTTCAGAAACGACAATGCTTGGCGTCTTCAAAATAAGTGGACTTTTGCAAATATTAGATTCGTAGACAAGTTATCAGCTCTTATATGAGTAGGCACACTGGATTGTGTTAACATTCTGTGTCTTCTGCGTAAATAAAGAATTTATGGAACGTTTGTTTTTAGATTAGATGGGTATTTTTTTCTGTATAACGAGCTTTAAAACTGCCATTCGGACTTAAGCTTTAATTAATAGCGTTGCTATTAAAATACGTCTGACTCAGGTTCGGCTATCTTACTGGCATAATAAGATGTGTATCCCTTAATTATGCGGCCTAGAAATATCTTTTGAATCTAGTTGCAGCCTCCAGCGTACAGACTGTCCTAGCTCAGCGACGAACTGACTACCGTTTATAGATAATTTTAATTTACTTCAGTTTCTTCAGCGTAAATACATTGGGTATGCGTTTTAATTTAAAACTGATGTTCAATTAATTTTGCTGGAATAGACCCCTTCAGCATTTCAGTTTCTCTCTAGCTTCCGTTCGCTACAGCGTAGTGCGTTTCACCGACTTTTTTCGCTGAACTATATATTCTATCCCACGTAGCGAATATTCAGGATACATTTTTATTTTTATTTAATGTTGTTATCGTGGCTGTTATTGTGGCTCATCAGTCATCCGACGATTTCCTTTCCTAAGCCAACCTCCTCATCTCACTGTATCACGTAACGCTAAGTCCTCATTTATTGTAGGGCGCATTGCATTCTGGTTCCCCTGAGCACCATAAAAGATATTAGGTCATCTTCATGCAAATTTCCTACAATTCTGTCCCTCATCACAAACGTTATTATCCGCATACCTTTTCCTTTCCGAACTTCCAGAGAACTTGTCATTTCATATCTATACACTGAACGTAACTTTAAGAAGTTGCTGGCAATTTATACACAAGAATGTAAAAAAATGAGGGTGTGTTAGATGACGATCATTTAGCTTTCGGGAAGATGAAGACACCAGAGAGGCAATTCTGACGTAGCGCTTGATAATGGAAACAAGACTGAAGAAAAATCAAGACACATTCACAGGATTTGTCGATCTGGAAAAAAGGGTCCGAGAATGTAAAATGGTGCAAGTTATACAAAATTCTGAGAAAACAGGGGTAGCCTAGTATAGAGAAAGACGAGTAATATACAATAGTACAAAAATCAAGAGGGCACACTAAGAGTGACAGTGGACGTTCAAGAAAGAAGTGCTAGCACTTAAAGGCGTGTAAGACAGGGATACAGTCTTGCACCCCTACTGTTCAGTCTTTACATCGAAGAAGCAATGAGGAAAACATGAGAAAGGTACAAGGGAGGGATTAAAATACAAGGTGAAAGGATATCAATGATAAGATTCGCTGATAATGTTGATATCCTTAGTGAAATATGTACAGAATGTATTTGTTGAGTAAATCGACGAAAATCCAAAGTAATGATACGTAGCAGAAATGAGAACAGCCTGAAACTTAACATCAGAATTGGGGAACACGAGATAGACGAAGCCAAAGAATTCTGGCACCCTGAAAGCAAAATAAACCATGATAGATGGAAGTAGGAGGAAGAGTGTTGAAAATCAGGTTGACGGACAAGGTAAGGAATGACGAAGTTCTCCGCAGAATAGGCGCCGTAAGGAACACGGGAAACACTGACAGAAAAAAGGAATGGGTTGATAGGAAATCTTTTTAAGACATGACGGAATAACTTCCGTGGTACTAGAGGGTAAAAATGGTAGAAGAAGACAGAGATTGGAATACATCCAGCAAATAACTGAGGACGTAGATTGCAAGTGCTACTCTGACATGAAGACATTGGCGCAGAAGAGGAATTCATGGCGAGCCGCATCAAGCTAGTGAGAAGAGAGATGAAAACAAACAAAGACCTCCTTTTCCGTTTTACAATATATTCCGTGCTTCACTTAAATACAGTGTTGTGCGCTAAAAGTATAAATGTTCAAATGTGTGTGAAATCTTATGGGATTTAACTGCTAAGGTTATCAGTCCCTAAGCTTACACACTACGTAACCTAAATTATCCTCAGGACACACACCCATGCCCGCGGGAGGACTCGAACCTCCGCCGGGACCAGCCGCACAGTCCATGACTGCAGCGCCTCAGACCACTCGCCTTAATCCCGCGCGGCGCTAAAAGTATATTCTCAGAAACATGTTCCCTAAATTAAGGACTATTTTTTAAAAAGATCATTTTATTGGCGAGGAATATCCTCTTGAGCTCTGTTATTTTGCTTCTCATCTTGTCGTTGCTTCGCCAATTATGCGTTATTTTGCTTCCAAGGTAGCAGAATTACTTCACATAGTCTGCTGCATAGAATGCCATGCCCATAATACTGCGTTTTTATTTTCTTTTTTTTCAGAACTGGAAAGAATGGCACGCTAGTAATATTACTTTTTAGTGGGCTCAGCCACGCCAGTAATATTACGGGCAGCGTTCCTCATTCGACTGTTACGTCTCGAGAGTTATCCAGCAGATAAGAGAAGGCACGCAAATACCCCTAATGCCCATTTCTGCGAGTTTGTTCACCACAAACCAGGTTGATAATCGAAACAGTGAAAGTAGTCAGTTGAGTGACAGACGCCACTGTTAGCGCATTGCGCTCTCGATGTAATATGCCCGGCAAAAAGTCGATTCAGTGATGCAGCGGTTCTTCGCATTCCCGAATAATCTGAAAATAATCGAAGCGATCGTGTTGATGACTGTGACACAGATCAAGTTCTTTGTTACGATTTATCTGTGTCAGATAAAAAGAGTCACCGTGGATGACATTCGAAAATTTATTGCAGTCATTTTGCTCATGTCAGCGAGCGCGCATCAGTTACAGTTCACTGGAGCACAAATTCAGATATGTCGTTTCAGTGTGGTGTATGCAAAGTGGGGTTTTGCGGGCAACTGTATTTCCAGCTGTACCATAGAAAAAACGATTTGAAATATTAAATCATTCTGCATTTTAATTTTATATAGAGTTTTTAGATCATACTTTTTACTTGTAAATTTCAACAGAATTCTCTTTCACGCCACGTTGTGATGAGAGATTTAACAGGAGAACCATGTAGTTCACGCTTATTCCAAAAGAAATTAATTAGCTTTGTTTCGAAGTCAGCAAAAAAGTTCCCTGTTGTTTATTGAGTTTGTACCAGACCGTCAAATTATTGTGAAAATGCTCGGCACTGATTTGAGGACTCGGAGTGCAAGAGGTAATGTTATAAGTAGATTTACATAAGTGACCAGCTCAGAGTGATAAGTTTGTCGGTAATCTCATTTCTGCTACTCAACAGTTTCGTGTTCCTTTGCCTTAAGCTCAATGAATGTTGTGTGCTATTTACATTATTCATACTGTTCGGCGATATCTACACTCCTCCTCCACTTTCACTGAGGATGGCAAATCTTACCATACATATTCTTTCATCTTGAATTTTAAGGGCAAATGTAGGGTAAAATTTCGAAAAACTTCAAATTTTTTTTATTCCGTAATTTATCAGAGTGATTCTTTAAGAATAACAGTGCAAAGTTTCGTAATCCTATTCTACCTAGAAAGACGTTTTTAAAAAGTTTGTTTGGGCGTCTGCAACTGCTATGCCCTCTTTTTCTATGCTGTGATCCACATCTTGTCTGAGCTCGCCTTTTTTTGTGCGTTAATTTTTCGTTTACACAATCGAAACGAACTGCAGAGGACTCTAGAAGGCTGTGAGAAAGATTATCTATAATTGTTCCTTCATTTACAACGTGGCTTTTTTGAATAGTACGTGCTAAAAACTTATTTCAGTTTTTAATTTTCATATATCGACCTATTTTGCTCGAAATGGATTGTAACAGTGGACGCGTATTAAAAAATGTAAGGAAATGTCGAATTCCATCTGTGAAAGGTACAGGAAATTTAAATAACAGTGTTACAGATGCTGCTCCTTAGTGTGAAGAACAATTTTCGACAAAGTTACTAAGTTCATCGAAGAATGAAATTGGTGGAGGAATTGGTTATGCTGTGACAGTGCCAAAGACGACTTTTCTATTCGATTTAGCTTAACGGACTTGGAAATACTTAGCCGTGATAAATGTTTCATGTGCATGTGGTAATTGTGGGTCAAAGGGTCTTAGACTGTATGATTGTTCAGTTCAAGACTTCTTCCATGGGAAAACGTATGAGACGATACAAGATTGGGTTACGCTATGAGGTGCTTAGGTGTAGGCAGAGAAGGCACAAATTTGTTTTGTGGCTTGATGAACATGCCTGCAGAAATGACTAGATTCAGTGATAAAACAGATCACTCCTCAGTGCTCTGAAAGTTGAGTGCAAGGAGGACACGAAAGCAGCTCTTGAGGAAGATGTAGATATTAACAATGAAGGGGAAGAAGGACACTGTGTAATGAAGACAGATCTGTGTGTCTCTTGTGACGGAACCTAGATGAAGAGGGACCATATATCGCTTCATTATGTATCTGTCATTAATGTGGACACAGGGAAAATCTTAGGCTTCCAAGTTCAAATGGTTCAAATGGCTCTAAACACTATGGGACTTAACAGCTGAGGCCATCAGTCCCCTAAACTTAGAACTACTTAAACCTAACTAAGCTAAGGGCATCACAAACAACTATGCCCGAGGCAGGATTCGAACCTGCGACCGTAGCAGCCGCGTGGTTCCGGACTGAAGCGCCTAGAACCGTTCGGCCAAAGAGAGACTTCCAAGTAATGAGCAACTGTTGGCCTCAATGTGGCACAACAGAGAACAATGATAGCAGAGAAGAAGAAACGTGGCAGCAGGTATGCAAGAAAGTGTGCAGCAAGAATTACGAGGGGTCAAGTGTTGTCCTGGAAGAAGTTGGGATGAAACTAATATTTAAAAGACCTGTTGAGCTATATAGTGCTAAGTATATGAAGTATCTAGATGATCGAAATTCCAGTGTTTTAACACTGTTTCAGAGAGAATTTCTGACGGCTTACAAGCTAAAATTGAAAAATTGGGATTTATGGTGCATGTTCAAAAGTGAATGGGAGGTAGGCTTCTCATATAGAAAAAAGAAATGAAAGACAAGAAATTAGGAGATGTAAAGCCACTGGGAGCTGTTAACCGACTGGCAGACAAGGAAAGTATCACTTTACAAGTGTACTAGGGATAAGCTATCAGGGATAACTCAACAGAGCGAAAACAATGCAGCAGGCCATGTGGGAAAATTCTTTCTCAAACTTTCAACAGATGATAAACCTCAGCATTCCCTTTGTTACATACCGTGATACAAATATCTTCGGGCTGAAGCCAAGTCATACACGCGCAAACATGGTTTGCTACTTTCTGTTTTAGATGTTAAAATGTCAACTCTTAGGTACCTAGCCAATCCTAAGATGCTGGATAAAGGTGTACATGGGAAAATACAGAATACAAATGAGAGCTACAACACCTTATATGGATGCGTTGTCCAAAAATAATAATTGTGTACTCTGTTGTTCGAATGGCTCTAATGGCTCTGAGCACTATGGGACTTAACATCTGTCCCCTATAACTTGTAACTAGTTAAACCTAATTAACCTAAGGACATCACACACATCCACTCCCGAGGCGGGATTCGAACCTGCGACCGTAGCGGTCGTGCTGTTCCAGACTGAAGCGCCTAGAACCGCTCGGCCACACCGGCCGGCAACGCAGGGAGAGAACGGACAGATGACTGAAGGCCTGTACGAGAGTGGTGATCTGCCTGATGAAGTGCTGGAACAAGAAAGGGTCGTCTATATACAAGACACAGAGATTAGATTATTTCTCTTCTAACGAATATAATTTAAGCAACTATGTATGGAAACTGAAGTTCGTTATTTTAGCGAAGTCTTCGATGTTGAAGAAACTGCTTGAGTCATGAAGAACTGATTCGAGACGTAGTGTCAGGCAGCGCACGGCGCATGCGCACCGCAGGGGTAGCGGCGGCTCCCTTGCGTTAAAGCCGATGGGCCGCGGCCCGTGGGAGGAGGCGGCTCATTATAGAAAGAACGGCCCGGGCCCGGGCCGGAGAGCCGAGTAGCGGCCCCGGGGCGTCTTCAAGCACGTCCGACCCTCCGCTATTGATGGCCGCCCTGCCTACCTCCCTACTGAGGTCGCGGGCCCCTCATTTCGGTCACGCGATTTCTCCGATATCCGTCGGCTCCGAGAGAAAGTATTGCGGTTTCCGTTCCTTATGTGCGCGATCAAAGCACTGACTTACAGTTCCGACGTAATATGCGGTTCCCTCTGCTCCGTTACGTAGCTGCCTACAGCAATGCAATTCGCATGCGAAATCGCATCAACTAAATTCTGGGAAGTACTTGATTTCCATATTCCTTTAGTATTAAAGGAAATCTCGTTCGCCACAATTTTCATCGCTGAGAGTAGCCCTATAGCATCAAATACCAGTCAGACATCTTGTGACTCCTCTTGTTGCGTCAAAGTCGTCCAGGAAGAAAAGGATTTTCGGGTCTCTCTCACGGCATGTAAAGAAATGGTAGTGAACAATTCCTTAGCCTTCCTATGTGAAACTACCGAGCGATGTGGCGCAGTGGTTAGCACACTGGACTCGCATTCGGGAGGACGACGGTTCAATCCCGTCTCCGGCCATCCTGATTTAGGTTTTCCGTGATTTCCCAAAATCGCTTCAGGCAAATGCCGGGATGGTTCCTTTGAAAGGGCACGGCCGGTTTCCTTACCAATCCTTCCCTAACCCGAGCTTGCGCTCCGTCTCTAATGACGTCGTTGTCGACGGGACGTTAAACACTAACCACCACCACCACCTATGTGAAACTGTGTCATATGATGGTGAATTTCTTATGCTATTCAACCATCGGATTCATTTGCGTTAATTTGCACGGAAGTAACAAAATACTTTTTTTCTCGGTCAATTTCGGTTAAAAATGCGGAATTTGTTGTGGTGGAATATGTCCACTTCAGCCCCTATAGTTTCCTGAAGCTCCTGCAGTTGGTGGCGCTATATGTAGCCTCCAAAATGGCGTCTGTAAGGGACGTGCGCTCCAAGTAGAAAGCCGTCACTCAGTTTCTTTGGGTGGAAGACCAGAGCATCGCAGATACTCACAGGCAGTTCCAGGATCTCTATGGAAACCTGGCAGCGAACAAAGGCACGGCGAGTCGTTGGGCGAGGCGTCTACGATCATCGCAACACGGTCGCGCAGTCCTGTCCGATCTCCGGCGTGCAACCCGCCCACACACAGCAGTGACTCCTGCTACGTTTCAACGTGCTGCCACTCTAGTTCGAGCCAGATGTGGTGGCCGAGCGGTTCTAGGCGCTACAGTCTGGAACCGCGCGACCGCTACTGTCGCAGGTTAGAATCCTGCCTCGGGCTTGGAAGTGTGTGCTGTCCTTAGGTTAGTTAGGTTTAAGTAGTTCTAAGTTCTAGGGGACTGATAACATCCGAAGTTAAGTCCCATAGTGCTCAGCGCCATTTGAACCATTTGAACTCTAGTTCGAGGTGGTTGACAAATCACAATAAGGCACCTCGTTGTTCAAAGGGACGTCTGTCTTGGTATTTACATGAATGTGTGGTGTCTGTCCTTTCGGACATGTCCGAAATAACACACAACACGTGAAATCCGCAGTTGTCAAACATTTTATGTAAACTGAAAGTGGAGGAGAGAGGGGAACGATTACTGATAGCTGCATCGGAACATTACGCCATTCTGCGGAATCAGTGGTGACGAATGAAAGTATATACTGCGCCGGGATTCGAAGCAGGGATCTTCTGCTTACTAAGTAGGTGCTTTAACCACTGCGCCATCCAGGACAGACTGTTATTGCAACTGCGCGGACTATCTCCGAACACCTCACGTCCGACCCATATTTCCACCGAGCGCAGTCTCTGTCCCCTTCCTTCATGCTAGCTGTTCTGAGGTTCCCGTAGGAGGTCGCATATACTTCTGCATCCGCACATGTGCCCATCTCTTGGTAATGCGAACATTCGTCTACCAGTCATGCCCGCTCAGTCTCCGCAGTAGATCATAAAGACTAACGAAGGACCGTCTGTACAGAATTGCTTGCTCGTTGCGAGACAGATCGTGACACTTTCTTATCGAATGCTGTCACAGGCGATGAAACATAGGTTCATCACTTCGGACCGGAAAAACGGCAGCCCATGGACTGTCGCCACACCACCTCTCCTTCGAAGAAAAAAGTTCCAAGCCGCACCATCAGCCGGTGAATACATGATTGGCGGTCTTCTGGGACAATGAAGAGGTTACTCTGATGTCCACCCTCAAGGTGCAACGATCAGCATTGCAGTGTACTGTGCTACCTTCAAGAAACTGAAGAAACGACTACCGTGAGTTCGTCACCAGAAAGAAGCATCTTTTTCTTCTCCATGACAACGCAAGGCTCCACACAAGTTTGCGGCCCCTAGAGGAGCTAACAAAACTTCATTGACTGCCCTTCCTCATTCATTCTCCAGCCGCGATTTCGTGTCTTCCGACTTCCGTCTGTTTGACCCAATGGAGAATGGCCTCCGTGGGCACCAGTACGTCGATGATGGGGAAGTTACTGATACTGCAAGTCCTTGACTCCGACGTCACCAGTAAGGTGGTACCATGTGGGCATAGAGATTTTCCCAGTAAGGTGCCGTAAGGCCGTCGCTTTGAAAACAGGGTTTTGTAACCAAATGGGTGGGGGATGGTACGGCGCACTGAATCAGACGAAATTAAATGATTAGATGGTCCAATTGTAAGGATTTAGTTAAAGTGAGTTACTACTGCTACCATTTCAAACCACAGCTACCCTTTGAAAAACAAATTAATACCTGGCTCTAAAGTGTTTGAACCGAAACAACTAACATGAAGGTGTAACAAATAAGCAATTTTACTGGCCTGCCTAGACAGAGTCCAAACATTTTTAGTAACACTATTTCTTTTCTTCGTGTGCAAGCGGAAAAAAACTAAGCGCTCTTTAAATGTTTCAACTCAAACAACTAAAATCATCGCAGAATTAACTTTTTAATGGTTCATTAGGGAGACCTTCATAGAATGCTCAATTCTTGAACCTAGGTGAAACCGGTTATGGAAGGCGAGTGCAAATGGGCGCAGGAAGAACGACATCTCCTAGCTAATGGTGCCCGTGAAAGAAGTGTGTACTATACAGTGGCTTGACGAGACTGGAAAGCTGGCTTGTTTATGTGTTGAAGTACAAAAGCCTTGCAATCGCCAGATGCAGCAAAGTAAGCCCTTCCACTGTAATGTTGGCTCCGAAGCCTCTGCCATACAAAATGATTCAAATGGTTCTAATCACTATGGGACTTAACGTCTGAGGTCATCAGTCTCCTAGACCTAGAACTACGTAAACCTAACTAACCTAAGGACATCACCCGCATTCTTGACTGAGGCAGGATTCGAACCTGCGACCGTAGCAGCTGCGCGGCTCTGGGCTGAAGCGCCTAGAACCACTCGGCCACAGCGGCCGGCCTCTGCCATACATGGAGTAGCTTTGGAACCATAGCTACTGCAGGATCTACTGCGCTGTGAGAACGTGAGAAGGATGTCCTTTTATAGCTGCAAAGCGTTGCTTTCCTTTAGTAACGTGATATCTGTGGCATGCAGAAGATGGCTATATCGGACATTCACGTCGGTGGCCGACAACACAGGAGCTGAATGAAAAACGGAAGCTCGATTTTATGAATTTTGGTGAGGCAACAATTTTTTTCTGTTTATTCGTGTAAGAACTAGATCGTAAAATAGATGCCAACTGAAAAGAAGCTGTGTACGTAACACAAGAAGGTACTAGTCAAATACAGAAACTCATAATCAGAAATATAGGAAATTTAAGAATTCATTTGTCTAGGTAACGTATTGAAGGCACTATAACTGCAAGATCACAGGTTAATGTGAGTTCGAGATAAGCCACTGCAAAATGTAAAATAATGGTGCATTAGTAAACGGTGTAACTGCCATAATGTTGAATACAAGCATGAAAACGTGCATAAGCTGCGTTGCACAGGTCTCGGATGTCAGTTTCAGGGATGGAGTTCCATGGCTGTTGCAGTAGGTACATCATTGCAATGACGGTCAGTGCTGTTTGTGGATGGCGCTGGGTTGTCGTCAAATCAAATGCCCTATATGCTCGATTGGGGACAGGTCTGATGTTCGAGCAGGTGAAGGTGACATGCCGGCACTCTGTAGCGCATTTTGGATTACAACAGCGGTCTGTGGGCGAGCGTTAGCCTGTCGTCAGTACAAAACATCGAATCACCAGACTGGCTTACAGTCAGGGTACGTGGGATAACCACGACAGCAGGTGTATTTTCAGTGTGTCTAGAATGCACAAATGCTGGTTGCAGGACAGCAACTGGCCTGCTTCTAACCAACACACGGCCATCACTGGCACTGATACAGCAGCATCTTTCATCAGAAAACACAGCAGACCTCCGCCCTGCTCTCCAGTCAGTTCTCATTTGACACCACTGAAGTCGCAAATAGTGGTAGTTTGGGGTCAGCGGTAGTTTGGGGTCAGCGGTATGACGCTACAAGGCATCTGGCTCGGGGCTGTCCTTTAAGTAACCGGTTTGTAACAGTTCACTGTGTCACTGCGGTGCCAACTATTACTCAGATGCCTGCTGCAGATGAAGTACGAGGCCTTACCCGGAAAACGATAGTCTTCTTCCTCGGTAGTGCCACGTGGCCGTCCGCAGCTCTGTCTTCTTGCGACTCTACATTCTCGTGACCACTGCTACTAGGAGTCATGCGCTCTGGCTACATTCCTGCATGCAGCTTCTCGGAGCTCTATTACAGGACTTCGTTGAGAATCTGTGAGGTGTTGATAATAGCATCTTCTCCGTCGAAGGCGTTCTTGACCAACATCAACTCAACAGGTCCGTTCTCAAAGGTAACTAACGCCCACGACCGTTACAGCGCGTATTTAAAGCAACCTCATTTGTAAACTCATACTGGCGCTGCTAGTGAAATTTGAATAGACTCCATCCAGGGACAGAGAGGCGAAGCTGGCCCTTCCAGGTTTCAGACTACGACCACACAGCCGCCGCCACCGTGTTTCCGGCAGCCGCAGCTGTAACCAGACGGTTCGACACCCAGGGCCGCTCGGGTCGCAGGACTGCATCGAGTTGAAGAACGATACAGGAACGGGATAACTACTATCTGCCTTTTTCGAGATCAGTTTCGCAGACGAAGATCACACTGTAGTTCCGCTTTTAAATTATCGCACGAACGACAAAATGACACATTTCGAAATAAGTGACAAAGAGATACGAAAGGAACTGAAATCGCTCAGTACAAGAAAGCCCACAGAACCTAAAGCGATACCATTTCAATGCTACACAGAACGTGCCAAATAAACTTCCCTTGTTCTAGCAGCGATGTACCATAGGTCTCTTAGCCGGCCGGGGTGGCCGAGCGGGCATGGATGTGTGTGATGTTCTTAGGGTAGTTAGGTTTAAGTAGTTCTAAGTTCTAGGGGACTGATGACCTCAGCAGTTATGTCCCAAAGTGCTCCGACCCATTTGAACCACAGGTCTCTTGATGAGCGCAGCGTTTCTAGTGATTGGAAGGAGGTCTCTTGATGAGCGCAGCGTCTCTAGTGATTGGAAGGAAGCACAGAGCATTCCCGTTTCCAAGAAGGGTCGTCGAGCAACGGACAAAACTATAGGTCTGTACGTCTGACGTCGGTCTGTTGTAGAATTTTGAAACATGTTTTATGCTCGCGTACTGTGACATTTCTAGAGGCTGAAATTCTCCTCTACAGGAACTAACACGGGTTCCGAAAATAATGATCGTGTTAAAACTAGCTCGCTCTATTCGTCCACGAGACACAGAAAGCAGTAGGTAGAGGCGCCCTCATATATACCGTGTTCTTTGACTTCCGGAAGGCATTCGATACAGTTCTGGACTGCCCCCTCATGACAAAATAGGAGCTTCCGTAACGTCAGAGCAACTGCGTGATTGAGCTGAAGAATTTGTAGCAAACAGACCAAAGAATCTTATTCCGAAAGAGGGAAGTCTTCAGACGTAAAAGTAACTTCCAGCGTGTCACACTGGAATGTTATAGGACCATTATTTGACATAGTGTATAAAGGGGGAGTAACTAACTATTGCCACACGAATGACTCCGAAAGTATGATAGAAGCTGAAAAGTTTGTGGGACAAATGTTGCGTGGGTCAACGGAGACCATGATCTGACTTTGGTTTTCTGTTGCTACGTGAGGTCGGGTCCGAGATATAGAGGCCACCTTTTTTTTTAATTGATGCTACAATTTGGTACTTATTTAATGATAGCGGCTATCGAATCCAGTCATGTATAACAGTAAGGTCTTTGAAGTTAAACGAGGGTCATAAACGTGGCATGAACGTCAATTTACCGAAGGTATTGGAAGTGATGACCACTGGTATCAATGCAGTGCTGCAACCTTCTTATCATGGATTTAGTGGTATTTCTTATCACTTCGCACTTATAGAAGTACATACTCCGACAATTCTCTTTCGTAAATCGTGCAAACAGTAAATATTCGTCGAATACGGCATATCCATCGAACGTGCCATTGAAATGTAAACACCATTCGACAGTTTCACAATACAACACTAATAGGAACGGAAGACTAGTAACGTCGAATCAAGCGAATGTGAATGATGTGTTCCTTTGAAGAACAAGTCGATATGCTTCTCATTTACGGAGGATGTCAAAGAAATTCAGTGAGAGCGAGAGACTTACACGCTGACAGATATCCTCAAAGTACTCATCCTACACGTCGCACACGTAAATATGTCTATGATAAATTAGGAACAACTGGATCTTCAACGCATCGGAAACATATCCGGCAAAGGAAAGTTAGTAACGAGGAAATGGAAATTGGTTCTCTTGCTCTGTGGTTCGAGATCCTTGTGTTACCTCTCATCAAATCGCAAGGGAATCTGGCATGAGGCAGAGCAGTGTTGTTCATGTTCTGCATCGCCGTAAATATCACCCTTACCATATCAATTTCCACCAAGAATTAACTGGTACGGATTGTATGCGTCGTATTGAATTCGGCCGATGGGCCCAACTTAAGATTCAGAGGGATGAGACATTTATTAATTCGATTTTATTTACTGACGAGGCTACATTCGCGAACCATGGAAATGTTAATTTGCATAACATGCATTACTGGGCAACTGAAAATCCGTGTTGACTGCGGAAAGTTGCACACTAAAAACCGTGGTCGGTGAATGTAAGGTGTGGGATACTGGAGGACAGATTTATAGGACCCTATTTCACCGAAGGAAATTTTAATGGTAGGAAGTACATCACATTCCTGTCAGAAACATAAAGTCTGTTATTGGAAGAACAACCTTTAGGAACAAGGAACAGAATGTGGTATCAACACGATGGGATGTCCGGCACGTTTTGCTGATGGATAGGAATGAGTTCCAGAGACAATTCCAAAATCGTTGGAATGGACGCGGAGGAGGTGTCTCGTGGCCGGCTCGTTCGCCAGACTTGACGCATCCGGATTTTTTCTTGTGGAGATTCGTAAAAGACATTGTTTATAAAGACGTCCCAACTACATCTGAAGATATGTGATAGAGAATTGTCAGAGAATGTGCTTCGATAAGTGCCCATGTGATAAGGAATACTCCTCAATCCATGATAAGAAGATTACAGCATTGCATTGATACCACTGGTCATTACTTCGAACACCTACTGTATCTGGACGTTCATGCCACCTTTGTGACCTTCGTTGACCTTCAAAGACCTTACTGTTACACATCATTGGATTTGTCTCGATAGCCGATACCAGAAAAGAATTACCGAACTATAGCATCCCATAAAAAAAAGTTTACTCTCATATCTCTGAATCGACCCCAGATAGCAACAAAAAACCAACGTCATAATATGGCCCCCGTTGCCCCATATAATTTTGTCCCACAAACTTTTCATCTCCTATCATACTTTCGGAGTTATTCTTGGTGGCAATACTTAGTGATTCACCCTGCATAAATGACCTAGCAGATAATGGCGGATGTTCCATGAGACTTTTCGTCGATGCTGCTATTTACAGAGAAGTAGCGACAATAGAAAACTGTAGCGAGGTGCAGGAAGATTTGCGGAGCACCGACCGTTGTTTCAGGGAGTTGCACCTGATCCTCAACATAAACAAATACAACGTTCTGCGAATACAACGGTAGAAAGACCCTTTATTATGATATAACAAAATTGCAGAATAATCACTCGAAGCAGTTACATCCATAAAGTATCTAGGAGTATCGCTAAGGAGCAATCTGAAGTGGAACGGCCACACAAAAATAATCGTGAGTAAGGCGGATGCCAGACAGATTCATTCGAAGGATCGTTAGGAAACGCAGCCTATCAACAAAGGAAGAAGCTTACAATAGAATCCTTTGATCAGTACTTGAATATTGCTCGTCAGTATGGGATCTGAACCCGAAAGGACTGATAGAGGAAATAGAGAATATCCAAAGAAGAGTAATCCTTTTCGCCAGATTCAGTAGGCTCGAAAGCGTCACGGAGATGCTCAGTTAATTTCAGTGGCAGACGCTGCAAGATAGGCTTTCGCATCACGTTATGGTCTACTATTAAAGTTCGGAGAGGGTAGTTTCTCAGAAAAGTCAACCATTACATTGCTTCCTCCTATGTACTTCTCAAGAAAAGGCTATGAAAATATGACTGGAGAGTTTTGAGACCACACGGAGGCTTGCCAGCATTCGTTCTTCCTGCAAGCCATACGCGACTGGAACAGGGAAAGGGGGAACTGACAATGGTACGCAAAATATCCTACGCCACACACTGCAAGACGGATTGCGGAATATAGGTGTAGATTGCCTTCGATGTGGAGACTGACTTCTATGCAATAAATATTTAGTTGTCGCCACTGATTCTCAAATGATTCACCCTTCTTACGTTCTCAACTCTTATTGATATTACCACATGTGTCGCATGCTTTTTAGATTACATTCTCCAAGGTAACCTCCCTATAGCAAGAGCATACCTCCTATAGTAAGATCATCCGAGTGAAGTACTGCCTCTCAGTATGAGAAATTAATCCCAGAGGAAAGCTTGCTACCCTATGGTCGTCAGAATCTCCTCCGGTACACGTCTTAGTTTCTTCATTATTAATTTAACTAGGACTTCTCTTTTCATTTTATGCTGGTTCCATAAGAGTTGCGTAAGCACAACATTTCATTCACGATGCTATAGTTCCTGAGTAAGTCCACACATTACTGGAAGATACGAGAGACATGGCTGAGAGCTAAGACTACAACCACAGTAAAACTCGGGAAATAGATGCAACCAAAGAACTATAGGCCAATTTCCTTGATGTGCCACCTGTTTAATGTGCGGAGACGCTAATCAAAGGTTGATGAAAAAACCTAAGAACAAGTAGACTTTGGAAAAGACAAAATCCTAAACATCTCAGTCAAGCAACATGACCAATCACATCGAAGGTGGGAATAAAGGAAAGCATAATACAGAACATTTTCACAGTTCTTGCAGTTGCATACGATACTGTGAATCATCGTCTTTTACTATAAGAAGTCAGTGCTACAAAATACTGTTTCTTAACCTCGTCTATCAGAAATCTACTTCAGAAGAGAACTTTGTGAATTCCAAGGCCGGAGAAGCAGACGGAGAAAAACATTGGCTTACGTCAAGGAAGTCCATTAGGACAATATATGTTTAACCAGTAGACAAATGGTACACTCCTGCTTGAAGGGATCCAAGTTTCAGGTAGGCTTATCTCCATGTCATGCCTACACAAGGGAAAAAATTAAGACTGGGAATAAGTTGTTGACAGATCTAGATACCTGTGTCTACATTCTTGGAACAGACCCAGTTCACACTGAAAATATAAATAAAATTTTTTTAATCTGTGGAAGAGGACCAGTTCAAAATCATGTCATGTAATTTCAAACAAATTTCAAAGTAGGAAATGTAAGTTAAAGTCATTTGTATTCCAGATAGCCAGTGTCGATAGTAGCACTTAAGTACTGGCGTAAATGAATAACGTAGGAAGAAACGTCGGTTTGTGCTCAACGCACACTGTTCAGAGAGTGGAGATCTAAGAAGATATGTCTTTGCTCTACCTAGAGAGCAAGTGAAATGATTAGTGGGACTGTAAATGAAGACAATGGAACGGATTATCACTGCCGGCGAGGCGAAAAGTGACAAGAAGACGACAGTGATATTCACACAGCGCTAAACAGCAGTATTATGATGCACGAAGGAAAATTTCAGTTACAAAGCAAATGTGTACTGGCTGTAAATGACCACATATTATTCTCTCGACCTTTCACAATGGAATTTTGTAGTGTCAATTATGCCCAAAATAATTGTATTTATATGACCAGCAGATTTATGAGACCTCAATATTGAATTATCAAGCGCTTAACTAGATGACGGTTTTAAATCTAGTGGAAGAACATAATTCCGGGCCGACCAGTCTGATATGGTGTTTGGAATTAAAAGCCACGTCGTTCAAAATGAACAATGGAAAGGGAGATAATAAGAGCTTTGGCTAAAGCGTGCGTAGCGTGAATGCGATTTATACACCGCCGCTCTCATGTTTGCAGCTATGACAATCGCACCGAACGTACTTGTGTGATTATTGTTCTGTTCGAGTGTCATATCTCTTGTTGTCTTTGTGCCATTGTTCTGTTTCTTCAGAAATTTTATTGTAAAGGCTCAGGGCAGATATTAGCTACTGCATTAGTCACTCCATTTTGTAGCTGTAGAATCCAGATTTTTGGATTGTCACATACTATAACGTGAAAAATTTTAATGTGACAATATCTTGACAGTTATCTGACAGTGCTCTACAAAGAGGCAACCAGCTGGAATCCTGGTGACGATTGAAATTTACTGGAGGTGGATAGAATATCTGATATCTCCAGATCTTTTTCTTCACAGACCTTGATTGGGAAGTAGAGCAGTATCGTCGGCGGACAGTTCTGTTTATGTGACTGGGTGACAAAGACTTGAGCTATACAGTATTTCAAACTTTACAGTTTTCTTTTATTCAGTGATGGACCCAGACGTTCTTCAAGATGATTCGTATTACCGATGCTCGATCATGATGTGATATGCTGTTTCCTCAAAAGGTATTTCCTCAAAAGGAAAGAAAGAAAAGTTATGGTTAAAAATCCGCCGACGTCGAAGACATTAGAAACCGAGCTCAAAATTAGAATGAGGATGAATAAGAAGGGTAATCAACAGTGCTCTTTCTCGAGGTATCATGCTGGTATATCCCTTAAGCAATTTCCGGATATTAAAAAAGATGTAAATTTGATTGGCCGGACAGTGTTTAGAATCGCCTTCCTTCCGAATACGAGTGCAGTTCCTTACAACTGCGACACCTTACCGCTGGTGCTTCCTCGTTCTGCACCTGATGTCTTTAGGGATAAACAAAGGAATCTAATTTTTCTCTAAATTTTACTTCATTTAAACAATTCTCCAGTTTGAACTTTCCGTATAATGTAGACCTGACACTAAACATTAATATCTAAAACTGAAATCTGCAATCACTTTACAATATACAATTTTCATACAACAAAATATGTTATATCATTAATTTCGCACACGAACAGTTACTCAGTTGTATTCCACATTTCTAAGCGAGTGTCCAAAGCTACAGAAAAAAACCCTCTGAATAAAGGATAGCTTCTTGTAATCGAGTATTACGTGTTAATGAGCTGGTGAGATTGGTACTGTAGTAGTTGTAGCTCCTATTGCAGTTTGGTGTAGCTTGTGAACTGGCACTGCAGTTTGTTGTTTCCAGAGAGGGAACTAGGTTATTAAATGCAAGTGTGTGTATTAGTATTTGCCCATTTATCTGCAATACGTGAACCAAAGATGTATCCGGCTTTGAACACGTAGACATACAGTACATTTGTCTTATAGTTATTTGGAGCGCTGCAAGGCAAGGACTAATTCCTGTGCGTAGTCTCAGGAACAACAGTGCTAAGGATGAAGATAGCATACGCGAATGGCAGCAGGAAAAAAAAAAAAAAAAAAAGAAAGAAAAAAAAACAGCACTCAGCGATCGGTGTCACTGTACAATGACGTGACATAAGTCCTATTAATACAGTATCGGACTTCCTTTAGCCCGAAGCGTCATTCATGTCGCGCGATATGTGTGGCCAAATCATAATCGCGGATTGTCCACAATATTCCTCAAACCAGTTGCGAACAATTATGGGTGGTGACACGCCACGCGGCACACCGGAAAATGTAGTCCATGAATGATTGAAGATGGTCTCCGAGTAGCCGAACATAAACGTTTACAGCCAATGAACCAGGGCATTCCGTATAAACACATCCCACCCCATTATAGAGCCACCGCCAGCTTGCACAGTGCCTTGTTAACAACTTCGGTCTATGGTTTCATGGGGCCTGCGCCACATTCAAGCCCCACCCTCAGCTCTTGCCACATGAAATAGGCACTCATCTGACCAGGCCACAGTTTTATAGTCGTCTAGGATCCAAACGATATCGTCACAAGCCTAGAAGAGGCGCTGTACGTGATGTCGTGCTGGTAGCAGAGGCACTCGCATCGGTCGTCTGCTGCCATAGCCCATTAACGCCAACTTTCGCCACACTGTCCTAACGGGTACGTTCATCGTACATCCCACAATGATTTCTAAGGTTAGTTAACGCAGTGTTGCTTGTCTGTTAGCACTGACAACTGTACGCAAACGCCACTGCTCTCCCTCGTTAAGCGAAGGCGGTTCACCACTGCGTTGTCTACGGTGAGAGGTAATGCCTGAAATCTGGTATTCTCGAGGCTCTCTTGACACTGTGGATCAGATGATTTCCAAAACAGAAGGCCCCATATGTCTAGCTGCAACTACCACTCCCCGTTCAAAGTCTATTAATCCACACCGTACGTCGATAATCACGTCGGAAACCTTTTTACGCGAATTACTTGAGAACAAACCACTGCTCCTTCAATGCAGTGCCTTTATACGCCTTGTATATGCAATACTACCGTCATCGGTACATGCGCATATCGCTGTCCCATGACTTTTATCACCTCAGAGCGTGCTGAAAGGCTGTCAAATACACCGCAGAACTAGTGCTGAACGTGTGCGGCGAAATTTAATTCTACAACTTACGCAGCCACTTCTGTGATACAAGCCGTACGTTTTTGAACATCCGTGAAAGTCGTCATATTTATTCTGACCACTGTTTATGCTGAGACTATGTAAGATTTTCTTGCTGTGTTTCAAGCAACTTAATAGATTGGTGCGCCAGATTTAAGGACGAAAGTAAGTGCAAGTGATATAGCTCGATGAAACTAGGGCCATACTTAGAAAGAAGTGCTACAGTGCAGTACAGAAGATAACCAATGAGACGAACAGAAATGATACTGTTATTCAAAAATAACATTTACATTGAAGTTACCGCGGTTTGTGATGTTCCCTGGACACCACAAAAGAAGGGACATAATTCTTATTAGGGTGTGTGATCACCATAGATGGTAACGCATGCTTTGCAACGTGCTTCCATGCTGGCCACAAGATTTGTAAGGCGTTCTTGTGGTAGGACGTTCCATTATTTACGAGAGAGGTTGACAATTGCTGGATGGTCGTTGGTGCTTGTAGACTTCCTGCGATACATCTCGCCAATGCATCACACAATTGCTCGACGGGATTTAAGCCGGGGGAAGGGGTAGACCACTCCATTCGTCGAATATCCTTCTCTCGTTCCTCGAGCTTCTCCATATGCGCTGTTCTATGCGCGCACATATTGTCAAACACAAAATCGAAGACAGACTCGAATGCACCCCTGAAACGACTCGCGTGAGGAAGGAGTACAGTGTGACACTAAAGTTGACCGGTAGGCCTACCATGATCAAATATTTGGAAATCAGCATGCTCATGCAACATTACGCGTCCTACGTCACAGCAACTTGACCACCAGAACCAATGAGTTCGGCAATGTTTCCCCACGTCGCACCATAAAAGGGTACGTTCAGAATCGATACTCAGATTGAAAGTGCTCTCATGCAGGATGGACCCGTGAATACATTCCTCGATGATTCTCTTGGCAGAATCGCAAAAAGTGTCGCCGATGTGCTGATGCCAACGGAACACAACATACTGGGCGTCAGGAAAAAGAGGCCCTATGTAATCCCCGTGCAGCTGGAGAGCGCCAAATTGCATGCCTTGTATTCCTGTTACAACGGTGGGTGCAATTGCACACGCTGTTTGACATGGAACCCTTCTTGTCTATTGCACAATGAAGCGATCATCTGCTGCTGTAGTTGGCCGTGGTCATTCATCTCCTCTCTCTTCGGTGTTCAATGCCTGTGGTTCGGAACGCTCCCCACGCACGTAAAACAATGCTATGAGCAGTACCAAACTCTTGGGAAACACTGGTCATACTTCGTCCTTCTCCCAGTTTCCCGATGTTTATTCACCGTGTATCTCCGGGCCATCTTGTAACGAAGAATACCACCTGGTGTTCTGTAACCTCTCTGACTAACACGCACTGTCTTTTCCATTTCGTTCCACGACTTCGTGTTGTGAGCCAGACCCATTAGGCACTACAGCCACACTGGCGCCACAACATGTGACGTCAAGCTTCCTGCGCACGACTGGGATACCACTAGCAACCTGCTCCCGTACTTTCAAGCATTTTTTTGTCAATATGTTCCTTCATATATTTCGTGCTCGACCTTTACACGAGAAAGAAAACTGAGAATTCGTTAGACAACAATTAATTTGGCTTTAGGAAAGGAAAACGCACCAAAGAGGCGGTTCTGACGTTGCAATTGGTAATGGAAGACAAAATAAAGAAAATATCATGACGCTTTCATATGATTTGTTGTCCTTGAAAACCTGATCGACGAGGTAAAGTGGTGTAAGATGTCCGAAGTTCTGAAAAAGTTGCAGTAAGCTATAGAGAAAGACCAGTAATATACAATACTTACAAGAGCCATGAGGGAACAATAAGAGTGGAAGACCGAGAACTAAGTCCTCGGGTCGAATAGAATTTAAGAGAGGGATGTAATCTTTCGCCTCTACTGTTCAATATAGAAATCCAAGAAGCAATGACCGAAACAAAAGATTGGTTCAAGAGTGGAGTTAAAATTCAAGACCAAAGGATGTCAATGACAAGATTCACTGACTAAATTGCTATCGTCAACGATGGCGAAGAAGAGCTACAACATCTGTTGAATGGAATGAATAATCTAATGAGAATATGGGCTGAGAGTGAATCGAAGAAAGACGAAAGTTATCAACTGAAGACATGAGTCCGTGATCATATTTCTGGCACTTTATTTTATAGGTCCGTCTTGATCATACAATTTTTTTTTTTTACATTTCACCATGATCGGTTTCGGCTACTACCATCTTCAGATCATAAAATATTCTGATGTAGTATCAACGTCGAACTAAACATGTAGGTACATGGTATCTAGACGAAAGTAATGAGAAGTAGCAGAAATGAAAACAGCGAGAAACTTAACATCAGCATTGACGATCACAGAAGGAGATGACCTTAAGGAAATTTCCTACCTACGCAAAAAAAAAAAAAAAAAAAATCCAAGACGGAGAGAGAAAGGAGGACATGAATAGCAGACTAGCACTGCCTAAAATGGCATTCATGGCGAAGAGCAGTGTACTAGTATGAAAGATAGGCCTTTATTTGAGGAAGAAATTCGGAGACTGTTCGTTTGGAAGACAGTATTGTATGGTAGGGAAACGTGGACTAGGGAAAGCCAGAAAAGAAGGGAATGGAAGCATCTGATATGTGGTACTATAGAAGAACGTTGAACATTAGGTGGACTGATAATGTAAAGGGAAAGATGGAAAACGCTGACAAGAAGACGCGCCAGGATGCTTGGATATCTTTTAAGACATCACGTAATAACTTGTAAGATACTAGACTGAGCTGTAGAGGGTCAAAACTGTAGAGGAAGACAGAGATTGGAATACATCCAGTAAATAATTGAGGAGTAGGTTGCAAGTGCTACTGTGAATCTCTGAAATAAACAGATCGACACAGAAGATGAATTCGTGGTTTCGGCAAGAAGCCTGCGTCGTTTACCGTTAGCATCACACCACACCACACCATATGCAACGATTTATAGTGAACAGCCAGAATCAACTGGGCGTTCTGTTACGTTCAGCCATAAATCAACGGCAACAAGTCTGTACATGATCTGGTCAAGGACACATTAAAGCGATTCCTGAGATCCATACGTCTACAACCTCTCCAACTCCTAGGATCATGGTCTGGGGACGGGATGGGGGATTTGTTCGGGACTGACCTCAGATTGGTTTGATGAGAAGCCACCACGACTTCCTCTTCTACGCCGATCTCGTCACCTCAGAGAAGCCCTTACATGCCATATTGCAACAGGATACCGCAAAAATCTGCAGTTCATGGTGCAAACGCGTTGAGGAATGTACAGGTTCTTGTACGACCTCTTCCCTGATTTGTCACCTACTGAACGGATATAGCATGTGTTTTTGGACATTCTAACAACCCTACCACAACAAAGGTCAAAATGTAATAACGATTCTGGTGTTGCTCACGCTACTAAATACTGCATTTTACGGCAACAACATAGTTATTATGTGGCAGGTGTCATTAGAGGAAAGTTAATAAAGTCATTTCATGTAATAAGGAATAAACTAGGCACTCATCTTTTATTGTTTCCCACGCTGGTCTCGTTGTAAAATCGTGGCTCAATCGTCAAAAGTCTAGGTGGTGATGATTCCAAGTTCGGATGCAAAGAGGCCTAGGTTTTATTCCGCTATATTCAAAAGTTTTGTAGATGCGCTTCACAAACCATTCATGAAGATTAAACCTTTCAAAGTTAGCACAATGATAATATAAAAAAATAATCAGCACTCCGAATTTAAGTTACACTTCTTTTTTATTGCTTTTGTTGCAATATCACGTAACACACAAAACATTACTTCACAATACAAAACATACTTGAAAACATCTTCCTCAATGTTAAAGTTCACATTTTATAAGCTGACTACAATATACATCTTTTCAACATGACGTCCAAGACTTGACTTTTTCAAGGTCCGACTCTATCTACTGCTTACGCGCCCAAAAATCAGAGTTACAAGTACGTCAAAGATCATACACATAAGAATACACATAAGAATAATATCATTGCAACATAAATATATCTATGCATCAAAGTATCTCTACATTAATGAAATCAGATCTTAATGGTGTCCCAGAAATATGTCAACTACTTTACAGAAACACAGTAGAATATTGCTGGTATCGATAGGTTGAGTTGAGCTGCCGTAATGGTTGCGTACTTCAAGCACCATTGCAACATGGAAGGAAATTTCTCGAGAATGTATGTGTTCGCTTCTACGCCAAAATGAATAGAAGTGGAAGAGTTGTGTAGAGGACAGTTCAGGCGATGATCTTCCTCGGCAGTCACATTTTCATTATTAATATTTTATGACACAAGCGGCATTACTTTATGATCCACCCTCCCATGTCTTTCAACATTTTTTTCCTCTCTTCCTTTGTCCTTCTTTATACCGACAGGAATTTCCACAAACCTTTCATGGACCGGCACGTGTTGCAGACATTTTTATCGGAGCGTAATGTCGTGTGTAATCGGTCCGTGTGCATGTATTTCTTTTTGCACAGGAGCTGCAATTACGGCCTTAGGCTATAGAACTATCGTGGTAGGCGCGGAGCAGGGAAGGAGGAAAATTTCGCCGAGCCTCTGGAAGCTTTGATTTATAGCATTAAAGACTGCGTAAACGCCGCACGTGATCGGACTGAATATGCGTAACGATGCGTTCGCGGTGCGTGAGCCGCCTCCCAAACCGGCCGCCCTCCGCTTTACTGCGCTACATTTTCGTCTCATCGCTCAAGACGCGCCCATATATCGAGAACGGCTCGCGGCGTTATAGTCTTCTCTCGAGTGATTCACGGCGGTAGTTCCCATTACTCAACTGAAATACGAAGCACCTAGCTGCGGATATTATTCTGCGATCGCTGTTCTGCGGATGTGGTGTTAGTCAGTTCCTGACATATTACTCAAGGTTTTTTGTTGGCAGGTGCGGAGCTGATAACTGTGAATCATTTTTTCAGAGAGGAACGTACACCGGTTGATACCAACGCTGTATAACGTTTGATTTTGTTGACGGAGCCACAACTTCAACTCCACTTACACCGCTATCAAAGTGATGTCCTTGAAGGTGTCCTTTAAGTTCTGGAAAAGTGTGTTAATGGGATGGGGCCAATTCGGGACTGTACGGAGTATGACGGAGAACAGTGAACCCATGGCGCCGGATTGTTGCACATGTGTGTGTGGTTCGGCATTGTTATACAGAAAAAGATGTGAGACGAACTCTATTTAGGGACTATAGCGCGCTGTTTCTCACGCACCAATATAGTTACGTTACATACTACTACGTAATACCCTGCTATTCGGAGCCGCCTAGCGGCAGATGGTTGCAAACTTGCGTCACCGAATCGGGAAATTCGACTGAATATCTCAAACGATATTGGTAACAAAATGAAACATTCAGAGACATCACTTTTCAGCACGCCCTCATATCAATGTTGATGATGATTTGTCCGTGGGATGGAGACGTCAGACTCGGCGACCCCTTTGGTGCTATTCGAGAGGGGTAGGCCATATACGGGCAGCGGGTATCAGCCTACCAATTCTCTCATCTTTATCCAACTCAAACACCACACTACACAAACCCATTACAATCACTTACACTTATCAGATACACTGCAACACACGCACGTCTCACGATTCGCGAAGGAAAGGTGTCTTTTTGTGCGAACTATGGAAAAACCTTTCCAACAAGGGGTGTCCCGGCCAACAATGCAGTACGTCTTTATTTTTAGTTCGAAAAAATTACCACGAATCGAATCGAGGTGCCAGATTACCAATCTTTGGTCTGATACATCACTAGAACTAGTTTCATTGGTTAATCTCAGAAAATATCTGCACCTATACCCTAACACCCAGTATATTTCCGAAAGGGTTTACCTCTCAATAAAATAGCTGCTGTAAAGAAAGTTATTTCTCCATAATCAAGAAATATCAGCAGCAGACCTGACAATCCGTCTCCATCGAAATAGATGAGGTTAATCATATAAGAAGAAGGTATACGTTGTTCACGAACAGATGATACACACAGATTCCCTTTCCGCCTAAGTGTGTTATTGGCAAATGTAGGACAGGCCTCTTTCCATTCGGTGAGGATGCGAAGACAGGGTTGCCGCCAGCAAAGACGGAGAGAAAGAGAAAGAGAGATAGAGAGAGAGAGAGAGGGAGAGAGAGAGAGAGAGAGAGAGAGAGAGAGAGAGAGAGAGAGAGAGAGAGAGAGAGCGATTAAGGAAGGGGGGAAGGGGCGAGTGTGAGAACGCGTATGATACGGCAAGATATTTCGCAGATATTTCTCACCGACTCCGTGATAGCGTTCAGAAAGCTCGTACTCTGTATCAAAACCAATTTGAAAGTTACTTCTGACGTCTTTCAGTTAAAATGAATACTGTATTTTTTTCATGTACTCATATCCTTCGATTCAAATTTGTTATATGTGTCATGTTTACAGAGAGCACTACTCGTATTGGCTGCTGAAGAAGCTCTTACACACCTGTTGCAAATGTTCTTCGTGTAACTAATACAGTCCTCCATAGTATACACTACTTTATCCATCTGAAGAGCTTTACAGAATAACTTTGACCCTCTATTAAAACTCAGCAGAAATTAATTGAATACATCTGTTACGATTACACTCTCTGTGATAATCTGTGTTTCGGCAGCTCGAACTTGTGAAAAATAATAGTATACACATTGCAGCAAATATTGTAAAACAAGTCACAATCTGATTTAGTTAGCTTCTTTGAGAATCCTGTCGTTTTATTACATAAAACAAAGCATCCGCGCACAGATGTATTTGGACAAAAAATGCAAGAAGTTGATGAGTTCTTCTATGGCGAGAAGAATATCTCCTTCAGATGAAGTAAACATGCTCGTCTCGAGATCATGGTAAAATGCTCTCGAATCCACGCAGCATCTACCGTCTATGACTGGTATGCGTCAGTCTTTATCTGTTTTTTAAAAACAGGTGTGGACGGTACATCATCGGTAAACCTATATAACTTATATTTCAGCTGGTAAACGTTTACCCAACAACGTGAAACTTGTCCTGCAAATTCATTCCGTTAGTGACAATATTACATTACAACAGACGATTACGGCCTCGAATTATATGGACATTAGCTCAGTCCGAACAGGCCTCGGAAGGCGCAACGGTACTGCCCGCCTGCCGTGTCATCCTCAGCCGATTGGAGTCACGGGATACGGATATAGAGGGGCAAGTGGGCAGCACACAGCTCTCCCGGCCACTGTCTGTTTTCGTGAGAGCAGCCCCTACTTCTCGGTCAAGTACATAGTTCACAAGGGATGAGTACTGCCCGGTTGTCAACAGCACTCGGCAGATCCGTACTGTCACCCAACCAAGTGTTAGCCAAGCCAGACAGCACATAAATTCGGTGAACTGACGGCAGCCGGTGTTACCACTGTGGCAAGACTGTTGTTTCTTTATATTGATGTTACTGTAGACAAAATATGTCCTTTGGGAGTGCTACACACGACAGCATTAAATTTGTTCAGGGTTGTTTTTACGAAAAGCGGATGCCTCCTGTCCTGCAGAATCAGGCGGAATATATGGCTGATTTCGCAGTAGTTGGGATAAAACCACTTTTGAAAACAGTTATCATATATATTTCAGTTCCGCAATAGACTGAAGCTGAATGATACTTAGAGTAGCTAAACATCATATTAATTATGTTTCTCTACATTTTCACATTTTTTTTTGTAGTTCTATGTGGTTTATGCTGCCTTTCAGGTAGAGGTTGAAGTTAGCGTCATATCTGTTCTATGATGTACAGGGAAAACATTTTTAATACTGACAAACTCCAGAGACGGATTCCTGACTGGAAATGGAACATTTGTCCAGAGATGCATCGTTGCCATGGTAGATGGTGCTGACGAATAAAAGCTCCTCTGTCAACGTTCCACGTGTTCCTTGTGTGTTGCAGGCTATGTGATTGATGCAGCGTACTGTAAGCAGCAGAGTGGTGCGGTATTCATGTCGGGAACAAGTCGAGATGGTGTTTGTGTACAACCAACCAGACAGTAACGGTTGAGAGGCAGCAAGGCTATACCAAAACAAGTACCCTCAAAAATATAGTCCATCACACAACATTTCAAGCTCTTTTTGGGCGTCTGTGTGATCATGCCTCTTTTTGAGACAGACGAATGGGCAGGGAGGCGGCAGACTATGCTTCTATCAGTTTTGGAGGATCGGGTTCTAGAGGATATTGAGACGAAACCTAAAACAACATACAGGCAAGTAGCGCGCCGTCGTGGTGTAAATAAAAGTGCAATTATGTGTATCCTGCATGACAATCATTACTATCCTTATGACCTCCAACGAGTGCAAGGATTAACAGCAGGCAGCTTGTTTCCCTCTACGGGAAGGACTTTGTCGATGGTTTTTGCATCATAGCATCACAATTATGGGATTTCTGTCATCGGTCCTCTTTACAGACGAAGCAAACTTTACCAGAACCGCCATCATCAATGTTGCTTAATCGTCGTCTGTGGGCTACAAACAATCCTCGTGGAATGGTTGAGATGTCTCATCAGCGTTAGTTGAGAGTTAATGTGTGGTCAGGGATTCTTGGCTACCACATAGCTGGGCCGGCTATTATTCCACGGCGCTTCGACGGCGATCATACCGGGACTTCCTGCGGAATACTCTGCTTGAGAATGTGCCTTTGTCAATACTAGTTCTGTGGTTTCTGCATGACGGAGCACCACCTCGCTTCCGCATTAAAGTTCGCCTACACTTCAACAACGCCTTCCCTCCACGTTGGAGAGGACGCGGAGACCCTCTAAAATGGCTTGCTAGATCACCGGACCTCTGAGGGCTAAGGAAGTGTTACGTATGCTAAACCAGTTCCTGATATGCTGATCCTTGAATGGCATGTTCACTGCGCCTGTGACGCTATTCGGAGAGAGGTCTGAGCGTCCCTTGGTATCCCTTGGAGGCCACTTTGAACATCTGCTGTGACGTGGATGCGATGCAGCTCAGTACACTACCTCCATTTCCGGACTAATGTTCTTAGCACGTTTCTCCTACATTTCCAGTCCCGAATCCGTCGTTGCAATTGGTCGGTTTTATTAATGTTCACCTACATTTCCAACCTTCCCAGACACTCCTCGCCATAGCACATAATCTTAAGACTTATATTGTACAGTACTTAAACATGCAGAACTTGTAACACACTCGAACACAAAAAGAAGATCACACTACGAAGGAATTATGTGAATGGGACGAATATCGATACATATGTCGTACATGTACAGACAAACAAGTGATTACAATGTCGGGAAAATTGGATGGTTTAACCAAGTGAAACAGCTTCACAAGTTCATTAACTCAATAACGCGTTAGTCCGCCTCTGGCTATTATGCAAGTAGTTACTCAGTTTGGCACTGATTGACAGAGTTGTTGAATGTAGTATCGTGAAAAGTTATTTCCAAATGGAGCGCTAGATCGCCAAAAGCGCCGAGATGCTAGGAGAGCCCTGCCTCACACTGGGGGTAGGAATCTGTATGGGGCTAGGAGAAACTATTCTATACTTTCGGTGTCATGAAAAAGCGTGTAATATTAAAATTTATTTTTATTTAAATGATTAGTTTCTGCTTTATAGTTTCGCGTGTATCAGATTTCTCAACGGATTTTAAACATTTTGTTGAGATTACATTTCTTATTAATAATAATTATTTATATGTATATTTGCTTTTGAGCTGCAAATTCAGCTATTTATTCACAAATCACTTTTATTGCACATATCTCCCTTCTCCCTGTATCTGCTCAGCTGTGCCCATCTGCCCACGTAGCTCCTTCAACCTGTTCCAGTACTACCCACACGACATGACGCTCCTGCAGATGAGCGGAGATGTCAGGTGCTACACAAATTTTTCACCTTCAACCCCATCCCTACCGAACAGGCAGACAGAAAATGGAATTACTAGTGCATTGTCATCAATTTGTGAGCTCTGTTTAAAGTGCCAAGGCTCTATCTCATCGAACAGTTGTAAAATTTGTACCAAACAGGCTGGCAGATAAGGAAACGACCCAACAAAAATGAGTAAAAATACACAGGAATACTAAAATATAGCGTGACATTGTGTGATGTAGTGCTACCTATTTATGACAGAATATACACTCCTGGAAATTGAAATAAGAACACCGTGAATTCATTGTCCCAGGAAGGGGAAACTTTATTGACACATTCCTGGGGTCAGATACATCACATGATCACACGGACAGAACCACAGGCACATAGACACAGGCAACAGAGCATGCACAATGTCGGCACTAGTACAGTGTATATCCACCTTTCGCAGCAACGCAGGCTGCTATTCTCCCATGGAGACGATCGTAGAGATGCTGGATGTAGTCCTGTGGAACGGCTTGCCATGCCATTTCCACCTGGCGCCTCAGTTGGACCAGCGTTCGTGCTGGACGTGCAGACCGTGTGAGACGACGCTTCATCCAGTCCCAAACATGCTCAATGAGGGACAGATCCGGAGATCTTGCTGGCCAGGGTAGTTGACTTACACCTTCTAGAGTACGTTGGGTGGCACGGGATACATGCGGACGTGCATTGTCCTGTTGGAACAGCAAGTTCCCTTGCCGGTGTACGAATGGTAGAACGATGGGTTCGATGACGGTTTGGATGTACCGTGCACTATTCAGTGTCCCCTCGACGATTACCAGAGGTGTACGGCCAGTGTAGGAGATCGCTCCCCACACCATGATGCCGGGTGTTGGCCCTGTGTGCCTCGGTCGTATGCAGTCCTGATTGTGGCGCTCACCTGCACGGCGCCAAACACGCATACGACCATCATTGGCACCAAGGCAGAAGCGACTCTCATCGCTGAAGACGACACGTCTCCATTCGTCCCTCCATTCACGCCTGTCGCGACACCACTGTAGGCGGGCTGCACGATGTTGGGGCGTAGCCCAGCTTCATGGAGACGGTTGCGAATGGTCCTCGCCGATACCCCAGGAGCAACAGTGTCCCTAATTTGCTGGGAAGTGGCGGTGCGGTCCCCTACGGCACTGCGTAGGATCCTACTGTCTTGGCGTGCATCCGTGCGTGTCTGCGGTCCGGTCCCAGGTCGACGGGCACGTGCACCTTCCGCCGACCACTGGCGACAACATCGATGTACTGTGGAGACCTCACGCCCCACGTGTTCAGCAATTCGGCGGAACGTCCACCCGGCCTCCCGCATGCCCACTATACGCCCTCGCTCAATGTCCGTCAACTGCACATACGGTTCACGTCCACGCTGTCGCGGCATGCTACCAGTGTTAAAGACTGCGATGGAGCTCCGTATGCCACGGCAAACTGGCTGACACTGACGGAGGCGGTGCACAAATGCTGCGCAGCTAGCGCCATTCGATGGCCAACACCGCGGTTCCTGGTGTGTCTGCTATGCCGTGCGTGTGATCATTGCTTGTACAGCCCTCTCGCAGTGTCCGGAGCAAGTATGGTGGGTCTGACACACTGGTGTCAATGTGTTCTTTTTTTCCATTTCCAGGAGTGTACACTGAAGAGCCAAAGAAACTGGTGCACCTCGCTAATGTCATGTAGGATCCCCCTCAGAAGCACGCAGAAGTGCCGCAACACGACATGGCATGGACTCGACTAATGTCTGAAGTAGCACAGGAGGGAACTGATGCAGTGCATCCTGTAGGGCTGTCCATAAATAAGTAAGAGTACGAGGCGGTCGAGATCTCTACTGAGCCGCACGTTGCAAGAATGTTCATGTCTGGAGAATTTGGTGGGCAGCGAAAGTGTTTAAACTCAAAAGAGTGTTCCTAGAGCTATTCTGTAGCAATTTTGGGCATGTGAGGTGTCGCATTGTCCTTTGGAACTGCCAAAGTCCGTCGGAATGCACAATGGACATGAAGAGATGATGGTGATCAGACCAGATGGTTACATGCTTAACACCTGTCAGAGTCGTATCTAGACGTATCGGTGGTCCCATATCACTCCAACAGGACACACCTCACACCATTAGATAGCCTCCACCAGCTTGAACAGTTCGCTACTGCCACGCAGGGCCCGTGGAATTATGAGATTGTCTCCATACCCGTACACATCCGCTCGATACAATTTGAAACGAGACTAGTCCGCCCAGGCAACATGTTTCCTGTCATGAGTAGTCCAATGTCGGTGTTGACAGGCAAAGGCGTAAAGCTTTGTGTCGTGCAGTCATCAAGAGTACAAGAGCGGGCCTGCGGCTCCGAAAGCCCATATCGATAATGTTTTTTTGAATGATTCGCACTCCGACACTTGATAACCCAGCATTAAGGGTTGCACTTCTGTCATGCTGAACGATTCTCTTCATTTGCCGTTGGTCCCGTTCTTGAAGGATCTTTTTCCGGTCGTAGCAGAGTCAGAGATATGATGTTATACCGGATTCCTGGTATTTACAGTACACTCGTGAAACGATTCGGGAAAAACCCCACTTCTTCGCTACCTCGGAGATGCTGTGTCCCATAGTTCGTGCGTCGACTATAACACCACGTTCAAACTCGTGTAAATTTTGATAACCTGCCACTTAGCAGCAGTAACCAATCTACCAACTGCGCCAGACACTTGTTGTCTTATAAAGGCGTTGCCGACCGCACCGCTATATTCTGCCTGTAGCGGGCCTATACGACTGTCTTTGGTGCTTCAATGTAGCGTCATGCGCGAAGCGTTTGTTCAGATCTTCGTTTCCTTTTTGAATTTCAGGCAACGAAACGTACAGCAGAACTCCTATTAGGAATCATACGATGAAGATTTAATGGTGACTGTGTACTGATGGCCAAATACAAATACAGGAAAAAAAAATTCTAAACACAAAAGGTAAAGTTAAAAGGTTAACAAATTGTGCGCCGCTTCCTAATGTCTTGCAGGTGCAAGTCAAAACACTTCAAACGAGAGCTGGTATTGAAAGAGACGACGCAGACGTTGCATGGAGAGGGACGCGAACAGCCTTTGCGAGTGGCCCGTGGAGCGAAGCCGCCGTCGGCGAGTTGGGCGGCAGGCAGCTCATCTGTGAACGTCAGGCGCAGCGGCGATGGCTCCGGGACGGACGCTCATTACGGCCGGCCGGTAACGACCCTGGCGTCCCGGACCGGCCGACGGGGCCGTAAACGTATCCACGCGGGCCGCAGCCGCGGCCGCTGCCGGCCGTAAACGGACGAACGGCGCCGCGCCGTGGCGTGGCGTGGCGTGGCGTGGCGTGGCGTGCGGGAGACCCCGGCACCGGCGGGCGAGCTCTGCGGCGACTCGGCCGGAAGCGTACTGTCTCTCTGAAAGTGCGCAGCCAGGACGATGCTACCGATACCACGCCGCAAAGAGCAGACTTTACACAACCCCACTGACATATGGCGAAACGTACGAAAAGTCGCAACGTGGACACTGTAATGCGACTGTTGAGACTTATGTAAAAAAAAAAAAAATGTAAAACGGCCATGTGTTTCGGACGCCGTAAAAAACTAAGGTGAAGGCAAGTTAGCCAAAATAAACCGTCCGACAAAACTTCTAATTTTGTTTTAGACACAATTTCAGTTTTTCTGGACGCACTAGACACATATGAGCGTTTTCAGCTGCAACAACTGGTTTGTTTGTTCATGAATTACGAGGAAGTTTTCTCAAGTTAAATTACACTGAAGTGCCAAAGAAACTGCTCTAAGCATGAATATTCAAATACAGGCAGAATACGGCGCTGCGGTCGGCAACGCCTGTATAAGACAACTGGACTCGCATTCGGGAGGACGACGGTTCAATCCCGCGTCCGACCATCCTGATTTAGGTTTTCCGTGATTTCCCTAAATCGCTCCAGGGAAAGGGCACGGCCGACTTTCTTTCCCATCCTTCCCTAATCCGATGAGACCGATGATCTCGCTGTTTGGTCTCTTTACCCAAACAACCCAACCCAAACCAACTATATAAGACAACAAGTGTCTGGCGCAGTTGATGATCGGTTACTGCTGCTACAATGGCAGGTTATCAAGATGTGAGGGAGTCCAAAATGGCTCTGAGCACTATGCAACTTCTGAGGTCATCAGTCACCTAGAACTTAGAACTAATTAAACCTAACTAAGCTAAGGACATCACACACATCCATGCCCGAGGCATGATTCGAACCTGCGACCGTAGCGGTCGCTCGACTCCAGACTGTAGCGCCTAGAACCGCAAGGTCACTCCGGCCGGCGAGGGAGTTCGAACGTCGGAGCACAAGCGATGGGACGCAGCATGTCCAAGGCAGTGATGAAGTGGGGATTTTTCGGTATGGCCGTTTCGCTAGTGTACCGTTAAGGAGGGGACCAACGATGACCGAAGAGAATCGTTCAGCTAACAGAAGTGTAACCTTTTCACAAATTGCTACATATTTCAGTGCTGGGCCATCAACAAGTGTCAACGTGCGAAACATTCAACGTAACATAATCGATATGGTCTTCCGGAAACGAAGGACCACTCATGTATTCTTGATGAGTGCACGACACAAAGCTTTGCGCCTCGCCGGGACCCGTGAACACCGACGTTGGACTGTTGACGACTGGAAACATGTTTCCTGGTCGGACGAGTGTCAATTCAAATTGTATTGAGTGGATGGACGGGCATGGGGACAATCTCTTGAATCGATGGATCCTGTGTGTTAGCAGGGGATGTACAACCTGGTGGAGAATCTGTAATGGTGTGGGGCGTGTGCAGTTGGAGTGATATGGGACACTTTATACGGCTAGATACGACTCCGACAGGTGTTAAGCATGAAACCATCCGGGCTGATCACCTGCATCAAATCACATCCATTGTGCCTGCCGACGGTCTTGAGCAATTCCAGCAGGACAATGCTAAATCCCACATGTCCAGAATTGCTACAGAGTGGCTCCAGGAACACTTCCGCTGGTCACCAAACTCCGCAGACATGGACATTATTAAGCATATCTGGGATGCCTTGCAACGTGCTGTTCAGAAGAGGTCTCCTGCCCATCGTACTTTTAAGGATTTATGGACAGCCCTGCAGGATTCATGGTTTCATTTCTCTCCAGCACTACTTCAGATACTAGTCGAGTCCATGCCACGTCGTGTTTCGGCACTTCTGCGTGTCTCGCGGGGGTCCTACACGATATTAGGCAGGCGTATCAGTTTCTTTGGCTGCTGAGTGTGAACGGAAACATACTTTTGGAGGTAACTACTGTCATACAGTATTGTAACTTTGCATCACTTAATCTGTTCTAAAAGCAGCGCATGTCACATACTTCACGAAGTTCTGTTACGTGTGTTCCGAACTTCAATGTATTATTCACTGCCTGAGCAACATTCTTCTCGAGAAAATTTTTATTTAATGAATATTTACTTACTTGGAAAATATAAGCAATCTCTTACACATGTCATATTCAGGAAATTTCTCTTTAATTCGCGATTATTGAACGTTTCTTTTGGCACCAATTTTGGGGCTGCCATCTCATGATACAAACACATCTGGTAACGCTTTTGTCCTTGTGCCACCTTTGCCCTTGTATTTCTGAGGATGAAAATAATTCTGAAACATGTCATGCGTACTTTGTCATCAGAGAAGTAATCTTTCACCTGCGGTATGACTTCCTATACGACCTAGCCAGTTTGACTACAGATCTACCCAAATTTTGTTCCTGACTGTTTTTTGGAATAATTTTGAATAAATTTTCACTAATGGGAAACCCAGCTGTCAGCATAACAATTAATTTGGAAATGGAAGTTTCCTTGAATGTTCTGGTGGGCTTACACGTGTTATAAATAGTAGTCGTCATTTACATTTCACACATACACAGTCAGAACGCAATTTGTGGTCGATTCGGTTTTAGGCTTCTCTGCGTGCACTTCGTTTATGTTTTGTCATTTAACTGCACACCAAAAACAGTCAGTTTTTAGTCTCATGAACTTGTTCGGAATAGCTTGAATGGCATATACCATGTAGTAGCCGTTCAGTACGGTTTAGTGAAAACCTGTGAAAACTTTTATACTTTGAACGTTTGTTGAGCTAAAAACTGAGACGGTACGTCAAACGTGCTTCATTATGGAACTAACAACGTGCCAAGCCATGAATGAAAGTAAACTGAAAGTTAGTATGAACACAGTGTCTCCAGTCTCATTGCAGATAAGGCACACTTTTGGACAATCAGCTCTTTTTTGTAGGCATCGACGATAGAAGCTAAGTATTCAATTAATTTGAGGTGTATTTCATTTGGACCGCTTCTCTTATCTATCAGAAATACGCCATATTAGCACTTTGTATGCTAGAAAGGTGTAATGAAGTGTACAAACTTTCTCCGACAATAATATTCAAAAGTGGATTAATTTTCATATTTACTCTTAGCAACTAACGCCGTGTTGCAACAATATTTTTAATTACATACGGTAGTAACATTTTACTTTTATGTGCACAAATCTAAGAAACTGAGGCTTAAAACAAGAAAAGATTTACGATAATGGGAATTTTGACGTAGGTATAACAAGCCATAGCACTGAATTACATAAGAACATAGCAAAAAGATGATAAACAAGCACGCACTCACCCATTATTACAAACTACCGTGTTAGTCATGTACTACGTAATCTCGTGCAGCTAATGAAATCAACCATATTACTGAACGGCTCTTGAGATATAATAAAAACAGAATTTCGTGAAACGACTTAATACCACTTTAGTGTCAAACTTCATGTAATGAATCATTCTGCTTTATGATGATAGGTTCTACGTAAAATCATTAACCCGAAAAAGCAAGTTAATTACATTCTTTTTTAATTATGCAGAGACAAAACAAGTACGAAAAGAATACGTTAAGAGCGGCTCTTTCTAACTAATTGTCCGTCTTAGACGGATTGTTATCGCAGACTTCATGAATTTAGTGGTAGAGTGACATTTTATTCCTCTGTGTTTCGGTGGTGGTGTTATGTTAAATAACTCATACTGGCAAACATCTTCTTCTGACATCCTGACACACAGCCAAAAAGTATAAAAGACAACTGCTTTCCTCCAGTCACCATAAGATACACTATTCATGAACACTGATTAACTCGGTCAGACGGACTGTCAGCCATAGATTGCTATTTATGCACTCATTTAACAATGTAAATCTTTGGCCTAACCATGCAGTTACCTTTGATACATTAACCATATCATTTACAGATAAATTTAATATCGTAATACACATTACACTTCTTGTACGTTACTTGAGATTTTGGGAAAAACCTTTGATATTAACAGTAATAGACAGACCAAACATGTTGAAACTTTTAACAACTAGTTCTCTGGGCCACTGACAGATGACATTACTTATTACATTTATGGAATATGCATTTGCATCGAAATTGGTCAAACTGAACTATTGAATCAAACTGGAAAATAAAAGAAAGAAAATTAGGTTGTGTCTGATCGTTTCGAAAGTGTGTATTTTAAATATATGACAATGTTAACCTTGCCACTGCAACATAAGAAAATAAGAGCGCAATAACATTCATCACGAAAGATCACCTGACAAGATGCCGTAACACCCTCATATTTCTACAGATTTTCTGTGTGTAGGGTCTTACACTTGGTGGTCTTCAAAACAGTCTAAGAACATAACAATTCTATGTTGAAACGCTGCTTTCGTCTATGCTTCGGAGCTTCTGTAGCGTCGCACCACGTCTCTCTTGTGGCCACAGCCTTTTCTTAGCAACGTGCAGCGTGCGAGGCAAATTATGGTACGTACATGACGGCACACAACTTATACACCCTACAAACGCCGCCAGCCTACTCCCCTATTTCGTCAGCGCGCAAAACACTCCACTAAATTATTTAATATTTACGCGTCCCAGACAAACAGAATAAGGAGCTCTATTTCGGTATTTTCGTTGGCTATTTCCTGGGTTCTCATATGTACCATAACATCTTGTTAAAAGTAGGTTCTGCGGCATAAAGGTCATGATTATTATCAATTTCAACATTTAGATTACATACTGCAATTAATAATAATCATGTACTTAACTCCAAAGAACTTTCACTTAGCCTGATTTGACAGTATAGGTAAGTTTCTGCTACACACTGGTTCACTGTAATCATTCTGACATGTACTATTTTTATACTGTTTGTTGTTCATTCCTGTTAACATGCAGGTGAATTGAAAATTGTCACTTGACCGAAATTGGTCTTCGATAAACAAATACATATCACAGCAGATTTTGGTGGGGAAATGTTCTTCGAGAATATTGAGGTCATCAGTGGCTGTATTACATTTCGTGTATTACACTTTTTTGGGAAGTGACTGTAGGATACAGGGTGACGCAGAGAGAATTTGTGTTTGGCGTCATGAGTGGCAACTTGCCCTAAATGTAGAAAAATGTAAGGTGATGCATATGAGTCGTGTTGCACGTGTGGGGCAGCGGGTAAATTATCCAAATGGTCGTTGCTTCGGTTACGTCGTCATGAAAAAACTTAAATTTCCTGTGTGTGCGTTACACCTACCTTCGCCGTTTACAATAACCTGAAAATTATTTTTGTGGTCAGCGAAAAATGGTTCAAATGGCTCTGAGCACTATGGGACGTAACTGCTGAGGTCATCAGTCCCCTAGACCTTAGAACTACTTAAATCTAACTAACCTGTCATCACACACATCCATGCCCGATGCAGGATTCTAACTTGTGACCGGGGCAGCCGTGTGGTTCCGGACTGAAGCGCGAAGAAACGCTAGGCCACAGCGGCCTGCTGTGGTCAGCCAGAAAGCGACGGAGAACACACAGATCACAGTTTCCGGTCTGCAAGTCCACATTTCTCTTTGTGGTCACTGAAAAAAGGGTTCCTTCTTGCTACTTACTTAGCGGGATCGAGAACTATGACTGTAAATAAAAATGTTAAGTTTTAACTGATTGATGTATTCAGTATAAGTTCACACCCACAAAATATAAGTAATATACCTCTTGGGAACAGCACTACTAACAGTTCAGAGAAGACCTCTACTGGAAGTTCCAAGTCGGTCTATCACCATGACTTCAAATCGCCGAATCGAAATTGTTCACCTTAAAAGTGTAAACAATCTCGCCATTTGCCACGCGGTTTTGTCAGCGTTGGGGGCTGCATGTTAGCATTAATATACTGAAGTATACACTGAGGAGGTTTGGGAAAGCTATTTTAATTTTTAATTTCACTCTTAGGTTATGGTGCAATGCTTTGTATGTTAAGGACAAGCACTGGTTCTATTGAAATGGGGAAAGCACCTGCACGATGGCTGCTACAGTGATACAGCGCTCATTTCACCGGACGACAATACACTCTGTAGTACAATGGTAGGTTCTTTACTTTCTTGTGTTACGAAACGGAGTGGACCCTGTAAGGTATAAAATATCAGTTCATGTAATGAAGATAAGAAGAATTACTTAACTTCGTACAAGCCATTTACACAGATGTGACAAATATTTACAACAATTTCCGAGCATTATCCTATCACTTCATGCAGACAAAACACACTGAAGCGCCAATGAAACTGGTATAGCCATGCGTATTCCAATATAGAGTCCGTAAACAGGGAGAATACGGCGCTGCGGTCGGCAACGCGTATATAGGACATTATCAAGATTTCAGTGTGTCTGAGCGTATGTTATAGTCGGCGCACAGCATCATCGAGGTAACGATGAAGTTGAGGTTTTCCCGTACGACCATTTCACGAGTGTAATGTGAATATCACAAATCCAATAAAACATCAAATCTCCCACACGGCAGCGGTCGGAAAAAGCTTCGGCAAGAACGGGACCAACGACGACTGAAGAAATTCGTCCAATGTAACAGAAGTGCAATGAGTCCGGAAATTTCTGCAGATTTCAGTGCTGAGCTACCAACAAGTGTCAGCGTGCGAACCATTGAATGGAACGTGACCGATATGGGCTTTCAGAGCCGAAAGTCCACACGTGTACCCTTGATGAGAGCACGACACAAAGCTTTACGCCTCGCCTGAGCCCGTCAACACCGGCATTGGACTGTTGATGACTGGAAACTGCTGCCTGGTCGCACAAGTCTCGTTTCTTGTATCGAGCGGATGGACGTGTACGGGTATAAAGAGAACCTTATGAATCCATGGACCCTGCATGTCAGCAGGGCCTCTTCAAGCTAGTGGAGGATCTGTAATGATGTGAGGCGTGTGCAGCTGGAGTGATATGGTACCCCTGATACGTCTAGATGCGACCCTGACAGGCGGCACATACGTAAGCATCCTGTCTGATCGTCTGCAACCATTCATGTCCATTGTGCATTGCGACGGACTTGCCAATTCCAGCAGGACAATATGACACCCCACACGTCCAGCATTGCTACAGAATGGCTCCAAGAACACTCTCCTGAGCTTAAACTCTTCTACTGGCCACCAAACTCCCCAGACATGAACAGTATTGAGCATATCAGGGATGCCTTGAAACGTGCTGTTCAGAAGAGAACTCCACCCTGTCGTACTCTTGCGGCTTTATGCAATCCAGCAGGATTCGTGGTGTCAGTTCCCTCCAGCACTACTTGAGACATTAGTTGACTCCATGGCACGTCGTGTTGCGGCACTTTTGCGTGCTCGCGGCAACACTACAGTATGTTAGGCAGGTATACCAGTTTCTTTGGTTTTTCAGTGTATATGTCTATTACTCACAGCGTATTGAACAATAACGTTCACCTTATGTTCCATGTAAGACAATGAGCACACGGCTGGCTTACTAGAAGACGATGGTGTCTTCTTAGTCTATGGTCCCCGACTGGGTATAGCCGTCCGGTGCTCGGCCGTCAGTAGAGGAACAGTTGTGGCGGCGTAGCAAAACTCTTCGGTTGTGGCTATGTCGGTGTCGCTCATTCGTCGATGAGTTGCAAGATACCAAACTTCGAACGACATCACACGTAGAAATAAACAATCCTTTAATGTTCAAATATTACTGATGTGCAGGTTAACACAGTCACGGCGATGAAATGTCTAATCGTAACGTTGCAAAGTAATATAAAATGGCCAGATCACGTAAGCATAGCAGCAGGGAAGCTGAATGGTCGACTCTGGTTTACTGGGATAGTGTCAGGGAAATGCAGTAATCTACGAAGACGACAGCATGTAGGACACACGTGCATAGATACAGTTCAAAGCGTGCTGCTAGATTTGTTACTGATTTAAGTTCAATGAAATCTGCTTCTTGAACCAAAATGGGGATCTCTGGAGAAAAGGCGACGTTCCTTTAGCGAAACGCTGTTGAAAACAGGACTTTGCACCTGACTGCAGAACGCTTCTCCTGCCACCATTGTGCATTTTGCGTAAGGCCCGCGAAGAAATGATAAGAGAAATTCTGGGCCATTTGATAGACAGCCGTTTCCCTTTGCCCTGTTTGCGAGGCGCGTGAACCAGAAGAGAGAATGACTATTCGTTGTACAACCTAGCCTCCGCTATGCACTAAACAGTGGCTTTCAGAATATGTAGGCAGATACAGACGCAGAACACGGAATTTTAATTTTGTTTCCGTAGAGCAAGTGTCGTTCAGTGTAATGCACTGGGATCCATTAATCAGACACTGGATGGTTATAATTAAAATGCAGTTAATCATACACCGGATGGTTATACACTGCTGGCCATTAAAATTGATACACCACGAAGATGACGTGCTACAGACGCGAAATTTAATCGACAGGAAGAAGATGTTGTAATATGCAAATGATTAGCTTTTCAGAGCATTCACACAAGGTTGGCGCCGGTGGCGACACCTACAACGCGCTGACACGAGGACAGTTTTCAACCGATTTCTCATACACAAATAGCAGTTGACCGGCGTTGTCTAGTGAAACGTTGTTGTCGTGCATCGTGTAAGGAGGAGAAACGCGTACCATCAAGTTTCCGACTTTCATAAAGGTCGGATTGTAGCCTATCGCGATTGCGATTTATCATATCGAGATATTTGCTGCTCGCGTTGGTCGAGATCCAATTACTGTTAGCAGAATATGGAATCGGTGGCTTCAGGAGGGTAACACGGAACGCCATGCTGGATCCCAACAGTCTCGTATCACTAGCAGTCGACATGACAGGCATCTTATCCCCATGGCTGTAACGGATCGTGCAGCCACGTCTCGATCCCTGAGTCAACAGATGAGGACGTTTGCAAGACAACAACCATCTGCACAAACAGTTCGACAGCGTTTGCAGCAGCATGGACTATCAGCTCGGAGACAATGGCTGCGGTTACCCTTGAAGCTGCATCACAGACAGGAGCGCCTGCGATGGTGTACTCAATCACGAACCTGGGTACACGAATGGCAAAATATCATTTTTTCGGATGAATCCATGTTCTGTTTACAGCATCATGATGGTCGCATCCGTGTTTGGCGACATCTCGGTGAACGCACATTGGAAGCGTGTATTCGTCATTTCCATACTGGCGTATCAACCGGCGTGATGCTATCGGGTGCCATTGGTTACACGTCTCGGTCACCTCTTGTTCGAATTGACGGCACTTTGAACAGTGGACGTTACATTTCAGATATGTTACGAACTGTGGCTCTACCCTTCATTCGATCCCTGCGAAACCCTACATTTCAGCAGGATAATGCACTACCGCATGTTGCAGATCCTATACGGACCTTTCTGGATACAGAAAATGTTCGACTGCTGCCCTCGCCAGCACATTCTCCAGATCTCCCACCAACTGAAAACGTCTGGTCAATGGTTGCCGAGCAACTGGCTCGCCACAATACGCCAGTCACTACTCTTGATGAACTGTGGTATCGTGTTGAAGCTGCATGGACAGCTGTATCGGTACACGCCGTCCAAGCTCTCTTTGACTCAATGCCCATGCGTATCAAGGCCGTTATTACGGCCAGAGGTGGTTGTTCGGGGTACTTATTTCTCAGGATCTAGCACCCTCATTACGTGAACATGTAATCACATGTCAGTTCTAGAAAAATATATCTATCCAATGAATACCCGTCTATCATCTGCATTTCTTCTTGGAGTAGCAATTTTAATGGCCAGTAGTGTAATTAAAGTACAGTTACTGACATAGGTCCAGTATGGGTATCGATATTTGGTAGGCATTATAATATTTTAATGTGGAACCGATATACGCTAAAAAAAAGTAATTTCAATTTGGCTAGCAGGTGCAAATATGGTGCTATGAATAAAGAACGAGAAGTATTGAAATGTTTCCGCAAGCAATGGATTAGGACGGGTATGTGGACAGAAAAAGTGAAATAAGTGAGAAAGACATTATTATTAACAGCCACTTACACAGTTTAATATAAGCACCAGACACGTCGATTAAACGCTGTACGGCGCCATATTTGTAGCTGGTGACCAAAATTGGAAGTACTTTTTTCCCCCAAGTGTAAGTCGGTTCCACATTCAAGTATTAGAATAGAATAGAATAGAATAGTAATAGAACCCAGTGCGTTGTCCTCGACGGTGAGTGTTCATCGGAGGTGAGGGTATCATCTGGAGTGCCCCAGGGAAGTGTGGTAGGTCCGCTGTTGTTTTCTATCTACATAAATGATCTTTTGGATAGGGTGACTAGTAATATGCGGCTGTTTGCTGATGATGCTGTGGTGTACGGGAAGGTGTCGTCGTTGAGTGATTGTAGGAGGATACAAGATGACTTGGACAGGATCTGTGATTGGTATAAAGAATGGCAAATTAAATATAGATAAATGTAAATTAATGCAGATGAATAGGAAAAAAAATCCTGTAATGTTTGAATACTCCATTAGTAGTGTAGCGCTTGACACAGTCACGTCGAATAAATATTTGGGCGTAACACTGCAGAGCGGTATGAGGTGGGAAAAGCATGTAATGGCAGTTGTGGGGAAAGCGGATAGTCGTCTTCGGTTCAATGGTAGAATTTTGGGAAGATGTGGTTCATCTGTAAAGAAGACCGCTTATAAAACACTAATACCACCTATTATTGAGTACTGCTCGAGTGTTTGGGATCTCTATCAGGTCGGATTGAGGGAGGACATAGAAGGAATTCAGAGGCGGGCTGGTAGATTTGTTACTGGTAGGTTTGATCAACACGCGAGTGTTTCGGAAATGCTTCAGGAACTCCGGTGGGAGTCTCTAGAGGAAAGGAGGAATTCTTTTCGTGAATCGCTACTGAGGAAATTTAGAGAACCAGCATTTGAGGCTGACTGCAGTACAATATCACTGCTGCCAACTTACATTTCGCGGAAAGACCACAAAGATAAGATAAGAGAGATTAGTGCTCGTACAGAGGAATATAGGCAGTCATTTTTGCCTCGTTATTTTTGCGAGTGGAACAAGGAGAGAAGATACTAGTTGTGGTACGAGGCACCCTCCGCCACGCACCGTATGGTGGATTGCGGAGTATGTACGTACATGTAGATTAGAATAACTACCAAGTTTCGTTGCCATACGACAATTACAGCCCACATTGGGTCTCTGTGAGTAGCTGCACTGTAACTAAAGCCACCCTGTACTCGGAGAGTCAGCGACAATTATGGTCTGTATTCGCAAAAATGTGAAGTTGACTCATTCCTTTACGTATGGAGTTCCCTTACGGCAGCCGAATGCACGCCACAAAGCGGAACCAAATGCTCGTCATATCACACCTAAACTGCCCAGTTAAGTCTCGTGTATTCAGGGCGGCCTCGTGGTGCGCAATGCCTTGACTGACCACGCAACAAAGGGGCATTACTACCTGCCCCTACTCTTCCCTCCATCCCCTCCCCCAACTGCTAGCTCCGTCAACCTTTCCCACTCCCACAGCCTAAATTACTAATTTAAATTAGATTCATGCAGCGCACCGGGCGTGCGGTGGCAACGTGTTCCAGGGGTGGGGCCTCGGACCTCGTCGGACCTGGACAGAACTGGACGGCGTGCATCAATAAGGCGCGCCGCGCCGGCCGGACGCCGCGGGCCTAATCAAAATTCCATCCAGGGTGACCGTCCGGCGGAGGAGCGCCAGGGGAAAGACGGGCATCCTCCGCAGGCAGCAGCTCGCGTCATAATATGATTCGATTATTTTCCCCTCCTGCCCCGCTGCCCTCGGCCGCCTCTCTACGGACGCCACGCCGACTGATGGCTCCAGTTTGGGGCCGGTCGCCTCTTCCACAGACGGGCCAGTCCTCGGTCTGAGGTCCCCGGTCCACGGGCCCGGCCCCGCAGCCAGCGTGAGTCAGCTATTAGCAGTAAATTATTTTCGTGGGACGGCTCTTCATTACGGAGCGTCGTAGTAATTATTGACGGTGATTAGCCGGCCGTCGGCGGCCGCCGTGGAACGGTAGGCGCTCCGCGGTCTCCTCGGACGCGGGGTCAGAGGACACGGCCCGCCACTGTGCCGGCTGCATAAACATCGTCAAGTCGAGCCGCTGCCCGGCCTTTGTTGTCTCACCACTCGCTGCCCGGAGCTCCAGGCTGGGAACTAATTCGGGTCGACGAAAACAAATACAGAAACTACGCTCTTCTCTTTCTGCAGCCCGAACGAGAATGCAGAGTGCGCTCCACAGGGTTCCGCTCAATAATGGTGTTCTGCAAGAACACCCTAAGATCACACTGCCAAACTAATACTATTCCTTCCGATTCTTCTGCTTTTCGTTTATACTAAATCATCATTTATACGAGGGTTGGAACTTTAATAGTGCCAACTATTTATTTACACCTCGTAATAAAATAGACACGTGTTCAAAGTTTGACTTATCTTCAAAGTAGTGGACACTTCGAGCACAGCGGTCTGTTGCCCGACGAATCTTTAGCAGTTCTGAAGCGAATGCCGTGAAGTTTAGGTTCAAAAATGGTTCAAATGGCTCTGAGCACTATGGGACTTAACTTCTCAGATCACCAGTCCCGTAGAACGTAGATCTACTTAAACCTAACTAACCTAAGGACATCACACACATCCATGCCCAAGACAGGATTCGAACCTGCGACGGTAGCGGTCGTTCGGTTCCAGACTGTAGCGCCTAGAGCCGCTCCGCCACTCCGGTCGGCCCTTCAGTTTAGAAATCGAGTTGAACTCACGAAGGCAGGTCATACGTTGTGTTCCAAAAATGAACAGCACAGAGACACAAGTGATGACACTTTCTGCAGGAACTGACCATCACTTTGCAGGACAATGCTCAAGCTCGTACTGTTAATGATTTGTTTGACAGCCGGCCGGGTGGCCGAGCGGTTCTAAGCGCTACAGTCTGGAACCGCGTGATCGCTACGGTCGCAGGTTCGAATCCTGCCTCGGGCATAGACGTGTGTGATGTCCTTAGGTTAGTTAGGTTTAAGTAGTTCTAAGTTGTCGGGGACTGATGACCTCAGAAGTTAAGCCCCATCGTGCTCAGAGCCATTTGAACCATTTGTTTGACTGACGGGGCTGCTATGTGCTATACCACCCACTGCACTCCCCTGGCTTGACCCCTCACGAGTTCAACTCGATTTCTAAACTGAAGGAAACACTTCACGGCATTCGCTTCAGAACTGCTACAAATTCTTCTGGCAACAGAGCAGCGCCACTCGAACTGTCAACACAACTGGCACTGCTTAGAGTATCCTACGACTTCCACATCGCTGGTGACGGGTTATACACAATGCTGGTGACTACTTCGAATATCAGTAAAACTTAGAAAAAATGGCTCCAATCACTATGGAACTTAACATCTGAGGTCATCAGTCCTGCCCGAGGCAGGATTCGAACCTGCGACCGTAGCATTCCCGTGGTTCCGGACGGAAGCGCCTGGAACCCCTCGACCACAGCTTCCGGCTGAACTTTGAAACACATATCTATTTTGTATGAGCTGTAAATAAATAGTTGCCACTATTAAAGTTCCAACCTTCGTAATATTGTAGCATTAATTATGTGAATTCACTGTCTAATTTGCTTTCAATTCCTTACTAACAGTTAAAAGGTATCTTCCCCACAAATCTTCTGTTCCTTGATCGTGGAGGCATCGGAATTCTATCTCACTGTACGTGGTTGAGTTGCTAGAATAAATTGCATAACTAGGCACGATGGAGAACGCTACAAATAAGTAACATACAAGCAGAAAATGAATGAAGTACTTGTATATATACACTTGGCACAAAACTTCAGTACGGAAGGGTTTCACATGTTGTGTCACAATCAAGTAAAATAGCTCGATGAAACTTAGACAGTACACAGAAAGATTATGTTGGTGTTTGGTTTGTGCGGCGCTCAACTGCGCGGTCATCTACGCCCCTACAAAGAAGCAATTTTTATACAGTCCAATTTTTACACAGTCCAATCATGTCACTGTCACGAACGAAAATGATGATGAAATGATGAGGACAACACACACACCCAGTCTCCGGGCAAACAAAATCCCCAACCCGGCCGGGAATCGAACACGGGACCCTGTGAATCTACACATAAAGAACTGCTACAGTCTAGTGCAGGAGGTCCAAGAGAGAAATGCGCAATTAGACAAACAGATGTAATAGCTTTATTCAAAGCCAATAATTACACTTAAGTAGCCACGATTCGTGATGGTTCCCTGACGATTCCAAAAGGCGAGACTTGGTTCTTAATAGGATGTACGACCACCACAGATGGTAACGTGCTTCCATGATGGCCGCAATGTTGGCAAGAGATTCTTGCAGAAGGGCGTTCCATTTCTCTACCAGTGCGGTTGACATCTGCTCGATTGTCGATCGTTCTTGCGGACATGGAGCAATGCCTCTCCAATGCCTGCGACACTTGGTCGATGGGATTTAAGTAGGACGAACGGCCAGGCTGGTCCATTCGCTTTCGAACAGCTTTGCCAGATGAGCTGTTCGATGGGTTCGTGCATTGTCATCCATGAAACTAAAGCCAGGTACGAATGAATTTCTGGAAAGACTCACATGGAAAGGAGTAGTGTGTCACAATAATGTTGTCCTGTGAGTGTACACTGTTCATAGATTTTGAAGTCAATAGTCTATACATTGCCACACTATAAAATATGGGGGGGGGGGGGGGGGCATAATGTTGGATGGGGTACTGACCACGAAATTTTTGGACACGGCACACTAAACGGCCAGCGCTGTAGTGACACTGTACTCCTCCCCGGTGCGTCTTTCCAGGAGTGCATTAGCACAGTTTTAAAGATGGCAACAGAGGACTGCATCAAACAGCTCAGGTGGAAGACCTCTTGAAACTAGACGATGTTCAGCGAATAGAGCCGCCTGCCCATTACCGCGACTTAAATCCCATGGAGCACATGTTGCGATTAGGCAGCAGTGGTAACTGGCTAAAACGTCCGCCGAATAAGCAGCTACCATATAATGTAGGACTCCAGTGGTGGTCATCAGAGATGCGCAAAGATCATATAGCCATCATAGTAGATCGTAAGCGTTAGGCAAATAGGGGGCTACTGCAAGGCCCAAACGCAGAACATTACTATTTGATTTTATAGACGCTAACTTTTATTTAGGAATACCTTTCTCTTACAAAAAAAAAGTATAGAAGTAGAAAATGTATCAAAAGTTTCTCGCTGTAAAAGTAAGCTATCATGCGCAGAAAAGAGTTTACTTGACACCGTGTTGTATTAAGCCTACCATACTACATACATCACAAAAATACACAAATGCGAGATGTAAAAATAATAAGTGAAAAAGGTAAAACGGAAGGATAGTAAGTCCAACCTACAGCAGTTCATCGAAAAAGTCATGAAAATATTTTTCTTTGAATTCAACATGCTTAGTTTTGGACAGACAGGTTATCACATCTACATTTATACTCCGCAAGCCACCCAACGGTGACTGCCGGAGGGCACTTTACGTGCCACTGTCATTACCTCCCTTTCCTGTTCCAATCACGTATGTTTCGTGGGAAGAACGACTGCCGGAAAGCCTCCGTGTGCGCTCGAATTTCTCTAATTTTATATTTGTGGTCTCCTCGGGAGGTATAAGTAGGGGGAAGCAATATATTCGATACCTCATCCAGAAACGCACCGTCTCGAAACCTGGACAGCAAGCTACACCGCGATGCAGAGCGCCTCTCTTGCAGAGTCTGACACTTGAGTTTGCTAAACATCTCCGTAATGCTATCACCCTCACCAAACAACCCTATGACGAAACGCGTTGCTATGCTTTGCATCTTCTCTATCTCTGTCAACCCTACCAGGTACGGATCCCACACTGATGAGCAATACTCAATTATAGGTCGAACGAGTGTTTGTAAGGCACCTCCTTTGTTGATGGACTACATTTTCTAAGGACTCTCCCAATGAATCTCAACCTGGCACCCGCCTTAGCAACAACTAATTTTATATGATCATTCCATTTCAAATCATTCCGCACTCATACTCACAGATATTTTAGAGAAGTAAACTGCTACCAGTGTTTGTTCCGCTATCATATAATCATACAATAAAGGATCCTTCTTTCTATGTATTCGAAATACATTACATTTGTCTATGTTAAGGGCAGGTTGCCACTCCCTGCACCAAGTGCCTCTCCGCTGTAGATCTTCCTGCATTTCGTTGCATTTTTGTAATGCTCCAACCTCTCTGTGTACTACAGCATCATCCGCAGAAAGCCGCATGGAACTTCCGACACTATCTACTAGGTCATTTATATATATTGTGAAAAGCAATGGTCCCATAACTGGGGTATACGTACACATAATTTTATTTTGCAACTGTGTTGTCTATATTTTAGTTCTTAAGGCGAGTAACTGTATCTACCTGGGCCATTTTGTTACACATTTCAGAGATACTGTTATGGAAATGATCGCTTAGACTGAAACTGGTTACCAGAATAACCAAATAAACAATTGTTGCGATCTGGACTGACTGTTTCTGTTGTATTAATAAATGCGATCGACGTTGTGCTGTTATGACACCAAAAATTATTGTATCAGAGTAGCCATCTCACCTAATACCGGATCCTACAATTAGTGGCAATACTTAGGTGATACTGAACTAGGGACGTGATTCTTCGACGTCTGAGAACAATAGTAAATGAAGAACAGTTACGTACCACTTCTAACAATAAGCTCTTAAGAGGAAAATTGTCGTTTATGAACATTTACTACATCATCTGACCTGAGTCGAATTGTTCTAACGCTATTGCATTTGTGGTGCATTCTTGTCTGCAAATAAGAATGTGTTCGCCTTTCATTTAATATAATTGCTTCCGTGGGTCGGCAATTAAAAATAGATAATTACTCCGAGGCACTATTTTGTGTTTAATTTTATTATTGTTTCGTTTTATGACAAAAGGAGGGAAATAAAACGAATAATTACAGTGAGTCGTCACATCTCTGAGAGGGACATCTGTTTTGGCCACACACAGACAATTGCACGTAATATCCGTTCTGGCGCGGTAAACACAGCAGCCCGAGCTCTTATGGTCGATAATTAACAACTAATTTACGCGCCAATTTTCTCCCTCTTAAGTTACCGCTCGTTCTAATCTTTCTTCATTAGCAACTAATATCCCTGACTTACAGAACGTAACCTGGCAATCACACTTGGTCTGTGGAAAAACGTCACGGCTGGTGCTAGAGACGTCTATTCCTTTCTCATGCTGCGGGAAAGCTCTGTTTGTTAGGTTCTGGGAGGTCTGTTTGTTTCCCGGGAGGAGCTGGCGGGACATCTCAGGTGTGGAGAGCATCGAGCAGTCATGGTTGCACGACACTACTGTAATCGAAAGCACCGAGTCCTTGAATCTAAACTTATATTTACGATGGTTTCAATTTTAGGTAAGACAAGAGCTGGTAAGCTACAGAAATGGTGCTGGCTACAGGAAGACGACGGTCACTCTCTTGGTCGTAGAGTTTAATGGTGCTTGAAGGTTAAAATAGGCAGATGATCATTCACAAATAAAACTAAGTAAACAATTAAGCTCAACAAGAACAAGCTTTTATCGCCTCCTTGTTGCGATATAGCTTACGTCATTAGTTAAAGATAGTAATTTTCCATTAGGGTCATCAGGCAGTGAGGGTACGAATTTTTCAGAAGACATAATATTTTGAGAGACTGTCCGATATTTCCCCCACGATTTTTCAGTGAAAGAGGCACTCCGCAATGCACCGTTAAGTCCACAACTTGATAAAACCCCTGCGACGTAAAACATATGCTCAACCACTAAAAATGCTAAAGCACTAATATTTTGAAAGTATACACATTTGTCATTACAGTTATCTTAGCACAAGTATGTGAACTGCATGGAAATCTCTGACAAAAGGTCCTCTTTGCATAAAGAAGTACACAACATTCTTAAAGGTTTCATGCTTACTTCTCTTGCAACCACTTGCTCTGTAACATGAAGGTTATAATGGAAGCCACAAAGAGATTTTTATCAGCTTATATACGGATGTGTTGTACTTTTATATAACGATGACACAAGTGTGCAGGAATGAATTAAATTCAAAGTTTCCCATGTAATGCAGATTATTACGTTAAACTGATTCTGATGAAGAAGGCATGTGTTTTCCAAACACGTAAAACATTTACTTTTACTTTATGTGTTGCTACACAACATTTTTGCTTTTAAATTTAATAAAATAAGAATAATTCGTCCTTCATATACACAATCGGAACCTGAAACTTGCTTCTGAGCTTCACAACAAATACAAATTGCGTCTCAATCGACTGTGCTGAAAGAAAAAAATCGCAACACAAACAATAATTAATATAGGGTTATGGAATTTCTGGAGCACATTTGTCTAGGTAACATATTTAAGTGAGTAACGTTGTAAGATCACAAATTAATATAATCTCTCGGTAAACCATTAAAATGAGAAGTGGTGGTACATCAGTAGCCGATGTAGCCGCCAGAATGTTGAATGCAAGAATTCAAAGGTGCATGCAGTGCGTTGTGCACGTGCCGTATGTCACTTTGTTTGATGGAGATCCGAACCTGCTGCACTTGGTTGGTCAGTAAAGGGACGGATAGTCCTGTTCGTGGATGACGCACGAGTTGTCGTCCGATGATGTTCCACATTTGGCCGACTGGAGACAGATATGGAGGTCGGGAAGACAGAGGAGCCATGTCACTCTGTAAACCATGTTGGGCACGTGGGCGGGCATGGTCGTGGAATGCGGTTCATGAATGACAGCACAACAGGTCGAATCACCAGCCTGACGTACAGATTTTAAGACATGGAGCTTAGGATAGCCATGAGAGTGCTCCTGCTGTAATACGAAATCGCTCTTCAGACCATGTAAGTAGGCTGTTTAGGTTTTTATGTTGGTAACGCCTCGTAGCGCACTGTATGAAAATCACTGACTGTGCTGTGTGAAGTCTGTGGTTGATAGGACTCATTGTTAAAATATTCGCTATTGGAGTGTTGGGCAGTTGAATGTGAGGGCGCGTGGCGTTTTTGTGCAGTCGGAGGTGAGCCGCCATCAGTGGTGGATGTGGAAAGAGAGATTCCAGAGTTTTCAAAAGTTACTATAAGCGGACGATCTGGACGTGTGTCCGCCAGAAAAACGAAAATTGTAGAGATGGATATCATGAATTGATAGATATATACAGGGTGTTACAAAAAGGTACGGCCAAACTTTCAGGAAACATTCCTCACACACAAAGAAAGAAAATATGTTACGTGGACATGTGTCCGGAAACGCTAACTTTCCATGTTAGAGCTCATTTTATTACTTCTCTTCAAATCACATTAATCATGGAATGGAAACACACAGCAACAGAACGTACCAGCGTGACTTCAAACACTTTGTTACAGGAAATGTTCTAAATGTCCTCCGTTAACGAGGATACATGCATCCACCCTCCGTCGCATGGAATCCCTGATGCGCTGATGCAGCTCTGAAAAATGGCGTATTGTATCACAGCCGCCGAAATACGAGCACGAAGAGTCTCTACATTTAGTACCAGGGTTGCGTAGACAAGAACTTTCAAATGCCCCCATAAATGAAAGTCAAGAGAGTTGAGGTCAGGAGAGCGTGGAGGCCATGGAATTGGTTCGCCTCTACCAATCCATCGGTCACCGAATCTGTTGTTGAGAAGCGTACGAACACTTCGACTGAAATGTGCAGGAGCTCCATCATGCCTGAACCACATGTTGTGTCGTACTTGTAAAAGCACATGTTCTAGCAGCACATGTAGATTATCCCGTATGAAATCATGATAACGTGCTCCATTGAGCGTAGGTGGAAGAACATGGGGCCCAATCAAGACATCACCAACAATTCCTGCCCAAACGTTCACAGAAAATCTGTGTTGATGACGTGATTGCACAACTGCGTGCGGATTCTCGTCAGCCCACACATGTTGTGAAAACTTACAATTTGATCACGTTGGAATGACGGAACTAAAATAAGCTCTAACGTGGAAATTAAGCGTTTCCGGACGCATGTCCACATAACATCTTTTCTTTATTTCTGTGTGAGGAAAGTTTCCTGAAAGTTTGGCCGTTCCCTTTTGTAATACCCTGTATACGATAACTTTTGAACATTATTAAGGTAAATGCATTGTTTGTTCTCTATCATAATCTTCATTTGTTAACTATGCCTATCAGTAGTTAGTGCCTTCAGTAGTTAGAATCTTTTATTTAGCTGGCAGTATTGGCATTCGCTGTATTGCAGTAGTTCGAGTAACGACGATTTTTGTGAGGTGAGTGATTCATGAAAGGTATAGGTCATTAGGTATTCTTTTGTAGGGATTTCTGAAAGTCAGATTGCGTTGCCCTAAAAAAATATTGTGTGTCAGTTTAGTGATGATCAGAATAAGTAAAGAGAGAACTGTCAGAGTACGTTCAGTTTTCCTCAGCTGTCTTTGTATCAAATAACGTAGAAGATAACTAGCAGAGTCATTCATAATTTTTCAAGGGGACGTTACAACGATAACTCCAGATGTAGGTCCAATGTGTCTAACACGCAGAAAACATTGTTTTCAGTCTTAACTGGCCTCTTCCTAATCAACATACGGCCACCATTGTCACAGAGGCAGAACCAGCTTTCGTCAGGAAACACAACAGATCTCCGTCCTGCTCTCCTGTAAGCTCTCGTTTGACACTACTGAAGTCGCAAATGGCGGTGGTTTTGTGTCAGTAGAATGCATGCTACAGGGCGTTTAGCTGTAAGTTATCCTTTAAGTAACTGATTTGTAACAGTTTGTTGTGTCGATTTGCTGTCAAGTGCTGGTCAAATGCTGCTGTAGATTCAGTACGATACGGCAGAGCCATACGCCGAACACGATTGTCTTCCCTCCCGGTAGCGCTATTTGGCCGTCTGGGCTCCTTGCACCAGTACATTCCCGAGACCATTGCTGCCAACAGTCGTGTACAGTGGCTACATTCCTACGAAGACTTTCTGCAATATCGCAGATGGTACATCAAGCTTCTCATAGCCCTACTACACGACATCGTTCAAACTCAATGAAAGGTTGATAATGGCATGTTTGTCGCGTCAAAGGCATTCTTTACTATTTTCAACTCAGCACGTCCAATCTTCTAGGTAACTAATAGCGTATATTCAAAGCAAACCTAATGTACACCCCACAGTATGGCTAATACCGCCATTCTTATGCGACAGTAAAATGTAAAAGAAAATCTCGTGTGACTAGGGCCTCCCGGCGGGTAGACAGTTCGCCAGGTGCAAGTCTTTAGATGTGACGCCACTTCGGTGACTTGTGCGTCCATGGGAAAGAAATGATGATGATTAGGACAACACAACACCCAGTCCCTGAGCGGAGAAAACCTCCGACCCAGCCGGGAATCAAACCCGGTGAAGCAAACCAAGATACAGAGGCGAGAGAGTGCGCCGGCACTTACCCCAGTTCACTGCTAATAGCGCCATATAACCTTAACACGTGTGCATGTAGCGCACAAGTATTCCATCACAATTTAGTATGAATATAAAAAAAATGTTTAAAACTTTGTTAAATTATAGTTTAGTGTAATAATGTTCCAAATACCAAGTCTTGATATTCTAAACTTAATAGTGTACGGAAGAATGCCGTTTTAAGAGGAAAATCAGAGGCCCTAAATAATGACGCTAGGAATCCAGAATTTGGTCAGAAGGTGCAGTTAGAAGTTATAAATAAGTGATGCTGGTTTCAAAAACCATAAAACAAAAATTAACGCCAGAATCCACGTTCTTCGGAAAAATCAGAGGCGCTAAATAATGGACTTAGAAACTTGAAAATTTGTTTTATGCTTCAGTACACCCGAAAAATAATAACAGAGAGTCCACGTTAATCTACCTCTTATAGTTTTTGAGTAATTAAATAAAAATTTATTTTGTAACTAAAATGTACCTAAGTGAATAAGTACTTGAAATTTTAATGATAGACGATTTTGGTTAAACCAGACAATCAAAAATATCAAATAATAAAGCTACACCAAGTTTAAGACTTGTAACATAAATAGCAATTGATATAAGCCTTAGCAAATGTATGGTTCAGAGGCAACAATCTACCATTAGTTCCACTAAATAAATTCTATTAAGCAAAGTTATCATTCTAGCAAGTTGAAACTTTCTACGTGCTTTCAAACTGCTCATCTGCATACCAGCAAAAATTAAGAAGTTTCTGAAGTAATTGCTAACCATATTATTAAAGATTATGTGCCCAAAAAGCGGTCGTTTGCAGACTGCCTCCGTATGCAAATAGACAGAGACAACAGATGTTTTCTTGGCAGTCCGCACCGGCACCTTATAAGTACAGCCCCTGAAGTAGTAGGAAGGTTCACTTCACTCACAAACACTGTGAAGTCCACGCCAGTTAAACGTCTGGTCGCGCTCTGCCTCGGATGACGTCAGAGCCGAGCTGTGACATGCGCGTATTTGGCAGTGAAAACGGATAGTGAACTCGTGATGACTGTACACCGTCCTGGATCGTTTAGAATTCGGTAAAATAACTGTTAGTGTGCCGTCCGAGTGAAATTCAATTCCGCGTGGCAAGTGGTGAATTTATTTCCACTTTTATGGCAATCATTAATTTCTGAACATTTATTGCGAACTTTCAATTGAGTGATATTAGTCAGGGCGAAAAACTATCTGGTTAGAAGTTACCGTAGAGGTCGCCTCTGAACTCCTAAAGGTGCTGTTAGATTAGAAAGACTTGTCTTCAATTGAACATAGCGCAATTTTAAGTGTTGTTTGGGAGAAACTTTAATTAATTTAAATCTTGATTGGAACTTTAAACTTTTACTGAAGTCATAGCCCGGATACCGAAAAGAAATGGGAAATAGACACTTTTCTTTCAGTGGGCTGAACCGGAATGTGGCCGTGCAGACTGGAAACTAAGGTCAGTACGTTTCCCTAAGGTTTCTGGCTGATCACCAAATTAGTTGCCAGGCTCACGTGATTAAAGATGGCATCAAAACTTTAAACCAGTGAAGTAACTTACATGCCGCCCCACACGGGGCCCTTAGGGTTGACATGCTGTCGGCTGGCCACTTTTTTTTTAATCTCATTTTTTTCTGTATTGTTCGTTGAATTTGTTCGTGGTGGACGTTATAACGATATGTTTACGTAATGTGTATACATAAACATAAAGTTATAAATGTCCCGTTCGTAGTCGCTAATTATAACAATATGTTTACTTTTGTGCTGCAACATATAGCTATAATCAGCTTTGGAAGTATGAGGGTCGGTCAAAAAGTAATGCCTCCCATTTTTTTCTACTTAAAAAAATTAAGTTAAGTGAAAAATTTGAATTTGGCGCCATTCCTCAAACCTTCTTCTGCAATCCACTGCAGTAGTAACTTTCTGTGTCAACAGGTGGCAGCATAGCAGAAGTTTGTAAGATGGCCGACATCGATGTTCGTTTGAGACAGCGTTGTGTGATTGAATTCTTGAATGCAGAAGGTGAAACGCCCATACGCATTCATGAAAGACTGAAGAAGGGGTATGGTGTTGTGACAGTGGATGTCAGCACTGTTAGACCATGGGTTCGTCGTTGTAAGGAAGCTGAAGGGCAAACACCGTTGACTGACGAAAAGCGGAGCGGCAGGCCGGTGAGTGCAGTGACTCCACACAACATTCAGCAAGTTGATGACATCATTCGTGGTGACCGTCGGGTGACTGCAGATGAAGTGTGTCGCATTATTTCTCTTAGTAAAGGCAGTGTGATCACGATTATTAAACAATTGGGGTACTCAAAAGTTTGTGCACGGTGGGTTCCAAGAATGTTAACCGATCAGAATAAAGAGGCAAGGAAAACAATAGCCTCCCAACACTTGCAGCGCTTCCGTTTGGAGGGAGATGAGTTTCTGAAAAAAATTGTGACCGGGGACGAAACATGGGTGCATTTTTTTGAACCCGAATCAAAGAGGCAGTCAATGGAGTGGCGTCACACAAGCTCGCCGAGGAAGAAAAAATTCAAAACTGTGCAATCGGCAGGGAAAGTTATGGCAACAGTTTTCTGGGATACAGAGGGTGTGATTCTGGTTGATTTTTTGGAGCAGGGATGCACAATAAATTCTGTTCAATACGTCACAACCCTCAAAAAACTTAAAGCACGTCTTCAGCGAGTTCGCCCAACAAAATCAATGGCAGATGTTCTTCTTTTGCATGACAATGCAAGACCACACACCAGTCGTCACACCTCTGACGAGATTGTCAAAATTGGATGGGAAGTTTTGCCTCATCCCCCATACAGCCCTGACCTGGCACCATCAGACTTCCATCTGTTCGGGCCACTAAAAGAAGCTCATCGTGGGATTCATTTTGAAGATGAGGAGGCCGTCAAAACATCCGTGCGTCAATGGCTTAGGAAGCAGAGCTGTGATTTTTACCGTGCTGGGATACATGCCCTTGTTCAAAGATGGACCAAAACTGTAGAGATGGGCGGAGGTTACATTGAAAAATGACAAAATGATCCTCAATGTTGTGGTTTTCAACCTATGTAATTGCATTTAAATTTCCTGACAATTAAACGTAGAAAAAAAAATAGGAGGCATTACTTTTTGACTGACCCTCGTATATTTGCGAACCCCGACCGTGTGCGGCTGTTTCTTGTTGGATCGTCTGATCAGTCGGAAGTTGCATTGCAGAGGAGAGTAAATGCCTATTCAAAATATAATTATTTTTGGATAGCTCAACATGAATTTCCTAAGGGACCGTAGTTTATCATGCATTTACCAGTAGAATGTGGCACAGAGAAAAAAATTTCGCCGCATACAACTTCCGTACGATTTCGACGAAAGAATGTGAACTCTCTATTTGGGAGAAACATAAAGAAAATTAAATAACTTCGTGAAGGAGTGAGACATGCATCCTATATTAAATAAATATTCCATACACCAATTCCATTTAAATCTGAATTAATGGCAATTAATAGATTAACTTACACTACAATGAAGAATTTTAACATGGATGCCGTTTTGACTAGCACTTCTCTTCTCGTAATGACAATAATTCTTTTGACGTTTTCACATACACGTCGCGCAATAAATATACTGCTATGCAGTATTGCACTTTTACTTTACACTAAAATCATATTATTTTTAACGATAATAATACGGCGGCAAGACATGCGCGTCCGACACAAGTTACAAGAGACAAGAGAAGAATGAGTAACTGTTCATCGAGAATATCTCTTACACCAAAAAAAAAAGTGTAAAAGTGTTCTTCTTCTGTCCGTTTTTCACGCCGCGGTTTTCAAAGTCAATAACTCACTGCATCTCTGACGGCGCTTCGACAATAAACAAGTTACGTCACAGGTCGTTCAACTTTTACATTCTCGCAACATTATTTGCTAACTGTATATGTTGCCGAGCGACTGCTCGATTAGTGAATGATTTAAAATGATAAGACAATCACTTAATGTTACAACGTCCGATGACACCCCTTCAGGTTGTTCGTTGATCACTCTGTTTTTCTTATTACACAGGGTAGCTAAACCCGCTGACCGAACACTCTGACCGAGCGAGGTGGCGCAGTGGTTAGCACACTGGACTCGCATTCGGGAGGACGACGGTTCAATCCCGTCTCCAGCCATCCTGATTTAGGTTTTCCGTGATTTCCCTAAATCGTTTCAGGCAAATGCCGGGATGGTTCCTCTGAAAGGGCACGGCCGATTTCCTTCCCAATCCTTCCCTAATCCGAGCTTGCGCTCCGTCTCTAATGACCTCGTTGTCGACGGGACGTTAAACACTACCCACCACCACCACGAACACGCTGAGCTACCGCGCCGGCACCACTCAGCTACCGAGGGCGGACATGCGACAGTAGTGAAACATCTTTCCGATGCAGAAACACGCCTACCAAGTTTCTTTTATATCACACTAATATTTGATGGTGTTGCGATTTCATTTTTCCGTCAATTTATGTCCCCTGTTTCCTTCAATGGAAGCAAAATTCTTGAAGTTTGGCTACTGTTAGAACTTTTTAACATCACCTACTACGTTTTTAAAGCACGAATGTCCCGAAGGTGGTAGTGCGACAGAAATGTATCCACATTTTTATCCTGCGCAGTCCTTTTCACCTCAAATATCTTCACAAGCATCTGCTTTGGGATTCCACGTGCAGGACTGGTTGTACCAAGCGACAGTGCTGTTGAATGAGCAACTCGCGCCATAAAAACTGGCCCCTCTATTGCCGTGTCCTGCGGGTCCGATTGAAGCTAAGGGTCACATTCGGTTTGTAGGGTGGAAAGACAGCGGTCAGCTCGGCTATAACGCTATACGCTGGTAAACCTGTCCTGCAGGTCATGGCGGGGTCAGACAGTTACGGCTTTACTGTGTGTTGTGGGCCGCTGCGAAAGGCTTCTATACCGCTTCTCCGTTCCTTGCAACGCTACCGGTTTATCAACTTCGGGACAAAGAACACTGGCAGCTGAAAGTCAACCGTAATTTACAGTGTATTCATAACAGCCTTAGCAAGCTGTATGTTATGTTACCCTCTGGACAGAGTGCCAGCAAGTGTATTGAAAGAGGGAGAGGAAAATTAGGAAGTTTATTCGTGGCCGTGCGCTTCTAGGCGCTGCAGTCTGGAACCGAGTGATCGCTACGGTCGCAGGTTACGAATCCTGCCTCCGGAATGGATGTGTGTGCTGTCCTGAGGTTAGTTAGGTTTAATTAGTTCTAAGTTCTAGATGACTGATGACCTCAGAAGTTAAGTCGCATAGTGCTCAGAGCCATTTGAAGTTTATTTGAAGACATTCGATGAGTTTTTCGGTGTTGAATAAAACAGGGATGGAGAAATACATTAAGAATTGTGGAAACTTAAGTTTCCCTAGAAATTTCATTATTTTCCTTTTGCTAGATACGCGGAAGAATTAACGGTGAAACACTGTGGATTTTCCATTATGTTTAGACGACTTTGTTACCTGTTATATCCGGTATCAGTGCTACTATGAGATGAAGAGAGTGACAGAGGATAAGGAACCATAGTAGGCCGCATCAGACCAGTTCATAAGATGGTTACCAAACGAAAAAAAAAAAAAAAAAACGGTGACAGGAATCACAACACTTGAAACGACCCCTTAAAAAATTATAATTACTGTGATCGTAAACTTCTACGTTGTTTGATACAAAGAAGGCTGAGTAAAACTGAACGTACTCAGACGGTTCTCTCTTTACATATTTTGATCATCACTAAACTGACATACAATATTTTTCTTTAGCGCAACGCAATCTGACTTTCAATAATCCCTACAAAAGAATAGCCTTGAGTAACAATAACCTATCCCTTTCATGAGTCACTTACCTCACAAAAATCTTCGTTACTCGAACTACTGCAATACAGCGAGCGCCAATACTGCCAGCTAAATAAATGATTTTAAGTACTGAAGGCAATAACTACTGATAGGCATATTTAGCAAATGAAAGATTTTCATGTATTTACCTTAATAATGTTCAAAAGTTATCATATGTATCAATTCATGACATTCATATTTACAAATTTCCCTTTTCTGCCGGACACACGTCCAGGTCGTCCGCTTATAAAAACCTCTCAAAACTCTGGCATCTCTCTTTCCACATCCACCACTGTTGGCGACTCATCTCCAACTGCGCAACGCTACGCGCTGTTCACTTTCAACTGCACAACACTACAACAGAGAATATTCTAACAATGCCTACCAGCCACAGACTGCACACAGCACAGTCAGTGATTTTCATACAGAGCGCTACGTGGCGTTACCAACATAAAAACCTAAACAGCATACTTACACACTAAAAGTCACAAGGAAACTACACTCTCCCATAATCCTATAAAATGGTTTTTTGATGACTAGGATATGATTTTAATTCTATACATATGTTAGGTAGAGTAGTTTTAGACACTTTGGTGATAACTAGGCCGAATGAAAAATGTAAGGAAATAGCCATGAAATGAATTCGTAGTTGCGAATACGAACAACCATCAGCAGCATAACAGAATGGTGACAGTGAAAATCCATGCCGGATCGGGTCTCGAACCCGGGTTTACCGCTTTATGCGAACGGTGGCCTGAACCGCTGTGGCTATTCGTGTACCGCTCACCACCAGACCCAATCTTCCGTATGTCGTCGTTCATGCGTCACAAATTGCACTTGCATACGTATTAAGTAACTCCCATACAGAGGAGGGCATTTTTAGCTGAAGATCGCTGCCTGGTGCATGCGTGTCCAAAGGAACATTGCATCGTGATGTTTAACAACACAGGCACTGCAGTGTCGTATTGGGAAATATAACTCATTTGAACCAACATTTCTAAAAGGCCCATTATAAAAAGCTTTTTCATTTTCTGATCATTTTACGGGGTAGGCAAAGTAAAACTGACTAGGATAGTATTAGAAGACAAAGGACTGAGCCATTCCTGACAAGATTGCAAAGTCACTGTATGGTTCTGCTCCGTCTTCCTGAAAAATTCCATATAGTCTCCTGTGCGTTGATCCACGTATGTATTAAACATTTTCCGGACGTAGCGGTTAGCATTAACGGTTTGGCTAAGGAGTTGGATTGCGACGTGGATACCTGGCATTGCGCATGATACCAGTCTTGAAATTATGCAACGGCTCTTCAAAATGCTGCAGTATATTTTTCGATGAATACTCGGAGCATGATTCGTAAGTTCACATATTCGGACACGCTGAAATTTTCATCTCAGAAAATGAGAAACTGAGGATCCAAAAGCCGTCATTCTACTTCCCTCTGAAACTGTCGATAGTACTCAAGATGAGAAAGCTCATCCGGATGCTTTAATTCATGGGCGACAGAAAATTTGTGAGGATACAGAAGCAGGTCCGTTTCAGTCACGTTCAGATACGACATTCTCTTAGCTCCCACTTGCGTGGATAAACAGTGTTGAGATCCTGTTCGATTTTATTCTAAGCTATCTTCCACTCGAGCATGTTCCCCGGTGTTCAAACTCTCTCCGAATAGTTACAGTTTTCATTCACTCGAAAGGATTGTTCCACTACGTTTCGCGTTGCAGGCTTTGCTGGAGGTGACACAAGCCCTTCCAGCCTTGAACTCTTGTTGAAACTGTTCCATACACTTTTTTCACGAACTGTGTTTTGCGTAACACTCTACAACGAACACGAGCTGTTTTATCGTGAGCACCATGTTGTGCTTCATTTATCATCGAACTCTTCGCTCCTCTCAATCACTCAGACGTAATGACAGAGCGAAGTACTCACGACAGAGCTTACAGCAGGTGCACATGCGCAGGCGTATGGCAGCAATCGACAGTCGTATAGAAATCACGGTCTCAAGCATTTTTCTGTCAGGAACGGTTTTACTGTTCTTCAACAACGGACAGTTTCCCATCAGTCATAAATCAGAGAGCTCTCTGAAACGTAATGCCTCCGATGTTTTTATCGTTCTCAATTATCGGATGAAGCATTAGATGTCTCAAACGATGTTGAGGCATTAGATGTTCAACTGGTTCAAATGGCTCTGAGGACTATGGGACTTAACTTCTGAGGTCATCAGTCCCCTAGAACTTAGAACAACTTAAACCTAACTAGCCTAAGGACATCACACACATCCATGCCCGGGGCAGCATTCGAACCTGCGACCGTAGCGGTCGCGCGGTTCCAGACTGTAGCGCCTAAGTAGTAGATGTCCCTGCTTCAAAACTGCGCGTGTCGCAGTTATAGTCATATGTTATTGGACACTTTCTTTGAGTTGTCAAGGTTGTACGCCTAGTTGGTTAGGAAGGAGTTGAAATTTGTGATGTCTGAAGATGGGCGTAATCCCGAAACGCGTGACATGTTCTAATAAAAGAGTCAACTGAACATCTCATGACTTTATCGCGATTGTACAGCATTGGATGCCAATTATTGTATTACTCAACCGACTTTTTCTCCTCGCTGATGTAAGTTGCAATCCTCTGCCCCTGAGGGCTCCGAACTGTAGCGCGTAACGTGGCAGTGAGTAACGTAACTATGTACGTGAGAAACAGAGTGATGTAATCGAGCTTCGCCCACACATGTAGCACTCTCTCTCTCAACACGACAGTACCAGACCACACACGATGGCTACGGCAGCAGTCTGACGGCTTGGGTTCACTGTCATCGATCATCCTCCATACAGTTCACGACATGGTCGCAACCGATTTTCATCTGTTTCCAAAAGTTAAAGAACATCTTCGAGAACTTCACTTTGATAGCGGTAAAGCGTAGCAACCTGAAACAGACGAGAGGTTGTAGCTCCGCCAACGAAGTCCAGCATTCTACAGTGACAGTATCAACAAACCGGTCTCACGTTGGAAGAAATGCGTTCGTCGTCAGAGTGACTATGTTGTGAAATAAATATGTAGACATGAAGAATAAAGATGTAGAATGACAATACAGTTTGTTTTATTTAAAAAGCTGTAAGAGTTTTCACATCAGGAATACCAAGACTTTACTCTTTAGCCCACCCTCGTATTTTCAGGGTCATTTTCGGCCACCCTGCGTATAGGTGACCTGAAATACCCCTCGGGTTGTGCAGGTTCAGTGGTAGAGCGACCTCCACTCCCTAAGCCACGTGTTTTGAAGCGATTTAAAATATTACGAAGTACACATTAACAGTTAACATAAAGATCTGAAAGCTTTTAGGAAATACATTTTAAATAAAATATTTAATTGATCTTTACATTAAAAAGTGACGTGATGTAACATGACAGTAAGCAAGAATGAAGCTGATGACTGTATTTGATATTGATGACCCGTATCATGAACATCTTTCAGAAGAAAATGGCAGAGCCTAGCAGTTTGTAAAACAGTGTGTGTAGAAAGACGGTTATGCCGGTGTTTCATATGGTGTTTTCAATGTTATAAAGAATATGGGAGGGCGAAAAGTCGAATGAATAATTTATATGGGTGTTGCGCCAAGGTAAACGGAATGGATTAAGAAAAAAACGAACCGCAGCCATTTGCTTATCTTAGCTCGCAACACGCCAACTTGCTAGACGCTAGCGAGGTCAGTACTTGAAAGGAATTTGTGCGTCATCGGCAAAAATCTAGACAGTTCTATTAACTTGATCTCAGAAACAATATAAGAATTTTTCTAGTCATCAGTCTTCTGACTGGTTTGATGCAGCCACCCACGAATACCACTCCTGTGCTAACCTCTTCATCTCAGAGCACAAATTGCAACCGACGTCCTCTATTATTTGCAAGATGTATTCCACTCTCTATCTTCCTCTGCAGTTTTAGCCCTCTACAGCTCCCTCTGATAGCATGGAAGTCATTCCCTCGTGTCTTAACAGACGTCCTATCATACTGTCCTTCTCCTTGTCAGTGTTTTCCACATATTCTTTACCTCTCCGATTCTGCGCAGGAACTCGTCATTCCTTACCTTATAAGTACACCGAATTTTTAACATTCGTCTGTAGCACCACATCTCAAATGCCACGATTCTCTTCTGTTCCGGTTTTCTCACACACTCCATGTTCCACTACCAAACAATGCTGTACTCCAAACGCACATGTTCTGAAATTTATTCCTCAAATTGAGGCTGATATCTGATATTAGTAGACTTTCATTGGCCAGCAATGCTCTTTTTGTCATAGCTAGTCTGCTTTCGATGTCCTGCTTGCTCTGTCCGTCATTGGTTATTTTATTGCCTAGGTAGCAGAAAATTTCATCTACTTCGTGACAATCAATCCCGATGTTAAGTTTCTCGCTGTTCTCATTTCTACATATAATTACCTTAGTCTTTCATCGATTTACTCTCCATCCATAATCTGTCCTCATTAGACTGTTCATCCCGTTCAGAAGATCATGTAATTATTCTTCAGTCACTACGGATAGCAATGTCACCAGCTAATTGCATCATTGACATTCTTTCACCTTGAGTTTTAATTCCACTCCTGAACCTTCCTTTTATTTCTGTCATTGCTTCCTCGGTGTACAGATTGAACAGTAGGGGCGAAAGGCTACATCCTTGTATTATGCCCATTTTAATACGAGCACTTCGTTCTTGATCGTCCACTCTTATTATTCCCTCTTGGCTTGTGTACATATTGCATGCGATCTGTCTCTCTCCATATAGCTTACCACTATTTTTCTCAGATTTTCGAACATCTTGAACCATTTTACATTGTAGAACGCTTTTTCCAGGTCAACAATTCCGCATCTTGATTTTTCTCTAGTCTTGCTTCCATTATTAACCGCAACGCCAGAATTGCCCCTCTCATGCCTTTACCTTTCCTAAAGCCAAACTGATCGTCGTCTAGCGCATCCTCACTTTTCTTTTACATTCTTCTGTATATTATTTTTGTCAGCAACTTGAATGAGCTGTTAAGGTGATTTTCCGGCTCTTGACGTCTTCGGAATTGTGTGGATGATGCTTCTACAAGCCAATGTGAATAGTCGTTTTGTTGACACTTCCCCAATGATTTTAGGAATTCTGATGGGATGTTATCTATCCCTACTGCTTTATTTGGTCTTAAGTCCTCCAAAGCCCGGTTAAATTCTGATTCTAGTAGTGGATCCCCTATCGCTTCTAAATTGACTCCTGATTCTTATTCTATCACATCAGACAAATCTTCCCCGCTTTCAATGTATTCTTTCCACTATCTGCTCTCTCCTCTGCATTTAACAGTGGAATTCCTGTTGCACCCTTATTTTATCACCCATGCTATTTATGTCACCGAAGGCTGTTTTGACTTTCCTACACGCTGAGTCTGTCTTTCCGACAATCATTTCTTTTTCGATATCTTCACACTATCCTGCAGCCAATTCACCTTAACTTCCCTGCCGTTCCTATTTACTTCATTCCTCAGCGATTTGTGTTTCTGTATTCTTGAGTTTCCTGGAACATTTTTGTCCTTACCCATTTCATCGGTCAATTGAAGTATTTCTTATGTTACCCATGGTTTCTTCGCAGTTACCTTCCCAGCATCTGTGATAACCCTTTTTAGAGATGAACATTCCTCTTCAACTGTACTGCCTACTGAGCCATTCCTTATTGCTGGATCTATAGCCTTAGAGAACTTCAACACTATCTCGTCATTCCTTAGTAATTCCGAGTACCACTTCGTGGCGTATTGATTCTCCCTCACTAGTGCCTTAAACTTCAGCTTACTCTTCATCACTACTATATAGTGATCTGAGTCTATGTCTGCTCCTGGGTACGCCTTACAATCCAGTATCTGTTTTCGGAATTCCTGTCCGACCCTGATCTAACCTAACTGAAATCTTTCCGTATTACCCGACCTTTTCCAAGTATACCTCCTCCTTTTGTGATTCTTGAACAGAGTATTCGATATTACTAGCTGAAATTTGTTTCAGAACTCACATAGTCGTTCTCTGTTATTCCCTTTTCCAACATATATTCCCCTGTAACCTTTTCTTCTACTCCTTCCCCTAAAACTGCATTACAGTTTCCCATGGCTATTAGATTTTCATATACATTCACATACTGCATAGCCCTTTCAGTGTCCTCGTACTTCAGCTTGCGACGTCGGCATGTATACATCAACTATCGTTGTCGGTGTTGGACTGCTGCCGATTCTGATAAGAACGACCCTATCACTGAACTGTTCACAGTAACACACCCTCTGCCCTACTTTCCTATTCATAACGAGTACTACTCCCGTTACACTATTTTCTGCTGCTGTTGATATATCTCCCTACTCGTTCTTTTCTTCTTTCCTATTTACTTCACTGAACCCTACTATAGCACGATTGAGCCTTTGCATTTTCCTTTTCAGATTTTCTAGTTTCCCTACCACGCTTAATTACTGTAGCTTAAAAGAAACTCATGTACACAAATAAAAGATTTTACTGCTTTCAGACTGGACGCAAACGAAACTTTCTCAGTTCAGTTGAAGATGAATGAACATCTGTAGGAAAGGCAATCACAGGAATTGGAAAGAAAAACACTTATGCAAAGAAGGTAACTGCGAAGAAACCGTGAGTAACAGAAGAAATAGCCGGCCGGAGTGGCCGTGCGGTTCTAGGCGCTACAGTCTGGAACCGAGCAACCGCTACGGTCGCGGGTTCGAATCCAGCCTCGGGCATGGATGTGTGTGATGTCCTTAGATTAGTTAGGTTTAATTAGTTCTAAGCGACTGATGACCTCAGAACTTAAGTTGCATAGTGCTCAGAGCCATTTGAACCATTTTTTGAACAGAAGAAATAATTCAGTTGATCGATGAAAGCAGGAAGTATAAAAATGTTCAAGTAAATTCAGGAATACAGAAATATAAGTCGTTGAGAAATGACTAACACGAAATGGCTGCATTAAAAACGTGAAGAGAATGAAAATGAAACAATTGTCGGAAGGAATGACTCAGTATATAGAAAAGTCCAAACAACCTTCAGTGAAATTTTAAAAGAAAGCAAAGACGATAACATTAAGAGTGCAACGGGAATTTCACTGTTAAATGCAGATGACAGAGTGGACACGGTGGAAAGAGTACACGGAAAGACTCTACGAGTGGAAATAATTGTCTGATGTAATAGAAAAAGAGACAGGAGCCGATACGGAAGTGATAGCGGATACAGTATTACAATAAGAGTTTAAGAGAGCTTTGGAGGACTTAGGATCAAATAAGACAGAAGGGATGGATACAATTCCATCACAATTTCTGAAGTCATTGGGGAAAGTTTAACAAAATGGCTATCCACGTTGGTGTTTTGATTGTATGAATCAGGCGACATGGCTTCTTATTCCTGAGAGAGGATAGCCCAGTCTGTGATGCTTGTGGTGTGCAAACTACCTGTACGCCACATTTTAACAGAGTGTATTTCACATTGTGATGAGAGGGCGGAAGCGAGTGTCCTTGAGGATCTGTCCACTCTGGAGACGAGAAGAGTGCGGTAAAGGTTTTAAAGTTTTCGGTAATGACTCTGCTTTTAGGTTGTAGATTTTAGTGTGCAGAGTGGCCAGCTCGTCTTTTTCTTCCAGCGATCAGTTAGCCACAGCTATCGCTGTATTCAATTCTTTCCCGTGATTGTTCATTTTCCCTCCATGTTTTCAGTCCGACAACGAACGTGGTTTTTCGTAGTTTGATGTGTGTGTGTGTGTGTGTGTGTGTGTGTGTGTGTGTGTGTGTGTGTTTTGGGCGTTATTTATTTTTTTCCTTGTAACCACAGATTTTTAAATAATTTTGCGTCCTTTGTGGAGGTTGGTATCATACAACTTTCGTACGGTCGCTGGTGACATTCTTGTCGTGCGCACACACCAAAATACCATCATCATCAAAATTTCCTCGAAAATTATAACTTTACAGGCCTGGGACTCCCATCACGATATCGTTTGTGTGGCGTATTCAATATGTGTAGCGTGGCGTCTACTATCGCTATCGGAGCACTAATGAGACGGAAGTAACAAGACACGCCCACAGAAGTTCACTTGCGCCACCGTAGGCGGCCTGCCTTGCAATAGACCGACACATAGACACGTCTACAATTCTATGACAGGCTGCGTTTTAGTGAACAGCTAGTCAAAGCAAGCAGTGAGAACAGTACCATGTGCTACGACAACAGGGACAACCAGTTAGACACTGTAAGTCAATCTGCAAGGCCTTGCATATGTTATGTTCAAACAAACAGTGCTGCTAGTTTTACTATCAACGACAAGTGTTAGACTGGTTCTGTCAGTGTTTATAAATATACCTACACTCTGACCCACAGTCACCGCAAAGAAGAAGCTGTATAATAAAAGATAACTGTCCATTTTGACTGCCAATATATTTTTCATGTCATGTCATACGGGGAAGCGCCAAAGAAACTGGTGTAGACATGTGTATTCAAATACAGAGATATGTAAACAGGCAGAACACGGCGCTGCAGTCGACAACGTCTATATCAGACAAGAAGTGTCTGGCGCAGTTTTTAGCTCGGTTACTGCTGCAACAATGGCAGGTTATCGAGATTTAAGTGAGACTGGAGGTGGTGTTACAGTCGGTGCATGAGCGATGGGACATAGAATCATCGAGGTAGCGATGAGGTGTGGATTTTCCCGTACGCCCATTTGTGATTGTGCCGAGAATGTCACGAATCTGTTAAAACATCAAATCTCAGACATGGTTGGGGCCGGAGAAAGATCCTGCAAGAATGACACCAACGACGACTGAGAAGAATCGTTCAACGTGAAAGCAGTGCAACCCTTCCAGAAATTTCTGCAGATTTCAATGCTGTGCCATCAACATGTGTCAGCGTGCGAACCAGTCAACGAAACATAGCCGATACTGGGTTTCAGAGCGGAAGGCCCACGCGCGTATACTTGATAACTGCACGACAAAAAGTCTTATGTCTCTTCTAAGCCCGTGAACACCGACATTGGGCTGTTGATGCCTAGAAACATGCTACCTGATCGGACGAATCTAGTTTCAAATTGTATCGAACGAATGGACGTATGCCGGCCGGGGTGGCCGAGCGGTTCTAGTCGCTACAGTGTGGAACCGCGCGTCCGCTGCGGACTGGATTCGAATCCTGCCTCGGGCATGGATGTTGTGATGTCCTTAGGTTAGTTAGGTTTAAGGAGTTCTAAATTCTAGGGGACTGATGACCTTACAAGTTAAGTCCCATAGTGCTCAGAGCCATTTTGGAATGGTCGTGTACGGGTATGCAGACTCGTCCAGAATTGCTAAAGAGTGGCTCCAGGAGCACTCTTCTGAATTTAAATACTTCCACTGGCTACCAGACTCCCCAGACATGAACATTATTGAGCACATCTTGGATGCCTTGCAACGTGTTGTCCAGAAGAGATCTCCACCCCCTCTTACTCTTACGGATTCACGGACAGCCCTGTAGGATTCATGGTTTCAGTTGCCTCCAGCACTACTTCAGACATTAGTCGAGTCCATAGCGTGTTCACGGGGGCCCTACACGATATTAGGCAGCTGTACCAGTTTCTTTGGCTCTTCAGTCGTTACAGTTTGCACGTAATGTCACATATCACCAGTTTAAAACCCATTTTATTTGTGACAAATCGTCACAACAATTTATTCTCGGGGTCCTATTCTACCGAGGTATGCAGCTGGGATCGTGTGAAGTTTGTAACGTACGACAGAGCTACCGATGGAAGTAAAACTACGAGGGTGGGTAGTTGGTCGTATCTCGATAATCGGTAAGAGCATTGCCCACAAAAAGCAGACTCCCAGTCTGGTACACGGTTTTCATCTGGCAGGAAGTTTCAAAACAGGGCCCACACCACTTTCCAGATACATTCTGGAAGTTTCATTTCTTACGCGCAGTATAGGCCGGCAAGCTTGCACCTTGCTTTTATCGTCTTGTACGCCGGCGAGTTGCTACGGCTTCGCGCTGACAAGCATGTGCTGGCGGATCGCAAGGCGGCAGGTCGCATCCGTGCGGCGGTGTAACACGCACGCACTCACGCACACCCGCGCACGCGCCCCGGCTGCTGGTCCTACACATGTCGCGACGCTTCTTCCGCGCGATTACCGCCGACACCAGGTTGCGCGGGCAGGTGGTCCTTAACGCCCAGCTACCCTCTGACCGCTGCGGTGCGCACACACCTCTGCAGGGCTTCGGCGTTCTGCCCCTAAGGGGTTTCGCGGTCCCGCCTGCTACCGCCGGTGTTTCCAACGGGCACAGATCCGGTGTCCGAACACCGGCCGCGGGTATCAGCGGCGCTCGTCTGTCGGTCGATACGTGCTTGTTTACGAGGGACGGCGCGCCAGTTTCGACATGCGTCGCATTACTCGTCCCGTCCGACGTCAGGACAAACAGGTAGTTTCGAACAACGCGCGACGAGTTACCGCCGTGTAGCTTTTAAACACGCGAAACATCGACAGGGACTATTTTCGCAATGAACATGCCCGGCAGAGCGTACATGTTTAATGGAGCATTATGTAGCAAAAGGAAGTTCCATTCTCACCCCCTCCCATCGTTTGCACGCCAAAATAACGCGTTCACTGCTGATATATTTTAAGCTGAATCTCTGAGAGCAGTAAAACGATGAAATATCAGAATTTACAGTAAAATGTAAAAAAAGGAATTTTCTGTAGAATGTTCTGCGCACTAACGCAGCTATTTTTCGGCAGATGAAATGATGCTTTATAAGAACAATGTACGTGCCAGATAACGATTCATAACAGTAATTTACCTAGAAATCGTGACTTATAAGTTTCGTAGAAGCAGCTTAATAATCATTTACAGGAAGAGTATAACTCCATAGAAACAGAGACGTAGTTTCGTATATGTGTGTGTGTGTGTGGGGGGGGGGGGGGTGTAAAAGCGAGATAAAAGCTAGGGAAAATGGAAAATACGAGTACAAAGTAGGGAAAACCGAGGTAAATTTACGAGAATTTCGTTTCTGATTCTTTGAATTTTTTTGGGTAGATATAATCTGTTTAAAATCGTTTTCGCTCCTAACGTGTTCATTAAAGTTGTTGTTGTTGTGCTCTTCAGTCCTCAGACTGGTTTGATGCACCTCTCCATGCTACTCTATCCTGTGCAAGCTTCTTCATCTCCCAGTACCTACTGCAACCTACATCCTTCTGAATCTGCTTAGTGTATTCATCTCTTGGTCTCCCTCTACGATTTTTACCCTCCACGCTGCCCTCCAATGCTAAATTTGTGATCCCTTGATGCCTCAAAACATGTCCTACCAACCGGTCCCTTCTTTCTGTCAAGTTGTGCCACAAACTCCTCTTCTCCCCAATTCTGTTCAATACCTCCTCATTAGTTATGTTATCTACCCATCTAATCTTCAACATTCTTCTGTAGTACCACATTTCGAAAGCTTCTATTCTCTTCTTGTCCAAACTAGTTATCGTCCATGTTTCACTTCCAAACAAGGCTACACTCCATACAAATACTTTCACAAACGACTTCCTGACACTTAAATCTATACTCGATGTTAACAACCACTGCTTCCCTTTCATGTCGCTCGACTCTTATAACTGCCATATGGTTTCTGTACAAATTGTAAATAGCCTTACGCTCCCTGTATTTTACACCTGCCACCTTCAGAATTTGAAAGAGAGTATTCCAGGTAACATTGTCAAAAGCTTTCTCTAAGTCTACAAATGCTAGAAACGTAGGTTTGCCTTTTCTTAATCTTTCTTCTAAGATAAGTCGTAAGGTTAGTATTGCCTCACGTGTTTCAACATTTCTACGGAATCCAAACTGATCTTCCCCGAGGTCCGCTTCTACCAGTTTTTCCATTCGTCTGTAAAGAATTCGCGTTAGTATTTTGCAGCTGTGACTTATTAAACTGATAGTTCGGTAATTTTCACATCTGTCAACACCTGCTTTCTTTGGGATTGGAATTATTATATTCTTCCTGAAATCTGAGGGTATTTCGCCTGTCTCATACATCTTACTCACCAGATGTTAGAGTTTTGTCATGAATGGCTCTCCCAAGGCCGTCAGTAGTTATAATGGAATGTTGTCTACTCCCGGGCCTTGTTTCGACTCAGGTCTTTCAGTGCTCTGTCAAACTCTACACGTAGTATCTTATCTCCCATTTCGTCTTCATGTCCTCAAGCACATCGCCCTTGTATAAACCCTCCATATACTCCTTCCACGTTTCCGCCTTCCCTTCTTTGCTTAGAACTGGGTTTCCATCTGAGCTCTTGATATTCATACACGTGGTTCTCTTCTCTCCAAAGGTCTCTTTAATTTTCCTGTACGCAGTATCTATCTAACCCCTAGTGAGATAAGCCTCTACATCCTTACATTTGTCCTCTAGCCATCCCTGCTTAGCCATTTTGCACTTCCTGTCGATCTCATTTTTGAGACGTTTGTATTCCTTTTTGCCTGCTTCGTTTACTGCGTTTTTATATTTTCTCCTTTCATCAATTAAATTCAATATTTCTTCTGTTACCCAAGCATTTCTATTAGCCCTCGTCTTTTTACCTACTTGATCGTCTGCTGCCTTCACTACTTCATCCCTCAAAGTTACCCATTCTTCTTCTACTGTATTTCTTTCCCCCATTCCAGTCAATTGTTCCCTTACGCTCTCACTGAAACACTCTACAACCTCTGGTTCTTTCAGTCTATCCAGGTCCTATCTCCTTAATTTAGCACCTTTTTATAGTTTCTTCAGTTTTAATCTACAGTTCATAACCAATACATTGTGGTCAGAGTCCACATCTTCCTCTGGAAAGTCTTACAATTTAAAATTTGATTCCTAAATCTCTGTCTTACCATTATGTAATCTATCTGATACCTTTTAGTATCTCCAGGATTCTTCCATGTATACAACCTTCTTTTATGATTCTTGAACCAAGTATTAGCTATGATTAAGTTATGCTCTATGCAAAATTCTACCAGACGGCTTCCTCTTTCATTTCTTCCCCCCAATCCATATTCACCTAGAAACCAGATGACAGTTATAAGAGTCGAGGGGCATGAAAGGGAAGCAGTGATTGGGAAGGGAGTGAGACTAGGTTGTAGCCTGCCCTGATGTTATTCACTTCATACATTGAGCAAGCAGTAGAGGAAACGAATGAAAAATTTGCAGTAGGAATTAAAATCGATGGAGAGGAAAAAAAACTTTGATGTTTGCTGATGACACTGTAATTCTGTCAGAGACACCAAAGGACCTGGAAGAGAAGTTGAATGGAATGGACAGTGTCTTGAAAGGAGGCTATAAGATGAACATCAGCAAAAGCAAAACGAGGATAATGGAATGAAGTCTAAATCAGGTGATGCTGGGGGAATCAGGTTAGGAAATGAGGCACTTAAAGTAGTTTTACTAGTTGGGGAGCAAAATAACTGATGATGGTCGAAGTAATGAGGATATAAAATGTAGGTTGGCAATGGCAAGAAAAGCGTTTCTGAAGAAGATAAATTTGTTGACATCGAGTATAGATTTGTCAAAAATGGCTCTGATCACCATGGGACTTAACTGCTGAGGTCATCAGTTCCCTAGAACTTAGAACTACTTAAACCTAACTAACCTATGGACATCACACACATCCATGCCCGAGGCAGGATTCGAACCTGCGACCGTAGCGATCGCACAGTTACAGACTGTAGCGCCTAGAACCGCTCGGCCACATCGGCCGGCATAGATTTGTCACGAACTGTTTTCTCAAAGTATTTGTATGGATGTGAAACGTGGACGGTAAATAGTTTAGATAAGACGAGAATAGAAGCTTTCGAAACGTCGCGCTACAGGAGAATTAGATGGGTAATTCATGTAACTAATGAGGAGGTACTGAATAGAAGAGGAAACTTGCGGCACAACTTGCAAGAAGAACGAATCGGTTGGTAGTAAATGTTCTGAGGCATCAAGGGATCACCAATTTAGTATCGGAGGGCAGCGTGGAGAGTAAAATTCATTGAGGGAGACTCAGTGATGAATACACTAAGCAGATTCAGAAGGGTGTGGGTGCAGTAGTTACTTGGAAATGAAAAAGCTTGCACGGGATAGAGTAGCATGGAGTGCTGCATCAAAGCAATCTCTGGAACGAAGACCACAACAATAACGAACAAATATTTTGCGAACGTGGCCTACGTGGAAGTGTGATAGTTAAATAAAGGCCTCACTTGCCGAGTAGCTATTTATGCAGACAAAAGCAGAGTGTTTCCTGTGGGACCATCTCGTAAGTCAACCGTTAACATATAAACCACTGGATCCATTATTGATTTCTTTTTGAATTGTTGTATTGTTTCAGGCAGAAATTTCAACCTCTTCATCAGAGTGCTGCAGTGTATAAAAGAAAGAAAGAAGAAATGGCTGAGGCATTCGTTGTGACGGGAGTGCTCGCTACCAGACTCTTTTGGAGACCAAACTTGTGAGAGGGGTTTGAGAGGAAGGAGGCGATGTAAGATGGAGACGACATTAAGGGGAGCGAATATCACGCGAACCTGAAGAGGATGGCAGAAGACAGGACAGAATGGAGAGTTACCATGTGAAAAACTACCTTCGGAAAGAATACTAATGCTAGCATCAGGAGCAGGACTATTAATATATTACTTTATTATTTCTTTCAGTAAATTCTTGCCCTTATGAGTCTTTGCAATCATCCAGTTAATTGCTTCTCTCTCGGATTAATTCTGTTCAAACAGCTATTCAGCAATTTTTTATCCTTTTTCTCCATTGGTTTCATTTTGTTTTAGAACAGCGTAGTCAACTGCTGTTGTCTTCAAGTTTCCTTAACTTGGGACTCAGTTGGGATGGCAAGTCAGAATAGTGTGTAAACGTGCCCCAACAAAGCTGCGTAAACGTGACCCATCAACATGGTTCCAATAGCTCTGAGCACTATGGGACTTAACTTCTGAGGTCATCAGTCGCCTAGAACTTAGAACTACTTAAACCTAACTAAGGACATTACACGTTTCCATGCCCGAGGCAGGATTCGAACATGCGACCGTAGCGGTCGCGCAGTCCCAGACTGTAGCGCCTAGAACTGCTCGGCCACCTAGCATAAACGTGGCATGAACGTCAATTTACAGAAGGTGTTGGAAGTGATGACCACTGGTATCAACACATTGCTGCAACTTTTTTATCATAGAGTGACTGGTATTTCTTATCACTTCGCACTTATCGCACTCCGGCAGGCCCATCACCATGTCTGAATAAATTTCGAACTAGTAACATCCAGGTTTTAAAGTTATTCAAGTGTACCCCTTAAGCTAGAATAATCTCCTGTAAACGGAAGTACACTGATCATCCAGAACGTTATGACCATCGACCTGATATCGATATAAACGCATCCAGGCGATAGCAAGTCACCTGGTGACTAATGGCTGCTAGTTCGACACACACACGGTGCTTGTAGTATCAGTGAGCGTGCTGTCCGCGTGTAGAATGGGGAAGGAGCGCGATCTATCTGAGTTTGAACGAGGGCAGACTATGAAGGCGCAGAGGCTGTGCACGAGCATTCTTTAAACTACACGACTTGTCGGGTGACCGAGGAGAACTGCTGTGAGCGTCTTCAATGCTTGCGAAATCAAGGTGAAACCACGAACGGATGTCGTGGGGTTTGGGGCCATCCCTCGTTACAGATGTCCGAAGTCGTGGGCTGGGCACACGGATAAGGAGGACAGGTGGCTAACTGTGGCGGAAATACCATACAGGGCGGAGTACAAGTGTTTAACAAAGAAATTCGTCTAACAGCCGTGCAAAGTGAGATGTTATTTTATTTTATTTTCGCTAACAGTTTTAGCAGTTCAACATGCCATTTTCAGGCCCCATTTGCACCTCTCAAAAATTAACACGTCTGTAGAATGAATGTGATTTTCTATTCAGTAATCCTTTAAAAGGGTTCCACTATTTCTGTGGGATAAGCCTTAATGCATGTCATACCTTCCCACCGTGAGACAGACGCAGTTCCGAGGGGAGAAACGAGAACAGAAGCCGAGAGCAGAACCGTGTTAAACTAGAAGACCCTACGATAAGGGACGGACTGGACACCCACGTCGCCAGCTAACCACTAGGACAACGCCAGCTGCAAGTTTTAGCGTGAGACTTTTTCCCGTCTCTGTTACGTCAAGGACCACTCCCCCAGCCCATGTTAAAAGCTAGAGCCCTCCAGAAAAACAGTATAGATCTTACGATAGCACAAAAAGGGCCACACAACCCGCAAGTTTTAGCGTGAGACTTTTTCGGGTCTCTGTTACATTAGGACCACTCCCCAGCCCATGTTGAAAGATAGAGCCCTCCAGAAGAATAGTATAGATCTTACGATAACGCTAAAGGGACCACACCAGCTGCAAGTTTTAGCGTGAGACTTTTTCGCGTCTCTGTTACGTTGGAAACTTTAAAAACATTGCCCCACCACGAAAAGTATAACGTTTCTCATTGGATAGACATAATTTTTGTAGGTGGAGCTTAAGGTTAACATTGAGACCCTGATTGGTCAGATGAAAACACAGCCAGATAGTTTTTTAAACCAACTTCGGTAAATAGTAGTAAGGAGAAGTTAGCAGAAAGAGAGTTACTTCGGAGACAGCGAGGTGAGCGGAGCTGTGCTGCCCGCCGTCCCCTGACGAACACCAGAAAGGTAATGAACGCACGCGATGCCGTATAGCAGCGCATAAAGCTTCACTCAGAACTGCAGAAGTCTCATCTGTTACACTCCCTTTTTGCGTAATACTAGTGTCGATCGTCAATTAAAGCTCATGGTGTTCGCATTTGCCACTTGAAGTAAAAATCTGAAACAGGATGATTTTTCTGTTATATACTTATTGAGAAGCCACATCAGCCACTGTAATTTACGACAAGTTAGATAAGTAATTAAAAATAGTTGAGGGTCACTGTAGACCATTTTGATAGTTTTCTCTTTTGTGAAACTTAATATAAACCTAGATTATAGATGTGATATGGCATAGATCATCCTTCGATCCATTGTAGAACTTGGAAACCCATTCAGGGAATATTCGTTCACATTTTTGTTGAACGCAGTGGGTTTTTGCCATCCTGTATTAAAACACTTCCTTTTATCAATAGTGCAATTTATAAACAATGTTTTGTGAGTAGAATAAAATTTCCAATGGTAAATTTAACTGCTTTTTCGACGTTGTTTTACTAGATAACTAAAAATAGGAAAGCCTTGAACCCCTTCCACTAAATTTAGTTAGTGTTAAGATTCTTTTACAGGGAGTGCAGTGGAGCTGACGCTGAGATCATCAAGTATTTGGTTATATCATCGCTGGTCTCACTGAACTCTTCTGAATTCTACGTGTCATGTGTGGTCTGGCGTCTCATTACCAGCAACAGGTCCCATGTTCAAACTAGTCAATTCCCTAAAAAACACGCTCAGAGCGTCGTTGTGCGAAAGTGGTAGGGAGACACGATATAGAACAAACAGACACCACCCAGAATGTTATACCTGAATGGATGGCGGTGATCGGCTTGACAGGCGAAGCCGTAACACTAGTCTCTTTCCCAATTAGTCTAATTTAGGGGGAATAATGTTTTGTGTCCCAGCGCAAAATGTAACTAGTGAAAAAAATTTCTGGTCTAAGTAGTTCGATCCAAAACGAGTCGATTACTGCAACAAGGAATAATACGGAGATAATTTTGTTTCTGTTAGATTTCTAATTTCTTAGGTGGTCAATTTCACATAGGTACATTTGAACAACAAAGCTGGTGGTGCTATAAAAACAGCAAAATTATTTTTAGTTAACGTCATTACAAAAGTTGGTAGCTGCACAGTTTTTCAGAGCAATTCCAAACGGTTTCAAAATGTTTGTTATCTCATAAAGTAACCTGTTTTCTCTTATGGATCACAATGATGTCTCGCTTAGACACTAACGCATAGGAATAGCGTAACGAAACTGATCTGAATGTAGATTCAACAGCTGGTTGGCGTACGTTAGAAGCAAGACCAGCCTGCAGACACATAGAACTGCTGCCGCGGCGAGCGCTGTCCTCCACATTGGCACCTCACTCGGCTCCTACCTGCCGGCTTCGAGCATTTGTACTCGGGCAAGCCATGCCCCAGCACGGTGGGTTCGAGCGAGTATGACCGAGCAGAAGCCCTATTTGCAGACCTCTGATTCGCAGCTGTGCCTCGCGCAGTCGATAACACTTTGTAGCCCGCGGCAGCCGCGCTCTAACTTGCCACGCAGCGATCCGAACTGGAGTGGTCGATCGTCCCCCGGCAGATTTCACGGTGCTCTGGTCGTGCAGTGCAGTCGAGAAGGCAGTTCTGTTGTTCGTGCACGGAAAACATGAACAGCGATACCTGTCTTGCCCTGGCAGAGTACTACAAAACAAAAGAAGTGTCGTGGTTCGCGAAGAACAGAGACCACCACAACAGATACATGCGTGAGGACGCATGGAAGGGCGTAAACAGCGAAATAAAGAGGCCAAAAGATGCGAAAAAGAAAATGACATTTTTACTAGCTTCCTATGGAAGAATGGAAAATCTGATAGATGACGATCAGTTTGGCTTTAGGAAAGGTAAAGGCACGAGAGACACAATTCTGACGTTGAGGCTGATAATGGAAGCAAGAATAAAGAAAAATCAAGACTCGCTCATAGGCTTTTTCGACCTGGGAAAAGCGTTCGAAAATGTAAAATGGTGCAAGATGTTCGAAATTCTGAAAAAAATAGGCTAAGCTATAGCGAGAGACGGGTAATATACAGTATGTACAAGGGGCAAGAGGGAATAATAAAAGTGGACGGCCAAGAAAGAAGTGCCCGGATTCCAAAGGCTGTAAAGCAGGGATGTCGGTTTTCACCACTACAGTTCAATCTGTATATCAAAGAACCAATGGGGGAAATAAAGGAAAGGTTCAGGAGTGGAATTAAAATTCAAGGTGAAACGATATCAGTGATACGATTCGCTGATGACATTGCTATCCTGAGGCCAAGTGAAGAAGATGGCTCAAATGGCTCTGACCACTATGGGACTTATCATCTGTGGTCATCAGTCCCCTAGAACTTAGAACTACTTAAACCTAACTAACTAAAGGACATCACACACGTCCATGCCCGAGGCAGGAGTCGAACCTGCGACCGTAGCGTTCGCGCGGTTCCAGACTGAAGCGCCTAATACCGCTCGGCTAAACTGGCCGCCAGTGAAGAAGAATTACATGATCTTCTGAATGGAATGAATAATATAATGAGAACAGAATATAGATTGAGAGTAAATAGAAGAAAGATGAAAGTAATGAGAAGTAGCAGTAAGGGGTAAAGCGAGAAACACCAGGATTGACGCTTACGAAGTAGTTGAAGATAAGGAATTCTGTTACCTAGGCAGCAAAACAACCAGTGGCGGACGGTACAAGGAATACATCAAAAGCACACTATCAATGGCAAAACAGGCATTTCTGGCCGATTGAAGTCTACTTCTATCACATATCGGCCTTAATTTGAGGAAGTAATTTCTGAGAATGTGCGTCTGGGGTACAGCATTGTCTGGTAGTGAAACATGGACTGTGGGAAAACCGTAACAGAAGTATTTGAGGTGTGGTGCTACACACGGTTGTTGAAAATTAGTTGGGCTGATAAGGTAAGGAATGATAGGGTTCTGGGCAGAATCGGAGAGGAAAGAAACACGTGGAAAAGACTGATAAGGAGAAGGGACAGAATGATAGGACATCTAAAAAACTGGCTCTGAGCACTATGGGACTTAAGTTCTGAGGTCATCAGTCCCCTAGAACCTAGAATTACTTAAACCTAACTAACCTAAGGACATCACAAACATCCATGCCCGAGGCAGGATTCGAACCTGCGACCGTACCGGTCATGCGGTTCCAGGCTGAAGCGCCTAGAACCGCTCGGCCACAACGGCCGGCTGATAGGCCATCTGTTAAGATATGAGGGAATAATTTCCATGGTAGCAGAGGGAGCATGTAACGAGAATCGAGTATTTTTTTCCTTCCTTCCACCTCCTCGAAATCAAAATCTTGCATAGGCCTACATCTTACTGTATTCTTTATCCATACAATTCTGTCATCCACCAACGCAGTTTTAGTTCTGCTTTTCCGTTCTTCTCCATGTTGTACATGAGTATGAAGGCCGAAGCTGCACTTGTCGTATTCATGGTGTTCTCGCACACACTAAGTAACCAGCGACAAGCAGCAAACACCATGTGTGGAGTGACGTCGCACCACGCGGCAGCCGCTCGCAGTTGATGAGCGGCCCTTCTCTTTGTGAAAAATAATGCTTTTTGTTACTATGTTGCATTTTTGTAATTAATACCCGCCTCCAAATCCGAGGTCCGCTAATCTACAAATGTGCGGTAGCACATGAGTCAGAGGTAGACCATTCGAAGTCTGCTGATGGAAGAAATACGTATTATTTACCAGTATTTGGCCGGTAAGGGGAGGTGACGTGCTACCGCAGAGTACCTGATCACTAGCCTTTGTGCCAATGTGCTGAATTAAATTCTAAATACCTCAACGGAGCGGACGGCGTGTGACCCTGTTGACGGCCACCCGTCGGACAGATCGTGATACTAAGCTTGGCGTCCCCTTTGGTGCTGCTGGAGAGCTGTTAGCTAAATTCCGGCATCGAGTTTAACCTTCTGTCTTCTGTGATCGTTTACAGAACCAACATAAAATCATGCTATACAAAAAGTGATTACAGTCACCTTCACTGAACACATACACTTGAAATGTATTTCCAACGGATCAAACTGCTGAGGTCATCGGTTTCTACATTCACTTGAAGTTTTTTTACATGTACAGCTGTAATAATTTGGTTGAACATCTGAATTTCTTTTATGAGATGAGGAAACTCAGGTAAAATATGAAACACAGAGCCTATGAGATGAAAACAGTGCAAAGGAAACATCTCCGTCAAAAACTTTTTTTTTAAATTTTGTCTTTTTTCTACTGTTGTTACTTCCTTATCTGTCTTCTCCTAGCCTCTATTCGTACGGACATAAGTAAATATGTAAGTTATTTATGATCATAATATTTACCACAAAATAGACATATCGCTTTGTTCAAAATGGTTCAAATGGCTGTGAGCACTATGGGACTTAACATCTATGGTGATCAGTCCCCTAGAACTTAGAACTACTTAAACCTAACTAACCTAAGGACATCACGCAACAGCCAGCCATCACGAGGCAGAGAAAATCCCTGACCCCGCCGGGAATCGAACATATCGCTTTGTACTTTTCAAATGTCCAGATATGTGTGAATCTTATGGGACTTAACTGCTAAGATCATCAGACCCTTAGCTTACACACTACTCAACCTAAATTATCCTAAGGACAAACACACACACACACACCCATGCCCGAAGGACGACTCGAACCTCTGCCGGGACCAGCTGTGTACTTTTCATTTTTTCTGACCCTAATTCAGATAGCTGCTAACTGTATTGATTACTTAGAGCCTGCCTGCTGCATTACATACGAAGCCCCATTCGCCAGATTGGCGCACTTGAAATTTTTAAAACTCACGGCCGCAGAGTGATTATCCAAGACATATATATATTTAAACCATAATATTTGTTGTGAACCACCAGTGTAAACTTTGTCATAAAAAACTCGCTACGCACTGAAGGCATTTTTCGGTGATGTCATGTGTTTTATGCAAGAGGAAATGCTGTTAATATGGAAGTAATTTAATAAATTATTTAATGTATAAATAAATTTTTATGTTTTGTACCTTTGCTCTGCCTTTTGTGGTTATTAGTCTTTCTTGCTTATTTATTCCAGTGACTCAGCGGAATATGGCCTAACGCCGAAATTCAGATAGTTGAACATGTTATGCAGCGTGATTCATCTGGCTCTACCTGTGGGTTCTATGCAACTTACAACGCCTTCAAAAACTATACGTGAGATTTTCGTATTTTCTCGCTCATTACAAGAAGACTATTAGTCAAATGGCTGGCCCTGAGCACTATGGAACTTACAACTACATCTACATCTACACTCTTCTCTCGAATTCGGGACCTTTACATTTTGCGGGCAAGTGCTCTACCAGCTGAGCTACCCAATCACGACTCAAGCCCCGTCCTCACAGCTTTACTTCTGCCAGTATCTCGTCTCCTACCTTCCAAACTTTACAGAAGCTCTCCTGCGAACCCTGCAGAACTAGCACTCCTGAAATAAAGGATATTGCGGAGACATGGCTTAGCCACAGCCTGGGGGATGTTTCCAGAATTAGATATTCACTCTGCAGCGGAGTGTGCCCGTGAAAGGCAAAGGTCCCGAGTTCTAGTCTCGGTCCGGGACACAGTTTTAATCTGCCAGGAAGTTTCATTTCAGCGCACACTCCGCTGCAGAGTGAGTATCTCATTCTGGAAACATCCCCCAGGCTGTGGCTAACCCATATCTCCGCAATATCCTTTCTTTCAGGAGTGCCAGTTCTGCAGGATTCGCAGTAGAGCTTCTGTAAAGTTTGGAAGGTAGGAGACGAGATACTGGCAGAAGTAAAGTTGTGAGGACGGGGCGCGAGTCGTGCTTGGGTAGCTCAGTTGGTATAGGACTTGCCCGCGAAAGGCAAAGGTTCCGAGTTCGAGTCTCGGTCCGGTACACAGTTTTAATCTGCAAGGAAGTTTCAAGAAACTTGATGTTGACGCGCTGTTCCTTAATCAGAGAGAGCTCCATGCCGACGGCAGGTGAAAAACGGTAACTGTCAAAAAGCTGCCGGACTTCCCACCTTCACGCAGAGTGCTCTGACTCGAGCTGAGCGCTGATGGGATTAATTACAGCAGTAGTCCCACCTGGCGGTGACTGCAACTTGTAACATAAATGCATTATTTAACTTTTATACGTATTTTCCGGAGAAACCATATTCATCGTATTAAGTTACGCCTTTAGACTTACTAAATCAACGACAAGGAAATTCTGGTAGTCACTTACTTGACTGCGACAGCCTAGGAGAAGCACGTACAAATAAAATTTATAGTGACGACGGAATCGCTTCAAGCTGGACTTGGAATTTGACCGCCGCCCCCTTTCGCATACGACTGCAGGGCCTCGACCACTGTGTCACCTCGCTCGGTGTCACTGCTCCCTCCTCAAGACGCCGAGGCGGAGCGCCACGGCAATTTGCGAGCAGCTGCTCGGTGGGGGCGCTGTGCCCCTGGTGCGGGCCTCGCCAGCCAGCGCTCTCCCCGCGCACTCGCGCAGAAACGAGCCGGATTATGCGCGGCCAGACAGTGAAGGATCGCCTGTCGCATTTGTCCGCGGCCGCTGCCGTCAGAGAGGGCCACCGCGGCCTCGAACCGGCGGGCCCACTCGTTATTTACTGTCGTCGCTACCTGCCCTCTTCTCCTGTCCCGCCGCTGACGTATGCTTTTGATTATGAACTCGGGCAGCGCAGAATACAGAAATCTCGCCGCTTATGCTCGTCCTCGACAACATAGGGCCTATGATTTCCTAACTGCTCTAAGCTACTCGAATACAAAGCGTATTCCACCCAGAAATTCTCGTACACGATTAGTATCTCTGGATTATCGATTGTAGATGGTTCATCAGAGTTTCTCTTACCCCTCCTGTGGAATGTATTGTTTAACTTCTTTGTTTTTATCGAAGTGCATTCCGAGCGACGCGAGAATGGGATAAGAATCTATATACAGGGTGTTACAAAAGATACGGCCAAACTTTCCGCAAACATTCCTCACACACAAATAAAGAAAAGATGTTATGTTGACATGTGTCCGGAAACGCTTAATTTCCATGTTAGAGCTCTTTTTAGTTTCGTCAGTGTGTACTGTACTTCCTCGATTCACCGCCATGATTTCATACGGGATACCCTACCTGCGCTGCTAGAACGTGTGCCTTTACAAGTACGAAAAACATGTGGTTCATGCACGATGGAGCTCCTGCACATGTCAGACGAAGTGTTCGTACGCTTCTCAACAACAGATTCGGTGACCGATGGATTGGTAGAGGCGGACCAATTCCATGGTCTCCACGCTCTCCTGAACTCAACCCTCTTGACTTTCATTTATGGGGGCATTTGAAATTTCTTGTCTACGCAACCCCGGTACCAAATGTAGAGACTCTTCGTGCTCGTATTGTGGACGGCTGTGATACAATACGCCTTTCTCCAGGACTGCATAAGCGCATCAGGATTCCGTGCGACGGAGGGTGGATGCATATATCCTCGCTAAAGGAGAACATTTCCTGTAACAAAGTGTTTGAAGTCACTCTGATACGTTCTGTTGCTGTGTGTTTCCATTCCATGATTAATGTAATTTGAAGGGAAGTAATAAAATGAGCTCTAACATGGAAAGTAAGCGTTTCCGGACACATGTCCACATAACATATTCTCTTTCTTTATGTGTGAGGAATGTTTCCTGAAAGTTTGGCCGTACCTTTTTGTAACACCCTGTATAATCATCTGACTCTGTATTACTGTCTTTATCTTCTACACTATCTAAGATTTCGGCTTTGATCCCATTGACAAATACAATCCTAAAAGTTCTTGGTCCATTAAGGGGGGTAGGACGTCAACGGGGCCAATTTCGAGAAGGAGAGGCATCACAGGACATTTTAATTTGCACTTTCTATACTTTTACAAACAAATTCATAAAACTTTGTCAGCATGACCAGGAAGGATTCAGGATTCACAGTGTAAGTTCAAAAACACGAAAACACAATATTTTTAAATGTGAAATTTGATGATTTTTTTCACTTACTGTTGTCTGCATTTGTTGCTATAGATACACTTTTCTTCATTAGTAAGAGAGATTATTCGATGAATTTCGCACATCTTACAAACCATACTCACAGGTGTATGAAACTCAAGAATTTATTTAATCTATGGAAAAATGAATGGGCTGTTACGTTTTAAACTTTGTGTTTAGAGAAAACTCGAATTTTATATTTAATTATCTCAATTTTTACCACAGTTTTTAACAGATTTGGGAAATTCTAGAGTTTCATACAGCTGTAAGTATGGTTTGTGTGCTGTGCAAAATTCATCGAAGAACCGCTCTTACTTATGAAGAAAAGTGTACCTACAGCAACAAATGCAGCCAATACCAGGTGAAAAAAAAGATGAAATTTCACATGTACAAAAATTTGTTTTCTTATGTTTTTGAACGTCCTTTGCTATGAGTGTGAATCCTGAATCCTTCTTGGTTTTATGAATTTATTTGTGAAAGTATAGACAGTGTAAATTAAAATGTCGTGTGGTGCCTCTCCAGCTCCAAGGCGGCCCGTTTCACGTCCTACTCCGCCCTCCCCCCCTTAACATGTCATATCTATTAAATCAGTCCAAGCAGGTAAATGAGACAACGGTTAGTCTAGTTTACCTGCTTTTAATAGATATGACATGTTACTGGTCTAAGAATTATAGCACAGTACTTGACAATGGCAAAAAAGTCTAGATACACTATGGGAGCAAACGTATCCGGACACCCCCAAAAACATACGTTCTTCATATTAGGTACACTGCGCTGCCACCTACTGCCAGAACTCCATATCAGCGGGCTCAGTAATCATTAGGCATCTTGAGAGAGCAGAGTGGGGCGCTCCGCGGAACTGGTCAGGTGATTGGGTGTCACTTGCGTCATACGTCTGTACGCGAGATTTCCACGCTCCTAAACATCCCCAGATTCATTGTCTCCGATATCATACTGACGAGGAAACAAATGTTCAAATGCGTGTGAAATCTTATGGGACTTAACTGCTAAGGTCATCAGTCCCTAAGCTTACACACTACTTAACCTAAATTATCCTAAGGACAAACACTCGCACCCATGCCCGAAGGAGGACTCGAACCTTCGCCGGGAGCAGCCGCACAGTCCTTGACTGCAGAGGTGGAAATTTGAAAGGACACGTACAGCACAAAAGCGTACGGGCCGACCTCGTCTGTTGACTGACAGAAACCTCCAACAGTTGTAGAGCGTCGTAATGTGTAATAGCCCGACATCTACCCAGACCATCACACAGGAACTCCACCTTGCATCAGGATCCACTGCTAGTACTATGACAGTAAGGCGGGAGGTAAGAAAACTTGGATTTCGTGGTCGAGCTGCTGATCGTAAGCCACACATCACGCCGGTAAATACCAAACGACGCCTCGCTTGGTGTAAGGAGCGTAAACATTGGACGATTGAACAGTGGAAAAAAAAGTTGTGTGGTGGGGCGAGGCACGGTACAAAATGTGGTGATCCGATGGCAGGATGTGGGTACGGCGAATGCCCCGGGAACATCGTCTGCAAGCGTGTGTAGTGCCAACAGTAAAATTCGGAGGCGGTAGTGTTATGATGTGGTCGTGTTTTTCATTGAGGGAGCTTTCACTCCTTGTTGTTTTGCGTGGCACTACCACAGCACAGGCGTACATTGATGTTTTAAGCACCTTCTTGATTCCCACTGTTGAAGAGCAATTCGGGGCTGGCGATTTCATCTTTCAACACGATCGGGCAACTGTTCATAATGCACGTCCTGTGGGCACAGTGGTTACACGACAATAACATCCCTGTAAAGGACTGGCCTGCACAAAGTCCTGACTTGAATCCTATAGTTAGAGGTCTGCGCGGATAAGAAAAGTGCAATCCACCTCCGCACCGCATCCGCCCCGACCAGGACTCGAACCCCGGATCTCCTGCTTACATGGCAGACGCTCTATCCATCTGATGGTAGACAGTGGGCAGGTTTGCCACCCAGAGAGCACTTCACAGGCCACACAAAAGCGCCAACGGGTACTGATGAAAATGTGTGCCCCGACCGGGACTCGAACCCGGGATCTCCTGCTTACATGGCAGACGCTCTATTCATCTGATGGTAGACAGTGGGCAGGTTTGCCACCCAGAGAGCACTTCACAGGCCACACAAAAGCGCCAACGGGGACAGATGAAAATGTGTGCCTCGATCGGGACTCGAACCCTGGATCTCCTGCTTACATGGCAGACGCTCTATCCATCTGGTGGTAGACAGTGGGCAGATTTGCCACCCAGATAGCACTTCACAGGCCACACAAAATCGCCAACGGGGACAGATGAAAATGTGTGCCCCGACCGGGACTCGAACCCGGGATCTCCTGCTTACATGGCAGAAGCTCTATCCATCTGATGGTAGACAGTGGGCAGGTTTGCCACCCAGAGAGCACTTCACAGGCCACACAAAAGCGCCAACGGGTACTGATGAAAATGTGTGCCCCGACCGGGACTCGAACCCGGGATCTCCTGCTTACATGGCAGACGCTCTATCCATCTGATGGTAGACAGTGGGCAGGTTTGCCACCCAGAGAGCACTTCATAGGCCACACAAAAGCGCCAACGGGGACAGATGAAAATGTGTGCCTCGATCGGGACTCGAACCCTGGATCTTCTGCTTACATGGCAGACGCTCTATCCATCTGGTGGTAGACAGTGGGCAGATTTGCCACCCAAATAGCACTTCACAGGCCACACAAAATCGCCAACGGGGACAGATGAAAATGTGTGCCCCGACCAGGACTCGAACCCGGGATCTCCTGCTTACATGGCAGACGCTCTATCCGTCTGATGGTAGACAGTGGGCAGGTTTGCCACCCAGAGAGCACTTCACAGGCCACACAAAAGCGCCAACGGGTACTGATGAAAATGTGTGCCCCGACCGGGACTCGAACCCGGGATCTCCTGCTTACATGGCAGACGCTCTATCCATCTGACGGTAGACAGTGGGCAGGTTTGCCACCCAGATAGCACTTCACAGGCCACACAAAAGCGCCAACGGGGACAGATGAAAATGTGTGCCCTGACCGGGACTCAAACCCGGGATCTCCTGATTACATGGCAGATGCCCTATCCATCTGATGGTAGACAGTGGGCAGGTTTGCCACCCAGAGAGCACTTCACAGGCCACACAAAAGACACGGTCGCGGAAACGGATTAGGCTCAGGTCTCTTGGGTACAGCTACATCGGTCGTAGCCTGGGGCTGAGGACAACAGACATCCGCTCTACCCGGGACCTGCAAGATTCCAAGAATGTCAACAGACTTGAAGTTTTTAGCTAACATTGCAATATACGTACTGGGCAGATGACTTGCTCATTATCGGCAGATGACCAGCGGATATCCGCGCCGGTTGCGATTTTATCCGCCGAGTAACAAATATCGCGGATATCCTCGGATATATCCGCGGATATCCGCATCCGCTCAGACCTCTACCTATAGAACACCTTTGGGATGTTTTGGGACGCCGACTCCGTGCCAGGTTTTACTAACTGACGTCGATAACCCTCCCCAGTGTAGCACTCTGTGAAGGCTGTGCTGCCATTCCCCAAGAAACCTTCCGGCACCTGATATAACGTATGCCTGCTAGAGTGGAAACTGTCATCAAGGCTAATATTGCATCCCAGCATTACCGTTGGAGGGCGCTACGAACTTGTAAGTCATTATCAGTCAGGTGTCCGGATACTTTGAATCACATAATGCAGTACAGAAGATAGATGCAGTAATTCAGAGTCAAATGGCGGTTTACTCTTTCAACAACACTGAAAACGTGTAAATGTATCACCAGACAGACTCAGAATCTTAGTGTTATGAACAGACGAAACTACAATCGTCTTGTCACACCTACGTTTTCTCTGAATGCTCTTGAAGACGGCTCACTGAACAGCATAAGAAATATTAGATCACTTTATCACATGAATAATTAAAATGGTTTAATTAACTTGATACAATACTTGAACCTAGTATTGCCTGATAATTTACTACTGCCATTGACTATTAAATCACCACTTGATGCGTTAACAATTTTTTCTATTGAACTACAGTGTTCAACATTTATTAAAGTAGATGTCCGTCTGAGACTAACACAGGTTCTACACGATGATGATGACTGCTTCAAATGAGGTCACGAATTGGAGCAGAGCTCTTTCATGTTTGAATCCATATTTACCTATGTGTGAGAACGCTGTTGTGCTGCGAGAGAAGTCAAGTCGTCTTCATCCTTTCCCATTCGTGGTTGCGGACGGCAACGAGACATCGCTAATGTCGTTACGCGCCACTGACTTTGGTGAGACACTGCGATCTGTGGACAATACCACACCGAGTCCCTGAATGATGAAGCATGGTGTAAATCTATTCATTCCCAATATCTTGTCTTGGATCTGTCGTAGGTCTTACCGGATTTAATGATTCAGTGGATAATTCTAAACTTCTTCAGATATAAAGATTGCGGTATTGTGTTTCCAGAGGTATAGGGTAGGTTTTAAAACACGAGTTAGATAGGTTGAATTTAGCCGTATTGGTGACTAGTGAAGTGCAATAGTAGCAAGAAAAGGAATTCTGGTCAATTCAATGCTTTGTTGTGTCAGTAAGGAATCAAGTAAGAATAACAAAGCAGTAGGCCAAACAATAAATTGGAAAATAGGAATGGGGGTAAGCTAGCATGAACAGAGTAGTGAACGCATTGTAGCCAAGATAGAAACGAAGCCAAAACACACTGTAGTAGTACAGTTTCACACAGCATGGTCAGAAACAGTCTGTAAAGTTTGTAAAGGTGTTGTAGAACAGATTGTGCTGAGAAATAATTGTAACCAAAAATATACCATACATTGCTCCATTGCCGAGTTAATTAGCTTTGAAATTAGCCAATCAGGCCGATGCTCACGTAAATTCACGCAGCCTGCTAGTGACTGTGTCGCCAGATGAATGATTCGTTTGATGTCCTAAAACTGTACAGGATGGCGATACAGAGACTGGACATGGGACGATAGTAAGGATCTAACCAGAGACAAAGGCTGAGCAGTCTCCTACGTTATAATCTATGCTGTGAGAGCAACTGATTGGCCAATTTCAGTGCTTAGTAAATCGAAACAGGAATAAGGTATCAATTTTTTAAATCAATTATTTCCCAGCATAGCGTACCATGTAACACTCTTACAGGCTTTTCAGGCTGTTTCTGAGAACCCTGTATGCCAACTAGTTCCAATGAAACAATGTATGACGAGGTAAATGACACAGATCATAGTTAAGGTAAACGAAAATACAGTTGTGGTGGATGACTAGAATCCCGTTATAGGAAAAGGACAGAAGGGATGACAGTGGAACGAGGAATGGGAGCGAGTAACGAAAGAGCAAATTCCCTAGTAGAATTTTCATCAGAGTTTAATCTTCACTAACACTTGATTTAGAAACATGAAAGAAGAATGCATATGTGGAAGACACCTGGAGACATTGGAAGGTTTCAGACTGATTATGTAATGGTAAGACAGAGATTTCGGAAACAGATCTTGAACTGTAAGACATTTCAACGAGCAGATGATGTCATTCACTATAATTTATTGGTTATGAACTGTAGATTAAAACTGTTGTTCAAAGGTAGGAAATTAAGGAAATGCGAACCGGATAATTTAATCGGACTACAGTTTCCAGAGAGTTTCAGAGCGAGCATTACGCGACGGTTGATTAAAGAGAAAGGAATACAACACAAGGAGGTAATAGGAAAGGTAGCAGAGGATTCCATTGCTAAATAGACAAGGCCTAGTAGAAAACATTAATAAATAAATAAATATTCAGTTTAATCAAAGAGTGGAGAAAATATAAAAATCCAGCAAATGAAACAGATGACAGAGAAAAAAAGAGTCTAAAAAATTATATTCACAGTGCAGTATGGCTATGCTGAAATAGCTAGGGAACAAATTAACGCTGTTGAAGTATGCATAATTAGTGGAAATATAGATTCCACCCATAAGAAGATTAAAGAAATTTTTCGAGGAAAGAGAAGTAGCTGCACATACATCAAGAGCCAGACATAGCACAGAGGGGGAAGTCGAAAGTTGAAAAATGTATATAGAGGGTCTATATTAGGAATGATTGAGGACAATTTTAAAAAGAAAAACGGTGTACGTGAAGATAAGACGGGAGATATGATACTTCGAAGAGCTGACAAAGCAGTGAAAGATCAAAGTGGAAACAAGGCCCCTGGAGAGGGCTACATTTCTTCATGATCATTGGGATCTTTGGCAGAACCAGCCATAGGAAGATTATAAAACGAATGTTTATTTCACCTGGTGTGCAAGATATATGAGAAAAGCGGAATGTCTACAGACCTCAAGAAGAATGTAATAGTTCCAACTCAGAAGAATGCAGTTGCTGACAGGCGTAAATACTATCGAGCTATCAATTTAATAAGTCACGGTTGCAAAACACAGATACGAACTATTTACACATGAGCGGAAAAATTGGTTAAAATTGACTCGAGGAAGTTCAGTTTCGATTACAGAAAAATGTAGGAACACGGAAGGCAGTGCGGACCCTATGAGTTATCCTCTAGAAAAAGAAAAGCAAACCGACGTTTAAAGCATTTGTGGATTGATGATGTTGACAGGATTATCATCTGCAATTTTGAAGGCAGCAGGGATAAAATGCTAGGAGCGAAAGTTTATTTATAAGTAGTATAGAAACCAGACTGCAGTTGTAAGAATGGAATGTGAAAGGGAATTGTGTAATTCTGTCAGAGACACAAAGGACGTGGAACATCAGTTTAAAGGTGTGGATAGTGTATGGAAAAGGGATTATAAGGTGAACAGCAGTAATAGTATAATAAGGTAAATGTAACGATATCGAAATAAATTAGGCGATGCAGAGAGGATTAATTTAGGAATTGAGACTGTAAAGTAGTAGATGAGCTCTGCTGTTTGGGCAGCAGAATAAATGACAATGGCCAAATTGGAAAGGCTAGAAAATACAGACTTGCAATATCAAGAAAGTTCTTGTGCAGCTAATACCAATTTAAGTGTAAAGGAGTCTTTTCTAATGCTATTTGTCTTGAGTGTAATTATAAGTAGTTCAGACAAGAAGAGAGGCAAAGATTATATGGGTAGATCGAACAGCAAACGAGTAAATACTAAATCGAACTGACTAAAATAAAGGGATGGTTAATACGACACATTCCAGATTCAAAGGAAAGTAGGCTACGGTAGTCACGTGGAGATTAAAGGACTTGGACAGAAGAGACTAGCATAGAGCTGCAACAAATCAGTCTTCGGGCTGAAGAACGCAACACAACAACAACGACAACAATCGCTTTCATTCAGCTATTAAGGAAGAGAGAGTAAACAAGAAGATTAAGTGCTTTATTCAAGGGAGCTGGGGGATTGAAGGAGGGAGAGAGGGATGTGTGTGTCTGAGAGTGTCCTGCGGTATCCATGTCACTTTACCTGAGCTAATATCTTCAAAATTTCACTTCGATGTCGCTATGATAAATAACTTTCAGAATAAAATACAGTCGCCAGCTGCAGTATATTTTGTTTGCTCTTTACCGGATTCACCAAATTAATTTGTCGTCTTCAGAAGCCTAAAAAATTTAAGATATTATAAATCTTTAGATCTTGGCGATACATTTATGTACAATGTAAGAATTGTATTACAGAAACTTATTTAGTGTTATTTTAGCAGACGTCAATACGTTCTTCATGGAAAGGTACTGCGGCCACTCTAAAATGCAATTTAAGCGTCTATCGACACGAGAATTAACAACTTCCATTATCGTTTTTACTTAGAATGAATTTTTGGAGCACTTCCTCATGAAAGAAAGACATTTTATCGTCGAACAGTACTCTTTTAAACGAATGTCTGTTGCAATAAGAACTAGTATTTCGCTGCGCGAGTGGCAAGACTTTTGCAAGGAAATACCAGGCTTTGTGGTTGATGAGTGTTAGCTGACATCGTTATGGCAGCATGAAATACGAGTGCCTAGAATTCTTTTCATTTTTCGTTATACTTCGGAAAGATCAATTGAGTTCATAACGAGAAGAGAGTTAAATGACAGACGCGAGGATACATTTTTCTAAATGAAAGGTACACCAGTTAGGAACCTGTTACGGAGTTGTATGAGACACGCAGATCGCACGTTCCTGCTGTCCCCGCTCCACCTCATTTAAGAGTCCGCCTGTTATGTTCATGATCTCATTGCTCCATTGTCGGCCCCTAAGCGTCCAGCAACTCGTTTCAGTTCGCGGTAAACGAACTGATGTGCAGCGGCAAGCGGTAACAACTCGTGTCCGTTCTTGAGCACTGCGCTGCCCGAACGGCAGACGGAAATTCATGAATTTCTTACTGCACCTGCCAACGTTCGTTATTTCGATTGATGTACAGATATGCCCGCTGGCCGACCATTGTTCCATTGTGTGCGTTTGAGGGCAGGCCGCGCAGATCAAAACCAAAAGGGTGACGTCCACAAGAAATGTTCTCGTGACTGCTTCATTCAGAAAACCTGTAAAACGTGGTCGGAATTCGGATGAACAGCGGCGTATACGTCCGCAAAGGATACATTTCAGTTGTGATGGAAAGTCTGATACTTGAAATATTAGCATGAAGGACGCGATCCTCGGCAGCGTTCCCCCCCCCCCCCCCCCGAATTTGCTTCAAAGAACTTAAGCGACGGGAGACATCAGTCTAGTCCATAACTTCCGTTTCTTAACGTTCTTCGTTGCTCAACACGAGCTCTCTTCGCAAAGAAGGCACTACACTTCTATCATGTCCGACAGGCTACGTGAACAGTCTTGTTTTTAATTACCTAGACATGTAAGAAAACAATTATAGCATCAGAAAAAAACCGAAAGTTCTACTCTCGGCAATACTGTGAAAATTTAGTACTTGTTAAGTATTATTCCATGAAGATGCTCCCACCTACGGCAGTTTCATTATTAATAAAACTTCCGCACCTTCGTGTAGATGTGCTGCCTGCTGTTGTTATAAGATCAGTGTCGGAAAAATCGAAAGGGTCAGATCGTTCAATGCTGGTAAAAACCTACAACCATAACGATTGCCAGGCCTGAACATATTTTACAATGAAAATCGTTGAGAGGTTTGAACTATGTGCCTCTCCAGACCTCGGGGCGTACTACTTAGCAACCGATGCTCTTACCACTTATCCAGGCAGGCCTTATTGTTAATCTGACAGCTTCAGTCTGCTGCCTGCACATTTCTCCCTGTTCACGGGCTCTATAAGGTTCCTCTTGCATGACAGCGTTTTCCAAGGAAGCCTTTGTCACGAAATAAAGGCAGATTCCAGACTAAACCTCTCATTTTGCAGCGCAGGTTATAAAACGTTCCCTACCAACTAAGCTCCTGGAGCCCCTATTACTGTATGTTTGTTAACTAACACCTGCGTCGCTGGTTTTTGAATAATTAATATATTGTTAGATCTGTTGGACAGAAAGACTATCCACATCACTGGAAATATCTTATGGTACTAGACTCTGTCTTTCCCGATCTTCGTTTCCGGCACACGATAAAGTTGCACATCAAGTTACAAATGGCTTCAGGAAATTCTTTCCTCATATTCCTTCCTCATTACCATAGAAGATAATGGATTAAGAAGCATTTCGACTGAGTTTAAAGTTAGAGGGAAGAAAGGAAGATTAGGGCTTAACGTACCGTCCACATCAAGGTCATTAGACACGGAGTACAAGCTCGGGAAGTTTCAAGAATGCGGAAGGAAGTCGGCTATTCCCTTTCAAAGAAACCATCCTGGCACTTACCTGGAGCTATTTTATGAAAATCACGGAAAACGTAAATCTGAACGTGTGATGAGTATTTGAACCTTTGTCCTCCCGAATGCGGGTACAGTGTGCTAACGACTGTGCCATCTAGCCCAGTGTCTCAGGTTATTCAGGCGGATTCTAAACAAACGAATTTGGAAAATGGGTTACAGGTAAATGGTGTCAGTCTATCGATATGAGGAACAACGACTCATTACAAAATTTGGTTCTCTTGCAGAAAGTATCGTTGCAGGAAAACGTGAAGAGGAAAGTGATAAGTGTTCATGAAAAAAATAAGGAAGAACCAGTAAAATTTCAGTTAACAGAATATAAACCTGACTAGTACTGTGATGTTTGACTATATACGACAAGTCAAAAACCATGTGCTGCCCCACCGACAATTGTACGAGGACCTCTTCTTTCGAGGACAGCTGCCAGCTACGTCATCCCAGCATGTCTTACGGGCATTCTGAAAGGTTTTGCCACAGACTTTACTCCTTTATCCTTCTTTTAGAAAAGAATGCAACGTGTGTTCTGCATGGAGTAGCAGAATGCGTTCTTACCCTGAGTTTTGTGTTTTGCGCACTTTTCGTCATCTTGGAGAAACCTAAAGGATCACTATTGGAATTTGCGGGTCATTAGCATTCTGGGTCTTCGAAGCAGTGTAGGTGGTCTATAAAATCCTGCTATCAGTTTAAACAAATCACAATTCTGAAACTATTAGACATAGAGAATCATGGTTTGTTGTTAGTTACTGACGCGTTCAGTGAAGCATTTTAACGATATCTTTTATGGAAATGATGTGGAAACAGCCAGTTTACAGAATATGTGTACGTGATTAGCGTTAACAATAGGAACATATGATATTTTTGTGAAATATTTTGTGGCTCTCAAAGCATTTTCCTTTATCTTTTGTTGCAGATTGAAGTTGTAGTGCACCAAATAGTTACGGACCAGGAGGAGATGTAGTGTGTGACTTGGTATACAGATATCCAAACCCACGACAACTATACTGTGGAATTGGCTGGCTCTTAGCACTATGGGACTTAACATCTATGGTCGTCAGTCTGCCTAGAACTTAGAACTACTTAAACCTAACTAACCTAAGGACAGCACTCAACACCCAGTCATCACGAGGCAGAGAAAATCCCTGACCCCGCCGGGAATCGAACCCGGGAATCCGGGCTACTGTGGAATTATCGACACCCGTACGGGAGGGCACCGACGGAAAAAACAAGGATAATGAGGTGATGCAAAAACCTTAAAGAGACATTCAGTGTCAAATATTTTCCTACAGGATGAAGTTCCCTGTTCCCCTGGTAAGTGTAGACAGAGTGCAAAAGCGCCGTCCCCAGATGTCAATGTCCGTGGTGCATCATTGGAATCGCAGAAAGCGAGATCTGCTGACCACATAGACATAAACTGTTACGTCTTTTGGCGTAAAAAATGCTAATGGCCCAAAAATTGGAGCCTCTGTGGTGTCCACTCCATGCCGGCCTCCATAGACGCTCACAGTGACTACCTAAAAAGTGGCTGTTTTCAGACAAAGCAACATTCCACTGGGCACGTCAATCGTCACAACACTTGGATTTGAGTCTCCGAAGGCCCAAAGAACACACTTGAAGGCATTTGTTACTGCCCGAAGTTTTATGTAATGTGGCCCAATGCACTTTTGAGTGATAGGTTTAGTTCTATTCGCAGAGAACACCATAACGGTATAGGTTTACCTGGACATGCTCTAATAGTCTGTGATACCACAGATTTAAGAGCTACAGCCGCCTGTCATCTTCCAGCATTATGGTACATCCCCACTTTGAAGTTCGAGCGTGACGGTAATGCTGAATGAAGCATTTTCTGACATGTGGATGGGGTGCGACTGCCTCTTGGCACGGCCCACGCTTCGCCATTAGAATTCTTTTCCATGGGGTCACGCCAAGGATCACGTATACACGACAGCAGTCAATGAAATGCTACTCTTCTTGCAGGAATCAGTGAAGGAGTCGGAACTTTTGATACTGCAGTACTGATACCTAAAGGGGTAGAACTCGAATATCACCGTGATGGTCTATATTTTTTGATGCCATAATTTTGTCATCAAGGGGAGGAGAAGATGTTATGTGATGATCCTCATCTCTGATATTTTAATCGGATGTCTTGAACCAAATTCCAGACGACTTCAAAGTGTCTCATTGGGTGAGAGACAAGTCACTGTCCATCCATCCGCCAAATGGGGACGCTCAACTTTGGTGGCGTCCGTGATGGTACAACAGTAGGCCGTGTGCCGATCCCTAGTTTGATCTTTTCCTTTCTCTTTCACCAACAACACAGCCAAGACAGTACTCGTGTACTCCGTCCCCACTCGTCGCTGACATCTAAACTCACTTAAAAAAACATTAACACTTCGCGAGGTAAAGGTGCCCCAAGGAATGTAAATAAAGGAAGCTTCTTAGACGGTGACATTTGACTACTTTTGCGACATTCTTGAAATGCCGTATGATTTACCTACGTATATTATGTAGTTTTCAGCCTACATTTACGTATCTACTCCGGCGGGTATCAGTACCATATTCAATGAACACGTGCGGATAATGACATTTTAATTACTAAAAATAAGCTTTCACTCAACATCTAAAGCGGCATCGACAAGAAATTCGGAATCTGCCTCTTGCATAGACTGGTTCGAAGTTACTCCATTTAACCGTAATGTTCTGCTAATATTATCAGTCCGGAAGTACAGAGTTCATTGAAGTCATCTCAAAATATCATAACTTTCAAACTGTGATGGATTATTTTTTATTTTAAAACGTTTACCAGCTCTCAAAGCTCTTATTTGCTGGCCCCCGGAGTAGACAACAGTCCATTGGAACTACTGACGGCCTTGGGAGAGCCAGTCCTGACAAAACTCTACCATTTGGTGAGCAAGATGTATGAGACAGGCGAAATACCCTCAGACTTCAAGAAGAATATAATAATTCCAATCCCAAAGAAAGCAGGTGTTGACAGATGTTGACTATCAGTTTAATAAGACACAGCTGCAAAATACTAACGCGAATTCTCTACAGACGAATGGAAAAACTAGTAGAAGCCGACCTCGGGGAAGATCAGTTTGGATTCCGTAGAAATGTTGGAACACGTGAGGCAATACTGTCCCTACGACTTACCTTAGAAGCTATAAGGAAGGGCAAACCTACGTTTGTAGCATTTGTAGACTTAGAGAAAGCTTTTGACAATGTTGATTGGAATACTCTCTTGCAAATTCTGAAGGTAGCAGGGGTAAAATACAGGGAGCGAAAGGCTATTTAGAATTTGTACAGAAACCAGATGGCAGTTATAAGAACCGAGGGACATGAAAGGGAAGCAGTTGTTGGGAAAGGAGTGAGACAGGGTTGTAATCTCTCCCCGATGTTATTCAATCTGTATATTGAGCAAGCAGTGAACGAAACAAAAGAAAAATTCGGAGTAGTTATTAAAATCCATGGAGAATAAATAAAAATATTGAGTTTCGCCGATGACATCGTAATTCTGTCAGAGACAACAAAGGACTTGGAAGAGCAGTTGAACGGAGTGGATAGTGTCTTGAAAGGAGGATATAAGATGAACATCAACAAAAGCAAAACGAGGATAATGGAATGTAGTCGAATTAAGTCGGGTGATGCTGATGGAATTAGATTAGGAAATGAGACACTTAAAGTAGTAAAGGAGTTTTGCTATGTTGGGAGTAAAATAACTGATGATGGTCGAAGTAGAGAGGATATAAAATGTGGACTGGCAATGGCAAGGAAAGCGTTTCTGAAGAAGAGAAATTTGTTAACATCGAGTATAGATTTAAGTGTCAGAAAGTCATTTCTGAAAGTATTTGTATGGTGTGTAGCCATGTATGGAAGTGTAACATGGACGATAAATAGTTTGGACAAGAAGAGAATAGAAGCTTTCGAAATGTGGTACTACAGAAGAATGTTGAAGATTAGATGGGTAGATCACATAACTGATGAGGAAGTATTGAATAGGATTGGGGAGAAGAGAAGTTTGTGGCATAACTTGACCAGAAGAAGGGATCGGTTGGTAGGACATGTTCTGAGGCATCAAGGGATCACCAATTTGGTATTGAAGGGCAGCTTGGAGGGTAAAAATCGTAGAGGGAGACCAAGAGATGACTACGCTAAGCAGATTCAGAAGGATGTAGGTTGCAGTAGGTACTGGGAGATGAAGAAGCTTGCATTAGATAGAGTAGCATGGAGAGCTGCATCCAACCAGTCTCAGGACTGAAGATCACAACAACAACAACATGTTCCAATTTCAAATTGTGAGCCATTCATCGGATTAGTATCGGTTTTCCCTAGAGGAACATCACTGCATGAGTATGAATTAATGACGATGGCTACGGAAGCTAGAAGGTACACGGTAGGCAGTAGCATCAAAATGTTGGATTAATTTTTTAATTTGTAGCCAGTGTTTCCACTGACAATTTACAGACGGTATTAAGTTCATATTGTTCCAGAACAGCTTCAAGAGAGAAGCGATAGGCGGTATCCAGCTCTGGTTAAGATGAACGTTGATCTGCTTTCGTAAGGATATATCGAATCGTGAAATGAGATCTGAAAAAGACCATCGCTAAGATGAATGGCATGTCGCTATTTGCTTTTAGATGATTTATTTTTACAGAGACTTTTATGATCTTACTGTCTTATCGTCATGCAAGAAAAGTCGCTTAAGAACTTCCTCTTTCCGGTAGTTTTCGTTATTATTATACAAGTTTTGTCATATGAAAAAGAATAAATTATAGGAAAATAAAAATCGGCGCTGACACTTAAACCTGTTATTGAACTGGAAGAGTCGATGTACATTTCTCAGCTGTTTGGTGACTTATAATCTGTCTATATTCTTTTAATGCCTGCTCTCGCAACTAGTCACTAAGCCTTTCCATAACATCCAAAGTTACATCATGTAGAGACAGTTATTGGGTTGTTAACAGTATCTACCACACAATCTAGCCCCCATACGGAAACGCGCGACTCTTCTTTGAATCTTCTCAACTCACTCTATAAATCTTATTTGACAAGGGCCTCATAATAACGAACAGTACTGACTAATCGGTTAAATGAGTATTTCGTAATCAACTTGTTTCAAGGATGATTACATTTCCTTAGGATTCTGAAATGAATCTCAGTCGGACATGTAATTTTAGTCGTACTGTTTTTGTAGACTGGGCTTGGGTAGCTTCGGGTGATCATTCCCAGACCTTTTTACAAGTGTTACTATACACAATGTTCTATCGTCAACATTGTAATCGAACAGTAATTTCTTATTTTCATTTAAGTTGTGAGCCAGCTGTCCATCCGTCACCAAGTTCGATTCGCCACAGGTCTTCGGGACCTTGCCATAGTTTTCCGAAGGTACAACTACCTTGTATACAACACCACCATCCGCAACAGTGTCAACGATCTTCCGACATTATACGTCGGATCATTTAACTTTGACGTGTCTTCAAAAAATAGATTAAATAGCTGGTAATAATTTTACTTCATCTTCTACGTCAGTGATGCACAGACCGCAGCACGCGAGCCACATGCGACCCGCCATTGATATAACGGCGGCGCGTCCCTCACTGTTCGTTGTTTTAATGTTTAAATTCTTTTAATCATCTTTCTCTCCATCCTGAAATAGAGAGAGCTGTTTCTTCGATAACTGAGTTCTTATGAGATCAGTCTAGTTGCCATTGGGCAGGAAGATCCCAAATCGGAATAATAACTTGTCTCATAGCACGATATTTTTGAACTTGGGGCCCTCAAGTAGTCACATTAAGGGGTTTGCAGCCCATGGCACTAGCAATTCGATGCATACATGGTCTGCATCAATGTTATCGCTTTCAGGATAGCCTCATTAGATATTTCAGTGAGCAAGCGCTTTCTCTCATCAACCATACACTTAACCCTCCCAGCGACGTGTTTCTAAGTTTTGCTTGTAAAACAATAGCACTTTAAGGTTTTATTTATTTTTGGGAAAAGAATTTCTTAGGGGACGACATATGGTGAATGTAGAAGCTAGGACATCATTACAGTACCGGCTTTGGTTGAACACTAATCAGCAAGCAACTAATTGTGAGCAAGTGCGTTACATTTTCGCAAAAGCCATGAATTATTAGGACACAAATTCAGAAGTTTATTTTTGGATTATTTCTTCAAACGGTGTTAAATCTATATGGTTCAAATGGCTCTGAGCACTATGGGACTTAACTTCTGAGGTCATCAGTCCCCTAGAACTTAGAACTACTTAAACCTAACTAACCTAGGGACAACACACACATCCATGCCCGATGCAGGATTCGAACCTGCGACCGTAAATCTGTATGTAGTATTCTTTATTTATAGTTCGACAGTATGGCAAGAACTGGAGGAGCACTACGCAATTAAAACTGAACAGCGCTTGAACATAACCTTCTCATTTGATTGCACTTGTCGAGCTTTTTTCGGACTTGGCGAGCCAGAATGCTTCCTCAGGGACGACTGAGGCTCAGTTTCGACATCATATCTTCAGATATATGTTTCATCATCAGTTATGACACTTCTCAGTAGGTTTGATCTTAGTTGACGTCATTTAGCGATTCGAGAGCCACTTGCATTCGTCGCTGTTTCCGTTCGTAATACAACAATTTGGGCACAAATTTTCATTCTTAAAACATTGGAAAAATGTTTAATAGCATAAACCTACTGATATCCAAACTACTTCTCTGTCTGTGACTTTGTGATCGTTCGTGACTATTTCTCTCTCTTTTCAGCGATTTCATCGGTTCATAATGAGCTGAGACGTCCTAGTCGCTTGTCATTTTCACGGCATTCTTCGAAACACTTCTACTATTCGTAAAGCCTACTTTTATTCATAGCATACTCAACAAAAACAATATTTAAAATTTCTAACAGTTGTTGCACTTTATTCAGTTCTTAGAGCAAAATTTAATACTGTGCAAATTCAGTGGTCTTATTTTATACAAAATAAATACTGGCCGATATTACAAAAACACATAGATCCTTTTTGACAGCAACCGATTAAATACTCGATGTCTCAGCACTGCACTGATACTTTTTCCCAAGGTAAGGAAGAAAAAAATCACGTGACTCGAAGTAATACAACACACGAAATTACAGTATTCCAGTCACTTTTTGAAAAAAATACCTCGTATACGTTTCGGAAAGGAACGTCTTTAGGTTTCAGGTTTTGTACAGCTCCCTCACAGTGACCCTATCCCAGCCACCTCTAGCTATTAACACAGGAGTTTTTTTCCTTTTTTAAAGTCTGGGTCTAAGTCGATATTTCCTTCATTCCTACTGACGATAAAAATTTTTATCCTCCTGCTGTCTCTTTTTAATACCGAAACGATACGTCAACAGACAGCATTTCATATTTCTATCAATTTCGTGTGCTTCTTTTCCGATTAGCATTTGTAAAAGTACCGTCAACTACGGTTCTTGTAAGTTACGTTCCACATTTACATCCTGATGACTTCAATGTACGTCTACGCCTTTCTCTATTTCTTACTCTAAATTAGCCCAATCTCAAGAGAGATTTCCTCGTGTACGTTCTTCGAGTATAAGCTCTTCAAGGATCTGCTCCTTTGCTCGTTTATAGGTCATGGCGTCCCACGTCGTGAGTATTATGAAACCACGGGAAATAGTTTATTTCATGTCCTACAAATACTAAACGCACGCTACTTTACTTTGAATACATCACTGATTTACCACTAAATATGAGAAGCGATTAAAAAAATACAATTTTCACACATGTCACAGTGAAAGACATGGAACGGGCATAAATGATTTAGCAGCCAGGGAAGTCACTAACATCAGCTACTGTCTTACCCGTAATAATACACAGGGTATAAATTTTCTGAGGAAGTACTTCCGTAAAGACGTTATTATATTCTTACAAGACGATCAAAAAAAACTGCTAAGGAGGATGTTTTAAACTGTTATGGCTGAATTTGTACAAACATTGTCATTGCAAGTATTAGATTTAGAATCTTATGCAGAAAATGGATGATGCTATCTTCACTGAAGCAATGGTATCTCACGTCAGTGACAGTGAAACGCGAAAATTTGTTAGCTTTACACATTTCTATCACGGTATATCTTATATTTTGGAGCAAATCCGAGAATTAAGAGAAAAGTATTCGTATCCCGGATGGGGATAGAAATTCAAGTAACTGGTGTCAGTCCGTGAACTTGTTTAAGCACCTCGAAAATCTAGTCCTACCATCGCTGTACCTACACTCGCCTGTGGTATCTGTCATTAACTACATGGATTCTTCGAAAGGAACTCTCCTATTCACCCAGTGAACACTAGACATAAAAACAAATTTGAACTTGAACAATACTTTCCAGATACGATTTTAATGACACATTCTCCCCTCCCCTCTGCCCCTTTCAAATTTTTACTTAAAATTTTAATTCTAGTAATGAATACGCACTTGTGAAATCACACACGCTGCCAATTGCAGCTACGCGCATACAGGGCGCGCAGGTGCGCCAACTACCAGAGACTACTTAAGGCTAGTGGCTCTACTCCTCAGTCAGTTGGCGCACTTCACTAGCTCCATACGTAGCATGATTACGCTCTGTAAGATCAGATGCCACGTTTCATATTTAAATTTTATATATATACACAAATCTTTCAAGTGGCACGTAGTTGGATCCATTGTCAAAAGTGTGGTATTTTTAAAAGTTTTGTGACTAAGCTCTACAGAGAGAGCTACTACTTTTAAACCACGTATTTTAACCGGTGACTAAGTGGATGACACGCACACGTACTATAGTCAACGACTCCCACATTGGATATAGATAATACTGTGAATCTACGGGAGTATGGCTCACTGAAATTATTTGTTAACATTTCCTGTGTTTTTGCTTGTTGTAATGATACTATATCTGTACTACACACAATGTTGCAGGTACAGTAGCTCCTGAAAAAGACAGTTCTAAAACTATCGAAACGATGGTGAAGGTTTATTAAAGCTTTATTTTACAACTGACTAGCTGTTATTTGCAGTATATTGAAGTTCTTCCAGGGTTATTGTATAGAAAATAGTACAAGGCACTGGAGGTTTAATTTTGAATGTAATTCAAGTAGTGCTAAAGGACATGTGGGGTTAGGCCTATTGTACCTAAACTGAAATAGTTCCTTGTTAGAAACTCATTTCATTCTGTACAGGAGTTCTTTGCAGTGCTTTACAATCATTTTATGAAACATTATCATATGATTAACTGAGTTTGGTCCTCCCATGGAGCTCAAAACAGCAGCGATTATTTGTTTTATGGTTTCGAGAAGTCCATGATAGGTTTCGGGAGGAATCTGGCACCAGATCTCCGCACAGGTCACGCAGTTGTCGTGAAGTAAGTGCCGGTGGTTTGTGGACGCGGAGATGGTGGTCAATGGCGTCCCACACGTGATCCAGCGGCATCATATCAGGTTAGTTAGGTGGCAAAGACATCAACATAAGGTCACTGCTCATCAGAGCACTTCTGGCCTTGTGAGGCTGGCAGTTACGATGCTGAAAGATGTCATCGCCGTCGGGGAAGACATCAAGCAGGAGGGGAAGATGGCGGTTCGCAGTAATTTTCACGTAGACTGCAGCTGGTATGGCCGCTACGATTATTGACTTAGGTTCCATGGAAGCCCAGGCGGTTGTTCGCCACAGCACGCTACTGCCCCATCCACCTGCGTCCGTGGCGCAGTACTAGTTTCGACCAAATACTTACCGTTATGACGGCGCATCCGAAAACGACCAATGACGTGATTCATCCGGCAAGGCAACACGGTTTATTTGATCCTCTGTCCAGTCTCTTCAGTCCTTTGCCTTTACCATTTAATCGACGATGTCGTTGGGTCAATATGGGGATCTCTCAGAGATTGTATGTTGCGGCACCTCACGTTTGACAACGTGCACTGAAATATTTGTGCAACGAAATACTTGTGGCTGCACAACAAATTTACTGACGTCAGATCCGCCACAAATCGTCGCCTGTCTTCTTGTTAACGTTTAAAGACCACTTAAGCTGCGTAGATGATGCTGGAACAAGTAACTTAATAAAAGACTCTAGAGGCTGCAATGGCGGGAGATACGCAAAAGTGGATCAGAAATGTTGAACATGTGACTTCACTAGACGAGGTACCTCAGCCCACGTGCAGCGGTTGGGCTTCTCGACCCTACTCTCTCTTGTACGGGACAGTGCTAAGTATCGTTCCGCTACGTTATCCTTTTAAGTTCTTGCATTAGCCGATGTGGTCGCCGTAGAGGTGATAAAAGACTGTGATGAATCGGTTTACATTTACGCAGACAGTGTACCCTTGTGGAGCGCTATATACCAGTGCCCTGTACCAGTATGAGTAGGATCGACATGCTCAATCGCTGCACGTTCGATGAGGTACGTAATCTGGTAACGTCACATATTAAACATAGACTACATCATCCACTCTTGGGGTATTTCACGACGTTTGGCGACAATGTGTCTTATATTAAATCACTTAGCGTCATCTACATTGCTTCGGGGTTTTCTAAGCGTTAACAAGAATCACCCCGTAGAATGATTAAGCCTCCGACCAAGACATCTTGTGACGAGGCAAAGTCGTTCAACACTAGTCGCTTACTCGTGGTTTCAGCAACGTTCAACCACTTCCCAAATATGGCCCAAAATGGTTCAGATGGCTCTGAGCACTATGGGGCTTAACATCTGAGGTCATCAGTCCCCTAGAACTTAGAACTACTTAAACCTAACTAACCTAAGGATGGCCGGACGCGGGATTGAACCGTCGTCCTTCCGAATGCGAATCCAGTGTGCTAGCAACTGCGCCAACTCGTTCGGTCAGCAACAGTCTGAAAAGCTTTTAAGGATGAGGCCGAAGTGGTGCTGAGAAATTACTGTTAAGAAAAAAAATCGTTGTGTTGCGTCGTTCCTGAGTTCGTTAGCATTGCAGTTGGATAATCGGGCCGTTACACCCTTAAATTCAAGCGGCCTGCGGATACGATTAGTTTCAGTAGATGATGGTACACGAGACTGCCCAGCCTTTGGCTTGTGTTCATTCGGTAGTTTTGTTCCATGTTCAATTTTTGTATCGCTTTCTTGTTTGATTTTTAGGAAACCAAAGAAAGACCACGTTTGGCGATAACGTCTCTGGGAGGCCTCTTGAATTCGAGCACGCAATGGCCAAACTTCAAGTCTGATTAACTCGGAAACGGCCCCACCGTATCGCATTTTCTCTCAGCAATTATTTCTTAGGATAACTTACCCTGCAACACCCTTAAAAGCTTTTCGTGCTGTTTCCGACCACCCTTTATACTGTCACTAACAGCTTCTTTTCGTGCACCGAACGGTTCAAAGCGCTTCAGTTTGGAACCGCGCGACCGCTACGGTCGCAGGTTCGAATCCTGCCTTGGGAATGGATGTGTGTGATGTCCTTAGGTTAGTAGTTGTAAGTTCTAGGGGACTAATGACCTCAGATGTTCCATAGTGCTCAGAGCCATTTTTTCGTGCTTTTTGTATTTTCAAAGCTGTTTTTCATCAGCTTGTGGTGAATTATTTTATGACTAGCTCAATGACAGAGTGGCTTTGCTTCAGATGGTCCCACACCACCAGAGGAAAAGGAAATATAAAAAAATATTTTTTTATTTACGTCCAATCCGCCGGCCAGAGCCCATTAATACGCGTTCCCACATCGGTGTAAAATATAGCCGATCTTGCCTGCTGGGTTACTGGATATGCTGGAAATAACGAGTGTCCCATAATAAAACGTACGAATGAGTTAAAGATAAGACATAATTCCTTTTTTTTGCGAGTTCTGAAACAACATATTACTTGTATAAGACGGGCGCGGATGCACGCTCAGCTATTAGTAGAGAAGGGAGCGCCAGTTTATCTTCGTACGGCGTGTCGTGACACGTAGCGTGTGTGACCCACTGCTACACATGTGCGCGGAGAGAATTTATGACGCGTTCGGGCGTGGAACGACACGAAGTAGCAGCGACGCCGCTGAACTCCCCTGCGTCAGTCGCCAGTGAGCAGATTTACGTCCGCCTCTGCGTGAGGCGTCGCTTGCCGCCGTGGCCACATACGCTGACTGGACTCGAGTTTCACTCACCTCGTACCCAACGGTAATCAGAGACCTGAGGTGAAATATACACAATCTAGAGTAAAGTCATTTGCTTTGAATGTTTTCTATTGTGAGGGGAACAATTTTAACGCAAACATTTTATCATTTCTGTTGCAGTCATTTCTCACGATAACTTCATTGTAGGATTCCTGGTTTGCATGATTTCGTATCGCACACTTATAAATCGATACGGCATGTAAATATCTATCAATACCACATGCACATTATTTAGTTGATCAGTTTATCATTTGTCTGCGTCAAAAATTGATCTACGCTACAAATCTTGCCCACTAAAGTGTTCTTATCTAGAATGTTCAAATAAAAATGATTATAATTCTTTGTAAAATTTCTTCATCATTTATTAGATGATTTAACGAACTGATAGAGTTGTAGCATATTTTTGTTTTAAGTAATTTGATAATTTTTTTCCTGTGTTGCATTATAGCACACAACGATTACTTTTAGAGGAAATGTAATTTTTAACACCACTTATCAAAGTTTGATGGCTTGTTAGAAGCAATCTTCGTAAAGGAGTGAATTTTTTCTAAGGCTTTTATTGCTGCGCCTAGCTATATATTATTCTTTATTGTCCTTTCTGTTCGAGGAATAGAAGATATTCAGTATTACATAAACATATATCGTTGTCACTATATTTTACAGGCCAGTCTTGCACACACAAACTTTTATACGTCACTATTACCGCTTTCGGCTATTGCCATCTTCAGATCACAAAATAATCTGATTTAGTATCATCGTCAAACTAAACATGTAGGTACGTAATAAGTGCTCCACTTATATGTACCTACATGTTTAGCTTGACGTTGATACTACATCAGATTATTTCTTCAATTAATGACGTTGTTGTGCCAACCAGGACGATTGCTGCCACGGTAGGAATCTAAAGACAACAACAAGAAGCGGTTGTTGTACCAGCTGAATGGGCATTGGTCAACCGACCTTAATAAATATTTTGAGGGGGAGGGGGTGCAGGGGTGGGGGGAGGGTAGCGTTTTCAGTAAACCCTTCGCATAGGAGTCTTCATCTCAGGACACTTAATCTACATCTACATCTACATTTATACTCCGCAAGCCACCCAACGGTGTGTGGCGGAAGGCACTTTACGTGCCACTGTCATTACCTCCCTTTCCACACACACACACACTTATCACTAAGCAATAATTACTATTATAACTACTCTTCATATTTTACATTTATAGAATAAACCTCTCCCATTGTTCCTCTGAACTACTGATGAACACACTGAATAATAAACAACGGTGGTTAAATGCGAAAGTGAAACTGGCGTACATCACATTATATTTGAAGAGTAACTAGTTAATTCAACACACATATCACAAATGACCCGAGCATTCGAGTGGACATTACCATGTCTCAACAATAGATATTCCGTAGCCTTTGCAGGTTATGGTAGTCATTGAGAATTGTGTTGCTACAACGCTTCGTTGACTGTTTATAGGTAAAGTTTCAGTGCTTGTAGTCTCCATTTACTTCTTCAACTATGTTTCTCTTCTTTCTTTTTCGAGTATTTTTTGTAATGTGAACGTTAAGCTTATATTGGGATTCTGTTCACTCTCACATTTTTGTCAATTTCTAATTACTGGCATTTAATCAAGATCACATTTTTTCACACCTTTCTTATACTGTATCAGTGGTTTCCAATCTGGGGGTAATTACCCCCCGAGGGGTAAAATGTAATTTAATGAGGGGTTGAAACAAAAGGGTCCACTTGTGTTTTGGTAACGAAATTGAGTTACTTGTAAAAGATCATTAGCATTATCACTATTTCGTAAGGCCGTGGAACCGATTACATTAGTAAGCAACAATTACATTTTGATTTGAAATTACAGCAGATATAGTGTGGTGGAGATTACAGCTGCCTCACATAGTCTACCCAATACACACACACTTAGCACTAAGCAATTATTATTATTATTTTTTTACTGTTATTATTATTGTGTTATTATTAATAGTGGTAATGATCAAACCCAAAGCATTGACAACCTGAGGTCTTCCAATTACTGACATTTCAGAAGCAAGGAGTTTACAACTAAGTGATTCTCAGCAGTAAACCTAAGTATACATTTTAATTTGGTTGATTTAAATGAGGCCGCAAGGTGTGAGTGAAGGAAGCACCTCTATGGAGAGCAGTGGTACTCAGGAAGCATATTTTGCAACAAGTGTCTACCCTCAATATTGATAGCTTTATTCATGAGGAGTAGTTGTACGTAGTTCTCGCGATGCACTGAGAATTGCTTCATCATTCTGTAAAAAGGAGTTGTTAGAGTAAGAAATACCATTTGCCTCATTGACTCGTTAGTTCGTGGCTTAACAAAACAACTACAAAAACCAAGAATCATTTGCCTTTTGTCTTTCTAAAAACAAAAGTTTTCATTCTAGGGTCTAGTCAGGTGCTAATGTTGCAGATGGTTGTGACAGAAGGGGTAGGGGGTTACTAGTTTATATATGATTGCATTGGGGGAGATGGGGGGGGGGGGGAGCAATGGTCTCAGAAAGGCTGAGAACCACTTTGCTATATCCTACAAAATTTAGTTTTCTTTATGCTCTGCTATGAAATTCCTCATATTTTAATAATTAAAAATTTTTTCTTTCTATATCGTTTTACTGAAAAATAAAACAAAGAATGTGAAAATGAGGTATCAATCAGTTGCTAGTGCATCGTATATCTGGCCTGAAGAACGGCTAACAACGAAGTGAGAACACAGGAACAATTGCCAACAGAGGGAGGAGGAGTACTTAGAAGAAAACTTCAAGTTCACAGTTCGTAAGCATTTTATTTTCCTTATACGTTACACAGACGACATAGCTATCACTTCGTTGCCTCGTCCGCTTCAAAATAAGCCGGCTGCGGACTGAGCAGTTTTAACCGAAGCAGAGCGTACCTAATTACCGCCCGTATCGACGTTGGAGAGAGTCGTTTCCGAACAGGGAGGAACAAAAAGTAGCAGTAATTGTTGCCTTTGTCGGTGATCGGCTTACATGCCAGAATTTACATAGGATTTACATGTTTATTGATACGAAGAAAATACACCGTGCGTTCTACGTCATCTTAATGCGACTTAAGAATTCTTGGGTTAAAATGTGTATAGCTTCTCATTAATTAGACACCGTATTTAAACGTTGGTGCTGCCGTAAATTCTTGACTGCCTCTTTGCGATGCGTTCGGTTGCTGCCCATTACTGATAAAGTAGGGTACATCTACATCTACATCCGTACTCTGAAAACAACTTCGAAGTGCATGGAAGGATAGGGCAACGGGTACTTCCCATTGTACCTTATATAAGGGTTTATCACTTTTCCATTAGCGTACAGCGTGTGGGAAGAAGGACTGCTTAAAAGGTTCTGTGAGTGCTGTAATTACTTTAATCTTGTCTTTACTGTCTCTGTGGGATCGTTACTTGAGAGTATATACGAGTATTATATTCGTAAATTCGTTACTAAAAATCGATTCCTCAAACTTTAAAAGTAGACTTTCGCTGTATAGTTGACACCTTTCTGCCACCAGCCACTTCAGGATCTTCAGCAACTCTGTGTTGCTCTCTTGTGGATCAAACAAACCTGTGACTATGTGTGCCGTCCTTCTTTGTATATGATCAATATCCATCATTAAACACATGTGGTGCGGCTCCCACCCATTTGCACAATTTTCTCGGCTGGGCCACACGCTCTTTGCTGAATGGCTGCAATTTCGTCCGCAGCTCGTGGTCGTGCGGCAGCGTTCTCGCTTCCCACGCGCGGGTTCCCGGTTTCGATTCCCGGCGGGGTCAAGGATTTTCTCTGCCCCGTGATGACTGGGTGTTGTGTGATGTCCTTAGGTTACGTAGGTTTAAGTAATTCTAAGTTCTAGGGGATTGATGACCATAGATGTTAAGTCTCAAAGTGCTCAGAGCCATTTGAACCATTGTTTGAACCTGCAATTTCGCCGCATCCCATCGATGAGTCTAAGACTCCACCTGGATTTACCTATGACTGAAGCAATGTCGTTATTCCTTTTCATATCCCCCACGACAGGTTACCCATACGTATTTACAAAAGTTGATTGATTTCAGCTGTGACTGGTTGATGGAGTCATATGATTTCTGAAGTTGTGGGAAATACGAATCGGACGAACTGCAGGAATTCTGCTACCATGGAATGAAAATAAGACTTTGAGGACGAAACAAAGAGGACACAAGAATCAGACAAACACAAATTTACGTCCAAATATTTCACCGATGTGACTATGTCAAGCATCACACTATTAATGCTGTATTCGAACGTTACAGGATTCTTTCTCCTCCAACCGTTACTAGTATAAAACACAGGTCTCAGTTTGAGGAACAAATTGGAGAGAATTTACGTCTGTATGGAAGTGATTGTGGGAAAACCTTAAACGAATAAAATCGAAGCTTTTGAAATGTAGCGCTGCAGAAGTACGTTGAAAATCAGTTGGACTAACAGAATGAAGGAAAGATGATTGGGGTCAATAGAAGAAAGGAAGGTTGGGTTTAACGTTCCGTCTACATCGAGGTCATTAGAGACGGAGCACAAGCTCGGATTATACCGAGGATGGGGAAGGAAATCGGAGGTGCCCTTTCGAAAGAGCCATCCCGGCATTTTCGTGGAACGATTTAGCGCAATCGTGGAAAACCTAAGTCTGAATTGCCAGACGGCTATTGTAACCAATGCGCCACCTCTCTCGGACGTGGACTGGCTACGAATAAAGATGTTCGCAAAATCGTCGAAGAAAGGAGCATTCTGAAAACACTGACAACAAGAAGGGATAGCGTGATAGCACATATGATAAGACATCAGGGAATAGCTTCCGTGCTACTTGATGGAACTGCAGTGGAAGACAGATTTTGGGATATATCCAACAAATATTTGACAACGTTGGATGCAAGTGCTACAACAAATAATAGACAACGTTTCGTCCAAGTGCTACAACAAATAATTAACACGCCGGGCGTAAGTGCTACTCTGAGTCTAAGATCTTTGCACAGAAGTAAGATTCGTGTAGGCCTGCGTCAGACCAATCAGAAGACGAAGAAAGGGTACACAGTTTCAGTTTTCCGAACATTTAAAGCAATTTACCAGTCTTGGCGCCACTTCAAAATCTTGCCGAGGACGAAAATATTTGTGCAGCTTTTCACAGATAAGACTTTATTATGATAACTACATAAAAAAATCATAAAATCGGGGATTGCTATTAAATTTTTCTTCCAGGTCGTTGAGACAGAACACGAAGAACGACGTTCTCAACAGAACAACGCTCTCAACAGACTTCAATGGGGACGCCTGAAGTTGCGTTTACTTGCAATCATTTGGACTGTGCTTCACTTGAAGATTCCTCCCTCCTTTGTCTAGGCCAAACCATGCGTTAGCACACGTATCTGTCATTCGCAAGATTTGTGATTCATTTTTCTGTCTGGCTATCCAGATTCAGTTTTTGCCATGGTTTCCCAATGCTGACTAAGACAAACGACAGGTTTCTTTGATAGGAGCACGGCTGACTTCTCTCACCAAATCTGTACGACCAGATTTCTTGCTGCGTTTCTAATGGCCACGTAATCGACACAGCGTGAAACAATAAACGTCCTTTCTTTCTTACTCAAATACACTGATAAACTGTTCGTAATTTGATTCCAAGTAATAACTCAAACTACGGGTACCAGAAAAGCTGCGGCTTTCAACGACCAACTTCTTGTTGTTGTTGTGGTCTTCAGTCCTGAGACTGGTATGATGCAGCTCTCCATGCTACTCTATCCTGTGCAAGCTTCTTCATCTCCCAGTACCTACTGCGACCTACATCTGCTTAGTGTATTCATCTCTTGGTCTCCCTCTACGATTTTTACCCTCCACGCTGCCCTCCAGTACTAAATTGGTGATCCCTCGATGCCTCAGAACATGTCCTACCAATCGATCCCTTCTTCTAGTCAAGTTATGCAACAAACTTCTCTTGTCCCCAATCCTGTACAATACTTCCTCGTTAGTTATGTGATCTACCCATCTAATCTTCAGCACCACATTTCGAAAGCTTCTATTCTCTTCTTGTTCAAACTAGTTATCGTCCATGTTTCACTTCCATACATGGCTACACTCCATACAAATACTTTCAGAAACGACTTTCTGACACTTAAATCTATACTTGAAGTTAACAAAATTCTCTTCTTCATAAACGCTCTTCTTGCCATTGACAGTGTACATTTTATATCCTCTCTACTTCGACCATCATCAGTTATTTTGCGTCCCAAATAGCAAAACTCCTTTACTACTTTAAGTGTCTCATTTCCTAATCTAATTCCCTCAGCATCACCCGACTTAATTCGACTACATTCCATTATCCTCGTTTTGCTTTTGTTCATGTTCATCTTATATACTTCTCTCAAGACACTGTTCATTCCATTCAACTGCCCTTCCAAGTCCTTTGCTGTCTCTGGCAGAATAGAAAGGTATTAGTCGATAGTAGAGAAGGGGAGGAAAATGCCTGTTTGTGTTTCACTTTCGCTACGAGAGTCGACGCTTAGATTGGATAAGGTTTTATCACCTTGTCCTGGACAGTATATCCATAAAAACTATTAGTATCCGTCAGAATGATTCTCTTGTGTTTCTTCGCAGCTATATATTTATTTGCGGTATTCTGTGTGCCAGTTTTAGAAACAGAAAGGAGCTCTCAGAAGTTCTTTCTTCGTCGGAACGCTGTTACGATATGATGTGAGTCGCTAAACCATTGTTTCTTCACGTGCACTATATTGCACAATTTAGAGAGGCAACGCAATTTATCATTCCAATAGAGAGTCTACCTAAATCAATAGTATTTGGTCTGCTGGCCTGCTGCTGGTAACTGCTGCTCTAATCAGAGGAAGAGGAATAGCAAAGATAACTATGAGATTACGGGTGAAATTGTTGTCACCAGGTCTGGCACGCTGACGCGAGTTATTGCTGCAGCTAATGTGGCAAAATGCCATCGGCGTTATGCGAGGCACGAATGTTTGTGCATTCATGTAAAATGCGAGCGACAGGCGGTCATTAATCACTCAGTTTCAGAGCAATATAGCACACCCGTCAGTGAAATAACGTAACGTATGCATGTTTGTGCATAAAGCGCCGTGTCTGCATACGCAAGCGTGTTTGCGGTAAATTAACTGTGAATTTAAATACTTGTATTTACAATGACTAATAGGTTCCCTTTCTGCTAGAGATTTTTGAAACCTCTGTTAAATTTGTAATGAAGTACTACAAATGAAGTTTCTTGGGACTTTATTCAAACCTATAGACCTGCGAGACACTGCCAAAACCAACAGACCTATGACACAGTGACACATTGCACAATGTCAGCAGAGGTTCCGAGCATACGGGATGGATTCTGAGACATCTAAATGGCTTGAAGGCTTTTTAAGTAATACAACCGAGTACTGTGTCTTCGATGGCGTGTGGTCATCGGACACAAAGATATCGTCAGAGTTGTTCCAGGCAAGTTTGATAGGATTACGCTTGTTCTTTATATACCGTTCAGAAACGGTCTGAGGATGGGGTGAACAGTAACATACAACTGTATGCAAACGGAGCTGCAGAGTACGGGAAAGTTTCGTCTTTGACTGAATGTACAAAGGAAGAGAATATCCTGGATATAATTTACATTTGATTTGCTGAATGGCAACTGTCTAAGAGCAGAAAAATATGAGGTAACGCAAATGAAGAGGAGAAATGAACCCGAAATGCTCGAATGCACTATTAGTGGTGTGTTGGTCGACACAGTCACGCCGATCAAGTAGCTAGGCGCAGCGTTGCAAAGCGACGTTAAATGAATTTAGCATGTAAGGTCAGTTATAGAGAAGACGAATGGTGGGCTTCTGCTGATTGGATGAATTCTATGGAAGTGTAACTCATCAATAACGGAGACCGCGTACTGAACACTTGTGCGACTCATTCTCGATTACTGCTTGGGTATGGGATTACGTCCACGCTGAATTAAAGAAAGATAACGAAGCAGTTTAGAAATAAGATTAAGGTTTAACGTCGCGTTGATATCGAGGTCCTTATAGCCGGAGCACAAGGGAAGGAAACTGGCCATGTCCTTTCCAAAGAAGTGTCCCACCGTTCGCCAGAACCAATTTTGGGATATCATGGAAAACTTAAATCTGGACGGCCGTTTGCCGATTAGTCCTTCGGAATCGAACGTGCTACCTACTGTGCCACTTCACTCGGTAAACAGTTCAGAGGCGTGTTGCTAGATTTGTTACCGGTAGGTTCTATAAAAAAGCGTGTATTACTGAAATCCACCGTGAACTCAAATGGGAATCCCGAGAGGGAACGGAATGCCGTTCAAAAAGTTTGTAGAACCTACATTGGCGACAGACTACAGGTCGATCCTACTGCCGCCAACACACACACATATGGCGTGAAGACATGGGAAACAAGGGAAATCAAGACTCGTACGGAAGCATACAGCTAGTTGTTTTTCCCTCGCTCCACATGCAAGTGAAACAATAAAAGCATGGCTAGTAGTGGTACAATTACACTGCGCCATTCATCATATGGAGACTTGCTGAGTATGTATGTGGATTTAGATGTCAAAGAACTTCAGTGACCATCAACACCGGAGCAACATTTCTTCCATCAAGTGACTGGTACAAGTGGGAAGTTTGGAACCTAAGTAGGAACTCCGTAATGTCTAATTTATCGAGTCCTTTTGAACGTTCGGAAGAAACTGAAACAATGTACAAGATCTGCTCGAAACCAGATTTTATTTCAGTCGGGCGTCTCACTATAACAGGCTTAAAACCACGCTGATTTTACGTAATAGAAAATGTAGTTCATCTTTCTGTTTCGCATTTTCTCTTTAACTACGTCAATTGGGAGCCCTCAGGTATCGTACTTGCACTGTCCTACATCTTGAGGCACACTATATAAGTTGTCGTCTTAGATAACTCATTCGGTTTCTTTGAAATGAAAATATTTCTACGACACTTTCATTCCTATCTTACACAAAAATTACAAAATACATATTCTCCAAATGCAAGGTGAAGTTACGAGAATGAATAGTTGAAGGTATCCCCACCTATTTCTCACTAACAAAGGTCATTTAGGAGAATTTCATGGCAAGCTCAAACAATTAAGTGACTGCAGAGTTAGCTTATCACATTTCAGAACCAAAACTGCCGGTAGAAAAGCAGGATAAAGAAGGATTGGAGTTCAAGTGCCCACCGACATGCACATCAAAGTGTACACATTGCCGGCGACTATCAGGTTCCATTAAGGAACGGAGCAATTGAAAACTGAGTAGCAGAGAACGCACCCCAACAATTTTTCTTAGTATGATAGCAATGGAGCGTGAAGATTTGACAATGCCACTAGCTCTCGCGAAACAACAGGAAAATTATCAAATAATCGTCAGCCGATGAACCTGAGACAGAAGCCAATAGCTAATTTGTCAAAAAGGACCTTAACAATTTTACAAATTAGTTTGGCCGTTTGACAACCTAGCAAGAGGAAATTAAGACAGGACGTAACTACAACGACTATCTTCAAATAATGAGTATTGTATTTTCTCCTATGACAAGGAGTTTTTCAGTTACAATCACAGCTTTTTTTCTATCATCAACCAATCTTTCCATTTCGTAACCAACCAGTTGGTAGCATAATTAAGAAATTACACCGAAAGTAAAAAAAAAAGAAGAAACAGTATTCAAATTATAAGCTGCTGCTATACCTGCGTCACGACATCCATTACCCCAGCTGCGAGGTATTTCGTTGAGCACTAATACAAAGCAATGTTTCGTTGATACGTAATTTAGCTACGAAATTGTGACTCCGACATTGACCGTTATAGGGACAAATGAGTAGCTTATATCGAATGATACACAAATTTAGCTGTCGAAACGCAAGAGTTATTAATTACTATTGCCACTGTCATACTGGCTGAGGAATAAATAAGAGATAAAACGGGCTTTTGGCAGTACACGGCAAGAGAAATGAACACTGTGCACCAGACATACCATATAAAGCGTAAAGTTTTTGGAATAGCATCTTAGAGTCATAGTGGAAATAAAGTAAAGTACATTCACGAGCAATTGAGAGAGAGTTGCAGCGTTGGAGGCAAACCGTAGTTGTCAGTACAGCGAATGTCACTTCAATTGGCTGTCATCATGTCCAATGCTTGCCATGGGCTTCACAAGTTTACCGCATATTACATTTTCGCTGTGGGTGAAGGAATCCACCTCCCTCCTCCCTCGTGTAACTCACAATAATCGCTGGTCACAAGGCTCGAGCATGGGAAGCACTACTGAACGCTCGGCGTGTGGTAAAATATCAGGTAGACGGACAAGTCGTGATAGGCGTATAAGTACGACGGTGGAAGTGCAATAACGTGTTAACAATCTCAAGGGGCAAAGCATCAGGGTAGCAAAGAGCAGCCGGCCGGGATGGCCGAGAGGTTCTTGGCACTACAGTCTGGAACCGCGCGACCGCTACGGTCGCAGGTTCGATCCTGCCTTGGGCATGGATGTATGTGGTGTCCTTAGGTTAGTTAGGTTTAAGTAGTTCTAACTTCTAAGGTACTGATGGCCTCAGCAGCTATGTCCCATAGTGCTCAGAGCCATTTGAACCATTTTTTTTAACAACGAGCACACAGTTTCTGCTGCTAGTGGAGATACACGATCCCCTAAAGAAATCAGTTATCGTCTTTCGCTGTAGAAGGATACAACCTCTTAATGTGGAATAATATATCTACTTATCCGTTGCGGCGTCTGGATCAGGTGATCCGTACTCTTATGAAGAAATGTACGACTCCTTCATATCACATTAGTGTGAAACCCACACAGCTTGTATGCCGTCAGACTCCTCCTTTTTCTTCTCCAAGTCAGCTGCGGTGGCATCAGTCCTTTTGTGTTCATTTTTAATGGCGTTGAGACCGACGTAGACGACTTCCACATCGTTCCAGCTAGCCACTCAGTTCTAGACTGCGGTTGACCAGTCATGGATAACGATAGCTCGGCCACGCTTTCGGCGGCTCTTTGTGTCAATGCCAATACGCGCCGCCTCAGTACTGTACGCTGCTAGGTTGATATCTCTTAGATAATGTCTCTTGAGTGAGCGCCGTCATACTGTATAATGTTAGTACTCTGAAGATCTGTAATGTACGTAGCCACTGATAGCATGCCTAAACCGAACAGAGAGAAATCTACAGAACACGATGAAAGGGCGTCAACATCGCCGAAGAAATAACTATCAGCGTCTCAGGCGCTCGAGAACAGCGGAAAATAAGCCTCCAACTGATAGTTTTAAATTATGTGTTGGTGGTAAGTTCCTTTGGAACCAATCTGTTGAGGTCATCGGTCCCTAGGATTACAAATTACTTAATGTAACTTAATCTAACCCATGCCCGAGGGAGGACTCGAACCTCCGACGGGGAGAGCCGCACGAACCGTGGTATGGCACCCAAGACCACGCGGTTACCCCGAGTGGCTAAATGGTGTGATGTGTCGTCGAACGCGAGATTGTTAATCGCGTTATTATTATAATTGACATGGCTCTGTAAATGTGTCATAACTGAAATTTCATGGGTCTGGGTCCATTGTGAAGGAGTAAGAATTTCTCACGACACGTACCTTCACGGGTGGCCTGTTAGTGAAGTGACTACATATATATAGCTTCGGCGTTCAATCTTAAGTTGCTAGTAGGAATTTTCTGTCATTTACAGCTTACTTCCCTTTCGGCAGTTATTAATGTACAATACTGACCATTTCGCACTGATACGGAGTCCTCGATACACTGTTGGTCTCGCTGTAATTGGCTGGATAAGTCAGTTCAGAGGTCGGAGGAACGCACTTACATTAGGATGACGTGTAAACTCACTGAATAAAAAATTAATTACCTCATTAAAAGACAACAGTGGCCGTTTTAAAGCACTACAGATGGAATCAAAGCGGTACCAGATGGTAATGTGAAAGTCATGGCATTGAAGTGGTGTAATCAGATCTACGAAATCACCGCAGTAATATGGGCCGACCGTCATAACTACTTGGCTGGACATACCCTTTACAACAACGTAAATGTAATTGTCCAATTTATTGGTGTATCAACGCGGACTGTCCAACGTACGTACCTATAATGAATAGTGCACCATTCGCAAGACGTGTTAAGGGTCTAAGAACAATGGCTGTAAAAAGGTCATAGCTTTTCAATGACAATCGATTCCAAACACAGTAGAAATTTCTGCTGCCCGTGATTGCAGGTTCATCTCAACCAGTTTCCTAGTGAATATTGTAAAGGAAACTGCAAGTAATGAACCTCACAGAAGGCCGTCGGTCACAGTGACTCATATAGCTGCGCATGTTCAGTTGGTAAAGCTATGCAGATATTTGACAGTAGCTGACTTGAAAAGAGCAATGTGTCCGACGATCGCGATTTTGCCTCTTTTTAAATGAATAAAAATGAGTGCATCGTAGGCCCAGTGATCTGTCTAATTCGCAGTAACTGGAGGGTACAGTTCAAACCAAAGTTGGTTCTGTAATGTTTTGGGAGTGTTTTTTCGTTCCACGGCCTGGACTAACTAATTTATCACAGAACCTGACCCATGACATTCATCTCAACATTTCTGGCGGCCTGGTGTCTTCCTTTGTTCTACAAATTTATAACGAGTGTCTAAGCAATGGGTACACTTCCCTGATGAGAACTGTTGTTTTTACAAAACTCCAAGATTACGTTCCTGACTTGGCTGTCACGAGCCCAATCGCATCTCGACTGACCCGCTAAATTACGTAGCTGAATATCATTGAAAATTTCTGGAACTGATTGGGACAGTAGCTGAAACGCAGCAATCAGCATACCTGCAATTTGACGGATCTACGAGACTGCATCAGCAATGGGGTGCTTCAGTTGGATATGGCATTTCTGAAGAAATTTGTGTACACTCTTCGTCCTTGAACTGACCGATGTTAGAATGTGTTAACGTGACGTCAAATCAGTTGAAGGTTGGAGAGACGACATCTCAGTTACATGTAGTCTGCAGTGTGAGGTCCCCGGTACATTGCTCGAACGAATTGTCGAAAGCTGACTAAAGACTGTCGAAGACTGCGACTGGATTGTGTAGCTGCGAGCGACGTTGATTTTGATCCGAAGACGGCATATGCCACCTGGGGAATAGTGGATATACTGAGAGACAGCGTAGTGAAACAGCTACCAGAGCGCAATCGCTGTCTACCACTCTATATGGAATGGTCACAGCCAGAAGGCTCACTCTGGTACCAATGTCTAAAGCAAGCAGGTAACCACACAACGGAAACCCACTCGTGGTTCCTGAAAGGTGTCAAGTTGTGGACATCCCAGTGGCTGGTTACAGAACAAGTTGCACGTGCTGCCTCAGTTGTACAACGATGCTGGCATCAATGGTCACGTGGACATTCCCACATCCGTAGACGTCCGCGCAGAACTAACGCCCGCCAGGATCGCCCTATTCTAAGGGCAGCAGCGGCGGCAGATGCTGCAGCTACCACAGCAAAGATGGCTTGTGAGTCCAGACGTGTCAACACGAACTGTTGCGAACCAGTCGTTAGCAGTGGGGCTACAGCCACGGAAACCTCTAGCACGTCTCCCACTCACTCCACAGCATCGAAACGCACGGCGGGACTGTTACCGTCAGAGGGTCAATTCGAAGATGGATTGGCGCGTCGTGGTCTTCAGCAATGAAAGCAGATTCTGCCCTTACGCAAGTGATGGTCGTTCGCGCCTGTGACGTACACGCGGCCAGTGGTGTCTAGTAGAGTGGTTCGTTCAAGAAGCACTGGCCTCATGGCAGGCATTATTGTCTAGGGCGCGATAAGCTACAACTCTCGTTTGTTGGTGTTTCAGGAGAGAATGCTAACCTGCACTCGATGCGTGCAGAATGTTGTTACAATTTTGCTGTTCTTGCAACATAAAGGTGATGTGTTGTTCCAACAGGATAACGCTCTTCCACACACTGCCTGTGTAACTCAATGTGCTCAGCAAGATGAGCATCAACTTCCCATGTCAGACTTGTCTCCAAATGAGCAAGTGTGGTATATGATGGGAAGAGAAGTGCCTCGTGCGACTCGTCAGCCAACATGTCTTACAGAACTACGCGAACAGGTCGAGCAGATGTGCAAAAAAAGTATCCTAGGACAGCATTCTCCACCTGTACGACTGACTAGATTCCGGAGTCTGCACCTGTACTACCGCCCGTCGGCGCTACACCACGTACTAATTTGGCTGTTTCAGCATGGGACGATACCTGTTACCTCAGACCCGCCTGTGATATTTATCTGCAAATGTTATCATTTCATATACTCCATTTGCAGTGTTGCAACAATATATCTTGAGTGAAATGAGAACCTCTAAAGGGGTATACACTACTGGCCATTAAAAGTGCTACAGCACGAAGATGACGTCCTACAGGCACGAAATTTAACCGACAGGAAGAAGATGCTGTGATATGCAAATGATTATCTTTTCAGACCAATCACACAAGGTTGGCAGCCTACAATGTGCTGGCATGACGAAAGTTTCCAACAGATTTCTCATACACAAACAGCAGTTGACCGGCGTTGCCTGGTGAAACGTTGTTGTGATGTCTCGTGTAAGGAGGAGAAATGCGTACCATCACGTTTCCGACTTTGATAAAGGTCGGATTGTAGCCTACCGAGATTGCTGATAATCGTATCGCGACATTGCTGCTCGCGTTGGTCGAGATTGAATGACTGTTAGCAGAATATGGAATGGGTGGGTTCAGCAGGGTAATACGGAACGCCGTGCTGGATCCCAACGGCCTCGTATCACTAGCAGTCGATATGACAGGCATCTTATCCGCATGACTGTAACGGATCGTGCAGCCACGTCTCGATCCCTGAGTCAACAAATAGGGACGTTTGCAAGACAACAACCATCTGTACGAACAGTTCGACTACTTTTCCAGCAGTATGGACTATCAGCTCGGAGACCATGGCTGAGGTTACCCTTGACGCTGCATCGCAGACAGGAACGCCTGGGATGGTGTACTCAACAACAAACCTAGGTACACGAATGGCATAACGTCATTTTTTTCGGATGAATCCAGGTTCTGTTTACAGCATCATGATGGTCGCACCATTGTTTGGCGACATTGTGTTGAATGCACATTGGAAGCGTGTATTGGTCATCGCCATACTGGCGTATCACCCGGCGTGATGGTATGGGGTGCTATTGGCCACACGACCGCATGTTGCAGGTCCTGTACAGGCCTTTCTGGATACAGAAAATGTTCGGCTGCTGCCCTGGCCAGCACATTCTCCAGATCTCTCACCAATTGAAAACGTCTGGTCAATGGTGGCCGAGCAACTGGCTCGTCACAATTTGCCAGTCACTACTCTTGATGAACTGTGGTATCGTGTTGAAGATGCATGGGCAGCTGTACCTGTGCACGCCGTCCAAGCTCTGCTTGACTCAACGCCCAGGCGTATCAAGGCCGTTATTACGGCCAGAGGTGTTGTTCTGGGTACTGATTTCTCAGGATCTATGCACCCAAATTGCATGAAAATGTAATCACATGTCAGTTCTGGTATAATATATTTGTGCAATGAATACCCGTTTATCATCTGCATTTCTTCTCGGTGTAGCAATTTTAATGGCAGGTAGTGTATTTTTTTTTTTTTTTTTTTTTCAGCAACGCATCTTCTCTGGTTGCGACTTTACAGATATTCAGATACCTCACTGAAATTGTGTCCAGCAGAGTTCAAGTGAAGGGTGGACACGCTTCATATTATTGAGGTCTACGGTCAATCAGGTAGTGTAGACGTACAGGTTTGCTGCGTCAATAATAGTGCCTGCGGCACTGCCACTGGCTGGCATAGGCTTTCGTTGGCGCAGCCGCTCGTGGCTGGCGCTCTCGCCTCGCGAGCGAGCGGCCGGCAGAGAAGCTGGCTGGCCGGACCCCGGAATTAGCGCGGCGTGCGCTGCAGCCGCCGATCGCGGCTGTTTGCGCAGCGGTGGCGGCAGCAGCGGCAGCTTCGGCAGCCGGCGGCGATCTGCTCATTATCTGATCCAGTGGCCGCGGCGGGCTAAATTAGGCGAGTCGACCGCAAGGTCGCGCCGCGCGTGCCTGCCCCCGTCGCACCGGCGCCGTGTGGGAACTGCCGCCTGCTACGTACATAAAACACAAACACACACGCGCACGCGGCACCGCGCTAACCCGCACGGCCGCAAAGCGAGGCGATTGTTTCTGCGTTGCGCGGGGCGACGAGTGAACACTTCGCACGTGGCAGTAAACCTATTAAGGCGAGCTTCCCTAATTAACGACCTTTAGAGCAAGGCGGTATGCAGCTTAACAGACGGCGTGTCAGAATAGTACAGGTGCGACGATTACCCTTTTCTCCGTTTACATCGAAAGAAATAATTAGTACTGGCTCAGAGCTCGTTGCTTTTCTCGCATTTGCTCAGTACTAAAATAAAACAAATTATTCGGACACATATTAGGCCTACTGAAAAATTGTCCTGAAGAGAAGTTTCTTTTTCTATGCGAGTCGGACAAAGCCGATTTCTCATAGTGTCTGTGAAAGCGCTTTCTTTGATTTAGTCCACAAACCTTCTATGCTCTCCATTCTAATGAAGGCCATAGGAACATGGTCTTTTCCGAATGTACTTTTGACCGAAATGCGATACTGGTAGCTGTAGTATGAGTTTTTCGTTAATCGTATCTTTTGAGTTCTTGTGGTGATATTTCCACAGAAACTTTCATCCCCTAACAAGCATTTCTTCATTTCCATCCGAGAAGCCAAATAATAATTTTCATAAATTTATCTTTAAAAATGCCTCATTATGAAATATTTTCATAAAACTTTTCATCCGCTTTTCCACCGCCGTAGCGGGGGAATTTCCAAAACCACTGAAAGAAGTAATTTTTTTTCATTTCCAACCGAGAAATCAAATACTTATTTTCACTCATGTAGCTCTAAAATGCTTTAGAAGTTCTTTAATAAAGACTTATTTTCTTTTAAAAAAAAGTGTCACTCGATTTTTCATCTCCATAGAGATCGGATCTCCAAAAAATTGTGAAACGCATTTTTTTTTTTTTAATTTCTGACTTAGGAACCAAATGTCAATATACGTATGTCTAACTTGAAAATTGCCTCAATAGCGAGGCATTTTCAAATTTATCTCCTATTTCACCCTCTTGGCGGTGAAATTTTCAAAAATTCCTTCTTTAACCATCCCTACAGTGTAAGATCAACATCGTCGTCAAATTCCAAGTTAGTCAGGACGTTTCCTTTTTATGTACAAATTGGTATGTCCCATGTGGCGCACACACTATTTCTCTATACCGTTTTTTTAAATTTCTTTAGTTTAGCACGAACTTGAAACTACAGTAAAATACGGCAAATAAAAGCAGCTACTGGTTACAGGGTCCATCAGCCACATTTTTAATTCAGCTGTCAAGTGTCACAATAGGAACTTTGAATCACAAGTGTATTATTGCTACGCTTTTCGTATAGTTTCGTGAATATTGTTTGTTATATGACGTGGACAACATTCGTTCTCGCTTGAAGTATAGAGTGTCTGTTGCCATTATGCCTGTGTGCACATTTGAATTGCAGATTTTTGCTCGAAAATGGGGAATACTCCAAAGTGCTGCCGTAATAAATGAAAATTTTACAGCCTTAAGCGAGAACTGGCATGTTTGATAGAAAAAACTAAATACTTCCCCCTCAGACACAGAAGTAATTCATTTTTGTCTAAATATTGATAATATTGTCAACGAAAAGGTAGTAGCAAGAGTACACGAGGAAAGATGTGGAGAAGAGTCTATCTGATAAATAGGTAGAACACAGGCACGTTTGTGAAGACATTCAGAATCACAGATGGTGGTGGAAAGAGATTTAGAAGGGAATATTTGTAAAGGCAAACATCGACAGAATATGTAAACCGAAGTACGAAGACTGATAGTGTGGCAAGTACAGTACAAAGAGATTACAACGAGACAGAACCGTTGAACGTGAAATTATTCAAAAATTTATCGAGTTGAAAAAAATATTCGCAGGGTATTTAACAGCGAGCGTAGTAACTGGAACGTTATGTTGATTGCCTGTGGACAGCGTGGAAACTACTTGACCGTCTGTTGAATGTGATTTGACGACATAACCACATCTCGGTATTCTTTTACAGTGTACTTATTCATTTATTTTCTTCTATGACCGCCGGCCGGTGTGGTCGAGTGGTTCTAGACGCTTCAGTCCGGAACCGCGCGTCCGCTACGGTCGCAGGTTCGAATCCTGCCTCGGGCATGGATGTGTGTGATGTCCTTATGTTAGTTAGGTTTAAGTAGTTCTAAGTTCTAGGGGACCGATGACCTCAGATGTTAAGTCCCATAGTGCTCAGAGCCATTATTTCTTCTATGATCAATTTTGGTCCAGTATTCCTTTCACCGTGCGGAATCAGATCAGATAAAGAAAGACATAATGTAGGCGGTTAGAAAACGTCGAGTGACATAAAAGTAAATACGAATGTAGAGACTTATTACTGAGACAAATACAGTAAAGACAAAATACTTTGGCTAAGGTGAAACACTTGAAGGAGATGTACCATTGAAAACCACAATTTAGCGCTGACGTCTGGAATTTTCCTCCAGTCATGGATAATTGCTGAACATACGCTGCAAACGACTCTTTGTTTTTGCTACTGTTGTTCTTAGAAACCTTTCAGCTTTAGACACACAGTGTTGATACTTTCGTTGCTGAAGGTGGCTCTAAATACATACCAACAAGTGCTGTAGGCTTATTCACCAACTGCTTTGTGTCAACTGCAAGTGCGAAGCAGAAAGTGTGAAAATACGCAGTAAGTCGTTACAAGAATGACGCCCCAGTCAGTACATTTCAAGTCATGAACTTCATAAAAGGCTATTAAAGAGGGATTCGTTGTGTTTTGCTCATCAGTTTCATATGTATTAGTTCTGAAGACTGTTTGTGTTATTTAAACAGCAAAAGATTTTATAGAGCGAGTGCACAGGGTTTCACATTTGCAGAGAAAGGCTTGTATTAGAGTAGCTACTGTGGGAAACCACAAATTAATTTTAGTCATTATATCTTCCGGTAACTCACTTGTTAAGTTCTGAACGTATTGACTGATTTATCATAGTGGCAGAAGTCAGAGTCTTGTATTAGAGTAGCTACTGTGGGAAACCACAAATTAATTTTTGTCATTATATCTTCCGGTAACTCACTTGTTAAGTTCGAACGTGTTGACTGATTTATCATAGTGGGAGAAGTCAGAGTCGTTTGAGTCAACGACTAAAATAAGAATAGCGGTAGCAGTGGATTTTACAATAAGATGACTATGGTACATTTTGCCCTTCTCTCCAAAATGAGCGATGAATGGAGGAATGTCATTTCATCTCTGTCAACTCGTCATGCGTGTTGCAGAAGAGCGTGATTACAAGCCACTGCAAACTGCGAAAAAGGCCGACTTTGATACAAAGCACTGGCATGGATGGCTGGGAGGTAATGGAGCGTACAGTAATCCTCCTCTACACGTACGATCAAACGCCACACATGACTGCGTAATAGAGACTTGAATGAAGCAGATCGATTACTGTCTATAACATCGGTCTGATCCCGAATCAAGCGCCAACTGCAGAACAGTCCATCAACTCAAAACTTCTACCCAGGATTAGTCACTCGAGGAAAACTTATACGTCGATGTTTCGGGATTAGCAGTCAGTAGGAGAGAAGCGATCTTCAAAGGACTGAACGTTAAAGTAATACTGCTAACGGCGTAGGAATAGGAAAGTCTGATTTCTGCATTCTGGCTGAGATGTTAATTTAGAACTAGAAGCATCGATTAGCTCTATAGACAACGCAAAACAGGGACTCAACAGAAGTGGTAATTATGAGCTTTCCAGTGTAGTTCCAAAAAGACTGTCTCTGTTACTAAACCATGACATTAAGAAGGAAAGCGTGGCATTCTTTCCCCTCACAGAGCTAGGTAATCTCAGACGCTACTGACAGCTGACAATAAACACTAAAGCAACGCTAAGCTTTATAACAAACACTGTCATTTACAAATTTTTAATTTAGTCCTTATACAACTCATCCGACAACATCCCTGGGAAGTTTTGCATTTCGCAGGATTTTCGTGACTCGGCAACTGAGTTTATTCAGTTTTCAGAGATAAACGAGAATCTGCTAAGTGTCATTTCTCACAGTGCCTGGCGGTAAGAAGCTATGCACGCCACTTCGCACAAGTGCCAAAAGCGCTGCCTAACTTCTAGGCTGCGGAACTTAGCACCGGCGTGGTTTGAACGCGAAAACAATTTCTCGATAGCAAGATGGTGTGCGGCAGTAGGCTAGAAATACGTAATACTTGCGGACACCGATGAGATATTTTGCTGATATTGTCAATCGTGTAAAAATATTCTTCATGTCGGAACCTGGCTTCTGGAAGAGCAATGTATCAATCGGCTTGGAAACGGCAGTTGCACGTGTGTGGTAGGTGCAATGTCAAGTGACGCTCTCGATGTTTGGATTTACCTTCACGTGGCTGTTCCTCGCATGTCATCACAAGAGATCGTGGCCGGAGGCGGCGGCGACGCTGTTATTCCAGCGGTGGGCGTGTCCGCTAGCGGGTTTACGAGTCCAGAATCACACACAGACGGCGAGCACAGTAACACGCAAACAGAGCTCCAGCGTGGAGGCGTGCCCCTTCGGAGAGCGTCGCGGAGGTGCCCGGAGCTACGAGACGTCCGCAGCCGGCGCTCGCACTGCGGCTACTGAACCCCACTCCACTGCACTCGCGACGTCGGCTGTGTCGGCCGCGAACTGGCCAGCCGCCGGCAGCCCGTCGAGTTCTTGTAGCGGCCGGCGGCGGCAGCGCCTCTGGCGGCGCGCGGCTGCATCGCGCATGCGTCGCCGGAGCGCCTCCAGCCAGACACCGGCGTCTGTTACCACCAGCCTGTGGGTCGTGGGGCAGCCTGCGAGGCCTTTCAGCTATCGGATCAGGACTTGCAGCGTTAACATAAACGAAGCAACAGCGCTTATTAGACTGCCAGTACAGTGTACACAGCATGCCGTGTCGCTCGCACTTAAACATCGCCACGGTTCTGCCAGGCGGCGGGAGTAGTGTTTATATGATCGTCATTTTGCCTCTGACGTTACGTAGACAAGTAGACCTCTTAAATCATGAAACTGTAACAATGTGGCGACCTTATGATTTTTGACTAACGAAGTGCTCGTTCCACAATAATTATATGCTATGGTGGTCGTCATTAATCACTGATGTTAGTTTGACCGCCCCCAAGCTCAGTAGCCAGCGCGTCTGACGGCTATGCAGAGGTTAGGGTTCTATTCCCGGCCAGCGCGGAAATTTTCTCCGCTCGAGGACTGGATGTTCTGTTGTCCTCAACATCATTCCATCCTCATCGACACGCAAGTCGCCCCTATGTGGCGACAACTGACTGGACTTGCAACTCGGCGAACGGATTTCTCCACGTGGGGACTTCCGGTCGTCAGTACGATATAATCATTTAATTACTATAAATCATCCGTGGAGCTCATAATATTCAAAATAATATCATGTGAAATTTATCTCCAGCCGATAGAAATACGACACTTAAACACCTTCTAAATGACGATCGGACACATTGCTAGTCGAAACTTAGAACAGAACTTCAGAAAGTAAACAGTCTTGGTTGCAAAGTAGTGAAGGTTCGAATCCTGCCTCGAGCACGGATGTGTGTGTTGTCCTTAGGTTAGTTAGGTTTTAGTTCTAAGTTTTAGGAGACTGATGACCTCAGAAGTTGAGTCCTATAGTGCCCGGAGCCATTTTGCAAAGTAGTGATTACTTCATAATGCGTTTCACACATTTCGGATATTATCAGATTGTGTAGTACTCTGCCAATAAGCATTCGTCACAAAACGTGCGAGACAGAACACGGACCTTAAACACTCCATCATCTTCATACATATGCAGAAACTACTGTTGTGGACACAGTTGGTACAACATTTGTGCAATTTGTAAACTTGGTCCTATTTCTGCGCTTCTACGTTTGCGGATGTTTGTGTGTTTATCAAATGGTTCAAATGGCTCTGAGCACTATGGGACTTACAACTGATATCGTAAGTCCCCTAGAACTTAGAACTACTTAAACCTAACTAACCTAAGGACATCACACACACCCATGCCCGAGGCAGGATTCGAACCTGCGACCGTACCAGTCGCACGGTTCCGGACTGCGCGCCTAGAACCGCGAGACCACCGCGGCCGGCTATGTGTTTAACGTCCAGCCTTATCTCCCACGTTTTTTTGATGAAAGCTTATTTCCAGTATGCTACACGATGTGATGATGTCTCAAAAGGGTCAAACACTCTTTTTTGCAACCAAGACTGTTTGCTTTCTGAAATAATTCGTAACAGTTGTTGTACCAGCCAGCCAATGGGGTGGAAAAGGTTTTTAGAACAGAATGTTTCTTTAGTATTTATCACCACTGCACAGTTTCAGAGAAGGAACAATTTGAAAGTGTTCGAAATACACACCAGACGTAATGTCGTTAAAATACAAATATCAAACAACCCTTAGCTATTTCTTATCCCAGGGGTAGTCAACCATTTTTATCTACCACCCACTTTAGGAGTAAGGTTTTCTAATCGCCCATCGATTCCATAGTAACAGTGATACATAAAGTATGGAAGTTACTTTATAACTCTGAGATGCAGCAAGTATAAGCAAATAATAATAATTGCATACCAAATACTTTATGTCAAAACGTTATGGAAACGTAATGAAAATGTTTTTAAAATTCATACCACCTATCGCAACTGGATGCTTTATAGGAGCCTATCAAATATATTTCACATATTCCGGTATACATATGTTCTTGTGTTTGTACTCGACGCTCATAGTACAGGTTTTCACTCCGTAGGTCGCATTTAAATATTTCGCTTACAAGTTAGCCGTCGGGATTTACTATTTAAATATCCTGCTTAATTAGGAAATGTAACCGTGACTGCATTGGACTGCCTAATACCGTGTCATAACAATGTTGTAAGTATACACGTTAGTAATATTTTACTTATACATGCACGCTTGGATTGGTGTCGGTCCGGTGTGCCGAGCGCTGTTGGCAAGTGGGGCGCACTCAGCCCCGGTGAGGCCAGTTGGGGAGCTACGTGACTGAGAAGTAGCGTCTCCGGTCTCGTAAACTGACAACGGCCAGGAGAAGGGTGTACTGATCATATGCCGCATCATGTCCGCATCCAGCGTTGCTTATAGGTCGAGGATGACGCTGTGGTTGATCAGCACCTTTGGGACTTCCGAGGCTTGTCCCGACGGAACTTAGTTAGTTTCTAGTTTTTACGTGCACTAACTGATAACTTGAAATTAGAAACACAAAAAATCTATGTCCGAAATGGGAAGGGTGACACAGGTCCTGCTAATCTGGTGATATACTGCAACACTTTATCACATTGTAGCATATGACCACAATAATTAGAAGAGTTCTTCTTATATGGCAAACCGCAACTGTACATGCCTATTTTGTAAAATGAGGAAACCGCACAACAGCTGCTTAGTCAATTAAGCAAACAAGCAACTTTTGTGCTGGTTCTTCATTTCACAAAACAAGAAAATAGTTAAAAAATCATTTATACTCATTGAAGAATCCAGATTACTAATCGTAAAATAAACAACATTCATATTAATATAAATGAAACTATGCAAACTGACAAATATATTTAGTTGCTGCAGTGACTGGAAAGAACGTTTGAGAAGCGACTTCGTGTTTTAATACCAAGCTTTGACTAAAAACCATTATAACTTTATGATGATGGCCGTAAAGTAGTCAATATAAATGCAAGTTCTCTACAGCGTATTTAAATTTTAAAGTTACAAACATGAACAAAAAGAATCATTCAGAAATTGCAAATTACAAAATATTGTTGAATTCAGCTGGACTGTAGCCATGTTGATGTGGACGTTGTGTATATCAATATCATATGCGTGGCCTACTTACATACCATCATCCAGGACAATAAACTTCTCCTTCCCTCGATAATAAATCCCTTTTGCAATTATGACAGGCCATGCATTTCATAAAGATAGTACCTTTTGATCCCACTGCTCTTCAAGCAACATACACTCAAGAGCCACAGAAATTGGTACATCTTTCTAATATCGTGTAGGATCCTTGCTAGCACTCAAAAGTACCGCGACACGACGTGCCATGGACTCGACTAATGTCTGAAGTAGTACTGGAGGGAACTGACACCATGAATACTGCAGCATTGTTCATAAGCCCGTAAGAGTACAAGGTGGTCGAGATCTCTTCTGAACAGCACGTTCCAATGCATCCTAACTATGCTCAATGATGTTCATATCTGGCCAGTTTGATGGCCAGCGGAAGTGCTTAAACTCAGAAGTCTTCCTGGAGGCACCCTGTAGCAAATCTGGACATGTTGGGTGTCGCATTGACATGCTCGAATTGCGGGAGTCAGTCGGATGCACAATAGACATGGATGGATGCTGGCAATCAGACAGGATGGTAAACGTACGTGTTACCTGTCAGAGTCGTAACTAGAAGTATCAGGGGACCACATCACTCAGACTGCATACGTCCCACACCATTACAGAGCCTCCGCCAGCTTTAACAGTCCTTGTTGACATGCAGGTCCATGGATTCATGAGGTTGTCCCCATACCTGTGCACGTCCATCCACTCAATACAATCTGAAATGAGACTCGTCCGACGAGGCAACATGTTTCGAGTCGTCAACAGTCCAATGTCGGTGTTGACGGGCCCAGGTGAGGCGTAAAGCTTTGTATCGTGCAATCATAAAGGGTAAATGAGTGTGACATAGGCCGCATCTGGTACTCGCTCCTGTATCACTAAAAAAACACACGGCGTGTGAAGGAAGACGTAAGAACCACGCATGCACAAGAGCCTACAACAATTCGTGTCTATTCCGTGGCTTCCTTTTTGCAACAGAATTACCCATAACTTTGCAACAGTTCTCAACGTGATTGAGATCGTTACTATTTCCAGGCCAATCTAACGTTTGAACTTCATTTTGTCGGCCAATCTAGCATCTGAACTCCATTTCTCCTAACTATTTTTCTTATCAGAAATTTAGGAATGTGTAACATTTAAGTTGGAACATCATCTGTTTCATGCTTGATACGAACAATGATCACACGACTTACCTTCAAAACGTCTGTGGCAAAGTGCAGAATCAACCTGGGAAATGCAACGGGAAAGGTCTCGAAACTGGTCTCTTACTTATGATCAGCTTCCTTTCAAGGACGCTAATGTGTAAATTTTTCTTTAACTTCTTCTCACTTCTCACTTCTTTCTCACGATCAGCATCCCCTTTCTCCGTACATCTTTTCAGTAACATCGAAACTGTAGCTGCGTAAAACCTATCTTAAAAGCTATCTCTCTTGTGTTGAGACTATCTGTCTCATAAGCAAGCTTTCTTTTCTGGCGTTAATTACACCGATCTGCCCATCATTTCACTTCTGTGTGTGAACAAAAAAAAAGGGCTATATGATCACTGCTTCACTGTAGATGACAACAATGGCAACAAGGAGATGAATATTGTTTGAAAAAATGCGTTAGGAAGTGAAACAATAAATTTAAGAACGTCTAACCAACTATTGAACAACAATGGACTGATGTAACCTGAAGCAAACGACAGCCAAAGACAAAATTATGAAGTAATAATAATTGGTCACACAATAAGTAAAAGCACCACTGTGGATACCATAGTGACGCGCTTCAGGTGCTGAGCTATAGATCAGAGTGCTTGTTATTCGAATTCAGTACATTTGTAAATTTCGAGAATATTCATTACAGATTGTTGGTATTGTAATTTCTATTTGTCATAAAAGAGTGATTCAAAAGAGTAAAAGTAACGTTACTATACTACAAAGAGCTTGTGAGTTTTTTAAGGGCCCATTTGAATTTGTTATTTTTCAGATAAATTTGAATCAAGCGTTCATTTTTGTAAAAATTCACCCCCACAACTCCCAGTCCTGCCTCTCCACAGTTACAACCGCAGTGCAAAACCTATTTAGTACGGCGCAATGTATATGAAACTATAAATATGAATATTAATCTGTAAAAATATTATATGCTAACTAAAAATCGTTATATAAATGAAACTGAGCTTGTACAAGAATAGATAACATTGCTCAAGAAGAAACTGACACTATTTGAAGCCTATGAATAAAATAAGTGATAGTTACATTAGAAACGGGATTCTGTTTTACAGCTGCTCTTATGAGTGAAAGATGTAAAAAAAATAAAAAAAAGATAGAAAATTTCGATGGAAAATTAAAATTTATTTCTTGAATTACTGACGTCATAAATGTAATTTATTTTAATTCATTGTGTGTAATGTACTGTTCAGTGTTATGTGTGTTATGTCCCACATAATGTTTTATTTAGAGTGCATGTAGTTTCAATGATTGTCTTCAATTTTTCTTTTTTTTCTTTGGGCTGTGTTCCACACCAACGCGGAGTCGGACTTTTTCTTACGAATTTGGCCGTGTTAAGTGCAGAGGGTGGCCGCAAGCACTTCCTGCCACCACATCGAGCCCTCCCCCCCCCCCTCCCAACCCGCCCCCCTCCTGGGACGTAAGTAGTGCGCCCCAGCTGTTTGCGTCTACTGTAAGCCATGATACAGTGCGAACGTGTTCAGATGTATGTGAGTCGTGTAACTGAGGTGGAAAGTGGGGACCAACCCAGTATTCACCTAGCGGGATGTGGAAAACAGCCTGAAAACCACATCCAGGCTGGCCAGCATACTGGCCGGCGCGCCTACCCGAGTCCAGGAAGCAGTGCATTAGCGCTCTCGGCTACCCTGGCGGGTGATTATCCTCACGATTAAGTCGAATTAAGTGATTACTTACCGTCAAAGGTTATTAACTGCATTGTCAATAAATTTTAGCGTCTTTCAGGTTTCATAATTGTCTACAAGTAGCATAGAAGCTCTACATATTCACATGTACCTGTGTAATGAAATAGCTTAAATGTTTTTGGTATGTGTATCTATCGAAGTTATTTGGACAGTGGCATCACCCGATAGAGCACTATTTTGCTGAGTGATGTACTGTACATTGTTCAGTCACATTAATGTTACCACCTGTGAAAAGCCTGACTAACCATGTCTTGCAGTGCGGACCGCTGCTGGACGTGCTAGAGGAGAGTCAATGAGACTCTGGGATGTACGGACGACGTCGTGGCTGGCTGCACCAAGTTTCTCGGTTGAGGATTTATGGCGCGAAAGACCCGATCGAGGTGGTTCCACATATTATAGATTGGGTTCGAATCCGGGAAGCTAGGTAAACTCATCCTGGTGCTCTTCAAGCCATGCACGTACGCTGAGTGCTGTGTGACACGTTGCCTTGTCCTACTGGTAGATACAGGTGTGCCGAGAAAAAAACAAATTGCATGTACATGATCCCCAAGGATGCATACTTGTGTTCATTCATTTTGCCTCTCATAATGACGAGACCACGGATGAAACCCCAAGACGATAAATCTCCCTCCTCCGGCCTTGACCATTCCGTCGATTGTTGCGGGGTTGCACTGTTGCAGTGTGTTTGCTGTTAGAGGTTTCACACCGTACACGACAACGGCCATCTGTCTGATGGAGCATAAAACGCCGTTTATTGGGAAAGGCCACGTGACGCACTCAATGGTCGTCCAGTTGCATTGCCATCGAGCAACCATGGGTGCGCCTGCTCCAGAGGACCAGATGCTGCAATATTCGCCACCGTTGAGGGTACACTGTTGGTAGCGTCTTGGTCCATCTGGCCGGTCAGTATCTCAACAGCTGGATGTCTATTTGCCCTTGCTTTTCTGCGAAGCCGTCGTCCATCCCCGTCGTCTGTGGCCCCGTCATATACCACAACTGCCGCGGCGTCAATTTTGAATAACGCCATTTCACCATGTGTGGTATACATTAACCACGGCGGCACGCGAGCGGTTTACAAACTGAGTCATTTCGAAAATGCATCCACCCTTGTCCCAAAGGCCAATGATGGCGCACTTCTGGACGTGCGATACATCCCTCTGATTCCATATTACGACCACTATCGCACGGTTGCCCGCCTCCCCCCTCCCCCCCTCCCCCAGACTCGCTTTGTACCCTCCACTGCTAGTGACTGAACATGCCGTCTCTGAATGGTTATTGCACGCATAGATGGTGGTCGCACTTATGTGACTGGAGCGTGTAGTATTAGTAGATCAAGTTGCATACAGCGGAGACGCAGGGAAATCATGGAACGGAAGTAACAGTCCGTGTAAATATTAAACTCGACAAGGGAGCGGTGAATGAACGTTTCTGCAGTTGCATCAAACTATGACCGCTTTTGAATGGAGTTAAGACTGTATTACCTTCCAGGAAGAGTGACTGTGTAATTCAGACGTGTGACAAGGCTCGTCATGCTGACGTTTTAATGGCGGCGATAATAACAAACACTGATGAGCAAAAACAATAAGATCGCCGGTTTAATAGTACGTAAATCCACCTATACGTCGCAATATGGCAGAGATTCTACGCTGCACCAGTTTCACAAGTTCTTTACAGGCTTCCAATAGCATCAGATGTCTACTTACACGTCAAACAGTTACCGTATACTGCGGGCCGCGTGTTTGTGGAAGCATTCTAAACTGATGGTGCTTCAGGCGTGTTACATCTGATTTTGATCAGGCAAATTTTATGAGAAATAAATCAACGTGAGTTCACCATCGGCCGGCCGCTGATGGCCGAGTGGTTCTAGGCGCTACAGTCTGGAAGCGCGCGACCGCTACGGCGGCAGGTTCGAATCCTGCCTCGGGCATGGATGTGTGTGATGTCCTTATGTTAGTTAGGTTTAAGTGGTTCTAAGTTCTAGGGGACTGGTGACCTCAGATGTTAAGTCCCATAGTGCTCAGAGTCATTTGAACCATTTTTGAATTCACCATCACGCTCCTCACACGAGTCAGCGAGATTACGTTGGAAGATGCCCGCATTGTTGGTGACGCCTTGAAGAAGGAAGGGATGCAGATGGTTTTCAAAAAAATTTACTTTGTCCACAGTCATCGGTGAGTACAGCAGGTCCCACAGAATCAAGGTGAACGTACCCCGTAGCATAATCCTGCTGTTATCCATGGCATGCATGTTTTGAGCAGCCGTTCGGTTGAATGACGGTATATTGCAACAAGGTCATCGACCTGAGGTAACGTGCGGCTAGGTGGCACGTTTCCATTGACCCACGGTCCAGTCTCGACGAACTCATGACCATTCAAGTCATATCTGACGTTGTCGTGGGGTCTACACTGGAACGTGTAGGGGACGTCTGCTGCGGAGCCCAATATTCAACAGCGGGCGCTGAACGGTGAGCTTCGAGACACTTGCACTTCCACTAACAGTATTCTCTGTCAGATAGCTCACAAATTCTCGCCCTCTATCCTGGCTTACAGAGCAGGCAAATCTCCAGCCCCACGTTCTGTGACCAGACGTGAACGCCAACAAAAATCTTGTGTCCATCTCATGGTTTCAACGCCACCAGATGGCATTCAATCTCGTTTTGGTCAGAGATTATATTTTGGTTCGTGAGCGTAGGTATGAGTGTAGGTATAATTACAGAAGTTTCAGTTCCTCACTGAAGCAGTCGATGCGGCAGTCTAGGTTTTGAGTATTCATCCATATACGTTTTCAAACATTACATACGACAGGCTCGAGGCTACTGTGCCTTTACAATAATGAGTGGTACGCATCCAGACGGGTTCTGTTGCTATGAACGTCGAACGAAAACCGAATTGAACAACTTATGGAGATGATTAATTAGATTGCTCTGCCGACCGTGTTTGAGGAAAGAGCAATGTGCGCTCAAGAAACGGCCATGTTCTGTCTAGCGTTGAGAAATTAGTGCTGGAGGCGGCCGATGTGGATTCTGCAATGAGTGTTGAGGACTGTGCACATCGATGTTGGCAGAAAGACGGCTAGGGTTTTCTAAAAAACAAGCGTCTTCTTTCGTGCAATATTCCATAACAACAGTACATACCGTACACACTACAGTACAATGTCTGTGACTGGGTTTATTGCGTCTTTCTTTCCCTGGTTTTGCATTACTCCTCGCAGACGCTTCAGAAATTATGTAGTACGTTGGTTTGTTAATAAGAGAAAGATTCACAGACTGAGCAAGTCAATAACACTTTGATCCACCGCTGGTCCTTATGCAAGCATTGATTGAGATTGATGTTGGACATCCTCCTGAGGAATGTTGTATCAAGTTTTGTCCAACTGGTGCATTAGATAGACCAAATCCCGTGTTGTTTACAGTGCTCTTCCCTTAACTCTTCATTCGTTCTCCATTGGCGAGAGATCCGGCGACCTTACTGGCAAACGTAGGGTTTGGCTAGCTGCCAAATCCTAACTTGGCTAGGGAGGTCGCCGCGTCTCTGCCCAATGGAGAAAGTTTGGAGCGTTACGGGCAGGGCCATCCAAACAACTCGAGATCAACACCTAGAATTGGGCAGAATTTGGCACGATGTCCCTCATGTGGATATCGAACAATTATTTCAATGACAAGCCGAATAACTGCTTGCGTAAGGGCCAGAAGTGGTCCAACGTGTTACTGTCTTCCTCATTTTGTGAAGCTTTCTCTCTTGAATAATCATTTGTTTGTTTGTGCATGTACATGACATCTAGCGGCTTACATCCGATTTGGATAATGCCGTCGTAGTGCCTCTATTTGTTTTATGTTTTTTCCCCTTAGAGTGTATATTTCTTACGAATAGAGCGCTCATTGCTGAAATAGCGAGTGTAGCAGGCATATTGGTCGGCCCCTTCAGTGATCACTCAACAGACTTCACACCAATTTGATATTTTATAGGAATGCCTTGTAAAATTGAATATAGTTTTTTTTCTTTATTTATTCAATGACTTTATGTATGTAGACGTGTAAAGAAAAAAGCGTTTAAGTTTTAATATTACTTTTCACTGTTATTTTGTGCAACCTCTGTGTCTGTTTGAAACTTTTGCCTGGAAGAAACATATAAAAAAACTTTAGGGCGAAAATGACAGTTTATGGGTGAGTTGCTAATGGCACAGTTCATAAGTCTTTGGATGCACGGATACGAGGACACAATAAATTTGTGGAAAATAAGGAAAAAACAGTTTTAGTAGCTGTGGAAGGAGGAGAAGACTGGAAAATCTCAGGGACCATGTATTAATATCGACAACGTTGCCGTTTACAACGAGAGACGACAAGGACACAGAATCCTCAGCGAAACGATTGTTTCAGTTTGGTCGTAGTAATTTACTAATATTTTGAAAAGAAGTTTTGATTCCAAAGATCGACGCAGAAGAGGAAACCATAAGCAGGAAAGACAAGAGTAAAAGGTAAGAATCACAAGCGAGAAGATTTATTTCAAGGTCATCGCAAAAGGAGCCAGGATGTAGAACAGAAAGCAATCACTTGAAGAGAACGTGATTTATGAGGGCGGCAAACAGAATTGTTTGTATTCGTTAAATGGAAAAGAGGCAGTGTACGTTACAGATCGGTATTGTTACATGCACTGAACTGTTGATCACCTAAAAAAGATTTAAGTAAACTGTGTGAGGACCCAAGCTGCTTATCATTCATTTTAAGCTGAAGTTAATGAAAAGACGATCTGATATTTAAAACAAAGTCACACGGACATCTTTATTGAAAGGGCAAAATGCGTGTCTGCTTAATGTACTAAATCGACATATCCCATCCCACATCCTACTTGGAAACAGTTCAAAGTTTTTCATAGTGTGCATTCGATCTCAGAGTAAGTGTCGGGAAAACAAAGGATATTTTATTGGAATGTTGGTAATTGATTTTCTAATTGACAATATAGGGCTAGACGTTGCCATTTTGCTGTGGTCAGCAGTCGTCAAGAAGCAGCAGCTTTGCTTTTGTAGCAAAGAGCTTCCTCAGCTGCAATGTATCTCCCACTGAGCGTTATCTGTGATTTAGTGATTCGCACTACTAAATAAAAATGAACAAAGTCAGGGTAACAGGATTAGCACTTCCGTAAGAAAATAATTAAGAGTATTATACAGAGTATCAGTTACATTAACCGTAATAGAATACTCTCTCGCAATTAGAATTTGCTATTATGCACTGTAACTAGAACTGCATAGCTCGGAGCTTGGAACTTCGTCTTACCTACATAATTTTGTAATTTGCATTGTCCGGTAATCAGGCAAAAGCTTTTCATTATTTGTTTCTGGATTTTACCTTCGTATCAATATGAAATGAATGGGCTGACATGAGTTTGAACTTCGTATCAATATGTGATGAATAGGCTGACGTGAGAGCAGAGTTTAAAAGAATTTTTGTTTTGCTTTCTGCTGGCATTTCTTGGTAGTCATGTTGTAATTAGGCAAAATACGAAATGCGAACATCTTTGACCGGCACATTCAGATAGCTGGAGTTCGATATCCAGATAGTGTAGAGATCAGGCTTCCCAGCAAATTAAAACTGTGTGCCGGACCGAGACTCGAACTCGGGATCTTGGCCTTTTGTGGGCAAGTGCCGTCTGAGCTACGCAAGCACGACTCACACCCCTCCTCACAGCTTTACTTCCGTCGGTACCTCGTCTCCTACCTTCCAAACTTTACAGAAGCTCTCCTGCGATTCTGCGGAGCTAGTACTCCTAGAAGAAAAGACCGCAGGAGAGCTTGGAAGGTACGAGACGAGGACTGGCGGAAGTATAATTGTGAGGATGGGGCGTGATTCGTGCTTGCGTAGCTCAGACGGTAGAACACTTAACTGAGAAAGGCAAAGGTCCCGAGTTTGAGACTCAGTCTGGAAAACAGTTCCAATCTGCCAGGACGTTCGTTCTGAGTGTAGAGATTTCTTTGTGAAATGTGAGAAAGATTACATTCGAGTGGCGTCATCTTGACTTTACATTCAAAGGGACAAGCTGTTGTCGTTGACTGTACTAAGTGTCTTTCTGTAACACGATAACTTAAGTCTGGTTAGGCTTCGCACACTGAAATGCGACCGGTATTTATAATAGTGAACATTTTGTTATTATGTTTGACCTTAATATCTTATGTCGCGCAGAACGGCTAATACATGTGAGTAGAACATTTATGTACACTTGCCGTCTGCGTGATAATTGCATTACACATATCCAGTAACCACAGCAAACAGTTAACTTCTTAGTATTCAACAATATAACACACCACCCGATATACGTACATTTTGACTATGTATTTGTATGCACTGTTTTGTGCGTGTGTGAGTGAATGCCTGAATGTGTTGCCTTGCTCATCCCAATCAAGTATGATAGGAAAGTTTGTCACAAGACGATTTGAAGGATTTGTCTCGTCAGATTTGAAACGTTCTATAATACGCAGAATCTGATAAAGGAGCGTCATGCTTCACGTTAAACTTGGTCCGGAAGGTGTCATCGGCCGGCCGCGGTGGTCTCGCGGTTCTAGGCGAGGCAGTCCGCCTTCAGCCGTGGAGCAGCTCGGACTTGTTTACGTCCCGGCTGCGAACGTTCGCGGAAGAAGCGGTGTTTACACCGTCGTCAATCGCGTGTGTTACTGTTTGAATCGAACGCCATGGCACATAATTTCCGAAAAACCACGATACAGTTCACGTTCTGTAACGAGTATGCACGACCGAAGGCTTTCGAAATCGAACGTTTCTTGAGGGACGAAGTGCAACTTAATTACACGGAGATCATTGGAATTCATTTATCAATCGTGAGCAGCACTCTTTACGTAAAGATGATTGACGACGCAGCATGCGATAGGATAATTGAAGCCGCCAAACGAGGATTCCAGTTCCGACACTCCGATGGTCATATTGGCGAAGTTTTAGTCGCTCATTCTGGCCTGGGCGTGCGTACGATTCGAGTCTTCGAGCTGCCTTTCGAGGTACCAGAATCATTGGTCACTGAATCGCTCCAGCCATATGGCAGAGTTATCAGTCATACGGCCGAACGTTGGGCAAGTTTTAGCACGTATCCAGTGCTCAATGGTGTCCGACAGGTGCGAATTGCCCTTACGAAACATGTGCCATCGTACATCAACATCGGTGGCTGTCGAGCTGTTGTCATCTATGATGGACAGCCCCGGACATGGTCCGGGTGTGGTGGTGAAGGACATCTTCGATCTGCGTGTATGCAGAGGAGACTCGTGCAACTTCCTAGCGGAGACCTCCAGAATCCGACTACACCAACGTCACCGCCGATGACTTACTTGACGGCGCTTCGTGGGGAGGTGACGCCGAGTTCGGAACGCACTATCGAACCGACGCCGCAGTTGATTGAGGCGCCTTCAGACCCCACTGACGAAGGAATGGCTCCGACAAACCTCCAATCCCAGACATTACAGGTGGTGCAAAAAGAGGTTGACAGCGTCACAACAGGCATGGAGGCAGAAGTGGAACAGCCCCAGGGCGTTGTGGCGACGGCGAGACTGCAGGAGATACAAGATTCACCGACACCAGAGGCCGAGGTGAGGGCCCGCAAACAACGCTCGCCAAAGCGCCGCAAGAAGCGCCGACTAAACTCTTCGGAGACGCTATCTTCTCTTCTTGGATGCCCAGAGGAGACTAACACTATGGACCTGTCTGACTTGGAACCACAAGCTTCCGATGTCGCAGACCATATGAATTCGGACAGTGAAAAGATGTCATGTCGCTCAGACGACGCATCCGCTCAGGGGCCTGCTACCCCTTCTGCGGTGGAGTCTAAAGCTGCGAAAGAACAACAGCTGTCACTCATCAATGCTGCACAGGAAAATTTGGAGCACCACAATGATATCAGCTGGTATGAGCAGGACGATGAAATCACCGATGTGGACCATTCTACTGGTGGGGACTCGCATCCGTCTGCATTTCAAGAAACCTAATACCGCAGGGACACGTCCGTCGGGCGACCCTCTGCGGATGTGCAAAGGGACTGTCGATACGGTGCAACTTTGTCATTTTAACATCATGTGGAGATGACAGCTACTCGACCCCAGGCATACAGAATAGGGACAGTGAATGTAAATACCATTAGATCGCCCGTTAAACAGCAGTTGTTTAGGGACATGATATACGCGTCGGATGTGGATATACTGATGTTACAGGAACTCTACATTCCTGTGTTCCAGGAAGTCCATGGCTACATCTCCTACACCTCGCCGCACTCGAACAACGACAGTGGAACGGCATTATTGATCCGGGACGGGATTCCGGTTCGCGACCTGGCTTATCTACCTTCGGCACGAGGACTGGCGATAACTGTTAATGGAATTCGCATTCTCAATGTTTATGCCCCTTCCGGCACCGACAACAGACGGGCGCGTGCGAGATATTATTCGGAAGAGATTGTGCCCTTATTTACCGGCAGATTCGATCATTTCATTATAGGTGATGACATCAATTGTGTTTTAGCCCAAAAAGACCAGACTCCACATTACAATGCCTCTCGTGAATTGCATGTGCTATGCCGGGATCTGGAGTTAAGCGACACCTGGGACATGATTCATAGGAACCGTGAGGGATATACTTTTTATACCAGTCACTCAGCGAGCAGACTCGATCGAATATATGTTTCGGTTGGCCTACAGGATAAGGTGATCGACGCGGAACGATGGCCTGCGGCATTTACTGATCATCTGGCTTACATTTGTACCATAGCACTCCCTAGGCAAAGTGTGTGGAGAAGCCGCGGGACATGGAAGCTCAATTCGTCACTTTTGGCAGACACTGAATGTCGTCAGAGAGTCGAGGAGGTATGGGACACATGTCAACGCCGTCTACCAACATATACCTCCGTGCTTCAATGGTGGCTCGAGTGTACTAAGCCGGCAATAAGAAGAGCGCTCATACAGTATGGTCGGGATAAGACGAGATGGCAAAGAGACACTCTTGATTATTATTACACCATGCTTCGTGAGCTGTCCTTCCAGGTGCCGTCTCCAGAACATCAAGCGGAAGTTCATCGTGTCAAGGCACAAATCCTATCGATCACGCGACGACGACTGGGTGGCATCCCAATACGGGCACGATGTCTCGACACCATCACTGGGGAACGTACCTCGATGCACCATGTGTCGCGGGAACTTAAACGTTACCGCCGGTCATTGGTAACAGTGCTCCACGGTTTAGATGGCCGTCAACTGACAACACAACAGGACATTGCAAATGAATTTTTACAGCATTTCCGCCACCTCTATGCCGGTACACCGACGGACCGTCTCGTGGGGGAAGAGATACTGCAACATCTGCAAACGACACTTACAGAGACGGATAAGGCAGCGCTTATGGAGCCACTCACAGAAGACGATATAAAGGTGGCACTCAAAAAAGGAGCGGCCCATAAATCACCAGGGCCAGATGGGATTACGCTAGAGTTTTATCGAGAATTCGTGGACATGATGATGCCACAGTTGGTGTCGATGTACAATGAGGCGATGCGTCCGGACATGCGCCTACCGTCGGATTTTGTAACGGGCTTTCTTCTTCCCATCCCGAAGATGGCGGGGAGTCGCAATGTTAATCAATATCGGCCTCTCACTATGCTAAACACCGATTATAAAATCTTTGCAAGACTACTAGCATCTCGTCTCAAGCTGGCGATATCCAGGACAATATCCCCTGATCAGGCTTGCCTAGGGGTGCGAAGCAACATCTCCTCGGCGTTAAGTGAATACCGTGACGTTATCGCCCTTGCGGAAACGTGTAAAATGCGAGCAGCGATGATATCTGTGGACTTCGATCGTGCGTTCGATAGGATAAACCATGACTTCTTGGCGTCAATCATGAGCCGAATGGCGATTCCACCTGTTTTCATCTCCATCGTTATGAGGCTAATACGAGGGGCTACATCGAAGGTGATTGTAAACGGCCGGGAAGCGGGCTCGATTCCCATTAACAGCTCAGTCCGACAAGGGTGCCCACTCTCCATGATGCTGTTTGCGGTAGCGCTTGAGCCACTGATGTGTGTTATGAGGCGCTCACTTACTGGGATAGTGCTTAATGAGAACTCTTTCGTTTGCCGCGCATATGCGGACGACATGATCCTCCTTGTCAGATCAGGACATGAAGTGCGTCAGGCTGTTGAATATCTAGACTCTTACAGGACGGCGGCAGGCAGTGTCGTTAACATGACGAAATCCAAAATTATGCACATTGGACGGGGTCTGGAAGACGTATCGGGACCGTTTCAGATGGTGGAATCACTGAGATGTCTGGGGATTACATTTACCCGTTCACTACGGCGGTCGGCGGCGGCGAGTTCTCGGCGGCTTCTGCAGAATGTTCGTCTGACGATACGCAACAACTCACTGAGAGCCTTTGACATGATCCAACGTGTGGCATACACCAACGTTCACATAGCGTCACGACTGCCCCATTTAGCGCAGATCCTACCAATACCGAAGGGTATTGCAGATCGCCTCATGGCTGCCTTTGGTTACTATGTTAGTACTGGGATGTTATTTAAGATCAAATATGATACGTTAACGCTACAGTTCCGGAACGGTGGCCTCAACCTCACAAACGTGAGAAACAAAGCTCTGGCGCTTTACATGTGAGCGATGATACGAAATTGGCAACAAAGAAGGCATACGATAACGTCAGCTCTGATAGAAGTACTTGTTCCGCCTTCGTACGAACCCCCTATTGCGATGGGCAATATTTCGCCTTCTCTTGCACACATTGCCTCGTTTCTTGTTGATTACAGTTATGTTCGTCTGAAAGTACCTTCGACGAGAATACCCACGACTCGGGAGATCTATAGATGCTTGATGGATCACCATGGCCGCAATATAATGGAATTCAAATACCCGTCGAGAACGTGGAACCACATTTGGTGTGCAGTGCATACTCCATTACTGTCAACAGCAGCGAGATCGATGTGGTATATTCTTACAAACCGTAAACTTGTGACCAGGAGTCGATTACATACAATTTATATGGTCGATTCTCCGCTTTGCACCAACTGTGGACTGTTATCAACGGAAGAACATGGTTTAATGAGTGGCGCAGCGAGGGACGTCTGGATGCTGACGCGTCGAATACTGGCCTTCCTTCAGCGCACTAACTACACAGAAATCACATAGGATGTACTTTTTCTACCGGACAAGACCTTTTTTCCCAAACAAAAGACATATGCGGTCAATTGGATGGCTGGACATGCGACGAAATATTTGTTTTCGTACGATATTAAGTCCGTAATGGATTATTGGATGTATTTACAAGAACAACACGAGCTCATACGGAGTCATACGTTATACAGGACTTACTTTTCCAATTTTTTAGGAAGTGTTTTTCACAATCCTCCCGATAGCTGGGGGGTCCGCCCGTGAGTAGGATTGTCATTTACTTTATTGCTGTTACAAAAAAAAAAATGAATAAATAAATAAATAAATAGAAAATAGGGCGGCCTTTGTGTTGATTTTTTGGTTTCTAAATTGTTTTTGCTGTCTCGATACTTTTCTTATCGCTAGGACAGCACAATTGTACGAATAAAGAATGTTTGTTTACCCTGCCTTCCTAAATAAAAAAAATAAAATAAAATAAGTGCTCAGTATTACCGTTAACACAGGATCAAAATGGTTCAAATGGCTCTGAGCACTATGGGACTTAACATCTGAGGTCATCAGTCCCCTAGAACTTAGAACTACTTAAACCTAACTAACCTAATGACATCACACACATCCATGCCCGAGGCAGGATTCGAACCTGCGACCGTAGCATAACACAGGATCACAGCCAAAGCAAATTTTCAATATTTCAGTAATATGGCGCACAAAAAAAAAAAAAAAAAAAAAAAGGCGCTCAGTCCGGAACCGCGAGACTGCTACGGTCGCAGGTTCGAATCCTGCCTCGGGCATGGATGTGTGTGATGTCCTTAGGTTGGTTAGGTTTAAGTAGTTCTATGTTCTAGGGGACTGATGAACACAGATGTTAAGTCCCATAGTGCTCAGAGCCATTTGAACCATTTTTTTTCTTTTTTTTGTGCGCCATATTACTGAAATATTGAAAATTTGCTTTGGCTGTGATCCTGTGTTATGCTACGGTCGCAGGTTCGAATCCTGCCTCGGGCATGGATGTGTGTGATGTCCTTAGGTTGATTAGGTTTAAGTAGTTCTATGTTCTAGGGGACTGATGAACACAGATGTTAAGTCCCATAGTGCTCAGAGCCATTTGAATCATTTTTGTTTTTGTTTTTTTGGAAGGTGTCATCGCAACGATACTGTGCACTGAGGTATTAAGTAATTATGACGGCATAGTGAAGTCCTGATGTTGGATCATTGTAGACACCGTGGGATAAGAGTATTTGGTTTTTCATAGTTACCAGTAACATTAAAACGCGTTATGATTTATCTCAGAGAATTCATAATTAAAATTTAGTAAAACTGTACTAACACAGTAACCGTAGTAGCAGGAGTAGCCTGAGTTAGTCAGATGAATCACAGGATGAAGTTAGTTAGGACCGTGCTAGCATTTCTAAGACATGTTACTGTCTACGTTGAGGAAAATCGAAATTTTTTGTCAGGATATGTTCTCAGACCTGGACCCCTTCTTTTTTGGTTACTCTATTTGTCAACATCTATTGCTGTTCTTCCGTACACGATGAAAATTTATATGCAGAATATCTTTCATTACTGAAATAGATTCACTGAAAGGTGCGAGGGCGAGGGCCTTGCTCGATTTTACTCCATCACGGTTTACTATAAATTAAACATGAAATAAATATTTTTGTGAGACTAAATGTTCATCAGCCATAGTAACACTGAGATTCTGAGGGTGGAAGCAGATAAGAGGCGTGCTTATCTAACAAACAGTTAGGTCGACTGCTCGGCAAGAGCTAGAGATATGTGTTCGAGTTCTGAGCTTATATATATATATATATATATATATATATATATATATATATATATATATATATATATATATATATATACGTGTGTGTGTGTATTTCGTTCGCCACTCAGAATGGATACTAACGTGATCACGGCATTAATATTGTATTTAGCGTTTCTTTTCTAATAAGTTAGTGTTAATTTCTCCTAATATACTGATGAACATAGCAGAAATTGAAGGCAGAAATTTTTCACGGGTTCTTCCCAGTTTCAGACACTACCGAGGAAAGACAATATCTTCTGTATGAATCCTTGCCAGATTACGTGTCATGAGGGCTGGTATGTGACACTGGATGACTTACTCGTAGCATGAACTGCAGCTTAAACGATAAATTAAAAACTGTATATCCTAGCCCTTTCTTAATACTTTGTGAAATAAATTCATTAAATGTGGAAGGAGGTGTGAATGATTCTGATTAAAACTCTTTTGGAACGGTTCACTTCTTTATTGTTATCGACGGCTGTTCGTATTATTTCACGTTCCTGTTGCATATGGGACGTGTTTAAGACAAGATCAGTAAGTTGGATTTACGTGGGAGAATGTAATGGATGCAGCGTGACAACCGAAACTGAAATGCCCGCTTCTGTAACTTCAACACGGTTTTATATAAGAGGGTAGGCATCCGCGGACGGTGTCACAGTGATTAAAATTCTTCTGGGTATTATTCCGCGTCATTTCTAAAAATTAACAACAACAATTGACTAAAACTGACGTTTCAGCCGAATTGCAACGTCCTTCCTCAGGACACGACTGTTTTTGCATGGGGATAGGTGCTTCTATTTATTATAGACTATCGATGTCTGATGTCACTGTTGTGAAACTTTTAATTGGCCCTCGTAAAGGACTCGACAATTGACCCTGACACAGTCAAGAGGCTAATCACCAAGTTGCCTGTTCCTCTTAGAATTATTATTATTATTATTATTATTATTTTTGCAGCCTACGTCCTCAATTATTTGCTTGACGTATTCCAATCTCTGTCTTCCTCTACAGTTTTTGCCCTCTACAGTTCCCACTAGTACCATGAAAGTCATTCCCTCATGTCTTAGCAGATGTCCTATCATCCTGTCCCTTCTCCTTATCAGTGTTTTCACATATTCCTTTTCTCTCCAATTCTGCGTAGAACCTCCTCATTCCTTACCTTATCAGTCCACCGGATTTTCAACATTAGTCTATAGCACCACATCTCAAATGCTTAGATTCTCTTCTGTTCCGGTTTTCCCACAGTCCATGTTTCACTACCATACAATGCTGTACCCCAGACGTACATCCTCAGAGATTTCTTCCTTAAATTAAGGCCGGTATTTGATATTAGTAGACTTCTCTTGGCCAGAAATGCCTTTTTTGCCATAGCGAGTCTGCTTTCGATGTCCTCCTTGCTCCGTCCGTCATTGGTTATTTTACTGCCTAGGTAGCAGAATTCCTTAACTTCATTGACTTCGTGACCATCAATCCTGATGTTAAGTTTCTCGCTGTTCTCATTTCTACTACTTCTCATTACCTTCGTCTTTCTCCGATTTACTCTCAAACCGTACTGTGCACTCATTAGACTGTTCATTCCGATCAGCAGATCATTTAATTCTTCTTCACTTTCACTCAGGATAGCAATGTCATCAGCGAATCATATCATTGATATCCTTTCACCTTGTATTTTAATTGCACTCCTGAACCTTTCTTTTATTTCCATCATTTCTTCCTCGATGTACAGATTGAAGAGTAGGGGCGAAAGGCTACAGCCTTGTCTTACTCCCTTCTTAACACGAGCACTTCGTCCTTGATCGTCCACTCCTATTATTTCCTCTTGGTTGTTGCACATATTGTATATGACCCGTCTCTCCCTATAGCTTACCTCTACTTTTTTCAGTATCTCGAACAGCTTGCACCATTTTATACTGTCGAACACTTTTTCCAGGTCGACAAATCCTATCAACGTGTCTTGATTTTTCTTTAGCCTTGCTTCCATTATTAGCCGTAACGTCAGAATTGCCTCTCTCGTGCCTTTACTTTTCCTGATCGTAACCTAGCGCAGTCTCAATTTTCTTTTCCATTCTTCTGTATATTATTCATGTAAGCAGCTTCGATGCATGAGCTGTTAAGCTGATTGTGCGATAATTCTCGCACTTGTCAGCTCTTGCCGTCTTCGGAATTGTGTGGATGATGCTTTTCCGAAAGTCAGATGGTATGTCGCCAGACTCATATATTCTACACACCAACGTGAATAGTCGTTATGTTGCCACTTCCCCTAATGATTTTAGAAATTCTGATGGAATGTTATTTGACCGTAAGTCCTCCAAAGCTCTTTTAAATTCCGATTCTAATACTGGATCCCCTATCTCTTCTAAATCTACTGCTGTTTCTTCTTCTATCAGATCAGACAAATCTTCACCCTCATAGAGGCTTTCAATATATTCTTTCCACCTATCTGCTCTCTCCTCTGTATTTAACAGTGGAATTCCCGTTGCACTCTTAATGTTACCACAGTTGCTTTTAATGTCACCAAAGGTTGTTTTGACTTTCCTGTATGCTGAGTCTGTCCTTCCGACAATCATATCTTTTTCGATGTCTTCACATTTTTCCTGCAGCCATTTCGTCTTAGCTTCCCTGCACTTCCTATTTATTTCATTCCTCAACGACTTGTATTTCTGTATTCCTGATTTTCCCGGAACATGTTTGTACTTCCTCCTTTCATCAATCAACTGCAGTATTTCTTCTGTTGCCCATGGTTTCTTCGCAGCTACCTTCTTTGTACCTATGTTTTCCTTCCCAACTTCTGTGATTGCCCTTTTTAGAGATGTCCATACCTCTTCAACTGTACTGCCTACTGCGCTATTCCTTATTGCTGTATCTACACCGTTAGAGAACTTAAAACGTATCCCGTCATTCCTTAGAACTTCCGTATCCCACTTCTTTGCGTATTGATTTTTCCTGACTAATGTCTTGAACTTCAGCCTACTCTTCATCACTACTATATCATTTAGAATCTACGGAGTACCAAAGATACATAAGGAGGGTTATCCGCTGAGGCCAATAGTGAACGGAATCAAAATATTGTTCAAATGGCTCTGAGCACTATGGGACTCAACTGCTGTGGTCATTAGTCCCCTAGAACTTAGAACTACTTACACCTAACTAACCTAAGGACATCACACACATCCATGCCCGAGGCAGGATTCGAACCTGCGACCGTAGCAGTCGCACGGTTCCGTACTGTGCGCCTAGAACCGTGAGACCACCGCGGGTGAACGGAATAGATTCACCTGCGTATTATGTTGCGAAACTTCTGGCACCTAAGTTACGCCGTCATGTGGGACAAACAGACTCCTACGTGAAAGACTCTTCCCAGTTCATACTACTGATTAGGGAACAGCAAATAAAGCCTTCAGACATTATGGTCAGTTTTGACATCAAGGCTGTCTTCACTAACGTACCTATTGAGCAGGATATTCGCATTCTACAGGATCGGATCCCACCAGATATCTGCGATCTGGTGCGCTTATGCCTGTCATCTACGTACTTCACCTGGCGGGAAAATATTACGAACAGTTAGATGGAGTAGCAATGGGTTCCCCGCTCTCCCCTGTAGCTGCGGACATCTTCATGGAAGCCTTTGAGCAGACGGCCCTAGCTTCTGTTCCGTTAAGTCCCAGTTGTTGGCTACGATGTGTGGACGACACATTCGTTAGCTGGGCTCACGATGAAGCGGAATTGGGAAACTTCCTCCAGCACTTAAACAACCTGCACAAAAATATAAATTTCACACATGAGACTGAAAACAATAGTAACTTGCCATTTCTGGATGTGGAAGTATACAGAGCCGCCGGAGGTAAACTGGGACACAAACTGTACCAGAAACCATCGCACACTAATCGGTACCTGCACACGGAGAGCCATCACCACTCAGCTCAATAGTAGTCTGTTCTGCATACGTTAACTGCCCGTGCCTACCGGATAAGCGATGTAAATTACATCAAAGAAGAATTAAAGTAGCTACAACACATGGGTTTTGTTCCAACGGCTATGATGTAAACATCATAAGAAAGGTAGCTAAAACCAAAGGGAGCAGAACACAAGAAGAAGGCAAAGAAGAGAAGCTTCCACTGGTACACTTACCATATGCGAAAGGCTCAGTGAACGGCTAGGCAACGTAATCCGCCGACGAGGTTTCAGGTCGATTTTTCGAAGCAGTCACAGGACCCACCAAGGATATAGTCAACAATCTTAACACTGCAGGTGTTTACGAACTACGGTGTGGGTGCGGAGCTGCCTACTTAGGAGAAACAGGGAGACCTGTCAGCTTACGAGTCGCGAACACGAAGGCTATGTACGATTACACCATAATAAATCGGCGATAGCGGAACACTACCGTGACTGTGGACAATCTATCAGGTTCCAGGAATCCAGAGTACTGGCGAAAGAATCGTGGATGCAAGAACGCAAAATACGGGAGACGACAGAAATTATTGAGCAGCCTGACAACATCAACAGAGATGATAGCTACAAACTCCCATCGTCCTGGCTGCCGGCCATCCCAGTCCAACGGGCCGCGGGCGGTCTCGGGGCAGAAGCTACACGGGGGACGGACGTATCTGCACAAACAGCTGTAGAGCAACTGTCAGTCGCACACCAGGAGGAAAACTCGCCGACCAGAAGCCGAACGCTGATTGACGGACAGCTACCAATCGTTGACGACATGGATATTACGAATAGCCTCTTTCCTTCCATCATGACTAGCCAATCATATTAGAGGGCCAATTAAAAGTTTTAAAACAGTGACGTCAGACGTCGATAGTCTGTAATACATAGAAGCACATATGCTCATCCAAAACCAGTCGTGCCCTGAGGAATGACGTTGCAATTCGGCCGAAACGTCGGTTTTAGTTAATTATTGTTGTTAGTTTTTAGCAATGACGCGGTGTAATACCCAGAAGAATTGTAATCACTTCAACACGGTTGCTCGAGAGAAACTTACTCATTATCGTCTCTAGGATGTCAGTTCATTGAGGGTACTTCGGTTGAGAGAGAACCGCACTGCCGCTTTCTCTGGGAATATGCTTACTAAAACAAGGTGCTAGCTAAAATCGGCGACTCTCAGCAGTGAAGCATGATCGATATTTATAGTTGATTGGCTGTGACTGGGAAGGAAATAAAATTATTCCGAGAGGAGAGGAGAATAGCTGGGGGACTGTTCAGAGAACAACATCTATCGCATTTAACACCGTGTTTCGTAGGTACGTTGTTTGTTTTTCTGATCTACTGCATTTCACATTACACATAACAAACGAAAATTGGTTTACGAGTGTGTAACGCAATTACAGTTATGGACCCGTAGAACTTCAACGACAATGTTGCGCTCATATCCTGATTACTACCATACTATGCAGAAGATAATCGCTATGCATACTGAATGCAAAAGAAATCGTAGATACAATATTAAACTTTGGAATGAACAGTTGCAGTACTCTATATATTTGCATATGTAATGCTGTGCCCCAGTTTCATTATCCTCTCTATTTCAGAACGAACAAATGTTACCGATTTTGTGTTATCACAAACGAGCTCGTATTTTAAAACACGTATTGGGAAAATCATGACTGAAATTCGTTGTGTAATCATTAACTATGTTCTACTTAACACTGTGGGGGATTTGGTGTCGCCTTCAGTGCCTTGTCTATTACACGTGTTAGGTTGTGATCAAATTTTCGCAATAATACTGAGTACAGCCAGTCAATTTGATTGTAGTGTGCTCTTTAGTAATTCTATAACTGTGCTGCTCCGATGAGTACCCACTGTGCTCAATAAGACGGACTCTAGAGGTATAAAGGTCTGTTTAAACATGTAGGCCTACGTAGAGTGGTATAATATTTAAATCTTTTAAAGTATTTCACACTGGAAATATTTCATTGCACTAACTATCAAGATTAGAACAGGACAGGAGTGTGTGGAAATTCCTTGTCAGATGAAAGATTACTGTGATATCTGTTCAGGCGCTAACAGATGCTGGCAATGCAGCAATCTGTAGAGCGAAAAGTTATCGAAGCAGAAAAGTTTAAAGTAACTAATATAAACTATGAACTAGATTGAGTGCAGCCATTATAAACCACAAAAAGTACAGCTTCAAATTACGCAAAGTATTTCAAAGCAGAAAAAAGGAAAAGAGAGCTTTTTCCATTTCCTTTCACGGATGGAACATGACGATCGCATTATTATGTAGCAGTGTCAACTATTGTCTGATTTTTACTTTCACAGCCTCAAAGGAAACTGCATGTTACTGTGCCGCAGCCTGGTTGAATCAAGAAAGGCGATATTTTGATTAGCTATCACCTCTGCTGTCAGAATGCCTGTATTGTTCGATCATACCTAACCGCTTTCAAGTATCACGCTGGTTATCCACAGCGTCGACAGAAATAGAGATAGACACTAGGTGCACCTGACTGGCTAAATTCCGTCTGAAAAACGGTCACCATCTCTCGAAATCTCATGTGACCTTTAACGTCTCTATTGGTTAACATATATATCCACACATATTTACATGTTGTTACTCTGTTGTTATATGTATACCCTTCGTCAGACGACAGCTGTGGGGGCTACACCATATAGTATCATTCAGCAATCAGCGTAGCGAAGGAAGGCTTAAGCAGACGTAGAAATCACTGGCTAGTCAAACATGTAGAAAGTGGTTGGAAGGGAAAGTCCGTGACTTTTACTGAAAGTAATTTCCCAAAAACATATCCAATTTTGACAACGGTAACACTTTGTAGTTGAAAGAATGGGTTCCAACATATATGATTTATAAGCAAAAGAAAAAGCTATATATAAGTAAAATACGTTTCAACTGTGGGCCAAATGTATGAAAATACTAAATACTTTAACAATAGTAGTAGTGATTAGCCTAAACCAAGTTTTGTAGTTGCTGTTGCCACCTTTTATCTTAGTTGTTTGTTTATTTCGATTCTCGAAGATTAATTTGTTTTGAACGGATAGCATCCGATCTACATGATTGCTTCGAAGTAGGTGGCCAAAAACTAAGGCAAACTATTTCAAATATTTGCTGTATTCATTTTTTTGTAAAATTGTTATGGTTTTGTCAATATTATTCTCTTCATTTTTGTGTTCCTCAGATGCAACTAGAGTAATGGGAACAGTACAAGTGGCATTTTGTCAACGGCGCTCATAACGCACATTGTTTCTCTTCATCATTGCTATATATGTGGAATGTTCGTGTGACTGCTTTCTGATATAATTTTTATTATTCCCCATAATTATTAACAGCTGTAATGGTACTTTATTATGATTTCATACCAGATCGTGAACGTATTCCTCCAATTACTGTTGCGGCGTTGCACTTGAATACTCTTTGTACAGTGTGGCAATAACAAAAAGTGCCACGTGGCACCACAGTGGCATATTGCATAATTATATGTTTAAAGGGATATTCTAGTTAACTGAATGGTCGTAGTGGTTCTTGTATGTGTGAGAGTACATGCATGGAATGTTTGAGCTAACATTCATATGAATGTGAGTTTGAGTGAGCGCTTTTAATTTTAGATCTATGAATAAGCTGCAATGTGTCGATGCTGCATCGTGAATGTTGCGTAGAGACACTAATCAGTATAATCTGTTGTTAACATTAAATAGCCACACACCGGAAACATCTTTTCATCTTGTTAAACGCATAAAATTATTAAGAAACCACTAGTAAAATCAAGAGTACTTACGGGAAAAAAATTATGTCATTTCGCCGCTTACCAAGTCGTCTGTGTTACTTTCCTTAAGTGAGGCAAACTAACGTCGCGTTTTGCGCACCTTGATAACTAATTACCACAATATAACCGCGTTTGCGATAACGTGGATGCTCTGAACCTAAACAATTATTTTAAACTTTTGGTATTTCTTTTTTTTAAATTTAAAACAGCAGCATTGGATAAAACAGCAGCGCTTCAAAGGAGTCATCAGAAAAGACTCCGCCTTTAACTATTTTGAGGTGATTGGCACCTAAAAGTCAATGATTTCCGAATTTTATGTAAACTTAAAAAGATTTTTTTTTAACCAAGACACAAAGTGAGATAGCCATTTAATATGGTGGTGGTGGTAAGTTCATATGGGACCAAACTACTGCGGTCATCGTTCCCTAGGCTTACATACAACTTAATTTAGCTTAAACTAACTTTCGCTAAGGATAACACACACACACATGCCCGTGGGAGGACTCGAACCTGCGACGGGTGGAGCCACACGAACCGTGGCAAGGCGCCCTAGACCACAAGGCTACCTCAAGCGGCATTTAATGTGTTAATCAGGTATTAGCCTCCACTTTCTTTTAAAGTGACAGAGAAATTAAATGGTACAGACTTGTAGGCTACTCTGGTTACGCAGTTTGAAAGAGATACACGTTCGTTTGTTATCAGTGGCACAGGCAAATAACTGTAGGGAGCGAAAAGCCCTGTTACGCTCTGCTATACCTTCCATTCGTAATAGGGAGACTCCTCGTGTAGATCGAGAAAGGCAAGAAAGTGGTAGAGCGCAGATCAGGGAGAATGTCGGTCTCGAACATATTATACACAAGGAAAATCTGAGAGCCCCCTATTGACGTCGGTTTGCGGTAGGCTTTAGGAGCATATACTGTATTCAAACATTATGAATCACCTCGAAGGGAACGGTATATTGATACGAAATCAGCATGGTTTCAGAAAATATCGTTCTTGTGCAACACAGCTAGCTCTTTTTTCGAACGATGTAATGGCCGCTATCGACAGGGGATCTCAGGTTGATTCCGTATTTCTGGATTTCCGGAAAGCTTTTGACACCGTTCCTCACAAGCGACTTCTAATCAAGCTGCGGGCCTATGGGGTATCGTCTCAGTTGTGCGACTGGATTCGTGATTTCCTGTCAGGAAAGTCGCAGTTCGTCGTAATAGACGGCAAATCATCGAGTAAATCTGAAGTGATATTAGGTGTTCCCCAGGGAAGCGTCCTGAGACCTCTGCTATTCCTGATCTATATAAATGACCTGGGTGACAATCTGAGCAGTTCTCTTAGGTTATTGGCAGATGGTGCTGTAATTTACGGTCTAGTAGGGTCATCCGAAGACCAGTATCAGTTGCAAAGCGATTTAGAAAAGGTTGCTGTATGGTGTGACAGGTGGCAGTTGACGCTAAATAAGGAAAAGTGTGAGGTGATCCACATGTGTTCCAAAAGAAATCCGTTGGAATTCGATTACTCGATAAATATTACAATTCTCAAGGTTGTCAATTCAACTAAGTACCTGGGTGTTAAAATTACGAACAACTTCATTCGGAAAGACCACATAGATAATATTGTGGGGAAGGCGAGCCAAAGGTTGCGTTTCATTGGCAGGACACTTAGAAGATACAACAAGTCCACTAAAGAGACAGCTTACACTATATTCGATCGTCCTGTGTTAGAATATTGCTGCGCGGTGTGGGATACTTACCAGGTGGGATTGACGGAGGACATCGAAAGGATTCAAAAAAGGGCAGCTCGTTTTGTATTATCACGTAATAGGGGAGAGAGTGTGGCAGATATGATACGCGAGTAGGGATGGAAGTCGTTACAGGAAAGACGTTTTTCGTCGGGCGAGATCTATTTACGAAATTTCAGTCACCAACTTTCCCTTCCGAATGCGAAAATATTTTGTTGAGCCCAACCTACATAGGTAGGAATGATCATCAAAATAAAATAAGAGAAATCATAGCTCGAACAGAAAGGTTTGGGTGTTCGCTTTTCCCGTGCGCTGTTCGGGAGTGGAATGGTAGAGAGATAGTATGATTGTGGTTCGATGAACCCTCTGCCAAGCACTTAAATGTGAATTGCAGAGTAGTCATGTAGATGTAGATGTAGATGTAGATGTAGAAGTATTAGAGAGACACAACAAAAAAGAATCATTACTAATTGCAATGGTCTTGATCTCAATACAGTCCGATAATAACTAGATATCCTGCTTTGGTTGACCAACCTCCATCTTTAATTATAGGAAACAAACAGAAACATTGTCTTTCAATTTAGTGTGACTAAGAGACATCAGACAAAAATTTTAAGATATGTTAAAACATTGAATACTATATTGTAATTTCCCGTACTTGCATCTGACACATGAGGTAGTATTAAACACCAAAAAATTTGTTACTATGAAAACCGCTGTCTGATGTCTCATCTAAAGCATGATACATTATGTTAAGTGATAGAACGTGAACATCAGTCCATTATTTATCAACGTTTGTGGAGACGTTCATCACATAACCATGGCAACTTCCATTCGATTTGGAACTGATGTCCATCATCACCATCAGTTTTGCATCGCTTCAGAATACACTCTTGTATTTGTTACGGCATAGAAGCTGTCGGAAAAACTGGGGTCCTCTATCAGCGCGGTGCCGGTAGCATTTGATATTTGGATAAACTGTTGCCTGTGACATGGTGTCAACGATGAACAGCGGTGGCAACTCTGGATGTAATCACAGCTCACATTAATCTGTCATCGGCGGTTCGTGACGAGGTACTGTAACCTCTGTCAGGATTTCAGCTGTAATCAGCCGTGTATTTGTCAGAACACGTCGACTCATCTCACAATCATCTCATGATGGAACCCATCAACCAGAACTCATATCTGCTCTTACTGTCACACTGCTGTCCTGAGTCCATATGGACCATGCGTTCTGCAATATAGACGCTTTGAATGTATTCTTTCCACATATCCGCTCTCTCCTCTGCGTTTAACAGTGGAATTCCCGTTGCATTCTTAATGTTATCACCCTTGCTTTTAATGTCACCGGAGTTTGTTTTCACTTTCCGGTACGCTTCAATGTCTTCACATTTTTCCTGCAGCCATTTCGTCTTAGCTTCCTTGCACTTCCTATTTATTTCATTCCTCAGCGATTTATATTTCTCTATTCCAGATTTTCCCAGAACATTTTTGTACTTCCTTCTTAGATCGATCAATTGAATTATTTCTTCGGTTACCCATAGTTTCTTCGCAGTTGTCTTCTTTGTACCTATGTTAATCTTCCCAACTTCTGTGATGAGCCTTTTTATATATGTCCATTCCTCTGGAGCTTATGGACAATAATTCTAGCATTTTTTGATGCACAATAGCCGCTATTTGAGACAGCGAATGTTCCGAAGCCGTATAATACGCGATAGGCAAAATGTTAAGATTTGCCACTGTTAGACAGTGCTTTTAGCACTAACATTCTACCCTGAGTTTGGTAGCCGCTGTTGAAGTTCAAGGAGCAATATAAGTTGGCTGAATTGTGGATAAGTTCCCAACTTCCTGTAGCTTCAATATATATACACACTCCAGTATGAGATTTTCACTCTCCAGCGCAGTGTGCGCTGATATGAAACTTCCTGGCAGATTAAAACTGTGTGCCCGACCGAGACTCGAACTCGGGACCTTTGCCTTTCGCGAGCAAGTGCTCTACCATCTGAGCTGCCGAAGCACGACTCATGCCCGGTACTCACAGCTTTACTTCTAGCAGTGTCTTGCCCGCGAAAGGCAAAGGTCCCGAGTTCGAGTCTCGGTCGGGCACACAGTTTTAATCTGCCATGAAGTTTTATATACACACTGTTTGTGAGGACCAATGTAGGGACGTCACTCTCACTTACATTAAATGGAGTTGGCCTGTTCCCCATTTGTAGTCGTTCATCCTTGTGTTGGAATCTGTTGATTTAGTCTGTTGTAGTTGAGACCATCCGTGTGCCTTTGTCACCTCCCCAGTTAATGGGCGAGATCTCAGCTTCCGCTGCCCTGGTAGGCCACGAGTCTGCGGCCGCTCCCTTAGCAATCGACCGTACTGGGCGCTTGGTTCAAATGGCTCTGAGCACTATGGGACTTAACATCTGAGGTCATCAGTACCCTAGACGTAGAACTACTTAAACGTAAGTAATCTAAGGACATCACACACATCCATGCCCGAGGCAGGATTCGAACCTGTGACCGTAGCAACAGCGCGGTTCCGGACAGAACCACCTAGAACCGTTCTGACCTGCGCGCCCGACGCACCGGTGTTGGAAAAGGCTGAGCCAGCTTACGTCGGTCTGCTGACGGTTCTACGCCGAAGTTGCACAACAATAACAGTTTTCTTGTATTATATTACTTTCTTAAACTCATCTGACGTCAATCTAATGGGTGTTAACATTTGAGTTCGGAGCTTATTTCGCACTGATTTTTTCGTATTCAATTAATCATTTGTTGCACGCGGTGGCGTGCTTTCATTTTAAACATCTTGTGACCTGAATGTTACCAGTTAAAGACTTCGTGACTTTGGTGATGCATGTTTCGTAATTACGGTTGTTAGTTGGAAGTTTATTAGCAATGTTTGGTAAGAGCCAGGCGCTCATTTATCTAAAATTGTAAATTTTATTCATATTGTTTTGAAAAGATAAATTATTATTGACAGATGATTTAGTAAGTACCAGGTGCACATTTTTCTAAAACTGCAAATTTCGTTTAAATTGTTTTGAAAAGATGAATTTGCTATTGAGAGAAAGAGTTTAGTAAGTGTTAGGCCCAAATTTTCTTAAATTTGAAATTTGTTGAACTCCAGAATGAGATTTTCACTCTGCAGCGGAGTGTGCGCTGATATGAAACTTCCTGGCAGATTAAAACTGTGTGCCCGACCGAGACTCGAACTCGGGACCTTTGCATTTCGCGGGCAAGTGCTCTACCATCTGAGCTACCGAAGCACGACTCTCACCCGGTACTCACAGCTTTACTTCTGCTAGTATCCGTCTCCTACCTTCCAAACTTTACAGAAGCTCTCCTGCGAACCTTGCAGAACTAGCACTCCTGAAAGAAATGGTATTGCGGAGACATGGCTTAGCCACAGCCTGGGGGATGTTTCCAGAATGAGATTTTCGCTCTGCAGCGGAGTGTGCGCTGATGTGAAACTTCCTGGCAGATTAAAACAAGCTAAAATTTCTATATGTTGTTTAGGAAACAGAATACACATGGAATGATAACATTTCGTAAGTAGACTCGCTGGCCTAGACATGGAAAAGCTACTGTCAAAGAGTGTAATAAACTGTAAATGCATTATCGCTGAGCGTGAGAGCGAGCCAAAAAAGTATAAGTTCAGAGTCGCGAGGACACGATTGGTATTGTTGATTGTGTGTATTCGCATATGTGGCTATGCAAAAGTGCGGAGATTGAAAAGTCTGTTTCCGAAGTGCGGAGCAGTGAAAAATGAAATGGTTGTTTTGGCGGATGTTTAATATGGGCAAGCTGGGTCAAGTGAAGCAGGAGATACAACCCGTCGACTTTGACCAGTGACGTCAGAATTGGCCAGAGAGCATTTATCACACAAATGAAAAAACTAACAAAACTGTTCAGAAACAAAGGAATACGAAAGAGGAAAAATATAGTTGACTTATATCAAGGTAGGTAATATTTTCACGTTAAGGATATCGCGTGTTTGTGTCGTACTGTTATGTGGAAAATGAAGGGGGGAAAATGGATGGAAATATTGGTAGCACAGAATACTTTACATCACATATATATGGGTTGTATCTCGAACCTCGTTCTAACTGTAGTGGTTAACTGCAGTACGGGATACAAGTTTAGCGTACATCGATTTCTTCGTTTTCGTTAGTATTAATATCCTGTTGTTCAGTTGAACTACATAGGTCAACTGAAGCACGGAATCCAAATTTTACATGTGTTGTTTTTTCGCCTGCGCTACCACTAACAATCTGTTCTTACGTAGATACTAGTACTACCGTTGGCAGATAGAGCTACGTACATAATATTTGTATCCCATACTTCCGTTGACCTATATGTATGTACACTGCTTACGAAAATGTGGAAATAGACATACGTTACATTTGCAACCTGTACCTCAGTTGAACTACGCGAAGAGGCAATAAGACGACACATATACAGTTTGTATCCAGTACTTCACTATAGGGCACAGTATTTTTTTTTCGTCTTCGATGCTAGTACTATCGACAGAAAGTTATAGTTTTTATCACAGCAGTGACAATAGAATTCCATACTATAGTGGAGCTATATATCTGTACACAACATTTGTATCATGCTCTCCAGTTGACATATATACGTAAATCTCACCAGTGTTACATATCTCGTTGTTTTCGAATGGGTAGTGTCAGAGTAAAGGTCAACTGAAGGACGGGATACAAATTTTAGTTGCGTCGGGAGTTTCGCCTTTAATATTGCTAATACAGATTCGAGAAACGAAAGAAGAACGACAGGTGCGAAATTTCTATTACGTACTGGAGTACACGAAAACATACGTAATGGTGTAATACAACAATGAAATACGTCAAAATAGTCAAATACAGTAAAAGAAAAAAAATAGAAAAATGAACTTACCACACGGGGACTTCTCAAAAGAACCGATGCTCGCCTAGAAAGACATAAACAAAAATCACATACCCACATACACAATAAACAAAACATTACGAAAACACACAGAACACACACACACACACACATACACACACACACACACACACACACACACACACACACACAAACACACATTCACCCTCCCCCCTCTCCCGACCTCCCATCCTAATGTGAAATTAGCTAACAATTTCGGACGGTACACTTACGCAACATGTATGACAAAACATTTAAACGGGCTGTATGTTTGGGGAATACTACGCCTCCATGAATATTCGTCCAAGTGACTTTGAAATGTGGAAATCAGGCATTTCCGCCTCCCTACAAGAGATTTCACAGCTGACCAGTAACCCTCTATGCTACCATAACACCAAGACAACTGTAGGCCCTTGTTATTGGCTACGGTGTGGCAAGAAGATCAACTTGTGCTCCATTTTACCGCTAAATGAAGCCGCTCGACAAACCAACGGCATCATGAAGTGAAGTAAGATCCAGACTTTTTGTAACTGGAATTGTAATAGGCTCACCAGCGTAGTTGGATTTTTTGTTTAAATAACATTGTGTTCGTGCATATTGTCACGTAAATAATTTTCCTCAGTCATTGTTTTAGTATTATACATCCTATCCCTTTGTAAGAACCGAAATAATCAGAAAATGAACTGAAAATTAAGTGAATATTAATTTATTCGATTATCAAAACGTAATTTTTCCAACTTTTGGACAATTAGGTACCACAATAGTGAAATATTTGGCTGTAGTATGAATAATGTCAGAAATAGAATGATGCAAAAGCTAGTATTAATTCATTTGCTAAGAATATAGTAACTTTCATAACAAAAAAAATATAGTACTAAAACTTTACGTAATTTGGACACTGAATTTTACTGTCAAAGCACAGTTTCTTATTTATAGCTTGTGGCATAATTTATAACTTTTATTACAAAGAAATATTGGAGTAACTGCTAGGTAAATGACAGTCCTTATCAAGGAGTAAATTCAAACTATCTTTCTGCCTGCTACAATTACGACAATTAGTATTACGGTGAGTAGCGTAACAAAAGGTTTCTCTCCACAACCATTGAACAATCTTACTTTAATTGATCTTTTAACATTAATGTAATATGTTGTATGTGTTTGCCATTTGATTATTATCTTACTACTGGGACTTGTGTGGTGGGAAGGATTTGAAAGTGTGCGTTAGTTACTGTTCTTACGCTATGACGCCAATAGCTGTTCTTAGGTAAGAGTGCTTACGAGTATAAAGATGAGGTTCAATTCAATCATTCTTGTTTCGGTGAGAAACTGGCGACCGTTGCTTCTTTTCATTAATGACATACTTTTCCAAATTTTCCACTAACTACATTTAATTAAAAACTAGTTTACATAATAAAAATATACAATGTTAACCGAACTATGTTTCTAATCTTCATTGTTAAAATACTGAGCAGTGGCGATTCGGTTATCACTTCATCTGCTTCTTTCAGTTTTGCGTTATTCTTCGCAGTAGATGTTTTTTGCCCACAGATTAGGGACTTTGGTACACAGTCATATAGAAGAGCATAATTAGCTGGAGAGATAGGAAGGTTATAGTACAGGAAGATACTTGCTTAATTGTGTCCACACACTCACTGGTCAAACTCCTACAAATAAATTTCCATCATGCTGATGAATGTGAATGGTGTGCCCGTTGTTGGGCTGGCCCTCTCACAAAACAGCCTTGTGTGTTGACCCTTGTGACCAGTCCCCATGACTATTTCAGTTGTCATTAAAACGTCTACGAAGTTTTTTGTGAGGGTTATGCTTTTACGAAATTCTAAAATCGCTGCTTCAGCTGCACGAATATTTCTCTAAGTAAGAACTTGTTATCTTTGGGGTCCGCTCCACATTATCCAGAGCATTAATTGACCAATAACCGTAATACTTCATATCTAAAGGATAGTGAACTGAAAATTTAATGAAAAATGACAGAAAGCGCTTTATGCGCTAAGCTTCTTCTTTGCTGGCTTACGGGGTTTACGTCCTCTGGCATAACAGCGCATTCAGTTGTCTATATATGATTTGTGGAATGCTGAGTTTAATAACTGGACATCGGCAGACGTCTGTGAAGGAGATTTATTTATGTCGAACTGACAAAGTGTCAGCTGCTACGTTTACTCGAGAGAGACACCTCTTTCCTACTCGGTGCTATGCTCTGGCATTCGTGTGCATTATATTAATTTCGTACCCAATAACTGGACGCTTTGGGGGGGGGGGGGGGCACTAGAATCATCGACGATATCCCACATTATTAAAAAGTGAAGAACGCGAAATTATGACATACATGTTAGCGATGGGAGACAAGTGCGTCAATATCTCTCTCTCGGTGCTGCGTAAACTACAGTTTTCATTTTCTGAATACTTTCTTCCACTCTGATCTCTACCTCTAATGCTATTGTGGAACTTTAATAGTGGCAACTATTTATTTACAGCTCGTACAAAATAGATACGTGTTTCAAAGTTTTACTGACCTCAAAAGTAGTCACTAGCATTGTGTGTAACCCGTTGCTAGCTATGTGGAAGTCGTAAGATACTCTTAGCAGTGCCAGTTGTGTTGACAGATCGAGCGCCGTTGTCTATTGTCCGACGAATTTGTAGCAGTTCTGAAGCGATTACTGTGAAGTGTTTCCTTCAGTTTATAAATCGAGTTGAACACACGAGGGCTTAAGTGAGCGGTGTGCAGTAGACGGTATAGCACTTAGCAGCCCCATCAGTGAAACAAATCAGTAACAGTTTGCACTGTAGGTGCTTGAGTATTGTCCTGCAAAATGATGGCAGCTTCTGCAGAATGTGTCATCACTTCTGTCGCTATGCTGTTCATTTTTGGTTCAAATGGTTCATATGGCTCTGAGCACTATGGGACTTAACTGCTGAGGTCATCAGTCCCCTAGAACTTAGAACTACTTAAACCTAACTAACCTAAGGACATCACGCACATCCATGCCCGAGGCAGGATTCGAACCTGCGACCGTAGCGGAAGCGCGGTTCAAGACCGTAGCGCCTGGAACCGCTCGTCCACTGCGGCCGGCTTCATTTTTGGAACACAGCCTACAACCAGCATAGAGGCAGAAGTGACGACACTTTCTGCAGGACCTGACTATCATTTTGCAGGACAATGCTCAAGTACTTACAGTGCAAGCTGTTACTGATTTGTTTGACTGATGGGGCTGCTAAGTGCTATACCACCAACTGCATTCCTCTGACTTAAGCCCTCATGAGTTCAACACGATTTATAAACTGAATGAAACACTTCACGGTATACGCTTCAGAACTGCTACAAACTCGTGGGGCAATAGACAGCGGCGCTCGATCTGTCAACACAACTAGCACTGCTAAGATTATCCTACGAATTCCACATCGCTAGCAACGGGTTACACACAATGCTAGTGACTACTTTGAAGGTCAGTAAAACTTTGAAACACGTATCTATTTTGTAAGAGCTGTAAATAAACAGTTGCCACTATTGAAGTTCCAATCCTCGTGTATGTGACAAGCATCCCCATGCCATTATGAGACTACTTTGCTATCTCTACGTCGATGGAAACTACACCTCGCACCTGCTTGCGAACGACCACATATCCTATAATCAAAATATCCACGGGTGTACTGCCGGTCTATAGTGCCCAACGGGCACAATATTTCGGCGATCAAACATGTCGCCATCATCAGGTGAACTGACGGACTGAGCTCCTGTGAACGTGCCGGCACGGAGATCCGTACGCTATGGCTGCTCAGGGGGAGCAGTTAAGCTAATTGTGCGATAATTCTGCACTTGTCGGTTTGCAGTCTTCTGAACTGTGTGGCTGATATTTCTCCAAAAGTCGGATGGTATGTCGCCACATTCATACACGCTACACACCAACGTGAATAGAAGTTTTGTTGCCACTTCCCCTAACGATATTAAAAGTTCTGATGGAATGTTATCTATCCCTTCTGCCTTACTTGATCTTAAGTTCTTCGAAGCTCTCTTAAATTCGGATGCGAATACTGGGTCCCACATGTCTTCTAAATCGACTCCTATTTCTTCTTCCATCACATCAGAGAAATCTCCCCCTTCATAGGTGCCTTCAATGTGCTCTTTTCGCCTACCAGCTCTCTCTTCTGCATTTAACAGTGTAATTACCAATACACTCTCAGTGTTACCACCCTTGCTTTTAATTTCACCGAAGGACTTTTTGGCTTCCTATATGCTGAGCCAGTCCTTCCGACACTCATTTCTTTTCGATTTCTTCAGATTTTTCATGCAGCTATTTCATCTTAGGTTCCTTGCACTTCTTACTTATTTCATTCCTCAGAGACTTGTATTTCTGTATTCGTGTATTTCCCTGAACATGTTGTACTTCCTTCTTTCATCGTTCAACGGAAGTATTTCTTTTGTTACCTATGGTTTCTTCGCAGTTGCCTTCTTTGCACCTATGTTTCTCTTTCCAACCTGTATGATTGGTCTTTTCAAAGTTGTCCATTGGTCTTCAACTGAACTGCCTACTGAGTTGTTTCTTATCGCAGCATCTATAGCCTTAGAGAACTTTAAGCACATATCGTCATTCCTTCATAATTCCGTGTCCCAATTCTTTGTGTATTTATTCTTCCTGACTGATCTCTTGAACTGCAGTCTTGTCTTCAGCACTACTACATTGTGATCTGAGTCTTTATCTGCTCCTGGTTACGCCATAAAATCCAGTATCTTATTTGTAAATCTCTGTCTGACCATGAAGTAGTCGAACTGAAATCTTCCGGTATCACCCGGTGTTTTGCAAGTATACCTCCTCCTCTTTTTGAACAGAGTATACGGCATTTCTAGCTGAAATTTGTTGCAAAACTGAATTAGTCTGTCTCCTCTCTCATTCCTTGTCCCAAACCCATATTCTCTTTTAACCTTTTCCTCCACTTCTTCCCCTTCAACTGCATTCCCGTTTCCCATGACTATTAGATTTTCATCTACCTTTACAATTTCCTCACATACTTTCTCTGTCTCTTCATCTTCAACTTGCGACGTCGGCATGTATAACTGAACTATAGTCGTCGGTGATGGTTTGCTGTCGATACTGGTGAGAACAACCCTATCACTGAAGTTCATAAGAACACACTATCTGCCCTACCTTTGAATTCATAACGAATCCGACTCCCGTTATACCGTTTTCGGCTGTTATTGACATTAACCTATGTTCATTTGGCTAGAAATAATTGTCTTCTTTCCATTTTAGTTCACTGACGCCCACTATAAATTGAACCTTACCATTTCTTTTTTAGATGTTCCAGCTTCCCTAACAAGTTCAAAGTCTGATAATCCACTCTCCATTTCGTACAACGTAATCATTTTTTTTCTCATGTCAGTTCCCGCTTGGGAGTCCCCTCCCAAAGATCCGAATGCGGAACTATTCCGGAATCTTCTGTCAATGGAAAGATCAGTGTGACAATTTTTCAAATACAGGTCACATGTCCTGTGGATTTGCATAACGTGTCTTTAATGCAGTGGTTTCCATTGCCTTCTGCTTCCTCAGGCCGTTGATCATTGCTGTCTCTTCCGCCTTTAGGGGCAGTTTCCAGTCCCAACGCCAAGAGAGTGCCTTGAACCTCTGTCCGCTCATCTGCTGTCGTTGACAAGGCTGTTGCCAGAATGAGGGTGATTGCTTCTCCAGGATGTCTTCGGCTGCCAATGGTGATAATTTTTATTCAAAATGTAAGCGGTGGTGGGATTCCCACCCGGGACCGAAGACGCTTTGATTACTAAATAAAGACGCTACCCATTGACCACATGTTAGGGAACTATAAAAAACAACATTTAGAATTTTAGCTTCATTAAATTCAACTGCCCTGCACAACATCCAAATTCACGTTCATTTCAATGTTTTGACACACTTATAGACTCAAATGGAATAATGTTTTTTTGCGTACTTGCCCACTTTCCCACTCCGCAAGGAACTCCTTGACAAACAGCCGACTAATGTGTATCCTGGTAGAGGAAGCTTCTGAATAATCACATTATTTGATGCTCTGATGTACCATTAACGTCAGAGTCTACATCTACAAGCAGTTCACTAACTTTAGCTATAATACCTCTGAGATTCTGACGAAACGTACTAATTCTTTGACTTCTTTGGTACCTGACATTCCTTGAATGTGATTGCTTTGTTAGACTTCGTTTCATCAGGGATATCTATCAGCTGACTTCAATCTAAAAAAAGATACAGCTCTAAGACCAACTACTGCGGCAATTTTCCCATGAGTGGTCCCATCTCCTCCCATTACACTGCCATCTATAAGCTTTACCATCTTCCGCTTCCCATACCTATTGAGGTGCAGGACGTGCCTACTAAAACCCGATCTGCCGGCTGGAGTGGCCGAGCGGTTCTAGGCGCTTCAGTGTGGAACCGCGCGACCGCTACGGTCGCAGGTTCGAATCCTGCCTCGGGCATGGATGTGTGTGATGTCCTTAGGTTAGTTAGGTTTAAGTAGTTCTAAGTTCTAGGGGACTGATGACCTCAGAAGTTAAGTACCATAGTATTCAAAGCCATTTATTTAAAAACCCTATCTATTGACAGACGCAACCATCACCAGTGTGAGCCATGCCCTCCACCGTCAGTGTCTTCTCAAGCCACACAAGTTAAAGCTCCTAACAGCAGCATTAAAATGAGGCCACTGAAACAGTTATGCGAAGTGACCCTTTGTGCCATCAGTTTGAGTAGCTTTCTTTTCCAGGTCACCACCTCCATTATATTCCCCGTCCCTATCAAGACCATTCCCAGCTGCATCCATAATCACTACCTGATCTTTTTCATAAAATTCCTACATAACTCCCCTAGATTAGCCTTCTGAGCCAAACTTGCACTTGGCTTCACAATGCTGTTGACCTGCTACTCACTCCTCAACACTTCCTGCAACTTCTGGCCTTCGCCTTTGCTAAGTGTACTACCAATCAACAGGATCCTCTTCTTTCTATCTGAAGCTGCGTAATTACTGAAATCTGCTGCATGTTTGCTACATCTACAAGAAGTCCTTCTCCAAAAACTGAAAGTCGGCCAACTCTGTTGGTGATACGCAGTGTACAAATGTCTGAGTATCACCTCCTCCTAGCTACCTTCTTACCAACTACCAGTTTCCATTCCCCAGCGCCATTCTCCCTCCAATCCTATATAGTTCCTACTTCGAGTTTCGTAATCCACGTGAAAGGCATAGATCTTACGCTCCTGCTTCTCTGTTGTTTTATTTCTGCTACAAATTCTGCACTTCCAGGAGAGGATCTCGCTAGAAAGCCCCCTGGCTTCCCCATTGCATTCACCCCAACAAATCTTCGACAAAGACTGCTGAAATCTGGTTTCGCAGGACAGAGCGTATCAGGTTGTGGACAGGAGCCAAGATCAGTTACTGTTAATTACTAAAGAACACTGAACTTTATTCCTCGAAAACACAGTGCACAGTTTTCTCTTTAAAACAACGAGGATCAATTCATGGCTGAGGCCGAAATAGCTTCTCAATAATAAGGTTTAAATAATTCCTTTTAAAAGACAAGGATTTAGAATAACAGCTGAAGGCCTTACGTAAGTAAAATTAAAATATCGTTAAATATTTCCTTTTAGGGCACAAGAATGTAGAAAAACGGCTGAAGACCTCACTTAAGTAAAATTAAAATATCTTCTCGGCTAAAGGTCCGAATAATATTTTACATCAAAAAAGGAAATTCTTTAAAAGGTAAGCATTTACCAATTTCAGCTAAAAGCCATATTAAGGAAAATTTGTATTAATTCCTCGGCAGACAGCACAATAATATCTCAACATAATAAAAAGCAACCTTTAAAGACAAGCATTTACACAACAGAAAACCATCTTAAGAAAACTTGAAATATCTTAATGGCACTAGACCCAAACAATTATTCAAAATAATTAAAGACAAACCTTAAGATTAGCATTTACACAGTACAGCTGAAGGCCATTTTAGGAATTCAAGGTAATTAAGAGAAACGTTACAGACAGGAATTTACACATTATGGCTGAAAGCCACAAATTTTAAAACAAATGCGGCTGTAAGACCTAAATACAGAGCAAACAAGAGTTTTAAATGAAACACGGCTCAAGGCCTAATCTTAAAATACTTCATATAAGGCTCTGCTGAAGGCGACTTACTGAACATAGAACAGACAAAATTAATACACGGCTGAAGGCCTGGCACAGTACTTGCGACAAAAGAAAATCACAATCACAAACAGCAGAACAGTGGTGCTCAGAAGTATTCCAAGGGTCAGCCTGGGGAGGAAACTGTAACAACAGGTTAGGTGAGACAGGCAGCCAAGTGTAACACTAAATAATTGGGTGGCAAACACGACCTAGGGACGGTTGACGAGCTAACCAACAACCTAATCAATTCCCTGCTCTGTCACAACCGACCAACTGCCTACTCCAGTACACAGACAGCATTCTTCTGCTCAGTGGAAATCACACAGTTCCACGTAAACACTTGCAACAAGAATTCCGACAATCCAAAAATCAGTCACCGTGGAACAACAAGGAGAAATGAGAAGTTTCGATAAGCAGTCAGCGACCAAATATATGGGGTCCGATGAGACGACCGACCGAACGAACAACCAAAGGTCGTTCCCGCTCCAGTCTCCTTCCGTTGGACAGAGCATGTGTGTCGCAAGCGGCAGGCGAGTACTGGCTGTCCGGACCTCACTGGTGCTGCGTCCCGACTAAACTTTGTGTCCGTTCGGAACTCGGAGACACGGCGACCCAGGAACACTGGCTCGGACCCAACCATACAGAGGGAACACTTGTCCATTGGGCACCTGACATCTCTTCACAAGGAAGGAACCGACCCACGTCCGGCAAGATGACCAACTGACAAGGCCCAGAAACGGTCAAATGACCAGACACATGTCGCCCGATGAGACGACAAACCGAACAACCAACCACCGGTCGTCGCCGCTCACGTCTTCTTCTGTCGGACAGTACATGTACAGGGTGTTTCAAAAATGACCGGTATATTTGAAACGGCAATAAAAACGAAACGAGCAGCGATAGAAATACACCGTTTGTTGCAATATGCTTGGGACAACAGTACATTTTCAGGCAGACAAACTTTCGAAGTTACAGTAGTTACAATATTCAACAACAGATGGCGCTGCAAGTGATGTGAAAGATATAGAAGACAACGCAGTCTGTGGGTGCGCCATTTTGTACGTCGTCTTTCTGCTGTAAGCGTGTGCTGTTCACAACGTGCAAGTGTGCTGTGGACAACATGGTTTATTCCTTAGAACAGAGGATTTTTCTGGTGTTGTTGCAACAAGACTAAGTTTTCAACGGAGGTTTAATGTAACCAAAGGACCGAAAAGCGATACAATAAAGGATCTGTTTGAAAAATTTCAACGGACTGGGAACGTGACGGATGAACGTGCTGGAAAGGTAGGGCGACCGCGTACGGTAACCACAGAGGGCAACGCGCAGCTAGTGTAGCAGGTGATCCAACAGCGGCCTCGGGTTTCCGTTCGCCGTGTTGCGGCTGCGGTCCAAATGACGCCAAAGTCCACGTATCGTCTCATGCGCCAGAGTTTACACCTCTATCCATACAAAATTCAAACGCGGCAAACCCTCAGCGCCGCTACCATTGCTGCATGAGAGACATTCGCTAACGATATAGTGCACAGGATTCATGACGACGATTTGCATTTGGGCAGCATTTGGTTTACTGACGAAGCTTATTTTTATCTGGACGGCTTCGTCAATAAACAGAACTGGCGCATATGGGGAACGGAAAAGCCCCATGTTGCAGTCCCATCGTCCCTGCATCCTCAAAAAGTACTGGTCTGGGCCGCCATTTCTTCCAAAGGAATCATTAGCCCATTTTTCAGATCCGAAACGATTACTGCATCACGCTATCTGGACATTCTTCGTGAATTTGTGGCGGTACAAACTGCCTTTGAAGACACTGCGAACACCTCGTGGTTTATGCAAGATGGTGCCCGGCCACATCGCACGGCCAACGTCTTTAATTTCCTGAATGAATATTTCGATGATCGTGTGATTGCTTTGGGCTATCCGAAACATACAGGAGGCGGCGTGGATTGGCCTCCCTATTCGCCAGACATGAACCCCTGTGACTTCTTTCTGTGGGGACACTTGAAAGACCAGGTGTACCGCCAGAATCCAGAAACAATTGAACAGCTGAAGCAGTACATCTCATCTGCATGTGAAGCCATTCCGCCAGACACGTCGTCAAAGGTTTCGAGTAATTTCATTCAGAGACTACGCCATATTATTGCTACGCATGGTGGATATGTGGAAAATATCGTACTATAGAGTTTCCCAGACCGCAGCGACATCTGTTGTTGACAATTGTAACTACTGTAATTTCGAAAGTTGTCTGCCTGAAAATGTACTGTTGTCCCAAGCATATTGCAACAAACGGTGTATTTCTATCGCTGCTCGTTTATTTTGTATTGCAGTTTCAAATATACCGGTCATTTTTGAAACACCCTGTATGTCGCCAGCGGTCGGCGAGTACTGAAAGTCTGGACCTCACTGGCGCTGCGTGCCAGACTGAACTCCAGACACACGACGATCCGGAAATACTATCGGTCTCTCCCGGGATAGTACGACAGTGCACTTATCGATAAGCGCTGGTGCTGCCACACACAGGCAAGGAAACCAGCAGCGTAGTGATGCCAGTAAGTCGAATTGAAAGACAAACGAGGTGACAGAACAACAGAAACAAGGTGACGAGCAACAAACGGCATGAGCGCTAGCCGCGCACCGCTGACCCGCACATCTCACTCATGACAAAAAGTTAATAATTACTAAAGAAAACTAACCTTCTACGTTACCTAAGTTCAATTTAAAGAGCCAACAATAGTGACCTCGAATTTCGCTATCTACTACGAAAGCAACTACTTCTTTTAGTAGAGTTAAACTAGAACTAATACCAATACCACGAAAACGTTATTTAATTCCTTGTTTAAAACCAAAATTCAAGCGTTCACTGGGATATTCAATGAAACTAAACACAATGAGCGTATGATTTTATTGAAATATTTCATTAGAAACAGCAAGAAACACCAGCTGAAAACTACCGAAGTGAATTTTATAAATGACTACAGTCCACAAACAGTTTTATGAAACACAGTTAGCCAAAGTTTCTGGAAGTTTATCTTCATAGAAGCTGTCCTACGTACCTTGCTGAACTAGCACTCCTGGAAGAAAATATATTGTGGAGTTATGGCTTAGCCACAGCCTGGGGGATGTTTCCAGAATGAAATCTTCGCTCTGAAGCGTAGTGTGCGCTTCTGTGAAGTCTGAAAGGCAACTGACGAGGTAGTGACCAAAGTGAACTTGTGAGGAGGGGTCATGAGTCGTGTTCTGGAGCTCAGCTGGTAGAGCACTTGCCCGGAAAAAGGGAAGGTTCCGAGTTTGGTTTAAGTAGTGCTAAGTTCTATGGGACTGATGATCTCAGATATAAATCCCATAGTGCTCGCCGGCCGGAGTGGCCGTGCGGTTCTAGGCGCTACAGTTTGGAACCGGGCGCCCGCTAGGTCGCAGGTTCGAATCCTGCCTCGGGCATGGAGGTGTGTGATGTACTTAGGTTAGTTAGGTTTAATTAGTTCTTAGTTCTAGGGGGATGATGACTCAGAAATTAAGTCGCATGGTGCTCAGAGCCATTTGAACCATTTGAACCCATAGTGCTCAGAGCCATTTTAACCATTTTTTTTTGCCAGAAAGTTTCATATCAATGAAAATTTCGTTCTGGGAACAGTACATAAGTTTAGAACCATTACAGCTTCAGCTGCAGCCCGTGAGATGTAAACACACTGCTGAGACTTCGGTGAACGACGTACGCATACCCACTTGCATCAGTGACAGAACATGGAAGACGGAGATAAAAATCCACCCACAAATTACTTTTGACAGCAATTATTATCACCAATAACTGCTGAAATAAGTATCCGACATGTGGAACTTGTCGTTCTGAAGATGGAAATAATTTCGAAACGCGTCAAACTGACTTTATATGCGACTTTTTCAGTTTAACGACAGACATATGCATGATTATTTTGTATGTGCCCCAACAAATATACATGGTGGTCCATTGATCACGACCGGGGCAAATATCTCACGAAATAAGCGTCAAACGAAAAAACTACAAAGAACGAAACTTCTCTAGCTTGAAGGGGGAAAACAAGATGGTTCGTCCGCTAGATGGCGCTGCCATACGTCAAACGGATATCAACTGCCCTTTTTTTAAATAGGAACCCCCATTTTTTATTATATATTCCTGTGGTACGTAAAGAAATATTAATATTTTAGTTGGGCCAATTTTTTCGCTTTGTGATAGATGGCGCGGTAATAATCACAAATATGTGACTCACCATTTTAGCCGAACTGCTGGTTACAGGTAGGTTTTTTAAATTAAAATACAGAATGTAGGTAAGTTTGAACATTTTATCTCGGTTGTTCCGATGTGATACATGTACCTTTGTGTACTTATCATTTCTGAGAATGCATGCTGTTACAGCGTAATTACCTGTAAATACCACATTAATGCAATAAATGCTCAAAATTATGCCCGTCAACCTCAATGCATTTGGCAATACGTGTAACGACATTCCTCTCAACAGCGGTTAGTTCGCCTTCCGTAACGTTCGCAGATGCATTGAAAATGCGCTGACGCTTGTTGTCAGGCGTTGTCGGTGGATCACGATAGCAACTAACCTTCAACTTTCCCCACAGAAAGAAATCTGTGGACGTCAGATCCAGTGAATGTGCGGGCCATGGTATGGTGCTTCGACTACCAATCCACCTGTCATGAAATATGCTATTCAGTACCGATTCAACAGCACGCTCGTGTGTGCCGGAGATCCATCGTGTTGGAAGTACATCGCCATTCTGTCATGCAGTGAAACATCTTGTAGTATCATCCGTAGGACATCACGTAGGAGATCAGCACATATTGCACCATTTAGATTGCCATCGATAAAATGGGGGCCAATTATACTTCCTCCCATATTGTTGCACAATACATTAACCCGCCAAGGGCGCTGATGTTCCACTTGTCGCAGCCATCGTGGATTTTCCGTTGCCCAGTAGTGCATATTATGCGGTTTACATTACCGTTGTCGGTGAATGACACTTCGTCGCTAAGTAGAAGGCTTGCAAAAAATCTGTCATCGTCTCGTAATTTCTCTTGTGCCCAGTGGCAGAATACACGACGTTCAAAGTCGTCGCCATGCAATTCCTGGTGCATAGAAATATGGTACGGGTGCAATAGATGTTGATGTAGCATTCTCAACACCGACGCTTTTGAGATTCCCGATTCTCGCGAAACTGTCTGCTAATGATGTGCGGATTAGCCACGACAGCAGCTAAAACACCTACTTTGGCATCATCATTTGTTGCAGGTCGTGGTAGACGTTTCACATGAGGCTGAACACTTCTTGTTTCCGTAATTAATGTAACTATCCGGTGAACGGTCCGTACACTTGGATGATGTCCAGGATACCGAGCAGCATACATAGCACACATCATAGAACACACGCCGGCCGCGGTGGTCTCACGGTTCTAGGCGCGCAGTCCGGAACCGCGCGACTGCTACGGTCGCAGGTTCGAATCGTGCCTGGGGCATGGATGTGTGTGATGTCCTCAAGTTAGTTACGTTTAAGTAGTTCTAAGTTCTAGGGGACTGATGACCAAAGATGTTAAGTCCCATAGTGCTCAGATCCATTTGAACCATTTTTTGAACCATAGCACACGACCATTTAAACACGGGTAATGTATCGATTCAAATACCGTCCCCTCTGGCGGAATGTTACACGATACCACGTACTTATACGTTTGTGATTATTACCGTGCCATCTATCACAAAGCGAAAAGAGTGGTCCAACTAAAACATTCATATTTCTTTACCTGCTACAGGAATATGTAATAAACAATGGGGGTTCCTTTTTACAAAAAACGCAGTTGATTTCAATTTGACCTATTGCAACGCCATCTAGCGGGCCAACCATAGTGCCATCAGGTTCCCCCCTTCAAGCTAGACAAGTTTCGTTCTTTGTAGTTCTTTCGTTTGACGCTTATTTCGTGAGATATTTGGCCCGGTCACTTTCAATGGACCACCCTGTATAGCTTCGAACTGTGTCGTCACAAGAAACAGTACACTTCTGCTAATCATACCATTGCTTCCGCAGTGGCGTCCAGCCAAAGGTTGAGAATACCACGCGACTGCAGCGCCCTCGGAGGGTGTAGTTATTTTTATAAGGTCTTTGGCTGTGACAGTCTCGATGTGATGGCAGACGGCTAGGCAGCGCCATGGACTTTGGCAGCAGGCAGCTGGCTGGGCCCTGGGACGGCGAAGACGACTCGACACCTCGAGGGTAAGCGCCACTCAGCGGGCCAGGGCGGGCCGCGCTGGCGGAAGCGTCGCGGCGGCGGCGGTGGGCCCTCGTCGGGCCCCATTGTGCGCGTCTCAGCCCGACACCTCGCGCCTCCGCCGCCGCCGCCGCCGCCGCCACTGGCCAGAGAAAAGGCCGCTTTGTGCCGCTCTCTGCAGGCGTGAATGGCCGCGCGCGCTCCCTTGTCTCAAGGCGTCCGGCGACCGACGCCTGGGTCTCAGCACTCGCCGCTTCCTAGCTCCGTGCAGATCAAGCCCTGCTCAAACGTTCTGTGCGTGTGCATCGTGTACGAGTACCATAAACTTACACTGGGTCCCTCCCTACTGAAAAACACGGATTTTAATGCGATTCAAGTTTGTTGTAGAGGCCTTTATCCTGACTACCTGGCTATCCGGTTTCTTAGCGACGGGCCTTAGTTTTTGAGAAAATCGATTCTGTAGTTCTTTGCGCTCCTTGTATACCTGTAACAATGCACACGTATCGAGAAAGTCAGCGTAGCGCAGCGGTTAAAGTTCACGGTTACCGCTTTGGAGGTACCGTGCTCGAGTCCTGCTCGTGTACTACTTTTATTCCAAAATCGACCGAATTTTTCAATTTTATTTCAAAGAATATCAACAAACAGTGTAATGTGCACGGAATTATAAAGATACCGGGTGATCAAAAAGTCAGTATAAATTTGAAAACTTAATAAACCATGGAATAATGTAGATAGAGAGGTAAAAATTGACACACATGTTTGGAATGACATGGAGTTTTATTAGAACTGAAAAAAAAGTTCACAAAATGTGCGACAGGTGCAGGTGGACAGCAAAACTGCTACTGTGACGGGTGAGAGGTACGCCGATATGTTACAGAATCGCATCATCCCCAGCCTGGCTGATAAACACCTTCTGGAACGTACGATGTTTATGAAGGATGTCGCTCCACCCCATATTGCTAGATGCGTCAAAGATCTCTTGCGCGCGTCGATTGGTGATGACCGTGTGCTCAGCCGCCACTTTCGTCATGCTTGGCCTCCCAGGTCCCCAGACCTCAGTCCTTATTGGCTTTGAGGTTACCTGAAGTCGCAAGTGTATCATGATCGACCGACATCTCTAGGGATGCTGAAAGACAACATCCGACGCCAATGCCTCACCATAACTCCGGACATGTTTTACAGTGCTGTTCACCTCTTTATTCCTCGACTACAGCTATTGTTGAAAAATAATGGTGCATATATTGAGCATCTCGTGTAAAGAACATGTGGTGTGCGTACTGAAAGACCTTCGGTACACACTCCATCAGATTATTTGACTTGTCGCTCTAACAAAGTAGGCGAGTGTCAGCAATATGTCTCGTGGTCTTATCGTGGCGTGTTTATCTTCTGCCGTTAGGTCAGACGATAGAAATGACACTTGCACGCTTAGAGTAGCAGATTGACAGTGACCAACTTTAAGCAGAACTTGATTAATTTTCACACACATTTATTAAAATAATAAAAAATATAAACATTACGTAACTTGATTCTGGATGCTGCTTACAATTGACAATCTGAAGTTCCTTTGGTCTTGGTACGTTAATCTTATTCTCACATATCTCTGATACTTGACAAAATGTCTATTCATTTATCTTCATGGCTATGTACTGGAATATGGTAATCTTATTAGGCATAGACTGAAACTTGACTACAGACTAACGCAGACTAAGACAGACTGACTAATCGGAGGTCTGTACACTCGTTATAATACCTTAGGTATCACTGCGCGGGTGTGATCCGCGAGGACAAAAGGTTCTACGTTAGCAGCAATCTCATTGGCTGCGTGACATCTTAATACGTGGATCGGCGGAAGTAGAATTTGGTCCGTCTCTAAGACAGCGCCATCTCGTAGTGCGGAGATGGACGAGCGCTGCGCCTGCTCTGTTGTGCTTAGCGGGGCGCGCTCTATTGGGAAAGTTGTGTACATGCTGACTAAGCGGAACTATGTACACAACAGAACATCATCTTTGCTTTGTCTTACTTTGTTATGCTAGTTATTGCTGTTATGATCAGATGAAGCGCCATCTGTTGGACATTTTTTGAACGTTTGTATTTTTTTATTTGTAATAAAACCCTTTTCATTCCAAGCATGTGTGTCAATTTGTACCTCTCTGTCTACATTATTCGGTGATTTATTCGGTTTTGAAGTTTATAGTGCCTTTTTGATCACCCGGGATATTCAGTTATCAAGTTTTTCAAATATTCATTCCGTTTGTGGTTCACAGTTGGAGTTCCAAATGTTCGTATAACAGTCGCTTCTTGTATTACCTGAAACTGACCTCCGCCTATTATCGTCCCCTTTCCCGTGAACATTGTTAGCCGTAACAGGAGCCCCAGCTCCTGGGCCAATGAGGATGCGAGTTGCATTCCTTTAGGTTCCCGTCTAACTGCAGCGTCAGCTGCTCGCAAAGCGTCTCTAGTGCCGTGTGTCAGAAAAACACTGTGAAATGGAAGAACCAATTGTTTCTGCAGTTGTACAGCCAGAAGAAGATCCACAAGCAGAGGAGTTGAACGAAGAATCAAAAGGCGAAATCACAAATGCCATTAAATACGCCAAAAATCTACTCCGAGATTTGAGTATTGTAACGAATACATCGCCTAGCGCGAGCTCTGCCAATTCCGTTGCAATTGACGATCAGATATGTATCGCGGTACAGGATCTCTTTGTCGAAAGACAGATCATTATTGATGATGAATTGATAGATTTCAAGGAAGAATATGATGCAAACCACAAACGGAATGAATATTTGAAAAATTAATAACTGGATATATTTTTATAATTTCGCACTCGTTATACTGTTTGTCGATACTCTTTGAAATAAAACTGAAAAATTCGGTGGACTTTGAAAAAAGAAGTACACGAGCAGGATTCGAACACAGTACCTCCAGCGAGGTAGCCGTGAACCTTAACTGCTTGCTGCGCTACACTGACTTGCTGGAAACGTGTGTAATATTACAGGTATACTAGACACGCAATGAACTTCAAAATCGATTTTCTCAATAACTAAGAGCTGTCGCCAAAAATAGTATAGCCAGGTACTCAGGATAAGTGCCTCTACAACATACTCGAAGCGCATCAAAATCCGTGATTTATAGTATGGAGGGTCCACTTGTTCGTTCATTTTTAAGTTTATTTTTTCGTTTTCTTACCATATTCCTTCTGACGATGCGAGCTAAAGAACTACAGACAGGACACAACAAAGTTTCAATAGGAAATTGAAAAAGAATGTAGGAAAGTCATCGAAAAGGAAGAAAGTTTTGTTGTTAGGTAGTTCTCATGCCAGAGGTGTAGGCCAACTTCTGCAGGAGGAATTAGGACAAGAATACCAGGTCACAAATTTTTTCAAACCAAGTGCTTGTGTGGAGCAGGTGACAGAGGATTTAGGTTCACTCTGTAAAGGATTTACCAGGGAAGACACCGCGGTTATTGTGGGAGGACCAGGGAACAGCATCGACAGAGATCCTGGGTACAGTATAGAGTGTGACCTGGTAAAGATTCCGTCGGCATCGAGACACATATTGAATTTGTATCTGTCCTGAGACGCCATGACCGGCCTCATTTGAACTCTTCTGTTGGGAGAGTTAATTTGGAGTTGGTACGGCTGCTTGGGTCGGGTGCGGGGGCTCATGTTGGTGTGGTTCCTGTTGATTCTCTCAGTAGGTGGGACTATACCACGCACGGCCTATATCTCAACAGGAAAGGGTAGGATAAACTGGCTGGGGTTATAGCAGGAAATTTATGGGGGGGAGGCACTGCCATGAATGGTAAAAATACCAGTGGTTACAGGTGTTGGAGCAGCACCTTTTTTAGGATAGGTAAGACAGAAAGACGTCAAGTTCTACGAGAGGTCAGGATTAAAACAAATCTTCAGTTTAGGAAAAAAGTTAAACAGCACAATTCTAGCACATTGGATCACCAATCACAGAGATCAATTACAAATTTTCACCAATCACCAGAAATTTTATCTCCACCAAGTTGTATCTCAGTCTTAGGTAATTGCATTGATGAATTAAAGTCACCCAACCCAGCTGACATAATCTGCCTCTCTGAACACCATGTGACCACTAGTATAGGAACTAGGCTGAAGCACAATGAGAAACTCAGACAGGAGAGTACTGCAATTGTTAGAATAAAGAAAGGTTCTCATAAAAGTGTAATTAAAAATACTGTAAGTATATTTCATCAAAATATTGGGAGTTTAAAGAATAAAATAGATGAGCTTCTGGTTTGCTTAGAAGATTTAGAAGCTGAGGATGAAATAGATATGCTATGCCTGTCTGAGCATCACATTGTTACTGATATGGATAAGGTAAATGTAAGTGGATATAAGCTCTCTGCATATGTAATACCAGAAGATATGGAGAAAGGAAGAGTTGCCACATATATCAAAAGTTATCATTGTGCAAAAGTATAGAAACAAAAAAGTTTTGTGTAGAGAAACATATAGAAGCATGTGCCTGTGAGCTTAAATTAAATAAAGGCACATTTATAATTGTAACTGTTTATAGGTCCCCATCGGGAAATTTTCATCTATTTATGAAAAATTTGGACTCCTTGTTGTGCTATCTGTCAGACAGGGGGAAGCAAATTACTATTTGTGGGGACTACAATGTAGATTATCTGAAAGAGGGTAATAGGAAAAAATGACCTTGAAGTATTACTCGGTTCTTTCAATTTGACACCCGTTATTGATTTTCCTACTCGGGTGGTAAAGGATAGCAGCTCACTGATACATAACTTCTTTATAGACCAAGATAAGTTTAACCAGATAAATGCTCAGCCTGTTGAGAATGGTCTCTCTGATCATGGTGCACAGGTAGTTACAATATATGACATAGCTCCATTCAGCAGTACTAAACAGTCCTCCAAAGTAGTACGTTCAGTCAACGATTTAGCAATTGCAAATTTCAGGGAAAGCCTACAGCAGTTAGACTGGGATGAGGTATACTGGGAACCTGATGCCAATTTAAAATATAATTTATTTCATGACACTTTTGTAGATGCATTTGAAAACTGCTTCCCCAAGAAAATAGTTAAATATACTCGTAAGAAACCATGTAACAAACCATGGCTTACCAAGGGTATAAAAATATCTTGCAACCGGAAAAGGGAAATGTATCTGACAGCAAGAAAGAGTAGTGACCCAGAAACTATCAAACATTATAAAAACTACTGTGATATATTAAGAAAAGTTATTAAAAATCCAGAAGTAAGTGTATCATGTCTCAAAACAGCAACTCTGATAATAAAATTAAAACAATTTGGAATATTATTAAGAGAGAAACAGGTCAACCAAGAGCACAGGACAGTATTACCATCAAATTGAATGAAAACTGTACGAACAAAAAGTTCAGAATTTGAAAATATTTTTAATAATTATTTTCTGAATGTTGTGTACATAGTAGGATCCAGGTGTTCATTAGAAGATGCTAGGCAGTTAATGGAAGAGTCCATACCTATGCAATTTGATACCATTGAAATCTCACCCACTTCTCCCTCTGAAATTAGGAAAATAATAAACTTGCTTAAAAGCAAAAACTCACATCGAATTGATGGCATTTCCAGCAAAATACTAAAAGCTATCTCAACAGATAAGTAAGATTCTCAGCCACCTGTGTAATAGCTCTCTGGAACAGAGCATTTTCCCTGATAGACTGAAATATGCTATTGTTATACCTTTGCATAAAAAAGGGGATAGATCTGATGTCAACAATTACCGTCCAATCTCCCTTCTAGCAGCTTTATCCAAAATTTTTGAGAAAGTAATGTATTCCAGAGTAGCTTCACATATCTGTAAAAATGAAGTAGTAACAAAATTTCAGTTTGGTTTCCAGGAAGGTCGGTCTTGGGTCCTTTGTTGTTCTTAATATATATTAATGACTTGCCATTCTATATTCATGAAGAGGCAAAAATAGTTCTCTTTGCTGATGATAAAAGTATAGTAATAACACCTAACAAACAAGAATTAACTGATGAAATTGTCAATAATGTCTTTCAGAAAATTACTAAGTGGTTCCTTGTAATCGGACTCTCACTGAATTTTGATAAGACACAGTACATACACTTCCGTACAGTAAATGGTATGATGCCATTAATAAATATAGACCTTAGCATATAGCTAAGGTAGAATATTCAAAAATTTTAGGTGTGTCCATTGATGAGAGACTACATTGGAAGAAACGTTTGAGTTCAGCTACTTATGCAATAAGGGTCATTGCAAATTTTGGTGATAAACATCTTAGTAAATTAGTTTACTACGCCTGTTTTCACTCTTTGCTTGCATATGGCATCCTATTTTGGGGTATTTCATCACTGAGGAATAAAGTATTTATTGTACGAAAGCGTGTAATCAGAATAATAGCTGGAGTCCACCCAAGATCATCCTGCACACATTTATTTAAGGATCTAGGAATATTCACAGTAGCTTCTCAATATATATGCTCTCTTATGAAATTTGTTATCAACAACCAAACCCAATTCGAAAGTAATAGCAGTTTGCATAACTACAATACTAGGAGAAAGGATGATCTTCACTCTTCAAGATTAAATCTAACATTGCCACAGAAAAGGGTGAATTATACTGCCACTAAAGTCTTCAGTCACTTACCAAATAGTATCAAAAGTATAACCAACAAGTATTTAAGAAGAAATTAAAAGAATTTCTGAATGACAACTCCTTCTACTCCATAGAGGAATTTTTAGATATAAATTAAGAAAAAAAGAAGAAAAACCAAACAAAAAATTAAAAAAATTAAATAAACAAAAAATAGAAAAAGTTGTTATATTAACTTAATTATGTTATTAAATTAACTTAATTATATCATGTATTGGAAAATTTGACTCGTTCCACATCATTACGAAATTACGTATTCATGATCCATGGAACTAGTATTAATCTAATCTAACGTAATCTCACCTAAAACGCGAAGAAACGGTGTGAGAATGTGAGATTAAGTTAAACATGACAGCATTTTTAATGAAAGGTGAAAACAGCTCATTGCCTGCGCAAATTTCATTGTGTTGGTCGGGTTTGTGCTATCGGGTGTCTGTTTTTATTCTTCTTTAAATACTTAATAAGGTTGCTGCGCGTCATCCACATTCAATTTTGTTAGATTAGGGAGTAAAATTCCCACCTACAGGAAGGAACAGCAGTTCATTGATCTCATGAACAGTGTCCACTCAACATTAGATTTACTGAAGACACAAAGGTATCAAAGTCTTTGGTTGCCAATGGACATTGATTTACATCAGCGGGCCAAGTTAATAATTTGCACCAGGTTGGGATTCGAACCTGCGTCTTCTGCTTGCTGGTTCAAATGGCTCTGAGCACTATGGGACTTAACATCTATGGTCATCAGTCCCCTAGAACTTAGAACTACTTAAACGTAACTAACCTAAGGATATCACACAACACCCAGTCATCGTGAGGCAGAGAAAATCCCTGACCCGCCGGGAATCGAACCCTGGAACCCGGGCGCGGGAAGCGAGAACGTTTCCGCGCGACCATGAGCTGCGGACTTCTGCTTACTGTGCAGATGCCCTGACCACTATGCCATCCAGACACAGTGATAAACATAACAGATGTGCTATCCCTGCTCATCAGCCTCAGTCAGACATGTCCGAAAGTAAAGACAACACATAGGTATAATTAAGGTGATGATGGCCAATTATCCCTTCTGTGAAGATGCACACCAAGCTCAGACTCTTACAGATATTGGCGAGATGCCGCTAATAATGAGGTTAATGAGCAGGTGCACTACATCAGTAGTGTGTGAAATAAGTTGAAATTTTTTTTCTGACTGGAGGCGTGCTAGGGTAGCCCGTGCGGCTGCGTTAACCACTTTGTCCAAATGGAGTAATGGTCAACTCTTCTGCCTAATAAGCAGGAGACCCAATTTCGAATCGCAACCTAGAACACATATTCAAATTGTCCATGGATATACACTGAAGCACCAAACAAATTGCTATGGGTATACGTTTACAAATACAGCGATATGTAAACAGGCAGAATACGGCGTTGCGGTCGGCAACGCCTATATAAGACGACAGGTACCTGGCGCAGTTGTTAAATCGGTTGCTGCTGCTACAATGGCAGGTTATCAAGATTTAAATGAGTTTGAACGTGGTTCTATGGTCGGCGCACGAAGGGATACAGCATCTCCGAGGTAGCGATGAGGTGGGGATTTTCCCGTACGACCATTTCACGAGTGTACCGCGAATATCAGGAATCCAGTAAAACATGAAATCTTCGACATCGCTGCTGCTGGAAAAAGTTACTGCAAGAACGGGATCAATGACGACTAAAGAGAATCGTTGAACGTCACAGAAGTGCAACCCTTAAGCAGATTTCTGCATATTTCAATGCTGGGCCATCAACAAGTGTCAGCGTGCAAACCATTCAACGAAACAAGATCGATGTGGGTTTTCGGAGCCGATTACTGCATGACAGAAAGCATTATGCCTCGCCAGGGCCCGTCATCACTAACATTGGACTTTTGATGACTGGAAACATGTTGTTTGGACGGACGAGTCTCATTTCAAATTCTATCGACCGGATGGACATGTACTGATATGGAGACAACCTCACGAATCCATGGACCCTGCATGTCAGCAGGGGACCGCTCAAGAATCTCGGTGTGGGGTGTGTGTAGTGGGAGTGATATGGAATTTCTAATACATCTAGATATGGCTCTGACAGGTGACACGTGAATAAGCATCCTGCCTGACCACCTGCATCCTTTCATGTCCATTGTGCATTCCGACGGACTTGGGCAATTCCAGCAGGACAATGTAACACTCTACTCGTCCAGAATTACTACAGTGACCCTTCCCAGACATGAACATTATTGAGAATATCTTACGGATGTATGGACAGCCCTGCAGGAGACATGGCGTCAATTTCCTGCAGCACTACTTCAGACATTAGCGGAGCCCATGCCACACCGTGTTGCGGCACTTTTCAGTTCTCGAGGGGGCTCTGCACGATATTAGGCTAGTGTACCAGTGTCTTCGGCTCTTCAGTGTTATTCAGTGCCCATTGCCTGCTAATGTCTTTGTTTCTTTTGTGTTTTGATTCACAGTAGCTGCAGGATCGAAATGGTGTCTGTTCTTCCGGACACGTCTGAAAGAACCGACATCACATACGTAATTAAGTTGATGACGGCCAATGATACCTTCAATGCAGATACACATCAAGCTCGAATTCTGACAGGTACGGCGAGTTGCTGCAGGTAAAGAGGATAACGAGCAGGGCAACTACATCAGTGGTGTGTGGTAAAATTTCAGAATTTGAAATTAATAGGAGATGTGCTAGGGGAGTCCGGGGGGTTCTGGTGATCCTGTGTCGGATGACGTCCTGATCGGCGCATCTGCCGAATTCGAATCCCGGTCCGGCACAAATTTTCAACTTGCCGAATTGATACAAAATGGTGCTCACCAGCACCAAATATCTTTAATTCCTTAGTGTCTTGCTTCATAGCATCTGCAGGATCAAAATGATATCGGTTCTTTTGGACAAGTCACAAATAACAGACACCACACATCTGTATTTAATTTACTATCGAGATTGAGAGGACTGGCAAGTTATCGTTTTTTAATGTTTTAGCTGACCAGGAAGCGAGAAGTCTTTCAGTGTACTGGAAACCAACGTCGACGACTTAAACTTGAAGGCAAATATATTTCACAACAATGTACACAAGAAAGCGGTCCCGAGATGTTAGTGAACAGAGTAAAGATTATGATGAAGACCACCTACACGGCTGTCCAGAGAGAATGATTACAGCAAGGGAACATTGCAAATGGTTGCAGGTGGCTCTGACGAAGCACGTCTGTTTTGCAACCTGCACCACGCAAGTAACGAGCAGCCGTTAGTGGCTCGGCATCACAGTTTTCTTTATCTTAAATGTATTTGTGATTAATGCCCTTTTGGCATATTAATTATTTTATAAATGACATACACGTACTGCCAGTCTTTCACGATGATTTCGTACTTATACCCTATCATACCTTTTAGTCATAATTCTGTGACCATATTATAGAATATAGACCATTCTTTGATATAAATTATGAGGAAGATACTCTTAGCAGTGTTGAAACCCGGTTAATTTGTTAAAAATAGTGACAGAGGGCTGTTTTTCTTTCAGTTGTAAATAAATAATATTACTTAAAAAATCCAAGATTGCGGGACTAGATCAGTTCTGCTTGGTACCCCACCTCCTCCAATCCTAACAAGTCATTTTCAGATTTGTTTTGGAATGACTCGTGGAAATGGCTCCAAGATTCTTTATTTATGTGAAAGTCGAAGGTTTTTGCGTAAATTATTTGCTTCTGAATTGCGTTTACACAAACGCACCCCTGCATTTCATATTGCAAATTAGAGATAACGTGTGCATGGGATGCATTTGCACATGTTATCTCTCTTACAACGTTATGCAGTAAATGTGTGTGGAAAGCTTTGTTTCTTTCTGCGCGCACACACACACGCACGCACGCACACACACACACACACACACACACACACACACACACACACAAAACTATGCAACATGTTTTGCTTGTTCGTGTCATCGCTTTTTGGGAGAGGAAGATCTCGTACAGACCAGTGCGAGAGCTATTCACCGGTGTCTTATGTGCCTGATACCACGCAAACAGTACAACAACCAGTTCTGGTAAGAGAGAGATGACGCATGTCATATTGCTAATGACATGTTCCATGAAGCACAAACAGGGGGATTGGAAGGAAATGAAAACTTCATATAGACTGAAAAAGACAGTTTCTTTGTTGTCAACTACATGGTATCAACAGCATTTCAGCTCAAATAGATACCCACTTCCAGCTACCATAAGATGTCATGATTGGAATGACACAATGAAACACGTCTAGACACTCGTGGGTAGGAGAGTTGTTAGGATTTTTGGCCGCGTAACAGGCAAGGAAACAACTATTCTTGTACAAAAAGTCAGAAAATTTTTGCATATACATTTACACAAAAAAGACAGTTATTTCTTTCAGTGAATGTTGGTTTTTTTGTAAAATCGTTACTAGCCAAGATCGCGCAAATAGGAAAACAGATAATAAGTTTCGATCCTTTTCGATCATATTCAGATAAGAATGTAAAATCTGTGTCTAAGCTAAAAGGACACTTCGTCTAATAGTTGCTAACAGTACAAGGGAGTGTCAACTTCGAACTCGTGCTTGTAACACGAGTATACGGTAAATACAGACAAGCACTGATGTCCTGCATTCACAGTGACATAGACATCTATTTTACTATAAGTGATCTTGGGTAAGAAATATGTTACTAAAAAATGACTTTCATCAATATAACCGATCGCTGTCTCTACACTGACAATGTTGGGTACCCACAACTCTTCTTCGTGTTTTGTTGGTTGTAGTTTTAATAACTTCCAACTCATTATTTAAATCTACAGTATAATAATCCATTTCCTTTTCTAGCCAGTAATTTTGCAGATATGAAGAAGGTATGCTGGCATGTTTTAAAACGTATCTAATTATTTTTCTATAAATAGTCTCTTTCATGGCTTCAACGATTAGCTCCTCTTCCTCTTTCAATACTCTTTTAGTCGAGAGCATTCAGGGATTTTTAATTTCGCCTTTTATTTCCTACATTACACTATCGTTAAAGCAATCCACATGTTGTTGAGTGTGCATTACCAACTGGACGGCGAGGGGAAGAGGAGGGGTAGGGGTTACAGAGCTTAACTGGCCAGTATCTCTGCTTAGCAACGTAGACAGAGATCGCAGTTTGGTTCTCATTGCGAACTAATCTAAAAATATAGTTGTATTATAGACATTTGTACTTTGACCGGTGTCCATTATCGTTCATAGCCTTTTGACAAGCAATTACACTAAACTTTCGTTTGTCTGGGACCAGAATAGCGGCTTTTGCGGCCGTCCTGATTGGACACGTTGTGTGCAACTGTTTGGATGTTCCGCCTTTATATTCAGTCTCTGCGTTACAGTGTTGTGTAAAACTGTGATTGTGATGATACAGCATTTTATTTTCCTTGTTTTCGCGACCTGTTAACTACTGACATGGCAACCATGTTTCCCAGAAAGCTCACTCTGAGATTTGGTTTTGACAAAGGAACCCGTAATGTTCAGTCAAGTTCACTGAAAATTCATGACTGGATCGTTACATTGACATTACTTCGGATCAGACGCACACTGCTTATTATGACTTGGAGCTAAACTGCTTTTCAGTGAAGCTGCTTTCCCCGTTGGTGCCGGATCAGACGCACACTGCTTATTATGACTTGGAGCAAAACTGCTTTTCAGTGAAGCTGCTTTCCCCGTTGGTGCTGGAACGGATTTTGCAGAAATTTAAGGCTAAGCGGAATTCTGCCATCGCGATAATTCGATGAGTACAGTTACTGTTTCAAATGGTGAGGTTGATTATAAACAAGTCAGAATATTTAATTTGCTCCCTGATGTAGCATACTGCTACTTAAAACACGTATTACCTAAATGTGGGGACATCAAGCAAATTCGTAATGAACGATGGTCAAGCCAACATGGATTGCAATGCTGTAGTGGTGTTCGTTCAGTCGATATGCATGTCAAACAAAACATTCCATCCAATAGTTTGGTTTGAGGCTACAGCTACAAAGCGCAAGTTATTTACAATGGGCAGACTTTGACTTGTCACATATGTAACGAAAGTGGGCATCTCCAGCAAAAAAGTCCAAAAAAACGTGTTTGTATTGCAGAATAAGATACAACGGCGTAAAAGGTTAACACTGGCTGATCTTGTGACCGAAAATCAGATAAAGATTGGTGAAGTTTACAGCGATACGGGAAATGTGGACGACAGGCCACAAAATACTCTTGAAGCATTTCCACCTTTACTTAGAAAGGCACTGTAGACAATCCGGCTGCAAAAAGTGGTATAGCCACTAACAAGAGGCGTCGAACTTGTGACGGCAGTAGCACAGATGAAGAAGATATCAACCTCTCGCTGAAGCTGTAGGTGACATTCAGAAAACAGTACTGGAAACTACTGTTTCAGACAATATTGTCATCATAGATTCAAACTCTGAGTCAAGTATATCAGTAAACAAATCGAGTACGCCACTATGAACCGAACAGTTCGAAGTGACGTCACAGTCCCATTGTGTAGTTCTGGTCGCGCCAGTAGATGGCAATGCTCTGGCCTTAGTGACGACACAACCCCGTGCTGCAGTACGGGTATGTCAATCAATGCAGACAGATTCACTCGCGGATGCAACTGAAAACAATCATGAAGAGGTAGCGAGGAATTGTCAACAACAGGCGACGTCACAGCCCAAATTCCAAGGCGAAGAAGAGGAGTTTTACAGCAATAATGCTCAAACAGCAAATGAAAGTGATCGCAAAAGTGACCGAGCACTGGAAGAATGTTTGCAAACTGCTTCTGCGCCGCCTTTGGCAGACAAGATGGTGACAAACGACTGCCCCTCAGATTCACCGACGACGCCCTCGGTGGAAATGTACTCAGGGGGTGGGCGGAGCAGACATTCGGCCAGCGTCACTGCAAACCGCAAGAAAAGTAAAAAGAAAGGTTCAAATGCAAACCGGGACGATGGTGTTCCGTCGGATTCTCAGGAAGCATCCGGCATGGAATGGCATAAAATGATAGACTAGCGGGAAAAAAGGTCACTTCTCTATGTTACAGTCATATACGATGACCACGTTAAACATTAATAGGATACAGTCGGATGTTAAAATAGTTGCTTTGAAACAGTTTCTGTATGAGTCAGCCACAGACATTGCTCTCCTACAGGAAGTGGTATTCCCACAACTACATTTTTCGAATTACGTTGATTTTTACAATATTTCCTCTGAAGCAAGTGTTAGCACGACCGTTTTAGTTAGAGAAGGCATTCCTGTACATAACGTTGATAAATTAGAATCGGGGCGAGGTATTGGAATACATATAGCAGGAGCTACTATTGTCAATTTATATGCGCCCTCTGGCAGCAGTAATAAGCGGCAAGAGCCATATTCTTTAATGAAAACGTAGTTTATTTACTAAGGAAAAACCTACTGCAACCTATAATCAGGGGAGATTTTAAATGTATGAGTCGAAAGGATGAAATCCCCAACTTCAATTACTCGACTGACTTGAGAAACCTTGTTGCTGATTTAAAATTAAAAGATGCGTGGGAAATAAAATACCGAACAATGGTGAACTTCACTCATATTGTTGCGAATTCCTGTTGTAGGATTCACAGAATTTACGTATCGGAAAATTTAGCAGATAAAGTACTGAAAACAGAAACTGTTCCCGTTCGTTTTCCCGATCACAGTGCGTTGCTGACCTGCGTAAATTTAGCCCACAACGTACCCAAAGAGTAAGAAGCCAGTGGAATCTAAATAGAAATTTATTATCAGAAGAAGATTTAGAAGATGTCCTAACCAGAGCTTGGGAAATGTGTCTCCGTTCACTGAACAACTTTCCAAGTGCGACAGAATGGTGGACCCAATGAGCGAAACTGGAGCTAAGGAAAGTTGTAACATATTTTAGTATAGATATGGCGAGAGAAAGGAAACTGACTGTAGAATTCTACTACAGCGTGCTAAGTGACCTCTACGATCAGACAGAAGCAATTCCTACAAGATTAAAAGACATTAAGCAAATGAAAGCAAAATTAATAAATCTGAAACGTAAGGAAGTGGAGGGACTTAAGATAAAATCCAAAGCAAACTCACTGAAGATGAGACTGCTACATTGCACCACCTTGTCAGACACGCCAAGAATAGAAGAAGAAGTTTCATGGATGAACTTCAAATCGATGATGGCACCATAATCACCACTCAGAAGGAAATAATTGAAGAGATCTCAGCGTACTATGAACGTATGTATGCGTCATGGGAAAGAAACGAAGAAGAATACGATGAGCTCTAGGTTACATATATGTCACGAGTATAGCGAGACGATGATGAGAACATCACCAAGGAAGATGTATTAGAAATCGTGTGCAGCTTCCCCGCTAGGAACTCTCCAGGACCTGACGGACTGCCCATTGAATTCTATATGCGATTTTGGACCCTAATACGAGAAAAGTTCACCGAAATTGTCAATTAAGTCTTACAGGGAAATTCGGTGCCTGCAGAGTTCAAACAGTGCAAAATCGTGTTGATCCTAAAGAACAGAGGGTGCAAAAAAATAAACAACCTATGGCCGAATTCACTTGTAAATTTGGATAATAAAATTATAGCACGAGCCATTAACAAGCGCTTTACACCATGCACCGCTGACATCATAGACCAACAGCAGACTTGTGGTTTTGGAAGGACGATTTTACGAGCCGCAGCTTTGTATCGCGATGTCAGTGCGTTAACGCAGGAAGGTAACATAGACTGCTTTTCATAGACTTCCATAAGGCATTTGATCAAATTAATCACAAATACCTGATAGCGAAAATGCACCGAATTGACTTCCTGCCAGAAACCATCGAAACCATCAACAACATAGCAATAGGTGTTACTGCTCAAATCTCCGTGAACTGTAAACTGACAAAAAAAGTTGCAATAAGAAGGGGTGTTACACAAGGAAGCCCCGTATCCATGCTCCATTTCGTTATATCGCTGGAAACTTTCCTGAGACAGCTACAGCAGAGGCTGATAGGCATTACCATTCCAGGAACAAAGACCGTGGTAGGTGCTTACGCGGACGATGTAGGCGGAACCATCAGAGACCAAGCAGATGTGACACAACTAGAGATGGTACTTAAAAAATACTGTACCGCTTCAGGTGCGTGGGTAAATGAAAACGAAAGTAAATTTCTAAATATAAAGCGGCTTGCTAACTTGCGCATTGGGTGGACGAACCATGTTAATGAACACAAAGCTCTCGGAATAGCACGGACAACTTCCCTTTTAAACATGATAGCAATAAATTGGTGAGAGATGGCAAGAAGAATTAAGGGATCTTTGATTGAAAACTGTCAACATATCATAGACCACTTCTAGAGAGTACTGTTTATCAACATGTATATTTTATCCAAGGCCTACTACATAGCACAGGTTCTCCCCATTCCATCATTGGTGGCGAAGACGATCATGTCCACCTTAGCAACGTTTTTGTGGAAAGGGAAATTGTTTCGAGTGCCGGTGAAGACAGCAGTTTTGGATCCAAGCAATGGAGGAATGGGACTAACAGACATCAAGTCTAAAGCGATGGCATAGCATGTCAAACGAACGTGGAGCATAATGTGTTACGATCCGGGGTGCATTACAGCAAAATTATACGACATTGTCAAGCAAGAAAGTGTAGACCCGCCGATAAATATACAAAAAATAGGTTTTAAACTAAAACATATTAGGGAGTATTATCTTCAACTTAGTTATCTCAGCAAAAAGCTTTTAAACTCCAAAAAGGTTACAGCAAAAGCGATTTTAACTGAAAGACGGAAACATGAAAGGAAAAATAACATAGAAACTAAATATGCTGGAGTAGCATGGAATGTGGTCTGGAAAAACATCAGTAGTCATGTTCTTTCGTCTGACGTGAGAACAGCGTGGTAGAAGGTAGTCAATAACATCATCAGCACTAATGAGCGTGTCTTTGCCATCGTTTTAAGTGACACAAACCTCTGCAGAAAATGCAACCTCGTTGATAAAATGCATCACCGTTACACATGTGAAGATCGGATTATCAACTGGAGGTGGACCTGGGAGAAAATTGCTCAAATAACAAGAACTTCAGCAAACAATGTACCGACTAATATTTTCTTCATACCAGAAGAAGGTTACTACCCTCAGGCAAAAAATGAAGCAGTGATTTGGTTAATGGGCAAATATACAAGTCACATTTTAAACGATATTGGGAGCGATGAACATATTGAATACAAGATGTATATGGGAAATGAATTCGAGAAAACACTTAAGTATCAGAATCACCATAAGAAATATGGTAACATGATCCGAATTGTCTTCAACAGAATGGGTATAGGTTAGGAACTAGATTCCTCGCGGAGAGGAGCTGGGTTGTGTCATGTTACCGACCCTAGCCTCACCTGCAAGTACCACACATGAAAAATGAATCAATAGTACAGCAGATACAAGAATATGACGACAATCATCTGGTGTCTGTTATACAGGAAGATCTTGAACTCCCTAAGGATGCGTTTAAAAGGCTGGAACTGACAAAAATAACAAGACAGTGAAGGATTTTGCGATGTAACTGTCCGGGACTGCTCTTCTGCCCACGTAATTTACCCTCAAAGGAACACACATCAAGGATTTACTGAATGATTAATATGGATCTGGGAAAAGATGATGAGGAATCTCAGGCTGCAGAAGAAGATAATGTGCATTCTGAACTGCCATTAGTTGAAGGTGAGAATGGAGGTGCTAAATGTGTACTACTGCTAAAGACTGGATACCATTCTTCATTCTTTGTATGCTGTAATTTATGACTGAAATTATCTCTCACCTTATTTATGTCATTTCATTGTAAGCTAGCCATATTTGTTACTGTTTTGTGTAATAAAAAAAAATTGGACTGGCTACGTCATCTTGGGTGGTTTTAATTTTGTTTTTATTCATTTATTGAAATTGCAGTCTGATTCGCTGTGTCGTTTTAATATTACCCTGTGACTGGATGGAGAGAGGAAGGGGGATGACACAAAGAATAACAGTGCCAGTTCCACCATGGGCCGATGGGTAGGTAAATGACGTGGTTCATCTGACGTGTAAAATGTGAAAAAAGCGTGTCAGATCATGCAGAGCCAATACTGCTTATGTGCCCTTGAATCCTTGTCGGATGTCGCGTATTACAACTAAAAGCGATTCCCTCCAAATGAAAGAAACAATATTGCGACTTTGACTGTTATCTTTTATTTTCATTATTTACTTTTACTTCACTTAAATGTTTGTCCTAGTAATGTCATTGCAAAAGAATAGACAATCACCCATTCATAAATTAGGACCCACTGCTTTATTTTCGTCTCAGAATTTCGGAAACGTATCAGCAGTTAGACATTTAATTACTTTATTAATCTTCGATGTAAATGAAATGAATTCGTTGAGGCCACCTCTTACATAATATCTTCTTTCCCTTGAGGAGCTGACCCCCGCTGCCTTTCTGTTGGTTCGGTCCTCATTTATCTCAAATGACAGGTCGCATATGTAACCTGTCCGTGACTCCTCTTCCTTCTGAGCTTGTATGATAATGCTTTCACTATTGACTGTTTTTGTTATTTTGGACATTATTGCATTTTCGGTTCCGTAGTAATTTTCAAGTGACTCACAATTTCCGATGGTAAGTATACACACGCTTTAGCATATCTGAAGAACATAGCCTTCAATATTTATAAAATATTCCGTCGGTACTTGGTGTACTTAGAGGTATTAAAGACCGAAAGAAATTGTATTAATATTCCAGAATAATACTTATTTTATATTTAGGTGTGGACCAACTTTCGGTTTTCTAGGTCATCGTCACATGACTTAGGATTGAGCAACCTGTCCGCAAAACATCAGTGAGAGCTCCAAACTGTATAAAGAGTAGCACTTCCAAAAATATGTGACGATTTTACGGCCATGCACCTACACAAAAGACACAAATTTGAGTGCTTCAATCTGATATAGGTACAAAACAAGAAATATTGTCAAATGATGTAAGAAGTGTTTCAGACTCTCAAGGGATGAGTCTTAAACCCACTGACTGACTGACAAGCTTACTGTACTACACAAGTTATACAGGTATTAGTTCACGTCTGTAAGCCCAACACGAAACAATAAACAACCATGAACATATTGAAATACATAAAAAGAAGGTATATATTAGGAAACTTCATATTTTACTGTCAAAGATTGCAAGTGTATACCAAAAACAAGCAGCACATTTTTTATACAGACACAGATTGTTCTGGTATAAGGACAAAAGTACAGAGGTTGGTGAATGTAATGAACAGATAATAGGGGGTTGGGTGGGGGTGGGGGCGGTGAGGGAGATAGGTGGATGTTGATAACACATTGTTGGGAGTGGAAATCAGTTAAATAATTTGCAACTTTAACATCTTACGGTGAGAACGAAGTTAACTAGCTTCTGTTACTTTAATAAGATTACTGAAAATTCTGGCTATGAGTTAACACCAGTCATAGAATACTGACTTAATCCTAAGTCTCAAATACAATGTCATTATTCCCTCTTGACATTTACTCATTTTTGATGTGTTTTGTGAGCATGTTGCAGATGTCCAATTTCTACCGTTCTCTAGATCCGGGGGATGGCAAATTCGCTCCATCCATCTCTCGTACAGTTAATAAACCTCCGAATTGTTACCACACGATATTCAATACAATAGCGGCATGACTGCGTCCTGAGAAACAACTGAAATCAGTCACAAGGTACTACCGTAACAATAAATAAAAAATCTAAGGATAAGCTGCTACTAAGAGCTATTGTTTCAGACGTCAGGATACACTGTTAACCTACTCAAATTTCTCGCAGTGTGTCGCCGGAGCTACGTGAGAAAACAGTTTGAAGGAGGTTTTCTCAGAAAGCTCACAAGCAAGCACTTGCTATGGTCGCTAGTTCTTACAAAATCATTTAACCGTCGCATAAAAGCTTTTCCCTCTTTCCTAATATTTTCCACAGTTGGTCATTTTTCGTAAGGATATTAACAAAGTGATGCTGTAGTGTGACCATCCATATAGAACAGTTTGATTGACACTACACAATTGATGAAAGAGGGAAATTTAAGATTTACCGACGACAACATAGAGACATGATGTTTCAGTGTACCGTCACAAGAACTAAGTGAAATGCTAAAACTTGCATGATGTCTGCAATTGTTCTTTGGCTTTTTGGTACAGTTTTTGTTCAGGTTCTGTGAACCACATTAACAAAGCATGCGTCTTATTTTTCATAATCGCAAATAATGCGATAGTTACGACCTTCTGAAGAAGGGCATTAAGTGCCTGAAACCGGTTAAGGAAATTAAATTTCTTTCATGCACCTGCTTGCTGATTACTTCGGTATATACTAGAGGACAATTATAATCGTGAAATTTACCGTGGCCATTATACCCCTTAGTACGCTTACCATTTCTCGAAACTATATCCTTCAGATCTTACATTGCTTGTTTCAACATGATAATTGTACCACAGGAGCCCCTCCCGCCAGAGGTTCGAGTCCTCCCTCGGGTATTGGTGTGTGTGTTGTTCTTAGCATAAGTTAAAGTAGTGTGTAAGTCTAGAGACCGATGACCTCAGCAGTTTGGTCCCATAGGAATTCACACTCACACACACTCCACAAGAGCCTTGACTTGCATTTCTACTTTGTAATTCTACTTTGCCCCTAGTTTACCAATATTGATTAATTATTTCAATTCCTCTCATGTAGGCATTGCAAAACTTAACGGTTAAGTAATGGTTCCACCTAACTGGTACAGGAAGTTGGTGCACTTCTGTATCTTCTATATCTGGGTATTACTCGAATACGAACCGGAAACGGAGCTGGGGAGATTTGGATGCTGTAACGACCCTAACTCTTATCATTTCTCTCATCTGAGGGACGAATTTGGATCGGAGTTAGAGTGACGGGAGAATCGTGGGATCAAGGAAAAAGGCAGAAAAAGAGCTGTATCCGAGTTTTTTTTTTTTTTTTTTTTTTTTTTTTTTTTTTTTTTTTTTTTTGTCATCAGTCTACTGACTGGTTTGATGCGGCCCGCCACGAATTCCCTTCCTGTGCTAACCTATTTATCTCAGAGTAGCACTTGCAACCTACGTCCTCAATTATTTGCTTGGCGTATTCCAATCTCTGTCTTCCTCTACAGTTTTTGCCCTCTACAGCTCCCTGTAGTACCATGGAATTCATTCCCTCATGTCTTATCAGATGTTCTATCATCCTATCGTCCATGTTTCACTACCATACAATGCTGTACTCCAGACGTACATCCTCAGAAATTTCTTCCTCAAATTAAGGCCGGTATTTGATATTAGTAGACTTCTCTTGGCCAGAAATGCCTTTTTTGCCATAGCGAGTCTGTTTTTGATGTCCTCCTTGCTCCGTCCGTCATTGGTTATTTTACTGCCTAGGTAGCAGAATTCCTTAACTTCATTGACTTCGTGACCATCAATCCTGATGTTAAGTTTCTCGCTGTTCTCATTTGTACTACTTCTCATTACCTTCGTCTTTCTCCGATTTACTCTCAAACCATACTGTGTACTCATTAGACTGTTCATTCCTTTCAGCAGATCATTTAATTCTTCTTCGCTTTCACTCAGGACAGCAATGTCATCAGCGAATCGTATCATTGATATCCTTTCACCTAGTATTTTAATTCCACTCCTGAACCTTTCTTTTATTTCCATTATTGCTTCCTCGATGTACAGATTGAAGAGTAGGGGCGAAAGGCTACAGCCTTGTCTTACTCCCTTCTTAATACGAGCACTTCGTTCTTGATCGTCCACTCTTATAATTCCCTCTTGGTTGTTGTACATATTGTATATGAACCTTCTCTCCCTATAGCTTACCCCAACTTTTTTCAGAATCTTGAACAACTTGCACCATTTTATATTGTCGAACGCTTTTTCCAGGTCGACAAATCCTATGAACGTGTCCTGATTTTTCTTTAGCCTTGCTTCCATTATTAGCCGTAACGTCAGAATTGCCTCTCTCGTGCCTTTACTTTTCCTAAAGCCAAACTGATCGTCACCTAGCGCATTCTCAATTTTCTTTTCAATTCTTCTGTATATTATTCTTGTAAGCAGCTTCGATGCATGAGCTGTTAAGCTGACTGTGCGATAATTCTCGCACTTGTCAGCTCTTGCCGTCTTCGGAATTGTGGGGATGATGCTTTTCCGAAAGTCAGATGGTATGTCGCCAGACTCATATATTCTACACACCAAATTGAATAGTCGTTTTGTTGCCACTTCCCCTAATGATTTTAGAAATTCTGATGGAATGTTATCTACCCCTTCTGCCTTATTCGACCGTAAGTCCTCCAAAGCTGTTTTAAATTCCGATTCTAATACTGGATCCCCTATCTCTTCTAAATAGACTCCTGTTTCTTCTTCTATCACATCAGTCAAATCTTCACCCTCATAGAGGCTTTCAATGTATTCTTTCGACCTATCTGCTCTCTCCTCTGCATTTAACAGTGGAATTCCCGTTGCACTCTTAATGTTACCACCGTTGCTTTTAATGTCACCAAAGGTTGTTTTGTCTTTCCTGAATGCTGAGTCTGCCCGAGCTAGTTGGGACATATTTCAAGAACGGGTGGTGTTCAATAGAGAAGGCGGGCGCGCTTTCGGAACGCTTTGTTGGGGACGGGGCAGTCCAAGTGGCAGACGACTCCGCAAGTTACAACTTCAACAACTCCCGCTACCCTGCTGGGTAACACAGTAGGTAGCCCCGCTGATCACCTGATGTGTATTGCATGTAGCCCAGTTTCTACACTTCTGTGAATTGTTGAATGTTCAAATGGTTCAAATGGCTCTGAGCACTGTGGGACTTAACACCTGAGGTCATCAGTCCCCTAGAACTTAGAACTACTTAAACCGATCTAACCTAAGGACATCACACACATCCATGCCGGAGGCAGGATTCGAACCTGAGACCGTAGCGGTCGTGCGGTTCTAGACTGAAGCGCCTAGAACTGCTCGGCCACACCGGCCGGCTGTTGAATGTTATACTTAAAAAGAGAGAGTGCTACATCTGTTAACAGCGAGTCTCTCCTCCGTTCCTCCGCATAACATGAAAACTACACTACCACAGGATATGGACTCTGTATAGTCTTGGAATCGTTCTGGAGAGTCAGTGATACATACATGGTACACTACCCTGCACAGCTGTTGTAGTGTGGTTGGTGCTGGGTTCATAGAGCGTACATAGATCGGTAGTATTCCAGTAATTGTTCGACTGAGTTAGAAATGGGTCGGAGGTGTCTCGGAGTGTCAAAAACGTTGTGGAAATCAAGGAAGATGGAAATATATTTGACCTGCAATTATTTTTTGCCAGATGCTGTGTACGAATGAAGAAACCTGTGTTTTGTGAATCGTTGCTGGGTCTGTCAAAGAAGCCTATTTTTCTCTAAGGACATCACATTGTCTGAGCTTAGAATATGCTGTAGGATGTGCTACAGACTGGCTCGAGCGATACTGATATAAACACAAGGTGCATAAAAATATGGAAGCACCAAAACAGCAGGCCGGTGTGGCCGAACAGTTCCAGGTGCTTCAGTCTGGAAGCACGCGACCGCTACGTTCGCAGGTTAGAATCCTACCTCAGGCATGAATGTGTGTGATGTTGTTAGGTTCGTTAGGTTTAAGTAGTTCTAAGTTCTAGGGGACTGATGACCTCAGGTGTCAAGTACCCTAGCCATCAGAGCCATTTGAGCACCAAAACACAACACAGTATCATATCTAAGACGGTGTGGGTAACCCGTTAGCATTCAAACCAGCTCTCTCACAGAGTGGGTAAATACTGGTCCTATATTGTTTTTAAGGGAATATTATACAACGCATCGTCCCTTACGCTCCTCGGAGTATGGAACCTCATCATCATCCTTCACTGTAGCAAAATGTTTGGGAAACGATGATGGAGATGGACAGATATCATGCATCTGTATCATCAAATTGGACCAAAAAGCGCATTAATATTAAGATCTACTAAATCTGGTGGCCAGGAAATATACGAAAATTAATCTGCTTGCCCACAGAACCAGTCCTGGCCGGCGCGAGTTGTATGAACAGGAGCCCTGTTGTCTTGGAGCAAAGCATCACTACTGGGGAAAAAAACGTGTACCATGGGATGAGCATGATCAGCCAAATGGTCATATAATCCTTGGCAGTAAAGCGACCTTGCAGAGTAACCCGGGGGGCCATGGAATACCATGATACGGCTGCCAAAATGTTTTCCGAACCCCCGTCATCTTTCACTCTTCGGACGTAATCTCGGCCAGAAGCTGAAAATAGTATGAAATAAGACTGATCCGACCAAGTGACTTCCTTTGAGTGCGCCATAGGCCAGGTTTTGTGGCTTGTTTATTATTTTTGGTAGCTACAGGCATTTGCGTTGCGAGTGGGTTTGAAATTCTAGTCCGCCCTGCAATTCCCTGCTTATGGGGATCCCTTAGTGTTCTTTTGGTGCTGACAGAGTTCCCGACATTTACATCTGCACTGACTTTTGCACCTGTAGTCCCCTTATTTTTTGTTGCAGTCCTCTCCAGTGACCACCTGTCACGATGACTCAACTCATACTTTCTCCCGAGTTGTGAGAGCGGATGATGTTTTTCCTGTTTCCCAGTAGCTGTGTAAACTTAAGATACGGTACCTGTTGAAACACCAAACACCTGGGCTACCTTGGTTACGCCCATGCGAGCACCAACAGTTGACCCCCGTTAGATTTCACTGAGCTCCGACATAACACACTCACAACCACAGGGAACGCTGTTCTGATCAGGACTGACTATGACTACTGCAACATCTTGATGGCATTGCTCAGATGCCGTCTGTGCTCAAGTACAACAACGTCACCTGTAGGCTCGGCAACTATCTCCATGCATGTTCAAGCAGGAAATTATCGTAGTTTGTCCTATATTTTTATCCAACCCCCTGTAATTTTCTGCATCCGATCTATTACCGCTTTCGTATATAACGCATAACATTTCACTTGTCAGCGAAAAAATAACCTATTTTCAATCATCAACTTCCAATTCTCAGTGTGAAGGTATTTTACTGTCGCCGCTTACATAGGGAGAAATGGTCATCATAGAAAAATAATATAAATAAGAACTCGTATCGAAAAGTTTAAGAGTTCATTTCTCGCAAATGCTAGTAGACGTGGAACGGCAGAGAAGCAGTCTGAAGGTAGTTCGAAGAACCCTCTAACAAGCACTTAAGTGTGAACTGTAGAGTGGTCATGTAGCTGTAGATGCAAGGGTAATAACCGAACAAGGTGACTCAGTGATAAACAACGAACCCGTATTAGGGTGTCAATCCAAATCCCTGTCCGGCCTTCAGAATCCGAAAGGGATTAGAGTATCGATATTGCGAGCTGATCACATATACTCCATACCACGGTCTCAGCCTGCTCCCTCAGAGGGCGCTGTAGCGTTCCTGAATACTGCAGGGCCGCGGCTGCCTAGCAATTCTTGATCTTCTCTTAAGCTTTCGATGTGAGTTCATCATAGTATAGTGATTGATCTTGCCTATAATTGCCTTCATCGATTCAAATTTCTCTCTACACTATTTGCGAACAGGTATGACAATTTTTGCTCTGTACTTTGCTTTTAGCTAGCTATTCACTTCCTGAAATTCAACATCTCTGACCACAGGAACCGTATGTTCTTTTCACTGGTCTCGGCATCAACACCAGTAAATAATCATATACTGTGTTCTATCTATGCCAAGTAGTACAGAAAGCGATCATCCAGATTTAGATTTCAGATGTTTTCCTAAACAGCTCAAGATGAAAGCCGAGATTTTACCTTCAAAAAGGCATGTCTGATGTCCATCACTATCTTTCCCCAACCTGACCGTGGTCTCCGTCTCTAGAAACCTCGTCATTATTGAGCCATTAAATCCCATACTTCATTGTATAAACTTCCAGTAATTCATAATCACTATGGACTAGGTGTCTTTCCAGTTGGTGTTATAAATGAGTTATGAATGTGAGCTCTCATTTTTCTAATTCTTCCAGCAGATCCCCAAGATAGCCGAAAAAGCCATTTCAGGAAGCTGTGCCATTACATCAGTACCTCAAAACTGGGTACTATGAAGTAAACAAACTAAAGGAACCTTGCTGCTTCGGAAGCGAAATAACACATGGTGGACGATGGAAGAAGGATGAAAGACACCGTGGTGCATGTGGATTTGATTAATACAGAATCGCGAGACAGTTTCACAATTTCGAAATGCTGAATTGAATGTACACAACGGATTTACTAACGCTACATCTTATTTTGACTCTAGCTGTAAACCTTAAGGAGCGGAATTGACTTAATAATGATAATTGAAAAATAAATGTGACGATTAACTCGAGATTTAAATTCACTCCATGGTTTATTACAGTAACATTTGGAATCATACAGCATACAAAATAATTTTCAAATTATCAATGTCACAATGTCATATTTTCTGATGAGAATTGAAAACTGAGACTATCATTCGTCAAGCTACTCAACGGGATGGAATTGCTTAATGATCTCATATCTGACTCAGTGAAAGTATCGCAGCCTGACTACATGACAATTACAGTGACTCTCTGTCCTAATCAAGAACCAAAAAGTCCTAAATATAGGAAGATGCCCTGATGAACATAAGACCGTGAAACTCATTATGAAACTGAATTACGAACTCCAGCTCATCCTAATACGCGAGAGTCGTAAACAACGCACGCTATAATCATCAGTGTAATACTAAGTGAGTGAAGATACCTAGCCTCACTGACACGAAGTTCTGCACTAAGATCGGTGAGCTGAGGACTCGAATATTGGTCCCCAGATACCTCCTTCAATTAACACTGATTGCAGAGGGCATAGCTGTTCACTTTCTAGCACTGTGATTAAGTGTTTTTTCAAGTTTCTATAAATCTGCTTGCTCCCTTTTTTCCAACCACCAGCCCTTTCCAAAGTTTCTACAGCCCGCCAACGGCATAATTGTTTCTTGAACAGACTATCCTACAACGAAAATGCGAAATGTCAACAAACTAATTGATGGAATTTCGTCCCCTCTTCTCTAAAAAGTTTCCTGTTAAGTGTTACGTCCTACTGACATCACTCCTGTCATACCAATCAGTGCTCTGACAAGTACCACCTAGGCTCGCATTACAGGTACGCCAACTGTGCTGCAATTTCTGAACCTATGGTACGCCAGACCAGATTTTTTGGAAAGGTTGGGAGATTTTTATGTGCTGAAGTGTTTCTCTTAAGATTATCCTTTCATCTACCACCCGTTGATAGAGTTCCGTCCTCCGGAAAAATTCTTTTCTCAGTCATTCACAGCAGACCTGTGCTATAAACTGCACAATGACTCCTGTGCCAGCACACTGCTCAGCAAAGCGTCATTCTCCTAGACAAGTCAAGGCGGATCCACCAGCTGCTCTAGTACATTACACCACATCAAAAAGAAGTTTTGCATCATCTCGATTCCGAGAGTTCCGGAACCTGTACAGAAAACTGCAATAGAGATCAACATAAACATCATTTTCGCCATTTTATTGTTCATGAAAGCCACACCATGCATGTTATACCACTGTACAGCGAGACCTTTAGAGGCGGTGGTCCAGATTGCTGTACACATCGATACCTTTAATATCCAGTAGCACGTCCTCTTGCATTGGTGCGTGCCTGTATTCCTCGTGGCATACTATCCACAGGTTCATCGAGGATCAAGGCACTGTTGGTCCAGATCGTCCCAATCCTCAACAGCGATTCGTCGTAGATCGCTCATATTGATTGCTGGGCCACATCATACATAAACAGTCCTTTCCATTCCATCCCAGGCATGTTCACGTTTGGAGAACATGCTGGCCACTCTAGTCGAAGGATGTCATTACCCTCAAGGAATTCATTCAGAAGATGTGCACGACCGGGTCGTGAATTGTCGTCCATGAAGACGAATGCATCACCAGTACGCTGCCGATATCGTTGCACTATCGGTCGGAGGATGGCATTCACGTATCGTACAGCCGTTACGGCACCTTCCATGACCACCAGCGGCGTACCTCGGCCCCACATAATGCACCCCAAAACAGCAGGGAACCTCCACCTCTCTGCACTCGCTGGACAGCGTGTCTAAGGCGTTCAGCCTGACTGGGTTGCCTCCAAACACGTCCCCGACGATTGTCTGGTTGAAGGCATATGCGACACTCATCGCCGAAGAGAACATGATGCCAATCCTGAGCGGTCCATTCGGCATGTTGCTAATCCCATCTATACCGCGCTGCATGGTGTCATGGTTGCAAAGATGGACCTCGCCATGGACGTCAGGTGTGAAGATGTGCATCATGCAGCCTGTTGTGCACAGTTTGATTCGTAACACGACACCCTGTGGCTGCACGAAAAGCATTATTCAACATGGTGGCGTTTCTCTCAGGGTTCCTCCGAGACATAATCCATAGGTAACGGTCATCCACTGCAGTTGTAGCCCTTCGGCGGCCTGAGCTAGACATGTCATTGACAGTTCCTGTCTATGTATCTCCTCCATGTCCGAGCAACATCGCTTTGGTTCATCTCTAGACGCCTGGATACTTCCCTTGTTGAGAGCCCCTCCTAGCACAAAGTAACAATGCCGAGCAATCGAACCGCGGTATTGACAGTCTAGGCATGGTTGAACTACAGACACCACGAGGCGTGTACCTCCTTCCTGATGGAATGACTGGTACTGATTGGCCGTCGAGCCCCCTCCGTCTAAAAGGCGCTTCTCATGCATGGTTGTTTACGTCTTTGGGTGGGATTAGTGACATATCTGAACAGTCAAAGTGACTGTGTCTGTGATACAGTATCCACGGTCAACGTCTGTCTTCAGGAGTTTTGGGAACCAGTGTGTGGAAACACTTTTTAGATGTATGTCGTTCTTCGAAGGCCTGCGTGCCCCTGACTCCCCAGAGATTGTTTCGCCAAGCCTCGCTGTAAATTACCTTTCTCATCTTCTTAGCACTCCTCACTTGAAAAGCTCACTCATAAGAGAAAATTCATGTAGCTTGTCCCATGTTGGATTACAGAATCACAAGCTGCGACATGGTCACGAATGGAATAGTGATACAGGATGTGTAGAATAAATTTTTCAATTTTATGACCTCAGATTAACGGTTTCGGTCGACAGTGACCATGTTCAGATCTGCAGCAGACAGATGGTAAATAAACAAATGCAGGTGGATTGCCTACAGATTAAAACAATAAAATTGGCCGCGATGAAAGTACTACTGACAAACATTTGAATTATGCGCCTTAAATATGACGAAGCACACCTGTCACTCCTGTTTTATAAACGTGTAATATAATGGACCAATAGTGGTACCGTTAAATTACAAACAGAAAATCAGCACCAGTGTCATTTCACACACACACGCACACACACACACACACACACACACACACATATATATATATATATATATGATATAATGATATAATTCTACGACATAAAATAAAAAGACATAAAATAAAAAGAAGAATACAATCAGTGAACTCTGTAGCGGGCTTACCGGGTGTATAAGTCATTACAGTAACAAAACGCAATAAACTGCAAGACGACAACAGTTAGGTTGTTAAAAATGAAATAGTTAAGAGAATAAATTTGATAAGCCATTGAGGCGAGTTTTAGACGTAAATACACTCCTGGAAATTGAAATAAGAACACCGTGAATTCATTGTCCCAGGAAGGGGAAACTTTATTGACACATTCCTGGGGTCAGATACATCACATGATCACACTGACAGAATCACAGGCACATAGACACAGGCAACAGAGCATGCACAATGTCGGCAATAGTACAGTGTATATCCACCTTTCGCAGCAATGCAGGCTGCTATTCTCCCATGGAGACGATCGTAGAGATGCTGGATGTAGTCCTGTGGAACGGCTTGCCATGCCATTTCCACCTGGCGCCTCAGTTGGACCAGCGTTCGTGCTGGACGTGCAGACCGCGTGAGACGACGCTTCATCCAGTCCCAAACATGCTCAATGGGGGACAGATCCGGAGATCTTGCTGGCCAGGGTAGTTGACTTACACCTTGTAGAGCACGTTGGGTGGCACGGGATACATGAGGACGTACATTGTCCTGTTGGAACAGCAAGTTCCCTTGCCGGTCTAGGAATGGTAGAACGATGGGTTCGATGACGGTTTGGATGTACCGTGCACTATTCAGTGTCCCCTCGACGATCACCAGAGGTGTACGGCCAGTGTAGGAGATCGCTCCCCACACCATGATGCCGGGTGTTGGCCCTGTGTGCCTCGGTCGTATGCCGTCCTGATTGTGGCGCTCACCTGCACGGCGCCAAACACGCATACGACCATCATTGGCACCAAGGCAGAAGCGACTCTCATCGCTGAAGACGACACGTTTCCATTCGTCCCTCCATTCACGCCTGTCGCGACACCACTGGAGGCGGGCTGCACGATGTTGGGGCGTGAGCGGAAGACGGCCTAACGGTGTGCGGGACCGTAGCCCAGCTTCATGGAGACGTTTGCGAATGGTCCTCGCCGATACCCCAGGAGCAACAGTGTCCCTAATTTGCTGGGAAGTGGCGATGCGGTCCCCTACGGCACTGCGTAGGATCCTACGGTCTTGGCGTGCATCCGTGCGTCGCTGCGGTCCGGTCCCATGCCGACGGGCACGTGCACCTTCCGCCGACCACTGGCGACAACATCGATGTACTGTGGAGACCTCACGCCCCACGTGTTGAGCAATTCGGCGGTACGTCCACCCGGCCTCCCAAATGCCCACTATACGCCCTCGCTCAAAGTCCGTCAACTGCACATACGGTTCACGTCGTCGCTGCATGCTACCAGTGTTAAAGACTGCGATGGAGCTCCGTATGCCACGGAAACTGGCTGACACTGACAGCGGCGGTGCACAAATGCTGCGCAACCAGCGCCATTCGACGGCCAACACCGCGGTTCCTGGTGTGTCCGCTGTGCCGTGCGTGTGATCATTGCTTGTACAGCCCTCTCGCAGTGTCCGGAGCAAGTATGGTGGGTCTGACACACCGGTGTCAATGTGTTCTTTTTTTCCATTTCCAGGAGTGTATAATGACGTACATAAGAACAACCATACGGAGTTCACAGAATATTACAAATATGATAAAACCTATAGCGAAAGAAGTCATATGAATGAAAAGAGACTGTAGTAAATATTTAGCGACCTCCGTTGGTGTGACCGCCAGAAAGCCGCATAGGCGAGAAGTGGTTAGAGGAACGTGACCGCGAGAAGGCCCCTCGTACTTTGCGACACGTCGTTCGAAGAAAAGAATGATAAAACACTGTACCAGTCCATTAACAAGATTATGTAGTTTATGAATTATATAAACAGAGGAGAGACAAGTATACATGAGAGTTATAGGCTCAGCATAACAAAGTAAATATATCAAGCACTCGTAGGTAGAGATGTAAGTAATATACAGTACTTGGAAGAGAGGCGTTCAATGATGAAAGTAGAGCATAGTCAATAAAATGAAGTAGGCATTTGGTCCAAAGTCATTCCATCCATTGAGCACTTTTCCTGGCACTTGATTTTTCGCGTTTCGAATTTCAAACTCCTCTAACAAGCTGAGAGCACGGCCCTTTTGCCCCTGTGGAGAATGCTCCTATTATTATCAATGCTCCTTATAGAATGACCGGTTTCTGATAAACTAATCCAAAAGCAGTTTTGTTACGTGGCTGTGAATGTTCCTTCAACCCACGTTAAAAGAATGGCCAGTTTGGCCGATGTAACATACATCACAGTTAATGACAATCAATCTTGCATGCTCCAAAGCCATCAAATTTGTCATACGCTCTTTTCCACTGATGCTTTACGCGCAGTTTTCGGGTGCTGATAACATGAAAGCCGCTTCTAAAATTAGATTTTCTGAAACATTTCTCTATTCGCTGGACATTTTGCCGTGAAATTTCCCAAGAATGGTTTTCGTTCGTACTTTATTGGTTCTTTTTCCGGGGTGAGTGTGCATCTGCCTACTGTTTATTACACGTTGCTTTAACCTATTGTAAGGGAGCGTGACATCGTTTACAGGAAAACTATCAGGTATTACAGTTCGCTTTAAATTGCTGAGTTCTTTACGTATTTACCTTCCGACTAAAGTTAGATACAGAAGCCGGTGAATCACTGAGATGAAGAAGGCTTTTTTTGTATCGTGGAGGATGACATGAATCGGCAATAAATTGTACTAACCGTACATGTAGATTTCCTGAAAATCGAAAACTTTTGTTTGTTGTCTACTGTGTTAACAACAGGGTCAAATTGGTTAATAGGGTTCTCTTTTTCAGGTTCGGTAGAAAAAGTTATTTTTGGGTGAACTTTGCCTGCGCCTTAAACTCATTAGTGTCACCCTCTATTACCAATAAAATGTCGTCAACATAACGTTTATAATAAATCGTTTTTTCTTTTAGCAGCTGATACTTGGCAAAAAAAATTATGTTCTAAATCAGTCACAAATGTATCTGCCAAAGAGCCAACTAGAATATTGTACATTCTAAGCCCATCTTTTTGATAATATGTTTTGCACTGAAGGTGAAACAAACTATAAGATAAACCAAAATCTAGAAATTTAATTACTTCTTCACGATCTGCAGAACTGATATTGTTAGTGGGTAGCAGGTTACGTCTAATAATTTCAATAGCTTGTATTATCGGATCGTTGCTGCAGACGTTTCTGACATACAAAGATGCTAATGTCGCGTTGTTTGGTATTTGTATATGCTTGATCGCATTTGCGATTTCAGCACTGTTCTTATTCCAATTTTATGCGTATCTACTACGTCTGATCTTATAAAATGCTTAGAACACTGAAGAAAACGTCGTTTGGGTCGAGTTGCCGCACCCTTCCTACAGGCTGAAACTTCAGCTCATTTTAATGCTTTAGCATTTTCAGTACACTGGCTGGCAAAAAGATGAAGAAACCATAAGACGAAGGGCAAAAAAAAACCTTCTTCGGGCTGTGTAGGAATGTGATGTCATTTTAATGATTGTGAAATGAAGTAAAATTTACACAGAACTCGGCAGTCGGAGTATGCTATCAGTATGACGTTGCCGCCTCTTTGGCCCAGATGCATACGCTGATTCGACTGGAAAGAGCATCATAAACCCAATGTAGTCTCCTGAGGCAGGGTGGTTTCTGATGTCCATTAGTAACTAGCTCGTCAATATATAAATGAAATAAAGGCGGTGATAGAGTGCACCGATGTTGAACACTTTGATTTTTGAAATTTTATCTCATATTTTCGAACTTGAACTTATAATTGTTTGCGTATTTACGTATAAACTCTTTACGGTATTAATAAGATGTTTAGGAAAAACTTTTATTTCCAACATTTTCCACAAAAGTGGTGTTTTTACATTATAGGCTTTCTCAAAAGAAATAAATGGTAAATGGGTATCTAAACAAAATTCCCGACGTTTTTCGGTAATTTGTCTCATTATTTCCTGAAGCCTGATTGTTCTTCTGAGTTTATTGCATCAGAGATAGTTTATCGTCTTTGATTAAGGATTTTCCCACAAATTCTATGTCCTAAATTCAATAAAATCACGCTTCTACAAGGTGTACTAAGGGTAGATGACACATTAGTAACCGATGGGCATAGTGTGGCAAATCTATTTAACAAGTACTTTATATTCGTTACTGATAGGATGGGATTGTCAGGATCAGGAAATAATGCACTTGAATATCTGAAACTAGCCTTTACAAATAGCTTCAGGTACATGAATATGTCACTCACGTCACCAAAGGAAACAACTTTCATAATAAAATCTTTAAAAACAAAGCATTCTAGTGATTACGATGAAATATCAACAAAGTTAATTAAGGCATGTTCTTGTGAGTTTAGTACAATTCTAAGTTACTTGTGTAACCAGTCGATTATAACTGGGACATTTCCTGACTGGCTAAAATGTGCAGACGTTAAGCCTCTATTCAAGAAAGGGGATAAAGAGATACCATCAAACTACAGACCGATTTCACTTTTGCCAGCATTCTCAAAAATTTTAGAAAATGTAATGTACAGGCAGCTTCTCAACCATCTGACCACAAATAACATGTTATCAGGAACACAGTTTGGACTTCTGAAGGGTTCTGATATCGAGAAGGCTATTTACACATACAGTGAAAATGTACTTAATTCATTAAATAAAAAGTTACAAGCAGCAGGTATTTTCTGTGATCTGTCACAGGCATTCGATTGTGTGAACCACAACATCCTTTTAAATAAATTAGAATTCTATGCTGTCACAGGCAGTGCTGCAAAATGGTTCATGTCATACCTCGGTAACAGGAAACAAAGTGTGTCAATGCAAGGGACTAGTGAATTAAGTCATCAGTCATCATCATAATGGGAAGAAATTACATGTGGTGTCCCACAAGAATCAATCTTAGGGGCCATTGCTTTTTCTTGTGTTCATTAATTATCTCTCATCAGTTACACTGCCAGAAGCAGAGTTCGTTTTTTTTTTTTTTTTTTTTTTTTTTTTTTTTGCAGATGACACAAGTATTACAATAAATAGTATGTCGATTGTAGTTCTAGATAGATCTGCTAATGATACTTTCATGGATATTAGTAAATGGTTTAAAGCCAACTCACTGACATTAAATTTCGAAAAGACTCACTATATGAAGAAGAGCAGATAAAAGAGGTTGACAGTCTTAAATTCCTGGGATTACAACTTGATATTAAATTCAGTTGGGAGGAGCACACCACAGAACTGCAGAAACGCCGTAACATATCTGTATTTGCAATTTGAGTGTTAGCATACATAGGCGACATAAAAATGAAGAAGCTTGCATACTTTGCCTACTTTTATTCCATAATGTCATATGGTATAATATTTTAGGGTAACTCTTCAAGTCAAACAAAAGTTTTCAGCGTCCAAAAGCGTGTAATACGTATTATTTGTGGAGTAAATTCACGGACGTTCTGTAGAAACCTCTTCAAAGAACTGGGTATACTAACTACTGCCTCTCAGTATATTTACTCCTTATTGAAATTTGTCCTAAATAATATCTCTTTTTGCAACAAACAGCTCAGTTCATACATACAATACCAGGAACAAAAATGATCTGCACAAGGACTTAAAAGCACTTACTTTAGTTCATCTTCAATAATTTGCCACCAAACATAAAAAATTTAGTTACAAATGAAGATCAGTTTAAAAGGAGCCTGAAAGACTTAGTAGTGGCCAACTCCTTCTAATCCATTGACGAATTTTCTAATAGAAACAAATGATGTATTGTTTATATTCATACTATTAGTATTATTCTTTCAGCTTGAAAAAAATTGACATGTTCCACATCAACGAGGATCTCCTCAGCACGGATCTATGAAACGAAAAACTAAAGTAATCTAATCTACTCTACCTTTGTTTTCCGCCGTTTGCCGATACGTGGTGACAAAGGTAAGTAGCTGTCGAAAGAAACAGATCGCATATGTCAGGCAGTTAGCTTGGACCTCGGTTAACATAACCTCATTCAAACATAAGTCGGTTTGTGCCTGCACCATAAAGTTGTTCTTGATTGAAAATGCTAGTTTACGAGCCTAATTCTGTTCATTTGCCGGAAGTGTTACTGTTTTGTTTCAGTACGAAGAAAACAGAGGCTGAGTGTCATCGAATGCTCTCAAGTACGTATGGTAAGGACGCTATTAGTGGACGAACATGTCATAAGTTGTTTCAACGCTTCAAGAACTGCGATTTTAACGTAGTAGACCGGCACAGTGGCGGAAGAATGGTTTGGAAGATGCAGGATTGGAGGAATTGCTGAGTGAAGACTCCTGTCAAACTCAAGAAGAATTGACACGATTAGTGGGAGCGACACTGCAAGCCATTTCAAAACGGCTCAGGGCTATGGGCACGATTCAGAAAGAAGGAACTTGGGTCTCGTGAGAGCTGAAACCAAGAAACATTGAACGGCGTTTCTGCAAAAACGGAAGGGATTTCTGCATCGCATTGTGAACGAGGACGAGAAACGGGTTCATTACGATCACCCTAAACGCAAAAAATCATGGGGATATCCCAGTCATGCTTTCTACTTCCAAACCGAATATTCACGGCTCCAGGATCATGCTCTGCGTTTGGTGGGACCAGCTCGGCGTCGTGTACTATTAGGTCTTAAAACCAAGTTAAACAATCGCAGGTGCTCGTTGTCTAACGCAATTAATGCGTTTGAGCAAAGCATTAAAAGACAAACGGCCACAATACAGCGAGAGGCACGATAAAGTGCTTTAGCAGCACCACAATGCTCGACCCCACGTTGCAAAATAGATCAAAACGCACTTGGAACCGTTGAAATGGGAAGTCCTACCCCACTCGCCGTATTCTCCAGACATTGCTCTCTCTGACTATCACCTGTTTAAATCAATGGCCCATGGTCTGGCTGACCAACACTTCCGATCTCATGAAGAAGTCACAAATTGGATCGATTCGTGGATCGCTTCAACGGACGAACAATTTTTTTGACGTGACATTCGTACACTGCCCGAATGAAGGGAGAAAGTAGTGGCCAGCGATGGAAAATAATTTGAATGATACAAATGTAACCAATTTGTTCCATTAGAGCCTCTAATGTTGGGGAGAAACGGCAGAAGCAAAGTTGTACACCTTGTATAATTAACTGTGCCTTTCCTATTGCCTTTTTAAATGTAGAAATTGCTTTAACTATTTTCCGTTCTTCAGGTAAAGAACAGTTCTTGCAACATATATTTAAGAAATGGAGGAAGCAAACATCTAAAATGGTTCCTCCATATTTGATTAATTCAGCATTGATGCATTTAGGCCAGTAACTTTTCTATTTTTTGTTCCATTTAAGGCTGGTTTGTCCTCCATTATCTTACTGAAAAGTGGCATCACAGTAATGTTACACGAGAGACAATGCACAAGAACGCAGTATGTGCGTGACGAATCGTTCTGGCGGAGCTCCCTCAGTCACTATAAACCGAAGTCATAACCTATGGCTCCCCAAACCGTGATGCCAGGAATAACATTGCTGTCCCTCCCCAAATCATCCTCAGGTAGTCTCTGCACAACTCGCTAATGAGGGTCCTCCGGGCTAATGTAGAACCGAAATTCATCGCTGAACATACTGCGATGCGATTCGTCAGCAGTCCATGCTTGACGGTCATGACTCCTCCCCAGATGTAGCCTTCTGTGTTGTGGTGTTAACGCCAGCCTACGTACGGGACGATAGTTCGCTAGTCTGGCAGCTGCGAATCTCTGACCAATGCCGTGGAATGAGTAAAATGTCGCAGGCATTATTTGTTCTCGGATCGCAGGCACGTGCGTGAGGGTTGACTATGCGCTTCATGCACAATACAGCGATTCTCCCTTGTGGTCGACCAGAACTTTGACTGCGAGTATATATATGCCCCATGCAGTCCAACATCGGGCCACTTTCACAACCGAAGGTCTCTCACATCTGGGTGCCGCACGGCCCGATCTCCCGGCCAAATGAGGCTTACAGTCAGACTCTCTCAGGTGCTGATAACTCGGACTCAGACGAAAAGGCATCTACTCCATGTTCTCCACAGTGATGACTCAGCATATGACGCTGTTCACGCTAGTTATACAGGATGTTCTGAAATACTCGTTACAAACTCTGAAGGCTTGCCCCCTAGAGGAGAGTGAGAAGATGATATTTTTCACTGGAATCCACGTGCGGAAACGTATCGTTTCCGTGGTGCAACCATTTGAAAACATGTGGATGACACGGTCAGTTATGAAAGTAACTGATTACTTGTGACCAAGTGCATAACTTATTTTACAGTTTCACTAATTAACAGCTATAGAAAACGCTCGTCTACATGTTGACGGCTTCTCATCAACGTGATGCAGTACAACCTCTTCCAATTCGGGTGTGTGGCGTCTTACTGGAGCACCGCAGTCAAACCTGCTCATGGTGAAAGTACCCTTTACCGAAGCTGTTGCGTAATTGTGACGAAAAGGTATGCGATGGAGTCGGACGTTGTGGATAGCGATCTTGATAAAAACGACAAACAGCTGTTCCACTATTGTGAGCTTCGGCAAGTAGAAGGATTTTGTCGGTATATTCTGCAAGCGTGTACTCAAGTATGTTGCTCTAACACTCACAGACATGTGAATGAGGTTCGACGCGGGTCAGAGAGGTAGGGCAGACGTCAAATGACATCAGCCGATATGAGGTAATCACCCCTCATCATGACAACCCTGATGCATACCTACCTATGAAACAGGATTGCCAACGGCTTTAGCAAGGAAACGGTACGTTTCCAGGCCTGAGTTCCTATTCAAAATAATACGTACTCTCTCTACTCTACAAGTCTACACGTTTGTACAGGGAATCAGTAGCGAAGAACAACACTAAACTCAAACAACATTAACGCACTCTTTAAGTATCCGTCTTTGGTGTGTACGTGTACTAAGTTACATAGTTGTATGCCCATGTCTTCTCGATGGTCACAGGTACTTATGTAGTTACGCTTGTAAATTCAGTGTTTGCCTGCCACATGCTGGTGACTGGAGAGAATGGTGGCCTGTCCTCATGGACGTCAATTAACGCTTGACAGCGGCATAATCCCTTACATTGAGTAACAGGGGAAAATATGATTAAAATCGACGACAACAACTGAAGAAATTATTTTTAGATATGAAGGAGGTCGGTTGTAGCGTGTAAACCTTTTCTCTCACTGATTACGTTCTATTGTAGAACTGGAAAAGTGTACTGAAATGCAGGAGGATCTGCAGCGAATTGACGCATGGTGCAGGGAATGGCAAATGAATCTCAGTGTAGACAAGTGTAATGTGCTGCGAATACACAGAAAGGAAGATCCCTTATCATTTACCTACAATACAGCAGGTCAGCAACTGGAAGTAGTTAATTCCATAAATTATCTGGGAGTACGCATTAGCAGTAATTTAAAATGGAATGATCATATAAAGTTGATCGTCGGTAAATCAGATGCCACACTGAAATTCATTGGAAGAATCCTAAGGAAATGCAATCCGAAAACAAAGTAGGTTACAGTACACTTGTTCGCCCACTGCTTGAATACTGCTCACCAGTGTAGGGTCCGTACCAGTTACAGGATCATTTAGTAATCGCGAAAGCGTTACGGAGATGTTAGATAAACTCCAGTGGAAGACTCTGCAGGAGAGACGCTCAGTAGCTCGGTACGGGCTTTTATTGAAGTTTCGAGAACATACCTTCACCGAGGAGTCAAGCAGTATATTGCTCCCTCCTACGTATATCTCGCGAAGAAACCATGAGGATAAAATCAGAGAGCTTAGAGCCTACACAGAGGCATACCGACAATCTTACTTTCCACGAACAATACGAGACTGGAATAGAAGGGAGAACCAACAGAGGTACTCAAGGTACCCTCCGCCACACACCGTCAGGTGGCTTGCGGAGTATGGATGTAGATGTAGATGTAGATTCACTGCGTTGCGCTTTGCACAGCAACATAGAAAACTTTCGTCAAATATTTAGAAAGAGTTCTGGTGCTTGGTAATCACGGTGGATTAGTTGTATTTCCAGATGGCGTTGTTACGAAATTATGAATATGAGCTCCGGCAGCTTCCTGATTCTTCCAGTTGATCCCTATAATGGCCGGAAGAGCGGTTTTAGGAAGCTGGAACCCGGCGTTCCCTTACGTCTCGGCGCCGCGGCCGATTGTTCGGGCTTTCCTTCCTGCGCCTTCCTTGCGAGTAAGAAGGGGCCAGCCAGTCCCTCGCGGAGCCATTGTCGGGGATTTCTATTTAAATACCGCTTTACACCTCTGGCTGGTGGCTGTCGCCGCTGTTTGCACGCTTTTAAACCACCTCATTGACCCCGGTTGGCCGCCCTCGTCCAGGTGTGAATGCTGTGGGCTGTGCTTTGTGCCCGCTGCGGTGGGAATAAAGGCCCGCGAGTGCGCTGGAGGGCGGGCCCTAGCCGAGTGTGAAGAGGGCGGCCGGGTTTTATTTCTCTTCTGCGTTGGAGCGCTGACATGCTCGCGCTAGGCCTGGCGGTGGAGCCGAATTGCGTGCCGCTTAGGCCGGCGAGCGCGCTGGAGCCCTGTGATCTGTCTCGTGGAGGGCCTAACCGCTGCCGACAGGGACGGACACCTCGGCCGCAGGGGGCTGTCGCGTGCTCTCCCACGGCTGAGGTTGAGGAGCCAGAGAGATTAGTATGGAAGCGGCAGTTACCGCTCGACTGTTAGTGGGCAGCTGTTTGCTTGGTTGCTCTGTCCACAGCTTCTGATTTAACTCAAACCTCGTGATGACTGGGTGTTGTGTGCTGTCCTTAGGTTCGTTAGGTTTAAGTAGTTCTAAGTTCTAGGGGACTGATGACCATAGCTGTTAAGTCCCATAGTGCTCAGAGCCATTTGAACCATTTTTAACTCAAACCAGTTTTAGTTACCAAGGAATGATTTGCAGCAACTGCTCATTTCCGAGAGGTTGTATTCAAAAATTCTCTAAATGTACTACACTGACTCTACAAACGTGTAAGCAAAGGGTTCCGCGGCCGTTGTCACTGTTAGTAGAATGCTGTGACCGCATTGTCAATATATTGAAACATGAATATTTGAAATGTTACTGAAATCACGTAATTTACAGTAGTCTGAAATCCACCTGTTAGAATGGGAATAGCATGTCAACATGTATTTTATCTCGTTGCCTATGCGCTTTGCCCTGTTCTGAAATTCTCTGACTGCGAGAATCTAAATTTAATTTAGCTTCGAGAATGTAAATGTCAATAAGACCCTACATATACTAAGATGGTATCTGTTCTTTCGGACATGTTAAGGCTCACCGGCCACTTGACCATCTTCTTCCTCTATGCGAATGTACAAACAGTGCCCGAACTCTTACGGGAATCGGCAACGCGCCGCGAGCAATGAGTATAATTGGCAGGGGCACTGCGAATGTAGTGCGGGACAATACGTTGAGAATGTGTGTTTCGCGGGAGGCGTGCCAGAGATAAATCCCTGCAGTCGCGCTATCCTCTGTACCTTGGTGGCTCAGACGGATCGAGCGTCTGCCATGTAAGTAGGAGATCCCGGGTTCGAGTCGCGGTCGGGGCACACATTTTAATCTTTCCCTTTGACGTATGTCAACGCCTGTGAGCAGCTAATGGTGTTCATTTCATTGTAATTCAATATGACCCGCCAGAGTAGCCAAGAGCGCTAACGCGCTGCTTCCTAGACGGGTAGGCGCGCCGGCCCCGTATCGAATCCGCCCAGCGGATTAACGACGAGGGATGGTGTGCCCGCCAGCGTGGATGTGGTTTTTAGACGGTTTTCCACATCCAGCTAGGGGAATACCGGGCTGGTCCCCACGTTCCACCTCAGTTACACGCATCGCAGACATTTCAAACACGTCCGCACTATTCCACGATTTTCACTTGTCGCAGACAGTTGGGGTACACTGATTCCGTCCCGGGTGGTATGTAGTGGCGGCAGGAAGGGGAAGTGGCCATCTCTAACACTAACATTTCCAAATCAATTGCAACAACGCCGACCCTGCGATCGCTGTGGGACTATGGCGTAACCGAAAGAAAGAAAGAATGTAAGTGTCAATAACTTTAACCAAACTAAAGCTGCATGAATTAACGTAACACAAAAATTGAATCTGATGCAACTCTGTTGATCTGAAATTGGTCCACGTCATAAAACAAAACTTGATCAATCGGAAAATAATGGTCCCTGTGCTTCATGAATGCTATCCCAGAAATAATAAAATTTCTTACCTTTATCTGCGCAATGGTAACGTTCTTCGCACTGCTCTCTGTTAATATTCTGAATTGTATAGTTACCAAACAGCTATTGTGCAACGCTGTTGCTTAGCTTACATTTTAATTAAATTGAATGTGATTGAGACAATACTTCTTCGAAAAAATAGTTAATCATAAATGACATGGATCTGGGAACAGGTATTGACATGGGGTAAGTAACAATATGGTACAAACTTTAAAACATGTAGTTTCACTCTCTTAAAATTAATAATGCCCACAATTACCACACTCAATAAATTGAGTATACCTTAACAATTAGCTTTACAAAATCATTGGATGTGAATGCAAAACATTGTCTCAATCATCACTTACGAATACGCGCAGAAGTTGGAAATAATTAAGGCAAAGAAAGTTGCTTTATTAATTATTTCCAACTTCTGTTAAGGTTCCTTTTACAGTTCGCAATCATCTTAGTGCCTAGCAAATAAAACACATCATTACTTCCTGTAAGGAGTAAGTATATATCCGGCACACATCAGATACAACATGTCTCTACACTTGATGGTCCTCTATACATCTCTCGAGCCAAAGTTACTCTAACACATTACCATAATACCTTGAATCAGCGATCGCTGTTGAGCAACGACGCTACTACACAATCGATACTACGTTTGACAATCTCTGTTACAATATAACATTTTTTTACAAAACCTTGTACAGAACTTTCAATATGACTCAGTGCAAAGCCCTGAGGGGTACCACTTGCCATAGTGGCTAAAACTCCGCACAGTTTTATACAATGGTGTCCAAAATTAAAGCAAAAAAACGGAAATTATGCGAGTTTGCGTTTAATTTGCCACAAAACAGTACAAACACGTCATAGAAGAAATAATGTAAAGAATACAGAACCTATTCGACTGCTACATGCGTAACCGTAGACAAAAATCGTCGTTTATTTTTCCAACTTAACGGATTTGCACGCACGTTCTGACAACCAGTTAATGTGCTCAGTATGGGGTGTAACCACCTCTGTCACCAATACAGGCCTAACAACAACAGGACATGCTGTAAATGATGTCATAAATCTCATATTGAGGCGATAACGCCCCTTCTTCCGCGGACCTGCTCACAAGTCTTGAAGAGCGGTTAGCGGATGCTGACGTAATGCACCCCATCTCCCTAGCGCATCCCAGATATGGTGTACGGTATTCAAATTGGGAGAGTGAGCACTCCACGCCATGCATGCAGTGTGTTCCGCATCCAGAAAAACATCAAACACCCGCGTTCCATGAAGTCGAGCATTATGGTTAATCAATATGATGTCTGGACATACAGCGTCTCGCAAAAACCGCGAATGAGATCCCAAGATCTCCTCACCGTACCTGACAGCAGTTAAATCTAACTGATTGACCCATACAGTTTCATGAAATGGTTTTAGAGTGATTAACATAATCCCCGCCCACAGAATTAGGGATACTACTCGAAATCGGTCTATCATGTATGGGTCTCGAAAACGTGTTCCACATGCCCTCCAGATGCGAATCCGTCGCGAATCAGTCTCCAGACCAAATCGGGATCATCTGTGAAAAGAATACTGGCCTGCCTTTCAACCATCCAGGAGGCTTGTTGGTGGCTCCACTCTAGACCTTCCCTTCTCTGAAGACACGCCGGAGATAGACAGGAGGTCTCCAACAATAAAGGCCACTCTGCTGAAGCCTTCTGTACACGTTCGCCCCTATAGAACTTGTCCAGGGAAGGTGCGAGGTCAGATGCCAGTTGCAGGGCCAGTACTAAGGCGGTACCGTCGCGCCCTTCAACCCAAATATCGGTCCACTTTTTATACTGTTGCACGTGGCCAGCCCTGTCCTGGTCTCCGGGATACAGTTTCAGTCTCTATAGACCATGGCCTCACCAGAGAAACAACCGAACAATTCACAGCCATTGGGCCACATCAGTCTGTGACTCTCCTACTTACATTCTTCCTATAGCTCTCCACAGCAGACAGTTTGATGGCGTCTTCTCTGAGCCGTAATACACCGTCTATGACTAAGTAAACAGCGATTGTGGTTGTGAGACTACACTGAAAACAGTACCCGCATTACACCTCTTATAGATGCCCTGATGTCATTACTGGTGGCGTGGTTTTCATCGGAATGCCATCTTCCGAGCAGAACCCTATCGTAACGACGTCTGTTGACAGTTTGTATGAATATGTGGTGAATTAGACACAAGACGGGGAAATAGCTGTTTATTACTTTAATTTTGGATACCCGTGTATTTGACAATGCGATCGACAGAGTGTCATTAACAATAAACCATTACGACTTACCTATATCTTATTCTGCTCCTGGATCTTATTCTACACGTTTCTCCCACTTTTGAAGTGCATTCTTTAATTTTATTAAAAAAGAACAGCTTTAATACCATCGGAATTTCCACCTCGATCTCCTTCACTATATCAAATAATCGTCCCTTCAAATTGATTTTCATACTGGGAAAGAGGACGAAGACACACAGAGACACGTTTAGTGAAAGCAGTAGGTGGCAAAAGGATGTCATCTGAATTTAATCACAACTTTCTTAATAGCGTAGGACGTGCGCAATCGCCATTGTCATTATGTAGTACCCCATTCGTCCGTTCGCCATTTTTGCGGATGTTTTCTCATGCTCTCTCTCCTACGTCTTAAAGTATAGTGAGAAAACTCTTTATTGATCGTCTGCCAGGGAGCGACGAACTATTTATTAACAATCAAATCAATAAATCAGTAAACAGAACAGGATGTATAACTGACCTCTGTTATTTGAATACATTTCACAAGACACCATCACATATTTATTTTATAGGTTGTAGCAGTATTTCAAGAGGATCAGCTATAAACTCGTCGCAGTTGAGAGAAATGATTATACTTGAAGGTAAAAAAAGAAGGGAGATGGCACTACAAACTTAGGCTGTACCTTGTTTTGACGTCAGAGAGCGCAGGGCATGCCGAAATCTTAAATAACCCAAAGCATTAGCAGACTACTGTTTAGGATTTCTTCTTGTTCATTACTTCTGTCATGTGCACGCAACGACTGTTTGAAATACTAAGAATTACAGTGCTTACGTGAATACAATAGTGCCAGGAAAACAATTTCGAGCTTTTTTTCAGTTCTTAAATGCTTGTTTGTTGCAGTAGTACGGCAGATTTGGCCTCGTTAAAGTAACTTATCTTTTGCTGATACATTTCGAATAACCAAGAAGAGACGGAAGTGACGTGCAGAGCATGCCATTGTTATCCACTTAATTCCACTTTTAATGTATTTTAGTCGTTAGAAAATGAAACTGGAACTCCTAAATCAGTGCTTGTTCGCTTATTGATATTGCTTCTTGTTCGTTACATTTTCAGCTTTCATCTCGTATACACAACATTCTTTATGTTCACGTTTGCAAAAACCAATAACTACATGTTTCTTGCTAGCCCAGAAGCAAGGTATGCTATCGTATTTTGTGCACGTAAACGAAGTGAACGAGTATTGAAATTATAAAGAAACAGAACAGAATAGAGGGGTACCTGCGTGACCTGTACAGTTCTTGTTTTATTAGATTGTCTTTGCATTAGTTTCACTGTTGTTTACACATCATCAGACATATGATGCTTCATTCAAGGTGTGCCCAATTAAAGCAATTTACAGGATAAAAAAAAGATATATATATATATATATATATATATATATATATATATATATATATATATATATATAAGTTTGAAGTCTGTTCCACATTGTGAAATGGTGTAAATGTGATTAACAGAATGGTCTCAAACGCTTATTCGCCATAAAATTTATATGTAGCTTTAACTTGTATGTAAGTCGTTCAGCGGTGATAAATTTTTATTTAAGATTTAAAAAAATTGAAATGGGTACGTTAGAAATTGAACAATTGCAAGCATTAGAAATGAATGTCTCTGTTCCGACCAGATGCACACTTGTTCACAGTACTTTTTGAATTAAGTTCTTTTGCAATAATAACAAATAATTTGTAGCTTCCATTATTATGAACAGTGCAGTTGAAGAGCTGGTGCCAAAAATACTTCAGCAAATTCTTCATGCCTCTGATTAAAATGATATCACAATGCCGTCGTAATGGCTGCCCTTGTTAATCCTGCTTAAAGCCAAGTTGTGCAAACGTTGCAACACCACAATTTAGACTTATAAGTCTTGCAACTAAGGCTAATAATACCAAAGACGACTTATTAACACAAAAGTATTAATAAACATAGTCTTCCATCAATATGTGCCTATGTTACTACACAACAGTAACGTCTTGAAAAGGGCACCAAAACACGGCCCTCACTATCGATACTGAGAGGCTCCACGGAGCTGCTCATCCGTCTACACTAAATATTTTCTATGTAAAAGATATTCCCTATAACGGAATGTGGGAATACTACCTGTTACGCTATCTCTACACTGTCTACCGGGTCTGCCTACTTCGCTTGTTCCCTTGTAGAAAAAGCGTTTATCAAACGGAAAGCCGGCCGAAGTGGCCGAGCGGTTCTAGGCGCTTCAGTTTGGAGCCGCGCGACCGCTACGATCGCAGGTTCGAACCCTAGCTCGGGCATGGATGTGTGTGATGTCCTTAGGTTAGTTAGGTTTAAGTAGTTCTAAGTTCTAGGGGACTGATGACCACAGCAGTTAAGTCCCATAGCGCTCAGAGCCATTTTTTGAATCGAACGGAAACAAGAGTGTAAGTTTGGCCTCCCTCAGGCCAAGCACCTTCCCTCTTTCTTACACGTGTTGTTATGCTTTACGTGATAACAATGAATACCAAGTTAAGTGGGAGCTCAGTCTGTACTTAAAATACTTCTTTCACGTTTCTAGATTAAAAATTTAATCATGCTTTTACCATACTAATTTAACTTTTTCAAAAATTACTAAATGAGCATATCTGATAGCGACAACACACTATTTTCTGTTAAATCTTGCATCGTCGAATGTCATTTTTATTTTTGATAAGTGTAAGCTGTTCGTCTCAACAAACTGGTCGAGACTCGAGCTAACCGTGTGCGTCTGATGAGAACTTACGACAAATTAAAGAAAGTTTTGGACTTTTTCGAACTTCGCTTATGAACTAAAGTTCATATTTCCGCCTACATACGGATTAATCATACCCGATACACAATCTTTGAAAAAGTGATTAATTTTATGGCCCTCTGTATTGACATTAAATAACTGAAAATTAGACAAGTAAATACTCTGAAAGCAAGCACGTCCGCTCTACAACATGACATGACATGAATCAAACAACTGACATATTTTCGATACACAGAAATGGTATAAAATTCTAAAAACTAAATGGAGCACGTCACCATAGACGTGTTGGAAATACACTAGTACGGCTTGTACGTCTCACAATATCGCAGTTGTCTATCTGGAACCTAGACGCAATTTGCTCTTACGACCTTAATAGTTAAGTACCTAGAAAAGACTTAACAGTGCGGTAATCGCCTACGTTTCTTCGATATGAATCTAACAACTTACATAAATGTGGTCCTAAGACCTGGAAGTATCAATTCACACATATTTATCTGTCTCTTACTGTATTTTATCCAGATCATTTAAAAATTAACATACACCTGCTGGTCAAAAATATCTGAACAATTATTTGTGGACATTAATAAGGATTGTGTCCACCCTTTGCCTATATGACGACGATCATTTCCAATAAGGTGTTTGAATGTCAGTAGAGGAATGGTAGCCCATGCTTCTTCAAGACCCGAAATTGACGATGTAGTGATGCTAGACGCTGAAATATACAGCGAAATCGACGTTCTGTTTCATTACAAAGGTGTTTCAATGGATTCAGGTCAGGATTCTGTTCAAGCTGATCCACTTCCGAAATACACTCCTGGAAATGGAAAAAAGAACACATTGACACCGGTGTGTCAGACCCACCATACTTGCTCCGGACACTGCGAGAGGGCTGTACAAGCAATGATCACACGCACGGCACAGCGGACACACCAGGAACCGCGGTGTTGGCCGTCGAATGGCGCTAGCTGCGCAGCATTTGTGCACCGCCGCCGTCAGTGTCAGCCAGTTTGCTGTGGCATACGGAGCTCCATCGCAGTCTTTAACACTGGTAGCATGCCGCGACAGCGTGGACGTGAACCGTATGTGCAGTTGACGGACTTTGAGCGAGGGCGTATAGTGGGCATGCGGGAGGCCGGGTGGACGTACCGCCGAATTTCTCAACACGTGGGGCGTGAGGTCTCCACAGTACATCGATGTTATCGCCAGTGGTCGGCGGAAGGTGCACGTTCCCGTCGACCTGGGACCGGACCGCAGGGACGCATGGATGCACGCCAAGACCGTAGGATCCTACGCAGTGCCGTAGGGGACCGCCCCGCCACTTCCCAGCAAATTAGGGACACTGTTGCTCTTGGGGTATCGGCGAGGACCATTCGCAACCGTCTCCATGAAGCTGGGCTACGGTCCCGCACACTGTTAGGCCGTCTTCCGCTCACGCCCCAACATCGTGCAGCCCGCCTCCAGTGGTGTCGCGACAGGCGTGAATGGAGGTACGAATGGAGACGTGTCGTCTTCATGCGATGAGAGTCGCTTCTGCCTTGGTGCCAATGATGGTCGTATGTGTGTTTGGCGCCGTGCAGCTGAGCGCCACAATCAGAACTGCATACGACCGAGGCACACAGGGCCAACACCCGGCATCATGGTGTGGGGAGCGATCTCCTACACTGGCCGTACACCTCTGGTGATCGTCGAGGTGACACTGAATAGTGCACGGTACATCCAAACCGTCATCGAACCCATCGTTCTACCATTCCTAGACCGGTGGGGGAACTTGCTGTTCCAACAGGACAATGCACGTCCTCATGTATCCCGTGCCACCCAACGTGCTCTAGAAGGTGTAAGTCAACTACCCTGGCCAGCAAGATCTCCGGATCTGTCCCCCATTGAGCATGTTTGGGACTGGATGAAGTGTCGTCTCGCGCGGTCTGCACGTCCAGCACGAACGCTGGTCCAACTGAGGCGCCAGGTGGAAATGGCATGGCAAGCCGTTCCACAGGACTACATCCAGCATCTCTACGATCGTCTCCATGGGAGAATAGTAGCCTGCATTGCTGCGAATGGTGGATATACACTGTACTAGTGCCGACATTGTGCATGCTCTGTTGCCTGTGTCTATGTGCCTGTGCTTCTGTCAGTGTGATCATGTGATGTATCTGACCCCAGGAATGCGTCAATAAAGTTTCCCCTTCCTGGGACAATGAATTCACGGTGTTCTTATTTCAGTTTCCAGGAGTGTAATATTGTGACAATTATTGCTTCACAGATGCTGCTTTATAACAGGCTTCATTGGCTTGCTGATGCAAACAATCATTGTCTCCGAACATTTCCTCTACGGGTTCGCCATATATAATACTGTAAAATGTTTTCATATACTTCTGTACGTACCGTTTTCTTCTTTGTAGTAATGGACCCACAACCTAACCATAACAGTTGCCCCCATACTGTAACATTACCTTCTGACATGCTGGTAAGACACGTGATAGCAGGTAAAATTCTACAGGCATTCGCCAAACGTACACCCTTCCATTGGACTGAGACAGGATCTAGCGTGATTCATTACTCCAAATCATGCGTCTGCAGTCATCCACTGTCCAGTGGTGTGGTTCTTTAGACCACCTCAATCGTCGCTCAGCGCTGAATGCAGAAACGGGTCTCTTACGATGAGCTGCTCGACTTTTACACTCCATTCAAACTCTCTACGCACAGTGATTGCCCTAGCTGGATTGTTGGCGGCATTCTGGTAATCACGAGTGATTACTTCAGCTGATTCCACACGATTTTTACAACGTCTCCACACAATGCTACAGTTCGGCAGTACTTAAGATCTGCCTGGTCTTACTGTGGTGGTTCTCCCGCGTCCCCCTCCACAATAGCATCATCAATAATCTACTTGGGCAGCTTTGGAAGGGCTGAAATACTCTGATGAATGTGTTATTCAGGTGGCATGCAGGGAATAGTCTTCTTTCGACTTCTCCTGACCGACTTATTCTGCCGTTATTGCTTTTCTACTGACAATACAATCCTCCCCGCCACATTTTACAATGGGAGATTCGCCTCTCATGACATCTAGAGATCAATTCTGCGTTACAACAGGTTGTCTGGGTACTTTTTATCACATAGTGTAAGTGGCGCTTCGTTGTTCGATTCAAAAAATTTCAGAAAAGAGTAGGAGTGAATAAACGTTAGTGTCTTTTAAGTACAGCTGCTAACAAAATAAATATTTGCGTATGATAACTGCTATTCTATAGCACTCGTTGATTCTGCATGGGCGGTGCGAATTCAGCGAGGTGTATGCCAAAGCGCCAAGCTTTACTTTCCAAGTTTAACACAGAAACGAGCTCCAGAGGGGTAACCAAGAGACTGTGGCATCGAAGAGCGCAGTGCGACAAGAAGCAATCGATCATACTGACACAGTGTTAAAAACAGTAAGAAATCCATCTCACGTCAGTTAGCGCCTAGTTGCAGAACGTGAAAGCAAGGAAATCGGGGATGATACAATAGATTCATTCCAAAAGATTCATATTTGTAGAACAATCAGCCGCACATTCACACATGGAATATCTGTTACAAGTACTAAGTGTTTCCAATCAGTTAAGATCGAAGTGAGTCGAAAAGTTCATCGCAAGCCACTGACTATATATCCGCATATAGGTCTAGTAAATCAATAGGATGGCATAAATACGGCTTTAATACATCGTTGTGGATGATGGCTTCGTGTATGTACACGAAAGAAGAACGCACGAATTTTATTTTCATAGGACAATAACGGGTTATTCTTAGGTGCAGCACTGAAAAAGGCCTAATTTGGAATCAGCTCTACTTATTCATTTACGTCCTTGGACGATATCTATAGTAATAACATGATGTCGTTACAAGTGGTTTCTGCTCGAGGGAAAGGGGCGGGGGAGAAGGGATTTGGACATATATCCTGACTTTTCCAGCATAGAATTCCCCCTTTCCGTTGATTTGATCAGTATTCCAATATTCTCTTTGTTTCTTTATTGGTATTATTCCTGAAAAAAATATTGTTAAGCATCAGTGGTACTCTGATTGAAGAACCCTGTTCGTATTTACGAGAAGATCGAAGCGCTCATTCTCCGATTGCCTTTTTGTTCAGTTTTGGGGTTTTTAGAATTAACTTGGTTCGCGTCTTCTACATGCCCAAAATTTTGGTCGAAATATAGTGAAGGTTAAACTTGTTTCTAGTCAGGATCAATGGTAGCCACCGATATACATAATGAAACTCTCTGTCTTAATAATTTTGCGAGCTGAAAACCTTATGCCGACCGCTGTGGTCGAGCGGTTCTAGGCTCTTCAGTCCGGAACCGCGCTTCTGCTACGGTCGCAGGTTTGAATCCTGCCTTGGACATGGATGTGTGTGATGTCCTCAGGTTATCAAGGAACAAGAGTGGCAAGATGTTTATAGCGCTGATACAGTAGACGATAGATATAATGCTTTTCTTAAGACTTTTCTCGTGCTCTTTGAAAGTTGCTTTCCGTTACAACGTTCAAATCAGGGTACCAGCACAACCAGGCAGCCTGGGTGGCTGACTAGAGGGATAAGAATATCTTGTAGAACAAAGTGGCAATTATATCAAAACGTTAGAAACAGTCAAAATCTAAATGCAGCAGCCCATTACAAACAGTATAATAAGGTGGTTAAAATGTTATTAGGAAGGCAAAAAGTAAGTGATATGCAAATAGAAAAAAACCATATGGCCAGTCGTAAAGGAAGTGGCTGGTCTGCAGAGACAGGCTGAGGATATAGAATCAGTGCGTAGTGGGAATGTTCGTGTTAGTGATAAGTGGCATATATGTACAGTATTTAATAATCACTTTCTGAATATAGCAGGTGAACTAAATAGAAACCTAGTCCCAACAGGGAATCATATAGCGCTCTTAGAAAAAAAGTGTTCCGAGACTGTTACCTGAAATGCTCCTCCATGATACTGACATGAGGGAGATTGACTTAATAATTAAATCACTATAGACGAAGAAGTCTCATGGGTATGACGGGGTACCTAGCAGAATACTGAAATATTGTTCTGTGTATGTTAGCCCAGTACTTAGCCATATCTGTAACTTATCCTTTAGGAGTGGTCAGTTTCCTGACCAATTATCCATATCTGTAACTTATCCTTTAGGAGTGGTCAGTTTCCTGACCAATTAAAGTACTCTGTACTGAAGCCACTTCATAAAAAGGGAGAAAGGGATAATGTTGAAACTTTAGATCTGTTTCCATGCCATCGGTGTTTGCTAAAGTTATTGAGAAAGTTGTATATACAAGGTTACTGAAGTACTTAAATTCACATAATTTGCTGTCAAATGTACAATTTGGTTTTAGAAATGGTTTAACAACTGAAAATGTTATATTCTCTCTTCTCTGTGAGGTTTTGGACGGATTAAATAAAAGGTTGCGATCGCTAGGTATTTTCTTTGATTTAACGAAGCCTTTTGACTGTGTTGACCACCAAATATTACTGTAGAAGTTGGACCACTATGGAGTAAGGGGAGTAGCTTACAATTGGTTCTCCTCTTGCCTTAAGAACAGAAAGCAGAAGGTAGTCCTCCGCCATATTGAGAGTGGTAGTGATGTTCAGTGGCAATGGGGCACTGTTTAGTGGGGCGTTCCCCAAGGGTCAGTTCTGGCGCCACTCCTGTTTCTTATTTATATAAATGATATGCCTTCTAGTATTACAGGTTCTTCAAAAATATTTCTGTTTGCTGATGGCACCAGATTGGTAGTGAAGGATCTTGTGTGTAATATTGAAACACTTTCAAATAATGTAGTTCAAGAAGTAAGTTCGTGGCTTGTAGAAAACAATTTGATGCTAAATCACAGTAAGACTCAGTTTTTACAGTTTCTAACTCACAATTCAACAAAAACCGATATTTTAATCAGACAGAATGTGCATATTATAAGCAAGACGGAACAGTTCAAGTTCCTAGGCGTTCGGATAGATAGTATCTGTTGTGGAAAGCCCAAGTTCAGGATCTCGTTCTGAAACTAAATGCTGCTTTATTTACCATTAGAACAGTATCTGAAATAAGTGACAGTTCAACACGAAAAGTAGTCAGCTTCGCATATTTTCATACGCTTATGACGTATGGTATTATTTTTTGGGGTAATTCTTCTAATTCAAAAAGGGTATTTTTGGCTCAAAAACGGGCTATTCGAGCTATATGTGGTGTAAGTTTGAGAACCTCTTGTCGAACCCTATTCAATAGCCTGGGAATTTTAACATTGCCCTCACAGTATATATTTTCTTTAATGTCGTTTGTTGTTAGCAACATTGACGTATTCCAAAGAGTTAGCAGCTTTCACTCAGTTAATACTAGGCAGAAATCAAATCTGCATGTGGAATGCACTTCCTTGACTCCTGTGCAGAAAGGAGTGCAGTATTTTGCTGCATCTAGTTTCAATAAGCTACCACAAGAACTCAAAAATCTTAGCAGTAGCCCAAAGTCTTTAAAGTCTAAACTGAAGAGTTTCCTAATGGCTCACTCCTATTCTGTTGAGGAGCTCCTGGAAGAGCTGAAAACTTAAGCAAATTCCAGTGCTACATTGTTGATTTTCTTTATTTAAACTTACGACTTGTCACCTGAATATGTTTTTAAATTTCATTTTATCTGTTTCTACTATCGTGTTTTCATGTATTGACTCGTTCTATTACCATGGCGATTTCTCCGTAATTTGGTCCCAGGGAACAATAAATAAATAAATAATAGTTAGGTTTAAGGGGACCACACCGTGGTTCTGGTCGAAAAAAATCGATTTTCGGTTTTCATCATATTTCGTTAGATTAAGGTTTTATTGAAGTACACTGAAACGGATTTTGCTAAAAAAAAATTTTCCAACATTTATAGAGCATTTTCCTACCACGTGTGTTTATGTGCCACGCTCATTTTTCTGTCACACACTTTTCTGCATATATTTAAGATCTTTATATCCCCTACATTGCACATTAGGGATTTTTGTTTACTCCCGAGTATGTTGGCTGTCCTTGGAATGCAACGGTCGGTATTCTTTTGTTCCTGCTGTTTGTAAACAACAGGCTTTTAATTAGAAGATGGAAAATTGTTTGCCGGAGTGGGTCGATTAACTAAAACTGTAATAGAAAACTTGCAAGTATATCATTGTCAGGCAATTAGGAGAAATAAAGAAATTCTGGAGGCAATGAAGAGAGATGTTTGGGCCATATTCTTCCATAAGTCCTCTACTGATGATAAGCAATGTCATGGATTGTATCCATCAGGAGAAAATTTGTGATGCAAATACAATAGGGCCCCGGCAACTGGAGAACCTATTCTCACCAACATTCTCTTCCTGCTGCTATTATTACAGCAATCAAACCTATTTTCAGAGACTTGACTCATCCTGACCTTCTAAGGAAATGTCTGCATGGGCAGACACAACCCAAATGAATGTTTAAACAGCCTGCCTAAAACTGTATTTGTAGGCACGCATACAATGAAACTAGGTGTTCATGATGCTGTTATTACATTCAATTTTGGTAAGATTGGAAAGTATTGGGTAGTGAAACAGCTGGAAATTATTCCTAGTGAAAATACGATCACTGGGCTGCAACATTGCGATAAAATGACGATAGCCGATGCAGACAGGTCTGAATCTAATAAGGCCAAGAAAGCAAGATAAACATCCCGCTAGGTGAAAAAGAAGCTGGAAGCCCTTTTAGAGGCCAAAGACGGGCCATCATATGCAGCAAGACAGTTTTAATTAACTGTAAGCAACAAATTTCCAAAGTTTTTTCTTTAAAGTTAATTTCCCGCAAACTAAAATTTTCAGTACATATGCCCCATTATATCAGAAAATATTATAGATATATGAACGATATTTTCAGAGACTCTGCATAACATAAAATGCCGGCTCTGCTACTACATTCATTAATATTCCCAATCAGCAAGTTCACAAAAAATTCTTTCTGCAGAAAGAACTTCATATTTTTTTGTTAATAAATTTAAAAAAGTATTTTTTAGAAACAATAAAATGGATGAAGTAGATTTTAGTACAGTTGACTCTACTAGCATCATGTAACATGCAGTAAAAATACTGAGGTCCTGTATCAAATAGTTTTTTCAGGAGTGGGTCAAATACTTGCCTAAATTAACATGGGTTAGATAGGCAGGGTATGGTCCCCCGTACTTCTAAGTCTAGGGGACTGGTGACCTCAGATGTTAAGTCCCATAGTGCTTAGAGCTATTTGAACCATTTGAAAAACCCTTGTAAACAAGCTTTTCGGAAAACAGTGATGTAGGAGCTCATCAGACTTCCCATCCGGTTAAGTTATTTGTTCTGTAAGTATATATTTTAATATTTGTCTTTCCTTGCAGATTTGGACCTCAACTGATATTTGCAACACTGTCGAAATTATCGACCCATGACCTAATACATGTTATGTGTCCATTTCCACTTTTCTTGTCAATTTATTTCACATATTCCTTCCGTCACCGATTCGGTCAGCTCAGTTATCTACTTCATTGTGTAACAATACATCTCATACATCACAGTTCATCTTTTTCAAGTTCCAGTCAGTCTATAACTCATTTACATAGAATGCTTTGTGCTAAATGTACATTCTCAGTTATTTTCCTCATAGGAAGGCCTAAGAAGTTTTAAAATGTCGGACAGTCGGCTAGAAAGTACTGGAAAAACAATGACCTAGGCTGTGGCGTAGCAATTTCCGCGTAATATCTTTTCTTTCTGTAGCACTAGGCGGTAAGGGGTGCAGGACAGCTTATATGAAGTTCTGAAGGTAGAACAGAGGCGCGGACAGAAGTAGAGCTGTGATGGTGGGTCGTCGGTTGCACCTGAATAGTTCAGACAGTAAGGGCATTACTGGCGAAAGGCAAGGTTCAGGACTCGAGTCCCGATCCGTCAGAAAGTTCTACTTTGCCAGGCATTTCATCCGCCTCGCAACAACCCTTAACTCAAATAAACTTCTATTTTCTACACAACATACAAATTTCAGTAGCTCCGAACATATACCATCAGCTTCTGCAGACTCGTTCTATCTCTGCTCATTCAGTGCCGAGTCAAATTCTGACTGTATTGCTGGATCACCTTCGGCTAGTCTATCTTTCCCTTTTTTATGTTTATCGAATGACTATCCTCCTCTGCTTTCTTCTTTGAGATTTTTAATTTTTAACCAAATTTATGCCCTGGTGGCTTCGCATTCCGTAAGAAATAAGTGGTAAGTTTTCTATACTTATATTTTTCGGATCTTATCGTTGGTATCAGTGACCTGTCTATTCATCACAACTACAAAAACGTGGCTCAATAATTGGGCCATATTTCTGAAGCTTTACTTTGTTTGTGTCCTAGGAATTCGTCCAGACTCCTAAATAGCCCAAATTTAGCAAGTGTGGATTGTATCTCCCGTACACTACTTAGAATTGAAAACACGAGGTTCCTGTGAGCAATTATAAGTATTTCACATGTCAGATATCTCATTCTTAGTTATTAAAAATGTGTGAGAAATCCTATGGGACTTAACTGCTAAGGTTATCAGTCCCTAAGCTTATACACTACTCAACGTGAATTATCCTAAGGACAAACACACACACCCATGCCCGAGGGAGGACTCGAACCTCCACTCGAACCTCCTCCATTCCATGACTGCAGCGCCTTAGACCGCTCGACTAATCTCGAGCGGCCTCTTAGTGATTAACGCTTTCAGACTGTACACTGTTTTTGTACATCTTTTAAGCGTATTTTCATATCACTGGCTTGGTTGCTCAATATCTTTGCGAGCGGCTGCATTTTGCAGAGTCAGCAGGGGATACGAAACTATGTTGTGTTGTGGGTAGTTCTGCATGGAAAAGGCATTATTAGGGAAGTTATAGTGAGGTGTGAAGTAATGAGGTATGGAAGCGAATTCGGTGAAAAGTGCATAAAGAAGTAATTAAATACGTACAGTGCCGCCGATAACGTATCTGAGTATCCACCCATTTGCGTGTCGTACCATACAACATCCATCATCCGCGTCGTGTTCGGCCTCGCAGAATAAAAGTAATGTGAATCACTAAATTAGTTTGCTACAAGGAGAGCAATCAAGTGCCAGTGTCTTGTAGCTAGCATGAAAAGATGCGTCCGCTCATCGCGTTTTCCGCATCATTAGCCACGTCACGACGGTTACGCCCACGCTCATACGGGTGACAGTTGTGGACAGATAACCATCATCATTGCCTGCGTATCTATCACCGAAGGTTCGGCCTGAGAAAGACTGTAATTTACATGGGACGACGTGAAGTAAAATAGTGACAAACATTAACATTGTCAAGAATACTGTATAGTAATAAGGGAAAGGTAATTACGACCTCTCATCAAATCAGCAAGAATGTTAATTGGCATCAACACTTACGACTTAGAGTGTAAACAGTGCAAATTGCGATTACATTGTTATAGTCTCAGAATCTAATTATTCGTATCACACGTAGGACAGTGTTGTTTTTAGCGTTGAGTGGCTCCCTAACCCCGCTTGCATATTTATGTACTTAATTTCAGGCAAGCCAGCAGCAGTGTGGAGCAGAAATAATTCAGCCGCCGCAGGAGTATCAGGTACGTGGCGTGGACAGGGCGCACGTCCAAAGCGAGAACAGTTCAAGGGCCCTCACGAGTTGTACGCTCGGACGTGTTACTGTCTGTTTTTCCCTGATGAACCCAAGTCAAATTTTCTTGCGTGTCCCATTACAGGTCAACCTATCCGCGTTAATGTATTATTCCTTGTAGAAGTGATACATAGTATGCAAATGTAACTGATGCAGGTGTTACTCTGGGATGAAGGGAGAGTGACACTAGAGAGGTAATGGTGCAGGGTCACGTAACCACGTAAATAAAGTATAGAGGTTGTCCTCCTTCACACACATATATATTTTTATCCATAGTGGAGAGTAAACTCTCGTCTAACTTCCTAATAGACTGAAATATTTTTCTCTCCAAGTTCGTAAGTACGTACATCAGTCCTCAGACTGAGTTACTTCATAACGATTTTAGTCCACCAATACCTTTGAGGCTGCCGACAGACTTTTCCTTTGTACATCTTTCACAAGATTGCTGTTAATCCATCAGGATGCCTTAGCGGATTTTATAGGTAGGGTACGTAACGGTAGGCTGAAGCTGCGTTTCATTTCAATTAGCCATTGAGCCGGTGTATAATCGACGGCACCTTTGTGATCGTTAGTCTTAATGTGTTGACTGGTCGAAATATATGCGCTCCTGAGAGAAGGATATTTCAATTCGATAATATTCATACTGCGAAACATAAATTACGAGACATCTTCCTAATGGTGACGAGGAAACATTACCAAAAGTAGACGTAAGCTATGAAATTCTAGAGTATTCTACCTCCAAGTCGTTCACTCACCATATAGGTGCTCTAGAGTAATTAAGAGAGTGTTATTTCCCACGTGAGGTTCATAAATGCGGTAACTACAACGTGTGATACCGATAACTGATTTATTACAACCATACAGATCTTTTACTTTCAAATCGTAATTGCTGTTGTCCAATTTTCGATACCTGCATATCTACCAGTGTTCCTATTTGCTTTCTTCGGCATAACTAAATGTGAATTTGAATTCCTCTGAAACTAATCCCGAGCAATAAAATAACGTAATACGAACGTAAATACGATATGGTACCCAAAAGTTTCCGAAATTTGAGGTTAATGGGGCCAGTGATCACGAGTACACTGAAATACTACTAGCTGTCTTGTTGTACATCCTCCTTGAACCAGTGTGTGGCTACGAACCGACAATTTTGCTCAGTTGTTGCAAGCATCTTTCTACTGTTTTTCCTATTTCCGTGAGCCTCAGGCTTTGCGACGGCATATCTAAAAGAGCGGCGTGTCTGTATGTTATTTTTAACTTGAGAAAACCGCTGCAGAGACGCATCAACCGTCGATGCAAAGTTTATAGAGACGATGCTTTACATCGGACACATTCCGAAACACTGAAGTTAAGTGTGGCCACTGTAATTGTACTGTTGGGCGCTGTTGTAGTTTGAATAACGCCATTAACTTATTTTTAGTCTTCACAGCCATTATTTGTATCTACCATTCAACAGAAACTTCACTTAGTTTATTTGCTTTCGAAATCCGATACAGTATTTGCTTACGCGGTGTAGACAATTTTACAGTAGATATATAATTTAAAACGCAACCACAACACTACTGTGCCAGTAGTGAGTACACACACACTATGTTTAGTGTAAAATATAATCAAAACGATTATTCAAGGTAAGCAATGATCTTCAGCGAATATTCTGTTGCTAAAAAAAACGACCTTATAGTCAACAAATGTTGGCTAGTAGAAGCTGTGTGAAGTATACTTAATTCTTAGAAAATAAAACTTACGGGAAACACACATTAAAGCTGTAAATGCAGTCGAGCTCCATATGATGGGTTGTCTCTATCCTCTTCCATTTCATCTTGCAATTTCCCTTTTCCTGCTCCCTGCCCCATCTTGCCCTTGTTTCAAGGTCTCTAACAGATCTGATGCCCTTAGTCTTTCATTATGTAAATTCAACTTTTGTTTTGCTGTGAAACGCGCTACAGCGTGTTGTAGTCTTTCCAGGACTTTACATCAGAGACACAAAAATGACGTGTACTAATTGACACGAACATTGTCTTGGGAATTTTGATTCAAGTTACACTGTTGATGGACTCGTTAGGATTGTAGGTGCGGCCAGAAAGACATGTATTCAGTAGCCTTATATCTGACATGTCTTTGAAATTTATTTTCAGGAAATTCAATATGGCAAAAGGAATAGCTGGTTTGTGAATACATTTCTCACCATTTTGCTGTGTCTGTTGTATTTGCATCATGAATCACTTCAAAAATGGTTCAAATGGCTCTGAGCACCATGGGACTTCTAAGGTCATCAGACCCCTAGAACTTAGAACTACTTAAAGCTAACTAACCTAAGGACATCACACACATCCATGCCCGAGGCAGCACCGTAGTAGACGCGCGGTTCCAGACTGTAGTGTCTAAAATCGCTCGGCCATGAATCATTTCCTAAAGGGCGTAGAACGTGAACTGGCTTATCGTCTGTTAAAGACAGGTGACACAAAACTGCCCATACAGCTTTCCAGTATGTTCCACGCTACTAATTTTTTTTTCTGATGACCATGAGATAATAATGGTCAATTTAGAAAAAAAAGTCATGGTTCAAATGGCTTTAAGCACTATGGGACTTAACACCTGAGGTCATTAGTCCCTTAGACTTAGAAGTACTTAAACTTAACTAACCTAAGGACGTCACACACATCGAGGCAGGAATCGAACCTGCGACCGTAGCAGCAGCGACGTTCCGTACATAAGCGCCTAGAACCGCTTGGTCACAGCGGCCGGCTGTCAATTTTATCTGTGACAGATTTCGCGAATCTGTTCTTACCATCTACTCCCCTCTCACCTTTCACTTTACTTCCGTTATATTCAGCCTCGTACCCATTCGCTTTAGTGCACGACCTGTGCACTCCGGTTTAGCTGCCGTTACATTTTTTTCTGCATGGCTTCTCTTCCTCAACTGCTTTGAAAGTTTTCGAAGCCGTAACTCCCAAATCATTGCCCTCGAGGGTGGCTAGTTTAAAAAATGAAATTTCAGTCTCAGAACTGTCAATGAATGTTATCACCCCTGCGCAGTGTTTTTAATTTTTCACTTAGTAAATACATCTACATCCATACTCCGCAAGCCACCTGACAGTGTGTGGCGGTGGGTACCCTGAGTACCTCTATCGGTTCTCCCTTCTATTCCAGTCTCGTATTGTTCGTGGAAAGAAGGATTGTCGGTATGCTTCTGTGTGGGCTCTAATCTCTCTGATGTTATCCTCATGCTCTCTTCTCGAGATATACGTAAGAGGGAGCAATATACTGCTTGACTCTTCGGTGAAGGTATGTTCTCGAAACTTTAACAAAAGCCCGTACCGAGCTACTGAGCGTCTCTCCTGCAGAGTCTTCCACTGGAGTTTATCTATCATCTCCGTAACGCTTTCGCGATTACTAAATGATCCTGTAACGAAGCGCGCTGCTCTCCGTTGGATCTTCTCTATCTCTTCTATCAACCCTATCTGGTGCGGATCCCACACTGCTGAGCAGTATTCAAGCAGTGGGCGAACAAGCGTACTGTAACCAACTTCCTTTGTTTTCGGATTGCATTTCCTTAGGATTCTTCCGATGAATCTCAGCCGGGCATCTGCTTTACCGACGATCGACTGTATATGATCATTCCATTTTAAATCACTCCTAATGCGTACTCCCAGATAATTTATGGAATTAACTGCTTCCAGTTGCTGACCTGCTATTTTGTAGCTAAATGATAAGGGATCTATCTTTCTATGTATTCGCAACACATTACTTGTCTACATTGAGATTCAGTTGCCATTCCCTGCACCATGCGCCAGTTCGCTGCAGATCCTCCTGCATATTAGTACAATTTTTCATTGTTGCAACCTCTCGCTGCACCACAGCATCATCTGCAAAAAGCCTCAGTGAACTTCCGATGTCATCCACCAGGTCATTTATGTATATTGTGAATAGCAATGGTCCTATGACACTCCCCTGCGGCACACCTGCAATCACTCTTACTTCGGAAGACTTCTCTCCATTGAGAATGACATGCTGCGTTCTGTTATCTCAGAGCTCCTCAATCCAATCACACAATTGGTCTGATAGTCAGTATGCTCTTACTTTGTTCATTAAACGACTGTGGGGAACTGTGTCAAACGCCTTGCGGAAGTCAAGATACACGGCATCTACCAGTGAACCCGTGTCTATGGCCCTCTGAGCCTCGTGGATGAATAGCGCGAGCTGAGTTTCACACGACCGTCTTTTTCGAAACCCATGCTGATTCCTACAGAGTAGATTGCTAGTCTCTAGAAAAGTCATTATACTCGAACACAATACGTGTTCCAAAATTCTACAACTGATCGACGTTAGAGATATAGGTCTATAGTTTTGCACATCTGTTCGACGTCCCTTCTAGAAAACGGGGATGACCTGTGCCCTTTTCCAATCCTTTGGAACGCTTCGCTCTTCTAGAGGCCTACGGTACACCACTGCAAGAAGGGGGGGCAAGTTCCTTCGCGTACTCTGTGTAAAATCGAACTGGTATGCCATCAGGTCCAGCGGCCTTTTCTCTTTTGAGCGATTTTAATTGTTTCTCTATCCCTCTGTCGTCTATTTCGATATCTACCATTTTGTCATCTGTGCGACAATCTAGAGAAGGAACTACAGTGCAGTCTTCCTCTGTGAAACAGCTTTGGAAGAAGACATTTAGTATTTCGGCCTTTAGTCTGTCATCCTCTGTTTCAGTACCATTTTGGTCACAGAGCGTCTGGTCATTTTCTACCTGTCGCGACCCACTTAAGTAAGCAACGGATTACTTTCGCCTGCCCTGCCCCGGGGTCCTCCTCCGCAGCGAGGGACGACCTGGGACGCGACGGATTTATCGACTGCTCGACCTCCCACGCACGTGCGCGCGCCTTCTCCGTAATGACGTGCCTCGTCCGCGCCAGGGTCGCAATAACTCACAATCAATGCACACGGACAGCCGGCCGCCGAGTCCCCCGCAACAATCAACAGAGCGTGAATGCCGTGATTAATGGTGTGAAACGCATTGATTGAATCCGGGCGACACGTCCGTAAAGGAGCAACGCGTTTGGCGCGAGTGCGCGCTCGAGCCACAGGGGGAGCATTTATCATCGCGCCCGGTAACTTGGAAGGCTGCAGCAGTGGAGTGGAGTCTACTCACGGGACAGGCGCGGTCCGGCGGTGAGGCGAAGGCGAGGGGGCCGTGAGGAGGGACAGCCGCCGGCCAGAACATTCCTCACTCGAAATAAATCTTTCCGCACTCGGCCGTCCGTAGACAAATACCGACGTGAAACCAATCAGTAGTCGACACGTTCCCTCCCGAGTGTTAAACCTCTCTCCGGCTGCCACCATCTTCTTCCTTCAGGAATTAATGGGGCCAGGTACAGTTTTCATGTCAGGCGTGCATAACACTTGCAGGGATCAGAGCTACATTTCAAGCTGCTCCGTCCGTTCACTGATTGAAATCGTCCTGATTGAGGCAATTATCCAGCTGGAGGTCTGCGGCTGCCTGACCAGACGCACACTCCACCGTGAAATATTTTATTCCCGAACAACTCTGCGCGCTTTGCAAACAGCGCGATGTAGATTATGTCTGCGCGCTAACAGTCAGTGATTTTCAGCGCAGGCGACGGACGAGTAATTAAATTTATTTTTGAACAGAGAGCGTGGCACTTCATTAAGAGCTGTTCAGTGCAGTAACATTTTTTTTCCATCCGCCATTTACGCGGAGCTAATGTTATTTATGGTCGAGTCGGCGTACGACTTTCGATTGGTTTCACCATCTGATGCACAGCAGCTAAATCGTTTTAACGCGGATTGATAAGTGTGCACGGTGTAAGTACATATCGCTGGACGATAAAAGAGGGTACTGAAATTCCGGTATCTGGTTTTTTGTCACGGTATAGTGCAACATGGAACGAAAAATGAAATGGCAAGTGTAGTTAACAGTTAACACTGCATTCAACGTCATAAGTTCAAATAAACTAAACGAGGTTGCTTGGTTTAAAGTTTATATAAATTATGTTTAATAAATTCTACGAGCTGGGAAGTGTGGCCTTCGTGAATACGGTTCTGTTTTTCCTATTTATCCCGTTGTCATGTCTAACGTTGCAGACAGTCGGAAATTCCTCAGGATTAAAGGTTTCTTCCTTAACGAAGACGAGTAAAATAAATGAAGTGCTTTAATAGTGTGGTACGCCCCCTTAGAAAAATTAAATATTCCAACAATGCCAGATTGTATACACTTTTTCATACTCAACACTGTGATGTAAGTTGGGCTTCTCAGTGGCGCAGTTTGTGAGAGGATTCTTCAAGAGAGTAAAAATAGGCTCCAATTCTGCCACTTTTATATTGATGTGTGCTGGGCTGGGATTGTGGATGATCCAGATTTTCGAACACCCTTTCGAACTCCTCATAGATAATGTGATGTCTGCTCATCGCTCTTACAGAATGGTGCTTAGACATGTAGCTGAGAAATGGGTGCAGTTCAGTATTAATAAAAGATGTCTGCTCATTGCCGCCCCAGATGGGCACTAGCGGTGCTCTACAGGTAGCTTAGGCATTACAGAGGAAAGAGGTGACCCCACGCACAATACAGATACTGCTCCTGCCTCAACAACTATGTGCTGATGAGTATACCAATGGAGCATGAATGTATCCACGGCAGCGTTGATAGGAGATTAGTTTTTAGCATCCTGTAAGCTCCTAGTCTCGCAGTAGTGTTCTAGCTTCCCGAGCACGAGGTCCCAGGTTCGTATCCTGGCGGGGTCAGTGGTTATAACCTGCCTCGATATGACTGTGTGTTGTTGTGCCGTCTTCATCGTCATCATTCATCTCCAAAACGGTCGGAGGAAGACAACGGCTAACCACCTCCACTAGGACCTTGCCTGATACGGCAGTACGAGTGTCCCGCATCGTCCGCTATGCTCTGTTATGGAGTATGAGACTCATCAAGCATCCATCATACACATAATGAGTCCGCCCCGATAGCTGAGTGATCAACGCGGCGGTATGTCACGCCAAGGGGCCCGGGTTCGATTCCCAGTTGAGTCGGAGCACTCACAGACTGGGTGTTGTGTTGTCCGCATTATCGTTTCATCATCATCAGTAAAAGGCAACTGGAAAACGCCATTGGAATCAGTTCCCTGGACGCTCATGCGATGGACCTCTCTGACGAGGCTTCCCCAATGACAAGACCCGCCATAAGGCAGAACACAAAGATTTTTTTTTTGGTAGATAATGGGATCATTAGAGATGGAGCACAAGATGGGAAAGGATGCAGACGGAAATCAGCCATAGGAACCATCCCAACATTTGCCTTTAGTGGTTTCGGGAAACTATGGCATCCCTAAACCTTGATGGCTGGAAGCAGGCTTGAATCATCGTCCTCCCAAATGCGAGTCCAGTGTGCTAACCACTGATCTACCTCGCTTGGTGGGAGTGTTCAAGCTGGACTGTTGGGACTCCTTGCCGTCATCTGACATGGAAACCGACTCACGTAAGCATCGATCGCCAAAGGAGCACAGGAGCAGTAGAGGATACCATCCGACGACTGTGCAATACAGTCACAAGCAGATGAAGCGTCAGACGATAATGTGGATATTAACCGTGGAAATACACAACCTATGCCCACACACTAAACCGGTCACTAATGCACCTTTATCAAAGGGGTGAACAATGCTCCCCTGCCAGTGCAGCGCCAACGCTGACGTTGAGACTCTCGGAGGTGCTAACAGATGATGCCGCAACCCACCCTTCGCTGTGTGCAGCATATGACGACGAAGGTATTGCCACTGAAATGCCACTGCCCGAGGCCTCGGTGGCGCACGGTTAACAAATTTCTGGTAAACTGAAGGAGCTCGCACTCATTGATACTGAAGATGTTGAACCCCAACATCCTTCTACTGCAGTCAGTGACCATGTTGTTAGGGACTTTTAGTCGTAGCACCTACATTTAAGCTACATTTAAGGATGGGAAACATCAGTAACCTTATATTCGTCTCTCTCTTACTTCTCTGCTATTTTGAACAGTAGTGGTGACTCAAAAAGTTTCATTTAGTGGTAGTACAAAGTATCCGAGATATTGGCGAGAGCACTACAGAACCAAGTATGTGACTTCACTAATATACATGGCATGAAATGGTAATAATGTAGAGTACGGTACCAGATGAGTTTCTAGCTACGTTACAGTACAAATATTCGGAGCACTAAACAACCAAATGCTATAAGTCGCACTCACGATGACATAATAAGCTGCATTTTCTTGTGAATAAACAGTTACAGCAATTTTCTGGTGCTAAGAAAACAAAAATCGTCAAACTCATAACGGCTGCCGTTTGTTCCTACCTAACAGTTACGTGCTTAAATGAGATTTTATTTTTTGTCAGTTTTTACAGAAAAAGAAGCTGCTCTTGTAAATCGAATAGATGTCTATAACTCATAGAAAGATGTGTTATACCCAAAGGCGCTTAAGGTTACGATCACAAAGGCTGCCTTGTCACCTTTCCAGTTGTCTGCTGTTCACAAAAGATCAGTTACGGGATGCCTTCATCCAGACACACTGTTACCTATCTGGCCAAATGTCGCGCTCGATTGTCATTGGCTCGCTCGCGCCGGAGCCTCAAATGGTTTCTTCCTCCGATTTTTACTGAAAGTGTTAAACGCAGTTACGGTTCAAAGATCCATAACTCGGTAATGCATATAGGACGGCATGTACTCCCCGCGGACTTTTAATGTGAAAATCTTGAAAGTCTTCTAAATAAAACAAGCGTTATTAACATTTCTCTGTCGTTCATATCGATATACTTATTTCTCAAGGTAATCACCCTGGCAACGAATACATTTGCCCCAATGAGACACCAGTTTGTTGATACCATCACTGCAGAATGTTTGATTTTGTTGCCAGAGCCACAACCTCACCTCCGCTTGTAACCTTACATCTCTATGAAAGTAAAGACTTCGAAAGGGTTCTTTAGGTTTTGGAAACAGATGACAATCGGATGTGGCCAAGTCGGAACGATATGTAGGATGATTGATGACAGTGAACCTAAGGCGTCGGATAGTTGCAGCGCTCAGTTGTTGTCTGACACTGTCACGCTGGAGGAGATGATGTTCTATGTGTGGACGAACTCATCGAAACAGAAACTCGATTACAGCACGCATTTCTCGGCACCGTCATAGTTAACGTTGCACACCGCCATGTTACATGCTGGAATTCGGTGCCCTCTACCGGAAGAGGTCCGCAAACATGTAGACATCAAAAACAAAGATGTAGAATGTTAATCGTCTTTCTTTTATTTAAAAAGCCTTAAAAGTTTTTCTGAAACAGTATCGAGGCACTATGTTTCAGCACGCCCTAGTATACCTGTAGAGAGTCATCTATTTAAGAATATGTGAAAGAAATTTAGGATTGAAAGTTACAAATGTGTCAGAAAACTATCAGTCTCAAAGATGACGACGATGACGGGTATTAAATACTGATGGAAGGAAAATTGCAACACCTGCATCTCACCATTTATGGTCGTTCCTCACTCTCACCCTGAGATACCTTGGCCTCACCCTCGACCATCATCTCACCTGGACCCCTTACCTCATGACCATCCAGCAGAAAGCCCATTTCTGCCTCTGCCTCTTGAAACTCCTGTCTGGCCAGACATGGGGATTGCATCGTTCCACCATCCTCCACACCTACAAATCCCTCATCCATCCTATCCTATGTTATGCCAGTGCTGCCTGGATCTCTGCACCCACCTGCTTTTACAAGGCCCTCCAAATCCTCGAACGCTATGCGCTTTGTCTTGCCTTCCATATCTGCCCCCACACGGCTGCTCTATGACTTCATCCCCTTTTCCTCTAACATCTCCATCATTTACACTGTCTGCAGGCTTGATCCCCCCCCACCCCCTGACTTCCACCTTCCTCTTCACCTCCCACCAACTGCTGCACCTCTATCGATGTATCCCTCTCTCTCTCCACCACCACACCCTCCATCTCCTTCATCAGGGTAATTTCCAGCACCTCCCCCTCCCAGATGATGAAATTTGCTGTGACATATACCCTTCCTAACAACTGTAACCTGGCCTTGTCCCCCCCCTCACTCCCCAGGGACCCCCTTTTTCCTCTCCTCTCCTTCTCCCAGAGCGAATTTTCCTCCCTCCCTCCCTGAGTCCCTGCATCTCCCTCCCCGGCAGTTTTCCTCTCCTGTCCCGTCCCTTCCAAACCCTCCTTCGGCGCGCCCCCCACTTCATCTCACTTTCTCCCCCCCTCCTCCTCGCCTTCCTTCCCCTTCTTCCCATTTCCATTGTCCCCCCCACCCCCAATGCAGATCCTCCAAGGTTTTTATTCGTTATCAGTGTGCTACATTAGTGTTGTGTTTAGGTGTCGTTATACAGTGTCATCTAGTGATGTGGGTTTTTATTATGTGCTCGACCTGTTTATAGTCCATTACAGTTCCTTGCTACGCCGTCTGTTATGTGGTTATTTTACTCGTTCTACTAACTTTTATGCTCTGGCTGTACTTTGCCTGGTGCCTTTTAATGTAGCGTGTGGTTTTTTGTGTTCATACTTTTTTAGATTTTTATCTCCGCTTTACCGTCACCGCTTTGTATGTCTTCTTTGCTTCTGTTTCACCTTTTTTGTTTCAGTGTTCCGCCATGTCATCTCATTTATATTGTTTTTAAGTGTCTTCCTGTCTATTTATGCCTTTTGGCTGATGAGCAGCGTTTGTGCTGCTGCCAGCCCGCCACTAATGTGGAATGGAAATGGTAATAAAGGAAAAAAAACATTTCAACACCAAGGAGTTGTGCCACTATGAACGAAAGTTGATAGGCGTGTTTCTACATACGCGAGATGATGTCGGTCCACATTTCGGGCCAGTCTCATAATAGTGTCGTTAGTAGCGCCACTAACAAGATTAGAATCTGGTTTGCATTAAATACACGCTGTAACGGTCGTGAGCGTCAGTTTATTTTTTGATTGGACGTAGTGAGTTGATGTTAGTGATGAATGTCTTTAAGGTGACAAAGGCACCTTTATCAACACCGAACTGAATTTTAACGAGGTTGTCCAGTAGGACTACAAGACTCTGGATGTTCCTTCTGCGCTACTGCAGAAATACCTGGCGTAAATGTAGCCACTATACATGACTGCTGGCAGCAATGGTCGCGAGAATGTACTGTAGCAAGAAGACACGGCTCCAGGCGGCCACATCGCACTACTGTGAGTTACGACCAACGAATTCAACGTGTGGTTCTGTCGCATCATACTGCATCTACAACAGTAATTCGAGCAGCAGTCGCCACCACAGTGAAACAACGAACTGTTACACACCGTTTACTTTAAGGGCAGCTCCGAGCCAGACGCCCAGTGGCATGTAATCTACTCACCCCAAGTCATCACCATTTGCGACTTCAACTGTCTCAACAAGGTAGAGGTCATTGGAAGGCAGGGCGGATGTCTGTTGTGTTGTCTGATGAAAGGTGCTTCTAAATTTTTTTGTATGATAAAGTAGTCCCAACCACATAAAGTTATTTATTTATTTTCTGGTATCGCCCACAGTTCTTGTCATCATCAGGGCGGTTAATCTTGCAAAGAAAGTAACAAGAGTGTACTTAGAGGAGTGTAAACCAGAAGCACAGAAAGAAACGTAGTATATCAACTTGTACCGGTTATGCATGTAGTTTACATTCGTCTAAGTACATTCAAGTTACTCTTTTCACAAAGTAGGCGGCGTGATGAAGGCCATAACAGTGGTAGAATCCGGTCAGCAGTAAACAAATAAACATACACTACTGGACATTTTGTTACACCAAGAAGAAATGCAGATGATAAACACGTATTCATTGGACAAACATATTATACTAGAACTGACATGTGATTACATTTTCATGCAATTTGGCTGCATAAATCCTGAGAAATCAGTGCCCAGAACAACCACCTCTGGCCGTAACAAGGACCATGATACGCCTGGGCACTGAGTCAAACAGAGCTTGGATGACGTGTACAGGTACAACAGCCCATGCAGCTTCAACACCATACCACAATTCATCAGGCGTAGTGACAGACGTATTGTGACGAGCCAGTTGCTCGGCCACCATTGACCAGACGTTTTCAGTTGGTGAGAGATCTAGAGGATGTGCTGGCCAGGGCAGCAGTCGAACATTTTCCGTATTCAGAAAGGCCCGTACAGGACCTGCAACATGCAGTCGGGCATTATCCTGCTGAAATGTAGGGTTTCGCAGGGATCGAATGAAGGGTAGAGCGACGGGTCGTAACACATCTGAAATGTAACTTCCACTGTTCAAAGTGCCGTCAAGGCGAACAAGAGGTGAACGAGACGTGTAACCAATGGCACCCCATACCAATACGCCGGGTGATACGCCAGTATGACGATGACGAATACACGTTTCCAGTGGGCGTTCACCGAGATGTCGCCAAACACGGATGCGACAATCATGATGCCGTAAACAGAACCTGTATTCATCCGAAAATTTGACGTTTTGCCATTCGTGCACCCAGGTTCGTCGTTGACTACACCATCGCAGGCGCTCCTGTCTGTGATGCAACGTCAAGGGTACCCGCAGCCATGGTCTCTGAGCTGATAGTCCAAGCTGCTGCAAACGTCGTCGAACTGTTCGTACAAATGGTTGTTGTCTTGCAAACGTCCCCATCTATTGACTCAGGGATCGAGACGTGGTTGCACGATCCGTTACAGCCATGTGCATATGATGCCAGTCATCTCGACTGCTAGTGATAAGAGGCCATTGGGATCCAGCACGGCGTTCCGTATTACGCTCCTGAACCCACCGATTCCATATTCTGCTAACAGTCATTGGATCTCGAACCAACGCGAGCTGCAATGTCGCGATACGAAAATCCGTAGTCGCTATAGGCTACAATCCGACCTTTATCAAAGTCGGAAACGTGATGGTACGCATTTCTCCTCCTTACACGAGGCATCACAACAACGTTTCACCAGGCAACGCCGATCAACTGTGTAAATGCTCTGAAAAGCTGATCATTTGCATATCGCAGCATCTTCTCCCTGTCGGTTAAATTTCGCGTCTGTATCACGTCATTTTGGTGGTGTAGCAATTTTAATAGCCAGTAGTGTATTTATGCGGTTGGCACTGTTATATTAAATTAAAAAATTTAATTTTTGTTATAACCGCTGACTTTCCAATAGAAGCAAGGTCAAACGTCCGAAAAATGTTAAGAGCTGATTCTGCGTCGGTTGGTTAGGAAGAGGTCAGTATAAGGCATCCAACCAACTTGCGTTCTAGACACACTGGCTACGCCTGGAGCTATGATCTGGGATGCGATCTCGTATGACAGTAGGATCACTCTCATGGTTATCTTCACTCTCTCTGACTACAAATTTGTACGTTATTCTTGTGATTCGACTTGTTGTGCAGCTATTCATCAACAGTATTCCGGGGCGTGTTCTCCAATGCTCACCCCTAAATCTCTGTTTTAACTCAGCATGCTCTACGGAAAGTCGACGTATTGCCTTGGCATGCTCGACCACCAGATCTGTCTCCAGTCGCGCACCTTTGGGACGAAGGAAGACAGCTCCAGCGTCATCCACAACCAGTATCAACCGCCCATGTATTGACCGATTAAACGCAACAGGCATGAAACTGAATCCTACAAACTGACATTCGGCATGTGCCTCCTTGCAATCTACGTCCTGACGGTTATACCTGTTATTAATGTGCCATGATTTCAACATTTCACATTTGCAATGGCTTATCTCTCAATTACGTTAACCTATGATCTTAGAGAAAGCTTTTGAAAATGTTGACTGGAACACGCTCTTTCAAATTCTGAAGGTGGCAGGGGTAAAATACAGGGAGCGAAAGGCTATTTACAATTTATACAGAAACCAGATGGCAGTTATGAGAGTCGAGGGGCATGAAAGGAAAGCAGCACTTGGGAAGGGAGTGAGACAGGGTTGTAGTCACTCCCTCATGTTATTCAATCTGTATATTGAGCAAGCAGTAAAGGAAACAAAAGAAAAATTCGGAGTAGGTATTAAAATCCATGGAGAAGAAATAAAAACTCTGAGGTTCGCCGATGACATTGTAATTCTGTCAGAGACAGCAAAGGACTTGGAAGAGCAGTTGAACGGAATGGACAGTGTCTTGGAAGGAGGATATAAGATGAACATCAACAAAAGCTAAACGAAGATAATGGATTGTAGTCGAGTTAACTCGGGTCATGCTGAGGGAATTAGATTAGGAAATGAGACAATTAAAGTAGTAAAGGAGTTTTGTTATTTGGGGAGCAAAATAACTGATGATGTTCGAAGTAGAGAGGATATAAAATGTAGACTGGCAACGGCAAGGAAAGCGTTTCTGAAAAAGAGAAATTTGATAACATCGAGTATAGATTTAAGTGTCAGGAAGTGGTTGCTGAAAGTATTTGTATGGAGTGTAGCCATGTATGGAAGTGAAACATGGACGATTAATAGTTTTTACAAGAAGAGAATAGAAACTTTCGAAATGTGGTGCTACAGAAGAATGCTGAAGATTAAATGGGTAGATCACATAACTAATGAAGAGGTATTGAATGGGATTGAGGAGAAGAGAAATTTGTGGCACAACTTGACTAGAAGAAGGGATCGGTTGATAGGACATGTTCTGAGGCATCAAGGGATCACCAATTTAGTATTTGAGGGCAGCATGGAGGGTAAATATCGTAGAGGCATGAAACGTCCCCTTAGAAAAATTATTACAAGACTGTGCTTAAACTGAGACACTATATTTTTAGCGCAACGCAATCTGACTTCCAAAAATCCCTACAAGAGAATGGCCCCTACTAACATTAACCTATACGTTTCACAAATCACTTACCTCACAAAAATCTTCGTTACTCAAGCTACTGCAATACAGCGAGCGCCACTACTGCCAGCTAAATAAAAGATTCAAACTACGGAAGGCACTAACTACTGATGGGCATAGTTAGCAAATGAAAGATTTTAATAGAGAACAATGTATTTACCTTAATAGTCACAATATATATATTAGTTCATGACACCAATTCTTAGAAATTTCAAAACTCCGCCATCTCTCTCCCCACGTCCACCACTGCTGGCGGCTCACCTCCAACTGCGCAACGCTACGCGCTGTTAGCATCCAACTGCCGCTGCCCGACACTACAATGGCAGACAACAATGCAAACTATTCACAGACTGCGCAGAGCACAGCCAGTGATTTTTCATACAGAGCGTTATGTGGCGTTACCAATAAGAAAACCTAAATAGCCTACTTACAGGCAGACCAAGAGATAAATACACTAAGCAGATTCAGAAGTATGCAGGTTGCAGTAGGTACTGGGAGATGAAGAAGCTTGCACAGGATAGAGTAGCATGGAGAACTAGACCAAACCAGTCTCAGGACTGAAGACCACAACAACAACAACAACAACAACAACAATGATGTCGTGATGTTAATCACGTAGACAAATATATTCCTACACCTTCATTATTTTACACTAATTATTTGTTGGTGTTCTGATTTTTTCCTGTCAGCTTAGTTGCTTATGACAGCTACAATGGAACTAGCTTGAGACGTAGCGACTATTGGGAGCTCATGGTGTGTGTGGAGCGCCTCCAAACTGCCTACGAATGTGGACCTTGGGCGGCGGCGCGGAGGCAGCTGCGGCCGGAGGGCGGACCCTGGGGTCGGTGTGATGGGGCGAGGCGCTGACCACAGGTTATGTCCTGCGGTCGCGTTCCTCCGCCCTGCGGTCTGCAGGAAGGCCGCGCCGCGGCCCACAACCGTCACGCCCACGCTGGACGCCCGTTCTCTCAACAGGCTCTTCTCACAGACGCGCAGCACCAGTTTGCACGTATCTGCCAGGAGCAGTCAAAAGACAAGTGTTGTCCGGTCGTAAAAAATATATTTGTTGGAAAATGTTTCCATCGAAGCTACTTCCCTTTACCACTCTAAGCACTTACTGACCGATTTGGCGCAGTGGTTAGCACACTGGGCTCGTATTCGGAGGGATGACGGTTCAAACCCGCATCCGGCCATCCAGATTTAGGTTTTTCGTGGTTGATGACATATGGAAGTTTGGGTCCGGCCATGAGTTGTGCAAGGATAGCTCGTAATAAGCGGGAAATTTGGGATAGAGTCCCGGTCCGGAAAAAATTTTCATTGTTATCGTTCAATTCCATAGCTGATGGCTGTCCATATTCGCAACTGCGAATACAGTAAATGTATTTCACAACGGCTGTAGTTGCCGCAGTGCCTCTACCTTTGGACAAGCATGCATGTCCAAAGGAACTTTGCGTCGTTGCACGGAATAACACAGGCACGACAATATCGTTTTCCGTCCATAACTCCAGGAAAATGCCCGAATGGCTCCTTTGAAAGACCAAGTCCGATTTACTTCCTCATCCGTGAATCAATTCGAGCCTGGGTTCTGACTCTAAAGACCTCGATGCCGATGGTATGTTGAATCTGGTCTACCTTCCTTCTTCCTTCCTTCCCTTTAAGAAAATTTTGCAGTGTCACAACAGATTCTTCAACCCATCTGTGCGTAAGTTTCCACCTGGAAACTGATCTAGTGATAACAGAGGTTTAGAGTTGCTCGCTACCTTTAGTCTGTGGTTCTCCAAGTGACTGTTCCAAGAATAGGAACTGGGGGCTAAGTGGGGTATACAAATTGAGGAGTCAAAAATTTCCCAACGGAACTTGGTTCAGAGACTCTGAGCACTTTGGGAATTAACATCTGACGTCATCAGTCCCCTAGAACATAGAACCTAACTAACCTAAGGACATCACACACATCCATGCCCGAGGCAGGATTCGAACCTGCGACCGTAGCAGTCCCCAACGGAACTGTTGACCCACATTTCGTAATATTGACAAGACGAAAAAGCGCAGTTTTCTTCCCAGGAAACATTAGCAGTAACATTTCGACAAGACTTTAGGGATCACTTGAAATTTTTCGCTGATGTGGCAGTTAACTGTTGTTATCTTCCTCCATTGATGTATGATACCCACGTCCCATTCACCGTAACATTATCAGGAAAAGGATCATCCGTTACTTGTCGATTGTGGTCTGAAAATACACATCCACTTCATGTTCTTTGCTGCTTTCGGAACCCACCTTGCACACAGTTCGCGATATCCCAGCTTTTCAGTGAAAATTATGTTTATAGCGGTGCATCCAGACCAAAGCAATTTGCCATCCTGTTGCAAACCAACGTTTCACCGTCGGCAGAAGTGGCTTTTTTCCGTAGCAAATGAACATAAGGTGTGTCGTGTGTTTACCTATGCACTTGAAGCACAATTGTTTGTAATAGGTCTATCGTTGTAGAGGCGAACTTCTTTGCGAAACTGCTCACACTTTCACAATATACAATACAGTAAAACATGTGGATATGACTTACAGCTGTAGTGAATATCGTAAATTGTTAGAGCTGTGCGACTGTATAGTTGAACGACGTTTTGATCCACATGATATGTATTTGCACACATGATTAAAAATTTAAAGAAACTAGAAGTGTGAGAATAAAATACGACACTGAAAAGGAACAGTAACTTATGAGAGACAGTCAGCTAAAATTTATGCAACCCTAATACACACTAACAACTAAATGTGCACTGAATGACTACCAGAATTAGGATTGTTCTGCCAGCAATGGATGCATTTTGTCCTTCCACATTTCCCTAATCAACAGCTTCATGGCAGTTGCTTTGAATATACGTTAAATTTCTTCAAGTGAGACTTATGAAAACTTTAAACTGATGTATCGCTGTCATACAAGAACTTTTTATGAATCTATTTAATTATTTTACAAAGGAAACATCGTTTTCAATTCTTTCGGCAAATATAACCTTGCGATTTTGAAAATCCGCCCTAGCTGCCCTGGTGATGGCTACTTTACGCTCTTACATCTTCATGTGTCCTACTCTATAAATGTTTAGCTTTTGCTGTTTATATTTTACTGTTGTGGGTCTCTTTCGCTCTGACTATATTTTGCCTTTCCTGCAACCAGTTTCCTTATTAAACTGACACTGAAATTTGGGCTTTCCAAGCTAACATAGTCTTTTACTTTTTGCTACGTTTCTGTGGTTATGTTTTGTATTGGCTTGCGTGAGATGTTTGTGTTGTATTAAGCCCTCTTCCAACTTTCATTCTTGTCTGCCATGGGGAATGTGTTGACTGCCCATCCTTTTCCTTTTTACTAACATCTATACTTGATTTCATTATAAGATATTCTGTATTGTCTCTCTTCCTGTAGTTTTCAGAATATGATCTGATTACTTCCTTGATAAAATTGAAATGGCCAGATATTTCTATCGGTTTTACTAATTACTATATAAATGATAATTAAGCAGCTTTTTGGTAGAATATAAGGAGCGAACTTCTGACGGTTCTTCAAGTTTAACCTGCTTAATAACTGCTCTATGAATTTAATGCACGTGAGGGTGGCTAAATGGTTGTCAGCCAAAATATTGTGGCAAAACATAAATGTCTTCCAGCCACATTCCAGTCCGCCCCGGTAGCTGAGTGTAGAGTCGGCTCTCAGCCGTGGCAGCGTGCGGACGGCCCCGCGCGCCGGCCCCGTGCTCCGCTGCAGGTTTGTTTACTTCCGCGTCGTAGCTTTAAGGCTTGTGTCCGTCCACCGCGAGCAACATGTCGAGCGCTTACCGCCGTGCGACCCTTAAAGTTTCATTCCTAGCTGAACATGCGCGACCTCGTGCACATGAAGTTGAAACGTTCCTACGTGAAGAAGTTCGTTTAGATCCTAACCACGTTATCGGAATCCATTTTTCGATCACGAGTAGTGTCGTTCATATTAAAATGACAAACACCGAGGTGTGTGAAGATGTTATTCGCCGCCATACCAATGGACTTAAGTTCAAATACTCTGATGGTCACGTCGGAGCAGTAACACTTGAACTCGCAGAGTACGGTCAACGCACGATTAGGGTGTTTGAACTACCATTTGAAACGCCGAAGGACGCAGTTGTCTCTGCGTTACAACCATACGGTAACGTCATCGGTTACGTAGAGGAAAAATGGCAAACCTTCACGACCTACCATGTCCTTAATGGTGTGCGTCAGGTAAAAATTGAACTGAAAAAACATATACCATCATACCTGACAATTGGCGGTGAGCGAGCCATTGTCATGTACGACGGCCAACCCCGAACATGTGCGGGTTGTGGACAAGAAGGCCACGTCAGATCCGCCTGCATGCGACGCCGCCTGATCCAAACGCCGGTCGGCGAGGAAGCGTCCCCAGCGGTGATCACTCAGGCTGCCCAGGAAGGTAGCACCTCTACACAGGGTCTTTCTGCTCTGTTGACGTCGTCTGATCAGGCAGATGCAACCGCTATTGAGATTCCTTCTGAGGTGCCACAGACGCCAGATCCTGACCTTCCACATCATCGCAGCACTGTGACTGAAAATGCTGCTGAGATGGACGTTGATCCGGGAGTGGTACCTACTTCTGCTTTCCTTCAGACTGGTCCGGAGTCAGACGAAGGCCACCCGCAATCAGACTCGGAACGACCTGTTCGAAAACAAGGGTCGACACGAAAGAGAAAGAAACGTAGCCGTACACCCCCTGATGAATCCATTCTCCGGATGGATGCCAGAGATGCAGAACCGAAGATGGATGATAAACCGCTCTATGATGTCCAAACGTCTGATGCGAACGACCCGCCACAGGCGACCACTGGCAACGACCACCCCTCCTTACTGGCGCCGTCGCCCCCACAAGTCGACGTTGAAGAAAGTCTATATGCTGAGCCGAAAAATACGTCTCCTCTCCACATGGATGATGTACACAGTCGGTACCCTACCGCAGTATCATTTTCCTGGGCAGACGACGTGGAGATCGAAGGGATTGGGGTGGACGGTGCTGATGATGGGGCGCCCCCATCGGTTGCGCCCGCTCCCGCAAACTCTCCACAATAGCAACCTCTTCCGCGGACCGGCAAGATCGACGACCTCTCGCTCCTGAAGAAGCAGCCCCACCTGTGCCTGTGGGACTCCAACACCAGCATTATCGTGTCGCAACGATTAACCTCGCGGCCATTCGTGAGCCCCACAAACTAGCGCTGCTCCGCGATATGATTTATGATGCGGACATTGATATTGCGCTTTTTCAGGAAGTGCATGTCGCCGATTTTTCACCACCACATGGATTCACGCCGCATCTTTCTCCCGCTTCGGACACCGGTAGTGGTGTTGCCATCATCTTACGAGAAGGTCTTCCTGCCGAAGATGTCCTATACCTCCCCAACGGCAGAGGTATGGCCCTTACTCTCTTTGGTGTACGCATCGTCAACATTTATGCGCCGTCGGGCTCCAGCTACCGTCGTGAACGCAATGCCTTCTTCGCAGATGAAGTTACACCCCTTTTTATGGGACCACACGATGACTGGGTCATGGGTGGAGACTTCAACTGCACCCAGCGACCTCAGGATCAATTGCCGCATCACTCACCATGCGCAGCTCTGGAAACAGTCGTGACGCGGCTACAATTTGTCGACACGTGGAGACATGTTCACGGTGATCGTTTGGGCTTTACGTACTACACTGCGCACTCCTCTAGCCGACTGGATCGCATCTACATCTCGCGATCCCTAATTCAACACACACGACAGGCTGAAATCTGGCCTGTTGCTTTCTCAGATCATGAGGCTTACTTCTGTGACGTTGTTCTCACAAGACAGGCAGTATGGCACGGACGTGGTTTATGGAAACTGAACACGGCACTTCTTAATTCACCTGACTGTCGACTTCTAATAGAAGACACTTGGATCACATGTAATAGACGCCGTCTCACGTATCCGTCTACCATATCCTGGTGGATCCAGTGTGCAAAACCTGCTCTTCGAAAAACTTTGATCCGATATGGCAAAGATGTTGTCGCCTGGAGGAAGAGCACTATGGACTTTTAGTACAGGATCCTACGAGAATGCTCCACGATGCCAGCCTCCCCTGAGCGGCATACAAGTATAAACCATGCTAAGCCCAAATCTCCAATCTCATGCGAAGGCATTTGGAAGGAGCGATAGTACGATCTCGTACTGCTGATCGCATGCCTCATGAACATCCATCCATGTATCATATCATCCAAGAACGCCAACATCGTCGCCGAAAATTTATTCCCATCCTAACAGACCAAGATGGGCGTCGCTACGTAACCCAATCTGCAATAGGGAATGTGCTTCACGCCCACTACCAGCAGCTCTACGCCGCAATTTCACATTCCCCAGAGTTGATCGAGGAAGTCTCACAGCTCAACTTCGGTGGTCTCCCAGGAGATGCGGTGATTGACTTGGTGTCAGAGGTGACTGATGATGAAGTCCGCGATGCGATCCGAGCAGGAACCATCAATCGCTCCCCAGGACCCGACGGTCTTCCCCTCGAATTTTATCGCACCTTCCGTGATTTGTTAGAGTCCACCTTCACCTCCATATGTCGGGAACTGATGTCTCCGGAAGTACCTGTGCCGGACTCTTTCATGGAAGGAATTATTATTCCTGTACATAAACCGCATTGTGGCAACAATATCAGTGATTATCGGCCCCTCACCCTCCTTAACAGTGATATGAAAATCTTCACTCGCCTTTTGGCGGCACGACTTAAAACCGTTGCCCGATATGTTGTGTCGCCAGACCAAGCATCTTTGGGAGGGGATAATAATATCCGCACGGCTTTATGCCGCTACAGGGATATGATCGCCGTTACCCAGGCACAACGCCTCTCTGGGGCACTTGCGTCTTTGGACTTTAGTCAAGCTTTTGATAGGGTTGACCATTCGTTCCTTACGGCCGTTCTCCACCATATGGGTTTCCCAGTCGCCGTTATCACGGTAGTGATGCGCCTTCTGCGGGGTGCCTCTTCCAGGATTATGTACAATGGCAGACTCACTCCTCCGATAAAAATAGGTCGATCCGTACGTCAAGGTTGCCCTCTATCAGCGATTTTGTACGCCTTTTCCTTGGACTCCTTGCTATGTGGGCTCAGACAACGTTTGGTAGGGTTGTCCATAGATCGATACCGATTCTGTTGCACGGCCTATGCTGACGATGTAGTCATCTGTTTACGTAATGCCGACGAGGTTCGAGCTGTTTTGACGTGGGTAGCGACTTATGGTGAGGCGTCGGGTAGCTCTTTAAACGTACGTAAGTCACAAGTTATGTTCATTGGCACGGGACTCCCTGTGGAGTGTATTACACCTCTCACCACCGTTGATACCATTCGCTGTTTAGGAATAGACTTTTCCTCTGATCTCCGTCGTTCAGCTGCCATCAACTGCAGACGCCTCCTTTTAATGATCAGAGCAGGTCTTATGGACCATCGCCTTCGATCCCTAGATATTCTCCAACGAGCTCGATATGTCAATATATATATCGCATCCCGAGTTCCCCATGTAGCACAAGTTCTACCTTTCCCGCTTACTGTGGCACATCGCATGTTGGCAGCGATGGCATCTTTCGTCAGCTCTGGACTGTTATTCAAAGTTAACTATGCAACCCTTACTCTTCCCCGTGAACGAGGTGGGATAGGTCTGTTTCACGTGCCGGATAGAGCTCGCGCCCTATTTGTCAGCTCCCAGATGACGGTATGGACACGATGCCCAACGAGCCTCACTGGTCTCCTCCTGACGGCATATACGCCGGTCTCACTGTCAGCCCCAGTGATGATCTCGGACGTTCCGGTCCAGTTACATTATATACGATACTTCTTTCTTGAACTCAGTTATCTACGCCTCACCTTACCAAGACAGCTTTTACTCAAGACAAAGGCAGTATACAATGTCCTCCAATTAGGTCGTCCACCTAACCCGATTGAACAAAAGTTCCCCCAGGTAGACTGGCGTCATGTATGGCGCGCGGTTTTCGCCCGTTACCTTGACACGAATGTTCAATCTGTCTGGTACCTAACTGTCAATGGTAAGCAAATCAACCAATCTCGCCTTCATCGTATCCACCTCGCCCAATCACCTCTCTGTTCCACGTGTGGAGTCCCAGACAATGATGAACATCGGTTTGTTTGCGGACCGGCGGAGGAGGTTTGGCACTTGATTCGTCTTATTGTCGCTTTTCTAACGCTTGACATTCCGGATCGGATTACTCCCATTTCATTATTATTTCCGGATCGTGAATATTTTCCTCGGACAAAGACCAATGCTGTGAATTGGATTCGCGGACATGCCATTTACTACCTATTTGGACAAACTGTAGACTCTGTACTCGATTTTTGGACATACCTCAATGACCGTCATTATATCGTTGTCCGTCACCCAAAATACAGACAATTTTTCTCGAACTTCCTTGGGAGTGCTTTCCACGACCCCCCTCGCAGCTGGAATGTGTTAAGCCAAGAGAGAAGAACGTTTCCTGCTTGAACCAATGAACATTTCTGAACAATTGAACAGAACGCATCAATTTCGAGAAGACGTGACTCAACATATTACCAGCGGGGCGCAGAAGGCCTCTGATCAATGACACAACAAAACTAAACAAAAACAAAAAAATAATAACATAACAACAATAAAAATAAAAATAAAATTCAGAAAAAAGAAGATTTTGTTTTGTTTGTAAGGATAGCCCTAACCTTGATTTCCTATATTTACCCTGGTAGATATGCAGCTCTCTGGGGTAGGTTTAGTCAGGAGCCAACGCCTGAAGAGGAACAGATATTTTTTTTTTTTTTAAGGATGAAAAGTGGCGGTGGCACTTGGTTCTTTTTTTTAGTTCCATTTTATAAAAGGGTTAACTAATGTAAAGAAAAAGAAATAAAAATAAAAAAAGATCAAAAAAAAGATGGTAGAGTACTTGCACGCGAGAAAAAAAGTGGTTAAAAAAAAGTGGTCAGCGTGGCAGACTGTCAATCCAAAGGGTCCGGTTTCGATTCCCGGCTGGGTCGGAGATTTTCTCCACTCAGGGATTGTGTGTTGTGTTGTCCTAATCATCATCACTTCATCCCCATCGACGCGCAAGTCGCCGAAGTGGCGTCAAATCGAAAGACTTGCACCAGGCGAACGGTCTACCCGACGGGAGGCCCTCGTCACAAGACATTTTATTTCAGCCGTATTCCCGAAGTCTCATGGAATAGCGAATTAATTGCTTTAGCAGAATAATTTCTGCATTTCGGTTTGCTACTCGTCTTGCAGAGGGCTTGCTGTTTACTTTGACTTTACTAAACCAGAAATTTACCATTATTTAGAAAGAATTTGTTAAACCAAAACTATGGACAATTTTATGCAACTGTACGATCTGTGCCAGTTATTAGATATAAACCACAATACGTGCTTGCAGTCGCAGAAAAGGTAGGACCTCTTTTCGTGCGGTATGTTACCAAAACTTCACCTTAAATAATCATGTTGTAACTCAATTCTGAACGTCTTATTTCCATGAAGAACCATATCATCTCAAAGAATCTGTGAAACACTGAGAAACATCTACATCTACATAAACACGGATACTGTGCAAATCACATTCAAGTGCCTGGCAAAGGGTTCATCGAACAACCTTCACAATTCTCTATTATTCCAATCTCGCATAGCGGGCCGAAAGAATGAACACCTATGTATTTCCGTACGAGCTCTGATTTCCCTTATCTTACCGTGATGATCGTTCCTCCCTATGTAGGTCGGTGACAACAAAATACTTTTGCATTAGGAGAAGAAAGTTGGCGATTGGAATTTCGTGAGAAGATACTGTCCCAACGAAAAATGCTTTTCTTTTAATGATGTCCAGCATAAATCTTGTTTCATTTCTGTGACACTCTCTCTCATATTTCGCGATAATACAAAACGTGCTACCTTTTTTTTTTTTTTTGAACATTTTCGATTTACTCCGTCAGTTCTAACTGGTAAGGATCCCTCACCACGCAGCAGTATTACGAAAGAGGACGGACAAGCGTAGCGTAGGCAGTCTCCCTAATAGATCTGTTACATTTTCTAAGTGACCTGCCAATAAAACACAGTCTTTGGTTATCCTTCCCCAAAACATTTTCTGTGTGTTACTTTCAATTTAACTTGTTCGTAATTGTAATACTTAGGTGTTTAGTTGAATTTACGGCTTTTAGATTAGACTGAGTTATCGTGTAACCGAAGTTTAACGAGTTCCTTTTAGCACTAACGTGGATGACCGCACACTTTTCGTTATTTAGGGTTAACTACCACTTTTCGCATCATTCAGACATCTTTTCTAAATCGTTTTGCAGTTTGTTTTGATCTTCTGATGACTGTATTAGTCGATAAACGACAGCGTCATCTGCAAACAACCGAAGACGGCTCCTTAGATTGTCTCCAAAATCGTTTATATAGATAAACAGGAGCAAAGGGCCTATAACACTACTTTGGGGAGCGCCAGAAATCACTTCTGTTTTACTCGATTTCCATCAATTACTATGAACTGTGCCCTCTCTGACAGCAAATCACAAATCCAGTCACGTAACTGAGACGATACTCCATAAGTACGCAATTTCAGTACGAGCCGCTTGTGTGGCACAGTGTGAAAAGCCTTCCGGAAATCCAGAAATACGGAATCGATCTGAAATCCCTTGTCATTAGCACTCAACACTTCGTGTGAATAAAGTGCTAGTTGTGTTTCACAGGAACGATGTTTCCTAAACCCATGTTAACTGTGTGTCAATAATCCGTTTTCTTCGAGGTAACTCATAATGTTCGAACACAATATATGTTCTAAAATCCTGCTGCATATCGACGCATTAGTTAGCACCCTGGACTCGCATTCGGGAGGACGACGGTTCAAACCCGCGTCCGCCCGTCCTGCTCCAGGTTACCCGTCATTTCCCTAACTCATTTCAGGAAACAGCCGGGATCATTTCTCCGAAATGGTACGGCCGACTTCTTATCTCATCCTTCCCTAATCTCCTCGCCGGCCGCTGTGACCGATCGATTCTAGGCGGTTGAGTCCGGAACCGCGCTGCTGCTACTGTCGCAGGTTCGAATCCTGCCTCGGGCATGGATGTGAGTGATGTCGTTAGGTTAGTTAGGTTTTAGTAGTTCTAAGTCTAGGGGACTGATGACCTTAGATTTTAAGTCCCATAATGCTCAGAGCCATTTGATTTTTTTGTTAATAGAACAGAATTAATTTTCTGATGTAGAACGTTAAGCTTTCATGATCAGCTAAAGTACAGTAGCCATCTTACGTGATTTTCTCTCTACGAATCTGCGAATATTGTTGAAAGACGATGGAATTATAATCGAAATCGTTAGTTCCTGTTGGGGGACATTATGTGAAGAAGATGAGAAGAAGGAAATGTTTTGAATATTCTCTTGAAAAGTGCAAAGTAAATCTTGACTTGAAGAGACAAAAAGAGACATATTGGAAGTGAAGGCAGCGGTAACGTTTAAGACAACTCTCTCTCGCTCTAAGCTGCGCTGCAGTCTGTGTGACTCACGCCGACGTATCCAGACGTAATTGCAGAGCAGTACTGCATTCCTGTGAGATGTGCGACCGCAAGCAGCTGCAGCCCCATGTGGGCGGAACAATCACTTAATTCCGTCCAGACGCGAAACTTGTGTTTCAATTTCACACCTGCTCCGCGGGCGCGCGTGCAAGTTTAAATTACTCGGTGGCGGCCGTTAAGTGCTGGAACTTGTACGCCCCGATCCGGATTGCTACTGCCGCTGCCGCCGCCGCCGCCGCCGCCGCCGCTGCTTACCTCTTCCCTAATGGGCCGGCAATGGGATTAGGAAAGTGGCGGCCTCTTACGAAACTCCTCGTCTCTCTGGTCCCCAAGCAGGCACGGCGAACCCCCGAAGCTGTCCTCTTCCCGAGTAGGAGTCCTCTCCAGGAGGCGAAATAAACGTCCAGCAGATTTGGCTAAAGGCAGAAAATAGAACCATTACCCACACTCGAAATACCATATTGCTCATGATCGATGATTTGAAAAATTTGCTACGACAGGATTACAGACTAAACCTACACCGGAACTGGACACAGGCTTATTGTCATTCAGTGTGATGCGTCCTTTTAAATTATACTTTTATCTTATATTACATTGCTCATATTAAATAGATCTCACAGAGAAGGATTTCTGATTTATATGATATACGTTTAATTTAAATTTAATACATTGACATAACATTGACAATACATTGACATAACATTGACAATACATTGACATAACATTGACATAACATTACTGCATTAACCACAAAATAACGACAGTGACTGGAAACAAACAGTCTGAAGGATTACCAAACCAGGGAATGAAATAGTTCACGAAATAAGATTTATAAAACACAGATGATGGAACAAAGACATGTGACAAAGGTATGGGTAGTGGATATAAAGAGTGAAAAATATGATACTCTAATAAAAACCAGGAAAATTACCAATAATTCCGAGGAATGAGGAAATCGACAGCTAACGCAATAAGAAATGACACGAAACTTACCAATAATTCTAAGAAATCAGGAAATCAACAGCTAACACAATAAGAAATGACAACGCTAAATTTAATAAGAAGTAACTATATATATATATATATATATATATATATATATATATATATATATATATATATATATATGGAAGAACAATTTCAAAACACTACACTTGTAGAGAATATTCAAGAGGGTATTGTAGAAAAATTACTCTGTAAGACTGCGCTTTGAGAAAGAAAACAGAAAACAATCACACATCATACAGACTATCTACTACTGTTGGCTTTCCTAGCCGTTGTCACTAAAGTTAAAAGATGTCTCTGAGCACTATGGGACTTAACATCTGAGTTCATCAGTCCCCTAGACGTTAGAACTACTTAAACCTAACTAACCTAAGGACATCACACACATCCATGCCCGAGGCAGGATTCGAACCTGCGACCGTAGCAGTCACGCACTGAAGTTAAAATCTTCTGGCTTGTTAGGCCGCATCATATTTGCTTCTAAAATAACCGACGTTTGACCCCTCTGCTGGGGATCACAACACTGATCTCTGACTGTGTTTTAGCAATAGTGGACGCTGATCTCTGACAGTGTTCTAGCAGTAGTGGACACCGAAATATCCTGAAGAAGCTCCCAGCAGAAGGATCGAAACGTCGATTATTTCTGAACGAACAATTCAGAAGGTTTTAACCGTCATGCAGGCTACTGGTGAAGTTCTTTAAAAATTAGCACAGAAGAACCGAAAGAAAGATTAACTTTTCAGGAAACTGATATCACAAATACACTGACAGAAAAAAAAACGCAACGCTAGGAAGGAGTTGCGTGACATAAACGAAAGCTGGAAGGCGTCATTCTAAATCTGAAACATGATGTCTATTCAGAGTTTGCACCAAGGGCATCGCACTGGCCTTAATAGCGCTACTATGAAAACCCAAATCAAGTTTGCTTTACATACACGCATTAAATACGCGGTCGTGAGCGTTACTTACCGTTTAGAGTGGACGTGGAGAGCTGATGTTAATCAAGAATGCTTTTAGGTAACAAGAACGCCATTATCAGTACCTCACTATGTTTGAACGAGGTCGTGCAGTAGGGCTACGAGAAGCTGGATATTCATTCTGCGATATTCTAGAAAGACTTTGCAGGCATACAGCCACTGTACATGATTGCTATCAGCGGTGGTCACGAATATGTACGGTCGCTAGACCACTGCTGAGAGGCAAAACCGCCATTTTCGGCTTATGGCTCTGGCGTACCTGTAGCACCAACCTCAGCAGCAGTAGGTACCACAGCGACACGACGAACCGTTACAAATCGGTTACTTCAAGGACAGCTCCGAGCAGACGTTCTGCAGCATGTATTCCACTGACAACAAACTACCGCCATTCGCGACTTTAGTGGCGTTATTCGAGAGCCCATTGGAGGGCTGGGTAGAAGTCTGTTTTTTTCTGATTAAAGCTGCTTCTGCCTCGGTGCCTGCGATGGCCGTGTGTTATATAGGACGAGGCCAGTTAACGGCCTGCAACCAACCTGTCTGTGTGCGAGACACGGTGGACCTACACCTGGAGTTACGGTGTGGGGTGCGATTTCGTGTGACAGAACGCGTTCTCTCGTGGTTATCCCTCGCACGGTGACTACAGATTTGTACGTCAATCTGATGATCCGACCTGTCGTGCTGCCATTAATGAACTGCCGGCATACCGCTGTTGTAATCCAACATGCTCTACAGAATTTCGACCTACTGCATTGGCCTGCACCATCACCATACCTGTCTCCAATGAAGCACATATGGGACATCATCAGAAGACAACATTAGCGTCAACTAGAAACAGTATTCATCGTCCCACGTGCAACAGGCATGGATAACCCTACCCACAAACACAAACAATTGTACAACACAATGCCTGTATGTTTACATGGTTGCATTCAACATTGTGGTGGCTACACCATTTATAAGTGCAGCGGCATTTCACATTTGTAAAGATTTATCTTGCGCTGTGATCCTGCAATGTTAATCACTTAAATATGTTTCCTACACAAACGTTTTCCGAAATCATTGCTCTACATTAATTATTTATTGGTGATATGATTCTTTCCGTCAGTGTATAATCTGCTCGGCGCCTGATTTGAAGGTCATACGAACAATAGTGGTCCGCCTTAGTAGCTGCTCGGTCAGCGAGGTGGATTGCTAAGCGAAGAGGTCCGGTTTCGATTCTCGGGCCGGCCGCGGTGGTCTAGCGGTTCTAGGCGCTCAGTCCGGAACCACGCGACTGCTGCGGTCGCAGGTTCGAATCCTGCCACGGGCATGGATGTGTGTGATGTCCTTAGGTTAGTTAGGTTTAAGTAGTTCTAAGTTCTAGAGGACTGATGACCACAGATGTTAAGTCCCATAGTGTTCAGAGCCATTTTTTTCGATTCTCGGTCATGTCGGAGATTTTCAACAATCGAAGACTGGGTGTTACATTCGTATCGTCGTAATTGACATTACTATTGAGGTGGTGAATAAGCAGGTCAGGAAGCCAATAAGTTAAAAAAAAACAATAATCCGAGGGTTAGAAAATCACAAACGGTCGGGAGAAGGACATATACAGCAGAAATGTGGAAGTAATTGACCTGCATTAGAAGAAAGAAGTTTCATGCAATCCGTTTCTAAACGAAATATTAAGCAGTAGAAGCGCTAGTAGAATGTAAAAATCCAGTTATTTAGCAATTTCACAAGAATGGACGAAAAACATACACACAGAAAATTAAATGGACAGCTCGTTCCCTCGAAAATTTACAAAATTATTACTAGTACAGTACCATCAAAATGAGAAAAATTAGTCGTTAGGCATACGGGGAATATCAAGCTGCATTTCAGAAAGGAAGGTCATGTTTGGAACCAATTTTCAACCTCAACTTAATAATGTAACACTACACGTTGAAGAAACGAAATATGGCCGACCGGTGTGGCCGTGCGGTTCTAGGTGGTGTAGCAATTTTAATGGCTAATAGTGTATATATGAACATAGCCTTTGGCACAAGGTGATTTAAATTATTAGATATTTTAGTTATGACAGACATTTTATAACGTGTCGATTTATGTATTTATAACCACCTGACAACTTGGCATAAGGTTTAGGACCTGAAGATGACAGCAAAGTTTGTCGAAACCGGCTGTCCTAAATAAAGAATTATTTTGTGCGATCTAGGTTGTTAAATTTCTTTAGCAACTAAAACAGATCGCACCTTCAGCATTCTCAAGCTGAGAAAATTCTATTTCTGTGTCTATTTCACGCAGTGATGCTTGTCTGTTATCACTGACAATTATACACAAACGCCGCTGCTCTCTTTCGTCAAGTGAAGATCGTCGGCCATTGCGTGGTCCGCGGTGAGGGGCAGTACGGCATTCTCTCTACACTGTGGATCCCTGAATTCCCTAACGATTTCCGCAATGGAATGTCCCATACAACTGCCTCTAACTACCATTCCGCGTTTAGCGTCTGTTGATTCCCGTCGCGCGGCCATAATCACGTCGGACACCTTTTCGTATGAATCAGCTGGATACAAATGACAGCTCCGCACATGCTTGCCGTTTTACATCTTGTGTACGCTATTCTGCCTCCATCTGGATATATGCAAATCACTGTTCCATGAATTTTGTCACGTCATTGTTAACGACGAAAACAAACGCTTGGGATAGTAGTATCAGTTATAGTTTGTGTCCTTGTAATGGTAAATCAGTGCTTCCGTTCCATTGCATATGGGCTAGCATTAGGTTAAGTAACTAGCTGACAAACCCGGCATTCTAGGAGGAACGGAAGCAAAACATGAACTGTATTTGTACTGTAATATCGAAATAATTTCATTTCCACGTATGTATGGAAACACTTTTGAAATTACGAAACAGTTGTAGGGCCTACACAGAAATAGGCACCACGTACAAACGTACAAGTACAGTTGCTTCGCGTTGATTGCAATTTTATAATCGCCTCTTGGTAGTTCCACAGATGGCTAGTATTTTCGCCCATAGCAGTTTGCGCTTCGCAGTTGAAAGTTATCAAAAGCGCTTCCAGACCTCGAAGATTTCTACAAGTTGTCTCGATTGTATGAGTGACTAAGCAGTAAAGAGTATATGTACGTATTAAAACTTCAAGCGTGATGCTGCATTTTTTCACGCTGCTCAGTGTTTATGACGTTATATCTCCTTAACTTCGTGTGGCACCATGATATACTTTTGTAGGTACATTTAGCGCCGTATGTGGATACAGCCTTCGATATTTATTTCAATTAGAATTAGTAGCACAGAAGTAATCAATTTAAACGTGGTGCAGGATGCGCAGGTTTTCACGCACCTCTTTCTTTATGACATCATATCTCGTGAACGATGATAGGTAGGTGGTTCTTATCCTTACAACGATTGTTGCCTGAGAATAATGGATATGTACGTATACCAAGTGTGCAAAAAATATTTATATATCTACCGGAGTTCCTGTCACCCAATAACCCATACCAAGATCATGCGGATAACTACAGAATTTGTCTTAAAAAATAAAGGAAATATAAGTAACACTAGGAGAGGAAAAAAGTAATCATCAGTTCACCACGTAGCATAACAAGGTATTTATGAAAGCTGATTTCACAAGATCTATTGTTTTGTATATTAGCATATACTGTGATATCTGCATCCAACAATTTGGCGCCATGCGAGGTAGCTAATTTCTAAATGCAGCGGTCCAGCTCAGGATTCCTCCTGAGTTTCGTCCTTGCTAACAGCATCATACTCCTGAAGAAAATACAAAACTATGTATTCACATCTGATGCTTGGACATGGCACTACGTTGCTCTATGCGTCGCTCATTCGACATTCTCGTCCTATAATTTCTCTCACGGTCGAGAACAAGCCCTACCTCCTCATGTGTTCTTTGTATAATTGGGAACTAAGAGCTGCTGTCGAAGTAAAACACTGGAAAGCGATTCTTACACCACGCAAAAAAGTTTTTTAGTCTTGCTGTCCTCCTCTTAAAAACGTACGATAAGGAGAAGAAGTCATTTCATGAAGAGAATATGAGGATCGTAATTCCTCTAGAGACGAATGCTTTCGAGGCAGAAAATTGCGTCCATCCAACGAGCAAATTTTTTTTAAAGAAAAAGGTTTATTTTAAAACAGCTCTCACATAATTTATCTTTGTAGGAATTCTGCGAAAGGATGCTGTGCGCTGCGTTGCCCTTAATGGCGTCCGTCGTTTTTACTCCATTTTAATTTGGTTTCTGAGTATGGTAAGAGAATCTTCCAAGAGCACCCCACTTGTTAAAACTTCTTGTTGCGAAATTCAGTCTTCCTTTTACTTTAGGCTTACACTTCAACGTTTATTCGTTGACCGACATTACTATGCGCTTTTCTGCGCAAGACTCTGCTCCCAGGCTTCGAAGAGCGTTGTTTTACAACTTCCACGGTTCCTAGTACATTTTTCTTTTCTTTTTGCTGTCGCTGCATTTACCTACATCTGTCAGCATCTGAACAGAGTTTTGCGGAACTCGGTTCGCTCATCAACATTTAATATCTAACGTTATTGGTACATACTGGTGCCTTGAAGGGAGACTGGAAGTGCTGTGTAACTATTGATGTCATGGCATTTCTAAACAGGTGCTTCATTCTACAGAGCCTCTTTTATACGAGCAATAACCAAGACATCCGAAGGAAGCATTGCGTCACTGATATTAAATGTTGCAGCACACTCACAGCAAGGGTAGCAACAGACAGTCCTTCAGGATATAATCTCAAAGCAAATCGCTGTTGTACTTTAGTTAGTAGCACTGACTTTAAAAATAACTTACGAAATTTTTTAAAATTTTATTCGCAAGCAGCAAATTGAAATTTAATTTTATCATTCTGAATTTTTCTTTCAGTTCTCTCAATCATTTTAGGTGAACCCTGAGATAACGGCATGGGAAACCTGATACACGAATAGATACTAAGTGAGAGGAAGGTGCAACTTTACTGACTTACAGAGTTCACTGACTGTTAACTACTGTATTTACACCGAGGGACTTTATTCGACTCAGCCTTGGTTAGTTGTAGCATTGTAGGATATAGCTTTTAAAAAGGATGATTGAAGTCGTAATGTCATTACTGAACGATGTAGCAGAAAAAATATATATGAGAATAGATGATTTAAGTGAGAACATTCCGTTAGAAGACATGTCATTGATGTGTGATGCTGCATCAGAGAATAGGTAACTTGGCACTGGCGTGAAATACTTAAGAGAACATTGCAGATGGAGATAAGGTTTAATATACAACACAGATTAATGATTGTATCAGTTGTAAATGGTGTGCAGAAATGCAAGAACTTGGACTAGAGCAAAATTACATTTTCTCTCTCTCTCTATTCGTTTAATTGGCTCCGATTCTCTGTCATCCCATGAACTAAAGCACGCCAAATTCTTCTGTCCTGCACTTTTTCCTACAGACTTTCCAGTTTGGAATCCATTACTTCTGTGATGCCATAGTTCAGTCTCATCCTCTTCCGCCTTCTCCTTCTGCCTTTGATCTTCCACAGTATTAACGTCTTTTCCAGGCAATCGTGTCGTCTCATAATGTGCTCAAACTAGGTTAATTTTTGTTTCAATATCAGGCTTTCCACGGAGCTGTAATACTTACTATTATTCTTTGCTGTCCGGGGAACTCTAAGGAGTTTCCTCTAAAAGCCATTCCTATACTGATCTCCATTTTTAAAGTGATGTTTGTATTCCTTAAAAGATTGTCAAGGAGGTACATAGCCTTTCTGCCAAGTAACAAGCGCTCCTTGATTTCATAGGTGAAATTACCATCAGCAGAAATCTGTAAGTCGTGTTAAGTGAACACAGAAACTACCTCCATTTTTCTCCTCCTTCATGCCGTGGAGTGATAGGTGTTTTTGTTTTCTTATGATTCGATATTAGACTAGCCTTAGCACTGCCGTTATTCACCTTCAGTAAGACGTAAGTAGTTAGAAGTGACTAATAAAGGCTAAATAAAAATAATTTCAGATCATTACACTTAACTGGTCTATAAATGTTAAGCTTAACTTTATTTTACAATAAATTACCTGAAATTTGTTTAATAGGAATGTTAAGATTTCTTGGAATTAATTTCTTTTGTTAATTGTAAACACACACACACACACACACACACACACACACAAGTGCACGCACGTGCTGTTAGACTTCGTCTCATCTGTTCGCTCTCAATTTCTCGTTGCCTCTTTGAGAGAGTATTTATCAGCCGCTAAGTGTAACAGTATTCGCTAGTACCTCTTTCCCAAGCTCCCCTTGCCACCCCCTTCCCTCCCCCAACCACTCACTTTACAGTACGATGCAGACACTTTGTCTTCAAATCTTGACATTAATTTCGCCTGCGTACTCCGGTTATGTGCTATCGTACGACGTGCAAGTTAGTGTTTATTTATCAACATTAACACTTCACAACAATCATCCTGCAAACGAGGGAAAACTTCTGGTGCGTTAAAACTATGTGCTAGACCGGGAATTGAACCTGAAATCTGTCAGGAAGTTTCAATGCAGGACACAGTCCGCAGCGTGGTAAAAGATTAGTTGTGGAGACATTATCCTGGCCAGTCGCTGTGGCAATGGCTAAGCTACTTCCCTGCAAAATCCTTTCTTCCAGAAGTGCTGTCACAGTGAGGTACGCAGTATAACTGTGAAGACTGGAAAAAAGGGAAGATGTTCTGGTGAAGTGAAGCTGCGAGAACAGGCCCTGAGTCATACCTGGATAGCTCAGTCAGAATGGTTATTACCCATGGAAGTTAAGGTTCCGGCTTCGAGTTGTGATCCGGCATGTAGCTATAATGTGACAGACAGTATCAAGGCTTTAACATTTGTTAGCCGGCTGTAGCTTAAATCAGAGGAGAGTGAGGATGTCCATGTCTCATCAGATGACGGTTTTCCTTGTGGTTAATTTATACCATTCCTTGAGATCTGTCAGTCTGCAAAGTAATAATACTTCATCCATTCATTATCTTTCTAGTTTTTGGTTTCTTTCCTTTCCGTATTCTGTATCTCTCAAATTCGTGAATCACATTCTGGATTCATTTCATGGATCTATACGTGGGTCTACAGAGTCTTGGTTACAGTCTTATTGATAGAAGCCTAGGAGTACTCGTAGAACATCTGCTGTCGTACTCTTCTAGGATGCAAGGTAATTACATGTGCTCTACAAATGCACATGCTTCAGTACTTCGGAGTCAACGTTAATCTTTCACGACGAGCATCTATGCAGTCTAACTCGAGAGAATAAATGTAATTTTCTGCATTGTGCGCGGCACTTACAAGATGACAATTTCACGATTCTTTTGGTTGTCCTGATGTTGCGGTGCGAGGAGAAAAATTTTTGTAAGGGCATACTGACCTCCAAATTTTTGAACACTGTAAACTCACTACTCAGCGTCATTGTTGGACTGCAGAAATTTTGAGTGAAAGTAAATGTTTTTGGAGTCCATCCCTACCCAGAGCCAAGAAAAGCCAAGGCAGGTCTGTACGCAGCGACTGCATCGGAATGTCAAACAGGCTGGAGAGCCGATGTTTCAAATATCGTCGCACACAACTGAGAACATTGCTACACATTGCTTGAGCAACTGGTCTGAATCGCAATTTCACCAGTACGACCCCACTGCGTAGGGAGCCTAACGTAAAACTGCGGAGCCCTTCCTTCATTCGGTTGCTGTCAGCCAGTTCTGAGGAAACACCTATGGTGGAACGTCTACCATTCAGGAGATGCCTACCAAACTTCAGGCAGCGACCAGTTGAATCTGCTGGATTTATCTGTTGTGAGCCACCATTCCCTCCTCAGTTGATGTGAAGATTTGGAGCCTTCAACCACCTGCTCACTAAGGGCCTAATTTATAGTGCTGTTGCTTTCATCTAACCGTCATTCGTGCGAGAAGGAGCGCTAGCTGCTGCCGCCCCCAACTTGCATCTGTGAATGGACACCAGCATCCACCGCCTTCGTCTGCTGGAGAGGGAATTATGTAACTCTGCACAACCACTGCCATCCCATGGAGAGTTACTGAGAGTTTAATAGTGTGGTAGATTCGATGTCAATGAATGCACCCTAGTAAACCATGTCTTCTCACTGTTGAGCGTCATCACTGTATGGGCAAAGTCTGCTACCAGCTGGGCTGGCCAGCTTTCGTGGCACCACTTCTGGTATGTTAGCTGCCTGACCACGACGACACACTTCGAATTGCCGACGTGAATGCATCAGCATTGCCAGCCGTGGTGGTCTAGCGGTTCTAGGCGCTCAGTTCGGAACCGCGAGACTGCTACGGTCGCAGGTTCGAATCCTGCCTCGGGCATGGATGTGTGTGATGTCCTTAGGTTAGTTAGGTTTAAGTAGTTCTAAGTTCTAGGGGACTGATGACCACAGATGTAAGTCCCATAGTGCTCAGAGCCATTTGAACCATTTGTTTTGCATCAGCATTCAGCAATCTCATTAATCCCATGCGCCACTTGTGCTGTCATCCCGTCTGTCATAGAGAAGGTACACCAATTTGAAAATCAGAACAATAAAGGCATGGTTCGCTACAGCTGTCTCATTAGCACCTCTGCGTGACTGACAGACCCTCACCGCCGTACACCACACTTCGTCACCCTGGATTCATAGTGGTCATATCCCAGCAACCGCTACATGTTAGTGTCAGAAATGAAACACTAACAGGGAATAACAACATACGGCTTTGCTTTTTTGGTACATCGGTCTCCTTACTGGTTTGACGTAGACCACCACAAATTCTTCTCTGTGCAAACCTTTTCATCTCAGAATAGTTATTACAACCTACGTGCTCAATTATTTGCGTAAGTATTCCAATGCCTGTCGTCCTCTACAGTTTTTACCCTTCACAGCTCCCTCTATCAACATGGAAGTTACTTATTGATGCCTTATCACATACCTTATCATCCTGTATCCTCTTCTTGTCAGAGTTTCCATATTCCATTCCTCGCCTTCTCATCACGTACCTCATCGTCCCATCTAATGTTCAACATTCGTCTGTAGCACCATGTTTCAAATGTATCGATTGTCTTCTGTCCCGGTTTTCCCACAGTCCTTTTTTCACTACCACACAATGCTGCGCTCCAAAAGTACATTCTCAAATAATTTCATTCCCAAATTAAAGCCTGTGTTTGGTGCTAGTAGCCTTCACCTGGCCAGTAAAGCCCTTTTTACTAATGTTTCTGAGCTTTTGATGTTCTCCTCCCACTGTCCATTATTGGTTATTTTGCTGCAAACGTAGCAGAATTCCTGAACTTCGTCTAGTTTGTGATCCCCAATTCTGATGTTGAGTTTCTTGGTGTTCTAACTTCTGCTGCTTTTCATTACTTACCTAACAGGTCCTGCAATTCATCTTCACTTTCGCTAATGACAGAAATGTCATCAGCGAAATTTATCACTGATATCCTTTTACTTTGAACTGTAATTCAGCTCTTGAACATTTCTTTTATCTCTGTCATTGCTTCTTCGGTGTATAAAGTGAGCAGTAGGGGTGAAAGACTACATCCCTTTTTAATTTGAGCACTTCGTTCTTGGTCGTCAACTTTTGTTATTCCCTCTTGGTTCATTCCCTATAGCTTACCACGATTTTTCTAAGAATGTCGAACATCGTGCACCATTTTACAATGTCGAATGTTTTTCTCAGGTCGATAACTCCCTTGAAGGTGGTTTGATTTTTCTTCAATCTTACTTCCATTAGCAGCCGCAACATCAGAATTGTCTTTCTGGTGCCTTTACCTTTCCTAAAGCCAAACTGATCGTCATGTAATAGATCCTCAGTTTTCTTTTCCATTCTTCTGTAATTTACTTTTGTCAGCACCTTGGATGTGCGAGCTGTGAAGCTGATTGTGCACTAATTCTCAAACTTGTTCGCTCTTGCTTTCTTCAGAATTCTTAGGATGATGGTTTCCCGAAATTCATATGATACAACGACATTCTCATAATTTCTACACACGAAAGTGATTAGTAGTTTTGCTGTCAGTTCCTCCAATGATTTTAGAAATTCCAATGGAATGCTGTTTGTCCCTTCTGCCTTATTTGATCTTAAGTGATCTAATGCTCTTTTCAGTTCTGATTCTAATACTGTATCTCCTATCTCTTCCCTGTCGACTGCTGTTCTTCTATCACGTCATCAGACAAGTCTTCCGCCTCATCTACGCTTTCCATCTATCTGCTCTCTCCTCTGCATTTAACAATGGAATTCACATTGCCCTCCTAGTGTTACCACCCTTACTTTTAATTTCATCGGGGTTGCTTTGAATTTTCTATAAGCTGAGTCAGCCCTTCCGACAACCATTTATAATTCGATTTCATCTTCCAACCAATTCGCCTAAGCTTCTCTGCACTTTGTTTCGCTCCTAAGTGACTTGTATTTCTGTATTCCGAAATACCCCTGACCATTTTTGTATTTACTTCAATGGTTCAAATGGCTCTGAGCACTATGGGACTTAACTGCTGTGGTCATCAGTCCCCTAGAACTTAGAACTACTTAAACCTAACTAACCTAAGGACATCACACACATCCATGCCGGAGGCAGGATTCGAAACTGCGACCGTAGCGGCCACGCGTTTCCAGACTGTAGTGCCTAGAACCGCACGGCCACAGCGGCCGGCTTGTATTTACTTCTTCCGTCAATCAACTGAAGTATTTCTTCTGTTAACCACGGTTTCTTTGCAGGTACTTTTCTTGTACCTAATGTGTGCTTTCCACTTTCTGTGATTGCTCTTCGTGGAGGTGACCATTTCACTTCAACTACTGAGTTATTCATTATCGAGTAGCTATAGCCTCAGAGCACTTAAAACATATCATCTCAATCTTTGGTATTTCCGTATCCCACTTGCTCGCGCAGTGATTCTGCCTGACAAGTCTCTTAAATTTCAGTCTGTCCGTCCCCGGTAACTGAGTGCTCAGCGCGACAGAATGTCACTCCTAAAGGCCCGGGTTCGATTCCGGGCTGGGTCGGAGATTTTCTCCACTCAGAGACTGGCTGTTGTGTTGTACTAATCATTATAATTTCATCCCCATCGACGTGCAAGTCGCCGAAGTGGCGTCAAATCGGAAGACTTGCACCAGGCGAACGGTCTGCCTGTCGGGAGACCACCGCGGCCGCCTCAGCCGTCGTCCTCCCGAATGCGATTCCAGTGTGCCAAACACTGCGCCACCTCGCTCGGTAAGTATTAGATTTTTATGTTGTGTTTAGGCTTATTCTGAGCGTTCATTGCTTTTACTTTGTTGAGTGTCACTATGAATCGTCCGCCCCAATAGCTGAGTGGTCAGCGCTGCAGAATGCCATGTGAGGGCCCGGGCTTCATTTCCCGGCTGGGTCGGAGATTTTCTCCACTCGGGGACTGGGTATTGTGTTGTTTTCTACTCAGATCATACACAATGCGTCCAAGAAGAATTTTTCTAAGCGACCTGTTGTGATCTCATGAAAACGCATGTAATAGAAAGGACCAGAAATCCGAGCCTTCCTGAGGACATTTCATTGTTCTTTCAGGTGTACCGAACAGTATCTGAACAAGCAGAGGAACCTGTAAAATAAATATATTCATACTGAACACCTACTGAAACCATAATTTGTTAGCTTACAGAAAGGCCATGTTAACTACTCAGTAATTTGAGAGATGGTCAAGAGTTAGATCACTAGTCATCTGATTCTGTAGTTGCAACCTGACACACTTCATACGAGACAAGGTCGCTGTGTACGTTTTGGAAGGGCCTAAAACATTAATACAAGAATAAAGTGTGATTCATGTGACAGTTTTATTTACAGGCAGAATACGATTATTAGCTACACTTGTGATAAGTGTCAGGTTGCAGCTACAGAATCAGATGACTAGTGATCTAATTCTCGACCTCTCTCAGATCACTGAGTAGTGAACATGTCCTGCCTGTAAGCTAATATTTTATGGTCTCAGTAGGTATTCAATATGCGTATATTTATTGTCAGTGCTGATGGCGAAACGTATTTTTACTCTTTTTACTTTTTACTGTTTAGGCTTATTAAATAATGAGAAGTTCTCTTGTATCGAAAGTTATCAAGAATTTATGCACAGTTCTTAATTATATATGCCATACTAGTTCTTAGCATTTTCAGCTATGGTGGTTATATGTTTTTTTATTAAGTAGATAAAATTAATATTTTGGCATTATTAGTATCTATCTGAGTGACAGTACAGTCAAACTTTAAAAAAAATAGACTAACTGATATCATTATTGATCTGAGTTCTTATGAAACATATTTTAGAACAGAATAATGTAAATGACACACTGACTGCTCCTGCACCATGAATATGCGGCTCCGCTGGAGAATTAAAATGATTCTGAGGACAAAGGTGCTCGTCAGAGTATCTCAACTGCATAGAAAGTGACAAACTACATTTGAATTACTGTCTTGTAAAAAACTGTTTGTGGACTGCCTTACCAGTCGTATCGCTAAATTTCATTTGAAACGTTCTATCATTCACTATGGAATACTTTAATAAGTATACAATGTATTCTCAGATAATAATTAAAAATCAGTGTTTGCTTGTAAAATGGAGTTGACAAATTAGTCATACATTATTGTCAAATATGAATTTTACTTTATATACTATTCCTTGAACTCTGAAAACCAGGATATAACATCACTGCCGTTTTATGTGACAGTAGCAACTGGTACGGGTGATAGCTGCACTGTTAAAATACATAAATTTTTCGATATTTGTACCATGATTTGCTCACTGTCACCAACAGATGTCTACATTGGTGAAAATATTTAATGTTCATAAAATGCAACACACCCTTAAAATAATTATTCTCCATATCTATGATGACTGTCAGATGTCACATTATTCTAAAATTTCTCCATGAATATGTCTTCAAGCAAAAAGTTGCAGTGTTTGCATCAGGTATCCTCATATTAACTTCCTGTACAACATAGTTGTTAAATTAGTGCCTAAAACAAAACTGTAAGTATTGGACTTGTGTTACCATGGCTAAATAGTTAAAAAATAACAGCCGATGTTAGAAGATAGATCTAAGGAATCAATATAATAAAACTATGGGATACGGAATCGGATTTTGGGTTAAAAAATCGATTTCCGTTTTATTGACGTGTTATATTCCCACAAGTTTCCTCTCTAAAATGACGTATCATAAATAGCTGTTCCAGAATTATAAGTATTTTATTTTTGTAGATTTGTGATATCAGGTATTGCGCTTTAGTTATACACGTCTCTCATGGCTGACCATAAACTTTTTGGCATTACATTTATGTGACATGAATTCAAATGTCCCGCTTTCCAGCGACCTTTCATACACTATTTGTCCGGAAGTGTTTCCCTCTGGTATCCTCAAGTTACTTTTTGAGCTTATGAAGGGATATTTTGTAAAAAGTGTGCTATATGGATGTTGTTGTTGTCGAGTTATTTCGTGTTTAGTGCTTCATTTTTAGCAGTGAACATGCCTGGAGCTAGAGGAAAAGTGTTTAAAAAGCGTGTTAACTGGCAAAAGAAAAGATAGGATGATTCATTAGCAAAGCAAAGCAGTTCTTCAGCGTTACTGTTGGAAAATGCGAGTCCACTTACTACTAATTTGCCGAAGGAACTTACTCCAAATGAAAATAGTGCTTCTCATAAAAAACTAAGAGATTTGGAAGAGAAATATAATTTACTTGATAAAGGGAAACAAGTTTTTTAACGCACTGATACGAGTATATTGTGCGAAGCTCTTGAAAATAGTGTATGTGCTGCAAAAAATATCAAGGAAACGTTTCTCTGAAGGTAGAATCCCATGTTGGCCTGTATGCCCAGTTTAATTTAGTATGCAGTGTTTGTAAGTACAACTGTATGTTTCCAAGTACTGTTTCAGTAACTGTAAATAATGGATACAAGAAATCTGAACTTCATAGTGTAAATATTAGGTTAGCTTATGGATTGCGAGCAATTGGTAAGGGCAAAGCAGCTGGTGATATGCTATGTGGTGGACTAAATCTTCCAAGTGTACCTTCAAAGTTTGATGCTTACAACTTTGTACTAGGATAAGCAGGTGAAGATCTAGATTAGAACTCAATGCAGGTAGCTGTGGGAGAAGCAGTGAAAGAAAATGATGGCAGTCATAACCTCACAGTAGCTTTTGATGGTACTTGGGAAAAAAAGGGGTTACACCTACAACAACTAGTGTTGACACTTCAAGGTTATTGATGTTGCAATAAACTCTAGATACTGTAGATGCATAGACAGGCTGAAAAATGAACATAGTGATGAATGTGTTGCTAATTATTATGGTAGCAGTGGTGGGATGGAGGTTATTCGGGTGAAAAAACTTTTTCATCGCTCTTCAGAGTGGTATAATCTTCTCTATGTCAAGTATGTGGATGATGGTGACTCTAAAGCATTCAAAGAAGTTTTGGAAAGCAAATGATATTGGAACAGGGTAAATATAAGCAAACTTGAATATATAGGACATGTCCAGAAGAGAATGGGTGCCAGGCTGAGAAGGTTAAAATCAGTTATGAAAGGGAAAGAGCTAGATTATGGGAAAATCTTGCATGACAAAGGAAAATTGATTGATTCCACAATAGACCACATTCAAAATTGCTATGGCCTTGCAATTAGGCAAAATACAGGCAATCTTGAAGAAATGCGGAAAGCTACATGAGCTTTGTATTTCCACACCACATCCACAGATCAGCATCCAGAACATGGTTTCGCCGGCCGCGGTGGTCTAGCGGTTCTAGGCGCTCAGTCCGGAACCGTGCGATCGCTGCAGTCGCAGGTTCGAATTCTGCCTCGGGCATGGATGCGTGTGATGTCCTTAGGTTAGTTAGGTTTAAGTAGTTCTAAGTTCTAGGGAACCTATGACCACAGATGTTGAGTCCCATAGTGATCAGAGCCATCTGAGCCAGAACATGGTTTGTGCCCCAACGATGAAAGGAGCTGGTGTAAATACAATACAGCTGGGGAGAAATACATTTACCACGACAGTCGACCATTAGACATCATCGAAGAAATAAAGCCCGTTTTCAGAGATATGGCTAACAGATGTCTTCTGATGAAATGTCTTCATGGAAAAACGCAGAAGTCCGCAGCACGTGGTCGTGCGGTAGCGTTCTCGCTTCCCACGCCCGGATTCTCGGGTTCGATTCCCGATGGGGTCAGGGATTTTCTCTGCCTTGTGATGACTGGGTGTTGTGTGATGTCCTTAGGTTAGTTAGGTTTAAGTCGTTCTAAGCTCTAGGGGACTGATGACCATAGATGTTAAGTCTCATAGTGCTCAGAGCCATTTGAACCAAAAACGCAGAACCACAACGAGTGCTTGAATAGTGTGATATGGCATTGTCTCCCAAAAACAGTATTTGTCGGAATTAATACACTGCATTTTGGTGTGTATGATGCTGTGGAAACCTTCAATCTTGGGAATATAAATGCTGAGCCGTAGTAAAGTTAGCTTTGAATAGCGCACTGAAGCGCGTAGTGTGAAGCAGTCGACCTCCGTTTTCTGGCGGTGGCGCCGTTGTCGCAATTGAAGGCTTCGGTATCTCCCTCTAGCGGGAAAGGGGAAAAGTGGGCTGCTCGCGTGGGTTTAAGAAGTGGCTGTATTGGCTCTCCGGGAGAGTTGGCAGTCGGGGCATCAAGAAGCGGCTTCTCTGCCGGTGCTAGAGGGACAGCACCGAGACCGCGGCATCAGCGTGAGCGACGCGAGCAGCGGCTCCGTGGTTTGTGGCATTAACTGCTCGTCGCGAAAGGAATCTTCCTGAGCGTCGGTCCGCGAGAGACCTAATTTGCAGTTCGGCTGTATGCTGTCGACCGGCGAGGAAGTTCCAGAAACCGGCGCGCCTTCCTGCGTCCGTTGAAATGGCTGGCAGCGGGCGGCTCGGCAGAGCATTTGGAGATGCTGCGGTCGTTCAGTCCTGGGAGTTCAGTATTGATTTTTAACAGATTTTATGAAGGTTAATTGAATTCAGTTTACTTATTCTTGTTAATTATACCTTCTGTATATTTTGGGGCATACCGGCTATTCATTCTCGTCTGCCCACCCGCGGGATGGTGGTAATATTAGAGAGGGTGTCCATTTGTCCCCTTTTCAGGACTGAAAGCAGAGAGGGGGGGGGGGGGGGGAGAGTCAGTAAATCTGTTGTTCGGATTACTTCTTTCCCCTCCCAGCTTACCTACGGGTTTATTCGACTGTTACCCTCTGCCATGTCTGTGAAAGTCTAAGGCACCAATGGCTGTACTGTTTAAAATGCAAGGCACTGAGACCTGAGCCATTCTCTCAACAGCAAAAAAAAAAAAAAAAAAAAAAAAAAAAAGTTCAAATGGCTCTGAGCACTATGGGACTTAACTACTTAAACGTAACTAACCTAAGGACGTCACACACATCCATACCCGAGGCAGGATGCGAACCTGGGATCGCAGCGGTCGCGCGGTTCCAGACTGAAGCGCCTAGAACCGCTCGGCCACTCCGGCCGGCAGTCAACTGTATAATAATTCCTGCTCATGTGGAAGTTGTAACTTATGTAAATTTGTGTTTATGTATATTTGGCTCTAATCAAGCAAGGATGTTAATGTATGCCGTAGTGGATTTTCTTATATTGTTTCTAGGCACCAAAAACTGTTGTGTGTTTTTCCAATTCAATACCTTTTAAGGCTTTTATTCAAAGTGCTTATGTGTTTTATACAGGTACTTAACAGAAGCTCTCCTGGGAAATTTGTGTTTTGTATATTTGGCTATAATCAAGCAAGGATGTTAATGTACGCCGTAGTGAATTTTTTCGCAGGAAAGCTTCTGAAAAGTTTGGAAGGTAGGAGACGAGGTACTGGCAGAAGTAATGCTGTGAGGACGGGGCGTGAGTCGTGCTTGGGTAGCTCAGTTCGTAGAGCACTTGCCCGCGAAAGGCAAAGGTCCCGAGTTCGAGTCTCGGTCCGGCACACAGTTTTAATCTGCTAGGAAGTTTCATATCAGCGTACACTCCGCTGCAGAGTGAAAATTTTATTCTAGGTAGTTGGTTATTAGTTTGTTTTCTTGCCATGCAAAAGTTTGCCATTTAATTTCGGGTAGAAATTGTTGCCTTTAAAGGAGAACGTTGTAAAGGTTCGCCATCCGCGGTGGTCTCGCGGTTCTAGGCGCGCAGCCTGGAACCATGCGACTGCTACGGTCGCAGGTTCGAGTCCTGCCTCGGGCATGGATGTGTGTGATGTCCTTAGGTTAGTTAGGTTAAAGTAGTTCTAAGTTCTAGGGGTCTGATGACTACAGCAGTTGAGCTCCATAGTGCTCAGAGCCATTTCAAGCATTTTTTGTAAAGGTTCGCAGGTCCTACCTTGCCAGCGTGTGCGTTTGCCGTAAGTTAACTGGCAGAAATTTATAAAATTTGTTTTTTTATATATTTTGGAAATGTTAATGTTATTAATTGTGAATGTCCTCCCCATGTGCATGATTCATGCGTTTTGGTTTTACTATTTTGAGAACTTTTGTAAACAGGATTGTCTCTATATGTTGCAGACAGGTTAGATTCTGCGCCATTTAATGAGCCTGAGTGAGGCTGTTGTGAGCGGCCGTAGCTACTGCTTTTGCAACCAAATGGGAAATTTATCTGCCCAAAAGTGAAGCCATTTGTATTCATTTATTTTGATCTGATTTATTAATGGAGTGAAATTCACCTGTAATTTAAATGAGCTTGAAACATTACATAGCGTCAAGTCGTAAACGTTAAATTACTTGCCTGTATTTGCCTTTTACTGGCGTGAAATTTTTAATAATAATTTAATAATTTAAAAGTCCTTTCCTATCGTAAATTGTGACTTATTCCTTAAACGATTGTTGTTTTTTTAAATATCGTAAAGACTTGCACCAAATTTGAATAAAGAGTGTAACTGAAAATTGTGTCTAATTTCTCCAGTTATTCCTTGGCACCTACTTCCACTTTACATTTTGTGTATTAATTGTGATTAATGACCTTTGGTGAAACAGTAGTAATTATTATGGTTCAAATGCCAGGTCCTTCAAAAGCTAGGTTTGCTTGTTGGTTCCCGCACAGTACGTGCTATGTTTACTTTAGACCAGCACAGGCTAAGGCATGCTGACATTATAATCAATACACTAGTGAAAAAAGTAAGAGAGGTACAGAGGGGTGCCAAAAGAAGACTTGAAGATGATTATGAAGACTATGAAGGGGGTATTATAATGGATCAGGAATATTTTAATCTTTTTTCTCCGTTTCCCGTAAGTTTGCTTTTTACTTCTTCTAGGAAAATTATCTCAAGTACTAGTGAACCTAGAAGTCTGAAATATTGATCACTTAGTCACATGGGTTTCTTTTACACATTGAAACAACAATTTTTTTAATAACTTGATTTAAAAAAGACTTAGGGGTGATAATCTAGTAAAAAGTGATGGAAAACATTTAGTTAAAAATAAATGTAAAATATCTCTGTAAGTAAATACTTTGACAATAAACTGTTGTTTCAGTATTGTCATAATGTATCATGCACATACAGTAAAAATTTTATCTCTCTGTCTCTATTAGTTCGTGAGAAAATGTTCCCTATTAGAGGCACATTTTATCATTGCGGGGATAGGCTATTCCGTATCCCCTTAACCTGACTAGGCTTCTAACTGCAGAAAACACGTGTTAGAAATAATTCTACGCTAAGCATTCAAGCACACAAGCAAACTGACCGTCTGAAAGTAATGAATTTTTCCTACTCTTCATATATGCCACAACATACACTCAAATTAAATATTTCCATATTTAAATTGTTTGAAAGCAATATTTTGGGTGGGATGAGGTTAATGCTTCTTTTTATACAGAATAAAAATATGACCATTAATTCTGACTGATAGTTATTGTTTTTATTACGCATTTCAACTGGAGGCTATGTGCAAGTAGTACTTCTGTCTAGTTTTGTACCTTAGTGCCAATGCTCTCTCAAACTTTTCTAGACTGTATTTCCAATAATCAACTATTAAATAACACCATCATCTAATAAAAATATATGACCCACTCAACATTCACAGGTGACAAAATAAAAAAAAAAACGCATTTTAAAGGAAGGAAGGCGTTCGATTTTAGGAAGGTAGAATGTGTTTTACTACGATACATCACTTAAACAGAAAGCACTTACTATATGTAAGATTCACACATTTTATAAACAAATTAAACATTTATGTAACCAAAATGTATTAATTACTAAACTGCATGAAGCTGGCATATTATCACCACTGGTAAGAATCTTTAGGTTAGGCTGCACTAGTTTGTGATAGTAATTTTACAATTGAACCACACTTGAAGGCTCTACGGACGTCTGAACTAAATATGTCTACTTTTAAACTGTTTGCCCAATTTACACACATCTTGCTTGCTTGTCGTAATATGCTAAATCTCTACGAAAATTCGAGGAAAATCTAATTGTATTGTATGGAAGATTTTGCATCACTAGCAAGCTCAGTAAACTTCCAACTTAAATATTTCTACTTACAATTTGCCTGCGTTGCTTATTAAAATTTACGCAGCTACTGATAAAACGTTTTAGGTGTATTTCGGACATTGAAATTACTATGGAAAAAATGGGCTAATATTCTTGCGGAATGACGTTTTCAGTTCTGTGTTAATGTATAAGTTTAACAGTAATGACATAATAGCAGAACTGCCCTCCCTTAGACATGAAGCCAGAATCCCAACTGAGCGTTGATGGGTGTATTGAATGCCTAGTGGCTATACCTAACACCTAATGCCAAATATACAAACATAATCCATAATGTGTAGGTAATACATATCACCTAACAACCAGTGCCCAACATAAACTGCCTAACAACTAATGCCTGGTTTATAACTCCTATTGATCACTGACAATCATTGGTCACTGGCCTGACTCATCACTGACCATCATTGATTACTAATCATGATTAATCAGTGATCATTTTTGTTCACTGACTGTCACTGATCACTGAACATTAGTGATCAGAGACCAGCATTTGTCACTGAGCATCATAGATCACTGACTGTATGTGGCACCACTGTCATTCTACACTAATAAGAACACACAGTCATTGACTGGTGAAGAAGATAGCCTACCTGACAGTCATGACTGAGGAAAGGTTACAAACAATGATCTGTCTGTCTACAGTTTTAAATATATAGCTATCAACTAGGAGGAGATAATGTAGATGACATATGTATCATGTCAAAGTGCTGTATATGCATAAAAAGACTGAAGCTCTTAGTGGAACACGTAAGGTAACAGCGTACACCAGTACCGCACACAGCACTTTGTTGCCTACATGTAAAGCCTAACGCTAACGATTGTTCCTTACACCAAGTGCATCATGCCTCTAGGCAATAACATTATATCACAGAGGGAGTACATTTCTCCCCTCCAGTAGCTGACATCCGCCAACGTTTCAGATGATCATTTGTATTACTGCCCATCAGCATTCAACTGGACTATATGAATGATGCTCATGATATATCCATTCTAAAGACAAGTTGCCTGCCTAAGTATTATGTGTTAGGCATTAAGCATAGGTATTTAGTTTACCCATTAGAACTATGTTTCGAATGAGAGGTCCCTGCTTCCTGTCCCAGTGGGGGCACTTTTGCTATCATGTCATCATTGATTTTGAAGCCTGGTGACTTTACCTGAGTTGAGTGACTATGAGTGTCTGACTTCATAAAAATAATGGGTAACTTAAAAAGTCAAATATTTAGGTGGAAGAAATTTTACTTCAACAAGAGTACAATTATCAACTTAGTCCAACAGCCCTTTTGATGTAGTTGGATTCTTTAAATTTCCTAGTAATTTTTAGGTTCTACAACAATCACAACACTGGTTTTCTTGAATTTTCCATCATTTATATAATTTACCACCATCCTCTTCCCTTAATTTTTATATTTTCAGCCGTTTTTAAATATCCCGCCATTTTTATACACGGAACAAGTGCCTTATTTTCAGCTTCTCGACAGTTTTTGACATTAATCGCTATATCCCTTCTTTAATGTTTTGAAATTCGCACCATATCAACTACAGTGTCAAGAGTGTGGCGTCAATTAATGGCACAACGTGGAGCTGTGGGCTGGAGTTGCCATTGCCATACTACTGAAGTAGTTCTGCGAAACGTTTAAAAATAACTTTTTTAAATTTAAAATAAAATAAATTTAAAATAAAAAATCTGAATAATGATAACTGATTGCTTCATAAAGCAATCAGTTTTATCATTATTCAGATTTTTTGTGAACTAAAGACAAGTAGCGATTGTGTTGTATAACTTTTCGATTCCTTTCGATATTTTCTATATGTTAATTGGTTTTCACTACACATCGAAATGGTATCCTGTGCATTACATCTAATTCTGCTGTCATGCTATCCAGGGTCACATTTCCTTAGAAGACTATCCAAATTTCCATTGAGAAGATTGGATTAAGAACTGCGATTGCTCAGATCCTAAATATTAGCTGTCTTTTAGGTCTATGCAGATTGGCAGCAAGAGACAGATTGCGTAATTCTTATTTCATTTAACTATGTGATGGTGAGTGATACAGAAAAATGATTCAGATGTTTTGAACACCAATCCTTCATGTCACACGCTATTTTCATTTATTTGTAAATAACTTTTACCTCTATTGTGCACATGCTTTGTTAAAATTTATGTTTATTTCTACGTTTTGTTCAGGATATGCCCATTTTCTGTATTTGTACTGTAAAGTTCAAAATATTACATAAATTATTAGTCTGCGAATAGGATCGATAAAACTGTAACAATAGAACAAGAAGAACTGTATGAAAGGACCTGTATTTTAGGGAGGCAAACATGCACCGAAGTAAAAGGTCATATGTGAACTCAGAATTAAGTCCCAATCGACAGGTAGTCGTCAGAATAGAAGCGTAGCTAATGTGTCTGCAGTTTCAAGGAATAAGATGAAGGGTTGAATGTCAGTTCTAAACCTGATATATTAATATAGTGCTCCATGGCTATTGGTAACTGGAAGAAGAGCTGTGAGGTAGCATGTAAATGACGACTCTATGTTATTATTAGTTTTATATTAGTACCCTTCCTTGTCTATCTGTCTGTTCGGTATAAATTTTGCAGTTGATTTTAAAGTAAATTTCCGATACGCTAGAGACTTGAAACATTCAGCATAGTTCAGAACTGGATGACAATGAAATTCTGGCTCACTTTCTTGGCTGGTGTGTGGCGGAGTGTACTTTGTGTGCCACTGCGACCTCCCACTTTTCCTCTTCCATTCGTGAATGGTTCACAGCACATGATAAACGATGTATTAGGTAACTCAGGTTAAGAGAAGCTGAAATAAATCAAAAATTTAGCACATGTAATAATTTTTACCTACACACAAGACTAAAAGCTAAAAGAAAACATATTTCATTAAAAATTCATTTTTGATGTACCATGTTTTTCATTAGGACTAAAAAGTATAAAATAATTCTCCTAGCCACATACGGATTCCTAACCCCCACAGAGATCGGCATGTAACTTGAGATGGTAAAATTTTAATAGCTTTAAAAATACTTCTAATATTTAAAGTGAAAAACGTGGAGCATCCACCATTCTTAATTGACGTGTGAATAATTCACTTCCTATACAGTACTCCCTACGATTTTCGTTTTGAATTCAAATTACTATTTTCTCAGCAGTGGAAAATTCCCAGTCACAAGCTTTCGGGACAAGCTGTGTGGGGTTAGGACTCTTTATGGGGCTATGAGAAATTATTTTATACTTTTAGTCTGATTTAAAATAGTGGCATTTTTAAAAGTGAGTTTATTTAAATAATTTATTTAAAAATCGCCGACGCCGCCACAGCTCTTTCATCGGCACCTCCAGACAAAGTAGTGTTTGTCCTTAACGTGTGTTTTTCTTGTGAATATACTGAAAGAATTTAACTTACCTGTGTACTACGACTGTCACCGATCAAAATCATGTTAACTGTTATATAATATTAGTGTTATAACCATGCTGGAAACAGAAAAATAAATTCAAACGAAGGCTGTCAGAGGTAAAAGAGATTAGTCGAATTGCACGAGGAAGACCAATCGATAAGTTTCATGTGAGTTAAAGTAAGATATGTTCTTAAAAATCTGTCATTTGTTTGCAAGTAGCTTGAGTGTGATATTACTAACCAACGAATTTACCATTAACGTTTAATTTTTGATTAGCACTCCATGGTTTTGTGTGAGACAAAAGTATACGTAAGAAATGTAGGCCTGCATATTATTTTCCATGATAACTTTAGATGTTGATTTATTCGGAATCATCCAGCCTATTTTCGTAATCGTTAATGTGTGGAAGTGATTTTCTCTATAATTGGGATCCTACAGCGAGAAACAAAATTAGTGCTGTGGCCAAGAGTTGATTCTAAAACATATTTCTCTCACGAAACTTAATTTACTTATTGATATTTTGAGTTTAAACATTGCAGTTGCCATGTTTACTGAAATATATGTCCGATTTTGGACCGTCGAATATCCCTTTGTCTTGCGACGTCTGGTTACAGATAGCTTCACTGAACAAAAAGCTACTCATCCCAAAGCGCACGCACAGGTGAATCGTTAAGCATTCACAGACGAGGAAGCGATCGAGTCACGGCTGGAACTGCACACATACTGCCTCTACATCAACGTCAAGTGGACGTTATGCGTAAACAGGGTAAAATATAAGGACGTACAGTGGCAAAAAGGGGAAATCTCGAAACTTCCTGGCAGATTAAAACTGTGTGCCGGGACCTTTGCTTTTCGTGGGCAAGTGCTCTACCAGTTTCATATCAGCGTACACTCCGCTGCAGAGTGAAAATCTCATTCTGGAAGCATCCCCCAGGCTGTGGCTAAGCCATGTCTCCGCAATATCCTTTCTTCCAGGTGTGCTTCTTCTGTAAGGTTCGCAGAAGAGCTTCTGTGAAGTTTGGAAGGTATGAGACGAGATACTGGCAGAATTGAAGCTATGAGGATGGGTCGTGAGAACGTGCTTGGGTAGCTCAGATGGTAGAGCATTTTCCCGCGAAGGGCAAAGGCCCCGATTTCGAGTACCTGTCTGGCTCACAGTTTTAATCTGCCATATCAGAGGACACTTCACTGCAGAGTGAAAATCTCATCCAGGGGAAATCTTGTTTGACTATGTCCATGTCCACACAGTGTGTGAAGTTGCTGTTTCGCGGCGGACTGCTCAACGTGTACACAAACAGTGGAGTAACTTGCTGTGGCTACGAATCACGACTTCAGAACTGTGGTCGGAAAAAGATCCTGGGTGAGAGGGACTGGAGGCGCGTTTCATGGGTTGCGGCTCAACATCGCGGCTCAACATCGCTCCCTAAACCAACAGGAACTGCTGCAGACGGTGGAAGAAGGTCCATATCAACCTGTTAGATAGAGAACTTGGCGACGGGAACCACATACAATGAAAATCTGGAGTCGGCCACTTTGCAATAGACCACAGACACCCCTGTCTTTCAAGACGAGAACACCAAAGTTCATACGACTGGA